>NC_133134.1:9812997-11236330 GCF_048418815.1 Hemitrygon akajei | reverse complement strand
AGATTATATTCACAATCAATGAATACAAAAAAAAAGCAAAACTATTTCTTGCATGGATAAAAGGGCTGTCTAAAGTATTATTTATGCTCTCAGTACATTCATATGCTCCCAGACAAAAACAAATCAAATCTTGAAATCCTAGGCAATATGAACAATTGCTTTTGTCTATGAAAAGCACACGTGAAGTCTGGTCAGTTCATATGATTGGAAATTCACAACTTCAGTGTTGTTTGCAGATTCTCATATGGTGACGAGGAGACGTACAGGAGTGAGATAGATTGGCTGGTTGAGTGACGTCATAACAAAAGCCTTGCACCCCGTATCAGTGAGATCAGACTGATTGTGGACCGAAGGGAAAGTTGAGAGAACACACAGTAGTTCTCATTGAGGAGTCAGTGCTGGAAGGGTGTCCAGTTTCATGTTCCTAGGTGTCAATATCTCAGAAAAATCTTATACTGGACCCAACATACCAATGCAATCATGGAGGAGTTTGAGAAGATTTGAAATGTCACACAAAACTCTAGCAAATTTTAACAGTTGAACCATAGAGAGCATTCTGAACGGTTGCATCAGCCTCTGGTATGGAGACACCAATGTATAGGATTAGAAAAGGCTGCAGAGGGTAGTAAATGCAACCAGTTCCATCATGGGCATGAACTTTCCCACCAAGGACATCGTCAAGAGATGTGACTATAGAAGGCAGCGTCCACCATTAAGAAGCCTCGCCATCCAATTCCTTCCTACCCTCCGAACTGCTTCTTCCCCTTCATCAGATTTCTGAACAATGCATGAGCCCATGAAAACTATGTCACTATTCTGTACTCTTTTTGCACTTCCATATTTTTTCTTTTACAACCTAATAGCAATTCTTTTTTATGTTCTGCACTGTACTGCTACAAAACAACAAATTTCACGACACATCAGTGGCACTGAACCTGATTCATTCTCTTCCAGTCACACCCTACTACAGTAATATTGGCAGCGGATACTATTTACTGAAGAAATTAAAATTCCATGGAAGAGCTCACTGAACAAGGATTGTGAAGGAGTAGACAAAACAAGTGTCTGCGTTCTTGCCAGCTGCTTGAAGTTTCCTGAATTAACTCTCTGGTTTGAAGTACAGGAAAGTGGACACAACAGAAGTCCTACCTCTGCTAATCAGACAATTTCCAAATAAGGGATGCTCTTCGATAAACAAAACAATTTAACACCATCTTATTAGAGTAGCTGTAACTCAACTGGAATGGCCCAAGCCAGTGTCTGGCTTGAACTGGCTATGATTAGTGTGAAATGGCCTGATTCACCGAACAAAAAGCAAAGGAATGATACTGGAGGAATGCAGTGAGGGGGTGCCACCTGTAGCTCTGGGGCCAGAGCCACAGGAAGGCCCGATGAATTAGAGCCAACAGAATCAAAGTATAACTGTGCTGAACTGCGGAGGGAATAATAAATGGTTTTCAGAGAGAGCAGCCCCAACTATCACAATGAAGACTCCAGCGCCTGGGGCAGGGAGAAGGCTCGGCTCTTTAGCTAACAGAAGATCCCCCATTTCAATGCAAGTACGGAGAATAGTTTGGTTGAGCATTGCTCCAAGAGAAATAGCAAAATTTAACTAGTACAAATATTTGCACTTGATATAATAAAGTTGTGAGTAGCTTGAATTAAGATTTGTATGGTCATTCACTGAAGTTAGATGACCAAGGTAAGAATCAACACTATTATAATACCTCCTACAGCTGACCAGCTACTGAATTAGAGAACATAGCTTACAGTACAGGTTCAGACCCTTTGGCCAACAGTCTAAACTAATCATGATGTAAATTTAAACTAATCCGCTCTGCTTTCACAATCAGAATCAGATTATCATTGAATTGTACATCGTAAAATTT
The DNA here is from genome assembly GCF_048418815.1 of Hemitrygon akajei. Classification (NCBI taxonomy): domain Eukaryota; kingdom Metazoa; phylum Chordata; class Chondrichthyes; order Myliobatiformes; family Dasyatidae; genus Hemitrygon; species Hemitrygon akajei. The sequence continues at coordinate 11,234,441 of NC_133134.1, read as the reverse complement.
GCTTTGCAGCAGTACAGCGCAAAGATACAAAAGATGCTGTAAATTACCCAATACCTAAAGAGTGCAATTTTAAAAAAAGGAATAGTAACATAATAAGCTGTTCCTAAATCATCTACTGTGGGTCTTCGGGTTCCTGTATCTCCTCCCTGATGGTAGTAATGAGAAAAGAGCATGACCCAGATTGCTTTTGAATTGTAATTATCAGACAGACTGTGAAACAGATCAGGATTAACTAGCAAATAAACTGCTTCCACCAATTAAACTAAATCAACTCAGAAATTTCAATCCACATTTAGAGCAAGTGATACAGCAAAATTTCCACTCTTGGAAATTTCCATTGTGTTAGCTACCAATTATTCTGTGTTTTAGCATTCTAGAAGTAAGATGTAAAAAAAAAAAGAGACCATAAGATCATAAGACATAGGAGCAGAACTAGGACTTTAAGCCCATTGAGTCTACTCCACCAAGCATATACATAAGACACACCGTCCTTCAAAATTAATGCCAAAATAAACATGTGAGTATCAATTTTATCCCCAAGCTTGCTGACACCATAGTAAGACAAATGAACTCCATTACAAGCTTGGTTCATAAATGTATTTCAATTACTTAAATAAAAGGCTTCATTTCACATGAAAACAAACTATAATCATCCATGCAAAAAACAGCACATCACAAATACTTGAGGGGATTTTCAGTTAGATGAATTAAATAAATTTACAGCACATAGAAAATGTTATGATACTATGCAAGCTGATAGTGCACCACATATTAGACACTAACCTCTATATCTGTTGGCACTGTAGTCAGATTACAGAGGACGCAGATCTTACTGCAAGTAAAATGAATATACATCACCACATAGCAACACTTGCAGAGAAACAAATTATACTGAATAACTAGGATATCCACAGAAATGTAAATTAAAATTACGAGGTAATGTAAATTTATTCCATTGCACCTTTCAGAAATTCTAAAGATATTTAAAGACTGGTTTAGGATGACAAACACAAGAGATTCTGCTGGAAATCTAGAACATACACAAAATGCTGGAGGGTCAGTTCAGGCATCATCTATAGAGGGGAATAAAGAGCCAACATTTCAAGCCCAATCCTGATGAAGGGTCTCAGCCTGAAACATCACCTCTTTATTCCCCTCCATAGATACTGCTTGACCTACTGAGTTCATTCAGCATTTTGTTTGTGTTATTTAGGACATCATAATCCTATTTTCAGAGGCATAGAAATCAAATTCATGCAGCAATGTGATCAATGCAACAAACTTGAATATCTCTCAATGAGTAAGATGGCACTAAGCAAAATAATAGGTCGACACAGACTAGATGGGCCGAAGGGACAGTTTCTGCATTGTAATACTCTATGACTAAGAGACTGTTAATATCAAGGGTTTGCACGCAATAACAAAGCACGACTGGAGAGGCTTTGCTGGAAGTGTACAACCGTGACTAGATCAAGTTCAATGAGAAATGTGCTAACACTAGAGAGGATGCAGAGAAAATATACAAAGATGCGACTAAAGCTGGAGAGGTTTAGTTGTGATCAACAAGTCTGGGGTTGTTTGCTTTGGAAAAAAGTGAGACCAAGGAAGCAACACCCACCCTGTTCATGGACTGTCTGTCCCACTCCCATCAGGGAGGTGGCAGTGTAGCATTCATGCCAGGACCAGAGTCAAAAACGGTTACTTTCCCCAAGCATCAAGGCTCCTCAACACCTCCACCCACTAACCCACCCCCCAAAATGACCACTTATCATTTCCAGTCAGTCACCACCAAGCATCACTATGGACAATGTACATAATACAAGCTATGTATGTAAATTTATTGTATATTTTATGTGTTCTTAGTTGCATTGGTTTTCTTTAAATTACTGCATCAGATCCAGAACAATTATTTCATTCTCTTTTACACATATGCACTCGAAATGACATTGAACTATTTTGAACCATTTCTCTAAGCAAAGATATTGGTAACTAAGCTTACAGATTTAACTACCACCAGAATCATAGGGTGTAGAGGAATAATGTATTTTCACACATAGCAGAAGTTGCCTGGAACTCATTTCCTGAAGGTACAGTGAAGGTAGAAACTATCACCATATTCAAATGTAATTGGACAATTCAAATGTCATGTGTTGTAAATTTCTGGGATTCAAAGAATTGTGCCTCCAGTTACAGCCCTTAATGCATTTATATTAATGCTTGCTTCTTTATAGAATAGGTAGGAGAGGTGTAGGTTTTTTTAATGCCATGGACCTATGCCATTAAGCAAGGGGTCCGTGGACCCCAGGTTGGGAACCCCTGGTTTAGAGCTTATGGGACAGATAATTGGGACTCGTTTAATTTAGCAACTAGGTCTGCATGGAAGAGTTGGGCCAATGGACCTTTTTTCCCCCAATGTGGTATGGCTCTATGACTCTGAGCTCTTCAGAATAACAAAATAGGTAGATAGTTTTAGCATTCAGATCTCCAAGGAGTAATGTGGGATAATGGGTAGGGACAGGGAACTTGGGGAGAAAAGAAAAGATAGATGTTATGTTCTTGATTTCAGTCTAAGAATTCAAAACCAAGGCCATTTAGTGGCCAAGAAAGAAAGCGCCAAACTCCCATACACAAACTTGCACATTAGGCCACAAGCATTTCATTTTAAAACCAGGAACTGTAGCCAATACACGGATGAGGAGGATTTAGGCACCAACAGAGAATTCCTGCAGTTTTAACTGTTCACTATAACTCTGCAAAAGGAAGTTTCACAAAATAACTTTCTCACTTACTGCACAATCTGAGCCACAATCTGATCCAAGTAGCAACTGTTGAATTTGACGAGATTGACCAGAACTTCCAGAAATTCCACCGTCAGACCAATTTCTAACCACTTGAGAACAAATAAGGCTTTAACAAATACAAAGACAAAATTAGACTGCTTTCAAACTTTAAAACAAATTCTCATTTAGACAACATGGGCATAAAACACAACTGATTCACCTGGTTATGGTGAAAACTCTTTCATATTACCAATACATGGCACAAGTACAAGTAATTAATTAATCCATATTCAGAATTCTTATTTCTTAGTGGGCTGATTCAAAGGACAGCTAAGCATTAGCCAAGCTAGACAAGAAAGGGAGGTTAGTGAACCAAACTATTTTTAAACAATAAACATAACAAGCCAGTGATTTCCAGTGGTTTAAAATTCACTGTCAGCAGAGTCTGGACAGGCACCTCTGGATCATAATGGAGATCTCTAAACCAACATTAAACCAATGTAACCTCAGCAGTAGGAACCAATTTGGGGCTACACTGAAGGAAAGAAAATGCATGGATGGCTTTGGAACAAAGTAGTGGTAGCGGAATAGATGGATTGCTCACTATAAACAAGAGTTTCTATAGGTGATCGAAATCCAAACACGCAAAATGCTGGGGGAACTCTGCAGGCCAGGCAGCATCTATGGAAATGAACAAACAGTCAATATTTCAGTCAGACTCTTATTCAGTCCTGAGAAAGGTCTTGGCCAGAAACACTGACCGACTGACGTGCTGAGTACCTCCAGCATTTTGTGTGTTGGATTGCTCACAGTGCAGAGCCATTAAGAACTCAACAGATTGAAAAGTCTTCTACTCTGCTATTCTGCAGTTTACTACTCTATTAATAACCATTCTGCAGATTGATATAAAAACTATGATCAATGAGTCAAGTCATATGTTCTCACTGCTGTGGCAGCTAGTGGGGAAATAATAAACAGAGGTAGTACAGCCTTTTAAAGTAGATTTAAGAGTGCAGAGAAGAAAAAATAAATCTTAGGCTCACTTCATGTGAGTGAACATTAACACTACTGCATCAGCTGGGGGAAGACTCTCTAATCTAAGCAACCACAGGTCTACTCCAGCTTATAAACACCTGAATGATGTGCCCGTACACATGACTGAGCACTTGGGAGATCAGCTTGTTCTCACGGCTGTATTTCTGACTTGTTATCTACCCCTTGTTTAACACTATTGAACAGGCTTATTGGTGGACAATTTATCACATCAGAAGACACAAGAGCAGAATTAGACCATATGGCCTATTAAATCAACTCCACCATTTAATCACCTAGTCATGGCCTTGCACCTTATTGTCTGCCTGTACTATCTGTAAATGTAACACTATATTTGCATTCTGTTAATACCTTCCCCTTGGTACCACCTCGATGTAATGACATGATGAAGTGATCCTATGGATGGCATACAAAAAGTTTTTCACTGCACCTCAGTACATGTGACAAACTAATTATCAATTGCAAACTGTTTGGATTACAAACAGTTCTCAAGAATTGAATCCTGTTGTGACTGGAAGAGCAGTTGAGATAACTTGGCTACAGATTATATTGAAGTCACAACTCTAAATCAGAGCAAAGTATCTCAATCAAGAATTACAGCACTACATCCCGATGTTGGGGAGAGAATGCAAATGGATCACAAACCCCAAGCAAGGTGCACCCAGTCCAAGAGCTGAAATGGAGTTAGATAGATAAGGGATTATCAGCGACAATTGTATTCCCACCAAATCTCCTCCTCATTGGTAAGGAGACTGGGCTCCCTCACCTAAAGTAGAGGCTCAATCACCCTGAGGAACAGACAGCACCTCCATTGACCAGCTTGTGATCACCCATCACCCCCCCCCCCCCCCAATCAGATGTGGATCTGCAGTAGCTGCTGCTACTGAGCCCAGGCTAGATTTGCAACCTCTATGATCATATAATCACTGTCAACAGCCTCTTAAAGGTGGGGTGTGTGGGTGGGGTAATCACACAGGCTTTTATATGTCAGATACCAATCCCACTACAACGGTGGATAACTCGGCAAATTGCCAACCCAGCTTGCTGACCACGAATGATGAATTTTTTTTTTTGATGCCCAGTATTTATACATAGCCAGCTACCGCTGAGATCAGGTTAGATGACAAGACTATGGTGATGTTGCTGCAAAGCAGGCTTATGTAATTAGCAGTTAGTGCAACACTACTACAGCTCGGAGCATTCCAAAGTTCGGAGTTCAATTCCAGCACCATTCTGCAAGCAGTCTCTCTGTGTCCTCCCCGTGGAATGAATGGGTTTTCCTCCCACAGTCCAAACACATACTAGGTAGGCAAACTGATTTTTGTAAATTATCCCATGATTAGGTTAGGGTTAATAGGGGTTGTGGGGCTGTTGCAGCAGCGTGGCTCTAAGGACTGGATGGGCTTACTCTGCGCTGTATTGTTAAATAAAATAATTGCAAAAAATGTCTATAATTTCTCCATAACCAGTTTTACACAATTTCAACATATATAGCAAGTCAGAACAATACTTAAAAAGGTCTATGCATTGCTTTTTTTGGGTTAAAAAAAATTATTCCTTTTCTTTAGTAATATTTTCCTAAACAGATGATGCCATTTGCATCAAGAGACGTGATACTACACTTAATGGAAGCACAATACAAATGTTGAGGATTGTTATTTTAAACCATTAATGCAGTCAGGAAAACTACTTTGAATGTGTATTTTTGTCTATCCAATACCATTAGTATTTTGCTCTCTAAACAACATCGGTGCCAAGGGATCTTAAATCTAATTTTTCATTGTCACCCTAGTCATTCTAAAGATCTTTCTAAATGCAAACCATATATGGAGTGGCACAGCAGCACAGCGGCTAGCACAACGCTTTACTGCACCGACAACACAGGTCAATTGCCGGCGCACCTGTAAGGAGTTTGTACTTTCTCCCCATGGGTTTCCTCCCACAGTCTAAATATGTACTAGTTGGTGGTCTAATTGGTCATTGTAACTTGACCCATGATTAGGCTGTAGTATGAAATAGAAGGAATGCTGGGCAATGTGACTCGAAGAGCCAATTCCGCACTATACCACAATAAATAAAATGCATACACAGGTCTTCTTCAAAATAGGTGATGTCTTTTCCATTTTCTGTTAGCGCTTTGAAGACTTCTAGTCTCTCCTGTAGATCACAATTCATAGGGTAATCCTTGATAACACGGAAAAAGTGTGCTCTCATTGGTCCAAGCCTTTCCCCCTGGTTAAACAAGCACAGTACTGAATATATCATTTAATAATAATATATTTTTTAAATCACCACATAAATTTTGTGTAGTTACATACCAAAACATGCAAAAGACAGAATAAAGATCCTAGTCAATCTAGAATGCCAGAATACTGAATGCATACGTGGGCAGCTTCAATAAGCAATTTTCATTTTATTACTAACAACTTGTAATTTACTGTCAAAAAAATAGCCTGACAGCACAAAACCTAATCACCAGCTGGTCACATGTTGGAATAAAGCTAACAGCAAGAACATGAGCAGCATATGCATTATACAAGCAAAATCTACCAATTTAGATGGAAAAAGTGGAGCATTTCAATGTCCCAAATTCAAGTAGAAAATTGCATAACAGCAGCACTAGTCTAAAGAAACAAAATGCAGCTTTAAGTGTGAACTGACAGTGCTAGCATATTGCCATGTGGGAGTTGCAGCAAGGCAAGGGTTAAAGACAACATCTGGGCAAGCATAACCAGGAGCAGCGTGGGGTCAAATCAGACAAGTGGGGTCTCTGAAGTGAGACCTTTTCTTAAAAAGTTCTTTAAAGATCAAAGGTCCCCTTTACACAGTAGGGGGTGCCAGAGATACAAGAATACAGTAACTGAAAGATGCAAAGCCCACCCAACAACTGACAGGCAATTGCTTTACTAACTTCGAAGTATCATTCGTCTGTGTCAGCTTGTAGTTTCTATTGACTTTTAATATTTCTATTGTGAATGGCAATTGATCTTGCCAGTAACAATTCAATTTACCAAATAGTCAATATCCATAACATAAGGTAATTCTGCATAAAAAACTGTTCTGCCTGTGCACAAATAAAGTATCTTTGAGGAATAAGTGTTTGCATACTGAGTTCAGTTAATCTGCAAAAACAATTGTTCCTAAAAACTTTAGTTTTCAGCAATAGACCGTTTCTTCAACAAATAGAACAAGCCTTATTAACAAATGGATATTGATTTAGCAAACAGAAGAAGCCTCAAGGAGAAAGAGCAACTCCAACTGTTGCTGATAATTCAGCCCACAAAGCACAACAACTATAACTTACCTGTCCCTGAATAATAGCTTTCATTAAGTGTAGTACTGCATGCCTGGCTTCTGAGGGCTGATCATCAGACATCAAGTCAAAGACAGCCTGCCACACAGCCTCCACTGCATGCTAAATATCAAACAATCAACAAAAAGAGATTACTGGCACCTTTGACAAGACAGTGTATTCCTGCACAGCAAGAAACAGTTTAGCAAAAATCCTTGAGTGAGAAGACTGAATACAACAGTTCCAACACAAAAGAAAGACATAAATAGAAACAAAAACAGGCAGCTATTCAGTCCATCAAATCAATGTCAAAACTGATCCAAATAGTTCCCTGCTCCCTGCCCTAAACTCATTTCTACATAGTATATGCCCCCTTAAAAGCTTAGATTCAGTTCCCTCTGGAAAGTTACAACAGTATTATCTATCACCATCCAAAGGCAATGCATTCCAGATTACAATTTTTTAGAAAGAGTCTCCAAGCATATCTTGCTCTGGGAGAAAATTCTTTGAGAAAAAATAACTTGATCATCTAAATCAGAGGTTCCCAACCGTTTTTATTTTGCCATGGACCCCTACCATTAACCGAGGAGCCTGTGGATCCCAGGTTGGGAATCCCTGATCTAAATACTGAAACTAGAACACCTTTGAAGTTAAATATCAGAATAATGCATTGCTGAACTGGAACCAATAACGCATTGTGCTGGCCAGTCATGGAGTGGACTTCAAAGCGGATGGTCCCAGGTTCGAATCTGGCTGGGTCCCAACCTGGCCATCAGCAGTATCCGCATGGGAAAAAGGCCTGGAAATCTACTTCCGGATCTTGCCCCAAAAAAAACCAAATGGACAACTACACTATCCAGAGTCGCCATGAGTTGACGACAACTCAGCAGCACTCAACAACAAACTGTAAAAACTAAGATAGTTACATGGATGAACACATCAAGAACAGTTCTTACCTCTTCAAATTTCCTGGTCCTAGCAAGTTCACAAACATGTCCAATAGTTTTTATTCTATTGTAAAGTCCACTCTCTATATTCAGATCCTGAGGAAGCAATTCAGGGGAAAAAAATTCTTCATAAAAACATTCCATGCAGAACTAACCAGAAATACTCTGCAAACGAAAATGGTATCACATCTTTTGAAAATATATTACGATACCTTTAGTATTTCAAACGTGATTATGAACTCCGTTGGCTTGGATTCAGCTTGTTTGGTGCTAATACGGGTGCCAATACCCAGAATGCTTTTGAATCGCTCGCGCAATGAAGAGTCTTTACTCGGAAGCTTGGACATGTTTGCCTAGATTACCCTAAAGCAAAAAGTGCTGGATTAGTAATAGACTAGATTATTGCAATGTCTTTACACTGGCCGTCCAAAATAATCCATGGACAAACTTCAACTCATTCAGAATGCTGCTGTTAAGACTTAATTAAAACCAGGACGAAAGAGCACATCAGTCACATTCTAGTGACTCTGCATTAGCTTCCTGTATCTTTTAGAATCGATTTTAAAGTTATTTTACTTGTTTTTAAATCTCTCTATAGTCTGGGGCCAGAGTACATCACAGAATCACTTTAGTTTTATAATCCTGCTCAAACTCTCAGGTCTTCTTCTGCCAGTTTCTTAAATTTAAACAAGCTCCCTCAAAAGAAAACAAAACAGGTCAGCTTTTTTGGAACTACACTCCTAAACTGTGGAATTCAATACTTAAAACTTAAAAGGGATGCAGACCTACTTGACACTTTTAAATGCTAGCTCTAAACTTATTCAACCTTGCTTTTAATTAATAACTTGTTGCCTTTTATTTTTATGTTTGTACTTTATCCCATCGTAAAGCACTTTGAACTACATCGGAACTACTTTGAACTATGCAGAGCAGACTCAATGGGCTGAATGGCCTACTTCTGCCCCTATATCTTATTTGCATGAAAGGTGCTCTATAACCAAATCATTAGTATTATTAAAGTTGTCCGAAAAATCTGCTGAATTGGACTATGTTGGTCATCGATGCAAATGACATTTCAAAGTTTAAGATTCATGTTTGTCATATGTGTATATTGAAACTTAGTGAAATGTGTCATTTGTGTTAACAACCAACACACCCGAGGGATGTGGTGGGGGCAGCCCAAAGGTGTCTCCACATATTCTGGTGCCAACATAGCACAGCCACAAGTTTCACTACTACATGCTTCGATGTTTATGTGATAAATGAAGTTAACCTTTCCCCTAATCTTTTTTTGACTAGCTGCATTACAGCCTGGTATGGGAACACCAATGCCCGTGAGCGGAAAATCCTACAAAAAGGTAGTGGATTCGGCCAAGTCCATCACAGGTAGAACCCTCCCAACCATTGAGCACATTTACATGAAACATTGCTGTAGGAAAGCAGCAATCATTATCAAAGATCGTCACCAGCCAGGCCATGCTCTTTTCATGCTGCTGCCAACAAGTAGAAGGTATAAATGCCTCAGGTTCTCACAAGGTTCAAGAACAGTTAATACCCCTCAACCATCAGGCTCTTCAATAAAAGTGGATAACTACAATCATTTAAAGACTCTTTTGTTTTCTCATTCGTGTTATTTATTGCTATGTTTCTGCATTTGCAATTTGTTGTCCATTGATCCTGTTTATAGTTATTGTTCTATAGATTTACTAAATATGCTAAAAAGAATTTCAGGGTTGTATGTGGTAACGTATATACACCAATAATAAATTTTACTTTGAACTTTAAACTTTTTAGAACTTATCTTTCATAGCTCAATCTCTTCTAGGTTTACTGAGAAAAACAGAACCTCATGCTGGGATGTTACTTTACAGATGTCAAAATGGACAAACTTATGACCAACAATAATTTATAGGCAGATGCAGAGAAATTATTTCTTCTAATATAATAGAATCAGTATCAATTAAGTGTGTGGCAATTAGAAATTAAATCAAGGAGCAAGTCAATTAAAAGACATCTGAAAATGTTATCCAAACTACTGAATAGTTGTACAACTGAATCTTTCAGAGCTTGCTCTCCAATTTTTGGTAAAGTATGAGGAGACATGGAGCCAACAGCAGGGAAGTGGAGAGCAACATTCAAAATGCTGGAGGAACTCAACAGATCAGACAGCATCTAGGGAGAGGAATAAACAGTTGATGATTCAGGCTGAGACCCTTCATCAGGACTGGAAAGGAAGATGGAAGAAGCCAGAATAAGGTGGAGGAGAGGAAGGTATATAAGCAGGCAGATGACAAGTGAAGCTAGGTGAAAGGAAAGGAGGGTAGGTGGAGGAGAGGGCAGGGCATGATGAATTGAGAAGCTGGGAGGTGAAGGGTGGCCTTCAGTCCCACACCACCAGGTTCAGGAACAGTTATTACCCTTCACCCACTAGGCTCTTGAACCAGCTCACTCACAGGGCTTTCAACACACAACATTGTGCCGAACCAGCTAAAAAGTAAATCAAAAAGCTCCAAAGAAACTTATCCCTCCATCTTCCTCATATTCATGAGGTCACAGAAAAGCCTCTGTTTGCCTCTACAACCACACCAGGCAGCGCATTCCAGGCATCCATGACTCCGAGTAAAAAAAAACTTACCTCTCACATCTCCTTTGAACCTACCCCTCTCACCTTCAATGCATGCCCTCTGGTATTAGACATTTCTACCCTGGGGTTAAAAAAAAGATACCCCACCTACTCTATCTATGCCACTCAATCTTAAAAGCCTCTATCAGAATTCCCCTCAGCCTCCGCTGCCCCAGAGAGAACAACCCAAGTTTGTCCAGCCTCTCGCAATAGCACATGCCCTCTAAATAAGGCAGCATCCTGGTAAACCTCTTCCGCACCCTCTCCAAAGCCTCAACATATTTCCTATACTTATGTAACAGTTTCTTCTCCCAAGCTATCAGACTCCTCAATACCCAGAGCCTGCACTGACACCTTGCCCTATTGTCCTGTTTATTATTTATTGTAAGGCCTGCACTGTTTTTGTGCACTTTACGCAGTCCTGTGTAGGTCTGTAGTCTAGTGTAGCTTCCTCCGTATTGTTTTTTTATGTAATTCAGTCTAGTTTTTGTGCTGAGTCATCTAACACCATGGTCCTGAAAAACACTGTCTCATTTTTACTGTGTACTGTACCAGCAGTTATGGTCGAAATGACAACAAAAGTGACTTGACTTGATAAGACTGTACGCAATATTCAAGGCATAGCCTAACCAGACTCTTTTTTTTAAAATAAAGATGCAACACAACGTCGGTCGAAACATTTTCCAAGAACAATCACGGTCGTGGAAAGACCACGATCGCCTACGTCAGATAATGAACAAACAATTTATCGCTTGTTTTGTTTTTGTATTGGCAGTTTGCCTTTTGCACACTGTTTGCTTGTCAGTCTGTGTGCAGTTTCTCAGTGAATCCACTGTTCTGAGAATGCCTGCAGGAAAATGAATCTCAGGGTAGTATATGGTGATAATAAATTTATTTTGAATTTTGAAAAGGCAAAGGGCTGTGAACTGGATGAGAAAAGAACAAAATGACTATGCCCTGTTTGCACACAACAGCTCACTTGAAAAGGGAACCAAACCTTCTAAATTCGGGTGAGGGACTGCTCCCACTTACAAAAATCCACTGCGTGCTGTTCAGAACTATATCTCCCAAAGGAGAGAATTATGTCAAGAGGTTCTGTCACCAGCTTGCAACCACAAGCTTCAGAAAGATACAGCATTAGGCTCCCCTGTAACCTTTTGGATTTGAGAGGCTTTAGCCATTGCCTCCACAATGTCCTTGGTTGTAAGGAAGCAGCAATGTATTTATGTTTAAATATTGAGATACAGCGTGGCACAGCTCTTTTGAGCCACGCCGCCCAGCAATCCCCGATTTAAAATAATCACGGGACATTTTACAATGACCAACTAACCTACCAACCAGTAGGTCTTTGGACTGTGGGAGGACACCAGAGAATTGAGAGGAAACTCACATGGTCACAGGGAAAGCATACGAACTCCTTATATCAGCAACAGGAATTGAACCCTTGTCACTGATACTGTAAAGTGTTGTGCTAACCACCACGCTACTGTGCTACCCTGGCAGTTAAGTGAAACTGGCCACATTCATCTCCAGTAATGAGTCGATTTTTCTTCCAGCTTCTGGACTTCTTCAGCACTCGTGATCACAAAGTGAACCAAGACAAGTCTCACCACAAGACCGTCATCAAAAGGCAAACACGAGGAAATCTGCAGATGCTGGAAATTCAAGCAACACACACAAAATGCTGGTGGAACACAGCAGGCCAGGCAGCATCTATAGGGAGAAGCGCTGTTGACATTTCGGGCCAAGGCCCTTTGTCAGGCCTAACTGAAAGGAAAGACAGTAAGAGATTTGAAAGTAGGAGGGGGAAATGTGAAATGATAGAAGACCGGAGGGGGTGGGGTGAAGCTGAGAGCCAGAAAGGTGATTGGCAAAAGGGATACAGAGCTAGAGAAGGGAAAGGATCATGGGACGGGAGGCCTAGGGAAAAAGAAAGTGGGAGGGAAGCACCAGAGGGAGATGGAGAACAGGCAGAGTGATGGGCAGAGAGAGAAAGAAAAAAAAAGGGAGGGGGAAAAAATTTTTAAAAAACAAAAAATACTAAATATATCAGGGATGGGGTAAGAAGGGGAGGAGGGGCATTAACAGAAGTTAGAGAAGTCAATGTTCATGCCATCAGGGTTAGAGGCTACCCAGCCAGTATATAAGGTGTTGTTCCTCCAACCTGAGTGTGGCTTCATCTTGACAGTAGAGGAGGCCATGAATGGGAATGGGACGTGGAATTAAAATGTGTAGCCACTGGGAGATCCTGCTTTCCCTGGCGGACAGAATAGGAGGGAAAGGTTCCCCGCAACAGGAAAATTCAACGGTCAGACATCGGGTTGTAGGCTATGCAGGCACAATAGGAGGCGCTATTGTTCTGGTTTTGATTGGGGCTCACCCTGTCAGTGGAGAAGGCCAAGAATGGGAAGGAGATGACATGGCAGACACAAGGAACTCCGAGCAGCCATGGGTACAAAAGCTGGTGCTCTGCAAATCAAATTTACATTTATTTGTCACGAGTACATCGAAACATACAGTCAAATGTGTCACTGGTGTAATCAGCCAACGCCCCCAGGGACGTGCTGGGAACAGCACAGCAGTGTCGCCATACATTCCAGAGCCAACACAGCACGCCACGCTGTTGCTTGTGTTGTTCGGCAGAACACAACAGCAAAACAAGCCCCTTTCCCACCCTCCTACTCACACACACAGACAAGCCTCCAACACCAAGAAAATCCTCGGCCTCAGACTCTCAGACACTGGCATTCCAACTTCGGGCTTGGCCTCGGAAACCCCTGATCACTCGTTTGACCTTTGGGCCTCGGCTTCCAGACTCGCATGAAAATCCAACCCCATCTCTCAGTCACCTGGTTCCCTAGCCTGTGCTCAGTCTCGCCAGTTCAGAGGGGGCCACACTGCGGGCACTGAATGAAGTAGATGAGGCTGGAGGAGGTGCATCTGAATCTCTGCCTGACCTGGAAGAGCTGTTGAGATCCTTGGACGGTGGTGAGGGAGAAGGTGCACAAACAAGTGTTGCACCACCAGGTGTCGCAGGGAGCCAGGGAAGAGAAGGTGAAGGTGGATGAGCGGACCAGGAAATCTTAGAGGGGGAGTGAACCCTATGAAGGCAGAAAGGAATGGGGAAGAGAAGACATGGCTAGCGGTGGGATTTCATTTCATTGCCAAGTCAAAGTAAATTTATTAACAAAGTACAAATACACTACCTTGAGATTCATTTTCTTGCAGACAAATAAAGAAATACAATAGAATTTATGAAAGATTATATATAAACAAAGATTGATAATCAACCAAAAAATAGTGGACATTTTAAAAAAAATACAGAGAACATGGGTTGTCGAGTCCTTGAAAATGAGTCAGTGGGTTGTTCATTTGGCAGACATGACCAGATGTGCCAGCCGGCCGGTGGCGCAGTGGCATCAGCGCCGGACTTCGGAAGCAAAGGCTCCCAAGTTCGAACCCAGTCGGCCCCCCCCCCCCCCCCGCCCCAAACCCCCAGGCATGCTTTCCATCTGTGCTGGGTTGAGCGCTGAACTAGCCACTCGGCCTCGTAAAAAACAAGGGTCGAGTCAGGAACATTCATACCGTGACCTGGTTTCTCCGAAAGGAGACCAATCCTGACGCCACGCGCCAACAAGAATGGCTGACTGTCTGGTGTGACAGGCTATGAAATGAACCGGATGTGCTGGATGCAGAGGCTAGTTTTCATAAAACGAGGAGACTAGGGGGACCCCAGCTCTCTTCACTGTAGACCAGGGGCTCCACAGACACCTCATTAATAGCCAGGGTCCATGGCATTAAAAAGCTTGGGAACCTCTGCTACAGTGATGTTGGGTGAGAGCAGAGACATCAAATAATTCAGTACAGAATCCAAACAAGGCTCCTCACACCAGCACAGGAGGCCGCTGTCTAAATCCTGCCAACCCAGTGAGCAAGGTTAAATAACCCTTGGCCCTGAGAAGGGTGCAAGGTGGGGAAGGGTGAAAGGGAAATAGGGAAAAAAAGCTGGTGGACAGGTGGATGGAGGCAGATGGGCCAAAGATGCAGCAGGAATAGAGTGAAGATAATCACTCCCTCCTCCCATGGCTCTGTACCTGGGGAAGGAGGAGCAAACACACCCCACATTTAATTTCCATACATACCCAGGGAGAGTGGGCCGAAATGATCCTGCAGAGACAAATGCCTCATCTCACTCTGCCCCAGTGCTCAGGGGAGGGAGCCAATCAGCCACTACACCATGACCCAATGCCTACAGAAATCAATGCCCCCCACACGCTTTCTCCTTGGGTTTAATGCCCCCACTAACAATGGAAAAGGGTTCAGTACTCCCAACCATAGCCCAGACCCAGAATCTGACCCTGCACCCATGGGGGTTAAATACCCACCCAAAGCCCTGGTCCTGAAAAGGGGGGGGGGGGGGGGAAGAGTGCTATCCCGCACCACCCTGGCCCTGGGAAAGGGACTGAAAGCCTCTCTCCATCACAGCAATGGGAAGGGGGCTCAAAGAACTCCCACCCTGGCATTACGGGGGTTCAGTGTCTGCAGACCCAGTTCCGGGCCACAACCTGTCCGGCCCCACCGAGGGTCCCAACCACCCGCCGCTATTCCACGGCCCTCGATGGGGAGGGATCACACCACCTGCCCCTGCCCCGCCCACCTCGGAACCTTCCCTGCCGCCAGCGCCTCCCCGGCGGCTACCCATCCGCCTGGTCTCGACCCCAGCAACCCGCACCTCCCTGCCCCCGGTAACCATCTGTCACCTACCCCCACCGCTCGTTCCGAGCCCGGTCGCTTCACTCTGCCATGGGGCCGCCTACAGGCCTAGTCCAACCTCCAGGAAGTGACCTAAAGGCGCCGAGCTCCTTCCGTCTTTTATCGCGGGAGCGGGCGCGCGACCTCCTGGGAGTTGTAGTTTAATGCAAAGCCACAGCTTGGTCCAATTCTGCATGTGCCAACATTTAAAAACATAAGATTATATGTACTTTCAGATCCACAAGTCAATTCCCATTCAGTAAAATCATAGTTGATCAATTTTCCTAATGTTCACTAATGATCTTGCACCTTGTTTATCTGCACTTTCTCTGTGGCTGTTAATTCTTTATTCTGTCATGGTTTTCCCTTGCAGTTAGTCAATGCAGTGAGCAATGAATTGATCTGTATGAACGGCATGCAAGATTTTAGAAAGGATTCACTGACGTTGGAGAGGGTCCAGAGAAGATTCAGGAGAATGATTCCAGGAATGAAAGAACGTCTGGCAGCTCCTGGACTCTATTCAGAATCAGGTTTATTATCACCAGCATGGGACGTGAAATTTGTTAAATTCCCTGGATTTCAGGAGAATGAGGGGAATCTCATAGAAAC
This sequence comes from Hemitrygon akajei, assembly GCF_048418815.1. Taxonomy (NCBI): domain Eukaryota; kingdom Metazoa; phylum Chordata; class Chondrichthyes; order Myliobatiformes; family Dasyatidae; genus Hemitrygon; species Hemitrygon akajei. Next base: position 11,218,385 of record NC_133134.1, on the reverse strand, counting down.
ATTTCAAATGTTAAAAGGCTTGAACAGATTACATATGGCAAAGTTATTTCCCATGGGGGGGGGGGGTGTCTAGGACAAGAGGGCATGACTTCAGGATTGAAAGATGTCCATTTAGAACAGAGATGCGGACAAATTACTTTAGTCAGAGGGTGGGGGATCTGTGGAACTTGTTCCCACGGCGGCTGTAGAGGCCAAGTCATTTGGGTGCATTTAAGGCAGAGGTAGATAGGTTCTTGATTAGCCAGGGCATCAAAGGGTAGGGGGAGAAGGCAGGGGAGTGGGGATGACTGGAAGAATTGGATCAGCCCATGACTGACTGGCAGAGCAGACTCGATGGGCCAAATGGCCTAGTTCTGCTCCTATATCTTATGATCTTACGATAAGCTCTTCACTGTACCTCGATTCATGTATCTTGACAACTGCTCTGCACATGACCACAATAAACTGCAGAGTTCTGGACACAGCTCAGCACATGACAAGAACCAGCCTCCCTCCATGGACTCTGTCAGTACTTCTCCCTGCCTCAGAAGAGCAGCCAACATTATCAAAGACTCTCCGCCCCTCTCAAAGATATAATCAAAGACTCTTCTGCCCTGAGCAATCAGATGGAAGATAAAGCAGCTGAAAGCATGTATCACCCACTGTTTTCACATTCTTGTATGATAAGATGGACTTTTCACCTCACAATCTATATAGTTACGATCTTGCACTTTTTATTATTTACCTGCATTGTTTCAGTGGCTTTTATACTTTAATCTGTGTTGTTATTGTTTTACCTTATTCTGGCTCAATACACTGTGTAGTGATTTGATCTGTATTCACAGAAGGCAAGACAAGCTTTTCACTGTATCTCAGCGCATGAGAAAATAATAAACCAATTCCAATTCCAAGTTTACTTTCTCTCCCGTCTCCCGGCTGAAAATCTTTTATTTCAACTTTGAACAGTTTCAAATGTTCATTCTCCACATCTTCCCAAGAGAATGAATTCCAAAGACCTCCGGCCATTTGAGAGAAGACATCTTTCCTCAGGTCTGTATTAAATGAGTGCCCCTTATTCTGAGAACATACCCTCTTGTTCTGGACTCGTCTGCAAGGGGAAATACCTTCCCAGCATTTACCCTGTCACCAGCTAAGAATTAGATATGCTTCAACAACATTACCTCTCACCAAGTCCACCGAGGACAGACCCATCCTAGGTCCAGCGCAGACTGACATCAAAATCAGAATCAGATATATCATTGACATATGACATGAAATATTGTACGAAGATATAACATTACAATATAAATAAATAATGCAAAAATAGAACAATGAGTAGAGGTTATTGCTTCATGGACTGTTCAGAAACCTAATGACAGAAGGGAGAAAGTTATTCTTAAATCACTGAGTGTGGGTATTCAAGCTCTTATGCCTGCTCTCTAATGATACTAACAAGAAGGGAGAGACCACGTTGTGGGTGGTGAGAGTTCTTAGTGGCAGTGCCAAAACTTGAGGCACCTGGGAGCAGGTGGTGTATGGTCATATGAGCAGCTGATACAGATCGCAAGTCCTGATTATGTGGCCACCAACACCAGGCAGACAATCTGTGGAGAGTATTGACAATGGCTGGGGTCACCCGTCTTGCAAAGACACTGCCCAGGAGAAGGCAATGGAAAACCAGTTTTGTACAAAACTTTGCCAGGAACAGTCATGGAAAGACCACGATTGCCCACGTCATATGAGATGACACATAACGAACAAACAAACGCAACTTGTTAAATCTGCACTGTACCGCTACCACAAGACAACGGTTGAAGTCATTGTCGTCTTTAACTATCCCTGAGAAAATATGAATTTGCAATCAGTTCGAACCCATTCTATTTTGTGCTTCTTGTTGAATTTACATAGAAATTAGAACACAGAACGTTATAGGACAATACAGACTCTTAGGCCCATGAGGTTGTGTCGACCTTTTAACCTGCTCTAAGATCAACCTAACCCTTCTCACCTCCATTTTCCAATCATCCACTTGCCTATCTAAGAGTCTCTTAAGTGTCTCTATTGTATCTGCCTCTACCATCACCTCTGGCAGCCCGCGACTCTCTGTGTAAAAAAAAGCTTATCTCTTACATTCCCCCTATACTTTCCTCCGATCTCCTTAAAATTATGCCCTATTATACGAAGGGTGATTGATAAGTTCGTGGCCTAAGGTAGAAGGAGTCGATTTTAGAAAACCCTAGCACATTTATTTTTCAACATAGTCCCCTCCTACATTTACACACTTAGTCCAGCGGTCGTGGAGCATGCAGAACTTGGACCTCTAGAAATTGTCCACAGATGGGTGATTGATAAGTTTGTGGCCTAAAGTAGAAGAAGATGAGTTATTAACTTCAAACTTTCTGCATAATCACTCAAAGAGTTGACCTGCCTGTGCATGTAACGAGAGCTGTATAACATATCAATCACCCCTCGTATTAGCCATAAATTTATAATACTTTTGTATTTATATTACTGTGTGTACTGCTTCCTGTCAGCAAGGAATTTCACCATGCCCTGGTGCATATAACAATAAACTACTCTGTATCAGAGTTTCACTCAATTAAATTTTATAAATTTCATCATAAAGTGGAATTATTATGCTGGACTCAGAACAATGAAATATCAATTTATATAGAACACTTTTAAGAGCATAAAAACAATGCTTCAATAACTCTGCCATGACGGTCGCCAAGTCCAGCTGGGATTGAAAATTTGTCTGTGTGGTGTCATAACAACAACCTCTCACTCACTGTCAGCAAGACCAAGGAGCTAACTGTAGACTTCAGGAGAACAAAACCAGAGGTCCAGGAACTAGTCCTTATTGAAGGATCGGAGGCAGAGAGGGTCAGCAACTTTATATTCCTGGGTGTCACTATCTCAGAGGACCTGAACTGGACCCATCATATAAATTTAATTGCAAAGAAAGAACGGCAGTGCCTCTACTCCCTCAGGAGTCTGCGGAGATTCAGCATGTCATCAAAAATCTTGGCAAACTTCTGTAGATGTGCAGTGGAGAGTGTACTGACTGGCTGCATCACGGCCTGGTATGGAAACACCAATGCCTTTGAGTGGAAAATCCTACAAAAGATAGTGGATTCAGCCCAGGATATAATAGGTATAGTCCTTCTAACCATTGAGCACATTTTCATCAAACTCTGATGTAGGAAAGCAGCATCTATCAACAAAGATCTTCACCATCCAGGTCATGCTCTTTTCAGGCTGCTGCCTTCAGATAGAAGGTACAAGGACCTCAGGACTCACACCATCAGGTTCAAGAACAGTTACCACCCCTCAACCATCAGCTGTCTGAACAAAAGAGGATAACTACACTCATCTGTCGAGATGTTCCCACAACCAATGATCTCACTTTAAGGACTCTTTATCTTGTTATTTCATGCTCTTCTTACTTATTGCTATTTATTTATATTTGCATTCGCATAGTTTGTTGTCTTCTGTGTTCTTGCTCTTTCATTGATCCTGTTTACAGTTACTTTTCTACAGACTTGCTGAGTGTGCCCACATGAAAAAGAATCTCAGAATTGTATGTGGTGACATGTATGCAGTCCGATAATAAATTTTACTTAGAACTTTGAAAGGAGTAGGTCTGAGCATAGGACTAGCAACATCCTGTAAAAACCCACAGCTACAGAAAGGCCAACAGAAACTGCAAAGCTCTGATCTCTGAGAGAGTAAGGATCTTCACCAAGAAGATGTGTGAAGTTGTTTGTGAGAGTGGAAGACACAGGGCTGATTAGCCTTCGGCCCAGGACAGAGGACGCTGGTGAGCTGCTGTCAGCAGCCTATGCCCCAGTAGGGCCAATGGACTTAAGATGAAGAAGAAAGCTTCAATCCAGTTCAAATGGAGCGCAATATTGATTCATAAGAAACAGCTGGGTTCATTAAAATTATGGAAATGATTTTTTAACAATAGTGCATGCGGTGCTACTGTACAAGCTTTCTCTGTTGCTCAAACGTCCAGTGTTTCAGTGTAAGTCATTTTTAACTTCTACCTTTTAATCTTTGAAATGATAAAAAAAGGCTCTTTAATAAGATGTCAGCAGTCTGAGAAAGATACAAGAGGCAGATATGTAAGTAGCAAAGGGATAATGATCATAAAGTAATTGAAAATCAGAAGAAAACTCCACATACTGCCACACTGAAAGAAAAGCATTTTCTGTTTATATTTCATAACAGCATTAATCTTGTTTTAAACACACAGCAACAAATGTTAGGAAAATGGGTTTCTGCTTAATGTGTGTGGATAAGTTGTGCTCTCCTATCACATAACACCGACAATGCCTTCAAAGTACTTCATCTGTGGTGAAGGAGATTAGGTCATCCTGAGGTCACGAAAGACAGCATATAATTATAAATCCTATCATGCCTCACATAATTTCAATCCACTTAAAGTAAAGGCTGAATATGTACAATTTCCAGATGTAGCTGTTGTGCCTGTGAATGAAGTCACCAGAGAGACACCTTTCTTCCCTTTCTTCCATGGCCTTCTGTCTTCTCCTGTCAGATTGCCCCTTCTCAGCCCTTTATCTCTTACTGCAGTCGACTTCCCAGCTCTTTATCTCACCCCTCCTCCTCTCCCGGGTTCACCCATCACCTGCTACCTGGTACTGGATTTCTTCCTCTGCTCCCTTCCACCTTCTCACTCCGACTTCTAATCTCTTCTTTTCCAGTCCCGATTGAGGGTCTCGGCCCAAAACGTCGACTGTTTGCTCTTTTCCGTAGATGCTGCCTGGCCTGCTGAGTTCCTCCAGCATTTTGTTTGTGTTGCTTTGATTTCCAGCACCTGCAGATTTTCTCTTGTTTGGATAGAGACACTGAAGTTGGCGACATATCAGTCTTTATTCATCACAACAAGCAAGCATCATTCTGGAGACACTCTCAGTAGAGGCCCACAAACCGAAAGGTACATCATATTTTAATACCCTAAGGTCAAAGGTAACAGTAGATGATTCAATAGTTACAATGACATTGTTTACTTCAATACTTTGGGTTGTCAAATGGTTCTTTTAAGATACAGTACTGTGCAAAAGTCTTAAGCACAAGTAGCTCAGGTGGTTAAGACTTTTGCACAGTACTGTATTTAACAACATGGAGCAGAGAGTGAGTTTGTAAATCTGATGGAGCAAAGGATGTTGGGAATGGTGAGGATGGAGCACCACTGGAGGGGGTGGGACAGGTGGCAGAGAAGGGTGCAGATACACCAGCCCTGAGACACCAGGCAAGGTCATTTAATTCCAAATAATTGGTTTATTGATCATTACAGAATGTCCCTCTGGTGCGTCCCACTCCCTCCCCATCCTCTCCCTTCCCTTTTCTCAACCATGATTCCCCTCTCCCTGCCCCCTTCCCTCTCTCAGTCCACAATAGAGACCCATATCAGAATCAGGTTTATCATCACTCACATATGTCACGAATTTTGGATTTTTTTTGTGGCAGCAGTACAGTGCAATACATAAAATTACTACAGTATTGTGCAAAAGTCTTCGGCATCCTAGCTATCTATATGTGACCAAGACTTTTGCACAGTGCTACACATCGCGAAAGCAACAAAAACACATTGTAATTGATCAGACACCTCTGAAGTCCAAACGTCTTAGGCAGAATCTAATTAACGCAAATATTCTAAGATCTTTTGACAACAGGGAGCCAAACACACAAATTAATGTTGTCAGGTCTGTCTATTGATGGTCTGTGACTGTTTGATATGCTAAGTGACAACCTCTGTCTGCCAGATTGAACCCAATTCTCAATCGTGTAAATAATTTAGTCATGTTGGCTGGTTTGGTGCAAGCCAATTAACATAACCCCATTGTCTTAATGTTTGGCTGTTGCACATGCAATCTCTTACTCTGTGGGTCAGTTTAACTTCAATTTACTGCTTGCAATTTACAATTAAAACTGAAGGTTAATTGCAAATGCCCTGAACTCATTTACATTTACAATAAGAACTGAAGCCTGATTCTCACTTTAATTCAAAAGACATATGTTTAGAAGGTGGGGGAGAATAACTTCACTCAACCTCACTTGCCCCGTCATTGAAATGATCCCACAACCTACAGACTAACTTTCAAGAACTTTTCATCTCATGTTCTTGACATTTATTGCTTATTTATATATTATTATTATTTATTTTGTTTTGTGCTTGCAGTTTGTTGACTTTTGCACACTGGTTGAACACACAAATTGATGTGCTCTTTCATTGATTCTATTATGGCTATTTCTCTATTATGAATTTATTTATTTATTATTGAGATACAGCATGGAATAGGTCCTTCCAGCCTCACGACCCAGCAACCTCCCCCTAACTTAATGCTAATCTAATCATGGGACAGTTTACAATGACCAATTAACCTACCAAACAGTACAACTTTGGATTGTAGGAGGAAACTGGAGCATCCGGAGGAAACCCATGCTGGCATGTGGAGAACGTACAAACTCCTTACAGGTAGCGACTGGAATTGAACCCAGGTTGCCTGTACTGTAAAGCGTTGTGCTAACCACTATCTTACCACGCTGCCCACAAGAAAATGAATGTCAGGGTTGTATGGTGACACATATGTACTTTGATAAAAAAATTTACTTTAAACTTTGTTTGAATTAACATCTGTTATATTTACATAACTCCAGAATACTCGCTAACAGCCTTCTGGTAGAGTTCTGCATCATAAAGACAAGCTCTGATAATACCTCCATATAGTCCATGTGCCTATCTTTCACACATTCCTTCCACTAATTACACCCCCCAATTGTTCCATCTTTCCTTCCCAGTTCATTCCTATGATTCCATGTTCCACCTTCTTCTAACAGAATGTCCAGGATAGGTGGGGGATCTTTGATTATGGTGTTTGCTTTACTGAGCTAGAGAGAAATGTAGACGGAATCCATGGTTGGGAGGGAGGTTTCATGATGTGTCGACCTGTGTCCACAACTCTCTGGAATGTCTTGCAGTCTTGAGTAGAGCTATTGCCATACCAAGCAATAATACATCCAGATAGGATGCTTTCTATGGTGCACTGATAAAAATTAGTAAGGGTTGACGGGACCGCGCCAAAATTTTTTAGCCTCCTGAGGAGGTTACTCATTATTACATTGTCACTATCATATTGTTCTTTTGGGAGTTTTCTGTACATAAATCATCCACACAGTTTCTATGTGTCACAGTGATGAAGCCTTAGAGTGCTTCACTGGTTTAGAACATGTTGAGATGCCTAGAAAGGCACAACAGAAGTACAAGTTCCCTCTTTGAAGAACTCGCTAAGCTATTGTGGCAAGATGATGACCCTGTATTCCTCAGGATGAAGGAGCAATATCTTATATTCTGTTAGAATAGCCACCACCCAACTGGCATGTTGATTTCTCCCTCTGGTTAAAAAAATTCCCTCCCCTTCCCCTCTTCTTCTATTCCCCACTCCAGCCCCTTATCTCTTCTCCCCGGCCTATCACATCTCCCTGAGCTTCGTCTGTTGTGTCTTTACAACTACATATCAAATCACACACTCAGAGAAGCAGTTAATGTTTATAATCACGTTGCAGAGGGAGAGAGGCAGCAACAAGTCAATGTGCATGTGCAAGTTATCAGTCAATAATCAGTGCTAAGGGGAGTCGTTGCACTATAAGAAATAGATCCATACTTTACACCCTCCTCCTTCACTTTCTCCTATGGTCCACTCCTATCAGATTCCTTCCTCTCCAGCCCTTTATCTTTCCTACCCACCTGGCTTCACCTATCACCTTCTAGCTATCTTGCTTCTCCTCCCCTCACCTTGTTATTCTGGCATCTTCCCCCTTCATTGCCGGTCCTTATGAAGGGCCTCAGCCTGAAATGTCGACTGTTTATTCATTTCCACAGAAGCAGCCTGACCTGCTGGGCCCCTCCAGCATTTTGTGGGTTGCTTTGGATTTCCAACATCTGCAGACTTTATCATGTTTATAGTGTGAACTGTTGGCATTTTGCCTCTATTTTACAAGGCCATCTGGCATAATTATCATTTTACACTCAGACGTCAAGGCCAAATAATTGCAGCTGGGTGTGGCTAAGAGTGCCACATTAATACCTCCTTCATGTTTAAAAATCACACATTGGTCGTTGGTCTCTACTTGGCTGTAACAGTCACATATTGAAGAGAATGCAGATGCTAGAATCTGGAGAGAAAAACTAAGTGTTGGAGGGACTCAGTGGGTCAGGCAGCATCTGTAGATGAAATGGGCAGCTGACGACTCAGGTTAGGACCTTACATCTGGATTCATGGAGTTACACTGTATGGAAATAGGCTCTTCAGCCCTATTGGACCAACATTCCCATCTAAGCCTGTCCCATTTACCTGCTATATTTCATTTGAAGAGATTTGGTTTCCCACCTAAAATACTCGGAAACTTCTATCAATGTACCGTGGAGAGCTTTCTGGCAGACTGCATCACTGTCTGGTATGGGGGGGGGGGGGAGTGGGTGCTACTGCACAGGACTGAAAGAAGCTATAGAAAGTTGTAAAATTACTCAGCTCCATCTTGGGTATTAGCATCTGTAAGTATCCAAGACATCTTCAAGGAGCGGTGCCTTAGAGAGGCGGTGTCGATTATTAAGGACTCACATCATCCAGGCATGCCCTCTTCTCATTGTTAACATCAGGAAGGAGGTACAGGAGCCTGAAGACACACACTCAATGATTCAGGAACAGCTTCTTCCCCTCTGCCATCCGATTCCTAAATGGGCATTGAACCCTTGAACACTATGTCACTTTAAAAAAAATATAAACATATAAAACTTCTGTTTTTGCACTTTTTTAATGATATATATATAAATATACAGTAATAGATATTGTTATTTATATATTTATTTTTCTTTCTATATTATATATATTGCATTGAACTGCGGCTGCTAAGGTAACAAATTTCATGACACATGCAGGTGATAATAAACCTGATTCTGATTCTTGTTGAAAAGACTGGTGCAAATGTTTTGACTTCTGAAGATGCTGATGACAAAGATAAGCTCAGATTTCTTGCCATCCCCAGATGTACTTAGTGGTTGCAGAGGAGACTCACCAGAGTGCTCAACGTTCAAAGTAAATTCATTATCAAATTATGTCTATGTCAGCACAAACCACCCCGAGATTCATTTTGTTGCAGGCATTCACAGCAGACCCGAGAATCAATGAAAAACTACACACAAAGGCTGACAGCCAATGTGCAAGACAAACTGTACAAATAAAAACCCCAATATTCATAAATATATAAGATGGCTTATATACATAGATTGTATGTCCAATATATTGATTTTGTGTTTGTAGGTCTTAATTTGCTCAGATATATCAATTCTCAATATCCTTTGTGTACGCTGAAGATGAGAGTTAGAGAGGAATTTAACTTATGTAGGAGTTCAGATATTTCACTAAACTTTCCCTGGGATGTTATTAAAGCGAAGCTGCAGATGGACTAAAATGCAGCGCGGTAATTTGTTTCGGGCTGATTGCTGTAGTTGTTGTTTTTATTATTTCTATGTATACCGTTTACTTTACGGGAATTTCACTGCACCCTGAGGTACAAGTGTATAGCAATAAGCCAAATTAACTAAAGACTTGACTGTGTGTACAGGAACAACGCAGCAGGGGGAGCAAAGAGTCTCTGCACCGGCTGAAGACGGGGCATATCAGATTGCGTTCCTGGACGGTGCGGGAGACCTGGTACCCCTGTGTGCTTTACCTTTCGGACCCCTTGCGGTGAAATGCACAGGAGACGTAACTGGGCAAACTGCGCCCGAGGGAATCCCCGACCCGCAATCGAACCTTGCAACACTTGGAGTTATACATTCCGCCAGCGCGGGAATTAAAGGCGCCGCGACCCTGGGTCTTTGCCTCATTTACATCAAGTAACCGGCGGGAAAGCACTATGGCGGTGTCTCCTTACTTCACAGCGGGGGTACTGACTCGTAATATGAGCCGTGGGACAAGCGGCCTTGGCAAAGGAAAGAGTCTCGGCTCCAGGTTGGGAAGGTTGGCCCTGACTAGACGAGGCAACTGCCCGGACCAGGAGCCTGACGGTACCGCCGCAGAGAACCAAGTTGCGGGTATCGTCCGCAAGCATGCACCGAGGCGGAGGAGAAAGAGAGCGCGGATTGTGGGCAGTTCCAAGCAAGTTGACGGAGAGGCAAAGGGCGAATGGGAACCGGAACACTGGAGGGAACAGCTGGATAACATCAGGGAAATGAGGAAGGACAGGAGCGCTCCCGTAGATCACATGGGAGCTGAACAGTGTTTTGATAAAACTGCGGCCCCCGAGGTAAAATGAAAAACCCAGAAATGCGGTTTCAAAACGATTTATGCGGCTACTTTCATCAGCTCTCTAATATAACTAATTTTTAACTGCAATCTCTGCAGGAATAGCGGCCAACTCCTACACAGCAACCTTCCTAACTATAGCAAATGAAGAGGGATCTCCTTGAAACGATCAAATAATGAACCGCCTAGTTAGAGTGGACGTAGAGAGGATGTTTCCTACACATCCTCACATCATCTAAGGTCACGTCCTCAGAATGGAAGAATGTCCCTTTAGAACAGAGATGAAGATTTTTGTTTTAGCCAGAGGGTCGTGAATCTGTGGAATTCATTGCCACAAATGGCTGTGGAGGCCAAGTTATTGGGCATATTTCAAAGATCAAAGTAAATTTATTATCAAATACTAGGATGAGGTTCATTCTCTTGCAGGCATTCACAGTAAATACAAAAGAATCAATGAAAAACTGCACACAAACAACTGAGGTGAAGGACAGCAAGCTGCATAAATACAAAAAGAAAGAAAAAGTAAAATAATAATAAATAGGTAATAAATATTGAGCACGTGAGTTGTAGAGTCCTTGAAAATGAGACCCTCTGGAAAGCACTATAGGGCTTTTAAAACAAAAAAAACTTTTCGCAATCTGAAAAGTTTCCTTGCCAGGCTGTTAAACATCAACTATTCTAGTTAGCCCCCGCACCCCCCTTTATCTATTACCCCCCATCACCCCACTGCACTGTAAACACTTTAAACCACTTTATATAATGCTGTTTACATTTACATTGTAAATACTTGCTGATGTTTATATATTTATGGACATTGTATTTCATATCTGTACTTAAACATCTAAGTTTATTTTCTATATAATTCTTTATGTGTATAATTGTTGAATGTTACTGTTTTTGTGTAGCACACCGCAGCAAATTACTAATTTATAGAACACAGAATAGTACAGTACAGTACAGGCCCTTCGGCCCACAATGTTGTGCCTACCCTTAAATCCTGCCTCTCATGTAACCCCCCACCTTAAATTTCTCCATATACCTGTCTAGTAGTCTTTTAAATTTCTCTAGTGTATCTGCCTCCACCACTGACTCAGGCAGTGCATTCCACGCACCAACCACTCTCTGAGTGAAAAACCTTCCTCTAATAACCCCCTTGAACTTCCCTCCCCTTACCTTAAAGCTATGCCCTCTTGTATTGAGCAGTGGTGCCCTGGGGAAGAGGCGCTGGCTGTTCACTCTGTCTATTCCTCTTAATATCTTGTATACCTCTATCATGTCTCCTCTCATCCTCCTTCTCTCCAAAGAGTAAAGCCCTAGCTCCCTTAATCTCTGATCATACTGCATACGACGTATAAAGTCAATCTTTGAATAGATCATTGATCTGTCATTATGGGATTCTGCAGGTGATGAGATACCAGGTCCTCCTGTCACTCATGCTGTCCAGTCAGACCAAAGATCACGTGACATTTGCCGCTATGAAGCAATTGCGGGAACACGGCTTGACGGTGGAGAATATTCTCAAGACGGATGACAAGACACTGGGGGAGCTCATCCACCCGGTTGGATTCTGGAGGGTGAGGTCACCAACACTAGCAGCTTAATTACAGTATGAGAAATGAAACTTGCTAAGTAGCACACTTCTACTCCATTAGGCTCCTGTGCCTTCCGTTACCAGGGTCTTTTGCTCTGGATTACCCTCTCTCTACTCTACTGCTTCTCTTTTCAGAAGCTCAGAGTCAGGTATATTGTCACTGACGTATATCATGAAGGTTCACCAACTTCCTGTAACTCCCCCCTCCCCCTACTCTCCGTTTCTGTTCCTTATTCCGGCTCCCCTCTTATCTCTTCTCCTCACCTGCCTCTCACCTCCCCACTAGTGCCCTTCCTCCCCTTTTCTCCCATGGTCCACTCTCCTATCAAATTCCTTCTTCAGCCCTTTACCTTTTCCACCTATTACCTCCCTGCTTCTCAATTCATCATCGCCCCCCCCCCCCCCCAACTCCTCCTGTCTTCCCACTCAGCTGCCTCCACTTATCACCTTCCTTCGCCTTCCTTTCCAGTCCGGTCGAGGAGTCTCGACTTGAAACATCAACTAGTTATTCCTTAGTGGAGATGCTGCCTGGCCTGCTGAGTCCCTCCAGCATTTTATCTGTGCGTGACATTCGATTTCCAGCATTTGCAGAATCTTTTGCATTTATGTCATAAAATGTGTTGTTATTCTGACAGTAGTACTGTGCAAGATATAAAAAAATACTATAATTAGAACTTAAAAAATAAATACTGCAGAAGAGAAATGGTGAGGTAGTACCACGGGTTCAAGGACCGTTCAGAAATCTGATGGCAGGGGGAAGGAGCTGTTCCTAAAATATTGAGTGTGGGTCTTCAGGCTCCTGTACCTCCTCCCTGATGGTAGTAATGAGAAAAGGACATGTCCTGGGTGATCATCGTTATGTTTCATGTCGTATGATGTGGGGGATCATCGTCTTGACCATGATTGTTTCTGGCAAATTTTTCTACAGGTGAATTGGCATCGCTTTCTTCTGGGCAGTGCCTTTACAGGACGGGTGACACCAGCCATTATCAATACTCTTCAGAGATTTTCTGCCTGCCACCCCTTCTCACTTAAAAATGTCTTTATTAAAAATATACACTCAGTGGCTATTGGACGTCTTCCTCCTAATCTGTCTAAATCCTTCTGCAGACTCTCTGCTTCCTCATTGCCTCCTGCCAGTCAGCCAGTCTTCTATTGAGTTTCAGTGAAAAACTTGCCTGGCACACTCTTCATACTGATAAATTAATTACAACATTGCCTTATAAAGCCTCCACTCACCTTCCCAAGGGCATTTCCCTCTTCCTTCCCCACATGTTGCCCCTGAATAGATCACTCACCATTTAAAATAAAAATCTAATACCATGATGTGATCTGTCTGTGCAGAACAAAGTGAGGTACATCAAACAGACCACGGCAATTCTGAAGGAACAGTATGGTGGTGATATTCCCAATAGTGTCAGCGAACTGCTTCGTCTTCCAGGAGTCGGTCCGAAGATGGCCCACCTTGCCATGAAGTTAGCCTGGAATGTTGTGTCTGGCATCTGTAAGTACCTGGGACAACGGTAACAATGGGAAAACAGGTGGTTGGGCTGCCAGCTACACTGGCACAACAGTAGTGTTTCTGAAAAAAGACAGGTTGAAGGGTTTAGTGCTGTAGGAAGTTCTTCTACTTGCAAGAAAACAAGTAGAAATGCAGTGAAGTAAATCTATTATCAATATACATATACAGTCCTATTCAAAAATCTTAGGCACATTTCCATAGCTAGAGTGCCTAAGGCTTTTGTACAGTACTGTATTTGTCAATGTGGAGCGGAGAGTGAGTTTGTAAATTTGGCAAGAGCGAAGGATGTTGGGAATGGTGAGGGTGGAGCACCACGGGAGGAGTGTGGGCTAGGGGCGGAGGTGGTATGGGTTGAGACACCAGGCAAGGCCATTTGATTCCAAACAATTGGTTTATCGATCATTACAGAATGTCTCTCTGGTGCTTCCCACTCCCTCCCCTCTCTCTTCCCCTTTTCCTGACCATGATTCGCCTCTCCTGTCCCCTTCCCAATCTCAGTCCACGACAGAGACCCATATCAGAATCAGATTTATCATCTCTCACGTACGTCATGAAATTTGTTTTATTTTGCAACAACAGTACAGTGCTACACAAAATTACTACAGTAGTGTACAAAAGTCTTAGGTACTCCAGCTATATATATGTGTCACTTTGCTCTGCACAGAGAGATCACACCACAGTAAATAAAAAGAGTGAACTATTCAGAGTCAATATGTGAGGAAGGAAGAGGGAAATATGGTATGTCACCATATTACTACCTTGAGACTCATTTTATTACAAGCAAATAAGAAATACAATAGAATTTAAAAATCTATACATAAACAAAGACTGATAAACAACCAATGTGCAAAAGAAGACAAATTGTGCAAATAAAAAAATCAATAATACTGAGAACACGAGTTGTAGAGTCTGTGAAAGTGAGTCCATAGATTTTGGAATCAGTTCAGAGTTGAGGTGAGTGACGTTATCCACTCTGGTGCAGGAGCCTGATAGTTTGAAGGGTTACAACTGTTCCTGAACCTGGTAGTGGGGGACCAAAGGCTCTGGTACCTCTTTCCTGATGGTGGTAGAATCTCGACCGTTAAACCACCTAGATACGTAAAGCACTGCAACTCAGGTACAGGTCCTTCAGCCCATCTAGTCTGTGCTGGCCTGCTTTTCTGCCTAGTCCCATCTAACTACCAGCAGAAGTAGTGATGCGGGTTTAATTTCAATTTTAAGAGAACATAGAAACTCCTTATAGACATTGGCATTATGGAATTCCTGATCAGTGATCATTGGCACTGTAAAGCAGTTGTGCTAACCACTACACTAACTTGCCACCCAACATATTGAAAGAACGAATCTTCTCAGTCCTCTTGGGTGGGGAATTCCAAAGGTTCATTGTAACGTGGATGATGTTCTTTCCTTGCCATCATGTAGAAGGTACAGGAGCCTCATGACTCACACCACTCCTCAGTTACTACCCCTCAACCATCAGGCTCTTGAACAAAACGGGATAACTACACTCTCCTGCCCATCCATTGAGATATTCACACAACCAAGTGATATTCTCACTTTAAGGACTCTTTATCTTGTTATTTCATGTTCTCGTTAATTATTTATATCTACATTTGCATAGTTTGTTGTCTTCTGCACTCTGGTTGATCTTTCATTGATCCTGTTATAGTTGTTATTCTATTTATTTGCTGAGTATGCCCACAGGAAAATGAATCTCAGGGTTGTATATGGTGACATATGCGTACTCTGATAATAAAATTTACTTTGACTTACAATTTACCCTCATCTCAAAATCAGAATCAGGTTTATTATTGACTTGCTGTATACCTTTAAATTTGTTGTTTTGTGGCAGCAGGACAGTGCGAGACATAAAGACATAAAGTAAGTTGCAATAAAAAAATAAAATAAATCATTGGTGCAAAAGAGGGCTAGCGAAGTATTGTTTGTGGACCAATTCAGAAATTGATGTACCTAAAACGATGAGTGTGTATCTTCAGGCTCCTGTATCTGATCCCTGAAATTAGTAATGAGAGGGAGGCAAGTCCTGGATGGTGAGAGTCCTTAATAACGGATGCTACCTTCTTGAGTCATCTCATTTTCAAGATGTGATTTTCAAGGAGCAAGACAGTAGCGTAGTGGTTAGTACAACGCTTTATAGTACGAGCAACCTGGGTTCAATTCCCATCGCTGCCTTTAAGGAGTTTGTATGTTCTCCCTGTAACTGTGTGGGTTTCATCCAGGTGCACCGGTTTCCTCCCACAGACCAAAGACAGACTGGTTGGCAATTTACTGGTTGTCAATTGTTGCACGATTAAGCTAAGACTAAATCAGGGGATTACAGGGTGGCACGGCTTGAAGGGCCAGAAGGCCTATTCTGCACTGTATCTCAATAAATAAATAAAAGTATGATGTATTTGATGGTGGTAAGGGTTGTGCCCCTGATGGAGCTGGCTGGGTCTACAGCCCACTGTTACCTCCTTCAGTCCTGTGCATTGGAGTCTCCATACCAGGTGATGATGCAGCCAGTTAGGATGTTCTCCACAGTACATCTGTAGAAACTTACTAGAGGGTATGGGGACATAACAAATTTTGTCAAACTCCTAATGAAGTAGAGCTGCTGGTTTGCTTTCTTTGTGATTGGGCCAAGAATAGATCCTCTGACATGTTGACGCCCAGGAACTTAAAGCTGCTCCTCTTTCTTTCGAGTGGTGATGCTTATTATAAGAATTTTACCCCTAGTTAGTGGAGAGATACATGCCATGTCTTTTGTGTCAAACATGACACGATGTATGTCATCCACGCCATTGAGTGGCGCTGCAGTGCAGTCTGGCAACTAAGATAAGACATTTGCTCCAGTGAACTTCTGCTAACCCAGTGAAATGCAGAAACACATCTGTAAACAAACTGCCTACAGTGTTTAATTGAAGACAAAAAACGGGTGTAACTTCCAGGAAGTTCCTTTGCTGCCTGAAATCAAAAGCTCCGAACATTTTTCTCCAATCTGTCTTAAAGTTGAGTAACTTTATCACGATTAAAACAACATGATTTAAAATGATAATGCACCGTTAAGAATTCTTGGACTGGCTTTTCTCTGGATGTTTAAGTTATGAAGAAATACAAAATTTTGGGAGATATAGAGAGGGTAAATGCAAGCAAACTTTTTCCACTGAGGTTGGGTGAGACTAGAACTAGAGGTCATGGGTCAATGGTGAAAGGTGAGATGTTCAAAGGGAATCTTCTTCACTCAGATGGTGATGAGTGTGTAGAAAGAGCGGCCAGCGGAAGTGGTGAATGTGCATTTGATTTCAACATGTAAGAGAAGTTTTGATAAGTACATGGATGGGAGGGTGTTGTGGGCTCTGGTCTGGGTGAAGGTCAATGAAACTAGGTAGCGTAATAGCTTGGCTTGGACTAGGTGTGCCAGAGGGCGTGCTTTTGTGCTGTAGTGTTCTGTGACTTTATAACCAGTTGGAAATTAGGTGAATCCCAGGGTATTTCATACAGGAGCAAAAAGCATAATGGAAGCGCTCAAGATATTCAAAATTACTTAGCAAATTAAATTTGGGGCGGCATGGTAGCATAGTGGTTAGCACAGCGATTTACAGCAGAGGCAACCTGGGTTCAATTCCTGCCACTGCCCATAAAGAGTTTGTATGTTCTCCCTGTGACCGCATGGATTTCCTCCAGTTGCTCCAGTGTCCTCCCACAGTCGTACCAGTTGGTAGAGTAATTGGTCATTGTAACTTGTCCCATGATTAGGCTACGATTAAATAGGGGGATTGCTGGGCAGCGTGGCACAAAGAACCGGAAGGGTCTATTCCACAACATGTCTCAATGAAATAAAAAAAATTGGAATTAATTAGTTCAAGTCATCAATAATTAGAATTTAAAAAAATTATATCTTTAATAAAAAGATATGATAAATCTTTACTATTAAATGCTGTCTTTTGATAAGTTTTGCATTGGAACAACCTAGCAGCTTGTGACTCGTGGTAAACTATACTCAGTGGCCACTTTAGCAGGTACATTTGAGCAACCTGGTGTGGTCTTCTGCTGCTGTAGACCATCCACTTCCTGGTTTGATATGTTGTGCGATCAGAGATGCTCTTCTGCACAGCGCTGTTGTAATATGTGGTTATTTGAGTTACTGTCGCCTTCCTGACAGCTTGAACCAGTCTGGCCATTCTCCTCTGACCTCTCTCATTAACAAGGATTTGTCACCTACAGAACTGCCACTCACTGGATGATTTTTGTTTTTCACACCATTCTCTATAAACTCTAGAGACTCGTGTGTGAAAATCCCAGGAGATCAGCAGTTTCTGGGATACTCAAACCAGCCCATCTGGTACCAACAATTCCACGGTCAATCACTTAGATCACATTTCTTCCCCATTCTGATGTTTGGTCTGAACAACAGCCGAATCTCTCGACTCTATCTGCATGCATTGAGCTGCTGCCCCATGATTGGCTGATTATATGTTTGCATTAACGAGCAGGTGTACCTAACAGAAGTGGTCACTGTGAACAAAACGGAAACTACAGCAATGTCTCCTAATAAGGTTCAAAGTTTGAACTTTATTGGGAGACATTGCTGTAATTTCTGTTTCATTTATCTATAAAAGTAATTTTTCAAGAAAATTGCAGAGGCTATAAATGTATGTAAATTATGAGCATAATATCAATGTAGTTTACAGCAGTGTGATGGATATGCTTAATCAGCTCCACCCTGACTGGCAATTGTGTTTCGCCTTTGTTAAATTAGAAGTTTGATTAGTTTTAAAGCCAGTCTGGAAAAGATGTCTATCATGATTCAAATCTTACTGAACAGAATCGGAAACACCAATGCCCAGGACTGGAAAAGTCTGCAGAAGGTGTTGGATACAGCTCAGTCCATCGCAGGCAAAACACTCCACACCATTGAGCACATTTACAAGGAGCCTCCGTTACTTTATCTTAGACTTCCTGACGGAGAGATGGCTTAGGCAGTGGGCGTTGGCAGCAACATCTCTAGCTCCATCACGCTGAGCACCGGCGCCCCCAGGACTGTGCGCTCTACCATTAGGTAGAAGGTACTGCAGTTTAAGAAAAGGTCTGCTAGGCTGGGTAACAACATCTTCCCCCAGGCTGTGAGACTTCTAACACCCTGCTACTGCCCAGTACACGTTATTATGACATCGCCAGTACCATTATACTGTTGTATACAGTATTTAACTACGTTATATGTTACTGTTATTATTGCTGTGTTTTTTGCGTAGGAGAGACTTGAGGGTTAGGGGTTTGATGTTTCAGCTGCCGTGTCTGGAAGGGTGATCTGTTAAGTTTTGTGCGAGGGAGAGGTTGGTGGTTTCAGGTTTGCGAAGTTCTGTTCTTGTTCCATGCGAGGTGGGTGGGGGGGGGGGGAAGATTGATGTCTTTCAACAACTGCCATGGCTCTTCTGTATTTCATGGCTGTCTGGAGAAGACGAATCTCAGAGTTGTATTCTGCATACATGCTTTGATAATACAATGACCCTTTGAACCTTTGATATGCACTTTATGTCAACTTGTGCATCTGCGTAATATTTTTATTTGTTCATATTATTTTGTGTGTTGTATGTACCACGTTTTGCACCTTGGCCCCAGAGGGACATTGTTTAGCTGTATACTCGTGTACAGTTGAATGACAATACACTTGAATTTGAATATGAACTTAAGTGCTGCCTCAAGAAAGCAGCATCCATCATTAAGAACCCCCACCATTCAAGCCATGCTCTCTTCTTGTTACTAACATCAGGCAGGAGGCTCAGGAGCCTTAGCTCTCACACCACCAGCTTCAGGAACAATTATTACCCTACTATCACCAGGTTTCTGAACCAGTGTGGATAACTTCACTCACCTCAAAACTGAGATCCCAACTGATTCCACAACCAACAGATTTACTTTCAAGGACTCTACAACTCATGTTCTCAGCATTATTTTTTATTTGCACAATTTGTCTTGTTTTGCACCTTAGTTGATTTTTTATCAGTCGCAATTTATCTTTAGCTTCTCATAAATTATGTTGTATTTCTTTGTTGTACTGTGAATGCCCTGAAGAAAATGAATCGCATGGTATTAGATGGTGAGATATACACACTTCGATAATAAATTTATTTTGACTTTGACTTTGCTAACATGATTTAAGGCAGCTTTTCTCAACCATTTTGCCCTGCAGGAACCCTGAAATAATTTTCAGGTCTCAGAGAACCCGTGCATAAAACTTATTATATCTACAGCTCATGGTACGTTAGCATAATCAGTAAGTTGTGGATAATAATCCAAAAGTAATTGTCAATGCTGTTTTGAGTAGAGAATGACTTTCAGTCAACCTTCCTTGAAAAGAAAACAGATAGTTAAGCTTAGCTTACCTTTCTTGAAATTAATCTCTTTCTTTCCCTTTCATAAATTCTAAAAATTCATAAGGCAAACACAATAAATTTCTCAATTCTGGGTCGAATTTGAGTTAAGCGCAAATGGGTTTCACCGTCAACTGAAATGAGATGATTCCATCCTTGCTCTTGATGCTTGTTAAACAAGAAAAAGCTTGCTCACTCGTGTAAGAAGTTGAAAGCTGCAGCAAAATGATCATCGCTTTCTTATGAATGGTGGGATACCCTGCTTTCAAAGAAATGCAGAACTTGTCCGGGGGCAGGTCAGTAAATCTCATCTTGACTGCATGATCAGAGTGCAGCTCACAAAGTTCTTCCTCTTCTCTCAAAGTCAAGTTCTCAGGCTGAGCAGAAGATTCAGAGAAAGGGTCCCTCACCCAGTCATACTCTTGTGTTGAAAGGGAGGAAAAATACTGTTCATTTTGTTCTGCAGTTCTTCCAGGTGGTTTTCAATAAGATTTGAGACTGGCTGAGATATCCTTCCTCACTCTCAAGTGCAAGCAGCAGTGGAAACATTTCAAGATTTCCTTTTGCAACATGATTTTTCCGAAGATTCAATTTTCTTTTAAATCCAAGAAACTTGTCACTTGAATTCAAAACATTTTCTCCAGGGCCTTGTAGAGATTTGTTCAACTTCATCTTCGTCTTCAAAACACCCATCAAATCCTGGCCTATTATTTTCTTGAAAGTACTCCTGCAATTCACCTTTCAGCTCAAATACGCTGCTGAGATCTCTTCTTCTGCTAGGCCACTGGAGTTTTGTAGGTAGCAGGAGATTGGTGTGCTCTTTGTCCATGTTTTCACACAGTTTTTTAAACATTCTTGAGAGAACTGGTCTTAAAGCTACTTAATAACTTGCTTCCGGAGTCTTTTTACTGACTCTGACTTTGCTTTCAAAAGCTTTAATTGGTTTCTTTTGGGATTCCAATAGTTGTTTAAAATAATCAGCACTTTCACATGTCATATGGCTGTGATTTGTGTTTAAGTGTCTGTTCAATTTTGCTGGAGCCATTGATACATTAGTAAGTTGTTTGGCACAGACTAGGCAAAATGGAATAGGACAACTTGGTTAACCAGTGCATGTAAAACACATTAATAAGTAACTTTCATAGTAAAGACAGACTTTTTTGTGTCCGTTGTTGCACTAGTGCAGTGAAATGACTCAGAAGATTGTAATTCTTCATCATTCACCTTATCAGAATTGTCCGTAGGCCTAGAATCCTCTATCATCTCACACCTGCTTTTCACAAATTGCCCCACTGGACCATCTTTAGAATGAAAATTTCCCTCCAATGTTCTCCTACACTGGTAGTTTGTTTGCTCCCATAAGTCAGTCGGCGGCGTGTAAGGGGAAGTTGAGGGAGGTAATTCCGTGAGGAGAGGCTGATGTTACAGCCCAAGTTGAGTGAGTGCATTCAATGTTCAGGAAATACACTTTCTGTTCCTCATCAGCCTACCATCCTCCCCTCCGTGCAATACAGTGCTCCTCATCAGCCTACCTTCCTCCCCTCCATGCAATACAGCGCTCACCAATTATAAATGGTCTCCCCTATCTTGCATCAAAAACTGAGAATGGACTCAACCAAATAAAGGTGGTCCAACTGCGCACTGTCATACTGAGCTGAGATACTCCCATCACTGCCCACCACTGCGAGTGCGAGCATCGAGTGCTGTGCAAAGTTCAAAAAACAATGTTTATTATTAAATCATGATCTCTCATGGAACCCCTAGTGACCTCTCACGGAACCCTGATTTAAGCTGATACTCCTATTGTAGTGTGGAGAGTGCTGCACTCAGAGAGAGGTGGGAATGGTTGTGAGTGGTACTGTATTGTGCACGCTTTGGTTTACAAGCCTACAATCTATTGGCTTTGCATTTCATGTCAGAAAATTAACACTAAACAAAGGCTATTTGTGACAGTTTAATCTTTCAGTGTGGTTAACTACAATATGACCTTGAGGAGTAAAATCTTGAGTTTAACATCTTAGCTTCATAGAACATAGAATATTACAGCACAATACAGGCCCTTTGGCTCAAAATGTTGTACCAACCGTTTAACCTGCTCCACGATCAATCAAATCCTTCCCTGCCACATAGCCCTCCATTTCACTAACATCGATGTGCATCAAGACTGTTTGAAGTGTCTAATGTATCGGCCTCTACCATGACCCCTGCCAGTTCATTCCACTAGCTGTAAGATCGTAGCTCGATTCCTGTCCCTGTGAGGAGTTTGTATGTTTTCCTTGTGACCATGTGGGGTTCCTCTGAATGCTCCTTTCCTGGGGATTGGTGTTTCCAATTCTGTGCTGTAAGATTTGACACCTTTTCCCACATTCCAAGGGTTAGTGAGTTCTGAGCATGTTACGTGGGCGCTGGAAGTGTGGCGACACTTGGGACTGCCCAGTACAGTTCCATATACTCACCTTGTCCTTTAAAAACTACTTTTGCACGCTTTCTGGCAATCACCTTAAACGCACGTGCTCTAGTATTAACAATTGCCATAATGGGGAAAAGGCGCTGGCTGTTTGCTCTATCTATGCCTCTTATCACCATATACAACTCTATCAAGTCACCTTTCATCCTTCTTCGCTCCAAAGAGTTCTCTCAGCATTTTTATTCTGAATCTGTTATTTAGATCACATCGTTTCAAACTTCATGCTGTCCAATTATAGCCAGTAAAGTTCTCTGAAAATCAGTGAATGAGGAATAAACAGCTTTCCAACCGCTTTATTTAACATAATTTACATTCCTTTCTGCTCCCTCCTCCCACTTGTACTTGTCTAGTTTTGATACAATGCTCATTCACTCTATTTAGAGTAACTTCCACCAGCTAAGTCTGGATAAAGAAAAGCCTGTGGAATTTTGATTGGACTTTTTTGTTGAAGTCTTATATTGACAGTGCCCAGTTTTGTTCTTTTACAAATGTCCCTGTTGACCCTTACCAATTTTTATCAATGCAGTACAGAATGCATTCTATCTCAATTCTTCATGACTTTGAGGAACTGTAGAGTTGTGAATGCAGCTCAGCACATCATAGACATCAGCTTCCCTCTCCATGTCTGTACTTCTCGCTGCCTCAGTAAAGCAGCTGGCGTAGTCAAAGACCCCACCCACCCTGGACATTCTCTCGTCTGTTCTCTTCCATCGGGCAGAGGACAAAAAAGCCTGAAAGCATGCGCCACCAGGTTCAAGAACAGCTTCAGTCCTGCTGTTCTGAGACTGTTACCTGGTTCCCTGATGAAGTAAAATGGACTCTTGATCTCAAAATCTACCTCATTATGATCTGGGATCTTGCTGTTTACCTGTACCACTTTCTCTGTAGCTGTTACACTTTAAGGTTGAGTCAGTGGCAAGGAAGGCTAATGCGATGTGAACATTCATTTCAAGAGGTCTAGAATATAAAAGCTAGAGTGAAATGTTGAGGCTTTACTGATGAGGCGTCACTTGGAGTATCATGACCACTCTTGGGCCCCTTGTCTAGGAGGAGATGTGTTGACATTGGAAAGAGTTCAAAGGAGATTGATGAAAATGATTCTGGGATTGAAAGGCTTGTCATGAGGAGTGTTTGGTGACTCTGGGCCTCTACTGACCGGAATTCAGAAGAACGAGGGGTGACCTCATTGAAATCTATCGACTGTTGAAAGGCCTGGATAGAGTGGATGTGGAAAGGATGGTTCCTACAGTGGGGAAGTCTAAGTCTTGGGGACACAGCCTCCGAATAGAGGGGCATCCTTTTAGAATGGAGATGAGGAGGAATTTTTGTAGCCAGAGAGTGGTGGGTCTGTGGAATCCATTGCCACAGGCAGCCCTGGAGGCCAAGTCATTGGGTATAATTAAGATAGAGGTTGATAGATCCTTGATTGATCAGGGCATGAAAGGACCCAGGGAGAAGGCAGGAGATTGAGGCTATGGGGAAAAATGGATCAGCCATGATGAAATGGTGGAGCAGACTCGATGGGAGAAAGGTCTAATTATGCTCTGATATCTTATGGTATTTATTCTGCAGTTTGTTATTACTTTGCCTTATTTTTTCTCAATGCACTGTGTAATGATTTGATCTGTTTGATCAGCATGCAAGACAAGCTTTTCACTGTATCTTGGTACATATGATAATAAACCAATTCCGTTTGCAGACGTCCTCTTAGAATTTCATGGGTGTATTTTTGTGTTGAGATACAGAGTGGGATAGGCCCTTCTGGCTCTTTGAGACACACCACCCAGCAATACCCCAATTTAATTCCAGTCTAATCATGGGACAATTTATAATGACCAATTAACCTACCAACCAGTGCATCTTTGGACTGGGGGAAGAAACCAGAGCACCCGGAGGAAACCCGCACGGTTACAGGGAGGACGTACAAACTCCTTACAGGCAGTGGCGGAAAATGGACGCGGGTTGCTGTTACTGTAAAGCATTATGTTAACCATTACACCACCACTGCCATGTTCCCCTGACATTTTTAATGTCCTCACACTGTACTGCTGCCAAAAATTTCACATTGTGTAAGTCAGGTGTAATAGATCTGATTCTGGTTCATTAAAGATTAATACCTGGTCAGTCCTCACCCTTTTATTTTCAGGAAAATGTCTGCTCATTCTTTCCTCATCAATTTAACCCTTCATTTCTTGTGGCCTTGTAGAAGCCGCAACATGGCTAGTGTAAGTCAGTGGTAATATCCTGCTGAAGCTTACAATGTCTCCATAGGTCACTTGGAGCATTGAGAGCAGTTTTGGACAACTTATCTATGAAAAGGTGTGCTGGCATTGGAGCGGGTCCAGAGGAGGTTCACAAGAATGATTCCAGGAATGAAAGGACTAACATACGAAGGTTCTGGGCCTGTTCTTGCTGGAGTTTAGAAGAATGGGGAGGGAACCTCATTAAAACCTATCGAATATTGGAAGTCTGACACAGAGTAGACATGGAGAAAATGTTTCCTATAGTGGGAAGGGTCTAGGACCAGAGGGCACAGCCTCAGAATAGAAGGACGTCCCTTTAGAAGAGGGCTCCCAGCCTGGCTCCACAGACCCCTTGGTTAACAGCAGGGGTTGGGAACCTCTGCTTTAGAACAAAAGTGAGGAGGAATTTCTTCAGCCAGAGGATGGTGAATTTGAAAAATTCATTTTCAGATGGCTGTGGAGGTCGAGTCAGTGGGCATAATTAAAGCAGATTTTGATAGGTTTTTGATTAGTCAGGGCATCAGAGGTTACAAGGAGAAGGAAGGAGAATGGGTCTGAGGGGGATAATAAATCAGCCTTGACGGAATTGCGAAGCAGATTCGATGGGACGAATGGCTTAATTCCGATCCTATGGTCTTATGTCAACTCGTGATTAGATTTCAGGCTGTTGTGAGGGTCTGGGGTGGTTATGGGCACCGTACCCCAGTAAAAGATCAAAGTCTTTTGGAGGGAAGATAGAGATTTGGTGGCAGACTCGAGGTGTAGTGATGTTCATCAGAGCTTTGGCCCAGAGGACTGGTGACTCCATGGGACAGTGTGGCAGGAGTCAGACAGTGAGCTCCCTCCAAAACAGCTGAGAGCAAGGGCAATGCTCACCAACTTGTCCCATCACCCAGAGTCACTTCCTTCGAGAAGCCCACAGGGAGGCTGAAGGAAACCTCTCACTGATATTGTAACTCACTTATATCGTAATTGACAGCTGATTGGAATTGGTTTATTGTTGTCACATATACAGTGAAAAACTTGCCTACTGTTCATACAGATCAAATCTCTACACAGTGCATTGAGCTGGAATAAAGTAAAGGAATAATGCAGAACGAAATGTAAAAGCTACCAAAAAATTGCAGTGTAGGGTAAACGATAAGGTGCAAGATCATAACGAGGTAGATTGTGAGGCAAGAGTTCGCCTTTTCGTGCAAGAGGTCCGCTCAAGAGTCTGATAAAGGGTGGACTGAAGCTGTCCTTAAGCCTGGTGATACGTGCTTTCAGATTTTGGTATCTTCTGCCTAAAATTACACCATAATAAATTCCTCATTAAAAATATTTAGGAAACGGCTGGATAAATTCTTGCATCGTGGGGGAATTAAGGGTTCTGGGGAAAAGGCAGGTAGGTGGAGTTGAGTCCACAGCCAGAACAGCCAAGATGTTATTGAATGGCAGAGCAGGCTCGACGGGCCAGATGGCCGACTCCTGCTCCCATTTCTTACGTTCTTTGGTTATGAAGAAAAAGAAATGTCGATCTCAGTCTTAAGAAGTTCAAAGTACAGTTATTATCAAGTTACATATGCACAACCTTGAAATTCGTCTCCTTGCAGTCAGCCACAAAACAAAGAAACCCAACAGAATCCATTTAAAAAAAGACCGTCAAACACCCAATGTAAAAAAAAACAAATTGTGTAAATAATTAAAATAAGCATAAAAATAAAAATAACTAAAGTTCACAAAGTGAGTCCGCAGCCACGAAACCAGTTACAGTCGATCCAGGAGCCCGTTGGTTGCAGGCCACAACCTCAGTTCAGTATAGAGGCGAGTAATTAATAGGTGACCCTCAGTCTACAGGAGGATCCAAATACCTGCCATTATCTTTCTAGAGAAGTAAGTTCAAGTTTCACTCTTGGAACATTGGCTACCGTTTTCAGTCTCTGCCGGTACTCTTAAGCTTTTCCCAAGAACATAGTTAAAATCTCCATATATCGTGTTCAGTTCTGGTCACCTCATTACAGGAAGGATGTGGAAGCTTTAAGAGGGTGCAGAGGAGATTTACCAGGATGCTTTCTGGATTAGAGAGCATGCCTTATAAGGAAAGGTTGATTGAGATAGGGCTTTTCTCTCTGGAGCGAAGGAGGACAAGAGGTTGGGTGGGAGAGCTGTACAAGATGATAAGAGCCATACGTAGATAGAGCGGGCATCCAGAGACTTTTCCCCAGGGCAGGGATGGCTAATATGAAGGAGCATAATTTTAAGGTGATTGGAGAAAAGTATAGGGGTTGGCAGTGGTGATTTTTTTTTTTACACATAGAGTGGACATGAGTTGAGAGTTAGGGGGCAAAAGTTTAAGGGTAACACGAGGGGGAATTTCTTTACTCAGAGAGTGGTAGCTGTGTGGAACGAGCTTCCAGTAGAAGTGGTAGAGGCAGGTTCGGTATTGTCATTTAAAGTAAAATTGGATAGGTATATGGACAGGAAAGGAATGGAGGGTTATGGGCTGAGTGCGGGTTGGTGGGACTAGGTGAGAGTAAGCGTTTGGCATGGACTAGAAGGGCCGAGATGGCCTGTTTCCGTGCTGTAATTGTTATATAGTTATATGGTGATTGCATGAAATGCCTTGCCAGGGGTGATGTTAGAGGCAGATTCTGTACATTAAGGGCATTTAAGAAACTCCTAGATAGGCACATGGGTGATAGAAAAATGGAGGTCTATTTAGTAGGGAAGGTAAAATGTCAGCACAACGTCATGGGCTAAAGGGCCTGTACTGTGCTCTAGTGTTCTATGTTCTTTTACTCAGGAGAATTGGGAAGAGCCAATCACAATGATAACCCACATCTCTGAAATAATTCTCTACATTTACCCAAGAGGTTCAATGTCTTAAAACAAATGTTGTCTCACGTGCCGTGCAGTGATCCCTCAGTACTGCTGTTCCAATTGTCCATTGCAGTCCTGGTGACGATGAATCCTCCAGTTCTGGAACCTTCTGCTGTACCTTGTCACAGCTAATGAGCATTTATTGAAAAGTTGTATACACCTTCTTCGGATTAGAGGCAGATACATTAGAGGCATTTAAGAAACTCTTTGAAAGGCATGTGGAGGACGGGGGGGGAAATGGAGAGCTACATGTGAGGGAAGGGTTAGATTGATCTTAGAGTAGGTTAAAAGGTCAGCACAACTTTGTGGGCTGAAGGGCCTGTACTGTGCTGTAATGTTCTGTGTCTCTGCGTCTACCCTGTCACGTCACCTTAAACTTGTAAGCAATATTATGAGAAAGATGTAAACTGCAATGTAATTCTCATTAGTACATGGTTTCTGTACCGGAACACAGAGGCTCAGTGATTACTATCAGACTCTTTCTGCATAATGTTGTTTATACCAGTGCGATAAAATCAGGGTTTGAAGACTAATTGTCTGGGATGTTCATAGTAAAGATATTTCCAACATTATGAATTGGTGCCTTTCTTGTGTCAGATTGTCAACCAGGTGGTAGGGTGTTTGATAAACTAGTGAACACAGTGTAAGGTGGACACGCGGAAAGGTGCATATATGTAGCTCCTTTCATACCTTCCCGAAGCTCCACTGGGCGAGGTGTCACCGCTGTATCCAAGCTTTCTGGTCGCAGCAGAACAATGGGCACTGCGTATCTGCACAGAATCAAAGGGCTCGGAACTAATTGTTTTGCCAGCAGGAAGTGAGTGGTTATCAACACGACGAGCCTATTGTCCTCCATGGAGAGATTCCAGGTCACGTCCCACCACTGGGAAGCCTTCTATTCTGTTTGGAGAGCTGTGCAAGTGGTTGGGTTATGCTGTCTGTCACAGCATTTTTGTTTCGCCTTGAGATTTTGATATGCCTTCGCTGATAATGCTGGAACTCATTGTCCATTGTTAATTGCCCCGAGGAGAGACAGGAGGCTGCGCACGCTGGTATGAAAATCAAAAGTTAAGTTCATTGTCATGTGCACAAGTCCATGTATGTACAGATGCAATTTCAGCAGCATCACTTTTGCAAGTAAAGCATACATTTAATGTAAATTATATGCAATTTCACAGAAAAAGAACACAGAACAAAACGAGAAACACGAGAGATTCTGCAGATGCTGGAAATCCAGAATAACCCACACAAAATGCTGGAGGAACTCAGCCGGTCAGGCAGCATCTAGGAAGTGAATAAACAGTCGATGTTTCGGGCCAAGACCCTTCTTCAGGACTGAGAGGGGTGGGGGTGGGGGGAGAAAGCTGAATTAAAAGTTTGTGGGGGGGGAAGAGGCTAGCTGGAAGGTGATGGGTGAAGCCAGGTGGGTGGGTAAGGTCAAGGGCTGGAGAAGAAAGAATATCATAGGAAAGGAGAATGGACAATAGGAGAAAGGGAATGAGGAGACCCAGGATGAAGTAATGGGTAGGTGAGAGAAGTGAAAGGACAGAGTGCAGAACAGGAAATGAGGAGGGGGGGGGGGGGTTGTTGATTTTGTTCACCGGAACAAAAGAGAATAAAAACCAAGTTCCTTTAGTGCAGATCGATCCAAGTATTGTCTATGAAGGTTCTCAGTCATCCAGCTCATTGTATATCAAGCAGTAGTAAATCAATGCAACTGGACTTGCTGTGTTGTCCAGAAGACATTCTGCCACTCACCTAAGAGGCTTCTTCAGTTCTGATCCATAGTGGGTAGGTAGTTTTCCGGTTCATAAACTCTGTGAGTTGTTTAAAAGTTCAACAATCATATGTGACCCACATCTCGATATGTTAAGAGCCGTAGAGGTAATGAGAGGGTCGTTAGTCTTAACTTTGCATGAACGGAGGTGTGAACTGTTGTGGAGATGCCAGGCTAGAGATGTTAGCACTGCATTGTGGGTCCCTACTTGTGACAGACAAACAATGTGCAAAGAGGTTCAATGGGAGTAATGAGATCCATTCTTCCTGCTGGTTCTTTTTGGCATCTAGTACCTCTTGACATGTTGAGACCAGCTTCTCCTTAACTTCCTTCCATTTGCAGTGCAGATCCTCTTCCTGATGCAGTTCTTGTATCACATGGAGGGTGTGGCTGTGGACCAATTTGAATGTTTCTTGGGTCTGCATGTCTCTCAATAGGTTGAAGTTGAATCTCTGCTTAGTTGATGCTGATTCCATCTAATTCTTCCTCCATTTGAATTTTAGCTTTGCAACCAAGAGGTGATGGTCAGATGTGACATCTTCTCCTGTCCTCACTCTGCATCTTGAAGTAATGTCACTCTGACATCCTGTATTTCTTGGATATAATAATGAGGTCTACTTGGTTCTCTGTTATGTGGTCAGGTGACACCGAGGTGTCCTTGTGAATTCTTTTGTGGGTGAAGGTGCTGCCTTAAATGACCATGCCATTAAATGCACACACTCCCCATTCTCGGTCATCATACCCAGTCTGTGTGTTCACACCACGTCTTCATAGCCCGTATTATCCAATCCTATTTCTGCATTGAAGTCTCCCATGGCAATGTTAACATCTCTCTCGGGATATGCTTCTAGAATGCCCTGGAGTCTGTTGTACTCCTTTGTTTCTTCATCGCTGTCATTAGCTGGCACATAACAGTGTACGACACTCATCTTGATCTTTTTCTTCTCTGTTCTAAAGAATGACGAGATAATGGGAATCCTGTCCTATCAATACCTTCTGTGCTACTTTTGATAGCATGAATGCCACTCCTTGTGTACATAGGGTGTCATCTTCCTCATGTTCTGAGTAAAGCAGTGGTTTCTGTCTCGTGAGCCACCTCTGCCCAGACTGTGTCCATCTTGTCTCAATGATGCCAATCATTTGAGCCACAGTTTGCGCCGCCTGTCCACTTCTTCACATGCTCTTTACATTCTACGTTCCAGTGGCAGTGGTCCTGGATGACAGAAGGATGATCAGCTCTCTGAGCTCCACAGACTGGGGAATTTCACCATACAACTTCATATGTCTTCCGGATGAAGATCCTTCCTCCCCCAAGGATGAGGTCTTTGGAACGACTGTTGCCGTTTCTGTAGCACTAGGACTTTGTAGGATGTGGTTGCTAGCCCCATGCCCAACCCTCCTCCTTCCTCAGCCAGGATTGGGGCCGTCCATGGCGGACTTCCCTATCCCTGAGGAAAAGAATTATTTTCTCATCTCCATCCTAAACAGCTGATCTATTATTCGTTATCCTGGGTAATTTCTAAAGTAATTATGTGTTCGGCACAGTATTGTGGGCCGAAGGGCCTGTATTGTGCTCTAGGTTTTCTACGTTTCTATCTATGGAGTAGCAGAGCTGGTGCTCAAACATGAATTCATCGCCAGCAAATTGTAACCGCAAGAGTTGGTTCTGTGTTGTTTTAGCTTAGTGGCATATTTATTGCTTTAACGGAAAGAGTTAGAGGAAAAAAGTAATTTGAGTCAGAAAATGGGAAGAGAGAGAACCAGAAGGTCAGCAAAACAGCTTGGAAGCCAAAAAGACACATTAAAGTTCAAGAAGATTTATTATTAAATTATGTACAGTACTACACAAAAGTCTTAGGCACATATATATAGCTAGGGTGCCTAATACTTATGGACAGTATTGTCTTTTCAGTTACTAAATAACACTTAATACTGCTGAGCTAACATAAAGCTAAGAATTCTTATTTCCCAACCACCTTCCTATTTTAACTGATATACAGTTCTGTACAAAAGTCTTGTGCACCCTAGCTATATATATGTGCCTAAGACTTCTGTACAGTACTGAATGTGTCACAGTATACTACCCTGAGATTCATTTGCTTGCAGGTATTCACAGTAGAACAAAGAAATAAAATAGAATCAATGAAGAACGACACACAAAGACTGACAAACAACCAGCAAGGAAAAAGGACAATGATGCAATTACAAAAAAAAGTAATACATAATTAATACTGAGAACATGAATTTTAGAGTTCTTGAAAGTTAGTCTTTAGGTTGTGGAATCAGATCAGTATTGAGGTGAGTGAATTTATAGACACTGGTTCAGGAACCTGATGGTTGTGGGGTAATATCTGTAGATAAAAGGTAAAGGGAACATTTTCTTCTATGATTAGCTTGTAGATCTGTCTGCATTTAGAGAGAAAATAAATAGTGCGGCAAGAGCAGCATTAAGAATAGACGTTGGCAGATTAAGCAGATGGTTGATATTACAGTGGATAAAATTTGGTTTTGGAGTCGGTGAGATTATTCACTTTGGTTTCTAGAGAACAAGACTGAGAATTGGGAAATGTTTTGGGGCATCTCAGTCAACTGGTTATGAAAGCTAGTACACCTGTACAAAAGGGTTAATGAAATGTGGGCCTTTGTCTCCAAGGGACGGGGAGGCAATCAAGGGACATTTTTTTTTTACCTTAGTGAGCCTCTATCTGCAGAAGGGTATTCATTACTGGACTCTGCATCATTTACTGAGCGGCAGTACAAATTTCCAGTTACAATACTGTGGCTTAGAGGATAAAACTGTGAGAAAAGATGATGTAAACTCACAGTTTTGCACCCCTTAGTTTAAGGTATTAATTCATTGACACATTTAATGCATTAAATGATCCCACAATATAAGACCATAAAACACATCCACACCAATCGCCATTGTTATGACCATGAATACACCTGCAATGCAAATTTGTAACACGTCATTGCTGTTTGCTTTGGGTTGGTGAACGCCTTTGACTAGTAGAGTACTGTGCAAAAGTCTTAGGCACATATACAGTTGGCCCTCCTTATCCGCGAATTCAACCAACCGCAAATCGCGAAAACCTGGAAGTGCTCTTCCAGTACTTGTTGTTCGAGCATGTACAGACTTTTTTTTCTTGTCGTTATTCCCTAAACAATGCAGTATAACAATTATTTCACACAGCATTTACATTGTATTAGGTATATAGTAATCTATATAATAATAAGTAATCTAGAGATGATTTAAAGTATATGGGAGGATGTGCGTAGGTTACTGTGGATCAGGCTCGAAAAAAAATCGGAAGTTCTTTTACTATGCAAGTCGGAACAGGTACATCCGGTATTATTTAGCCTCTGTTAGTCAAACGTTTGTCTTAGTATATAGTATATATTTTACCTTTCTATACATATAAAACACTTAAGAACGTATGTTTCAGCGCCGGGCTCGGGAAGTTCCCGAGTTCGATCCAGTGACAGACAACTTCCGAGCGCGCTCTCCTTCCGTGCCTGGTTGATGTGGAGGATCAAAAACCCAAGACCCAATAATTAAACCACTGCGTTGCTTAGTAATAATTGTAGATTTCATCAGGGCAGGGCCTTTCTCACTTTATCCTTTAAAATTATTCCGATCGTTGACTGACTGCAGCCTAACGCTTTTCCAATAACCGATGGCGTTTCACCTCTTTCCGATTGCTTTATTATTTCCACTTTATTTTCAATTGTGATAGTGATTATTTTTGTGAACAGAAACACTGCGGATTCAGAGCTCGGCCAACCAGGTCCTAATGTCCACCGCACGGAGACATGTTAAATAAGGTCTGGGGTTCCGCTGGATCCTAGGGTCCACTGCATTGAGACTGGTTGAGGTTGAATAAGGGACTTGAGCATCCGCGTTTTTTGGTATCCGCGATGGGTCCTGGAACCAATCCCTCGCGGATAAGGAGGGCCGACTGTATATAGGTAGGGTGCACAAGACTTCTGCACAGTACTTGCTTGTCACCGTGGAGCAGAGAGAGCTTGTAAATCTGGCGGGAGCAATGGATGTCGGGAATGGCGAGGGTGGAGTGCCATGGGATGGGTGTGGGACGGATGGCAGAGAAGGACTGCCAGGGGCAGGGGCTGGCACGGGTACCCTGAGACACCAGGCAAGGTCATTTGATTCCAAATAATTAGCTTGTTGATCATTACAGAACATCTCTCTGGTGCTTCCCGCTCTCTCACCTCTCCATTCCACTTTTTCCAACCATGATTCCCCTCTCCCTGCCCCCTTCCCACTCTCAGTCCACAATAGAGACCCATATCAGAATCAGGTTTCTCATCACTCACAGACGTCATGAAATTTGTTTTTATTTTGCAGCTGTAGTACAGTGTGATACATAAAATTACTACAGTACTGCGCAAAAGTCTTCAGCACCTTAGCAAGATATACTGTATATGTGCCCAAGACGTTTGCACCGTACTGTACTTAATTCTGCCCCACACCTGTGTTACTGCTGATGAGCTGGACTCTGAGAACTCGCACATGTTGCTCGTTCACACTGTATTTCCCTGCGCACAAGGAGAAAGAACACCCTGTCATTAAAATGCTGTGAAGCCTGAACAGAAAATTGCCATTTTTGTACAGAATTGACTAGCAGTTACGGATATTGAGCACTTGATAAACTGTGTATATTCAAATTCATTATTTGCAAGATCAATCACTATTCACAATACAGGTGTTAAAAGTCAGTAGACGCTACAAGCTGACAACCAGTAATACTTTGAAGTTAGTGAAGTAATTGTTCCTTAGTTTGCATGCGCCTTGCATCCTGCGATTACATCCTTACCTTAGACCTGAAGATATAGGGGCAGAATTAGGATGTTTGACCCATTGAGGCTTCTCTGCCATTTCATCTTGTCTTGGTATGCGAAATGGCTCCAGTCCCCTGCGGTGAACAGTCTTTATTTGTTTTTTTAAAAGTAAATTTATTATCAAAGTATATATATGTCAACATATACAACCCTGAGATTCATTTCCATGTGGGCATACTCAGTAAATCCAATTCGTTGATTCTATTGTATTTATTTGTTTTACTGTGAAAGTCCACTATAAGATGAATGTCACGGTAGTGTTACATACTTTGTTAACACATTTTATGTATTTATTTAGATGTACTGCACAGAACAGGCCCTTCTGGACCAACGAGCCGTGCTGCCCAGCAATCCACCTTTTTAATACTAGCCTAATCATAGGACAAAATTCAAAGTATATTTATTATCAAAGTATGTGTACTTTATACATCCTTGAGATTTGTCTCCTTACAGGCAGCCACAACGCAAAGAAGCCCAACAGAACCCATCAAAACAAGCAAAGGCTGGCAGACACCCCATGTGCAGAGAGAAAAATATCATGCAAACAATAAAGTAAGCAGATAGCATTCAGAACTGAAGTTCACAAAAGTGAGATAGTTACAGGCCACACCCTCAGTTCAGTGCAAGACAATTTACAGTGACCTGAATTGAACTCTGTACCATGATGTCCTGATTTAGAATGGTGTTGCGTGAACCACTACATTACCGTGGCAGCCTTTACTGTGAACTTTGAAGGGAAGCTTTTTTCTCCGAAGAACGTCATCTGGGGTAGCTGCACACTTGCCTGGACCTCCTTGTCTTGCTGCAACCTCCACACTCGTCCTCCATCTGAGTATAATCTTCACCCCTCTTCCTTTTGCAGGCGTTGACACCCACGTGCACAGGATCACAAATCGGTTGCAGTGGCTCCAGAAGGAGACCAGAACCCCTGAGGAAACCAGACTGGCGTTGGAGGATTGGATGCCACGGTAACTGGTGGATTGGGGAGCCCATCAGGAAAGGAGGGTGGCTGGAATATACACATAGAGCAGATGGACAAAACTGGGGTGACAGCACATTAGCAAGGGGTAAATGAGTTTGGCATAGACTCTATTATAGACCGTAAGATATAGGAGCAGAATTAGACCATTTGGCCCATCAAGTTTGCCCCACCATGGCTGATTTATTATCTCTTTCAACTCCATTCTCCTACCTTCTCCCCGTAACATTTGACACCCTTACTAATCGAGAATCTTTCAACCTCCACTTTAAATACACCCAATGACTTGGCCTCCATGGCTGTCTATGGGAACAAATACCACAGATTCACCTTAATCTAGCTGAATAAATCCTTTCTCATCTCGATTTTAAAATGACGTCCCTTTATTCCAAGGCTGTGCCCTCAGATCCTAGACCGTCCCAGTAAAGGAAACATTCCCTCCACACCCACTTTATCCTGACCTTTCAATGTCCAGCAGTTTTCAACAATATTCCCTCCCACCCATTTATAGCAGTGTGAGGGAATTTGCTGGGATCACTTATAGCAGAGGTGTAGCAGATGATAAGAAGCATAGACTGAATAGACCCAAGGTCTTAAGTATAAAACTTGCTTTCTTAATCAGTCATTATTTGAAGGCCGTTAAAAGCAATCTCTTTAATGGACAGCCAGAGACTTTTTCCCAGGGTGGAAATGGCTAATACGCAGAGGCATAACTTTAAGGTGTTTGGAGGTAAGTATGGGGGGGATGTCAGGGGTAGGTTTATTTTTCACACAGATGGTAATGGATGTGTGAAATGCACTGCCAGAGATGGTGGTAGAGGCAGTTGCATTAGTGGCATTTAAGGGACTCTTTGATCGGCACATGGATGAAGGAAGAACGGAGGGTTAAGTCAGGGGGAAGATCAGACTAACGCGTGCCGAAGGGCCTTACTGTGTCCGGCAGTTCTGAGTTCATTCTTGTAAATGCCTCTTGATAAGTCCGTCGTCCCAATGCCTCTGAATCAGTCCGCACCTT
Organism: Hemitrygon akajei; assembly: GCF_048418815.1. Classification (NCBI taxonomy): domain Eukaryota; kingdom Metazoa; phylum Chordata; class Chondrichthyes; order Myliobatiformes; family Dasyatidae; genus Hemitrygon; species Hemitrygon akajei. The sequence goes on along the minus strand of NC_133134.1, from coordinate 11,182,385 downwards.
CCCTCGAGCACAAAGTACATATAGGTGGATTTTCGAGCACAAAGTACATATAGGTGGATTTTCAAGGACAAAGTACATATAGGTGGATTAACGATGCATTCATGATATACATACTTTGCCTACTCTTCCTCTTCCAGGGACCTCTGGAGTGAAACCAACTGGCTATTGGTGGGCTTTGGTCAGCAGATCTGCCTGCCAGTGAACCCTCACTGCTCGGGCTGCCTCAACAGAGATATCTGTCCCGCGGCCAAGAACAGTCTCGGGAAAACAAACCGCAGGCTCTCTCCCAACTCTCCGCCACAGCCGTGCCAGCAGCAGCAATAATTAAATCCTTGTGTTTAAGTGTTCGGTCCTGTATAAATTATTCAGAGGATGGGAGATGCTTGTCCCTGGATCAACTAAAACAAAACTGTATCTGATGTTGTTGATGGATCCCAGTTGCCGCCGGAACATTGAAGACAATTGAACAATGACGTTCCCAGTGAGAGCAGTGTGCAGGACTTAAAGAAGCGTCCTTAGACTGGTCGGGTTTCAGAGCCTGGTAACCAGTGATATGGTATAGAAAAGTTTCTCACACTAATTGGTCATTGCACTATTTCTTACGAGTAAAGGAATTCCTTACGAATGGAATACTGCTGAACCTTCTTTCTAGTTCACAGATGATTGGACACCCTTACATCAGATTGAGCTCCCACAACAGTTTAAATTCAAAAGTCTGATATTCCTACAAACAGCAGAACTCATGTTCTCTCTCTCTCTCTCTCTCACTCACTCCACTTATAGTAATTGTTCTTTCTTATCAGTCTTACATGCTTTTAATATCCAAAGCAATGGATATGGTTTCATATTGAGTGATTTTATGTAATATATAACTTATGATCATTGCACTATTCCAAACTAGGAAAGGAATTCCTTGCTCGTGAAATACTGAGTCTTATTTCTAACTCACAGTTAATGGGTTAGATCATTGTAGTTTTTATATTGCTTCGTTGGCTTAGCTAGGATTTGTGGCGATGTTCCTGAGCATGTTAACCAATGCTTTACAAATATTACAGAATTTGAAATGCCACTTATCAAAAAGCATGAAATAAATAATTGTTTCAGCAGGCAGAAGTATGAGTGTAATTATGTTTGATTGAGATGCTTTTTGAGTTTTGAATCAAACATATTGCTTTGTATTTCCTGGTTCATCCCTCTTCCCCCATCATAAACCACTCTTATTATCTGCTCTCTGGTTCTCTACCTGGGAGGAATGCAAGACAGTTTTCTTGCTGCCAAGCCTCTGTGTTACTTTGAATCACTGAGTGATTTTCATCTACTGTTGCTCACCTGCTGTGATTTTCTTGTTTCACTTAGTGTATTTAATGTACTGAAGATCAGAAGTCAACACTTTTTTCTTTGGAGTCATAGAAAACTACAGCATAGAAAAATGGTCTTCGGCCCTTCTAGTTTGTGCCTAACTCTTATTCTGTACAGTCCTCAGCTCAGACAGTTGAACCAAGTTTGGTATGGGCCCCCAAATCCTAAGAACTTTCTACAGGAACACAATTAAGAGCATCCTGACTAGCTGCATCACTGCCTGGTATGGGAACTGTACTTTGCTCAATCGTAGGATTCTGCAGAGAGTGGTGCGGACAGCCCAGTGCATCTGTAGATGTGAACTTCCCGCTATTCAGGACATTTACAGAGACAGGTGTGTAAAAAGGGCCCAAAAGATCATTGGGGACCTGAGGCACCCCAACCACAAACTGTTCCAGCTGCTGCCATCCGGGAATCGGTATTGCAGTATAAAAGCCAGGACCAACAGGCTCCCGGACAGCTTCTTCCACCAGGCCATCAGACTGATTAATTCATGCTGATACAATTGTATTTCTATGTTATATTGACTGTCCTGTTGTACATACTATTTATTACAAATTACTATAAACTGCACATTGCACATTTAGATGGAGATGTAACGTAAAGATTTTTACTCCCCTTGTATGTGAAGGGTGTAAGAAATGAAGTCAATTCAATTTAATTCAATCCCATTGACCTGCACCTGGATCATAGCCCACCATACCTCTCCCCTCCATGTACTTATCCAAATTTGTCTTAAATGTTGAAATCAAACCCACATCCATAACTATAGCAGAACTCATTTCTTCTCTCCACTTATAGTAATTGCTCTTTCTTATCAGTCAATTGCACTTTAATGCCGTTCATTACAATACAGTGGGTATGGTTTTCGTCTCAAGTGATTTTTGTGCATTTTCCAACGTGTGAAGAAAATCATCAACACAAGAGATTCTGCAGATGTTTGAAATCCTGAGTAACATGCACAAAATGCCAGAGGAATGTTTGGAAAGGCATAATCAGGACAAAATCATCGCACAGACATCTGTGAAAATGGCGTTCGCTCTGGAGGCTGGTATTTGGAGAATGTGAGGTGTGGATTTGGCTAGTTCTAAACGAGCACCGTAGTATTGGCTGACCTTCCTACTGCATTCAGTTCCATTGATGCCACCGGAGTACTGGGGTCAACAGATAAGATTATCAGGAGGGAAAACAATAGGCTACAGATGCTAAAAAAAGACATTATTCTATTCCAGTTTATCAGTTGGGCAAAAAGAATCCATTAAGCCACCAACACTCCTACAACATGCGAAGAATTCAGTTTGTAGCCACCAAAATTCCAAAACCAACCCTACCTTCCTTCCCTTCCCTCAGCTCCACCTCACTTCATTTCATTAGTAAAGTGAAAGGTGACCTAATGTTTTGACACCCTGTGACACAATAAGACCAAGAATTCTCTCCCCAGCTCCTCAAATCTACAGATGGAGTCATGATACACCACAGCACGGAAACAGATCCTTCGGCCCATCTTCTCCATGCTGCCTAGACCAAGGTTCTCAATCTTTTTATAAGCCCTTTTCATGGACCCCTACCATTAAATGAGGGTTCTGTGGACTGCAAGTTGGGAACTCCTGGCCCAAATCCAGATACCTGCTCACAGACAATATCCCTTCAAAACCCTCCTATCCAGGCACCTATGGAAATTTCTCATAAATTTTACAATTGAATCTGCATCCACCACTTCCACTGGCAGCTCGTTCCACACTCGCACCCCACTCAGTGGTTGAAGTAATTCCACCCAGCTTCCCCTTAAATATTAAATGGGGTGCCGTGACAGCATAGCGGTTACCACGATGCTATTACACTTGGAGCGTCGGAGTGCTTATCTGTAAGGAGTTTGTATGTCGTATCCACGGAATACATGGGTCTCTTCCAGGTGTCTGGTTTCCTCCCACAGTCCGAAGACATACTGGTTAGTAGGGTAAATGGTCACTGTAAATTGTCCCATCATTAGGCTATGGTTAAATTGGGTGTTGCTGGACAGTGTGGTTAAGAGCTGGAACGATTCTGCAAGCTCTAAGCTCACCGAACCTATCCAAGTAAGAATGCTTTACCAGACATTATCCTGGTAAATCTCCTCTGCACCCTCTCTAAAGCTTCCCCAGCCTTCACTATAATGAGGCAACTAGAACTGAACACGTTACTCCCAAGTGTGGTCAAGCCAGTGTTTTATGGAGCTGCAAAGTTACTTTGTGGCTCTTGAAGTCTATCCCACCATAATGAATGCCAATGCTACATACTGTTTATTCATTTTCCCTGGATGCTGCCTGACCTGCTGACTTCATCCAGTGTTTTGTGTGTGTTGCTCTGGATTTCCAACATCTGCAGACTATCTTGTCTTTATGATTTGCCTGCTCCACTGCGAAGTATCTTTGAGGGATGCCCACCCTGAAGAAGTTTAAATCTTCTCTTTGACAGGAGTTCATGGGACCCTCTCTCATTGCTCCCCCTCTGCGATCTCTGCTTCAGTCCAACTCTTTGACCATGTCACCTTCCAGTTCGCCTTCTGCCCCTCTCCCCACATTTTTATTCTGGTGTCTTCCCCTTCCTTTTCAGTCCTGACGAAGGGTCTCGATCCAAAACGTCAACTGTTTATTCATCTCCATAGGTGCTGCCTGACCTGCTGAGTTCCCCCAGCATTTTGTGTGTGTGTGTTGCTTTGGATTTCCAGCATCTGCAGAATCTCTTGTGTTTATGATTTGATGCACATTCTTATCCACCATATCTTAAAATTATGTCCTCACATATTAGAGGCATTACCATCCCGGGAAAAAGGTGCTGGCTGTCCACTCTAATTATACCTCCTGTCAACTTACACCCCTCTATCATGTTTACTTATTTATTCAGAGATTCAGCATGGTAACAGGCCGTTCTGGCCCAACAAGCCAAACCCACCCAATGACACCCAAAGACCAATTAACCTACTAACCTGCATGTGTTTGAGATGTGGGAGGTAACCACAGAGCAGCTGGAGGAAACCTGTGGCCTGCAGTCATGGGGAGAACGTACAAACTCCTTCCAGACAATGGTGGAAGTGAACATAAGAAATAGGTACAGGAGTAGGCCATTTGGCCCATCAAGCCTACTCCACCATTTAATAAGATAATGGCTGATCTGGCCATGGATTCATCTCCGTCTACCTGCCTTTTCCCCATAACCCTTAATTCCCCTACTATGCAAAAATCTATCCAACCTTGTCTTATTATATTTACTGAGGTAGCTTCCACTGCTTCATTGGGCAGAGAATTTCTCAGGTTAACCAACCTCTGGGTAAAGCAGTTCCTCCTTGTCTCCATACTAAATCTACTCCCCTGAATCTTGAGGCTATGTCCCATAGTTCTAATCTCACCTACCAGTAGAAACAATTTTCCTGCCTCTATCTTATCTATCTCTTTTATAATTTTATATGTTTCTATAAGATCTCTCATTCTTCTGAATTCCAGCGAGTACAGTCCCAGGTGGCTCAATCTCTCCTCATAGTCTAACTCCAGTTGAACCTGGGTGGCTGGCACTGTGGTAGTGTTACGCTAACCGCTAGGCTACCATGCCACCCCTCTCATCTTCCTTCACTCTAAAGGGAAAAGACCAAGGTCACTCACCTCTCCTAAGACATGCTCGCTAATCCGGGAAGCATCCTGGTAAATCTCCTCTGCACCCTCTCTAATGCTTCCACATCCCTCCTATAGTGAGGCGACCAGGACTGCCATTTTTGGTATTGAACTAACCAACTAACCTTCCCCTGTGCTAAATGGGTGAGGTGTGAGGTGGACAAGTTTGAGGGTTACACGAGGTCCGGCAGCTGCCTGGAAAAGCAGAGCTGAAAATATCCATGTGCTGTTGCTTTTGCATCACATTCAATGATCTCTTTGTCCTTCTCCAGATAAAATAAAAGCTAAAAACATCCAGGCAAAACCAGTCAATGCTCAGATGTTTCTCCTTGGCCACTTTAATACAGATGGCCAATCCTTTATTCATTAACGTGTGTGGTAATGAAATAACTTCACACTTTAAAAATATTTCTGCCAGAAACATCCGATGCTACTAATTCCTCGTCCAACGTTTAGTTAACTAGTGGGACTCTATATCCAGATGAAGCTGTAGTGGTGGGTACAAATGCATAATTTTAAAGACATTTTGGATGGGCACATGGATAGGAAAGGCTTAGAGTAGGAGGTTCCCAACCCTTTTCATGCCATGGACCAATATCATTAAGCAAGGAGATCTAGGTTGGAATCCTCTGGTTAGAAGGCTATGGGCCCAAATCAGTCAAATGGGACTTGCTGAGCTGGGCAACCTGGCCAGCTAATTATGCCAAATGTTCTGTTTTCCATGCAAAATTCCTCATCAAAAAAAGGCAACTTCAAAAGTCAATGCCTCAAAAAAGCAGTATCCATCTATAAGGACCCCATTTACCCAAGATTATCTTCAGTGAGGAGGTACATGAGTCTGAAGACACACACTCAACACTTTAGGAGCAGCTTCTTCCCCTCCACCATCAGGTTTCTGATTGACAATGAACCCATGAACACTACTTACCATTTTTGCTCTACTTATTTACTTTAATTTGTTATATATACTTGTATTGTAATTTATAGTATATTTTATCCATTGCACTGTACTACTGTCACAAAACAACAAACTTCATGACTTGCTGTAAGTCAGTTCAATTAACCCTGATTCTGATTCTCTATTTGGAACTATTTTTTGTTTCTTTTCTGTTTTTGTACATTTATAAAGTGTCACAAGAGGTTCTGCAAATGTTGGAAATCCAAAGTAAGACAGAAAATGAATTGAATTGACTTTATTTCTTACATCCTTCACATACATGAGAGGTAAAAATCTTTACGTTACGTCTCCATCTAAATGTGGAATGTGCAATTTATAATAAATAGTATGTACAACAATATAACATAGAAATACAGTTGTGTCAGTGTGAATTAATCAGTCTGAAGGCCTGGTAGAAGATGTTGTCCTGGAGCCTGTTGGTCCTGGCTTTTATGCTGTGGTACCATTTCCCAGATGGTGGCAGCTGGAACAGGATAATTGACGGGTCGCCAATGATCCTTTGGGCCCTTTTTACATACCTGTCTCTGTAAACGTTCTGAATAGTGAGAAGTTCACATCTACAGATGTGCTGCGCTGTCCGCACCACTCTTTGCAGAGTCCTGCGATTGAGTGAAGTACAGTTCCCATACCAGGCACTGATGTAGCCTGTTGGGATGTTCTCAGTCGTGCCCCTATAGAAAGTTCTTGGGATTTGGAGGCCCATGCCAAACTTCTTCAACTATCTGAGGTGCTGTTGTGTCTTTTTCACCACAAAGCTGGTATGTACAGACCATGTGAGATCCTCGGTGATGTTTATGCTGAGGAACTTAAAGCTGTTCACCCTCCCAACCCCAGATCCATTGATGTCAAAAGGTATTAGCCTGTCTCCATTCCTCCTGTAGTTCACAACCAGCTCCTTAGTTTTTGCGACACTGAGGGAGAGGTTGTATTCTTGTCACCACTGTGTCAGGGTGATGACTTCTCTGTAGGCTGCCTCATTATTATTTGAGATGAGGCCAATCAGTGTAGTGTTGTCAGCAAAGTTAGTTAGTAGATTGGAGCTGTGGAAGAACTCAGCAGGATAGGCAGCATCCATGGAAAGAATAAACAGTCCATTTTTCTGGCCGAGACCCTTCATCAGGACATTTTTAAAATATAAGATAACAGTATCCCTCTCTATCCCTCCTCTCTCTCTCTCGCTCTCTCTCTCTCTATCCCTTCTCTCTCTCTCTTCCTCTCTCTTTAAATGTATATATAGTGGTTCATAGTTCATTGATTATCAAAGTATGTGTATATTATATAACGTTGAGATTCATCTCCAACCAGGCAGCTATATAACAAGGAAACCAAAAAGAGCCTATATAAAAAGACTATTGACTATGCAATATGTGGAGAGAAAAAAAGACGCATCATGTCCACAAATTAAAGAACCCATAAATCAAAAAGGCCATCGAACCCCCAGTATGCAGGGGAAAAAACCTGCAAGTAAGTAGCATTCTGAACTGACGTCCAGAAGAGAGTCCCGTAGTTCAGCGTGGAGCCGAGTAGACCTCACGGAGCAGCAATTCGAACCGTCCGTCACTCGCCTTGGGCCCCGACACCCAAACATCGGGCTCAATCGCCTCGATGCGCTCTGAGACTTGGACCTCACCGCCTCGATTTGCCTCCGTCCAAACACTGAGTTCATTCGAATTGGTACGCTGCGGGGCCCAGATCTCGCTGCCTCGATTCGGCCTCTAACCAACCTTTCCAATTCGGCACAGCACTTAAATCTCCTTCCAAAAATCAAGTTCAGTCAAAACGACCCTGAGATTCATTTTCTTGTGAGCATACTCAATAAATCCAATAACCATTACAGAATCAATGAAAAACCGCACCAACAGGGCAGACAACCAGCGTGCAAGTACATAAAGAAAGCAAAATATAGTAATGAATAAACAAACAATAAATATCGATTACATAAGATGAAAAGTTCTTGAATGTGAATCCATAGGTTGTATGTATAGTTTGGTTATGCAGTGCCCTTTGCAGCCTTTGCTGAGCAACTAAAGCATTTTACAACCAGTGTAATGGTTTATAGATAATCGTCATTGTGAGGAGTTGATCAGACCCATTTGTCAATCTCCACACAGCTCACTCCCACGACTCTAGCCAAACAATCTGTTTTAAATTGTTAATGGGGGATGTGACATAGTGCAGGACTCTGGGGAAGAACTTTCCCTTAAAGCTTCAGAATAATACAAAAGGCTCTTCCCATGTTCTTCTAACCCACCAAGCCGAATCACAGGACTACTTACAATGACCAATTAACCTACTAACCAGTATATCAAGCAATAGTAAATCAAGGCCACTGGACTTGCTGTGTTGTCTAGAATACGCTTTGCCTCTCATCCGAGAGGCTTCTTCTGTTCTGATACATGGTGGGTAGTTTCCCAGCTTAAAATCTCTGTGAGTTGTTTGAAGGTATAGCAATGATATGTGGGTTGTTTTGAGTCGTAGAGGTAATGAGAGGGTCATTAGCCTCTCAGTGAGTGGCGAAATGTCTTCTGGACAACACAGCAAGTCCAGTTGCCTTGATTTACTACTGCTTGATATACAATGAGCTGGATGACTGAAAACCTTCATAGGCATACTAACCAGTATGTCCTTGGACTGTGGCAGGAAACCAGAGCAGCCGGAGGAAACCCACATGGTCACAGGGAGAATGTAAAAACTCCTGACAGATGGTGTCAGAATTGAACCCTGAATTCCAACATGCTGAGCTTAAATAGCTTTGCTACCACGGTGCCCAAATAGCCAGAGGGTGCTAAATCTGTGGAATTCATTGCCACAGACACTCGTGGAGGCCAAGTCACTGGGTATATTTAAAGCTGAGATTGATAAGCTCTTTATTAGTCAGGGTGTCATGGTTATGGGAGAAAACAAGAGAACAGGGTTGAGAGGGATAATAAATCAGCCATGATAGAATGGCAGAGCAGACTTGATGGGCTGAATGGCATAATTCTGCTCCGATCCCTTACGATCTCTGGTGCAAGGATGTATTTTGGAGGAGACATTTCCAACAGTGAAGTTCTTCCTCGGTGCTGCTATCGAACGTCCCAATGGAATTTTTTCTCCTCGAATCATTGCACTTGGATTTGAACTCACAACCTTCTCACTCAAGAACCAAGACTACAACCAGTGACACATCACAATGAAAGAATGTTTGACTGTACGATGTGAACTCGGAGCTGAAAGGCAGTGACTGTTAAATGGAACCTGGCAGAATCTCAGCATTCCTCACCCATAATAATATGGAAAAGACCTGAACAGCGTCAGCTGGGGGTGAACACCACATAAATAAAAATCTGAACTGCATGTATCTCACAGCACTTCTACGCAGCCAAAGATTGGGTGTACAAAGTAAAAAGGCACAACTGTTGGATATTTTCTTTACATTGGATATGTGGAAGTACAGTCAGTAGTCACTTTATTAGGTACACCCCCTTGTTAATGCAAATATTTAATCAGCCAATCATGTGGCAGAAATGAAATGTATAAAAATCATGTAGACATGGTCAAAAGCTTTAGTTGTTGTTCAGATCAAATATCAGCAAGGGGAAGAAAATTGATCTAAGTGACTGTGGGATGATTGTTGGTGTCATTCGGGGTGGTTTGAGTATCTCAGAAACTGCTCATCTCCTGGAATCTTTGCACACAACAGTCTCTAGTGTTTACAGAGAATGGTGCGAAAAAGAAAAAAACATCCAGTGAGCAGCTTTTGTGGGTGAAAAGGCCTCGTTAATGAGAGCGGTCAGAGGGGAACGGCCAGACTGGTTCAAGCTGACAGGAAGGCGACAGTAACTCAAATTACCACACGTTACACAGTGGTGTGCAGAAGGACATCTCTGCATGCACAACATGTCAAACTTTGAAGTGGATGCATTACAGCAGCAGAAGATCATGAACTCTATGGCCACTTTATTAGATACAGGAGGTACCTAAAAAGTGGCTATTAAGTGTACTTTGGCAGCATTGACTGTCACGGTTACATAGAGAGACTATGATTTAAAATTAGCTAATTAAGATTCAAAATGTTGTCATAGCAATGGGAAATGGGTAAAAATTGTCTATAATTTGATTTTCTTGTGAATACTGCTTATCGGTAATTGGGATAGGTTTATTATTGTCACATGGTCTGATATGCAATGAAAAGTTTGTCTTGCATATTGTTCATACTGATCAATTCATTACACAGTGCATTGAGGTAAAACAAGATAAAAATATAACAGAATGCAGAATAAAGTGTGACAGAAAGTGCAGTGCAGGTAAACAGTAAGGTGCAAAATCATAATGAGGTAGATTGTGAGGTCAAGCATCCAATTTATTATACTAGGGAACTATGTAATAACCTTATAACAGTGGGGTAGCAGCTGTCCTAGAGCCTGGGACATTTGTTTCTTCTACCCAATGGAAAAGGGGAGAAGATCGAGTTCAAAGTAAATTTATTATCGAGTTATATATATGTCACCAGATACAAACCTAAGATTCATTTTCTTGCAGGAATACACAATAAATGCAATAACCATAACAGAATGAAAGATCGACCAACTTGGGTATTCAACTAGTGTGCAGAAGACAAAAAGTACTTGACCAAGTACCCCGTCTGGGCTGGATGCTTTTCATGGGTTCACCCTCCCGAGGGCTGCTCACATGTCAGCCTCAGAGACCAAAATCACAGTGTGCAAAAAATAAATTGTACAAATACAAAAAAAAAGAAAAAAGGAATAATAATAAATAAATAAACAATAAATATCGAGAACATGAGATGAAGAGTTCTTGAAAGTGAGTCCATAGGTTCTGCGAACATTTCAGTGTTATCCCCTCTGGTTCAAGAGCCTGATGGTTGAGGGGTAATAACTGTTCCTGAACTTGGTGGTGTGAGTTCTGAGACTCTGAAACCTTCATCCTGATGACAACGGCGAGAAAAAAGCAGTATCTGGGTGGTGGGGGTCTCTGATGATGGATGCTGCCATCCTGTGACCAACACCTTGTGTAGATCTCTTAATGGTGAGGAGGACTTTACCCATGATGGACTGGGCCATATCCACTACTTTTTGTAGTATTTTCCATTCAAGGGCATTGGTGTTTCCTTACTAGGCTGTGATGCAGCCAGTCAAAATACTCTCCACCAAATATTTATAGGGGTTTGTCAAAGTTGTAGATATCATACCAAATCTTGGCAAACTTCTGAGGAAGTAGAGGCGCTGCTATGCTTTCTTACATGGGCCCACTTACATGCTGGGCCTCTGAAATGATAACTCTGAGGAATTTAAAGTTGCTGACCTCACCACATCTGATCCCCCGATGAGGACTGGCTCATGGATCTCCTTCTCCTTAAGTCAATAATCAGCTCCTTGGTTTTGTTGACATTGAATGTCCAGGGTTGATGGGGGTCTTTGATTACACTGGCTACGCTACTAAGACAGACAGACATCTAGACAGAGTCTGTGGAGCATAGGCTGGTTTTCTTGATCTGCTGAGCTGTGTCCACAACTCTTTGCAGTTTCATGCAAGTGTTGGGCAGAGCAGATGTCACCACCAAGCCATGATGCATCCAGAAAGGATACTTTCTGTGGGTGGGTGTGGGTGTGTGTATGTGTTTAACTGCCCAAATATATATTCCCACCGCTATCTGCAACAATTTTGTACATTCTCTCTGTGACCATGTGATTTCCTCCCACAGAACAAAGATGAAGTGGTTGGTAGGTCAATTGGTTATTGTAAATTGTCCCACGATTAGGTTAGGTTTGATGGGCAGCACGGTTCAAAGGGCTTATTATGCGCTATGTGTCAATAAATAAATGAATCACCTACAACCATAAGACCATAAGATATAGGAGCAGAATTAGGCCATTTGTCCCATTGAATCTACTCTGCCATTTCATCATGGCTGATCCATTTTTCCTCTCAGCCCCAATCTCCTGCCTTCTCCCTGTATCCCTTCATGCCCTGACCAATCAAGAATCTATCAACTTTTGCCTTAAATATATATAAAGATTGGCCTTCACAGCTGCCTGTAGCAAAGAATTCCACAGATTCACCAATCTTTGGCTAAAGAAAATTCCTCAACTACCTTCTAAAAGAATGCTCTTCTATTCTGAGGCTGTGTCCTCTTGTCTTAGACTCTCCCACCAAAGAAGACATCCTTTACCCATTCACTCTATCAAGGCCTTTCAGCATCTGATAGGTTTCGATGAGGTCACCCCTCATTCTTCTGAATTCTAGTGAATACAGGCCCAGAGCCACCAAAGGTTCTTCGTATGACAAGCCATTCAATCCTGGAATCATTTTTGTGAACGTCCTTTGAACCCTCTCCAGCACATCCTTTCTAGGATAAGGGGCCCAAAACTGTTCACAGTACTCTAAGTGAGGCCTCACCAGTGCTTTACAAAGCCTCAACATTACATCCTTGGTTTTATATTCCAATCCTCTTGAAATGAATGCCAATACTGTATTTTCATTCCTCACCATAGACTCAACCTGCAAATTAACCTTTAGGGAATCCTGCACAAGAATTACCAAGTCCCTTTGCACCTCAGCTTTCTGTATTTTCTCTCCATTTAGAAAATCAACAACACTTTCAGTTCTTCTACCAAAGTGCATGTTAATGCACTTTCCGACTCTGTATTCCATCTGCCATTTCTTTGCTCCTTCTCTTAATCTGTCTGTCCTTCTATAACCTCCCTACTTCCTCAAAACTACCTGCTCCTCCACCTGTCATCATATCATTTGTAAAGTTTGCAACAAAGCATCATCCAAATTATTATCATATAATGTTCAATGAATTGGTCCCAACGTAGACACCTGTGGAACACCACTAGTCACCAGCAACCAGTCAGAAAAGGATCCCTTTATTCCCACTCTTTCCCTCCTGCCAATCAGCCACTGCTTTATCCATGCTAGAATCTTTCCTGTAATACCATGGACTTGTGGCTTGTTAAGCAGCCTCATGTGTGGCGCCTTGTCAAAGGCCTTCTGAAAATCCAAGTACACATCAACTGATTCTCCTTTGTCTATCCTGCTTGTTATTTATTCAAAGAATTCCAACAGATTTGTCAGGCAAGATTTTCCCTTTCCACACTGACTACGGTCTATTTTATCATGTATCTCCAAGTACCCTGAGACCTCATCCTTAATAATTGACTCCAGCATCTTCCCAACCACTGAGGTCAGACTAACTGGCCGATAGCAACACACACAAAATGCTGGAGGAACTCAGCAGGCTGGGTAGCATCAATGGAAAAAAGTACAGTCAGCGTTTCAGTCTGAAACCCTTTGGCAGGACCTCAACTGGCCTATAGTTTCCTTTCTTCTGCATCTCTTCTGTCTTGAAGATTGGAGTGACATTTGCAATTTTCCAGTCTTCTGAAACCATTCCAGAATCTAGTGATCCTTGAAAGATCATTACTAATGCCTCCACGATCTTTTCAGGCACTTCTTTCAGAACTCTGGGGTGTACACCATCTGGTCCAGGTGACTTGTCTACCTTCAGACCTTTTACTTTCCTAAGAACCTTCTCATTAGTTATGATAATTTCACATAATTCGTGCTCCCTGATGCTTGGAACCTCCATCATACGACTAGTGTCTTCCACAGTGAAGACTGATGCAAAATACTTATTCAGTTCATTTGCTATTTCCCCAACATTGTTTTCCAGTGCTCCAATGTCCAATGGTATCCTCTTTCATACTATTGTCTAGCTTACTTTTGTATTCCATCTTTACCTTCCTAATGACTTTTCTAGTTGCCTTTTGTTGGTTTTTTTTAACAGCTTCCCAGTCCTCTAACTTCCCACTAATTTTCGCTCTATTATATACCCTCTCTTTGGTTTTTATGTTGGCTTTGACTTCTCTTGCTAACCACGGTTATGTCATCTTTCCTTTAGAATAAGTTTTCCTTCTTTGGGATGTATATGCCCTGTGCCTTCCGGATTGCTTCCGGAAATTCTATCTATTGCTGCTCTGCCGTCATCCCTGCCAGTGTTCTTTACAAATCAATTCTGGTGAGCTCCTCTCTCATGGCTCTGAAATTCTCTTTACTCCAGTGTAACGCTGATACATCTGACTTTAGCTACTCCTCAAAACATCAGGCTTCTAACCACCATCAGGATAACTTCACTGAGGTAAACTTCAGCACTGAGTTAACTCCTCATCCTATACCCTCACCCTCAAGGACTCTACAACTCATGTTCTCAGTATTATTTACTTTTAATTTAGTATTATTTTCATGATTTGTCTTCCTTTGCACTTTGTCAGTCTTTGTTTTTCACAAATTTTACAGTATCTCTTTATTTTCCTGTAGATGCCCGCCAGAAAATGAATCTCAGGGTTGTATATGGTGACATACATGTACTTTGATAACAAATTTACTTTGACTTTGATGTGCTTGTGATGTTGCTGCAAGTTTTTCAATGCATCTGATCTTACATGTACTTGTGCATTGTCTTTGACTGCAGATGCAATAGTTTGACAGTCTTTTTAGAGTACCTTGTAAAACGTACATTATTTTCACAAGATGATGGATTTCCCAAAGGGTTGAGAATTAATAAAATTCAGAATTCAAAGTAAATTGAATTGACAAAGTAAATTGTCGCCATATACTACCAAGAGATTCAATTTCTTGTGGGCATACTCAGTAAATCCAATAACCGTAATTGGGTGTTCAACCAGTGTGCAAAGGACATCTGGTACTTGGGCCAGATACCCTTTCTGGGCCAGGTTCACCCTCGTGAAGGCTGCTCACATATTGGTCTCAGAGACTGAAATCACAGGATCATCCGGAGTTGCTGATGGTTTATGAATGAGGACAACTTGGACCTAACCTTGTTTCTGTTTTAAAGAGATGCTGGCTGCTGGCAAACATTTCACAAGCTGCAAGGGGAACTCAATAAGAGCTTGGTAAATAAAATTTCCAGGCAGCCAGCCAATGGAATTCTAGCATTGTTCTCTGCAGTAGATATATCTCGTAAGAATGCAACAAATAGGAGCAGGGGTAGGTAATTTAAATCGCCTAGGCTCAGTGTAACACAATTACTGATAGTCACCCAAGAAAAGCACTGGTCAAAAGTCACTCTACATTCTTCTTTCCCAAACTCCAACATATATCTCAACATCCCAAAGTTCAAAGTAAATTTATTGTCTCAGTACTTAAACACTCCATGGTCACTTTATCAGGTGCACCTGTACACCTGCTCATTAATGCAAATATCTAATCAGCCAATCATGTGACAGCAACCCAATGCATAAACTCATGCAGAAATAGTCAAGAGGTTCATTTGTCGCTCAGACTAAACATCAGAATGCAGAAGAAATGTGATCCAAATGACTTTGACTGTGGAATGACTGTTGGTGCCAGACGGGGTGGTTTAAGTATCTCAGGATCTGCTGATCTCCTGGAATTTTCACACACAACAATCTTACAGGTTTACAGAGAGTGGTGCAAAAGATAAAAAGCATTCAGTAAGCAGCAGTTGTGTGGATGAAATGAGAGACATCGAAGGAGAAAGGCTGACAGTAAGGTGACAGTAACTCAAATAACCATGTGTTACAACAGTGGTGTACAGTAAGGCATCTCTAAAAGCACAGAACATTGAAACTTGAAGCAGAAGACCACAAAGATAGACTCAGTGGCCACTTTATTAGGTACCTCCTACACCTAATAAAGTGGCCACTGAGTTTATATCAGCACATTAAATTTATTTTCTTCCAGGCACTTATAGAAAAAATAAAGAAATATAGTCCTCCAAGAGGTGTGGAGGCTTGCGTGATTCCCTGACTTGGAGAGCAATGTGAGCTGGAGTCAGGGCCTTGCGCTCTGATTCTTGGTAGGGTCACCCATGCCAAACAGGTCAAAGGGTAGAGGCCATACTAAGAGGTCCATCGGTCCTCCAGTTTTGGGGCTTCTGCTCAGGGCTAACAACCCTGACTGGTCGAAAAAAACTTGCTGTGTAAACTGCAATGAAGGGTCCTTCTATGTGTGTGTGAGATGGTATTGGCCAAGGACAGATAGAGATGGAGGACCTTCATTGCTGCCCTAAGCACCAGCAGCATAACCGGCAGCAACAAATGAA
The DNA here is from genome assembly GCF_048418815.1 of Hemitrygon akajei. Lineage (NCBI taxonomy): Eukaryota > Metazoa > Chordata > Chondrichthyes > Myliobatiformes > Dasyatidae > Hemitrygon > Hemitrygon akajei. The sequence goes on along the minus strand of NC_133134.1, from coordinate 11,166,334 downwards.
CAAAAGAAAGAAATACAATAGAGCTTTTGAAAAGTTATACATAACAAAGGCTGGCAAACATCCAGTGTGCAGAAGAGGGAACATTGTGCCAATAATAGATTTTAAAAAAAGTCAATAAGTAATAAAATAATACTGAGGACATATGGTCTGTAGAGTTCTTGAATGGAACCCTCCGAGATCCTCACTGCACTCACATCTTGGCCTCCTCAGCAGGTTGGATTGTTGTCAGCCATGCCGTCAGTCCTAAACACTGGAATTACATCCCAGAACTTCCCTTTCAGTGTCTCCTCCTTCTCCACAGAGGTTAACTTGCTGATGCACTGTGGGTTCAAAACCTATCAGAGTGATTGGCAGCTTTAACTCGGGTAGCTTAAGGTGAAGGATGAGCTTTATTTGACCCACGTGCATCAAAACACACAATGAAGTCCATCGCTTGTGTCAACCGTCAACACCGTCCAAGGATGTGCTGGGGACAGCTCACAATTGTCTCCAACATGAAATGCCCACAACTTACTAACACTCACCTGTATGTACAGAAACAGGCCATTTGGCCCATCTAATCCATCCTGGCCTGGTCTTCTGCCTAGTCCCACCTAACTGCACCCATACCATGGCCTTCCATGCCGCTCTCATCCACGCACCTATCCAAACTTCTCTTAAACATTGCAATTGGACCTGCATCGAACACTTCCACAGAATTCCTCTACCTTTGGAATGTGGAGGGAAACCCACACGTTCACATGGAGGATGTACAAACTCCTCACAGACAGCGGCGGGAATTAACCCCGAACGGTGATTGCTGGCGCTTTGAAGAATTTATACTCTGTGTATACTGCCATGCCATGCCTCCCTCCTCCCTTGACAACGGACAATTAAAAAGGACTATGGTTCAATGAATCAAAAGCTCTGTCATGCTGAAATATATTTATTAACCATATACAGTATGCACATAGCACAGTCTATAATACAAGTTACGGAAATGTGCTTATTTGAGTTTTCCAAACTAAGGCATAATGAGGGCACAAATCAATGGAATCAGAAGTCTGCGTGTTTGTACTAACTTCATTTAAATAGATGTCCGACTCGTATTATTAACTGCAAAGTATTCAGCAATGAAGCAAAGATAATTCTGCAGAGTTGGTTGAGACATCAATTTAAACATTTCAACACCACCACTCTCCACGATTCTCCACCCTTTAAACAACCCTTCCCTAACCTGCTGTACTTTCCAGGAGTGGATTTTCAGTATTTTCAAACAAGTATTAAAACTAAAGCAAATAATAAAAAACTAGCAGATTCTCAAAATAGAAAATACACACAAAAAAAGCTGTGAATACTCAATCAGTCGGCATCATCTGTGGAGAGATAGAGTTAATACGTCAGGGTTAGCTTATCAGAGAGGTTCAGATGAAAGATTATTGACCCGGAATTTAACTGTTTCTGTCCTGCCGAGTATCTCCACCAATTTCTCACAAGAGCTTTTGAAAGTTCTTTCACTTTTTTCCAGCACAAAATATCAAAGGTCACATTAAACTTGATTACCCAAGCCTCTTGTGAAATGTTTCTCGGTAATCAATAGCAGGAGCACATACATACAATTCCTAAAGTGGCACCCAAGTTTGTCTGCCTTGGGTTCAAAATATCGGCTTGGGATTGGATAAAAGACAAAAATTAAGAATGAAGCTCTGAAACAGGGAGGAATTGTTAGTCTAGATGATGCAGACTGCTGCAAAAGAGACTCATTTTCAGCAGAAACGTACAGGCACAGAATAAAGTTAATGAAATTTAAACATGGATCGTTAGAAATTACCAGAAAGCAGGTGCTGGTTAGTCGCTAAAGTATCCTCTCTCTTACCAAAACTATTCTCTTTACAATTTTCAACAATTGCAGCAAATCCATCATCATCGACCCCAAACTTGTTTTTTTCCTCTACATTCTACCCATCTCAAATGACCACAGACCCACAGGGATTCTTAGAATACAGCGGAAATAAATGTCGCTATTCTATTCAATAGGGAGCAGCTTGCACATCCATGAATGTTATATCTAGTTAGTACCAATGACTTTACAATTTCAGTTACTACGTTCAATTAAAGTGTGGTCAAATTAAGCATATTTCTGAATTTTCTACTGATCTCGATTCATTATGAAATGTGTCTGTCGATTATGAGATAATGAGTGAAAGAATTAAATGCATGTTACAAATCTGAAATGGTACTCTGCCAATATTTCATCTCCATAGACTCTCTAATGTGCACTCCCTTGAAATAACACAGTTCACTTCATAACGGATTACTATCAATTAAAAACCTCATGAAAATATTCTGAAGGGAAAAATGTAAAAAATATTTTCAGTGCTGCTTAAAACAGCAGTTAGCATACAAAAAGAGTTAATACATGTCTTATGCGCAGTAATCTGGTCCCTTTATATAGTGTATTACATTAAGGCTGTAATGCTTAGGAACGCTCATCTCTCCTTCCACCAATCTCACGTTATCTAAGTTGTCATTAAACTTAGTAAGACTTTGCAATTAAACCACTGTCTGGTGAAATGGAACTGTGACAATATAAGACAAGACCAGGTATGGAGAGACATTTCTAGCCAGGCTGCTCTGAAAACACTGAAGAAGTAGTCACAGACGACTTTAGTGAGTGGTTTTATCGCCTGCAGGTTAATGACATCAAACAAGAACTTTGCACAGGGGATAGCATAAAAGACTAATTCTGCTTCACAAAATGACTGTGGCCCCAATCATTCTAGCTCATTTGGAGTATAAAAAATTTGGGTCACAAGCACAAATGGGAAACCAGTCGGTGAAAGACATACGTCAGATCACGAGCAGGGTTAGAACCACACCATCGTAGATCTGTTCAAGGTATATACTAAGCTAAAAGCAAGTAGCTAGCTTGAAAAAAGAAAGGAAAGCTTTGGTCACAGTCTTCTAACAATCACGTTAACAGGCGATTTTTTTTTACTCTGCCATGACAGCAAGTAGATAAGTGAAGATTAATTAACTGAAGATGCCAAAGGTCAGGCTCAGTGAAGAGTTCAACGGGACAGTCCGTTAAAAGTTGCTGAAGATTTCATGCTTCTTGTTCCAATCCATCTGAGGTGCCCTCTTGTTCTTGCGGTTAGCCTGCATCTTCTCTCGGGTTTCCGCCGCTGTGGGACTCAAATTCAATCCACTCTCTACAAATGGATCACTGTCCATGTCTCCTTTCACCTACAAGAATGAAAATAAAACAAACAAAAAAATCCATCAGTAACAGGAAAGAAGGTTGAGTCGTGTTATACACTCAGTGGACATCTTATTAGGTACACCTACTCATTAATGCATATATTTAATCAGCCAGTCGCGTGGCAGCCACTCAATGCAAAAAAGCATGCTGACATGGCCGTGATTGTTCAGACCAAACATCAGAATAGGGAAAAAATGTGACCTAAGTGACTTTGACCATGGAATATGAATAATGGTGCCAACCGGTGTGGCTTGAGTATCTCAGAAACTGCTGATCTCCTGGGGCTTTCACGCACAACAGTCTCTAGAGTTTACAGAGAATGGTGTGAGAAACAAAAAAAAAGGATCCAGTGAGTGAAAGTGCCTTGTTAATGAGAGAGGTCAGAGGAGAATGGTTCAAACTGACAGGAAGACAACAGTAACTCAAATAACCACGTGTTACAACAGCAGCGTTCAGAAAAGCATCTCTGAATGCACAACCTATTGACCTTTGAAGTGGACTGGCTACAGCAGCAGAAGATCATAAACATGCATTCAGTGTCCACTTTATCAGGTATAGGAGATACATAATAGAGCGGCCATTCAGTGTATAAGACAAGTTGGTGACATAGCTCAGCAAGGCGACTGCAAGGACGATGCTCCATCTACTCAGAGTATTTGATGATAGGGTGGACTTGTGACTATATTACCAGAGGAACAGTGCATCATAATCCTACCCAGGTAGTATTCAATCTGACTGTATCAACTTAATTCTTCAACTTCCAGTAACCTGCTCTGTCCCAGGCTCTTCCTGATCTACCCGGCTCTCCCCAATCCCCCCCCCCACCACCCATTTCTTTTCCCTCCTCTGCCTATCAGCCATGCACCCCTTCCCAGTGGTTCCCCTCTCTGATGCTCCCATCTGCCCTGTCCACCCCCCTCACTTGATTCCACGCTCCAGTTTCCTCTCCATCGTCTTCATACAGTTGCATCTACCTGTCACCTCCCAGCTTCTGTCACTATTCTCAGTCACCCTCCTCCCCCAGATTCATCCACAATTTGCCCCTACCCTTCACCTCTTTATACATATCTCCATCCTATCTTTCAGTCCCAATGAAGGGTCCCGCCCGAAACACTGACTGTTGTGAGAAATGGTGGAACATTTAGAATTGGAGAGGGTCCAGAGGAGGTTTAAAAAAGCAATCTCAGGAATGAAGGGATTAATGGATGAAGAGCTTTTGATGGCTCTGGGCCTGTACTTGGTTTAGAAGTTTGGGGGGTGGGATCTCATTGAAACTTATCAAATATTGGAAGCTCTAGATAGAGTGGATTTGGAGAGCATATTTCTAAATAGTGGAGGAGTCTAGAACCAGAGGGCATAGCCTCAGAATAGAAGGACACCCCTTTTGAACAGAGATGATATGAAATTTCTTTATCCAGAGGGTTGTGAATCTGTAGAATTCACCTCTGCAGACGGCTGTAAGGGCCAAATCATTGAATATATTTAAAGCAGAAGTTGAAAGGTTCTTAATTATTAAGAGTGTCAATGGTTATGAGGAGGAGGCAGAGAATGGGGTTGAGAGAGATAATCAATGAGCCACGACAGATTGGTGGAGCAGACTTGATGGGTCGAATGGCCAGGGTGTGTGGTGGAGAAGGCAGTTTCAATTTTGGCATTCAGAAGGAAGCTGCACAAATACTCGCAAGAAAAGGCAGGAGACTGGGATGAGCTGCACTCTTCATGGGTTAAACCAGTATGATCTTGATGGGCCGAACTGGCCACCTTCCATGCGGGAATTTGTCTGATTCCATGAATTGGGTGGGAGGGACTCGTGTGGGGCAGAGGCCAGATTGTTTGAGAGAATCTTAACAAGCTTAGGACTCAGGAGAAATTTCTTTAGCTAGAGGGTGGTGAATCAATGGAATTCATCACCATAGACGGCTATGGAGGCCAAGTTGTTGGGTATATTTAAAGCAGAGGATTTTAGGTTCTTGATTTAAGAATGTCAAAGGCCAAGGGGAGAAGGCAGGAGAATGGAGTTGTGAGAGATAATGTGTCAGCAATGATGGAATGGAAGAGTAGACTCAATGGGCCTAATTCTGCTCCTATGTCTTATGATCTTGTTGAGAGTGTGCCAATCAAAAGAGAGCCACTCCACCCAATCCCAGTTTCCCCGAGGTTGGTCAGTAATCTTGCTGGTCGTAGCTCTTAAAGTCCATATCCAAACAGTGCTCAAATACAGAGATGGTCTCTGCAGCTATCATCCATTTAGACAGCAGTTTCCACATCCCCACTGCCACTTGGGTGAAAAACAACTCCCTGATCTCCCTGCTAATCCTTTCAGAAACATAGCACATCATAGAAACCAGCTTCCTTCCCCCACACCAAGAAATCCATCTACATTTTTCTCAGCCTCAGTAAAACAGCCAACATAATCGAAGACCCTACCCCCCAACATTCTCTCTTTGCCCCCCTCCCATCGGGCAGAGAATACAAAGTTCTGAAAGCGCGTATCACTAGGCTCAAGGTCGGCTTCTAATCTGTTGTTATAAGACTAGTGAATGATACTCTTAAGTCAGGATGATAAGGATGGACTCTTGACGTCTCACTCTGCCTTGTTATGGCCTTGCACCTTATTGTCTACCTGCACTGCAATTTCTCTGTAACTGTAACACTTTGTTATTGCTATTCCCTCAGTGCACTGATGCGATGAAATGATCTGTATGGATGGCGTACAGAAGTTTTTCATTGCACTCCAGCACACTGGGCAATAATAAATCAATTTACATTTCTGCCCTCTGCCTATTGACCTCTCTGCCAAGGGAAATATTTTATTTATTTTATTCTATTTAGAGATAATAGCTTGGTAACAGGCCCTTCCAGCCCAACGAGCCGTGCAACCAATTAACCTACGAACCCGTACGTCTTCAGAATGTGGGCTCAAACTAGAGCACTGGAGGATATCCACACAATCACAGGGAAATGTACAAACTCCTTACGGGCAATAAAGTTCAAAGTAAATTTATTAACAAAGTACATATATGTCACCACATACAACCCTGAGATTCATTTTCTTGTGGGCATACTCAAAAAATCTATACAGTAATAACCATAACAGAATCAACTGAAAGACCACACCTACTTGGGTGTTCAACCAGAGTGCAAAAGACAGCAAACTGTGAAAATACCAAAAGAAATAAATAATATTAATAAATAAATAAGCAATAAATATTGAGAGCATAACATGAAGGGAGTCCCTCAGTTGTGGGAAATTATCAGTGATGGTGCAAGGGAAAATGAGTGAAGTTATCCCCTTTGGTTCAAGAGACTGATGGCTGAGGGTAGTGACTGTTCTTGAACCTAGTGGTGTGAGTCCTGAGGCTCCTGTGGTCTCTTCCTCATGGCAACAGTGAGAAGAGACACTGTCCTGGGTGATGGGGGTCCATGATGATCATGATGATGGATGCTGCTTTCCTGCGGCAAATTTTCATGTATGTTCAATGATGGGGAGGGCTTTTCCAGTGATGGACTGGGTACGATAGGACGGCAGCCGCAACTAAAGCCAGGTCGCAGGCACTTTAATAACGTTATCCACTGTGCAGCTCTCCTACTAACTCTAAATTCCTACTAATTTTGTCTGCATTGAGTGTTGAAAATTCTCTGCTGTGCAGTTTATAAAAAAAGGCTTCATTCCAAGCATATTTGCAAATTAGAATTTGAAATGTTCAAAGATCAAAGTTTCCAGTTGTGGCACTATTCATAGAACAAACTGCCTTAAAACAGAAGCTGGCTTTGCAGCTATAATTAGGACACTGCTGCATTTGTATTCAGATCACAAGTGTATTATATTTGTAATTAAGGCACTTCGACAATCCAATTCATATTATTAACATTTCTTTACGTTATAATTGCTATAATTGAACCAAATAAGTTTCATTTAACCATCTGATTAGATCTTTTCCAGCAGCTATATGAAGAAAATGAAAATACACTCAAAAACAACCAATGTTCCCCATACAATATAGAACGCCTTCAAGGAGCAGGAAGGTGTCGAGGGTTGCAATTATATATGTTCTGAATCAAAGAGAACAGGGCTTTTAATTATAGTCTTGTTTCTGCCAACATACACCCATCCTTGCACCTCATCTTATGATAAAACTTGGGATCTTTCCTACTCGCTAAACTTCATTAAAATGTTCCATAATACTGATTCCACGACCTATAGACATTATATATACAGACACACACAGATATACATATTACCGTATGTGTTGTACTGACCACTATGCTAATGGGCTGCCCTATATATCAAATATTTGTGTGTGAATATATATATATATATGGGGCAGCCCATTAGCACAACACTTTACAGTACAGACGACTCTGGTTCAGTTCCTGACACTGCCTGTAAGGAGTTCTCCCTGTCACCACATGAGTTTCCTCCGGGTGCTCCGGTGTCCAAAGATGTACCTGTTGGTAGGCTGATTGGTCATTGTGAATTGTCCCATGATTAGGCTGGGGTTAAATGGGAAGATTGCTGGGTGGTATGACTCGTGTATACTTGTGTTTTTTTATATAGTTATATTTACACAATTTATATATATTTGAACAATGCCTTCTTTTGCACGTTCTTTTTATCAGTCTATTTATGATAAACTTTTAGAATCCTATTGTATTTCTCTATTTTCCTGTGAATGCCTGCAAGAAAATGAACCTCAAGGTAGCACATGGTGACATATTCGTAATTGATAATAAACTTAAGTTGACTTTTGAGTATCTCAAAACGGTTGCCATTCGTGAATTCTAGAATGTCAAATAAAGATTACTGATAGAGGGAATCGTGTAAAACTGCTGACCAAATGATCACACAGTTATGCAAATTAGATCAAGATTGCTTCCACTGGAACAGAACCTCCTTTCAGAAACTATCAGTCTTTCATTTTTTTCTTCAGTGCAGATTTCTGCTTTATAAAATGGCCTAATTTTACATTGACCTGCTCTTGACAGGATGTTCCTTCTCATGAGATACTTTCTGATATCTTTAAGAAAACACACTCAGTGGTCACTTTATTAGGTACACCTGTGCTCCTTCTCATTAATGCAAATATCTAATCAGCCAATAATGCAGCAGCATAATTTTATTCAATGCATAAAAGCACACAGACATGGTCAAGAGGTTCAGTTGTTGTCCAGAGCAAACATCAGAATAGGGAAGAAATGTGATCTGAGTGACTTTTGACTGTGGAATGATCGTTGGTGCCAGACGGGGTGGTTTGAGCATCTCAGAAACTGCTGATCTCTTGAGATTTTCATGCACAGCAGCCTCTAGAGAGCTTATAGAGAATAGTGCAAAAAACAAAAAAAAAATCTAGTGAGTGGCATTTCGGAGGGGAAAAACACCTTGTTAATGTTCCACCAGCATTTTGTGCGTGTTGCTTGAATTTCCAGCATCTGCAGATTTCCTCGTGTTTGCCTTGTTAATGATAGAGGTCAGAGGAGAATTTCCAGACTGGTTCAAGCTGACAGAAAGGCGACAGCAACTGAAATAACATCATGTTACAACAATGGTGTGCAGAAGAACATCTCTGAATGCACAAGATATCAAACCTTGGATTACTACAGCAGAAGACCACACTAGGTTCCGCTCCTGTAACTGATAAGTGGCCAGTGAGTTTATATTAAGGATGCAATTGTACTGGCAAGAGGACAGAGAAGATTTCGCTGATTGTTGCCCTGGAATGGAGGACTTCAGTTATGGGGAGAGAATGGATAGATTGGGCTTGCTTTCCCTGGAGTGAAGGGAGGTGGGGTGATCAGTAAGATGTTTACAAGATTATGAGAAGCATTGACGGTGTAGATAGCCAGTCTTTTTTTTCCCCATAGTAGGGATATCAGAAACAAGAGGAATAAGTTTTACTGGGGATCAGAGGGGCAAGTTAACTGTTTTACCCATCTCTTCTTCTCACCACCACACAGGGTGAAATAATACATTTGAGACATTTAGATACTTAAACAGACAAGGCATAGAAGGATATAGGGTTCTATTATGGAGAAACTGGATTGGTGCACAGTACTGTGCAAAGGTCTTAGGTACAGGTAGATATATTTAGGATTAAGATCTTAATTAGGCCTAAGATTTTATATTTTATTTTACTGAGATACAGAATAGAATAGAATAGGCCCTTTGAGCCATGCCACCCAGCAATCCCCCAGTTTAACTCTATCCTAATCACAGGACAATTTACAATGACCAATTTAATCTACCAATCAGTACGTCTTTTGGACCATGGGAGGAAACCCACATGGTCACAGGAAGAACAAACATACTCCTTACAAGCAGTGGCAGGAATTGAACCCAGGTCTCCTTACTGTAAAGTGTTGTGCTAACCACTACACTACCGTGCTGTCTATGCATAATGCAGTATTTGTTAATGTGAATGGGAGAGTGAGTTTGTAGATCTGGCAGGATCAAAGGATGTTGGGAATGGTGAGGGTAGAGCACTGCAGGAGGAGAGTGGGGACAGGTGGCAGAGAAAGAGTGCCAGGGGCTGGGGGTGGTGCAGGTGCAGACACACCCAGCCCTGAGATACCAGGCAAGCTCATTTGATTCCAAATGATTGGTTTATTGATCATTACAAAATGTCTCTCTGGTGCTTCCTGCTCCCTCCACTCTCCCTTCCCATTTTTGCAACCATGATTCCCCTCTCCTGGCCCCCCTCCCACTCTCAGTCCACAATAGAGACCCAGATCAGAATCAGGTTCATCATCACTCACACACATCATGTTTTTTTTTGTGGGAGCAGTACAGTGCAATACATAACATTACTACAGTACTGTGCAAAAGTCTGAGCTCCCTAGCTATATATACGTGGCCTAAGACTTTTGCACGGTACTATTGATGGGCAAAAAGGTTGCCATGGATGCAGTGAGCTGCTTCTGTGCTCTGGAAGAACCTCTGAAAGCATCCGGATATCACTAGAGTTGATTTACCACTTAGAAACATAAAAAAACCTATAGCACAATACAGGCCCTTGGCCCACAATGCTGTGCCAAACATGTACTTAAGAACTACCCATTGGCCTCTATTTTTCTAAGCTCCATGTACCTATCCAAGAGACTCTTAAAATACCTTATTGTATCCGCCTCCACCACCGTTGCTGGCAATGCCTGCACATCATTCCATGCAATCACCACTCTGCGATAAAAACTCCTAATCATATTATGCCTCTCCAAATGTTCACAAATGCTGCCTCTCAGGATCTTTTCCAACAACTTACCAACCACCGAAGTAAGACTCACCGGTCTATAATTTCCTGGGTTATCTCTACTCCCTTTCTTGAATAACAAAATGACATCTGCAATCCTCCAATCCTCTGGAACCACTCTCATCCCCATTGATGATGCAAAGATTATTGCCCGAGGCTCAGCAATCTCCTCCCTCGCCTCCCACAGTGACCTGGGGGTACAGCTCATCCGATCCGAATGAGATGTACTCCAGCTTATGTATGGAACTTATGCCAGCTAGTTTGTTAGCCCCCCCAATTTCTTATTCTGGCTTCTGTCCCATTCCTTTCCAGTCTTGATGGAGGGTCTTGGCTTGAAACATCGACTGTTTATCCCACTCCGTGGACACTGCCTGATTCCTTAAAGTTGTTAGAGCCAGGGTTGGTAATGGGATAAGCTCTCTCTACCTATTAAATGCTCCCAATTGCATGCATCTCAAATAGCCTCTGACAACCATGCCCAGCTCCTGGCCTTCACGTGTGGCTTACTGGCGACTTAAAACCAGTCGCTTCGGGCAGACGGAGCTTGTCAGCCGTGGTTGGCAGCTCATCCAGGAGAAAAAAGCACTGAGCTCAAACCTCTGCTTCCCTGTGTCTCTACTGACTCATAGGGAAGGCTTCGGGAGTAAAACCCTGAGCAAAAATCTGGAGCTGGAATCCTTAAATCATCCCTACATCGAGTTCAATGCTGACTGGCAACTCCCGGTGCCAAAGTGTATCAGTCTCTGCGTGGAGCCTACTGCACGGGCAACAGCTTGCTCTCGATATTATATTGCCCTAGTTTGTGTATCACATAGATAGTTAGGACACGATATCCATCGTCGACCTCTACCAAAGGAGGGCCTCATAGTAGATGCTGCCTGATCCGCTGAGAACCTTCAGCATCTTGTGTGTGTTGCTGGTGACAACTGTGTCTACATTGGGAAAATGCAGGAAAACTCAAGGAGCACTCTAGTCAATCAGGCTGTTCTTCTCGTTATAGGGAGGATAAAGAGGAAGAATCAGTCAGAGATGGGAGGAAATAAAACACAAGAAGCAATACCAACCTCCTCATTTCCAAGATGATCTCCAAATCATGCCAACCACTCTGGAAAACAGTTGCCCACACCCATGCCTTTATCAACATGTCCATCCTGGTCACTCTCTCTCCACATCACCACCCCCTCCTTTGGACCGAAGCTTAAAAATGTGGACCACCAGCCTCAAGGACAGCTTTTTATTAAAATAAAAGGACAACTTTTATTGAACTCTTGTACAAGATGGACTCTTCATTTCACAATCTACCTTGCATCTCATTGTCCACCTGCATTGCACTCACTGTGCAACTGTAGCACCGGAGTCTGCACCCTCCAAGAGGACCACAACCTTGTCGTAGGGTTTGAATGCTTGCCTCCATGACCCAGCGAGCTATGTTGGCTGGAGCCCAACTCTCCTCCTATATCTTATGTTCTCAGATACAGAGAACAAGATTTTTTAAATATCCGTTAGTAGGTTAATTGGTCATTTTAAGTGTCTTCTTTGGTTTGGTTAAGGTTAAATTTGAGGTTGTTGATGTTCCTGGCAGCGAGGCTCCAGGTCCAGAAGGGACTATTCCGCACTGTATTTCAAAATCAATAAATTAACTTTAAAATGTTCCAAATACAAAGACACACAGAAATATCCATCCAGATAATTGCTCCTGCCTTCAAATGATTGATGTCAGGGCGACCAATCCAACAACTTGTAACATCTTGCTTTGATAATGGGAGGCCCGCCTTTGATCTCATCTCTCTCCAATGAAGAGAGAAGAGACACTAAAAGGTCATTGTGCAGGACCAGCGTTAACTACAAAGGAAGGTTTACAATAAATCATTTCTTTCATCAAAAGGAAACCACTCCTTGCTCACAGGAGAGAAGATCAAGTATTTTTTCTCTGTTCCCTCATTAGGGCTGTAGTAGACACAAGACCATAAGATATAGGAGCAGAAGTAGGCCAGTCGGCCCATCGAGTCTGCTCCACCATTCAATCATGGGCTGATCCAATTCTTCCAGTCGTCCCCACTCCTCTGCCTTCTCCCCCATACCCTTTGATGCCTTGGCTAATCAAGAACCTATCTATCTCTTCCTTAAATGCACCCAATGACTTGGCCTCCACAGCTGCCCGTGGCAACAAATTCCACAGATTTACCACTCTCTGACTAAAGTAATTTCTCCGCACCTCGAAGTTAGGCGATGGGTTAAGGGATGTGAGGGATCCTCCATTAATCTGCTGATGAATAAATAAAATCAATTTATACATGCCGTGTGCTAGTTTTATCCTTTAAAGAGGTGGCCTGCTTCTGACGCTGCTAATTTTTGTACAGACAGATATACAGTTGCAAGAAAAAGTTTGTGAATCTTTTTGCAATTACCTGATTTTCTGCATTAATTGCTCATAAAATCTAGTCTGATCTTCATCTAAGTCACAATAACAGACGAATACAATCTGGCTAAACGAATAACACCCAAACAATTGTACTACTTCTTGTCAATACTAAATACACCTTTTAAACAATCACAGTCTAGGTGAACCTCTGGGGTAATGCCTTCTACAAAAGCTATTTGGAGTCAGGTGTTCCAATCAATGAGATGACAATGAAGGTGTGGGTTGTAGACGTGCCCTGCCCTAGAAAAAAGACACACAAAGTCAGGTTACTGAGAGAGTCTGCTCTTCTCAAGAAAGATCTGTTTATGTGCACCATACCTTGATTAAAATTACTTTCAGAGGACCTTTGTAGAGATACATGAAGCTGGAAAAGGCTACAAAAACATTTCTAAAAACCCTAGTGCTCATCTGTTCACAGTAAGAGAAACTGTCTACAAATAGAGAAAATTAAGTACCCTTGCTACTCTCCCTAGGGGTGGGAGTCCTGCAAAGATCACACCAAGAGCACAACGTACAACGCTGAAGGAGGTGAAAAAGAACCCAAGGGTAACAGCAAAAGACCTCTGGAAATCTCTAGAACTTGCTCAAGTGTCTGTTCATGTATCTGCTATAAGAAAAACACTGAACAAGAATGGTGTTCATGGAAGGACACCATGGAGGAAACCACTGCTCTCCCAAAGTATACGTTGCTGCATGTCTCAAGTTTGCAAAAGACCACCTGGATGCTTTGCAATGTCCTGTGGGCAGATAAGACCAAAATTAAACTTTGTAGCAGAAAAGCATACTGCTATGTTTGGAGGAAAAGGGCACTGCACACCAGCACCAAAACCTCATCCCAACTGTGAAGCACGGTGGAAGGAGCATCATGGTTTGGGGCTGCTTTGCTGCCTCAGGGCCTGGACAGCTTGCAATCATTGAGGGAACAATAAATTCAAAATTGTATCAAGATATTTTACAGGGGAATGTCAAGGTAGCAGTCTGTCACATTAAATTTAGTAGAAGTTGGATGATGCAATGAGACAATGATCTGAATCTGAAAAAAATGTGTTTTAGAATGACCAAGTCAGAGTCCAGACCTTGATCCAATTGAGAAGCTGTGGCATGACGTGAAGAGGGCTGTTCATGCAAGGTATCCCAGAAATACTGATGAAATGAAACGGTTTTGTATGGAGGAATGCTTTGAAATGCCTCCTCGCCATTGTGCAAGTCTGATCAGCTGCTACAGGAAACATTTGGTGGAGGTTACTGCTGCTAACTGTTTACCAGTTGTTTACCATATTGTTTACCAGTTACTAAATACAAGGATTCACATACATTTTCCACCCTGGATTGTGAATGATTGAACAATATGTTCAATAAAGACAAGTACTATTGTTTCTGTTATTAGTTTAGGCAGACTACGTCTCTCTATTATTGTGACTTAGATGAAGATCAGATCACATTTTATGAGTAATTAATGCAGAAAACTATGTAATTGCAAAAGGTTCACAAACTTTTTCTTGCAAATATATGTGCCACAGGTGTCATTTGGATGAATTGTCCAAGAGACATCAGACATCTTGCTTCAAGCACCTCATTCCGGACCAATATCCTCCACATCAACATTCAGACCTGTTAGATTAGGGTGTAGAATTGTTATTTTTCTCGTACTTTTCTTGTAGTTTAACATTCCTATGTTTATTTGTATTTTTATATAATCATCTATACACATGTAACTGTTCAGTGAATTTTTCAGTAATTATGGGAGTTGCTTCTGTTATTTTCTAGAAGCTTCTCAGTTTTTCTGGAGCAGGTGTCATGAATCTGGCTATTTTATTGATTAATCACTATCACTGGAATTTGGTTTATCTCTAGTCTGAGTATCAGACGACCACAACTTTATCTTAGTCTTTCTTTCTTTGCTCTTTGTTCCTGTAACACTTAACAAAATGACCATAAGCAACAAGTTGGTAGGTTCTTGATTGGTTAGGGCATGAAAGGAGGAGACAGGAGATTGAGAGGGAAATGGATCAGTACGATGAAATGTTGGAGCAGACTTGATGAGCCAAATGGCCCAATCCTGCTCCTATATCTCATGGTCTAAGCTTTATGTCTCATTCTTGGCTTCCGACGAATCTCTGGACTGCAAAAACACCAGGATCTAACTGACCCCATTGGGTATGTGGAATGAATTTATTTTAAGTCTATTTTTCCTCAGAAGTATTGATGGACCAGCAGTCAGCCAATCTGAGAAACTCACTCTAATCACATTTATCTATAGACAAGGAGGGGCTGGGTGGGCAAGCTCACTGGCGGACTGCGGAAGTATCTAGGTCACAACCATGGTGGAGCAGGGAACACCACTCTTTGATCTCCTTATTCCCTTCCAGAGAAGGCAGTAAACAAATGTTCATGGGGTGTGGGGGGGGGGGGGTGGAGGAGAGACAGAGAGATGGAGATGGAGAGGGAGAGAGAGAGAGAGAGAGCGAGAAGAAACTTGAATAGCACACACAAAATGGAGCAGGAGTTCAGCAGGTCAGGCAGCATTCATAGAGGGGAGTAAACTGTTGACATTTCTGGCAAACCCCTTCCTCAGGAGTGGAAAGGAAGGGGAGGGGAAAAAAACTAGAATATTCTTGACTGAATGAAATGGATAAATTTGTCTATTTTCTCTAATGTTCCCAAATCAAAATACGATGGGGCAGCACGGCAGCGCAGAGTTTAGCATAATGTTATTACAGTGCCAGTGACCCAGATTCAATTCTTGCCACTCTCTGTAAAGAGTTTGTACGTTCTCCTTGTGATTGCACGGCTTTCTTCCGGGTGCTCCAGTTTCCTCCCACATTCCAAAGCTGGTAGGTTAACTGGTCACAAGGTTGTAGTTGGATGGGGTGGGCTCGTTTGAGCTGCAAGGACCTGTTACTGTATTGCAACCTGGGGTCCACAGAACCCTTACTTAATAGTATTGGTCCATGGCATAAAAAAGGTTGGGAACCCCTGCTCAAAATATACAAACATAGACCCAGTCCCTTTCCTTAGAAATCAATTGCCTGAATAACATTGACAATAATGAACCTGTGTAGCAACTTGGAACTGGTGATACTCAATAAAACAAACAGGAAAAAGTAATCCACTCTATGCAATTAGTCAGCAATCTAAAATGTAAACAAAGTTTGATTTGCAGTCTCGAGAATGCTTTTGTTGTCTGCGCAGTATCATGGAGCAGGAAGAATGATGGTCATCACCCATATAAACATTTAAACAGCTGTTAGCTACAGGGCCAAGGTTTAAAAGCTCCATTGTGAGATTAACCTAAATTCAATTTCTCTCTGACTGGGGGCCAAATGGCCTCTTCCTGAGCCATGAACACCCCTGATGTGGTCCAGTAATTCGCATTTGAGTGGCAGCTTTCCGAATCGTGCCAGATCCCAAACCATTTGCAAATTAGCTCGAGGCAAATGCAACCTATAGGTATCCGAAGCATGGGGGGGGTGGGGGGGGTCAATGTCAAGCGTCCTGGGAGCTCAACTCCCTCCATCATCCAAATATCTGCAAACTGATCACAAGGCAAAGGCAAGAGATGCTACAGATGCTGGAAATCCAGAGCAAAACGCACAAAATGCTGGAGGAACTCAGCAGGCCAGGCAGTGTCCATGGAGATGAATAAACAGTTAACATTCAGGCCAAGACCCTTCTTCAGGAGTATAAAGGAAGGGGGCAGAAACCAGAATAAGAAAGTGGGGGACAGGGGACGGTGTTAGGTTTTGTAACTTCAAAACATTAAACTAATTCAAAGGAAGACACAGGAGGCCGTAACATGAGTCTAACTTTTGTGTTTACTTTAATTGAGTCGTGCATGTATCATGTGGTAATATGATGACGTATGCAATTCATGTATAACCTGTAATAAATTATTTAAACAAATAATAATGTTTAGTCAAATATCCATACACAAGATTACTCAGATATTATTGAAATATTAAATACACAACAGGAGTATAAACTGGAAGGTGATGTGAGACCAGGTGAGGGGGGGAAGGTGGGTGGGAGGGGGAGGGGGATGAAGTCGGGAGGTGGTAGGTGGAAAAGGTAAAGAGTTGAAGAAGAAAGAGTCTGACAGGTGTGGACAGTGGCCCATGGGAGAAAGGGAAAGAAGGAAGGAACTAGAGGGAAGTGAAGGGCTGGTGAGGAGGGTGGAAGGGGAAGAGAAAGGGGAATGATAAAAGTTAATCCAATGCATCAAAATTAAGGGATGTACACAATGCTGGAATGATTAAGAATTTTTAAGTTCAAATTTCTTATCATAGGCATGCATGCACACAGTAAAAATGTTGTGAAAATCAGCTTTATTGTGGCAATAGCATTGATATTACGAATAGAGGAAGGAAAAGTGTGAGACGGGGGGGGGGGTGTGAGAGGGCCACCAGAATGGGGGAACAACAAAGTGGTGCCGGACGAATTGTGGAAAAACAGGCTGGAGTGGTTACCAAAATTTAAAGAAATCAATGTTCACGCCATCAGATTGCAGACTGTCCTGACAGAATATATGAGCTATTACTCCTCCAACCTGTGTTTGACCTCCCTGTGGCAGTAGAGGAAGCCATACTCTGATATTTTGGTGTGGCAATGGGAAGCTGAATCAAAGTGTGTGGCTGCTGGGAGATCCTGACTATATTGGCTGACAGAGCAAAGGTGTTCAACTGCAAAGGCTGTCCCACTATGGGCAAACGTGCATCCAACTTCCTGTAACCGAATGATTGGTGCTAGGAAGTCCTGGGCATGACCATCAAAGGTCAGAAATCTACAGATTAAGATCAGGACTGGAGATAATTACAAAGGAAGCTGGGAGATCCAGAACCAGAAGAGCATTTTCCAGTCAGAAGTTTTCCCGAAAGTGATGCCATTAAGGTGTTAAGGCATTATTCGGTGTAAACGCTTTCAGCCACTCACCTCTGTCCGCGGAGATCCATTTGCAAGTGGCAGTGGCAAGGGCCCTGAAATAAAAAAGGCAAAATAAAATGGATGCATAGTAAAGTTTTATTCACTTCAATGATTTTCGGAAGCTTGCCCCAAGTGTCCCTGAATCACTATTTTGCTGTTGAGATGCTGATACATAGAAAGGGAAATGAAAATGTTTCTAAACAAGTGCAGAAAGAGCAGTGAACTCTAGGCAGAATAATTACAGTGGTTCTATAGCACACACGAGTAATTATAGTGTTCAATCAGCAACCTGGAGGTCAGAAGATCAAAATTTATCTCTCATCTCGTAACTTTAACAGGAAAACTAACAAAACTCCATTCTGGTAAGTTATAGAACATGGAATAAGGCTCTTAGGCTCCTCAAGTCCATGCTTGCAATCAAACACACGTGTACACTCATCATCATTATGTGCCTTGTCCTATGGCGTGGTCGATAATGGTCTCTCCATCATCATGATTGCTCTTGGCAATTTTTTCTACGGAAGTGGTTTGCCATTGCCTTCTTCTGGGCCGCGTCTTTACAAGACGGGTGACCCCATCCCTCATCAGTCTTCAGAGACTGTCTTACTGGCACCAGTAGTCACATAACCAGGACTCGTGGTATGTATCACCTCTGGCTTCACATGACCCTGATCAGGGGCTACACAGATGCCACACCTTGCCCAAGGGTGACCTGCAGGCTAGCAGAAGGAAGGAGCGCCTTACACCTCTTTTGGTAGAGACACATCTCCACTCCACCACCATATCTAAATGTAGATCTGCTTATGATTAACTTGTAAATATTGCCTTTGCCTTGTACAACCTCAATGAACTGTACGGATGGCATGCAAAGTAAGCTTTCTCACTGTATCTATGTGCATGTGATAATTATAGACCAATTTACCTATATACAAGTGATTGTTTGATGACAGGAAGGGATAAGAAAATTTAATTAGTGTGTACTGCTTGTTAACATCAACTAAGTTTTTTGAAGAGGACTTGCCTGTCGGTTTTCTCCCTGAAGTTCCAGTGATGTGGCCTCTGCAGCACATCAGTGATGCTAATGGTTTGTATCCTTCGCAAAATCAATTAAATCATAGCGAATTGCAAAGTAGATCCTGTAGATCCCCACGATCTTTGTATCCTCCCCTCACAGTCCAAGTCAATTTGCCTATCTGGGCCTTGAACCTGTTCCATGAATTTGTCTCCACAGCTCTCTGAGGAAGAGAGTTCCAATCCTCTGGGAGGGATTCTTGGGTTAGGGGAGCCTAGGTGAGCATATGAGAGAGGAGAGGACAGCGAGGCAAACTGGTTGATGAATAAAGTTCTGTGGCCACTGAAGTAGACCACAATGAATGACATGAGCCAAAGACAAAATGCTGGAAGAACTCAGCAGGTCAGGCAGCACCTGTAGAGGGAAATGGCCATCTGCCTACAGGAAAGATGTAAATATGGTTAAAAGAGCCCAGAGAAAATCTGCAAGGATGTTGCTGGGTCTGGAGAACCTGAGTTATGAGGAAAGATTGAATAGGTTAGGACCTTATTCCCTGAAATGTAGAAGATTAAGAGGAGATTTGAAGGGTACAGATAGGGTAAATGCAAGCAGGGTTTTTCCACTGAGGCTGGGTGGGACTATAACCAGAGGTCATTGGTTAAGGGTGAAAGGTGAAAAGTTTAATTGGAACATGAGGGGAAACTTCTTCACTCAGAGGGCCATGAGAGTGTGGAACAAGCTGCCAGCACAAATAGTGCACGTGAGCTCAATTTGAATGTTTAAGAGAAGTTTGGTTAGGTACATGGATGGTGGAGGTATGGAGGGCTATTTTTCTGGTGCACGTTGATGGGAATATGCAGTTTAAATGGTTCAGCACAGACTAGATGGGCCAAGGGGCCTGCTTCGGTGGTGTACTTTTCTATGACTCTATGACAGTTGCAATTTGGGTCAAGACCCTTTATCCTCACAGAGAGTAGAAGGGAGATGACCAAAGGAGGGAGGGAAGGAAATGGTGCCTCTCACCTCCTTTGGTAGAGATGCATCTCCATCCCGCCACTTACACTCATCCCATTTCATTCTCCCTGTATTCCAATCAAATCCCAAACCACCCCCACCCCAAGGTTCTAGCACACCCCTGTACACGAGGGTCAATTTACAGTGGTTGATTAACCTATCTCCACGTGCTCGAGCATGGGACGTGCTCGAAAACCCATAGCATCACAGGGAGAACATGCAAACTCCACGTAGACACCACCGGAAGTCAGAATCTAACACAGGTCGTTGACGCCATGAGGCAGCGGATCTAACGGTCACACTGCCATGCCACTCCCATGGCCACAGGGTTGAAACAGATTCAGCCTGCCGTTATAGGGCTGGCAGAGCACAGAAGGTGCTGGAGGAACTCCACATCCGTAGGGGGAAATGGACAACGGACGTTGTGGATTGGCTTTCACCTAGACTGGAAAGAAAGGGGCCAAGAGAAGTTGGGTTGGAGGAATGGAGGGGTGGGAGTGATAGGTGGGATCCAAGTGAGGGGAGTGATGGGCAGATCCGGGTGAGGTGGGCGACGGGCAGATCCTAGTGAGGGCAGGTTCTTATTTTAACCACAGAGTGGTGGTTGCCTGGAATGCGTGGCCCGAGGCAGGGGTGGTGGCAGATACGATAGAGGCATTTAGATGGGCACAAAACTGTGCAGAGGATGGAGGAAAATTGACCGTGTGCTGGCAGAGGGATTATGGGTCAAATCCTTAATTAGCTTGGCACAGAATTGTGGACCAAAGGCCTGCTCCTGTGCTGTACTCATTTACTTTACGTTCTGTGCTCAGAACCACGAAAGACTCTTCTCATTGGAACTCCAGCAACCTACTAAAAAAGATTGGGGCGGCATGGTAGCGTAATGGTTGGCGTAACACTGTTACAGCGCCAGCGACTCAGGTTCAATTCCTGCCCGCTGTCTGTAAGGAGTCTGTACATTCTCCCCCTTGACCGTGTGGTTTCCTCCGGGTGCTCCGGTTTTCTCCCACAGTCCAAAGATGTACGGGCTAGTAAGCTAATTGGTCATGTGGGTGTAATTGAGCAGCGTGGGCTCGATGACCCATAATGGCCTGTTACTGTGTTGCACCCTCAAACGTTCCACTTTGGAACCCCAAACAGCCACTGGCCAAAGATAGGAGCTTGGAGAACTAAAGTTGAGTCAGAGGTGGAGGAATAGGCCACAAGTATATTAGGAGACTTGTGGGGGGGGGGCATTGCCTGTTCATCACCCACTACACCAAACCACATCAATACCAATTCCCACCTCTCAGATGTGATTCGGTTGGAGTTATTCCCAGTTTCTTGAAGTACTGATCTGTCTCCGGGTCCACCACCAGAAGCCTGGCCTCCTCTTCACTGGCTTTGATACAGGCCACAACCTCACTGTGTTTCTTCCCTTCAATGTTGACCCCATTCACCTGCAAACAACGAGAAGATGGATGTATTATCTTCCCAGAACACTAAAGGGCTTCGTACTCTGGGGAGGAAATGGTGGGATTAGCAGAGAATGACTTTTGGCAACTTTTCTTTACATTGGCAGGAGGCTAAAGAAATTTGGCATGTTCTCTTTGACCCTCACCGAGTTCTACTGAAGCACTTGGAGTCCAGGGCCAGGGACCGGACAACCCGAGGCAGCCTATCCGGGTACAGGAGACCCGTCTAAGGGGGATGAGTGGGAGGAGAATGGCTTGCTTTCCTGTTGTTTTGTTTTATTCTTGCTTGCGTCATTCTGCTGAGCACTGCGGACAGGCAATGCTGGCATTAGAACGCGTGGTGACATTGGCGGGCTGCCCCCAGCACATCCTTGAGAGTGTTGGTTGTTAGTGCAGATGACGCATTTCACTGCACATGTGATAAGTAAATGTGAAGCAGAATCTAGAAAGCATCCTGTTCCGATGCCTCACAGCTCGGAACGGCAACTGCTCTGCCCAAGACTGCAGGAAAACGTGGAGTGTTATAGCACATCACAGAAACCAGCTTCCTCCTCCATGGTACAGACAACTTCTGGCAGCCTCAGTAAAGTGCCCAATAATTAAAGACCTCACCAACCCTGGACGTTATCTCTTCTCCCCCTCCTATTGGAAAGAAAGTACAAAAGTTTGAAAGTTTGTACCACAAGGGTCAAGGACAGCTAATTTGTTTTAAGACTATTGAATGGTCCAATAGGTGCTATGTTAAGTTGGACTCCTGGCACCTCTTGCATCTTACAGTCTGTCTCCCTGTCCCGTGTACCATATAACTCCATACCCCGTGGTAACTACATCTCAGTCTGGCATGGAGGCTCCAATAGGCAGGATCATAAGAGGCTTCAAGGCTGTAGATGCAGCAGCTCTATCATCGGCACAAGCCTCCCACCCTCAAGAACATCTTCAAAAGATGCTTCAAGAAGGCGGCATCTATCATTAAGGACCCTCCCCCATCTGGGACACGCCCACTTCTCAGGGATGAGGCACAGGAACTCGGAGACGCATACTCAGTGTTTTAAGAACAGTGTCTTCACTGTCAGGTTTCTGGACGGTCCATCAACCTGTGAACACTTCCTCCTTTGGACTATATTTTAAACCAATTACTGTAGTAATGTAAACACAAAGTGCATTGCAGATGCTGTGGTTAAATCAAGACGTACAAACAAGCTGGATGAACTCAGCAGGTCGGGCAGCATCCGTGGAAATGAGCAGTCAATGCTTTGGGCCGAGACCCTTTGTCAGGACTGAAGAAGGAGGGGGCGGGGGCCCTATAAAGAAGGTGGGGGGAGGGTGGAAGGTGCCAGGTGAAAAACCAATCAGAGGAAAGATCAAGTGGTGGGGGAGGGGAAGCAGGGAGGGGATAGGCCGGAGAGGTGAAGAAGGAATCTAAGGGGAAAGCACTATGGGTAGTAGAAGAAGGCAGAATCATGAGAGAGGTGATAGGCAGCTAGAAGAGGAGGCAGAGTGAAAGTGGGATGGTGGAAGCGAAATGGAGAGAATTACTGGAAATTGGAGAACTCGATTTTCATACCAAGGGGCTGGAGGCTACCCAGATGGTATATGAAGTGTTGCTCCTCCAATCTAAGTTTGGCCTCATCATGGCAGTACAGGAGGCCAGGTATGGACGTATCCAAATGGGAATGTGAAGCAGAATTGAAGTGGGTGGCAACCGGGAGATCCTGTCTGTTGTGGTGGACGGAGTGGAGGTGCTCGACGAAGCAGTCCCCCAATTTGCGTCGGGTCTCGCTGATGTAGAGGAGGCCGCACCGGGAGCACCGGATGCAATAAATTATCCCAACAGACTCACAAGTGAAGTGTTGCCTCACCAGGAAGGACTGTTTGGGGCCCTGAATGGTGGAAAGAAATGAGGTGTGGGGACAGGTATAGCACTTACACTTGCAGGGATAAGTGCCAGGTGGGAGATCTGTGGGGAGGGACGTGTGGACCAGGCAGTCACAGAGGGAACGATCCCTGCGAAAAGCTGAGAGGGGTAGGGAGGGAAAGATGTGCTTAGTGGTGGGGTCCTGTTGAAGGTGGCGGAAGTTGCGGAGGATAATATGCTGGATCTGGAGGCTGGTGGGGTGGTAGGTGAGGACAAGGGGAACATGGTCCCTGTTGTGGTGACGGGAGGATGGGGTGAGGGCAGAAGTGCGAGAAATGGAGGCGATGCGGGTGAGGGCATCATTGATGACGGCGGAAGGGAAACCACGATTCTTAAAGAAAGAGGACATTTGAGATGTCCTGGAACGGAAAGCCTCATCCTTGGAGCAGATGCGGCGGAGACGGAGGAACTGGGAATAGGGAACAGCATTTTTACTTTTTGGCAGGGTGGGAAGAGGTTAATCGAGGTAGTTATGGGAGTCAGTGGGCTTATAGACAGTCTGTCTACCGAGATGGAGACCGAGAGATCGAGAAAGGGGAGAGAAGTGTCCGAGAGGGACCAAGTGAATTTGAGGGCTGGGTGAAAGTTAGAGGCAAAGTCAATGAAATTGAAGAGCTCAGCATGGGTGCAGGAAGCAGCACCAATGTAGTCGTCAATGTATCGAAGGAAAAGTTGGGGAACAGTACCAGTATAGATTTGGAGCATAGACTGTTCCACATAACCCATGAAGAGGCAGGCATAGCGGGGGCCTGTGTAGTAATGTGTTGTGTATGCACTGCACTGCTCTCACAAAACAACACATTTCATGATGAACATCAGTGAAAACAAACAGATGGCGTGAATATCGATTTCTGCTTCCAGTAAACACACATCTCTCCTCACCACCCCCCCACTTCTTGTATTCTCCACTCCAATCTTTTACCTCCTCTCACCTGCCTCTTACTTCCCCCTGGGTCCTCTCCTTCTCTTTCTCCCATGCTCCACTCTCCTCTCCTATCAGATACCTCCTTCTCCAGCCCTTTACCTTTCCCACCCACCCGGCATCACCTACCCACTTCCGGCTAGCCTTCTCCCCCCTCCCCCACCTTTTTATCCTGCATCTTCCCCCTTCCTTCTCAGTCCTGAAGGAGGGTCTCGGCCCGAAACGTCGACTCTTTATTCATTTCCATAGACGCTGCCTGACCTGCTGAGTTCCTGTAGCATTTTGTGTGGGTTGCTCTGGATTTCCAGCATCTGCAGACACCCTCCTGTTTTTAATGCACACTTATCCTGCATGTTATTGCTTTTCCCGTGTGCTAACGTAATGCTTTGTTGTAATGAAGCCACCTGTATAGTCGGCATGCAGAACAGTGTCCTTCACTGCATCTCACGACACATAATAATGATAAACTAATTTACCCGTAGGAGTATGGATGTACAGAGGGATCCTGGGGTGCAAATCCATAGGTCTCTGAACGTGACAGCACAACCAGACAGGGTGGTAAAGACGCTGTATGGTATGATTGTCTTCGTCAGTAGGGAGGGCTTGGAGACGACTTACAAGCACGTCATCAGGACGTGAGGACCCAAGTTCTAGGAAACGGTAAGCTAGGTTGGGATGTTTTCCCCTGGAGTGTAGGAATGAGGGAAGATTTGATAGCGATGTACAAAATAATGAGGGGGTATAGATAGGGTAAATGCAGGCTGGTTTCTTCCCCCCACTGAGGTTGGGTGAGAGTAGGACAAGGGTTAAGGGTGAGAGTTGAAATGTTTAAGGGGAATATGAAGGGGCACTTCTTCACTTAGAGAGTGGTGGGAGAGTGGAATGAGTTGCCAGTGCAAGTGACAGATATGGATTTGATTACAAAGTTCAAAGTATATTTATTATCAAAGTATGTATGGCATATACGAGCTTGAGATTCATCTTCAACCTTGAGATTTCAGCATTTAAGAGACATTTCGATTGGTACATGGATGGGGGTCTATAGTCCAGGTGTAGGTTGATGGGTCTAGGTAGAATTATATTTCAGTACAGACTAGATGGGTCGAAGGCCCTGTTTCTGTGCTGCGATGCTCTATGACTCTATAAACATCAGGATATCATGTTGCAGCTGTAGAAATCTTTAGTTAGGCCACATTTGGAGTATTGTGTGTGTTTCTGGTTGCTGCATTACAGAATACCATGAAGAGGGTGTAGAAGAGGATTTGAGAGTATCAGACAATAAGGAAATTTTGAATAAACTTTTAGTTTCCCTCTCAATCCCATCTTCCCCTCTGCAATCGGACTTCTGAACAGTCCATTAACACCATCTTAGTATTCCTTATATTTTTATAACTTTTACTGTCTTGCACTGTACTGCTGGCACAAAATTAAAAAATTCATGACATACAGTACTGTGCAAAAGTCTTTGGCACATATAAATAGTTATGTGCCTAAGTGTTTTGCAACATGTATTTGTCAGCGTGGAGCAGAAAGCAAATCTGTAAATCTGGCAGGATGAAAGCATGTTGGGAATGGCGAGGGTTGTGGGACAGTTGGCAGAGAAGGAGTGTTAGGTTGGGGGGTGTGCAGACACACCCAGCTCTGAGATACCAGGTAAGTTTGATTCCAAACAAGTGGTTTACTGATCATTACAGAATATCTCTCTGGTCTTTCTCACTCCCTCCCCTCTCCCTTCTCTCAACCAATTAGTTTATTGATCCTTACGGAATGCCTTTCTGGTGCATCCTACTCCCTGCACTCTCCCTTCCCCTTTTCCGAACCATGATTACCCTCTCCCTGTCCCCTTCCCACTCTCAGTCCACAACAGAGACCCATATCAGAATCAGGTTTATCATCACTCACACGTCATGAAATTTTTTTTTTTTTGCGGCAGCAGTACAGTGCAATAAATAAAATTACTGAAGTACTGTGCAGAAGTCTTAGGCACCTTAACTATCCTGTGGTTCATCCATTGCCATCGATGAAGACCTGGACACCGTTAGTCACTTTGAGACTGGATGCAGTGTGCCCGAAGATGACTGGTCAGGCCAATCCGGGCACGGAATGTCCTGGCACGTGTTGGGCGGACGTGTGTAGGCACTGCAGTTGTGGCGCTAGTGGCTCTGGACTTGCGCAGCTCGGCTGATGTTGTGCTTTAGCAATGCGCCTTGCTTCATAAGCTTGACAGCCCTTGTGGATGAGACCATGCCAGGTAGGGCGGCTTTGTGCCAGCTTTTCCCAGGAGGTCGTGTCTGTGTCAAGCAACTTCAGGGAGGCCTTTAGTGTGCCTTCGTAACGTTTCTTCTGCCCTCAGTGCGAGCGTCTTCAGGCAGAGAATTCCCCAAAAAGGAGCTGCTTGGGTATGCGCTCGTCCGGCATGCGGATGACATGACCCGCCCACCGGGTCTGTGCTCTCATCGGCAGTGTGTGGACTGATGGTGGACTTGCTCTGGAGAGAACTTCAGTGTCTGCTACTTTGTCTTGTCATCTGATGCCTAATATTCTGTGAAGACGTGGAAATGGTTGAGCTGTCCTGCATGCCTTCGATACACAGTCCACGTTTCACAGGCATACAGGAGGGTAGTGAGTACCACGGCTCTGTAGACCTTCAGTTTTGTTGCTGGGCTGATTCCTCAACGTTCCCATTCAGTGGAGCACAGTCTACCGAAAGCAGAACTTGCCTTTGCTATTCTGCAAGTAACCTCTGTATCAGTAGTGACTGCTCGGGACAGGGTGCTGCCACGGTGAGTAAACTGGTCAACGGCCTGTAGTTTCTGTCCTTTGATTGTGATTTTCGGGTCTGTGTACGGTGTACGAGGGGCCGGCTGGTGCATGACTTCAGTCTTTCTGATGTTGATGGTGAGTCCAAAGTTGTCACAAGCTGTGGAGGATTTGTCCATATTGACTTGGATCTCTGGCTCTGAGCCTGCATACAGGGCACAGTCATCAGCAAAGAGGGAGTCTCTCAGAACAGTCTCCTTCACTTTGGTAATAGCTTGAAGTCTCCTCGGGTTGAGGAGTTTCCCATCCACTCAGTACCTGAGGCTGATTCCAGCATCACTGTCCTGGAAGGCATCATTCAGCACGGCAGTGAACATCACGCTGAACAGTGTGGGTGCGAGCACACAGCCCTGTTTGACGCCACTGGTGACTGGGAATGCCTCAGAGGATTCTCTGCCGTCCAGCACTCTGGCCATCGTGCCATCATGGAACTGGCGTACCATCTGAATGAATCTGGCGGGGCAGCCGAACTTTGATACGATCCTCCACGGGCCTTGTCGGCAGACAGTGTCGAAGGCTTTCGAAAGGTCAACAGAAGTTGTGTAGAGTTTGCGATTCTGCTCCTGACACTCCTCCTGAAGTTGTCGTGCGGCAAAAATCACGTTAACAGTCCCACAACCTTTGCGAAAGCCACATTGTGACTCTGGCAGCAGGCCCAGCTCCAGATGAGTGACCAGACGATGTAGCAGGACTCTTGCAATGGTTTTTCCTGCGATGGAGAGCAGTGAGATTCCTCGGTGGTTGTCACATACTTGTCGATGGTGTACGATAGATGCATCTTTAAGTTCCCGAAGAATGGATCCTTGCTTCCAAAAAGACTGGAACAACTTGGTGACCTTCTCTATAAGTACAGGACCACTGGCTCTGTAGATCTCTGCAGGTATGGCGTCTGCCCCTGGGGCTTTGCCACTGGATAGCTGGCTGACAGCTTTCGTGACCGCGGCTACTACCGGTGGGTCACCATGGCGCTGTTGATGTCAACCCGGGGAATCCCGTCTATCGCCTCATCGTTAATGGATGACAGTCGGTTGAGGACGGCTTCAAAATGTTCAGCCCATCTCTGTAGGATCTGAGCCTTCTCTGTAATGAGAGTTGTACCATCTGTACTCAGGAGGGGGGATTTCCGAGAGACTGACGTCCATAGAGAGTGTTGAGGGCTTCATAGAATCATTTCAAGTCGCTTCTGTCAGCGTATCCCTGTATTTCAACTGCCTTGGCGCTCAGCCAGGCATCTTGCATTTTACGCAGTTTATTCTGGACTGTCCTGTGAGCACTGATAAAGGCATTTTTATATGTATGTGCCTAAGACTTTTGCACAGTACTGTTTGTCAGTGATAATAAACTTGATCCAGAAAGAATATAACAGAGAGTAGATAAAAGTTTAATGTTACAGATACCATTAAGTGTGAAAGAAAATATTTTAATTAAATCAGTATGAGGAATTTCTTTAACCAGAGGGTGATGAATCAGTGGAATTCATTCCCACAGATGGCTGTGGAAGCAAAGTCATTGGGTATGTTTAATGGGAAGTTGATAGGTTCTTGATTCGTAAGGGTGTCAAAGGTTAGGGGGAGAAAGCAGGGGTATGGGATTGAGAAGGAAAGTAAATCAGCCATGATGGACTGAGGGAACAGACTCGATGGGCTAAATGGCCTAATTATGACCTTGTATCTTGTGGTTTTATGAAAGATCACTGGAAGAAAAGGAAGCTCACAAAAGGAACAGCATGGCCCAGCCACCCCTGACTTAACCCTAGCCTAACCACAAGACAATTTTCCAATGACCAATTAACCGACTAGCTGGTACGTCACTGGGCTGTGGGAGGAAACCAGAGTACCCAGAGGAAACCCACGCTGTCACAGGGAGAGCAAGCAAACTCCTCGCAGACAATGGTAGGAATTGAACCAAGGTTGCTGGTATGGTAAACTGTTGTGCTAACCACGACCCTACTGTGCTGTCTCAAATTTTGATGCCATCTGTAAAAAACGTTGTGTTTTCATAAGACCATCGATATAGGAGCAGAATTAAGCCATTCAGCCCATCAGTCTACTCTGCCATTCTGTCATGGCTGATTTATTATCCTCTTTTAACCCCATTCTCCTGCCTTCTCCCCATAACCTTTGACCTCCACCTGACTAATCAAGAACCTATTAACCTCTGCTTTAAATATACCCAATGACTTAGGTACCTGTGACAATGAATTCCACCGAATCACCATCTGCTGGCTAAAGAAATTCCTCCTCATCTCTGTTCTAAATGTTTGTTCACGGTCCTTTGGCCCTAGATTCCCCCACTATAGGAAACCCCATCTCCATGTTCACTCTATCTAGGCCTTTCAAATTTCGAGCTTTCAATGAGATCTACCCCCCCCCCCCACCCCCACCATTCTTCTGAACTCCAGCAAATACGGGCTTTTGTAATGAGTAATTACTAATGATTAATGAATGAGTAATACAAGAATGAATTTAATTAGTGCTCTCATTTAGGCACAATTAATATATGTTTATTTCAAGCTTTCACAGCCCATATGTGGATGTGCTTCCTGTGACCGCATCGATTTATTCCAGGTGCTCTGGTCTCCTCCCTCTTCCAAAGATGTACCAGATAGTAGGTTAATTGGTCATTGTAAATTGTCCTGTTATTAGGCTAGGTTAAATAATGTGTGGTTCAGTGGGCTGGACAGGCCTGCTCTGCATTGTATCTCTAAACAAATACGATACCCGAAGGAAGCAGGTTAATAAAGGGAGGATTAACCAAAAAAAAAGCCTTCCGCATATTTTTTTGTATAAGATGTAAAAGCAGAATTAGGCCATTTGGCCCATTGAAGCACTGTTGACATAGCAGGACAGTATTATCTGAATGATTCAAATTAGTCTGGTAGGAAAAGGTAGGAATGCCAACAATTAAATTTTTCCATCGAAAGAGTCACAGTGCATTCATTGCCTGGGAAGTGGTTTTGTTACCTCCACAACTCTATCCTGAGGACGAAGGCCAGCTTTAGCTGCGCAGGAGTCTGGGTCTACGGACCGGATGTACTGGCCGGGCTTTGCTTTCTCGCTGTGTAGGTTAAAGCCGTAGCCATTCGGACTCTTCTTCATGCAGCAGAGGCGAGGGCACAGCTCCTTGGCTTGTCCGCTGAGTTCCTGCAACAGAATGAAACACAAGCAGATGCCTTTAGTGGCAACTCCCAGTCAGAGCAGATACCTGGAGTTGGTTTATTATTAACACAAGAGATTCTACAGACGCAGGCCATCCAGAGGAACACACACAAAATGCTGGAGGAACCCAATAGGTCAGGGGCCATCTACGGAGAGGAGTAAACAGTAGACATTTTGGGCCAGTAAGTCCTGAAACGTTGACTGCTTATTCTTCTCCATAGATGCTGCCTGTCTGGCTGGCTAAGTTCCTCCATTTTATTATCACACGTAAGGAGGAACAGTAGCTTAGTAGTGAGCATAACGCTTAAAGCACCATCAGTCAGGGTTCAATTCTTTCTGCTGTTTGTAAGGAGTTTATACGTCCCCCCCGGTGACCATGTAGGTTTCCTCCCACATACATTCTAAAGATGTACAGGCAAGTTGTGGGCATGCTATGTGGGCAGCATAAGTGGCTGTGAGGCTTCACTCCCTGATGAGCCGAATGCTTTTTATGCACACTTCAAAAGGAAGAATTAAACTATAGCCGTGCGAGTTCCTGCCCATCCTGTGATATTGGTCTCAGAAGCTGGTCAGACCACCTTTCAAGAGCATGAACGCTTGCAAAGCATCAGGCCCTAAAAACCTGTGCCAACCAACTGGTGGGAGTGTTCAAGGATATCTCCAATCTCTCTCAGCTGCAGTCGGAGGTCCCTGCCTCAGAATCTTTCTTGATTATGCTTTTAAACATTTGAGAAAAATCTCAGCGCAAATTAGATAAGGCAAGCTTCCAAAAAACTCAGACGATGCTTTATTAATATCACACGTGATCAGTACCTTGCTGTTCAACTAGTGGTCAAGGAAGAGAATTGCTCTCACTGGAACTAAATCTCTTGCATTCGAAAGGGTCACAGTGACAGTCGGGTAAAATGAGTCATGGATTTGTACAGCACAGAACAGGTACATAGCTTCAGTTTTCTGGAACAGGATCAGGAAAAGCTACAGATAGTTGCAAGTTCCATCATGGCTACTAGCCTCCCCAGCATCAAGGGCACCTTCAAAAAGTTGAAGCCTCCAGCATTAAGGGCCCCCATCACCCAGGACATGCTGCCTTCTCCTTACCCCTATCAAGGAGGAGGTACAGGAGCCTGAGGATACACACTCAACATTTTAGGAACAGCTTCTTTCTCTCCACCATCAGATATCTGAATGGACAATGAACCCATGTACACTACCTCACTATTTTTGGCTCTAATTTAATTATGACTGATATGTGGGGGCATAATTAAAACGTGACTGAGGTGAGTTTTTTTTAAAAACACAGAGCATGGCAGCTGCGTGGAACGCCATGCCAGAAGTGGTAGTAGAGGCAGAAACATTAGGGACATACCAGAGACTCTTAGGTAGGCACGTGGATGATAGGAAAATGGAGGGCTCTGTGGGAGGGAAAGGTTAGATTGATCTTAAGAGTAGGTAAAAGATCAGCACATCATCATGGGCTGATGGGACTCTTGTGTGCTGTAGTGTTCTATGTTCTATCTCAGCAGAGAGGCAACATCTGGAGGGAAAGGAGCATATAATATCTAGGATGAAGGGTTTCGGCACAAGATGCTGACCGTTCAACTCCCTCCGTAGATGTTGCTCAGGATTTCCAGTGGTCACAGGTAGAGCAGTTGCCAGTCCAATCCGCGATGCCTCCAGGAAGGAAGCTTTCTTTGGTGCATCGAAAAGAATTGGTGAGGGTCAAAGGGAACATGCCAAATTTCTTTAGCCTCCAGAGGATGTGGAGGGACTGATGAGCTTTTTTGGCCATGGTTAGATCAGTACAAGCCATTGGTGATGTTCACTCCTATGAGCTTGAAGCTCTTAGCACTCTTGACCTCAGCACCATTGATGTAAACAGTACCATGTGCACCACCCCCTCCTCTTCCTGAAGCCAATGACCAGCTCTTTTGTTTTGCTGTGGAAAAGGTCGTTGCCATGACACCGTGTCACTAAGCAACTCATCTCCTTCCTGTACTCCTACTCATCATTATTTGAGATATGGCCCACTACGTTAGCAAACATAATCATACTTTGTTTTAAATATGCATAGTTTTGAATCACGGTTAGCTTTCACTGAATGAAACTGATGTAATTTGACAAACATTTACAGAAAAGTAAATTGTAAAGGTGACTAGATGCCGTTAAACCTAGCACAGAGCACAATTAGATGTGATCATTGAAAAGCTAGAAACAGTATGGTAGTGTATTGGTTAGTATAACACCTTACAGTGCCAGCGAACCAGGTTCGTTTCCTGTCAATGCACAGGAGTTTGTGACTGCGTGGGTTTCCTCCGGGTGCTCCGGTTTCCTCCCACAGTCCGAGGACGTACCGGTTAGTGGGTTAATTGGTCACATGGTTGTAGTTGGGTGGCATGGGCTCATTAAGCTAGAAGGGACTGTTACGATGTTCCATCTCTAAATAAAAACTAAAAATAATTTTTTTTAAATTAAGATTCTACTTCGGAAATAATTCACTTAACCAGCCTGAGGGTTTCTCATTTTAACACTCTGTTCTGAGAATACTTCCAAATACGAGCATGCCTTCCTGTTTATAAAATTCTTTTTTTTAAAATATTGTAATTTTTTAATTTAACGGTAGAATCTTCAGAAAGAATACACAGAGTAATGTATCTGTTAAAGTAAGGTAAGGCAAGGCAGCATCAACATTCTGCAGCAGAGGATGTGACCAAAATCACCAAATGCTACAGAGACAGGCTGCCAGGGAAGCGACCAGCCGGGTGACTACACTACTAGGCCATGCAGAGCTTAGCTGTATAGCACCTTACGTAATCGCAGTAGATTAAAATAAACTACTTTCACAAATAATACCCAATCTAATTCCGATCTGGATCATGACAGCAATGTGTTCCAGTGTCATCATCTAAAAGATAGGTTTTCTTTTACCCCCCCCCCCCCACCCCACGCACACTAGTCTTCACTGAAGTTCAATTTACTCAAACATCACCCAGGACATGCCCTCTTCTCACTGCTATCATCAGGGACGTACAGGAGCCTGAAGACTTCACACTCAACGTACAGCACACATCCCCATCTGCCATCAGATTTCTGAACAGACATTATCTCTGAACGCACAACATGTTGAACCTTGAAGTGGATGGGCCACAGCAGCAGAAGACCACACAGATACACTCAGTGGCCACTATATCGGGTTAGTTCGTTGCTCATGTGTCGTGTCATATGACATTGGCAGTCACGGTCTTTCCATGACTATGATAGTTCTTGGCAAACTCTTCTACAGAAGTGGTTTGCCATTGCCTTCTTCTGGGCAGTGCCTTTACAAGATGGGTGACCCCAGCCATTAGTAATACTTTTCAGAGATTGTCTGCCTGGCGTCAGTGGTCGCATAACCAGGACTCATGATATGCCCCAGCTGCCCTTATGACCATTTATGGCTTCATGTGACCCTGATCGGGGGGCTAAGCAGGTGCTACACCTTGCCCAAGAGTGACCTAAAGGCTAGCGGAGGGAAGAAGTGCCTTACACCTCCTTTGCTGGAGATGTATCTCCACCCCATCACCCTAATTAGGGACAGGAGGTATCTAATAAAGTGGCCCCTCTGTGTACAGCGCTCTGTCATGTTCTTGTGCATTTATTCAACCTGCCTACATCCTCTTGTACACAGCCAAATCATTTTGCTTACACATTCTCCCCCTAACCACTGGTTTCCTCTGGTTCCCACTCACAGTCCAAAGGTTTTCTATTATTAGTTTAGGCAGGTTGCGTTTGTATATTATTGTGACTTAGATGAAGATCAGACCACATTTTATGAGTAATTAATGCAGAAAACCAGGTAACTGCAAAGGATTCACAAACTTTTTCTTGCAACTGTACCTCCAGTACCTAATAAAGTGGCCACTGAGTGTACATTCCTGGTCTTCTGCTGCTGTAGCCCATCCACTTCAAGGGTCGACATATTGTGCATTCAGAGATGCTCATCTGCACACCACTGTTATAACATCTAGTTGTTTAAGTTACTGTCACCTTCCTGTCAGCTTGAACCAGTTTGGTCATTCTCCTTTGACCTCTCTCATTACAAGGTGCTTTCATGCGCAAAACTCACTGGAAGCTTTTACTTTGCACACCATTTTTTGCAAACTTCAGAGACTGTTGTGCGCAAAAATTCCAGAAGATCAGCAGTTTCTGAGATACTCAAACCACCCTGTCTGGCACCAACAATCATTCCACAGTCAAAGTCACTTAGATCACATTTCTTCCCCATTCTGATATTTGGTCTGAACAACAACTGAACCTCTTGACCATGTTTGCATGCTTTTATGCATTGAGCTGCTGCCACATGATTGGCTGATTAGATATTTGCAGTAACAAGGTGTACAGGTGTAGCTAATAATGTGGCCACTGAGTCTATTCGAATGATAATAAACTTGATTCTGACATTAATGTCCTGTGAACAAATAAAACAAAAAATTATCCCTTCTCCCCCTCTGAGGCTTAACTTTCCAACCCTTAACAGATACCATCTCCCTCCATCAGCTGGCCTCTGGTAACTAACTGACTGACAGTCAAGAACCTTCTCCACGCCCATCTGCATTTCCTGGAGAATTGTGCAAGGTTGGAAACATTCAGTACTGGAAAATTCAACTTCCAATAAAAACAAAAAGACCTTGACAAACTTGCTATTGCAGTGCAAAGAGGCCATCCTTTCCCACAGGACTGCTCTATGGATGACGGGCACCTAACAGGCCGCAGATGCTGGAATCTGCAGTTACACACAGTCTGCTGGAAGGACTCAGCAGGTCGAGCAGCATCTCTGGAGAGGAATAAAGAGCCAACGTTTTGGGCTGAGACCCTTCATCAGGACTGGAGAGGAAGGGGTAAGAAGGCAAAATAAAAAGATGGGGGAAGAAGGAGGAGTACAAACTTTTCCCATAGATGCTGTCTGACCTACTGAGCTCCTCCAGTATTTTGTGTGCATTACTCTGAACTTCCAACATCTAGTGTTTATACTGGAAGAACTCGGTATGTCAGGCAAAATCTGTGGAGGAAAAATTCTTTGTCACCACAAAGGATTGTCAAGCCTGCTGAGAGGCTTAAGGTCTCTCTTCCACCCATTACAGCGCCCTTAGCATTGTCAATGATCCCTCCCATCCAGTCAACAATCTCTTTGACCCCAGTGTACATACTGTGGTATTAGGACAGGAACTCTTGAGATGGGAAACAGCTTCTTCCTCCAAGTCATGTGACTACCGAGCTCCCTGCCGCCACTCAGGTCTCATCACGTACGAATCCGCAAATGCACCTCATCATTGTTAATTTATTTGTGCTAATATTACTGTGTGTGTTATGTGTGTGAGTTTTCTGTACTGTGTTGTTCACCTTGGTTTGGAGGAACGTTGCTTCGCTTGGTGGTATACATGTGTACGGTTGAATGTCAATAAAATGAACTGAACTTGAAAATGCTTTCCTACAATTCTAGACGAGATGAAGGGCCTCCACCAGAAAAGTCAACTGCCTGTTTTCCTTCATAGATGCTACTCCAACAGTTTTATTTATGTCCCAATCTTTGCCAATAATCAAAGGTAAATAAGCACAAGGAGACTGCCTTCTCTCAAAGAGCCCGGGCAGACAGAATGAACCAAATGGCCTCTCTCAGTGCTCCAGAATTTAAAAAAATGAGTTAGTGTAGGGTAGCAAAAGAAATAAGAGCATAAGATAAAGAAGCAGAATTAGGCCATTTGGCCGACCGAGTCTGCTCCGCCATTTCATCATGGCTGATCAATTTCTCTCTCAGCCTCAATCTCCTGCCTTCTCTCCGCATCCCTTCATACCCTGGAAGGTGGTTGTGTAGGTTGAAGGTCTATCATCTCATCCTCAGGACATCACTGCAGGAGTTCCTCAGGGAAATGTCCTAGGACCAACCATCTTCAGCTGCTTCATCAATGGCCTTCCTTCCGTCATAAGGTCAGAAGTGTGGATGTTTGCAGATGACTGCACAATGATCTGCACCATTCGTGACTCCTCACTTAGTGAAGCAGTTCATACCCAAATGCAGCAGGACCTGGACAATATCCAGGCAGTTACAAGTGGCAAGTAACATTCGAGCCACACAAGTGCCAGGCAATGACCATCTCCAACAAGACAGGCTCTAACCATCGTCCCTCGACATTCAGTGGCATCACCATCACTGAATCCCCTACTATGAACATCCTGCGGGTTACCATTGACAGGAAACTGAACTGGTCTAGCCATATAAACACCGTGGCTACCAGAGCTGGTCAAAGGCTAGAAATCCTGCAGCGTGTAACTCACGTTCCCGACTCCCCAAAGCCTGACCACTATCTACAGGGTTCAGGGTTCAGGTCAGGACTGTATTGGAATACTTGCCACTCTCCTGGATGAGTACAGCTCCATCAACACTCAAGAAGCTTGACACCATCTAGTACAAGGCAGCCCACTTGATTGGTACCCCTTCCTCAAGCACCCAATCCCTCCACCATTGATGAGCAGTTGCAGCAGTGTGTACTGTCTACAAGATGCACTGCAACAACACACCAAAGCTCCTAGGGCAGCATCTTCCAGACCCACGACCACTACCATCTAGAAGGACAAGAACCCACGGACTTGGCCTCCACTGCAAACTGTGGCAGACATTCTACGGATATACTACTCTCTGGCTAAAACAAAAAATCCTCCTTACCTCTGTTCTAAAAGGTCAGCCCTCAATTCTGAGGATATGCCCTCTAGTTCTGGATACCCCCACCATAGGAAACATCCTCTCCACATCCACCTAACCTAGTCCTTCTGACATTTTGGCAGGTTTCAATGAGATCCCTCCACAATCTTCTAAATTCCAGTGAGTACAGGCCCAAAGCTTCCAGACACTCCTCAGATATTAACCCCTTAGACTCCCCCACCGTAGAATATATCCTCTCCACATCCACTCTATCAAGGCCATTCGATGGGTTTCAAGTGGATGGTTGATAGTTGGCATGGATTCAATGGGCCAAAGGGCCCACCTCCAAGCTGTCTCACTCCACCTTTTCTAACTGATGAAGTTAGCACAAAATAGAAATTTACTTAAAATTTTGGGAGTTGTATCTGTTTGTGTTTTTCCTCCTCCTAAAGAACTTAATTTGGTCTTCGACAGTGTACTGTTCTGTGGCTGAAATATAAATCTGGGCTGCTTATTATTAGTGACAACTCTTTATTGAAACGGAGAGTGTGCCCAGGGCTATACTGTCATCGTTGCCCTCACTGTTTGATGATTCCGGACTGGAACCTTTGAGTATTTCTGACAGTGATTTATGGTACCATCCTACCCACACACAAAACATTACTGAGTTAACTGGACTGACCCCAATTCCGCTTCCTTTCTTTCCTTTTTCTCAATAAAGTTGGCACCCAGTGCTTTTTTTTTGGTCGCAGGATGCATCATTTATTATTTTGATTTGCATTTGCGACACTCAACAAAGCACAGAGTTTCATTTCAACTGGGAGGGTAGGCAAAAGAGCCAGGATGAAGCCTGAGCTCCCTCTACTCCCTCACCGTGTGAGGTCACCACGGATTGCGAGGGTTTGGAAAGGGCAAAGGAAAGAAAGGAAATATAGAGGGGAAAGATGTTGAGGCGTTAAAGTGGGCAGGGGGAAAAAGACAGGGAAATGGAGCAGGTGGGGGATGGGGGAAGAAGGGGAGGGGGTAGACTGGAGAGGAGGAAGATGGAGAAGATGGTGGGTTAGACGGGGGAGGGAAGACCGTGAAGGGGGGTGTGTGCACGGAGAAGACAGGGAAAATGAAGGTTCATTGCAAAATGGCCTGTTTTTTTTTAAACGGGGAGATTTTATTTTGTTTTCCGACAGCTGACCTCATCTCTTTCAGTCCTCTCTAACGGGTGAACGTGCTTCTCTTCACTCAATTCATTACCAGAAACCCCTTTGTGTAAATAATGCCGATATTTCTAGCAGCAAGTTCCACTTGCACTGCACCCATAACTCTGGCAGAACAGCCCACGGATTTGCACTGGAATCTCTAAGAATCCGTCACTCCTGAACCACACCAGGCTAAGCAAAGACTTGATTTTAAAATTCCTATGCTTTCAAACCTTCTGATGTGGCATTATAACCCTCATGTTCTCTGCGCTCAGTCCATTGTCCATCTGTAAATGGAGTCACAGAGTCAGAGATATACAGCATAGAGACAGGTCTTTCAGTCCAAATATTCTTTTTTTACTTTTTTTTAAAAATTGTAACCAATGGTATTTCTTTTTAGCTCTCAATCCTCCAAGAGGACCACAAACTTGTTGTGGTTTGGAGGCTTGCGTGCCTCAATGAACTGGAGAGCTATGTTGGTTGGAGTCAGGGCCAATGTTCCCTCTAATTTGTTATGACCCATGTGTGCAAAAATCTTGTATTGTGCAGTTTTTTGCCCAGTGGCAACAATATGTGCGCACTGAATAACTTCTTCACTAAAAACAGGATAAATAAGCCCATTCTAAAATTGAAAATCATTGCAAACTCCATGTTATCAACACCATCTGCAACTGAAACCGGAAAAGGAAATGTAATTGTGTACAATCATCAAATATACTTAACATGCCAACAGGGATAGAAGGTGACAACCTTTTCTGTGCAGTTTAAATTCCTTCGTGCACTAGTAGCAAAAGATGTGTGTGTGTGCGCCTACCTTAGAGGGAACAATGGTCAGGGCTTTATGCTATGGTTCTTGGTAGTGTCACCCACGCCAAACAGCTGAAAGGGTAGAGGACAGACTAAGAGTGGTCCACCGGTCCTCCAGGTTTGGGGGTTCAGCTGATAACCCTGATTAGTGAAACAAAATTGTTACGGAAACAGCAATTGTCATGTCTACATCCGAGTGTGACGGTATTCCTGAGTCTCCACTTGGACTTGCATGACTGACATATGTCCGAGAAGAAGCTACTGACATGAGGAAGGAAGCCACAAACACCATCAGAAACTGAGGATCTTCAGCAGCGTAACGGGCAAAAAAAAACTTTTAAAAAAGTACCTCGTCTGTAGGGTAATGTAATGGGTGACAGATGACACATACTGTTCATAATAGAAACTGTTCTACATAATTCATAAATACTGTCATTGAATTGTTGTATTCACTTTAAGAGACGGCAACTGATGTAATGACGACAGTGTAAGGTGACTGCTTTTGGTTTGTTTGTAATGGAAGTAAAGGGCTGCACTTTTGTTAAGCACATAAAATGCCTCTTGCATATTTTATTAAAAAAACACAAAACAATTGGAGAGGGTGTAGAAGAGGTTCAGTAGGATGCTGCCTGGATTTGACAGTATCAACCATAAGAGGTTGAATAAACTTTTATTCTCCTTCTCAATCCCACTCTTCCCCTCTGCCATCGGGTTTCTGAAGAGTCCATGACTGCCTCCTCACAATTTCTGTTTTGCACAATCTTTTGTAACTTATAATGTCTTGCACTGTACTGCAGCCACAACAAATTTCAAAAAGGTGATTCCTCAAGAAGGCAGCATCTATCATTAAGGACCTCCATCACCCAGGACTTGGCCTGTTTTCCTTGCCACCTACCATCGGGGGGGGGGGGGGGGGGGGGAGAGAGAAGAGAGAGAAGAGAGAGAAAGAGAGAGAGAGAGAGAGAGACACACACACACACTCACTCTCGCACTTTCTCATTGTAATTTATATATTTTTATGAATAAACAGTTGATGCTTCGGGCCGAAACCATTCTTCAGGTCTGGAAAGGAAGGGGGAAGTTGCCAGCACAAAGAGTTGGGGAAAGGAGAAGGAGACTAGCTGCAAGGTGATAGGTGAAGCCAGGTGGGTAGGAAAGATAAAGGACGAGAGAGGAAGGAATCTGATAGTAAAGGAGCCAGTGATATTAAAGCTGATTCTGTATCTGACATACAGTATGTCAGTGATAATAAATCTGACTGAGTTTCACATATCTGACCATTGAGCTTCAGTTAAGCCAGCATACATCAGCTTGCATGCTGCTCCGGGCTGCAGAGGGAACAAATAAAGGACAAACGCGAAAATCTGCAGATGCTGGAATAAAGTACAAAGAATTTTCAGAATAAACAATAGACAGATGAAGACCATTCAGATCTGTTGTGTAACACACACAAAATGCTGGTGGAATGCATCAGGCCAGGCAGCATCTACAGGAAGAACAGTCGACGTTTCAGGCCTTCTTGGCCCAAAACGTTGACTGTACTTCTTCCTATAGATGCTGCTTGGCCTGCTGAGTTCCACCAACATTTTGTGCGTGTTGCTTGAATTTCCAGCATCAGCAGGTTTCCTTGTGTTTGCAGATCTGTCATGTGTTTACTTACAGGCTGTTAAGACCAGCATTTACTACCTGCCCTTAACTGTTCTCGTGGAAGTGCAGCAGTTAGCTTAACGCTTCACAGTGCCAGCTATAAGACTGGAGTGTGCAGTTCATGTCACTGTCCGTGAGGAGTTTGCATGTTCTCCCCGTGACCGTGTGGGTTTTCTCCACGGTTCCCCTTTCCTCCCACTTCCCAAGGGCATACAGGTTAGGGTTAGTGAGTTGAGGGCGTGCTCTGTTAGGTGTTTGAAGCCTCTAGAACAATCCTCACTGATTTGATTTGACACATTTCACTGTTATGTTTCGATATACATGTGACAAATAAATCTCATCTTCTAAAGTAACTAACATTCTGAGCTATTTCAGTAGACGGATTCAATCCGATACCACCTCTTCTCCTCATCTCGTTACACTGGTCTACTCTTTCAGTCTAGACAACAAGTCTCAATCCAAAACCTATTCATGCCTCCTCTACAGATGCTAACTGACCCACGAAATTCTGCCTGCAGTTCGCTTATTCTTGCTCCAGATTCCAGCATCCAGCAGGTCATGGGGGAAAGGCAGGACTGGGGTCTGGAGAGAAAATGAATTAGCTACAATTGAATGGCAGAGCAGACTCAATGGGCTGAATGGCCTAATTCTGCTCCTATCTCTTATGATCTTCAGATCAACCATGATCTGGATGAATGGCGGAACAGGCCAAAAGGGCTATATCACCTCCTGCTCTTATTTCTTAACGTTCTTACAGCTGCAGTAGCGTAGTGGTCAACGTGACACCACTGTAGCTCAGGGTATCCTAGAGTTCGGAGTTCAATTCCGGCGCCGTTCTCTAAGGAGTCTCTGTACGTCCTCCCTCTCCGGGTCTTCCAGTTTCTTCCCACAGTCCAAAAACATACCAGATTGGTTAACTGGTCATAGCAAATTGTCCCACGTTTGGCGGGGGTTAACCGGGTTTGTCGGTGGTTGCTGGGGCGGCAAGGTTCGAAGGGCTAGAAGTGCCTACTCCGCACTGTATCGCTAAATAAATCACTTGCACCAATCTTAAAGGTCTTGCTGCACACAGAAATGCGCTGCATTTCTCACCAGGATGCGAATGGGATCAGACTACCAACCAGCTGCAAACAACTCCCGTTCCAGCCAATGACAATGAGGCCAAAAGTTTCCACCACAAAGCAAAATGATAGACTCAACATTCTGAGAGTACTGTGGGGAACAGTGGTAGCTTTCAAAACAAACCAAAGATCAGTTTTGAAGTTAGTTTTATAGCAGTGCAGACACAGCATTACTAAAGGGTAGGAGAGGCCTGAGGGAAAGAGAACGATCAGAATTATCATTGACGTATGTCATGAAATTTGCAGTTTTGTGCAGGCAGTACAGTACAAGATCTATAAAAAAAATGCTATTAAATTTCATTAACCATCAGGTTTTTG
Source organism: Hemitrygon akajei (assembly GCF_048418815.1). NCBI lineage: Eukaryota > Metazoa > Chordata > Chondrichthyes > Myliobatiformes > Dasyatidae > Hemitrygon > Hemitrygon akajei. The sequence goes on along the minus strand of NC_133134.1, from coordinate 11,124,453 downwards.
AACCAAAGGGGACAACTTCATTTGCTCCATCATTGAAATGTTCCCACAACCTACAGACTCACTTTCAAGGACTCTTCGTCTCAAGTTCTTGATATTTCTTGATTATTTATTTATCATCATTATTATTTCTTCTTTAGTATTTGCACAGTCTGTTACGTTCTGCACTGTGGTTGGGTGGTGTGGCACTGATTCTGTTATGGTTATTATTCTATAGATTTATTGAGTATGGCCACAAGACAATGAATCTCAGCATTGTATATAGTGACATATATGTACTTTGATAATAAATTTACTTTGAACTTTCAGCCTAAAAATAAAATAGATAAAGCAAAGGAGGATTAGTGAGACAGGATTCATGAACCATTCAGAAATATGGTGGTGGAGGGGGAAAAGTTGTTACTAAACATGTGCATCCTTAGTCTCCCGTACTTCCTCTCTAGTAAAGTTGTATGAATCCCATTTCGAAGCAGTTAGCTTAGAGAGAGAAAGAGGCCAATGAAAGATCCCAGGAACTGTTATTACCACCCGGTTCAGGAACAGTTATTATCCTACAACCATCAGTCCCCTGAACCAGTGTGGATAGCTATTTTTACTGTGCCCATGGTCTGTTTTTTTTTATCAATTATGCTATTGTTTGCACTGTTGTAACTATGTGGTTTTGTGCAGGTCTTGTAGCTTTAGTTTTTGGTTTGTTGGGTGCTAGAGTTGGTCCCCTGACTTGGTGTGTCTGGTGGGTTTGGAGTTCCTTTCCAGAGAACGTGCTAAGATGGTAGCGTGATAATAATACGCAGCAGCCTCTCCGGACTCTGGATTGGGGATTGCCAAACGTTATGTGGATTTTCTGGTGTAGTTTGTTTTGTCATATGCTTTTGTGATATCATTCTGGAGGAACGTTGTCACATTTTTTAACTGCATTGCATTTGTGGTTTCTAAATGACAATAAACCGAAACTAAACCTAACTGAACTTTACTCAACTCTGAACTGACTGCACACGCTACACACTCACCTTCAAGGACTTTACAACTCACGTCCTCAGTATTATCCATGCTTTTAATATTTGCCCAGTTTGTCATCTCTTGCACATTGATTGGCAGTCTTTATTTATATATTATTTTCATACATTCTATTGTATTGCTTTATTTTTCTGTAAATGACCATAAGAAAATGAACCTCAGCATAGTATATGGTGACAGACACTCAGTGGCCACTTTATTAGGTATGCCTGTACACGTGCTCATTAATGCAAATAACCAACAGCTCACTGGAGGAGGCCGCTCCACAAATATCCCATCCTCAGTGATAGCGGAGCCTAGCACAACCGTGCAAAAGGTAAAGCTGAGGCATTTGCAACAATCTTCAGCCAGAAGTACCCCAGCATCCCAGATATCAGTACACAGCCAATCCAATTCACTCCATGTGATATCAAGAAACAGCTGCAAGGACTAGGTACTGCAAAGGCTATGGGCCCAGAAAAAAAATCCTGGCAACAGTCCTGAAGACTTGTGCTCCAGAACTCATTGTGCCACTAGCCAAGCTGTTCCAGTACAGCTACAACACCGGCGTCTACCTGGCAATGTGGAAAATTGCCCAGGTATGTCCCGTACATAGGAAACAGGACAAGTCCGAAACAGGACAAGTCCAAACCAGCCAATTATCACCCTATCAGCCTACTCTCAAACATCAGCAAATTAATGGAAGGGGCCATCAACAGCACTATCACGCAGCACCTACTCAGCAATGACCTGCCTACGGATGCCCAGTTTGGTTTCTGTCAAGGCCACTCAGCTCCTGACTTCATCACCTCCTTGGACCAAACATGGACCAAAGAGCTAAATACCAGAGGCGAGGTGAGAGTGAAAGCCCTCGACATCAAGGCAGCATTTAACCGAGTACGGCATCCAGGTGCCCTAGCTAAAATATAGTCAATGGGAATTAGGGGGAACTCCCACCTGACACAAAGGAGGGCGGTTATGGTGCTTGGAGGCTAATCATCTCATCTTCAGCTGCTTCATCAATGACCTTCTTTCTGTCATAAGGTCAGAAGTGGGGATGTTCACAGATGACTGCACAATGTTCTGCACCATTCGTGACTCCTCAGATAGTGAAGCAGTTCATATCCAAGTGCAGCAGGACCTGGACAATATCCAGGCTCTAACCATCGTCCCTCGACATTCAGTGGCATCACCATCACTGAATCACCTTTTATGAACATCCTGGGGGTTACCATTGACAGGAAACTGAACTGGTCTAGCCATATAAACACCGTGGCTACCAGAGCAGGTCAAAGGCTAGGAATCCTGTGGCGTGTAACTCACCTCCTGACTCCCCAAAGTCCATCCACCATCTACAAGGCTCAGGTCAGGAGTGTAATGGAATACTCGCCACTCTCCTGGATGAGTACAGCTCCATCAACACTCAAGAAGCTCGACACCATCTAGTACAAGGCAGCCCACTTGATTGGTACCCCTTCCACAAGCACCCAATCCCTCCACCATCGACAAACAGTTGCAGCAGTGTGTACTATCTACAAGATGCACTGCAACAACACACCGAAGTTCCTGAGGCAGCATCTTCCAGACCCACAACCACTACCATCTAGAAGGATGAGAACAGCAGATACCTGGGAACACCACCACTTGGAAATCCCCCTCAAAGTCACTCATCATCCTGACTTGGAAACATATCACTGTTCCTTCATTGTCGCTGGGTCAAAATCATGGAATTCCCTCCCTAACAGCACTGTGGGTGTACCTACACCTCAGGGACTGCAGCAGTTCAAGACGGCAGCTCATCGCCACCTTCTCAAGGGCAACTACGGATGGGCAATAAATGCTTGTTTAGCTGACAATATCCACATCCTGTAAATGAGTTAAAAAAAATCAACCAATATGTGGCAGCAACTTAGTGTATAAAAGCATACAGACTTGGTCAAGAGGTTCCGTTGTTGTTCAGATCAAACATCAGAGTGGGGAAGAAACGTGATCTAAGTGACTTTGACCGTGGAATGTTGGGGCCAGATAGGGTGGTTTAAGTATCTCAGAAATTGCTGATCTTCCGCAATTTTAACACACAACAGTCTCTAGGATTTACAGAGGATGGTGCGATAAACAAAAAAAACATTCAGTGATTGGCAGTTCGACGGACAAAAATGCCTTGTTAATGAGAGAGGTCAGGGGAGAATGGCCAAACTGGTTCAAGCTGACAGGAAGGCAACAATAACTCAGATAACCACGCTTAACAACAGCGGTGTGTAGAAGAACGCACAACACGTTGATCGTTGAAGTAGACGGGCAGCAGCAGCAGAGGACCTCGCACATCCACTCCGTGGCCACTCCATCACGTACCGGAGGCTACTAAAGAACGTGAATCAAAATCAATTTTAATATCACTGGCCTATGTTGTGATATTTGTTGTCATACGGCAGCAGTACATTGCAAAACTGTAAATTTATATTTAAAAAGTTAGCTTAAATAAGTAGTGCAAAGAGGAAAGAAAAGTGAGGTAGTGTTCATGGGTTCAATGTCCATTCAGATATCTGATGGCAGAGGGGAAGAAATGTGAATCATTGAGTGTGTGCCTTCATGCTCCTGCACCTCCTATCTGATGGTAGCAATGAGAAGAGGGCACGTCCTGGGTGATGGGGGTCCTTAATGATGGATGCCACCTTTTGGAATGCCTTTATGGAAAGATATGTACTTTGATAATAAAGTGACTTTGATTTTGCCTTGTCTTTGACGCGAAAGAAACAACAATGAAGTAATAGCCACAGTAACAGGTTCAGCAACTTTTTCTTTGGCTAGAGATTGTTCCCTTCACCAACCCAGCCAAAGAAACAGATGTACATATCTCGCGTTATCATTGACTGGTCTAATGAATTACTGACAGAGCAAGTTAAAGCTATTTACATGAATTACCACAGTAACATTCGTCCAGCAAGCTTGTCGGTCTAGCTTGTTGTATTATTTGCTTTTGGGGAATGGAGGGGAGTTAAATCTCCTGAACTCACTAGAGTTTCGAGAACGCACTACCAGATTCAACTCAAACTGCAGTTCGCTGATGATACCACAGTGGGTGGCCTCGTCAGCAGCAAAGAGCCGTCTTACAGAGAGAAGGTAGAGACACTTGCCAAATGGCGTGAGAACAACAACCTGAGTCTCAACGTGGACAAGACAAAACAGATGATCGCGGACTTCATTCAGGAAGGCACAAGTTGATCACCCTCCATTGCACATCAATGGCTTTGCCGTGGACAGAGTGAAGAGCGCAAAGTTCCTTAGCGTGCACATAACAGATAATCTAACCGGGACCCGCAATACCTCTTCACTAGACAAAAAGGCACAGCAGCGTCTACACGTTCTAAGGAGATTGAGGTGCGCAAGGCTCCCTGTCCCCATTCTAACAACTTTCTACTGGAGCACCATCGAGAGAGACCTGTCTGGCTGCATCGTTGTGTGGGACAGAAGCCGCAAGGCATTCGACTGTAAGAACCTACAGACGATAGTTAAAACCACCGAGAGGATCACCGGGGTCTCTCTCCCCACTACTTGCGACATTTACCAGGAGCGTTGCAGACAAAGAGGATCCCTACCACCCCTCCCACAATCACAGCCCCACTACCATCAGGATTATGACTGCCAGAATGGGTAACAGTTTCTTCTCTCAGGCTGTGAGATTGACGAATACCCTGCTCTCGTTACTAGGGCAGTGAGCTGTTTACTGTTAATCTGTGCTGCATGCATTTTGAACGATATTGTATTAACTTTTTGATGGTAATATTTTGGTTTATGTTCTGTGTGCGATACATGTTGCGTGGGTGCACCACGGTCCTGAGGAACGTTGTTCCGTTTGGTTTGTGTATGTGCAGTCAGATAACAATAAACCTGAACTTCAATGCGGGGCAGAGGGGTGATCTAATTGAAACCTATCAAATACCTAACGACCCAGATAGAGGGATATGGAGAGCATGTTTCCTGTAGCGGGGCAGCCTAGGAGCAGAGGGCACATCCTCAGAATAGAAGGATATCCCTTTAGAACAGAGATGGGGAGCAATTTCTTTAGCCATTAGTTGGTGAATCTGTGGAATTTATTGCCACAGATGGCTGTGGAGGCCAAGTGATTGGGTATACTTAAAGCAGAGTTTAATAGATCAGTCAGGGTGTCAAAGATTACGGGGAGAAGGCAGTAGAATGGGGTTTAGAGGGATATTAAATCAGAACATTCATAGGGCCGAATGGCCTAATTCTGCTCCTGTGTCTTTTGGTCTTAGCAACAGACAAGTCGCTTTATTCACACCGTGCACAATTACTATGCAGTTTTCATACAAAACAGCCAAGCCTCTGACTGAAATTGCTGCAATTGAAACCGCTTTTCAAATACTGGATTTGCATAATTTCCCATTATCGCAATCAGTTAGGCAGAAGTGCTCGTTCTGCCAGACACCAGGTCCTTAGTAACAGAGGGAGCAAGATCAGGAGAGGACAATGAAGCTCTCATGATTTTAGTTCTGTTTTGGTTCTTAAATATTGCTTAGTAATGTAAAAAAAGACAAACTTTGTGCCATAAAGCCGCAGGATTACAATACATTAAAAATTCCCGCCACTGCCTGTAAGGAGTTTGTACGTTCTCTCCGTGACCGCGTGGGTTTCCTCCGGGTGTTCCAGTTTCCTTCCACCATCCAAGAACATACCAGCTGGTAGGTTAATTGGTCATTGCAAATTGTCCCGTAATTAGGCTAGGGTTAAATCGGGGGGTTGCTAGGCAACGTGGCTCGAATGGCTGGAAGGGCCTACTCCGCACTGTATCTCAATAAATATAGATAAAAATGTACGCATGTACTTGTGCATATGAGAACAAACTCAACTTCAAGCAAAGATACAGAAGGTTTCAGAAGGAATGCCAGAGCTCAGGAAAGTTAGGGTTAATGCCAGGGCCATTATTGAAGGAGAGTAGGACGTGGGAGATGCTCGAATGACCAGAGCTGCAGAAACGCTGGGCTGCAGAAGATTTTGGTGGCAAACACCACTCTGATGACAAAATGACTGCAGCCTTCAGCAGCTCCTTAAGCTGCCTTCAAAGCAGGGTCATCATGACCAGAGTCAGGCTTAACATGTCCTTCTACTCAACTATAAATATTAAGGAGGCAATAATTTCTATCTTTCCATAGCGAGTTCTGCCAAGCATTTCCCGCTGTATCTCAATCAGGGGAAGGGCAGACTGGAAAACTGACTTAGTAATATGCAACATGCAAAAAATCAATTACTAACCTGTATTCCATAGCTTACAGTTCACTTATATTTTTAAGACTATTTAAATCTACTTAACTTTATATGTCTCCGATTACAAGCGGCATGTAGCAATAGGCAGATTGCCTTCAGCAGAAGTAAGCTGTCAAAAACCAGAAGGGTTTACAGGAAGAGACAGGAAGTCATGATGCAGCTGTAAAAAACTTTGGTTTGACTTCACTTGGAGCATTAATATGCAGTTCTGTTCACCCCACTTCAGGAAGGACATGGAGGCTTTGTAGAAAGTGCAGAAGAGGTTCACTTGGATGATACTTCGTGATCATTAGCTATAAGGAGCTACTTCGAGACCATTAGCTATCATAAACACTGTCACTTCTCGCTCTCTTTTCGCACTACTGTACTTCCTTTTGTTTCTTTCTGCACCTCGTGGCGCATTGGGTGGCAGCCTTGCCGTTTCTTTAGTGTTTTTGATTTTGTTTTTTAAAAAGGCCAAGTTGCTAACTTAACACTCAACCCTGCACAGGTGGGAAGTGTGCAAGGAGCTGGCTGGATTCGAACCTGGGACCACTCACCTACAAGTGCAACGTGGATGCTATAGCTCATACTTTATATATACATACACACACACACACACACATATATATGTACACATATATATACATACATATATATATACACACACCTTATTGTAACTTACAGTATTTTTTAAATGTATTGCACTGTTCTGCTGCCACTTAACAATAAATTTCACAACATATGTTACTGATAATAAACCTAATTCTTCCTGAACTCTGCAGTGGTTGGACATTGGAGTGTGGTGACTCACTGAAAAGACCACCCCGCACCGCTACCCATTACTTCTATTATAATCATCTTTTTTAAAATCTGTATTTACACTTTTTTTCTGCATTGTTTTGCCTTGCTCTATCTCCATTTACTGGATCTGTATGAACAATATGCAAGACAAACTTTTCACTACATCAGCTCCATGTATGTTGTCATCAGACTGCACATATATGCGATCAAACAGAACAACGTTCCTCTGGACCACCGGGCATCCACACAACATACATCACACATGGAACATAAACCAAAATATCATACTATAAGTCAATAAAATATCATTGAAAATGCATGTAGAACAGGTAAACAGTAAACTGCTCGCTGTTGTAGTGATGCGACCTCGGTGGTGGCAGGGTATTCATTTGTCTCACAGCCTGAGGGAAGAAGCTGTTACCCAGTGTGACAGTCCAAGTCCTGATGGTAGTGGGACAAAGAAATTGTGAGACAAGTGGTAGGGATCCTCTTTGTCTGCAACACTCCTGGTAAAAGTCACAAATAGGAGGGAAGGAGACCCCGGTGATCCACTCGGTGGAATTTACCAGCCATGAGCCTCTCATTGGTTGCATCTTGGTACCGGTGACTGTTCATACTGAGGATCCACTACCTGAGGCCTGAGACGACTGAGCTCTCCACATTGTGGAAAGACCTTAGCAACAAGGCCTGGAGCTCAGTTTCACCCAGCTTAGTGTGGTTGCAGGAAGAGGAGGAGGAGGAGAACAAGGAGTGGTCAGCTTCAAGCATAACCTGCCCCATTGCTAAATCCATATAGTTATCAGCCCTACAACAGGCTTCCAAAATCCACACCAAGGTGAGGAAACCTTCCAGTCAACAATCCAATGGCACAAACATTGAGTTCTCCATTTTCAGTTAACTCTCTGCTCCCCTGTCCCTCTCCTTTTCCTTCTGATCTGCCCAGGTCCTCTGACACGGTAGTGTAGCAGTTAGCGTAACGTGATTACAGCCCGATCGAGCTAGGTTCAATTCTGCGACTGTCTTTGAATAGTTTGTGCATTCTCCCATGTCTGTGTTTCCTCCTGTGTTCTAAAGAACGTACAAGTTAGGTCACATGGGTGTAATAGGGGAGTGCAGGCTCTTTGGGCCGGAAAGGCCGATTACCATGCTGTACTTCTAAATAAGAGAACTAGAAATGTTGTGGAATTTCAACATGATCAGTCAATGGACTTACCTTTCACCTCATAATTCCTTCATGTGACTCCTAGCCCTGAGCTATAGGGAAAGGTTGACCAGGTTAGGACTTTATCCGTTAGAGCACAGCAGAATGAGTGGAGATTTGGTGGAGGTATACAAAATTATGAGGGGTACTGACAGAGTGGGTGCAAGCAACCTTTCTCCCCTCAGGCTGTGTGAGACTCAAACAAGAGGTCATAGGTTTAAGGTAAAAGGTGAGATATTTAAGGGGAGTCTGAGAGAGAACGGCAGGGCAGCATGGTAGCATAATGGTTTAGAATACAGGCAACATGGGTTCCATTCCCGCCTCTGCCTGTAGGGAGTTTGTACATTGTCTCCGTAACCGCGTGGGTTTCCTCCGATGCTCCGGTTTCTTCCCACAGTCCAAAGATGGACCAGTTGGTAGGTTAATTGGTCATTGTAAATTGTCCCGTGATTAGGCAAGGGTTAGCTTGGAAGACTGTGGGCAGCATGGCTTGAAGGGTTGGAAAGGTCTATTCTGCGCTAAATCTCAGTAAATAAATTTTTTAAAACTTTTTCACTCAGAGGTTGGTGAGAGTATGGAACGAGCTGCCAGTGCAAGTTGATGGATGCAGATTCATTTATAACATTTAAGAAAAGTTTGGATAAGTACATGAATGGTCCAGATTCAAGAAGATGTGACTGTTCAGAAAACTAGACTGGCAGGGGTCAGATGGGCCGAAGGGCCATTTTGTACTGTAGTGCTCTATGAACATGTGCTAGTTTGGCTGTTATCATTAACCTTGTTTCTTCACTGTAGTAGAAAAACACAATCTTAAATAACTGGTTAGAATGGAAAATTGAGAGCACTCTCCTGTATTGCTGATGTACATTTCAAAATTTTGTAGTGGGGAACATCTGAAACAAATTTTGGATACAGTGGTGAAAGAACTAAAAATGATAAAGAAACTGTTTGATACTAACAAATTATCACTGAATCTAAGTAAAACTAAATTCATAATATTTGGAAACCGTGTACCAAACCCATATAGTAAATTTAGAATAAATGATGTTGAAATTGATAAGGTATCTGAAACAAAAATTTTTAGGAGTGGTAATAGATAATAAATTAAGCTGGAAACCACAAATAAATCAAGTCAAAGCAAAAATGTCAAAATCTATTGCAATACTGTACAAAGCACAAGATTTCTTAAATCAGGAATCTTTGTGTACATTATACTGTTTACTTATAGTCCCATACATGATTTACTGTGTAGAGGTATGGGGAAATACATACAAAACAAATACAAATTCAATTTTTCTACTCCAGAAGTTTTACGAATTGTAAATAAGACAAATTATTATGAGCCAATCAATCCACTATTTATTCAACTAAACACTTTAACATTTTGTAGATTTCATAGATTTTAAAATAATACAAATTATGTATAAAGTAAAAAATGGACAGCTACCACAAAGTATCCAAAGGTTGTTTAAAATGAGAGAAAGTCAACATGATCTGAGAGGAACTTGTATATTTCAAAAACAAAGGATAAGAACAAAAGTAAAAAATCATTGTATTTCAGTCAGAGGGGTAAATCTATGGAACAGTTGTAGTAAGAATTTAAAAACATGCACTACACTTAACAAGTTTTAAAAAATTATTTAAAAATAATTTAATGAACAAATATAAAATACATGATTTAATATGCATGGGAGTAATTTAAATAAATGATATTTGGAATTGGATTTTGTGTTAAAAGATTATGAAATTTTTTGTTTCTGATGTTATGATTGACGCCAAATATGTTGTTGTGTAAGTAAGAGGGGTGGGCGTAATAAGCTGTAGCTTCAGCCTACACCCTTTCCGTCTGTTTTAAAGAATACCTATTTTTTTTGTTGTAATATTGTCCTATGAAATCATCGTTGTAAATGATGCTTTTTGTTATGTTTGTACTGACTGAAATAAATTAATTTCATTCATTCATTCTTGCGTACCACCAAGAATACTGGTCCTATCTTGCGTACCACCAAGATCGGAGTACGTAGAGATCCTGAAAACAGCTGAAATCAGAAAGTATCAGTCCTGTGCACCACTGTTGGCTTTGCCAATTTAATCACCGTTTTCACATTACAGGAAGGATGTAACAGAGTTTGACAATTTTCAGAGGAGATTCTTAAATATGTTGCCAGGATCAGAGCAGTTCTGACAAGATGTTGGCTTGGCTCATGATGTTTACTTTTGGAAGGAAGCAGGCCAACAAGAGACGTAATCCAGAGGTACAAGGTTCCCAGAGGCCTAAATAGGGTGAACAAAATGATCTAGCAACCCCGAACAGAGAGGTCAGTAGCCATCAGTTGGTAGGTTAATTGGTCATTGTAAGTTTTCCCGTGATTAGGCTACGACTAAATCTGAAGACTACCGGGCAGCGTGGCTCGAAGGGCTGGAAAGGTCTATTCTGCGCTAAATCTCAGTAAATACATTTTTAAAAACTTCGTCACTCAGGGGTTGGTGAGAGGATGGAACAAGCTGCCAGTGCAACTGATAATCATGTGGATAGTCAGAGGCTTTTTCCCAGGGCTGAAATGGCTAACACAAGCAGACACAGTTTTACGGTGCTTGGAAGTAGGTACAGAGGAGATGTCAGGGGTAAGTCTTTTTTATGCAGAGAGTGGTGAGTGCGTGGAATGGGCTGCTGGCGACGGCGGTGGAGGCAGATACGATCGGGTCTTTTAAGAAACTCCCGGATAGGTATATGGAGCTTAGAAAAATAGAGGGCTATGGGTAAGCCTAGGTAATTTCTGAAGTAAGTACATGTTCAGCACGGCATTGTGGGCTGAAGTGCCTGTATTGTGCTGTAGGATTTCTATGTTTCTATGTTTAATCTTAAGGGAAACGGTTGGAGAAATGGAGAGGACAACTGAGGGAAGAAATTTTCACCCAAGAACTCATTGTCTGGAAGCATGGTGGAGGCAGAAACCCTTAATATGCCAACAAACACCACCCTCCCCCCCCCCCCCCCTGATGTGTCACCATTCTAAAGCAATAGGCCAAGAGTTGGGAAACAGGATTCACTAGATGACCTTCAACCTTACATTCAACCTCATTGCAATCTTGCACCTTACTGTCTATCTGCACTGCACTTTCTCTGTAAATGTAACACTATACTGCATTGTTATTGTTTTACCTTGTTCTACCTGAATGCACTATCTAATGACTTAGTGTCGTAGAAAATAACAGGCCCTTCAACCCATCTAGTCCATGCTGAACAGTTTAAACTGCCTCGACCTACACCTGGGCCACAGCCCTCCACACCCCGCCCATCCAATCAAAATCACATCCGCCACATGCTCAAGCAGCTTGTTCCACACTCTCACCACCCCCAGAGTGAAGGTTTTCCCCCTCCTGTTCCCCCTTAAATAGTTCACCTTTCACCCTTAACCCATGACCACTAGCTGCATTCTCACCCAACCTCAGTGGAAAAAGCCTGCTTGCATTTACCCAATCTATACCCCTCATAATTTTGGTACCTCTATCAAATCTCCCTTCAGTCTTCACGTTCCAAGGAATAAAGTCCTAAACTATTGAATATTTCCATATAACTCAGGTCCACCAGTCCTGGCAACATCCTTGTAAATGATCTCTGTACTCTTTCAAACTTGCATCTTTCCTGTAGGTAGGTGACCAGAACTCTGCACAATACTCCAAGTTAGACCTCATGAGTGTCTTATACAACTTCAACATCTTCTGAATTCGATACTTTGATTTACAAAGGCCAATGCACCTTCATAGGTACATTGATACCTACCTTGGATTTGATCTGTAGAAACAGTATGCAAGACCAGCTCTTCACCGTACCTCAGTACATAGAATCATACAGAACTAGTGCTAAAACAGCCCCTTTGGCCCATCCAGTGCAAGTCAGCCTGTTTTTCTGCCTAGACACACAACCCCCACCCCGGACCATAGCCCTCATACCGCCCTCAGCCATCTACCTATTCAAACTTCTCTTAAATGTTTGAATTGAACCCACATCATCCACTTCCACTGGCAACTTGTTCCACACTCACACCACCTTCTGAGTGATGAATTTCCCTCTTAGGTTCCCCTTAAACTTCCAAAACCCATGACCTCTTGTTCAGGCACACCCAACCGGGGAAGGAGGGGGGAAGTATACAAACATTCATTCTATCTGTATCCCTCATAATTTTGTACAGCTCTGCCTCTGTCAAATCTCCTCTCATTCTCTTACGCTCCACTGAATAAAGTCCTAACCTATTCAACCTTTCCCTAAAACTCAGGTCCCCTAGTCCCAGCAACATCTGTAACTCAAGTTAAAGTATCTTTCCCAAGTAGGAGGATGGAGGTCAAGTTGACAGGCAAAAGGTGTTTGCATCCATTGCACTTTTGAGACAAGTTACTTCCCTTCTCTAACATCAGCCAGAAACAATAAATGTTTCCCTCTCCACAGACTGTCCTGCTGAGCGCTTTCGAATTTTATTTCATCTTTCCAGCATCTGGCTTTTCTCCCTGCACTCTGACCGTTTGCTCTCTCAGTGGCTCTGTGTCAAGACAAACATGTTTTTTTAGATATAGAAAGGGTTAACTCATGAAACATAGCAACAAAGCTGTGACAGCCAAGGACGCAAGACTTCGGGAAGAACAAAAAACAGCAACAGTTCATGTTCCAATATCATTACCATCAACTGACAGAGGAGCTCTATCGAGTCAAGGGATTGCAGATACTGCAATCTGAAGCAACGGTGTGCTGGAGGAACTCAAGAGGATTGAGTACTGATCCATCTGGAGTGAATGAAAGTTATATCTACTATTGAAAGGTAGAATTAATTAACAGTGAATAAAAGTTTTTCAAATGGGAATTTTTGTTTTACATATTGCATCTGACTCAGAGTTTCTAGTACTGCAGAGAAGTGTGAGGTGATGCACTTTGGGAGAACAAACTAGGTTGGTCTTACACAGTGAACAGTAGGGCACTGAGAAGTGTGGCACAATGAATGGATCCATAATGGACCGGAAGAAGCTGTAGAAGATCGTGAACATAGCCCAGCACATCACACAAACCAATCTTCCACCCTTGGACTCACTTTACACCGCATGCTGTCGGAGCAGTGCTGCCAGGATAGTCAAGGACACGACCCATCCAGCCAACATACTTTTAGTCCCTCTTCCCTCTGGGAGAAGGTTCAGGAGCTTGAAGATTCGTTCGGCCAGATTTGGGAACAGCTTCTTTCTAACTGTGATAAGACTGCTGAACGGATCCTGACCCGGATCTGGGCTGTACCTTCCAAATATCCGGACCTGACTTGCACTACCTTACTTTCCCTTTTCTATTTTCTAATTATGATTTATAATTTAAATTTTTATTATATTTACTTGGATTTGTACTCCAGGGAGCGTGAAGCGCAGAATCAAATATCGCTGTGATGATTGTACGCTCCAGTATCAATTGTTTGGTGACAATAAAGTAAAGTGGCATCACAGGTAGATGGGGTCGTAAAGAGAGGTTTTGGCACACTGGCCTTCATAAATCAAAATATTGAGTTCAGGTGTTGGGATGTTATGTTAAAATTGTGTAAGATGTTGGTGAGGCCTAATTTGGAGTATTGTGCGTGGTTCTGGTCACCTACCTACAGGGAAGATATCAATAAGACTGAAAGGTTGAAAGAGTATAGAAAAATTTACAAGGATGTTGCCAGGACCCGAGTTACGGGGAAATGTTGAATAGGTCAGGATTTAATTCCCTAGAACAAAGAAGATTGAGCAGATTTCTGATAAAGTTTACAAAATTATGAGGGGTATAGATAGGGTAAATGCGCGCAGGCTTTTTTCCACTGAGGTTGGGTGAGACTAGAACTAGAGGTCATATCAAGACATACAAACAAGCTGGATGAACTCAGCAGGTCGGGCAGCATCCATTGAAAGGAGCAGTCAACGTTTTGGACCAAGACCCTTTGTCAGAACCAAAGGAGGAGGGGGCAGGGGCCCTATAAAGATGGTGGGGGGAGGGTGGAAGGTGCCAGGTGAAAAACCAATCAGAGGAAAGATCAAAGGGTGGGGGAGGGGAAGCAGGGAGGGGATAGGCAGGAAAGGTGAAGAAGGAATCTAAGGGGAAAGCACTAATGGGTAGTAGAAGAAGGCAGAATCATGAGAGAGGTGATAGGCAGCTGGAAGAGGAGGCAGAGTGAAAGTGGGATGGGGAAGGGGGAGGGAGGGAATTACTGGAAGTTGGAGAATTCGACTAAAGGTCATAGGTTGAAGGTTAAAATGTGAAATGTTTAATGGGAACATGAGGGGCAGCTTCTTCACTCAGAGGGTGGTGAGAGTGTGGAACGAGCTGCCAGTGGAAGTGGTGGAGGCGGGTGCAATTTTAATATTTAGGATAAGTTTTGATCACTACATGGATGGCAGGGGTATGAAGGGCTGTCATCCAGAAATCACTATCTCAGGGCACTGATCTGGTCAGTACCTTATTGCTGGTTGCAGGAGCTTGTTGTGCGACGATTGATTACAGTGTCTCCTTCATTTAGAAGGAGAACTACACAGCAAAGAAACAGGCCCTTCAGCCCAACTTGTCTGTGCCGACCAAGTTCAAAGTAAATTCCTCAAAATACGTAGATGTCACCATTTACTACCTTGAGATTCATTTCCTTGTAGTCATTCACAATAAAGAAATACAATAGAATCAATAAAAAACTACACATGAAGACTGACGACTAACGTGCAAAAGAAGGTAAATTATGTAAATACAAGCAAACAGATAAATAAACAATACTGAGAACGTGAGTTGTGGAGTTCTTGAAAGTGAGTCCATATTTTGTGTGATCAGTTCAGTGTCGAGATGAGTGTTGCTATCCGCACTGGTTCAACACCCTGATGGTGGTAGGATAATAATTGTTTCTGAACCTGTTGGTGTGAACCTCAGGCTCCTGTACCTCCTTCCTGATGAGAACAGAGCAAGGCTCGTTTGATGGAGAGCTGTAAGACTTATCTACCCGAGTTAGACCCATTTGCTAGTTTTTGACCCATTCCACTCTTAAACCTTTCCTCGCCATGTATTTCTCCAGGTGCATACTTAAATCTTGAAATTGTACCCGTCCCTACCACCTTGTTCCACATGTCCCCCACCTTCTGTCTGGGTAAAGTTGCCCTTCGGGTTCTCTGTAAATTTTTCTCATCTCTCCTTGAACCCGCGCCCTCAGGTTTTAGACAACCCACACCACTGGGAAAAAGACAGATCAATCACCTCGTCCATGCCCCTCATGATCTTGCTTACCTCTGTAAGGTCAATCCCACAGGCTCCTGCACTCCAGGGAAAAGAGCCCCAGCCTACCCAGTCTCATAGAAACATAGAAAACCTACAGCATAATACAGGCCCTCAGCCCTTCAAAGCTGTGCTGAACATGTCCCTACCTTAGAACTACCTAGGCTTTACCCATAGCCCTCTATTTTTCTAAGCTCCATGTTCCCATCCAGGAGTCTCTTAAAAGACCCTATCGTTTTCACCTCCACCACCGCCGCCGGCAGCCCATTCCACGCACTCACCACTCTCTGTGTAAAAAACTCACCCCGACATCTCTGTACCTACTTCCAAGCACCTTAAAAATATGCCCTCTCATGTTAGCCATTTCAGCCCTGGGGAAAAAGCCTCTGACTATCCACATGATCAATGCCTCTCATCATCTTATACACTTCCATCAGGTCACCTCTCATCCTCCGTCGCTCCAAGGAGAAAAGGACGAGTTCACTCAACCTATTCTCATAAGGCATGCTCCCCAATCCAGGCAACATCCTTGTAAATCTCCTCTGCATTCAAGCCCTTGTCCCAATAACATCCTCACGAATCTTTTCTGTACCCTTTCCAGCTTAATGACACCTTCTCTAAAGCTAAGCAACCAATTCCCACCAAAATTAAGTTTATTATCAAATGCAAAAGTGCAATGAAATAAATAGAGTATTATTTGTTACACGTGAAGCGAAACATAGTGAGATCCGTCGCTCGTGTCAACACCCAACGCACAGAGGACGCGCCCACAGTTGTTGCCATGCTTCCGTCGACAGCAGAGTATGTCCATAACTTGCACATCTTTGGAATATGGGGGTGTGGGAAACCGGAGCACCTGGAAGAAACCCACCCTGTCACGGAGAGAATGTCCAAGTTCCTTACAGGTAGAGGCGGGAATTGAACCTCAATCGTACAACTGGCAGTGTACACCGTTACGCTAACTGCTACGTTACAGCACCACCCATACATGCAAAAGCTTAGCTGCAGCATCATCCCAAATGCGTAGCATCAGCTAAGCAGTGCTCAAAAGAAAAGCAGAAAATCATAAAAAGTTAATTTTATGCAAAGCAATGAAAGTGATGATAATTTTGCCAAACTGTAGTGGTCAAGGTTGTGTTGCCTGGTTCAAGAAGCAAATGGTTGAAGGGAAGAAGCTACCCCAGCCTAACAAGCCAGTGATGCCCAATTACACCCACGTGACCAATTAACCTACTACACCATACAATATGTCTTTGGAGTACCCGAAGGAAACCCATAAAGTCACAGAGAGAAGATACAAACTCCTTAAAGACAGCCGTGGGAATTGAACCTGGGTTGCTGGCACTGTAAAATGTTATGCAAACCGCTACCCTCCCATCCCACCCGATGGCAGATGTGGGAAGATGGCTTGGCTCTTCATGTGCTAAAAGACACACACAACGGCTCCAATCATCAAACCGGAATGCATCAATGATTGCCCAAAATACTTGGAACATCACATTTGGCAAAAGTGATTCAAGGCGGTTAGGGAGAAAGATTAAGTGCTAAAAATGTAAATGCATGAGAAAACAGAGAACGGAAACAATCTGGTCTTCCGCAGAAAGTTAAATGTTACACTCAAAGACTGTTGTTGTTCTTTCAACAGCGGCCTTCAGCCATTCATCTTGTTTGGTCAAACCTCTGGACGTGCTCCAGGATTCCAGTCCGAAAAGGTCAATGGTCCAGCAAGGGCCGTGTGCTACACATCTTCAGTTCAATGAAATACCATCCTGTGGCCTGAAAAAGGCCCGGGCACAAACATTGCAGTAAATAAGAACTTGTACAACGGAGGAAAACAACAGGTCATTCAACTTTTCATCTTCACCAGCTGTAAGATCTGGGTTTGATTGCCACTGCAGTCTGTGAGGTGACTGTCCACTCTCGCCATGACTGTGTAGGCTTATTTATTTATGGAGATGGACTGTGGAGTAGGTCTTTCCGGCCCTTTAAGCCACAACTCGCAGAAACCCCTGATTTAAACCTGGCCTAATCACGGGGCAATTTACAATGACCAATTAACCCACCAACTGGTACGTCTTTGGACTATGGGAGGAAACTCATGCGGTCACAGGGGGAATGCACTAACTCCTGACAGGCAGCAGCAGGAATTGAACCCGGGTCACTGGTACTGTAAAGTGTTCTGCTAATAGCGATGCTACCATGTCACCAAGTGGGTTTCCTCCAAGTGCTCCAGTTTCCTGTCATGTTCTAAAGATGTACAGTTAGGATTACTGAGTTGTGTCACTCAAAGCAAATTTATTATAAAAAGTACGCATTGAAGTTCGATGCCTGGACTGGATGTTCAGCTGCTCTCTTGCATTATCTATGCCAATACTCTGTGTGGGACTTGGAAGTGATTTTCTTGGACTATATGTCACCATATTTTACCTTAAGATTCATTTTCTTCTGGCAATTACAGTAAACAATAGAATTTATGAAAAATTAAACAGAGAACGAAGATGAGGAGGAATTTTCTTCGCCAGAGAGTGGTGAATCTGTGGAATTCAGTACACAAGCAGCTGTGGAGGCTAAGTTTTTATGTATATTTAAGGCAGCGGTTGATAGATTCTTGATTAGTCAGGGCATGAAAGAATATGGGGAGAAGATTGGGGCTGAGAGGGAAAATGATGAAATGGCGGAGCGGACTCGATGGGCTGAATTGTCTAATTCTGCTTCTATATCAAGTTATCCACCTCGGTTCAGGAGCCTCCAATCACAAACAAGAGAAATTGTGCAGATGCTGGAAATCTGAGCAACACACACACAAAGTGCAGGAGGAAGTTGGCAGCATCTATGGAAAAGAGTACAGTCGATCTGTGTGGTTCAGGAGCCTGATGGTTGAAGTGTAATAATTGTTCAAGGTGGTGAGGGACCCAAGGCTCCTGGACCTCATGCCTGGTGGTAGTAGCTCTGGGCACCTGGGCACGCGCAAGTGTGGCAGCACCTTTGGGCAGCCCAGCACAACCTCGATGACTTGACGCAAAGGACACAGTTCAATGAATGTTTCGATGTACATGTGACAGAAAAAGCTAATCTTCTGTTCCCCACAGTTGAATAAAACAGTTTAGTTCAAAAAGGTGGGGAATTAACGCAAGGAGCAAGTGATAATTAACGCATTCATTTATTTAGCAATACAGCGCGGAGTACACACCCTTCCGGCCCTCCAACCACACCGCCCCAGAAACCCCCCGACAAAACCTCATTAACCCTTACCTATCCATGGGACAATTTACAACTGTGGACCGAGGGAGGACACCGGAACACCCAGGGAAAACCCATGCACTCCCTGGGGAGAACGTGTCGTGACTTCTTACAGAACGACACTGGAAATGAACTCCAAACTCCGGAATGCTCGGAGCTGTAAAGCATCAATAATGCATTGAAAGATGCACAATGCTTGATAAATTAAGAATTTTTAAGCTTTACACTTATTGTCACGGGCATACACGCCCACAGTACAAAATCAGCTTTTCAAATCAGCAGCGTAGTACATTACAAACACAAGTTAACAAACTTAATTAATTATTCAGAACTTGCACAACATAATAAAGATACTGGTCTAAGATAAGATAAAGAAAAATGTACACTAAGGCAGCATTAAGGATTAAGTAAGCACCGCACGTTTTCTTGTCACACAGAGAGAGGTGGGTGCAGGGAACGCTCTACTGGGGTGGGGGTGGAGGCAGATACTTTAGGGAAATTTACGAGACAAATAGATGAAAGAAAAATGAAGGACTCTGTGGAAGGGAAGGGTTAAACTGATCTTCACCTCTCCCTCCGACATAGCTCAAGTTTGATGTCATTTGACTGTACATATATACAACCAAACAAAACAACATTCCTCCGGACCGCAGTGCATCTACACAACATATATCACTCATACATAAACCAAAATATTACAGTAAATAAATTAACAAATATAATTCTAAATGCATGCAGTGTGCAGCACAGGTAAACAGTACAGTAAACAGCTCGCTGTCTTGGTGACGAGACCTCCGTGGTGGCAGGGTATTCACTAGCTACACAGCCTGAGGGAAGAAGCTGTTACCCGGTCCGGCCGTCCCAGTCCTGACGCTCCTGTACGTTCCTTCCTGACAGTAGTTGGTCAACGAGATTGTGGGACGGGCATTAGGGATCATCAATAATGCTTTGAGCCCTTCATCTACAACAGTCCTGGCAAATATCATAAAATAGTTAAAAGGTCAGCACAGCATTGTGGACCGAAGGGCCTCTACTGTGCGGTAATGTTCTATGTAAGCTAATTTTCAAACTAATGTAACAAACAGCCCTTACCACTTTGCAAAAACACTCTATATTTCACATAAGAAAAATGACACTTCATTACACGAAAATGACTTTTGGCATGTGATATATTCCCTGACCTGCAATTGTGAGTTTCCCCAGGCCATTTCCTGCACGACCAGACGGAAAGGCAGACACAGAGTAAGGGGCAACAGGAAGCCCACACTGTTACATACTCTGCCACAGATTACTCCCCTCAAAACGTACATACATATATGACACAAGATGCTGGAGGAACTCAGCAGACCAGGCAGCACCTGATTAAGGAGTTCAGCCCGAAACATTGACTGTACTCTTTTCTAGAGATGCTGCTTGACCTGCTGAGTTCCTCCAGCATTCTCTATATGTGGGTGTTTATGGATTTCCAGCATCTGCAGATTTTCTCGCTCATACATGTATGATGTTTTAACCTGGAATCCATCACACAAACTTCTCCACTCAGAGGGTGGTGGGAGTGTGGATCGAGCTGCCAGCACAGCTGGTGGCTGTGGGGTCAATTTCAGCACTTAAGAGAAATCTGGACAAGTACATCGATAGGAAGGCTATGGCCCAGGTTCGGGTCGATGAGAGTAGCTAGAAAAATAGTTCGGCACTGACTAGATGGGCCGAAGGGCGTGATTCCATGCTGTATTGGGCTGTGATTCTACAACTCTCAACCTCTCCACGCACCTAATCTGTAATGACGTACCGGACAGCATCATGCTCTACGGATTGGGAAGGGAATTTTTGCCCACCTATATATTACAAAAGAAAGACTATAAAGACATAGGGGCAGAATTAGTCCATTCAGCCCATCAAGTCTGCCCCACTATCCTATTATGGCTGATTTTTTATCCCCCTCAACTCCATTCTCCTAGCTTCTCCCTGTAACCTTTGACGCCCTCACTAATCAAGGATATATTAACATCCACTTTAGATATACCAAATGACTCGCCCTCCACAGCTGTGTGTGGCATTGAATTCCATAGATTCACCACCCTCCGGGTAAAGAAATTCCTCCTCATCTCTGTTCTAAATGGATGTCCCCCTATTTTGAGGCAGTACCCTCTGGTCCTAGACTGCCCCACTATGGGAAACATCCTCCTTTATGTCCACTCTATCTAGATCTTTCAATATTTGAGATGTTTCAGTGAGATCCCCCCTCATTCTTGTAAACTCCAGTAAGCACAGGCTTTTGTAATGAGTAATTAGCCAATATACAAGAATGGATTTAATTAGCGCTCTCTTTTGGGCACATATAACATGTTTATTTCAAGCCTTCAGAGCCCCTTATGTGGATGCATTTCCTGTGTGTTGGTCCTAATTCCTAATCGAGGGCTGTGATTTCATCACACTGACTGCTCTCTGCTAACACAGAGCACACTGGGATGTGAGTCACTGCAACCAATCTGTGGCAAGAACCCTGACATTTATAGGAGCCAACAGCAGCTTCACTCAGAATAGTTCCAAGGAAGGAATCTGCTCAACTTGTGGACCAATGCCAACTCTTTCAGTCCCATGGTCCTACAAATTCTCCCCCAAATAACCACGCAGTAACTTCTTAGATTCAGGATTGTTTAGTGTCACTTCCAGTATGTGAGTGTGAAGGAGAATGAAATAATTGTTACTCCAGATCTGATGCAGCGCAAAACACTATAAATAAAAAGCCGGCCGTCGGTGTAGTGGAATGGGGTACCGGATTCGAGGCGGGTGGTCTCGTGTTCGAATCCGGCTGGCTCCTTGCACGCTTTCCGTCCGTGATGGGTTGAGTATTGAGCTAGCAACTCGGCTTCATTAAAAAAAAAGGCAAAAATGCTAAAGAAATGGCAAGCTTGCCACCCAATGTGCCATAAGGCATGGAAAGGAACAACAATAAATAGGAATACATAAGGTCGCCCATATGGATAGGTTCATAAAGTGATGCTGGGCACATGAGTGTGTGTACATAAGGTGGCGCTGATAAAGTCGTGGTCGTGGTGAGAGTGGAGGGGTGGGTCAGTGGGTGGAGAAAGTAACCGTTTTTGAGTCTAGTGGTGAAGTTTTTGAGTCGTGGATGCTATGTAGCCTTCTCCTTGATGGAAGCGGGATGAACAATCCATGAGCAGGGTGGTAGGATGGATCCTTCCTGATGTTACTGGCCCTTTCTGTATACACATGTCCTTGATGGCAGGTAGGCTGGTGCCAGTGATGCACTGGGCAGTTCTGATTACCTGCTGTAATGCAATTCTTTCTTTAGATGTTGCCCCACACACGCATGCTCAATGGCTTAATTATATTATGTCCTGTTTAGACCTTGAAAGAATTCACTACTCACTTCTTAATTCGGACATGAAGTTTCATAAGGTGTGGGGACCTTTTCTTGAATATTTTCATAACTTTTCCTTAGACTAAGTTTTTTTTTCAGTCCCTTACATTCAGCTTTTTTTTTCTTGGTAGTAGGCATCATTATCTTTTGCTCTTATTTTCAGGTTTATTGGTTATTTTCATGTACAGTTTTGGGGGTTTGAATGTTCTGATTTATATTTCCTACATTTTGCTGTGGTTGGTCTGGAGTTTTTTTTTCTTGCGGGGGATGGGTCTACTAATTTTACATGACTTTAGTTTGGGTGCTTTTTTATCATTATTTTGAATCATTATCATTGTGTGGTTATCTTGCACTGTATTAATCTCTTATTTTGGTCGTGGATTATTTTTGTTGCAGTGTTGTAGAAATGCATTTTTAAAAAATCAATAAAAAGAGATACAGCACAGTAACAGGCCCTTCGAGCCCAACAAGCTAACGCCTCCCACTACCTACTAACCTGTATGTCTTTGGAACGTGGGAGGAAAGCAGAACACCTGGAAGAAAGCTACACGATCACAGGGAGAACGTGCAAACTCCTTACAGACAGTGGCGGGAATTGAACTCGGGTCGCTGGTGCTGTAAACTGTTATGTGACCATGCCAGCCCCGTTTCTATCATTACCATGCAGTGGGTTCCTCATGCAGCTCAGAGATACAGCAAGGAAACAGGACATTCAGCTCACTGAATCCATACTCGCCATCAACCACCTACTTAAGACTAGTCCTACCCAAACCCATTTTATTGTCCTCACATACCACTTCTCAAGTTCAAATTCATTATCATCTGATTATACATAGATACAACCAGACAAAACAGTGTTCCTCCAGACCTCAGTGCACCCACAAGCAGGGGCATATCTACAGAAAATAGCACCTATGGCAAGCACTGAAATTGCGCCCCTGTCCAAACATCTGACACCCATCTTTTAGATAACTTTACCATAATATCAGCTCAAAAATACAAAGTCAAGCTCCTTGATCTTTTAATTAACAAATTATGGCATGACATAAAAATTATAACTGCACCTTCCTTGCTTTCACTGATGCAAATTGTTCTATGATGTGATCCAAGTCAGCTTTTTTCAGTTTATTCTCTTTCTACACTTAGCAGAGCAAGATCACAGAGTCTGCCTTGACCCACAGAGACTCTCAAATACGAAAGTATTAATTGTAACTTGCTGAATGATCTCTCACAGCTGGCAATGGAAACTGCGATGGTTAGCATTATCTGAATAGCAATGCGACCATTGGGGAAGACGCTCTCATCTCCATACTGAACAATAAACTCAAGAAGCTCTTCAGATCTTGATATTTTCATGTTGACCCACCTTGATAGCAACATTCTGCAATCCAAAATTTCTTCATATAGCTGCTGTCCATCAACATCAGAGCTGCACAATTCGCCCAAATTTTCGCACTTCTTCTTTAGGTCATTACTGTCGGTGCCGTAATACAGCCCCTCGACGTCAAGAAGGAACCCAAACTTGGCATCAGTGTCATGCAAACGAGCGAACCTTTCATCCACTTTTCTGTGAAGACGGTCGAGTGCGAAGTATCTCCTCAAGGTACTTGTTGACAGGCTTCACTGCTTCTGTCCTTGCACTCCACCTGGTTTCGGACTCTGACTTAACAACCACAGGCACTACGTTTTTGAGTTTTTCCCAGCACTGTGTTGAACAAGGGAAAAACACGTAGAGAGCTTTGATGGTTCCAAAAAACGTGACCATCGTTGTATCCTGCTTGGCTGCATGTACACCCACTAAGGTGAATGAGTGACTGTTGCAATTCACAAACACTGCCAGGTTGATTTTCTCACTTAATCTTTGATGAACACCACATCTGTGTCCAGCCATCACAGCAGCGTTGTCATAGCACTGTGACCGACAATCTTGTAGCTCCATTTCGTCCTTCTCTATCTGTTTCAAGATGTCTTCAACCAAGCTCTCAGCATCCTTCTTGCTTATCTGGATAAAACCAAGGAAGGACTCTCTAACATAGACTGTTTTCTTCTCAAAATCAACTTCCACGTACGTCACTACTTCTGACATCTGCTCACGGTGTGAGTGATCAGGAGTCGAGTCGAACACGAGACCACAGTACTTGGCTTTACGAATGCTTCTCAGTAAACTCTGGCGAACAGTGGATGCCATCATGTGGATGAATTTGTTCTGGACACCCGGTGAAAGATAAGACGTGGATCCAGGATGACTTTCCCAATGAGTGAGGTGTTCTTTTATGACAGGGTCAAAGATGGCCAGTCGTTTCAGTAAACCAAGGAAATTTCCCACATTGGAGTCATCGTCTGAAGTGACTCCCTATGTCCTCGCAAAGCCAGGTTCTGAGTCACAAGGAATTTTATGCAGTGAAGGATTCTCGTCAAGATATCACACCACTTCTGCTTTTCCTTCTCGATCTGTGACTGAAATACCATGTCAATAACTCCTCTGTCTCCAGCTAAATGTCTTTCCATTTCTTTCCGCTGTGTGAAGCATTCCCGATGATTCTCAGCATTTTCATGAACACTAATCCTTTCAGGTGCTTTCCACTGGTTGAATCTGCTTTCCTGCTCCAATGAGGATTGATGGTCTGACCGGGAATAGAGAAGACAACAGCTACAAAATGCAGACTTCTTAGAAGGGGAATAGACCAGCCATGAACAAGGCACTTCCTCACCACGACCATTTCTCAATTTCCTTTTGAACCAAGTTTTGTTCATTGAGCGGTTATTTGTTGGTAGGAAAGGCCCCTCACTGTTCTGGAAATACTTCGAACCCAGCTTTATTATTTCTGTTCTCAACACGTCAGGCAGAATTGTTTTTCCAGTTTCCTTGTCGAACTTCAGGAGTCCAATGTCATGCTGTTCAATCACTTCTGGTACGACAGTTCGAGGCTCTTTGACACCATCCAGTTCACTATGTTCAGTGTCATCAGGCTCAATCTCGTCAGGTAAAATCTCGTCAATAAACTCAACATCACCACCACCACCACTGTCTTCCCCTCCTGTCAAGTCCATGTTCTCTGTGGCAGCCACACTCTTAATCTCGTCATACTCAGATTTATCTGACCTGACTTCCTCTTCGGCTTGTGACGCATTTGTACTTGATCCACCTTCAGATTCTAACAAACTTGTAGCATGTGCAGGTGACTCCATGGAACGTGCTGAACTACTTGTTCCGGGCTTTTCAAATACTCAACTTCTTGGCTTCCTCCGCCTCCAACTTTCATCTCTTCTGTCCTTCAGCTCCACTTTCCTTCTTCGTGAAGAAACGTTTCATGGTCTTCTTACACAATGCTCTGAAATAAGGCCATCCTAGTGGTTCTCACCCATGAAAATCTAAGACAGATCATACATCTGAAGAAAATTCTTTTTTCACGACCCGAGGATGGCTTGTCTGACCTTTAATAGAAACTGTTCAATGGCACCCCAGGCATGTGCCATACCTTAGATACGCCACTGCCCACAAAACATATCACACACTACACATAAAAAATATTATCATAAATCAGTTAATAAATTAAAATCCAAAAATGCATGTAGTGTGCAGAATAGAAAAACAGTAAACAGTTTGCTCTCCTAGCAACAAGACCTCAGTGGTGGCAGGGTATTCATCAGTCTCACAGCCCGAGGGAAGAAGTTGCGACCCAGTCTGGCAGTCCGAGTCCTGATGCTCCTGTACCTCCTTCCTGACGGTGGTGGGTCAAAGAGACTGTGGGACGTGTTGTCTCCTCCCTCCCATAAGGCAGAAGTTTCAAAACCCTGAGAGTAGGTATCATCAAGCTCTAAAAATTTAAAGGTCAGCTTTAGTTGTCACACGTACAAAACATGCATTGTTTGTGTCAGCGAGCAACACAGTCCGAGGGTGTGCTGGGGGCAGCCCGCAAGTGTTGCCATGCCTCTGGCACCAACACAGCGTGCCCACAACATACTAACCCTAACCCGTTTGGCTTTGGAAGCCCACACAGTCACGGGCAGAATGTACAAAGTGCAACAGAGAGTGGCAGGAATTGAACCTGGGTCGCCAACACTGTAAAGTGTAGCTAATCACTACACTGCTATGTCACCCATACCCGGCAAGGACAGCTTCTATCCCACTGTGGCCCCCTTTCATGATAAGATGGACTCCTGACCTCACAATCTAGCCTCGTGTTGGATCCTAGTGGGTTTCGATCCAAAAGGTTCTTCAGAAGTTGAGAATGAGGCGTGAAGATTGCTGCTCACTTGGTTATCAAGCGTGACAGGAACAAAGAACGAGGGAAGGAGATGAGGCAGGCAGGTGAGAGAAGGAGAGAGTGAGGGAGAGAAAGACCATCGTGGCAGGGAAGGGAACAAAGAGAGAGACAAAGTGATGAAGAGCAAAAGTGAGGGCTGTGGGTAACCCTAGGTAATTTCTAAAGTAAGTACATGTTCGGCACAGCATTGTGGGCCTAAGGGCCTATATCGTGCTGTAGTTTTTCTACATTTCTATGTTTCTAGACTGATCCAATCTGATCCGGTCCTCATATACTAGTTTGCTAATTCCATTCCATTTATATGGATAACAGTTAACCAACGAGATAGCCCCTCATGCAATGGCCTCAACTGCAACCACTACAAAAAAATCACAAGTATGTATTACAACTATATATGTCATTACATAAAAATACAGACCAGCATAAAAAAGTTAAACTGCAAGTATCAATTATACAGTCCAATTCAGCTCTTGTATGACCTTGCACCTTATCATCTGCCTAAATGCACTCTCTGCAACAGTAACACTTTATCATCTTGCACTTTAAAACACTGAATTGATCTGCATGGATGGCATTAAAATCAATTTAATTTAATAACTTCCCGAAGGGACATCAGGGAGAAGGTATAAACTACACCACACACACACACACGCACGCAGTCAGGATTGGACCTGGGTCACTGAAGCCGTCGCAGGAACTTGGCTGGGTGCGCCACCATTTTCCTTACATTCACCAGAATTTTAAATCTGTGTCGCCTGGCTGTTGAACTATCCACAAATGGATACAGCTTCCTTCTGCTAACTCGAGCCAAGCCAGTCACGACTCCATCCAATATCAACTCCTCTCTACGCCAGGAAAACACGTTCAGCTTCTCCATTGAAAATCCCTGATTCAGCGACTCAACCAGCTTCCTCTCCAGGACCTTCACATCCCTTTTGATGTGGATTGGTCAGATGTACTCCAGTGACATCTAACCAGCGTCCAACGTAACTTCTCCAAGTTCAGAGACTGGATAAAGAGTATCAGCCAGTTAGGGAGCTGTCTCTAGCCTTGAGTACACGTCCTAGCTGTACAAAACACTGTGTACTGTTGATCCCACAAATAGCTGCTTGAGCAGAATAGAAACATCTTCACAAATATAGTAAGATACTTTCAGCTATGCTCCCGCAAAACCCAACCTAGCCATTTACTTAAACAAACCGATAATTTTGAGTCTTTCTAAATATACCTGAGTGAAACAAAGGCACATTCCTGTGGACGGTGGTAAATGTGAAAACACAACGTGCTAAAAACTCTCTACAAATCGAGCAGCAAATGAATGGAGAGGAACAGTTAACATCTCACTTTCAAGAGGCGATGCCTCAAAAGCATGGCAGCCAGTATTAAGGACAACCATCACCCTCGACGTGCTCTCTTATTACTACCATCAGGGAGGACATATAGGAGCCTGAAGACAAACATTCAAAGTACACTTATCATCGAAGTATGTGTGCAGTATACAACCCTGAGATTTGTCTTCCCACAGACAGCCACGAAACAAAGAAAACCACAGGACCCGTTTAAAGAAAAATATCAAACACCCCTTACCCCCACGCGCAAAAAAATCATGAAAGTGGCAAAAAAGGAAAAAAATACAGAATATAAAACACCAACTCATTAAATGTCGCAATTTTTTTCATGACATCTTGGCAAGGGTCCGAAATTTTATTAAGCTCAAAATATAAAAAGCAAAATTATCAAAGATCTCTGCTTTTTGAATGTTCGTCTGTTGGACCAACTGGATAACATAACACAAGCTGAGTGGCAAGGTGGTTAGCACAACGCTTTACAGTACAGGCGAACAGGGTTCAATTCATGTCGCTGCCTGTAAGGAGTTTGTGTGGTCTTCCTGTCACTATGTGAGTTTCCTCTGATTGGGAGGTTAACTGGTGATCGTAAGTTGTCCCATAATTAGGCTTGGATTAAATCAGGGGTTGCTGAGTGGCGTGGGTCAAAGGGCCAGCAGGGCCTACAACTTATTCCGCGCTGTATCTCAATAAATAAACAAACTGGTGGCACTCAAACACGACACGCAAAATGCTGGTGGAACGCAGCAGGCCAGGCAGCATCTATAGGGAGAAGCACTGTCGACGTTTCGGGCCGAGACCCTTCGTCAGGACTAACTGAAAGGAAAAATAGTAAGAGATTTGAAAGCAGGAGGAGGTAGGGGAAATGTGAAATGATAGAAGACCAGAGGGGGTGAGGTGAAGCTAAGAGCTGGAAAGGTGATTGGCAAAAGGGATACAGAGCTGGAGAAGGGAAGGGATCATGGGACAGGAGTCCTCGGGAGAAAGAAAGGGGGAGGGGAGCACCAGAGGGAGATGGAGAACAGGCAGAGTGATGGGCAGAGACAGAGAAAGAAACAAACAACTAAATACGTCAGGGATGGGGTAAAAAGGGGAGGAGGGGCATTAACAGAAGTTAGAGAAGTCAATGTTTATGCCATCAGGTTGGAGGCTACCCAGCCGGTATATAAGATGTTGTTCCTCCAACCTGAGTGCGGCTTCATCTTGACGGTAGAGGAGGCCATGAATGGGACTGGGACATGGAATTAAAATGTGTGGCCACTGGGAGGTCCTGCTTTCTCTGGCAGACCGAGCGTAGGCGTTCAGCGAAACTGTCTCCCAGTCTGCGTCATATTCAGTTGTATTTTTCTCTCTCTGCCCATCACTCGGCCTGTTCTCCATCTCCCTCTTGTGCTCCTCTCCCCCTTTCTTTCTCCCTAGGCGTCCAGTCCCATGATCCTTTCCCTTCTCCAGCTCTGTAACACTTTTGCCAATCACCTTTCCAGCTCTTAGCTTCACCCCAACCCCTCCGGTCATCTCCTATCATTTTGCATTTCCCCCTCCCCCTCCTTCTTTCAAATTTACTATCTTTCCTTTTGGTTAGTCCTGACGAAGGGTCTCGGCCTGAAACATCGACAGCGCTTCTCCCTATAGATGCTGCCTGGCCTGCTGTGTTCCACCAGCATTTTGTGTGTGTTGCTTGAATTTCCAGCATCTGCAGATTCCCTTGTGTATTCAAACATTGTTCAGTCTGAGCAAAGTGTATGTCTAATGGCACATGACTGAAATTGTTCCGCTGCAGCCTCCTGTCCCCACAGAACAGCACGGTGTCCCAAATAAAGGGAATCCCAGCTATTTTCTTGATTAGCTTTTGTTCTTTCAGAGTTGTCCCAAATAGGCGGCTGTCCCAATTTTCCAGAATCCACTGTATATATTTCTTATTGAAACGTAATGACAATATTTTATGGATTGCACTGTACTGCTGCCACAAAGTAAGAAATCTCAAGTAGTACAGTACATCAGTGATAATAAACTTGATTCTGGTCACGCCTCAACAGAACTGTCAACTCTCTCCTTCCCCCCCGACACCACGCTAATCTTCTTCCAAAGCATTACAAACACACAATTCAATAATTTTATAAAGGAAGGCTTTCCAGCTTACCAGAATTAGCCACTTCCAATACAAGGTTAAATCGACTGCTGGGTATTTTCAGCATTCAATTTCATTTTGGCTTTCCAGCAAACACGGAAAAGTTCAAAGTAAATTTATTATTAAGGTACGTATGTGACACCAGATACAACCCTGAGATTCATTTTATTTCAGGTATTTATAGTAGAATGGAGAAACACAATAGAATCAATGAAAAACTACACACACACACAAAGATTGATGAACAACCAATGTGCAAAAGAATCCCAGCTATGCAAATTAAAAAACTAAACAAGTAAATAAATAAATATTGCAGAGTTCTTGAAAGTGCATCTGTAGGTTGCAGAATCAGATCAGAGTTGAGGTGTGTGAAATTAGCAATGCTGGTCCAGGAGCCTGATGGTCGAAGGATAAAAACTGTTCTTGAACCTGATGGTGTGGCACCCAAGGCTCCTGTACCTTCCAGCTAATGGCAGCAGCAAGAAGAGAGCATGGCCCGGATGCTGGGATCCCTGTTGATGGATACTGCTTTCTTGTGGCAGAGTTCCTTGCAGGTGTGTTTACGGCTAGCTCACAGCAGCGCAATGGTTCACTTCTTCTCTCCTTTGTCCTCAAGTCTCCTTGCAGATACCAAAGCTACCTTGCCTGAAGCCATACAAGAGGCTCTCTGTCCACTAACCAGCACGGTGGTGTCGCAGTTGGCATAGGGCTTTACATTGCCAGCGCCCTGAGTTCAGTTCCTGCTGCTGTCTGCAAATAGTTGTATGTTCTCCTCGTGACCACGTGGGTTCCCCCCCCACATGCCAAGGACATTCGGTTATGGTTGGCAAACTGCGGGCACGATATGTTGGCAATACCTATGGGCTAACCCCAGCACAGTCCTTGCTACTTTGATTTGATACGAACAATGCTTTTCACTGTATGTTTTGATATTTCAATATGACAAATAAAGCTAACCTTTATATATCTTTCTCTTTTGCCCTCTGACCTCCCTCTACTTGCACTTCCTCCACAAAAATAAGCTCCAACAAGTATTTCTACCACTTAGTTTGGTGGTATTTATTTACTTAATACCGCAGGATAGGCCATTCCGGCCCGAGGACCCGCACCGCCCAGCAACCCACCAACTTAACCGAGCCTAATCACGGGACAATTTACAATGACCAATTAATCTACTGATGGGTACGTATGAAATGTGACAGGAATCTGGGCCATCCTGAGGAAACCCACACGTTCACAGGGAGGACATAGAGAGGAATTTAACTTTGAACTCTGACGCTCCGCACTGTAATAGTTTCGCGCTACTGCTATGTTTCCTTGCCAATATTAGTTTGGCACCTCAAAACATTTGAGGACCGGCTTGTGCCTCCATGTCCTTCCTTAAGTGAGGCTTACTTTGCAAGATGAGAGGATGTGCATGAGGCCTGCTGGAGTATTGTCAACAGTTTTGGGCCCCATATCTCAGACAGGATATGTTGTCATTGGAGCGAGTCCAGAGAAGGTTTGTGAAAATGATTCCGGGAATGAAAGGGTTAACATATGAGGAGCGTCTGGCAGCTTTGGACCTGTTCTCACTGGAATTTAGAAGAATGTGGGGGGATCTCATTGAAACCTACCGAATGTTGAAAGGACTAGATATTGTGGATGTGGAGAGGATGTTCCCTATGGTGGGGGTATCCAGAACTGGAGGACACAGCCTCAGAATTGAGAGGCGACCTTTAAGAACAGAGGTAAGGATGCTCTGCCACAGACCATGGTGGATGACATGGCCGTGTGTATATTTAAGGTGGAAGTTGATCGTTTCCTCACCTGCCAGGGCATCAAAGGATCTGGCGAGAAGACAGGTGTAGCACGAGAGAGCACAGTTTTAAGGTGCTTGGAAGTAGGTACAGAGCAGATGTCAGGGGTAAGTTTTTTTTTTACTCTGAGTGCGTGGAATGGGCTGCCAGTGACGGTAGTGGAGGCGGATATGATAGGATCTTTTAAGAGACTCCTGGATAGGTACATGGAGCTTAGAAAAATAGGAGGGCTATGGGTAACCCTAGGGAATTTCTCAAGTAAGTACATGTTTGGCACGGCATTGTGGGCTGAAGGGCCTGTATTGTGCTGTAGGTTTTCTATGTTTCTGTTTCTATTGTGGGCCCACAGACCTTTTGCTGTGCTGTACTGTGCTTTGTTAATAGTGATGTGTGCTTGCTACAATAGACATTCCACAAGCTATTTTCTATTGTTGATATAAGCTTCCTCAAAATGGTCTTTTGTTGGCAGAAACCTCTCTGCACATCTGTACAGCCAACCCAATCAGCTCACCATGACCGACAATATCATTTACATAGAGCACAGATGTCAGAGAATAATTCCACATCTTCTTAGAGATGCAGGATTCAAACATTGCAAATGCAAATTTGGGATGGACTTAATCAAACAATACACTTCAGATTTCCATAGGGACACTTAGTGAGGTTTTGAATGTCACTTGAATCCAATGTCATGGTTCCGTAAATAGGAAGGAAAGGTGAGGTGGTGGGTGGGGAGGGTGTTGGATGAGGAAGTAGAGGGGAAAAGGAATTAAAGGGCAAGGGAAAGAACAGGAAGAAGAAAAATAAATATTTCGAATTATCAGAGGCGTGATTTTCAAGGACTCTACAACGCATTCTCAGGATTATTTATTTTACTGGTATGATTTGTGCTCTTTCGCACATTTGTTGTTTGCCAGTCTTTGTTAATTATAGTATTTCATAAATTCTATTGTGTTTCTTTATTTTCCTGTAAATGCCTGCAAGGAAATGGATCTCAAGGTAGTATATGGTGACATACAGTACATGTACTTTGATAATAAATTTTCTTTGAGTTGAATTCCTCGGTGTTATCATTTCAGAGGACCTGCCCCGGGACCAGCACGTAAGTGCAATTATGAAGAAAGCACGGAAGCACCTCTGCTTCCTTAGGAGTTTTCAAAGATTCTGCATGATATGTAAAACTTTGCCAAACATCTACAGATGTGTGATGGAGAGTATATTGATAGATAGATGATAGATAGATAGATACTTTATTCATCCCCATGGGGAAATTCAACTTTTTTTCCAATGTCCCATACACTTGTTGTAGCAAAACTAATTACATACAATACTTAACTCAGTAAAAAAATATGATATGCATCTAAATCACTATCTCAAAAAGCATTAATAATAGCTTTTAAAAAGTTCTTAAGTCCTGGCGGTTGAATTGTAAAGCCTA
Organism: Hemitrygon akajei; assembly: GCF_048418815.1. Lineage (NCBI taxonomy): Eukaryota > Metazoa > Chordata > Chondrichthyes > Myliobatiformes > Dasyatidae > Hemitrygon > Hemitrygon akajei. The sequence goes on along the minus strand of NC_133134.1, from coordinate 11,091,331 downwards.
ATGGCATTGGGGAGTATTGACCTCTTCATCCTGTCTGAGGAGCATTGCATCGATAGTAACCTGTCGCTGAAACTGCTTCTCTGTCTCTGGATGGTGCTATGTAGAGGATGTTCAGAGTTATCCATAATTGACCGTAGCCTACTCAGCGCCCTTCGCTCAGCTACCGATGTTAAACTCTCCAGTACTTTGCCCACGACAGAGCCCGCCTTCCTTACCAGCTTATTAAGACGTGAGGCGTCCCTCTTCTTAATGCTTCCTCCCCAACACGCCACCACAAAGAAGAGGGCGCTCTCCACAACTGACCTATAGAACATCTTCAGCATCTCACTACAGACATTGAATGACGCCAACCTTCTAAGGAAGTACAGTCGACTCTGTGCCTTCCTGCACAAGGCATCTGTGTTGGCAGTCCAGTCTAGCTTCTCATCTAACTGTACTCCCAGATACTTGTAGGTCTTAACCTGCTCCACACATTCTCCATTAATGATCACTGGCTCCATATGAGGCCTAGATCTCCTAAAGTCCACCACCATCTCCTTCTCCATCTCCAGTTGCATCACAGCCTGGTACGGAAACACCAATGCCCTTGAACGGAAAATCCTACAAAAGATGGTGGATACTGCCCAGTGGGACCCCACAATCAAGGTCATGCTCTCTTCTCGCTGCTGCCATCAGGAAGAAGGTACAAAAGCTTCACGACTCACATCACCAGATTCAGGAACAATTATTACCCTTCAACCATCAGTCTCTTGAACCAAAGGGGATAACTTCACTCAACTTCACTTGCCCCATTATCGAAATGTTCCCACAACCAAAGTACTCACTTTCAAGGACTCTTCCTCTCATGTTCTTGATATGTATTGCTTGTTTATCAATGTTGTTTCTTTGTTTTTTGTATTTGCGCAGTTTGTTGTCTTTTGCACACTGGTTGAACACCCAAGTTGGTGCGGTCTTTCATTGATTCTATTATAATTCTAATTCTATTATGGATTTATTGAGTATGCTTGTAAGAAAATGAATTTCAGGCTTGTATATTGTGACATACATGTACTTTGATAATAAATTTACTTTGAACTTTGAGTTGCTTTACAAAAAAAATGGGTGTCTTGAAATGGAAGATTTAAGGATCATCTAGGATTATTTCTAGAGTTCAATGATATGAGGGGTGATCTTTTCAAGAATGAAGTTACATTCCATGAGGATCATTCACTAATTGGGGCAATCTTATCATTTAAAACTGGGATGAAGTTTTATCAGACATCTGGTCGTCCAGCACAGCCATTTCACATGTCAACCTACACTGCCTCCCTTATTTGGTTCTAGGCTCCACCTTCCTTTTCCATCATCTGCAGCTCTCTGGTGCCTCCACCTATCACCTGCCAACCTCTAATCCCCATCCCTCTCCAACCAGCTCCATCGACCAATCATCCCTCCTCAGCTGGACTGCACTAACACTTGCCAGTGCCAATCCCATATAATCAATCTCTCCCTCTCCCTCTCCCTCTCCCTCCCTCTCTCTCCCTCTCTCTCTCTCTCTCTCTCTCTCTCGATACAAGGTCTCTACCCAAAACATCAGCTGTTAATTTCTCTCTACAGATGCTGCCTGACTTGCTGAGTTCTTCCAGCATTTTGTTCTTGACTCCTGTCAGTCACTATGCTCTACTACATTGGCCACAGAACTTTCCTCATCCAGGATACTCCCTTGTTGTCCTCTCCTCTCTCACACACTCACCCAAAAATCCCTCCCCAGCAGGTTGTAACCCTCCTCCTCAGAGAGCTGTGGAGAAAAATTCATTGAACAGGTTCAAGGCCCAGATAGGCAAATTGATTCAGACTGTGAGGGGGAGTACAAAGATCATGGGGATCTACATGAAGTGGAGTTGAGTCTATTATCCAATTGGCTATGATGTCAATGGAATTGCGAAGGCTACAAACCACAAATGTCACTGGCGTGCTGCAGAGGCCGTATCTATGGAACTTCCAGGGAGGAAAACGACATGCAAATTCTCTTCAAACAAAACTTAGTTGAAGGTTAACAAGTGAACACACTAAGTGAAATTTGTTATCACTTCCTGTCATCAAACAATCACTTGTATGTAGCCAAATTGGTATTTGGTTTATATTGTCGTATACACAGAGGTACAGTGAAAAAGCTAGCTTTGCATGCTGTCCATACAGTTCATTGAGATTGTACAAAACAAAGGCAATATTTACAAGTTAAATCAGCTTAATCATAAGCAGATCTACAATAAGATAGCGAGGCGAAGTGGAGATTCATCTCTACCAAAGGCTAGAGGTGTGAGGCACCCCGCCTTCCCTCCTCTAGCCTGTAGGTCACTGTTGGGCAAGGTGTAGAACTTGCTTAGTCCCCTGATCAGGGTCACGTGAACCCATGGGAGCAGGTGGTGGATGGTCATATGAACCGGTGCACATATATTTATTGAGATATAGTCCTCCAGGCTCTTCGAGCTGCACTGCCCAGGAATCCCCTGACTTAATCCTTGCTTAATCTCAGGACAATTTACAATCACCAGTTAATCTATTAACTGATTCGACTTGGGACCGTAGCAGGAAACCCACGTGGTCACAGAGGGAATGTACAAACTCTTTATAGACAGCGGTGGGAATTGAACCTGGGTCGCAGATACTACAAAGCACTGTGCTAGCCACTACACCACCATGCCATCACAAGTCCTGGTTATGCGGCCACTGATGCCAGGCAGACAATCTCTGAAGAGTATTGGTGGTCGCTGGGGTCACCCATCTTGTAAAGACACTGCCCAGAAGAAGGCAATGGCAAACCACTTCTGTAGAACTCGCCAAGAACAGTCATGGTGAAAAGACCATTATTGCCAATGTCATACGACACGGCACATAACGAACAGATGAACAATAAGATGGGATATGCAATGCACTGAAAAAGTTGATGTGAATTCACAGCTCAGAGAAATGAGGACTGGGACTCAGAGACATTTTACAGATATGTTGCCATCATAAACAGAGTACATGCCTCTCCATAAAATATGGAACAGTTAATCCACTTATTCCAAGGTTAAGTAAACTCAAAAGTGAGTCAGAACATTATCTTTGAAGGGGACAATTTTATTTGTTCCAAGCGCAACAAAAAGATGTGTGGAATTTAAATCTTTACATATTCAATTTTCAAGTAAACACAATTGATTTCATAATTGACTTGATTGCAATTTTTTTCCCCTATATGTGTGTCTATAAAAAAGTTTTTCCAAATAGCCAGATGCAGGCATCACATGGATAGGAAGGAGTAAGGATCAGAAATCACTGGAACAAGAGGCCATTTGGTTGGTCACTTGCATGACAGCGCCCTGAGAAAGTTGTGGCCCAGCTCAATATGCACTATGACCCAACAAACCCTTCAGTCCTGATGAAGGGTCTCAGCTAGAAACATTACTTTTCTTCTTAAATTCTGTCCGACCTGCTGAGTTCCTCCAGCGTTTTGTGTGTTGTACTTTGGACTTCCAGTAACTACAGAATCTCATGTCTGCTTCAATTTATAGATTGCTCGAGTGCCTTTTTAAAGTACTTCTTACTTGTGCTTGCATCATCCTTTCCAATCACGCAAATCTAAATGTCCTGCTTGAGAAAAATCCTCTTTTTGCTTCTCATTATCACTGAATATAATCTTAAATTGAAAAAAAAAGACACCCCAGAACTTGCCATTGATTGTGTATTGCCAAGAAACAGGTAAAATACTGTGAAAACTTGACTTATTACCAAAGTTCAAATTAAATTTATCTAAGTACATATTTATCACCATAAACAACTCTGAGATTCATTTTCCTGCAGGCTGAAAGAATTGTAGCTATTGAATTATGGACATGCACTGGTGAATCTGTGGAATTCATTGTGCTACACATGGCTGTGGAGGGCCAGTTATTGGGTATATTTAAAGTGGAGGTTGATAGGTTCGTGGTTAGTAACGGTGTCAAAGGTTACATGGGGAAGGCAGGAGAATGGAGTTGAGAGGGAAAGTAAAGCAGTCACAATGGAATGGTGGAACACTCGATGGGCTGAATGGCCTACTCCTGCTCCTACCTCTTATGGTCTTACAGCACAAAGCATTGAAGCTTTTCAGTTCAATGCCTTGGCCAACATGGACAAGACGGGCCAAATGGCCTCCCTGTACAGCAAATTTTTATGATTCTAATTTAGGGAGGAAGGGAAAATAAATATTATCGCTTGGTTGTTTAGGTTGGTTGTTAATGGTGAGAGGATGAGCCACAGGAATGATGATCTTTTTGTTGACAATATGTGGCAGTTACTTGAAAGCAAACCAAAACTGCTGAGAGACTAAACCAGGGTACTCAACCCTGTATGACGTTCTACTAAACAACAAATTTTCAAATCTAAAAAACTTACATTCAGTCCCTTATCACAAAACCAGCAAAGACAAATGATCTTATAGTGATAAAAAACTAACAAAACTAAATTATCGATATAGCGGTCTTAGCATTCAAAGCAGCATAGCTAAGTGTTCTGTTTAGCGATATAACTAATACTAGACGTAATTAGTAGTTGAGCTAAATTAGCTTTCCAATTAACGCAATTACCGATCGAATAGCGCTACAGGTCAAGGGAAGATTAGGTTCAAGCCCAACTGTACTGACATGAGAACATAACTCAATTTGACACTATCTGTCTGAGGGAGTATCTTATTGGCTCTCCAATGTGACATTAAATCATGGTCACACTTCCTTGCTCAAGTGGACCCGACAAGGCGCAGAATCACTAGCTGAGGGGTGCTGCAGCTGACACCTAGTGTCCAGGAGCCAAACTTTTTCCCTGATCTCAGCCACTCAAATAGATTACCAGCAAGTTCAAGTCATCATTCCATCATACATGAATATAGCCAAACGAAGCAATGTTCCTGAGGCCAAGGTGCGACACACATTACCAACAGCACATAGCACATATGGTTATGATGTCAGACGAAACATAGTCACAAAGAAGTAAAAAATGATATAGTGTAACCCCAATTCCTGAGTGGCATGACTATACGTAGTCCTGGTCCAGCTTGTTCTTCCTCCAGATGAACACCGGGGGGCAGCACAGATAGGAAGTCCCTGGCCTCAACCCAGCATGAATTCCAATCCACCCAGAGGCTTCTCCCACACAGAGGGTCACAGAAAACTACAACGTAGAAACAGGCCTTTCGGCCCATCTATTCCATGCCAAACTATTAGCCTGCCTAGCTCCACCACTGACCCACTCCCAGACTATAGCCCTCCATACCCCTCCCAATCATGTACTTATCAAAATGTCTCTTAAATATTGAAATCAAGCCCACATCCAGCCCTTGTGTTGGCAACTTGTTCCAGTGATCAAATTCCCCCTTATGTTCCCCTTAAACATTTCATCTTTCACCCTTAACCCACATGTTTGAGAATTGTAATGGGTGACTTCATCAGGGATATCTTCCTGGTTATGAAGCTATTTCTTTCCTTTTGTGAAAGGTGCTGGGTCTATTCAATACTGCTTTGGTAATTGAGAAGACAGCATTATTAATGTTCAAAACAGATCAGGAGATCAGAATGGATCGTTTATTCAGGGTATGTTTTGTGCTATAAAACAAGGTAGCAGGTTCAGTAAAAGAACTGCCACTTCATCACAAGAGAATCATGAAGGCAGGTCTGCTGAGGATAACCTAGATTTATTACAGGCCATGGTACACAATACTGTTTGTTGGCTGCTGGTTTGCAGCCAAAGTCCATGAAGTGACCAAGACATTGAAGCCCGTGAGAGAGTTGCACAAGCACATGAATTAGTCAACTGGATGCAGTCATGATATTGCATTTCAATTCAATATAAATGCAATGCAAGTATGAGCTAAAAAGAAACAACCCGTTCAGATTTCACCTACTACATTTCAGGAGAAGGCAGAAACCACAAGGATTGGAAGAGATTGTAAATCTCAACACCAGCCTCCAGGGATATTAGAATTAAAAGTCACAGTTGCATGCCAATCAGGACCAGAGTTTCAAACTCTGCAACTGCTAAGGAGCAAATTGATTCAACTCAACTTAACCCAGTCACTGCCAGTCAATTGTCCCTTTGGTAATAACATCCCAGACACACACACACACAATAAAAACGTGCTTTAACCAAAAAAATTCATCTTTAATGTCCTTTGTGACTCTCCATCTTCGAGTGCACAAGTGCTAGAGCGGGGGAGTGAGGGGGAGCAGGGGGGAGCGAGGGGGATCGTAAGATGTAGGATCAGAATCAGGCCAATCTTTTACTTCTTGTCGAGGTTTACAAGATTATGAGGGGCACTGGTTGAGTGGAGGGAGAGTATCTGTTTCCCAGGGTTGAAATGCTAATAGCAGAGAGCACACGTTGAAGGTGAGAGGGTGTAGGTTCAGGGGGAATGTGAGGGGTAAGTTTTTTTACTCACAGAGTTGTGGATGCCTGGTATGTTAGGAGAGGGAAATACATTAGAGGATTTTAAGAGTCGTCTGGATAGGATGGAGGGATAATGGACATGGTGTAGTCAGGAAGGATCAGTGTTTGGGTGTTTTTGATGTGCTTTTAACCTGGTTTGGCACAACAATGTGGGCTGAATGGCCTTTCCCTCTGCTGTACTCTTCTGTGTTTCCATTGAATCTATTCTGCCATTTCACAATGGCTGATTTAATTCCATCCCCCCCAACCCAATTCTCCTGCCTTCTCCCTGTAACCTTTGATGCCCTTACTGATCAAGAACTTATCAACCTTGGCTTTAAATACACCCAGTGACTTGGTCTCCATGGTGTCTTTGGCACTAAATTCCACAGATTCACCACTCTCTCACCAAAGAAACCCCTCCCTATCCAAAAGGGGTGTTCTTTCCATTCCAATACTGTGTCATCTGGTTCCAGATCTTCCAACTATTTAAAACATTCTTGCCACCTCCACCACAACCACAACTTCTACTACCCAATGACATCCCTCCCCTCACACCTCCTAACCCTACTGAGCACAGGGTCAGAGCCACCAAACACTCTTCATATACCAATCCTTTCAATCCTGGTATCACCTCCCCTAGACCCCTCCAACGCCTGCACATGGACAACAGTGCGTGTGTGTGCATATGAATGTGTGTGATCTATGTGTTAGAAGTGAGTGTGCGAGAGTGTGATCTGTGTGAGTGTGAGATAGTGCAAAGGAGACGGGCCCTATCCCTCTATCGTGCATGAACTTGAGGACAGAAATGGACAATCTCTGCGTGCGTGTGCGATCTCCCTGGTCCCCCTCCAACACCAACACACGCACACGAGTGAGTGTGTGTGATCTACATGTTAAGAGTGCAGGTGCATGAGAGACAGCGTGTCAGAGTGTGATCTGTGTGAGTGTACGAGTCTGTGAGACAGTGCAGGGGAGACCGTCCCTCTCTCTTTATGCTGCACAATTTGAGAACAAAAAAGGACAGTGATCTCCAGTCAGTCTAAATTCCCCGACACCTTCATGAATTATGCACGTATACAACTCAGCACCATTTGAAACCACACAAAGCAATTCCATAGGACACATTAGTTCGTCTGCACAGCATCAGCAACACTTTTCCAAAGCCGGAGCCTTTACCGGGGCCAGACCAGCTGGATTAGTTTAGTTTGGCATATGTAAGAACACTGAAAGTGCAATAATCCACTTAACTGTACTTAAATCAGAGATGTTCATCAGTTTGGTAACACTCAGAATTTAAATTGGATTAAGATGTTTAATCTTCACTGAAAAAGGACTGGACCATACTCAACCTGCAGACTCCCTTCTCAAGGAGTTTTTGAAATGAATCATGTTCTCTTTTTTTATTTGCACAATTTGTGTTTTGCACTTTGGTTGTTTATCAGTCTCTGCTTACGTATTATTTTTCATAAATTCTACTGTATTTATTTTTCTGTAAATGCCTGCAGGCAAACCTATCTGTGGCAACATCAGCATCAACTTTATGAGATACAGAAGTTGCTGCTGCAGCCCATGGTTCACCATGTTGTGATCAGAGATGCTCCTCTGCACATCGCTGTTGTAACGTGTGGTTGTCTGAGTTACTGTTCCCTTCCTGTCAGCTTAAACCAGTCCGTCCGTTCTCCCCTGACCTCGCTCATTAACAAGGCATTTTTAACCACTGAACTGCTGCTCACTAGCTCATTTTGCTTCTTGTATCATCTTCTGTAAACCAGAGACCGCTGTGTGCGTGAAAATCCCAGGAGATCAGTGGTTTCCAAGATACTCAAGCCACCCTTTCATGGTTCATGCCTCTTAGACGGCATTTCTTCCCCATTCTGATGTTTGGTCTGAACAACAACTGAACCTCTTGACCATGTCTGCATGCTCTTATGCATTGAGTTGCTGCCATATGATTGATTATTAGATATTTGCATTAACGAGCAGGTGTACCTAATAAAGTGGCCACTAGGAGCGTGTGTTTGAAAAGCACTTCAGATTTGTTTTTGAATTTGTCCACATTACACCAGTCATAAAAATTGTAAGGTTTTAGATTTCCTGCAGCTTGCTGGGCTATTTTTGGAAATAAAAAGTGTGTTGTTGGTAGCACGGTATGGATAGGGGAATAATCAGACCAGGGAATTTTAATCCAAATCACCCTGTTTAATATATGGCAATAAAATTTTATCGCCTGGTGGTTCTGCGGAAGAGAGGAAGAAGCACAACGAAGAAAAATAAACTTGCATTTCTGTAGTACTTTTCACACAGGCTTGGCCTCCCAGAGTACTTCCAGTGTTGTTCGACATTCCCTGCCCGCTGTATCCCGTGGGGGGTGCAGAACATTCCAGATGGTTCAGAGTTTGCCCTTTGAACTTTGAAAGAATGAGCTATACGTTGAACGTTCTCTGTCAAAACACAACAATGGGTCTGCTGGTGGGGTAGGTCAAATGGGAAACTGCTGGGTAAGGTGAAGGATCAAGTCATAAAAGGCTAAACTTGTTAAGGAACAATTGAAAGGTTAATTTTGACCAACATCGCTTTGCAGCTGAAACATTTATAAGTTTATTGGTTTAAGAACAGCAGCTTTTGAATTGTTGCCTAGGCAGGCTGCATGGATAATGTTTCGATTCAAGGACGTGGTAATATCACACACTTTATTGTTATAAGGCACACATGTTTTCAGGAGAACAGTTTGTGCTGTGAAAGGGGAGTAGACCTGCTCTGGTGCAACAGTTCCAAAGCACAGGAGAGCAAGAGGTTCTAGAGTGAACTTGACCCAAGGCATCAAAGTCACGTCTCTCCCCACAATCAGAATTATCAACTCAAAGCACTGCTTCAAGGTGGCAACATCTATCCAACAAGGGCAGCTTCCAGCCCGCGTCATCTTCTCACAGCTACCATTGGGCAGGATGTACAGTAGCCTGAAGCTCCACTCGTCCAGGTTCAAGAACAGCTACTTCCCTTCAATCATTTAGTTCTCAAAACATCAGGCATAGCCCTCAACAACCCACACAAAATGCTGGAGGAACTCAGCAAGCCAGGCAGCATCAATGGAAAGGAGTAAACAGTCAACGTTTCAGGCCGAAACCCTTCATCAGGACTGGAAAAAAAGAGATGAAATTTAGAACAAGAAAGTGGGGGGAGGGGAGGGAGAAGTATAAGATGGGAGTTGATAGGTGAAACTGGGAGAGGGAGGGGGTGAGGTAAAGAGCTGGGAAGCTGATGGGTGAAATAGATAAATGGCGAGGGAAAGGGGGAATCTGATAGGAGAGGGTAGAAGACCTTGGAAGAAAAGGAATGGGGAGGAGCACCAGGAGAAGGCGATGGACAGGTAAGGAGATAAGGTAAACGGGAATGGAAATGGTGAAGGCGGGGCAGTTAATGGAAGATTGAGAAATCAATGTTCGTGCCATCAGGCTGGAGGCTACCCAGATGGAATATAAGGTGTTGTTCCTCCAACCGGAGTGTGACCTCATCGCAATGACTGAGGAGGTCATGGACTGACGTCGGAATGGGAATGGGAAGTAGAACTGAAGTGGCTGGGCACTGGGAGATTCCGCTTTTTTGGGCAGACAGAACGTAGGTGCTTGGTGAAGCAGTCTCCCCATCTACATCAGGTCTCACAGATAAACAGGAGGCCACACCTGGAGCACCGGATTCAGCAGATGACCCCAAAAGTTCACAAGTGAAGTGTCAGCTCACCTGGAAGGACTGTTTGGGGCCTGAATGGCAGTGACGGAGGAGGGAGGAGGGATGAGTGGACAAGGGGGTTGCATTGAGAGTGCTCCCTGGGGAGAGTGGAAAGTGAGGGGGAGGGAAAGATGTGCTTGGTGGTGGGGTCCCATGGGAGATGGTGGAAATTCCAGAGAATTATGTGCTGGACACGAAGGCTACTAGGGTAGAAGATGAGGACAAGAGGAACCCTATGCCTGGAGGAATGGCGAGAGAATGGGGTGAGAGCAGAACAGTGCGAATCGGAAAAGATGCGGGTGAGAACTGCATTGATTAGGGCATAGCCCTAATTAAGGTTGCATCTTACTCCAGCAAAACCAACCCTAATGAGGCTTAGGGCATCACCTCTTAAAGATGTCCTTGATGGTGAGGGGGGTTGTGGCAAAGTCCACAACCCTCTGCAGCCTCTTGCCATCCTGTGCATCAGAGGCTCCATGCATCCAATCAGAATGCTCTCCATCTCTGGCAGTGTTCAGGGCTTCCTTCATTGTGTCAGTAGCGAAAACAGAGCTACTGACAGTCATGCAAGTTCTGGGTGGAGACTCAGGATCACCGTCACATTCAGATGCAGAAGGATTCTTCGTTGCTGGTTTGTTTTACCAACCAGGGTTATTATCCCTGAGCTGAACCCCTGAATACAGAGGGTGGACCACTCTTGGTCTGGCATCTACCCTTTCAATTGTCTGGCATTGGTGACCCTACCAAGAGCCAAAACACAAGGCTCTGTCTCCAGCCAACATAGCTCTCCAGGTCATTGAGGCACTCAATTCTCCAAACCCTATGACAAGGTTGTGGTCCTCCTTGAGGTGAACAACTGATCAGTACTCCTTTGAAGGAATCCAATTGGAAGCTGAAGTCTAATAATAGTGGGTTTCAGAAGATTTTGATAACATCTTAAATGACTGAGTTTGCATGGTTCAGTGTTTTGTGTCAAAGTTCAAAGTAAAAGTTATGATTAAAGTACATATAATGGGGGCCATTTTATTAGGTATACCTGTACACCTGCTCATTAATGCAAATATCTAATCAGCCAATCACGTGGCAGTAACTCAATACATAAAAGCATGCAGACGTGGTCAGTCTCTAGAGTTTACAGAATGGTGCAAAAAGACATCCAGTGAGTGGCAGCTCTGTGGGCAAGAACTCCTTGTTAATGAGAGAGGTCAGAGGAGGATGGCCAGACTGGTTCAAACTGTCAAAAAAGTGACAGTAACTCAAATAATCACACATTACAACAGTGCTGTGTGGAAGAGCATCTCTGAACACAACACATCGAACCTTGAAGTGGATGGGCTACAGCAGCAGATGACCATGAACATAGATGAAATATGATGGCAGAATGTAGTATTAATGGTAAGGCTCTTGGCAGTGTGGAGGATCAGAGGGATCTTGGGGTCCGAGTCCATAGGACATTCAAAGCAGCTGCGCAGGTTGACTCTGTGGTTAAGGCAGTGTACGGTGTATTGGCTTTCATCAATCATGGAATTGAATTTAGAAGCCAAGAGGTAATGTTGCAGCTACATAGGACCCAGGTCAGACCTCACTTGGAGTACTGTGCTCAGTTCTGGTCACCTCACTACAGGAAGGATGTGGAAGCCATAGAGAGGGTGCAGAGGAGATTTACAAGGATGTTGTCTGGATTGGGGAGCATGCCTTATGAGAAAAGGTTGAGTGAACTCGTCCTTTTCTCCTTGGAGCGACGGAGGAAGAGAGGTGACCTGATAGAGGTGTATAAGATGATGAGAGGCATTGATCGTGTGGATAGCCAGAGGCTTTTTCCCAGGGCTGAAATGGTTGCCACAAGTGGACACAGGTTTAAGGTGCTTGGGAGTAGGTACAGAGGAGATGTCAGGGGTAAATTTTTTACTCAGGGAGTGGTGAGTGCGTGGAATGGGCTGCCAGCAATGGTGGTGGAGGTGGATGCGCTAGGGCTTTTTAAGAGACTTTTAGATAGGTCCATAGAGCTTAGTAAAATAGAGGGCTATTAAAGACTAAAGGGCTATTAAATTACCTAGTAATTTCTAAGGTAGGGACATGTTCGGCACAACTTTGCGGGCCTAAGGGCCTGTATTGTGCTGTAGGTTTTCTATGTTTCTATACACTCAGTGGCCACTTTATGAGGTATTGGAGGTAGCTAATAAAGTAGCCACTGAGTATATTTGGGCAAGAGTCCATTGAAAGTGGCAATATTACAATTACTCATGTGGGAGAACCACATCATCTTCATTAACAAAACAGGCTCAGATGCGGATGTACTTCTGGTGACAGTTGGTAAAATTCCATCTTCCCACGAGCATATCAGTGCAATTCTACAGTGGCATCACAGAGAGCATCCTCACATCAGCCACTACCGTCTGGTTTGCTGCAGCATCTTCTCACAATGTACAAAACGCCCAGCAAGCTGTCAGGTCAGCAGAAAGGGTCACTGGCTGCAGCCTACCATCACCGCCGGGCTTGTACGTGTGCAGGAAAAAGAAGCAGGCAATGGTTTTCCCTGCAAGTGCTACCCACCCAGAAAACTGCCCTTTCCAAAAACACCCTTCTGTAAAATGCTTTAAGGCTATAAAAAACAAAAACTTCACACCAAATTAAAAGTTTCTTCCCCCAGTAGTTAACCTGATCAACCATTCTCGTTAGCCCCCGCATCCCTCTCTATCTATAACCACTGTCCCTGCACTGTAAATACTTTAAACCACTTTTTATAATGCTGTTTACATTGTAAAAACCTGCTGCTTTTGATGTATTTATGTACATTTTATTCCATATTTGTATATTAACCACTAACTTTATTTTTATATAATTCTTTACACTTTATATTTGTTGAATGTTGTTTTTTTTTGTTGCAAGTTATACCCTGACTAACACACCACATCAAATTCGTAATCCATGTAAATGGATATGGTGAATAAAGTTGATCCTTGAGTTAATCGTTGAACTCAAGTGTGCAGGAGTAACACACAGAGCTCCTTGAACCGATCCTACCAATTAAAACATTGACTTGCAGCTTTATTCAATCCCGGTCTCTGTTCTACAGCTGCGACCTGCAAACCAATAAAGTAACCAATTCTAGTTCCAGATTCCCGATTCAGATTTTTTGTTGGAGTAACATTAATATTCACTGCTTTGTGAAGAAATGTTCCCAATATCGCATCATATGAAAGAGTTCATGCATGAGGAATGTTTAATGGCGCTGAGCTATACTCGGGGCAGTTTAGAAGAATGGGGGGGGGGGGGGGGGAGGAATCCTAATGAAACCTATTGAAAGGTAGAATAGCCACAGAGAGGATGTTTCCAGTCGTGGGAGAAGCTGGGACCAGAGGGCACAGCCTCAGAACAGAAGGACAGAGATAAGAGGAATGTCTTTAGCCAGAGATGTGGGGGAATCTGTGGAATTCATTGCCACAGACAGCTGTGGAGGCCAAGTTATTAGGTATATTTAAAGCAGACATGATAAGATTCTGATTAGGCAGAGTGTCAAAGGTTATAGAGAGAAGGCACAAGAATGGAGGTTGAGAGGGAAAATAAATCAGCCATGATTGAATGGCAGAGAAGACTCAATGGGCTGAAATAGCCTAATTCTGCTCCTATGTCATATGGCTTTATCTGAAGTCCTAATGTGAAGGCCCTCTCCCTCGCTGTGGATTGTCCAGGGAAAGAATTTTTAAAAATCTATTTCAATGAACCTTTAAACACCTCATCAATCACCTCTCAAAATCTTCCAAAAGGATGACAGGCTCCATCTGTTCAATCTGAACTTAAGTCTTCAGCCTCTGTCAAGTTTGTTCCTCAGAGAATCTAGATGGTTTTTCTCATGGTGAGCATGACCTGGTACAGGCCAACCCCGGGCTACGGTCATCTGGGTATTAGAAATTGCCCTTGCAGTATTCACAAATCACTACTCACAAACTTAAGATAAGAAACATTTGCTCTCACTGAATTTGTGAAATAAATCAATACCAGCTTCTATCCCACTGTTATCAGACCCTAGAACAGACCGCTTGTATGAAAAGACTCCTGGCCTCACAAACTACCTCATTATGATCTTGCACTTTATCGTTTACCTCCTCTGCACTATTTATTATTAATTGTTATTTTTTTCTTTCTTTTTATATTTGCACAGTTTGTTGTCTTTTGCACACTGGTTGTCCACCCTCTTAGTGCAGTCCTTCATTGATTCTATTATGGTTATTGGATTTATTGAGTATGAATGCAAGAAAATGAATCTCAATATGGTGACATCGTCGTGGCTATCCCTCGAGGTCGAGGATGTTGATCTATCACAGAGCAAAGACGCCTGTGCGTGTATTTGTTTAACGTGTACTTGATGTTGCACTCCAAGAAGCACACGATACTTCACAAATCAACCAACTGATTCCAATGGCATGGAAACCATGACGACTGGAGCTGATGGATTTGTTGCAGCCTTCATCCGCCTTCACAGCCATTGAGTTCGAAGTAACTTCGTCCGCCTGTTCCACCGTTGAGGTCTTGATTGGATTGTTCTTTGTCAGGGACCTCACCCTCGACCTTACCGCACTGGGTGACCCTACTAGGAGCATAGCTCCAGACAGCATCGCTCTCGGGAGGATCTCAGGACCACTCAAGCTTCTCCACCACGACAAGGTGACAATCCATCCACAGAGAAATCCACCGTGTACATATATGTACTTTGATAATAAACCTACTTTGAACTTTGGTAGCTGTTCCACTTTATTCTGCATCATTATTGTTTTACGTCATTCTTGCTCAATGCACTGTGTATGTACAGTGTGTATGTTAGATTTTTCACTGTATCTTGGAACATGTGACAATAATCAACCAATACTTTACACAATAAATAATCAATATTTTCCTCACTCGTACTTCTACATGTGTGTACAGACGACCCAGGGTTGGGGACAGTGGTGGGACCGAAAATAAAGAAGAAAAAGACGAGATTCTGCAGATGCTGGAAATCCAGAGCAACACACACAAAATGCTGGAGGAACTCTGCTGGGCAGGCAGCATCTGTGGAGAGGAATAAAGTCGTCTTTTCAGGGCAAGATCCTTTATCAGGGCCAGAGAGCGAGGGAGAAGAAGCCACAATAAAGTGATGGGGCAGGGGAAGGTGGACAAGTTCTAAGGGCAAGTGAAAAATCGGAGAGCAGCAGAGGACATGGTGGGGGTGGGGGGGGGGGGGGGGAAGATACTTTCGTGTTTTAGGAACAGAACTGCCCTGTAATACGAGGGTCGCCTGTATTAGTCAGATCAAGAGAAGTGGCAAAAAGAGCCAGAAAACAGAGTCATAGATTGATATAGCCCAGATAGAGGCCCTTCAGCCCACAAACTCCATGCTGATTATCAAGCACCTATCATACTAATCTCATTTACCAATCCTTGGCAATGCAAATGCGCATTCAATACTTAAATGTTACGACAACGTATGGCAACAATTATCTTACTGTATATGCTGGAAGCAATGTCTTCATCAAAATCCAGATACTGGAGTCAAATTATAGTGTGGGGGAAGGCGGCAGATTTCCACACTAGGATCCGTTGCTCAACCTTCTTTGCTATAGTCATAACCAGGACAGAATCCATTGTTTTAAGAACTGCCACAGCTTTAGAACCTTAAATACTACATCATACAGGCCCTTCGGCCCACAATGTTATGCTGACATTTAACCTACACTAAGATCAATCAAACCCGTCATTCCAATACAACCCTCCATTTCTCTATTATTCAAGTGCCCCTATTCTATTATTCTTAGATGCCCCTAATGTGTGTCTGCCTCTACCACCACCCCTGGCAGGGCATTCTACGCATTCACCACTTTCTGTGTAAACAACCTGCCTCTGACATCCCCCTGTACTTTCCTCTGATTACCTTAAAATTATAACCCATGGGATTAGCCATTTCTACCCTGGGAAAAAGTCTCGGGCTCTCCACTTGATCTATGCCTCTTATCATCTTGTACAACTCTATCAAGTCACTTTTCATCCCTCTTCACTCCAAATGAAAAGGCCTAGCTCGCTCAACCTTTCCTCAAAAGACATGCTGTCTAACCCAAGCAGCATCCTGGTAAACCTCCTCTGCACCCTCTCTAAAGTTTCCACATCCTTTCTATAATAAGGGGAACAGAACTGAACACAATTTTCCTTCCAAGTGTGCTCTCAAGGGTTTTATAGAACTGTAACATTACCTCGTGCCTCTTGATTAACGAAGGCCAGTACACCATACACGTTGTTAACCACTCTAACTTGCCTAGTTGGAGTGGTTTCTGTGGGGTCAGTGACAAGGTCTTTTCTATGACAGGTGCCTACTTTTGGCCAGTACAGTACAGGAACAGAGTGTTCGTCCCACCATGTCTGTGCTGACTATGATGGAAATTGATGCTATCTGCCTTCATATGGTCAATAAACTCTGCCTGTTCACACTTCTGCCGAAATATCTCGGTTACTGCTTTCACATCTGCTTTCCCAACAGCACATATCACTCTGTGTTAAAAAAAATTAATCTCTTAAACTTTCCCCCTCTCACCTTAACTTTATGTCCTCTGGTAATTGAAATGATGCAACACCTCACACTTGTCCAGATTGCACCTCATCTGCCATTTCTCCGCTCAAATTTTCGACTGGTTTATATCTTGCTGAATCCTTTGACAACCTGCCTTGCTATCCCCAACTCCACTTTCTGTGTCATCTGAAAATTTACTAATTAGTCCCCTTACATTTCATCCAGAGACTCCTACACAGATCACTGCAAATCCCCACGGGTCAGTGACCCAGAGTGACAAATACACTCCTCCACTCTTCTGTGCCGAAGCCAACTTTAATCCAATCTACCAACTCACTGTAGAGCACTAATGCACAGAAACAGGCCCTTCACCCCATCTAGTCCATGCTGAATTGTTATTCTGCCTTGTCCAATCAACCTGCAGCTTTACCGCAGCCCCCATACCCCTCCCATCCATGTACTTCACCAAACTTGCATCTACCATTTCCACTGGCAGCTTGTTCCATACTCACACAACACACTGAGTGGTTACCTTTCAGTTTCCCTTTCAATTTTTCTTCTTTCACCCTTAACCTATGACCTCTGGTTCAAGTCTCACACTACCTCAGTAGAAAAAAAAACTGGCTTGTTTTACCTAACATGTCCCGACAATATGTTTGCAAATTTTCTCTGTATTCCTTCAATCTTACTAACTGTCTTTCCTATAAGTAGCGGACAAAAGCTGCACACAGTACTCCAAATTAGGGCTCACCAACATCTTCTACAACTTCAACACAACATCCCACTCCTGTCAGTACTGCTTTATGAAGGCAAATGTACTAAAATGTGACTTAATCTTCCGGCTCAGCCTGCTATGAGGGCCCTTGTCAAATTCTTTACTGAAGTCCATATAGACAATATCTACTGCTTTACCTTTAAACATTTTCTTCACTTCTTCAAAAACCTCGATTAAATTTGAGAGGTAGGACCTCTACAGCACAAAAACATGTTGACTATCCCTAATACGTTTCCTGACAATCCTCTCGAAGAATTTCAATAATTTCCCTGCCACTCATGCAAGGCTCATGGGTCTATATTTTCCTAGCTTCCTGCCCTTTTTTAAACAAAGGAACAGGGCTGGTTATTCTCCAGTCCTTGGCTACCACACCCTTGGTTAAAAGATCTCTATCAAGGCCTAAGCCATCTCCACCCTCCCCTCAGTATCCTGGGTTTGATGCTATCATGCTCAGGGGGCCTATTCGTCTTAATATTTTCCATAAAGCCCAACACCTCCTGCTTCCTAACGTCAAAATGCCCTAGAATATCAAGACACCCCTCTCTAATCTCTTCAGCATTGACGGCCTCCCCACCCACCAGTGACAATTTGCCCAATATCCCTCATCTTAACCAAATCATTGACCCAAATATATCTTCCCCTCCCCTTGTCACCATCCACATTCAACCCCGCAAATTACTTATCTAATTTTCCCCTTCACCACTCAAAGTCAAAGTAAATTTAATTTCAAAGTATGTACATGTCACCATATACTTCCTAAAGATTCATTTTCTTGCAGGCATTTACAGAAAGTATAGAAATATCTTAGAATTTACAAAAAAAAAACATATCATAAATAACCAAGGAAGACAAACTATGCAAATGGAAAAACATACTGAGCTCGTGAGGTTGTAAGGAGTCCTTGAAAGTGAGTCTGTAGGTCGTAGAATTAACTCAGAGCTGTAGTGAGTGAAATTATCCATGCCAGTTTAGGAGCTGAATGGTTGTAGGACAACAACTTTTCCTAAACCTAATGCTGTAGGACCCAAGGCTCCTGTACTTCCTGCCCAATAGCTGCAGTGAGAAGGGAGAATGGCCTGGATGGTGGGGTTCGCTGATAATGGACGTTGCTTTCTTGACAAATCACCATTTCTCACCATATCAGGCAGATCTCTCCCCACAGTCACAGTGTGCTTTTCCAAACCCAAATGAGACCCAATATGTCATGAAATGCCTCCCTAATAAACGCCACCCCTGACCTGACTGTCCCTGCTACTCTCAGTCCAGTCAAACTCCCATGATCTGCCCCCTGATCATCTGCCACTTCCCCCTACACCGCTGACCCACATTAAATACAAGTTAACCGCACAAGTCTGCTCTTGTCCAATTTCTCCCACACACTTCCCAGAGTCTCCACGTACCCCAGGGAAGTGCATACCGCAGACTGAAGTCTCTGACCCTGCCTGTTGGATTAATTTTAAGTTTTATTGCAGGAAACTGAGAGGGGGAAAAATATAACAAAACTTAAGAGTGTAATCCAAACACTCCAGTACCTGTTTATACGTTGGGGCAACATCAAATGCGCAGCTGCTGCACACTCTGAGGCTTTAAAATGATCCTAAACAGAGCCACAGATATAACGGTTGTTATGGACTGACAGGGTGGTCCAGTCTTAAAATGTTTTTTTTAAAAAAAAAAGGATCTCACCTGCACTCCATGTTGTGCTTGCAGAGATCTACGTACTTAATTATAGTCAAGAACAAGAAGGCTGTCATTTAAGCCATCTGTTTATGGTTTATACGGTTGAGAATCAGCTCGAGTACTGGGACTTAAAAGACAACAGAGTGGAGGTTATTAAAGACCATAGAAAGAGGCCCTTTGGCACACTGAGTTTACTCTGCCCGTAGCTTTTTTCCAATATTAATTGTCCCCACTTTTCCATCAGCTCCAGCTTCCAACCACTGCACAACCGTGGGCCAGGGTAGTGCAGCGGTTAACGCAACACTATTACAGCCCAGGGATACAGAAGATTGCCTGGCCTTCCTTCTGCGCAGATGCTGCCCAGGTTGGGACTCGGCCGGATCTGAAATCAGGACCTTGTGTCTCGAAGTCCAGAGCTGATGTCACTAAACCACCAGCCAGCCCTTTTCTTTATACAAGAAAGTATTTATTTATTTCTTTAGCCATATGGTGTGGAATAGGCCCTTCCGGCCCTTTGAGCCACGCTGCCCAGCAGACCCACAACCCCAATCAACTCTAACCTAATCATGGGACGACTTACAACGGCCAATTACCCTACCCAGTACGTCTTTGGACTGTGGGAGGAAACCGGTGCATCTGGGGAAAACACGCACATTCCACGGGGAGGATGTACAGAGACTCCTTACAGAACAGTGCCGGATTTGAACTCTGAACTCCGGAATGCCCCGTGCTGTAATAGTGTCCTGTTATTCCAGAGGCCCAGCAGGATTCAACGAAAACAGCTGTTCTATACCATGAGTATTTGTGTCAAAAGAGATGAAGAGAGTTAAAAAGGTGAAAGAAGGGGCTGAATAAATATCAGAAAGGCACAGTGGAGAACTTTGCACTGGAAATTACTCTAGGGGAAAATCGATTGTAAATAATTTCCCTTCCCCTCCACTCTTCTACCATTTCCCACTCTGGCCTCTTGCCTCCTCTCACCTCCCCCGGATTTCCTCCTCCTTCCCTTTCTCCTATGGTCCACTTTCCTCTCTCATTAGATTCCTTCCTCTCCAGCCCTTTACCTTTCCTACCCACCTGGCTTCACGATCACCTTCTAGCTAGCCTCTCCCCCCCCACCCCACCCCATGTTTTTATTCTGGCATTTTCCCCCCTTCCTTTCCAGTCCTGAAGAAAGTTCTTGGCTCAAAACATTGACTGTTTATTCATTTTCATTAATGTGGCCTGACCTGCTGAGTTCCTCCAGTTTTTTTTTGCGTGTGTTGCTTTGGATTTCCAGCATCTACAAACATTCTCTGTAAATATGTTGTGGTTTTTTAAAAAAGCTTTCAGAGGCCAAACTGGTCCATATTGTAAATTCAAGAGGATACGCACACACCGTTGTTTAAACAGAACCACATTTCTTTTAAAATTGACAAAACTAAAAAAACACACATCACAGGTAGAGTGGTAGACAGCACTACCATTTTGTCAATCACTGATGCGGTGAAAATATCGGAGAATGCAACCCTTTTATCTTGGACAAGTAGTCAATTGTGGCTTCAATTCAGTGGGCCGCATCTCAAATAACGATCAGTCAGAGCACAGGATAGAAATGGAGAACTTAGTGACATGGTGTCATGACAACAACCTTTTCCCTCGTGTCAACAAAACAAAAGAGCTGGTCATTGGCTTCGGAAAGAGAGGGGTGGCGCACATGCTTGTGTCTATATCAACGATGTTGAGGTTGAGAACTTCAAGTTCCTCGGAGTCAACATCACCAGTAGCTGGTCCTCGTCCAGCAACTTTGATGTCACGGCTAAGAAAGCCCACCAACGCCTCCATTACCTCAGGAGATGAAAGAAATTCAGCAAGTCACTGTTAACAATTTTTATCTATGCACCATAGAAAGCAGTCCACCTGAACGTCATATCACATAGAACAAACATTCCCTCTTTTGACTCTGGACTCTGATACTTCTCGCTGCCTCAGTACAGCAACCAGCACTAACAAAGACCCCAACCACCCAGGAAATTCTCTTCTCCCATCTATCAGGCAGAGGTTACAGAAGCCTGAAAGTGCACATGGCCAGGCTCAAGGAGAACTTCTATCCCACTTATCAGATCTCTTATAAGACGGACTCTTGACCTTACCATCTACCTCGTTATGATCTTGCACTTCATCATTCACACTCTACTCCACATTTTCAGTACCTTTACAATGTATTCTGCATTGGTATTACCCTATTCCAGCTTAATGCACTCTATAATGATTTGATCTGTATAAACAGTATGCAAGACAAGAGTTTCATTCTATCTTTGTACATGTGACAACAATAAACTAATTCCAAAACCATAACGTACCAGGCAGAGAACAGAAAGGAAGAAGAAAAGAAGACGGTTCCTTGGTAGAGATTGTAAAGAGCACCAAATTTCTTGGTGTTCACCTGACGGAGAATCTCACCTGGTCCCTCAACACCAGCTCCATAGCAAAGAAAGCCCAGCAGCGTCTCTACTTTTTGCGAAGGCTGAGGGAAGTCCATCTCCCACCCCCCCATTCTCATCACATTCTACAGGGGTTGTATTGAGATCATCTTGAGCAGCCACATCACTGCCTGGTTCGGAAATTGCACCATCTCAGATCGCAAGACCCTGCAGTGGATAGTGAGGTCAGCTGAGAAGATCATTGGGGTCTCTCTCCCTGCCATCACGGACATTCACACTACACGCTGCATCCGCAAAGGAAACAGCATTATGAAGAACCCCATGCACCCCTCATACAATCTCTTCTCCCTCCTGTTGTCTGGGAAAAGGCTCCAAAGCATTCAGGCTCTCATGACCAGACTATGTAACATTTTCTTCCCCCAAGCTATCAGACTCCTCAATACCCGAAGCCTGGACTAACACCTTACCCTACTGTCCTGTTTATTATTTATTGTAATGCCTGCACTGTTTTTGTGCACTTTATGCAGTCCTGTGTAGGTCTGTAGTCTAGTGTAGCTTTCTCTGTGTTCTTTTTTATTACGTAGTTCAGTCTAGTTTTTTGTACTGTGTCATGTAACACCATGGTCCCGAAAAATGTTGTCTCATTTTCACTATGCACGGTACCAGCAGTTATGGTCGAAATGACAATAAAAGTTGACTTGACTTGAAGTGTGAAGGGCTGTGGAGAAAGAGAGAGAAAATTGCAGTAATTGGAAATCCATTCTAAAGAGCTACCATGGGTATGATGGGCTGAAAGTCATCCCAATGGTTTCAGTTCTGAACAGTTTGCCTCCCAGTTGAAGTATGGGCCCAGGTAGAGACTTAAACATCTTAAAAGCCTCTTACCTAATAAAGTGGCCACTGGGTGTGTGTTCGTGGTCTTTTACTGATGTAGCTCTCTATTTCAAGGCTCAATGTGCTATGTGTTTAGAGACACTCATCTGCATGGCACTGTTGTAATGGGTGGTTATTTGATTATTTATCTGCTTCCATAGAAAGATAGAAACATAGAAATCTACAGCACATCACAGGCACTTTGGCACACAATGTTGTGCCGACATGTAACCTATTCTAGAGTTTGCCTA
Source organism: Hemitrygon akajei (assembly GCF_048418815.1). NCBI lineage: Eukaryota > Metazoa > Chordata > Chondrichthyes > Myliobatiformes > Dasyatidae > Hemitrygon > Hemitrygon akajei. The sequence continues at coordinate 11,068,645 of NC_133134.1, read as the reverse complement.
GAATTTCCCTTCCACATAGCCCTCCATTTTTCTAAGCTCCATGTACCTATCTAAGAGTCTCTTAAAAGACCCTGTTGTATCTACCTCCACCACCTTTGCTAGCAGTGCATTCCATGCACCCACCACTCAGTGTGAAAAACTTAACTCTGACATCCCCCTTGTACCTAATTCCAAGCACCTTAAAACAATGCCTTCTCTGTTAAGCATTTCAGCCCTGGGAAAAAGCCTCTGGCTATCCACACGATCAATGCTTGTCAGCTTCAACCTGTCTGGCCATTTTCCACTGACCTCTCTCGTTAACAATACGTTTTTGCCCACAGAACTGACCCTCATTGGAGGTTTTTGTTTCTCACACCATTCTTTATAAACCCTAGAGACTGTTGTGTGTGAAAATGCCAGGAGATCAGCAGTTTCGGAGATGCTCAAGCCACCCCATCTGGCACCAACAATCATTCCACAGTCAAAGTCACGTAGATCACATTTCTTCCCCATTCAGATGCTTGGTCTAAACAACTGAACCTCTTGACCACGCCTGTGTGCGTTGTTGCCACCTGACTGCTGGATTAGAAAATTGAATTAAGGGAGAATTAGGTGTACCAAATAAAGCATTCACCGAGTGGAAATGTTCAGTACTGTGCAAAAGTCTTAAGGATATATATTTTCACTGACACAAAAGAGTCTTTTTCTGTTGATCTGTGTCAAAAAAAAGGCAAAATAAATCCACCATGATTCAATATTGTACAGCAATGAAACATGTAAACTTCCAAGGGCGTGAATACTTTTTATCGGCACTGTATGTGAGTGATGATAAACCTGATTCTGATATGGGTCTCTATTGTAGACTGAGAGTGGGAAGGGGGCAGGGAGAGGGGAATCATGGTTCGGAAAAGGGGAAGGGAGAGTGCAGGGAGTGGGATGCACCAGAAAGGCATTCCGTAAATATCAATAAACTAATTGTTTGGAATGAAATGATTTAAGGGCTGGCTGAGTCTGCGCCCCCCCGCCCCCACACCGTGCCATCCCCTTGTTCCTAGCTCTCCTTCTCTGTCACCTGCACCCACCAGATTTACAAGCTCGCTCTCTGCTCCACAAGTACAGTACTGTGCAAACGTCTTAGCTATAAAGGATCGAAAGAAGCTGCAAAAAGTTTTAAGTTTAAATCAACTATATTATGGGCACTAGCTTCTGCAGTATCTAGGACATCTCAAGGAGTGTTGCCTTAAGAAGGTGGCTTCCATCATTAAGGACCCCCGTCACCCAGGACATGCCCTCTTCTCATCGCTACCATCAGGGACTCACTCAGCGATTCAGGAACAGCTTCTTCCCCTCTGCCATCTGAAAGAACATTGAACCCATTAACACTACCTCACTACTTTTTTTTTTGCACTACTTATTCAACTATTTAATATACTTACTGTAATTCACTGATTTTTTCTCTATTATAATGTATCAGATTGTGCTGCTGTCACACAAACACAATATATTTCACATATGCCAGTGATATTAAACCCGATTCCAATATATGTGCCCAAGACCTTTGCACAGTTCTGTACTTGAATAATAAACATATGTTGAATTTTGCGCATAGGTACTGGTGCACATGACAATAACCTTGACTTTGACAGTAACTGAGCTGGCATCAAAAAGCTGTAGTTTGCATACCATCTACTCAGAATAAACTGTGCGCGAGTACGTCAAAAGGTGCAGAGCAGGTAAACAAACAAAGTAGAATGGCCACGGCAAGGCGGGTATCATGAAGATCATGAACTGTAATCTCACACTGCATTCCCACCACCTGCTGCGATCTGTCACCCCCTTGCCTGCCAATGCAAGTGCGTTCACAGCACCTGTAGAATGAGCTGGAACAGAACGTTCAGAGCAACGAGCTTGCCAACGAGTCATTTGCCTAGACTGGGTTGGTAACTCTGCAGTCACCAACATAGTACAACTACGCCTCCGAAATTCATATCACAAGCTTCAACACTAAAGAGTCACCAACAGACGGTGATATTCCAAACAGCAAGCCCCTATCAAAATGTAATGTTCCTGAGGAAAAGGAGACACTGAATCAGAATATGGTTGCACACGTTGTAATATTTGTTGTTTTGTGGCAGCAGGACATTGCAGTACAATAAAAAAAAACCATAAATTACAATTAGTATACCGATAGATATATAAAAATTACATTCAATAAGTAGTGCTTAAAATAGTGAAGTAGTGTTCACGGGTTTGTTCATAGCAAGGGCTAGTTGACCTAAGAATTTGACCTCAGGATTTACAAAGTCTTGGTAAATTTATTATCAAAGTACGTGTATGTCACTATTTACTACCTTGAGATTCATTTCCTCGCAGACATTTACAGGAAAATAAAGAAATCAGGTAGAATTTATGAAAAACAATAAAGACTGACAAACCACCAAAATACCAAAAAAACAAATTGTGCAAATTAAAAAATAATACCGAGAGCATGAGTCCTCGAAAGTGAGTCTGTGGAATCAGTTCAGAGTTGTGGTGAGTGAAGTTCTCCATACCGGCTCAGGAGCCTGACGGCTGTAGGGTGATGTGATGGCGTGTGGTCTACGGCTCCTGTATCTTCTGTTCAATTGTGGTAGCGAGAAAAGAGAATGGCTCGGCTGGTAGGGGTCCTTGATGTTGGAATGCCAAGTCAATACAGTCCTTATCATTGCTTCGAAGCATGCACACTTGTGCTATGTTTTCAATAAATGGAATAGAATAGCAAATATTTAACTTTTAGATAGTGAACTACAAACAGGATTGCCACGCATTTTAGCTTCAGCACTCTGCATGCCAATTCGGAGAAATTAAATCAGTTACAAAGAATGAGAATCTGGTTTATTGGCACCGGCCTGTGTCGTGAAATTTGCTTTGTAGCAGCTGAACAGTACAAGACATAAAAATTCCTATAAGAAACAGATTAACCCACTGAAGGATCTCAGACTGAAACATTAACTGTTTATTCCCTTCCATAGATGCTGCTTGTTGTGTACTGAATATTTCAATAATATTTGAGCAATCCTGTGTATATATTGCTTGATAAGCATTCTGGTTTGTTTAAGTAATTAATTATGGGTTACAAGGGCTGTGAGGTAAAATGGATCAGTCATGACGGAATGGTGGAGCAGACTCAATGGGCCAAATGGCCTGATTCCGCTCCTATATATGTATAAATACTTGAATTGCATGTGTCATCATGCTACCACACAATACATGTGGCTCACTTAAAGTAAACACCAAGTTTGACTCACATTTCGGATTCCTGTGTCTTCCTTTGAATAAGTTTGATGTTTTGAAGTCACAAAAGTCAACAATGTTGGCTTGCTGAGTTCTTGCAGCACCTTGCGCATGTTATTCTAGTTAAGTATAAAGCTGGAACATAATAGTGTCATACTCACCCTACCTATCTTCATTTGAGGAATAAAATCAGGCAACATCCTCTACATTAGTGGTCCAATCCAAATTCTCATGAACATAAAATGGGCAGGGCCGCATATTTCATTCTTTATATATACAGACTAAATGTATAAATGCTCAGTATCGTTGGTAAAAATGAACTCAATTTGAATAGATTTTGCAAAACAGAACAGACCAAAGCACGAAGGCAGTGAATCAGATTAGATTTCAGAAACTTTCTTGATTACTCCTTTAACTTAGTTAGTCCTGACGAAGGGTCTCAGCCCGAAACGCCGACAGTGCTTCTCCTTATAGATGCTGCCTGGCCTGCTGTGTCCCACCAGCATTTTGTGTGTTTGTTAGCTACAGAAGAAGTCAGGTTCAGATTCATTTATTTCTCACGCGCACATCGATACACACAGTGAAATGTGTCGTTCGCATTAACGACCAACACAACCCAAGGATGTGCTGGGGGCAGTTCACAACTGTTGCCACATATTCCAGCGCCATCACAGCTTGCCCCCAATGTTCAGCGGACCTCCGAACAGCTGTGCTGGCTGGAGTCAGAGCTTCGTGCTTTGGCTCAGGTTAGGGACACACATGCTAAACGGGTCAAAGGTCAGAGGCCATATTAAGAGTGGTTCAGAGGTCCTCCAGGATCGGGGGTTCAGCTCAGGGCTAACAGCCCTGACAGGCAAAATGAAACTGTTATGGAAACAGCAGTTAAGCATCGTCTGGACAGGTAGAGATGGAGGACCTTCATTGTTGCCCTGAACGTCAGTGGTGCAACAGGCAGTAAATAATATTCAGCAGAACAACAACAACAAAACAACCACCTTGCCTTTCCTCTCCCTCTCTCCCTCCCTCCTCCCAAGACAAGTTGAGGCTCCAACCTCCATTAGCAGTGCTGGTAGACCAAAGATGCAAGCAAAATCGTTAACATTTCTGGACAAGGGTCTTCAGAACGGAACAGAGAGGAAAATGGTTTTGAGCTTCAGGGTTGGTGGGGGAGGAGTAAATAGACAGGGGAATCTCTCTGATGAGCTCAGAGCTGCTGAGGTGACCCTGATGTCCAGAGCTGATTAGTCGATAAATGAATGAGTACAGTTGAAGGATGAGAGGGAGTTATAAAAACTGAAATGCAGATCAGAACTGTAAAAAGAAGGAAAGACTGCTGGAAATGTCCGAAGGGCCAGGGACCAACTGTGGTAAGACAGAGTCAATCCTACATTTGAGAACTTCTGTCTCAGTCTTAAGAGAAACCTCAGAGATGACTCAAGAGATCGCCAAAGCGATGATAGAGAGAGAATGTTCCCAGGGTGGAACAGTGTAATGAGAGGCCATCGATACAGGATCATCAAGTGTTGAGAAAGCAGGGAGACTGCACAAAGAGTTGGACACATTAGGAGAATGGGGAAAGAAGAGGCAAATGGAATACAGTGTCAGGAAGTGTATGGTCATGCACTTTGGTATTAGGAATAAAAGTGTAGATTATTTTCTAAACGGGGAAAACATTCAAAAATCCAAGGTGCAAAGCGACTTGGAGTCCTTGTGCAGGATCCCTAAAGGATAATTTGCATGTTGAGTTGGTAGTGAGGAGGATAAATGCCATGTTGGCATTTATTTCAAAAGAACTAGAATACAAAAGCAAGGATGTAATGCTGAGGGTTTATACAGCACTGGTGAGGCCCCACTTGGAATATTGTGTGCATTTGCGGAAGGATGTGCCGACATTGGAGAAGTTTCAGAGGAAGTTCACAAGAATGATTCCAGGAATAGAAGGGTTATCGTATGAGGAACATTTGATGGTTCTGTGCCATTACTCTCAAATTTAGAAGAATGAGAGAGGATCTCATTGAAACCTATAGAATGTTGAAAGGCTTGAATGGAGTGGATGTGGAGAGGATGTTTCCTATAGTGGGCAAATCTAGGAACAGAGGCCACAGCCTCAGAATAGAGCCATGTCCATTTAAAATAGAGATGATGAGGAACTTCTTTATCCAGAGGGTGGTGAATCTGTGGAATTCGTTTCCACAGGAGGCTGTGGAGGCCAGGCCATTGGGTATATTTAAGGCAGAGGTTGGTAGTTTCTTGATTGGTCAGGGTATGGAAGGTTACGGGGAGAAGGCAGGAGAACTGGGTTGAGAGGGAAATGGATCAGCCGTGATGAAATGGCGGGGCAGACTCAATGGGCTGAATGGCCTCATTCTGCTCCGAGGTCTTCTGGTTTAAGAAACCCAACAGGAAGGAAGCTGATTTTTACAAAGTTGTCACTCCCACAGGGAATGGTCGAGGCAAATAGCAAAGGGAATAGCTGAATAAAGTAAATTCACACAAGGAGGAGGGGGCGGAGGAGAGGGGAGAGAATATGAGGTCATGACAACAAATTTGGCTAACGAAGCACAGGAGGAAGTTGTAGTGGAGCATGAATGCCCAGAAAGGGCTGGTTGCATCGAATGACCTACTTCTGCACTGTACATTTGGTTTGGTAATCATTTCCAAGTCATGGGTCCCTGCAGCTGCTTTGCCTGATTTATCAAGTAGAGGAGAAATCAATGTGGACTGGAACATGCAGTCAGCAAAGCAGAAAGGCTTGCCCCCAGTCTCAAAGAAAGCTCCCCACTAAGACCCAAGAGCTGCTACACCAAGACTCTTCCCACATACCCACACCAGATGTCCAATTTCAGTTCCAGAGATCTCTGGAGTCCCACAGCTGCGTTTCATCAAGCTAGCTAAGCAACCAATCATATTAAAGAACTCTCACAGTTAAGAAACCAGAACGCAAGCTTCAATTAATTTCTTCAGCATTAGAAGAGTGCTAAATATTAAAGCAGGCACAATTTATGGATGAAGCCAAGATACTCAAAATTTATGTTTTCTTTTGAAAACATTGATATTACCGTCAAATTGAGAGTGTGAGATGGCTCTGGTCCTGCTCCCGCTGGAGTTTAGAAGAATGAGAGGGGATCTCATTGAAACCCATCAAATATTGAAAGATCTAGACAAAGTGGTTGTGGAGAGGATGTTTCCAGTAGTTGGGGAGTCCAGGACAAGGGGGCACAGCCTCAGAATACAATCATCTCTTTTAAAGAGGGATGAGGTGGAATTTCTTTAGCTGGGGGTGGTAAATCTTCGCAATTCATTGCTAAAGATGGCTTTGGAGGCCAAGACATTGGGGATATTTAAAGTGGAGGTTGAGGGGTTCTCGATTAGTAAAGGCATTCAAAGGTTACAGAGAGAAGTTGTTGAGAGAGATAATAAACAGCCATGATGGAATGGCACAGCAGACACGATGGACCAAATGCCCTAATCCAGCTCCTATACTTTACGGTTTTAAAATTAGCTCTGGAGAACTTGCCAAGCTGTGATTGAAGTTGTTTATTTATCTGCTTATTTGGAGATACCACGTGGAACAGGAAATTCTAGCCCACCAGGCCGCGCCACCCAGCAACCCACGGAGTTAACCCTCGCCTAATCTGAAGGCAATTTACAATGACCAATTAACCTACTAACTGGCACGTCTTTGGACTGTGGGTAGAAACCGGAGCACCCGGAGGAACCACTTGCACGATGGGAAGGATTTACAAGATTCTTATTGATGGCTTCAGAACTGACCTCAGAATTCCAATTGAGTTGTAATACCACCACACTAACCACTACTCTACCAATGTATGATTAAAAATTAAGTTAGATTTCATTCCAGATATTTAAGCCATTAAACAGTAAACCTGATAATCAACTACCTGAATTTCTTGTGAATTCTACTGGTTTTTCTTGATTGTGGTGATGCATGCACTGAGAAACTCAACGTCAGCAAGACCAAAAAACTGACTGTGGACGTCAGAAAGGGCAAGATGAGGGAAAACACACGCCAGTCCTCATCGAGGGATCAGAAGTAGAAAGGGTGAGAAATTTCAAGTTCCTGGGTGTCAACATCTCTTGAGGATCTATCCTCGGCCCAACATATCGATGCAGCAACAAAGAAGGTACGACACCCTTCTCCGAGGAGCTGTTGAGGAGTTTGAGGAGATTTGATATGTCACCAAAGAGACTTGCAAATTTCTACAGATGTACCGTGGAGAGCATTCTAGCTGGCTGCATCACTGTCTGGTATTGGGGGGGGGGGGGGGGGGGTGTTTCCACTGTACAGGGTTGAAATAAGCTACAGATAGTTGTAAACTCACTCAGCTCCATCATGGACACCAGCCTCCCCAGCATCCAGGACATCATTCAAGGAGCGATACCTTAAAAAGGTGGTATCCATCAATAAGTACCCCCATTACCCAGGACATACCCTCTTCTCATTACTACTATCAAGGAGGTACAGGAGCCTGAAGGCACGTACTCAGTGATTCAGGAACAGCTTCTCCTCCACCACCAGACTTCACAACTTCTTCTTCTCTTTTTGCACTATTTACTTAATTTAACTTTAAAAAAAAGTACACACACACGCGCACACACTCACTTCCTGCTGTAATTTATAGTTTTATTAAGTTATTGGGTATTGCAATGTACTGCTTCCGCAAAGCAACAAATTTCATGACATATGCCAGTGATGGTGGTACTGAGTCTGCAGAAGGGAACTCATAGTGGGAGGAGCTTAAAGGATTAATGGTGCCAAACGGCAACTCCTTTGCTTGCATCTTCGGAAACAGCTCTACTTCCATCTTTACTATCTCTATTTTTCTCTTTCGGGGTTCTTTTGTAGACACTGACCTGGAATTACACGCTGACTATGGTTCTTTGCGGGAATGGGACCCACTCTTGGGGTTTCAGCACGCTGAGGGCTCGGCCCAAGAGCTTCGCTCGCCTTCGGAGGACCGAGATTTCGTGGCTCTGGAGACGGGGGAATCAGAGGTCGTTGCCTCTGCAGGAGATCAGTCTGTTGTTGGAGACGGAAAATCTCTGGCTGTGTGTCCACACACCCGAGATCTTTGGGCACAGAGCTCAGAAAAAGCGATGCAACGGACTTTAACATCGTAAAGCAGTGAGTTCTTTGTTATGTCTCCCCGCTCACTGTGAAATGGAGACACCCCTTTCTCCCTTATTAGGGAGAGAGAGAGCCTGTGGTATGTCGAATACCTGGTGAACAAGTAGTCCTTGGGGTAACTGCAAGTCTCTGTCTTTGCTGTTGCTCTGCTCACACCTGAGTGCTTGGTGGCGGGTGCCAATGCTTTGTTTTGCTGGTGGGGGGGAGGGGGGGATTGGTGCTGCCACTTATGCATGGGAGGGAGACTTTGGGGCAGACTTTGGGGTTCCAACATTTAACTGTCATTCATTCTTTGGGGGTACTCTTCTGTTTTCGTGGATGTTTGTGAAGAAAAAGCATTTCAGGATATATATTGTATACATTTCTCTGACATTTGAATTACCAACACCAACTTTGGAACTTGCGCATTAAACACAGAGAGTGATAACTAGTATGTTGTCATCATGGCTAATGTGAAGTCTAGAACTTCCCAATGACATCAGCCATTCAGTCTATCTAGCCAGCTCACTAAACAATCACCCTTGCAGATTCTCCAGGGTCCCCATTATCTCCCGAGATCCTAGCGTGCTACGGCGCTGTGGCATAGCGGTTAGCGTAACGCCTTACAGCACTGACTCAGAGATCGGGGCTCATTTCCTGCCGCTATCTGTGAGGAGTTTGCACGTTCTTCCTGTGAGTACAGGGTATTCTTCCCAGGGCTCCACTCTCCTCCTACGTCCCAAAGGTTTTCAGGTTAGTAGGTTGGGGCTGTGCTACGTTAGTGCTGGAAGCATGGTGGCACTTGCTGGCTGGCCACCCGCACCTCCTCAAACTGTGTTGGTTGTTGACACAAATGACACATTTCACCGTATGTTTTGATGTACATAGCAAATAAAGTTGGTAGATAAATGGAAGGTCATAGACTGTGTAGGAGGGAAGGGTTAGATGAACACACAAAATGCTAGAGGAACCCAGCAGATCAGGCAGCATCTACAGAGGGAATAAACATTTCACTGTCATTTCCTCTCCATAGATGCTGCTTGACCTTCTGAGTTCCTCCAGCTTTTTGTGTGTGTTACTCTGGATACCCGACATCTGCAGTATCTTGTGTGTAAGGGATAGACTGATCGCAGAGTGGGTTGAAGGGTCACCATGTGATGTGGCAAAGGGCCTGTACTGTTTTATGTTCTGTGATGCAAACATATACTGTGGTGATTCACCTGCACCTCCTCCAGTCCAATGCACTGCATTTGCTGTTCACCTTAAGACCATAAGGAGAACTCGCACCACTCACACCCCCATTTACACTGGCGGCACAGCAGCAGAAACTACGAGCAGGTTCAAACTCCTGGGAGTGCACATCACATACAACCTCTTATCGCCCCCGAACATAGCATACGCAGTCAAGGAAGCTCACCAACATCTCTGCCTTCTGAGGAGGTTGATGAGATCTTGAACTTTGCACATCAGTACCCACATCATTCTACAGTAGAGAGCATTCTAACATGCTTCATGGTGTGGAAACTCCACTGCGATGGACAGGAGGGTTCTAACAACGGGTTGTCAAAACTGCCCAACACATCATTGGCACCAGCCTATCCCGCATCAAGGACATGTATAACAGAAAGGTACCGGAAAAGGCCCAGTAACATCACGAAGGATCCCACCCACTCTGCTCATGGACTGTTTGTCCCACTCCCATCGGGGAGGAGGCTACGTAGCATCCACGCCAGGACCATTAGACACAAAAACAGTTACTACCCCCAAGCAGCAAGACCACTCCTCCACACCCCCAAGCACCACTACTTTATCATTTCCTGTCAGTCACCTTATGTACAGACACTCGCATGTCTGGCATCACTATATGGACATACAATCAATGTATGTATGTAAGCGATCTTATGCATTTATATTTATTGGGTTTTTTTAATTATTTTTCTGTTCTTTATCTTATTATGCTTCTTTTTGTGCTGCATCAGATTCAGAGTAACAATTATTTTGTTCTCCTTACACTAGAAATGACTAAATAATCTTGAATAAGACCTAGGAGCAGAATTAGGCCATTCAGCCCATCGAGGTCCTTCACAATGCAGTCTCCTCTCTACTGGCGGAACAAAATGCAGATCGGGTGATCACCTTTCAGAGCAGCTCAAGGGATCCTGAGGCTGGTGCGTGAAGCCTTCATCCCACTCTGTCACAGAGTAGCGCAGGTCCCAGAGGTGATCCTGAGGCTGGGGTGTGAAGTCACAACCCCACTTCAACCTCCCTCTCCATGGCTTCCTGGTCTGTTACAAACAAGTCCAACACAAGCCAAAGGAACACCCTTACCTCCCTTGGCCCTCTGCAGCATCTCAGACTCAGTACTGAATTTCCCAAATTTTAGGTAGCTCGTTGTTTCTTCCCATCTGTATCAGGAGTGGTTAATCCTTTATTTATTTAGAGATACAGTGGGGAACAGGCTTTTCCAACCCAACGAGCTGTGCCGGCCAACAACCAAACTACTTGACACTAGTCTAATCACAGGACGATTTACGATGACCAATTAACCTACTAACTTGTAGAGATTTCCACTGTGGGTGCAAACAGCAGCACCCCGAGGAAACCCACGCAGTCACGGGGAGAACGTACAAACTCCTTTCTGTTACCTACCTGTGATTTCAAATCAGCCTTTCTCTCAGTAGCCCCAGCCCTTCAGCACACCACACGGACAAAGAATCTAATTCTCACTGCCACATTAACTCTTTGGTTTTGTGCCAAGAGATATTTCCTTTATACTTCAGTAAAACACTGAAGCAGAGCTGGGGCATTCAGCCCATCGATTCTGCTCCATCATTTGATCATGGCTAATTTATTTTCCATCCCAACTTCTCCCGCCTACTCCGTGGCAAAGAATTCCACAGATTCACCGCCTTCTGGCTGAAGAGATTCCTCCTTATCTCTGCTCCAAAGGGACGTCCTTGTATTCTGAGGCTGTGCCCTCTGGTCCTCGACTCCCCACTATAGGAAACATCCTCTCCATGTCCACTCTATCTAAGTCCTTTCAATATTTGGTAGGTTTCAATGAGATCCCCCTCCCCTTCTTCCTTCTCCATCGTCTCTGCTACCAACAACTCATTTGTTTTCTCTTTCCTACTTCTGACAGAAGGTCCCAGACCCAAAACGAGGAACTGTTCCTCTTCCCCACAGGTGCTGCCTCACCTGATGAATATTTCATAAACTCAAAAAGTTCTACAGATACTGGAAATCCAGAGTAACCCACACAAAATTCTGGAGGAACTTAGCAGGTCAGGTAGCGTCTATGGGAAGGAATAAACAGTCGACATTTTGGGCGAAGACCCTTCATCAGTGTTTCCTGCCTTATTGCTTTATAGACCATAACATGTAGGAGCAAAATTAGGCCATTCGGCCCATCAAGTCTGTTCTACCATTTCATCATGGCAGATCCATTTTCCCTCCCTGCCCCAATCTCCTGCCTTCCCCCCCCCCATATCCCTTCATGACTCAACTAATCAAGAATCCATCAACATTTGCCTTAAATATACCCAGTGATTGGCCTTCCACAGCCACCTGTGGCAATGAATTCCACAGATTCACCAGTCTCTGCCAAAGAAATTCCTCATCTCCATTTGAAATGGAAATCCACAGTAAAACATTCTCTCCACATCCACTCCATTGAGGCCTTTTGACATTCAATATGTTTCACTGAGGTGGCCCCTCATTCTGCTGAATTCCAGTGAGTAAATGTCCAGAGTCGTCAAACAATCTTCATGCGACAAGCTGTTCAATCCCAGAATCATTTTCGTGGAGCCCTCTCCAATGTCAACACTTCTTTTCTTACATAAGGGGCCCCAAACCACTCACAATATTCCAAGTGAGGCCTCACCAGTGTATTATAAAGCCTCAGCGTTACATCCTTGCTTTTATATACTAGATTTTATTTCAGATTTGCAGCATCTGCAGTCTCTTTGATTTTCAAATTTCCTTGCCTTCCTTTGAAGTGGACAGAGGGCTACAAAGTTCAAGGAGTGAATCACCAATGAGTTCTATTCACTTTCTCCCTTTAGCACACAGCAGATTGAACAATGGCCCTTCACAGCAACAACCCTTTCGTTTACTATAGCAACCACCCCATAAGATATCATAACAACAATGAGTCAGAGGTCACGGTCACCAACCAAGCCAATGGCCACATTTCAGGCTGTCAGTGACACCCACTTGGGCTTTATTCCAGCATTCACATTATGTCATACAACAGCTTGGCTGTCGGATAATACTTGGCACTGTGTGCTTCAGAAAGTAACCGCATGGAATCACAAAACAGGATCGGGATCCAAGAGAGCACAGCGAACCGTCTACACGCGCAGAGTTTTACGGAGAGAACAGAGTCTTCCAGAGGCATTTTCCTGTTAAATTTCTCAGCAGCAAAGCTGCGAATCTGCTGCCACACAGCGCCACGGTTAGCGTGACGCTATTACAGCTCGGCACGTTGGAGTTTGGAGTTCAATTCTGACACTGTCTAGCAGGTGTCTGTACGTTCTCCCGGTGACCGCGTGGGTTTCCACGAGATGCTCCAGTTTCCTCTCACAGTCCAAGGACGTGTGGCTCAATTGGGCCAGAAGAGCCTGTTACCGCGAAATAAAAATAAATAAATAAATAAACCCCGGCACATCGACAGCAGACCGCATCCTAACAGGCTGCATCACTGCATGGAATGGAAACTGCTCTGGGGCGGACAGGAGGGCTCTATAACGAGTCGTTAAAACTGCCCGACGCATCACTGGCACCAGCCTACCCCTCCATCAAGTACAGATGTACAGAAAGGGGCCAGCAATATCATGAAGGGTCTCTTGGACTGTTTTACGCCCATCAGGGAAGAGGCTACGTAGCATCCACGCCAGGACCACTAGACCCAAAACCAGTTACTGTCCCCAAGCAATCAGGCTGATCAGTCCTCCACTCAGTAAGCCACCCCTCCACACCAACACCGTCACCGTTAACACCTCACCCAGCCTCACCTTACAGTCTAGTATAACAGCTGCTTGTACATTGTGTTTTACAGCATTGCTTTGATATTTATATTTATTGTGGGCTTTTTTTATTGTGTTCTTTATGTTTATTGTGTGTTTTTATGCTGCATTGGATTTGGAGTTACAATGATTTTATTCTCTTTGACACTGGTGTACTGAAGAATGACAATAAACGACCCTGAATCTTAAATGCAGCACACTACAAGCCCTTTGGCCCACAATGTTGCAATGAGCTATGTGAACCTACTCCACCATCAATCTAACTCTGTGTTGCCCATATCCTGCCATTTTTCTTACATTCACGTGCCTAAGTCTCTTGTCCTGAAGAAGGGTCTTGGCCCGAAACATCGACCTTTTATTCCCCTCCATAGGTGCCGCCCGACCTGCTGAGCTCCTCCAGCATCTTGTGCGCGCTGTTCTGGATTTCCAGCATCGGCGGTATCTCTCGTGTCTAAGTCTCCTGAATGTCCCCATTGTATCAACCTTTACCACCATCTCCAGCAGTGTGGTCCAAGCACCCATCACTCCCTCCGCGGCATAAAAAAAACCTCAAACCTTTGTACGAGTTGACCTCAACATATCTCTGCTAAACTTCCCTCCACTCACCTTCAACAGATGTCCTCTGTTATTGGTCACTGCCCCGCTGGCTGGCCACTCTACGAATTTTATTGTCTTTTGCACCTCTCATCCTCCTTTGCTCCAAAGAGAAAAGCCTTAGCCCGTTCAACCTTCCCTCATAAGGCATGCCCTTTAATCCAGGCAGCATCCTGGCAAATCTCCTCTGCTCCCTCTAATTATCTCTTGTGCCAAATTAATAACCTACGCGATTACCCAATGTGTATACACCATTCTGGGATTGGTAATTCAGTGGTGCTATTTCACGTAGTCATCAACACAAAACTAAAAGAGTTGCATGTTCGTACAATCCATCACGCAAGCCAGCTTCCTCTCCATCTACGCCCTCTTACTTCCCACTGCCTTAGGAATGCAGCCATCATAATCAAGGACCCCTCCCACGCCGGACATTCTCTCTTCTCTCCCACTGGGCAGAAAACACAAAAGCCTGACAACACGTACCACCAAGTTCAAGGACTGATTCCACCTTGCTGTTATAATACTCCTGAACCAACTTCTTGTATGATAAAAATGAACCCTCAAATTACCTCACAATAGCCTTTGAATATTCTCTAAATGCACTGCCCTTTCTCAATAACTCAGCAGTAATATTTTTATTTTTTTCTCTCCTCTGTACTCAGTCAGTGGGTGCCTACGTAAAATGATCCGTATGCACGGCAAGCAAACAAAAGCATTTCATCGTACCTCACAAGACCATAAGACACAGGAGCAGAATTAGGCCATTCAGCCCATTGAGGCTGCTCTGCCATTCCATCATGGCTGACTTATTATCTCTCTCATCCCCATTCTCCTCGTTACCTTTGACACCCTAATTAATCAAGTCTAAACTTCTAATCTCCAGCAAGTACAGGCCCAGACCCATCCAATGTTCCTCATATGTTGTCCTGGTGAAGAGTCTCGGCCCAAAACATCGACTATACTTTTTTTTCCATAGATGCTGCCTGGCCTCCTGAGTTCCTCCAACATTTTATGTGTGTTTCTTAACACTTTCAATCTTGTGATCGTTCTTGTGAACCGCCTCTGGACTGTCTCCAATCACAGCACATCTTTTCTTACATAAGGGGCCCAAAACTGCTCACAATACTCCAGGTGTGGTCTGGCTAGTGCGTTATAAAGCCTCAGCACTGCACCTTTGCTTTTGTATTCTAGTTCTCTAGAAACGAATGCTAGCATTGCATTTGCCGTCCTTACCACTGACTGAAACTGCAAGTTAACCTTTATGAAATTCTGCTCTAAGACTCTCAAGAACCTTTGGATCTCTGATGTTTTAAATTTTCTTCTGTTTACAAAATAGTCCACACTTTTATTCCTTCGATCAAAGAGCACTTCCATGCACAATATATTCCATCTGCTACTGAGAATGTACAAACTCCTTACAGTCAGAGGCTGAATTGAATCCAGGTTCGTCTCAGTGGGCTGGAAGGACCAGGGAGGGATGGAGTTAATGAGTGAAGGATGGATGGACAGATAGACAAATAGATTCATACACACAGTGGGACCAAGATGCAAAAAGCCTAAAAGAATGTACCACAGTGTCAAGGACAGATTCTATCCTGCTGTTGTAAGACCACTCAAAAGCCCCTTTAAGTACTCTTGACCACAACTTGTTGGAGGTCAAGGTATGTGAAGGTCCATAACAAGGTCATTGTTATAACCTTACACCTTATTGTCTACCTGCACTGAACTCTCCCTGTAATTGTAATACTTTAATCTGTGTTCTGTTATTGTTTTCCCTTGTACTACCTCAATGCACAGTTGTAATGCAATGATCTGCATCGGCAGTATGAAAACAGTTCTTACACTGTTATATGACATATATATATGAAAAAGACTTTTGCACAGTACTGGACTGCTCGCTTATTGAGGCTCCAACAATGGCTCCAGCTGTGGAAGAAACACAGTAGTACTGGTTTATTATGGTCAGATGTACAAAGATACAGTGGAAAACTCATCTTGTGTAGTGTTCAGATAGCTCAAGTCATGACACAATGCTTTGAGCTAGGGGTTCCCAACCTAGGGTCCATGGACCCCTTGTTTAGTGCTCGGTTAAAAAGGTTGGGAGCCCGAGTAGAATAAGGTAAGACAGTAACAGTGCAGAATAAAAAGTGAAAAGGTGCAGTGTAGGTAAACAAGATCATCGATACAAGAATGTATATATTCTGGACTTTCAGCATCTGAAGAATCTCGTGTGTTAATGAACTGCCATGCCAATCTGTCATGCATCCAGACAGAATGCTTTCCTCAGTGCCTCGATAAAGAGTGGTAAGAGTCTGAACTAATGTTTAGTTGTAGCCTCCGTCAATTCCCCAGCTAAATACTCCTTCAAGAACCAAGCCTTATGACGGGTCAACATCCAGTCTCCCACAGACCGCAGGAATCCAGGAAACAACACACACACACATAAATCGGGAAATGAAATCCGGCACCTCCTTTAGGGCAATTTCTGTTTATTTCCTCCGACGTAAACATCCACAGCCGCATGGGGTGAAGAGCAGACACACCTAGCATCAGGCATCCTGAGCTTCCATCCAAAGTTCAAATTAAGTTCATTATCAAAGTGCGTGCATGTCATTATTTACTACCTTGACATTCATTTTCTTGTGGGCATTTACAAAAAAAATAAAGAAATACAAGAAAATTCTGAAAAAACTATACATTAACAAAGACAGACAACCAATGTGCAAAATAAGACATGGTGAAAATTAATTTTTTTTTAAATTTAGAGATACGGGCTCTTCTGGCCCAATGAGCTCATACTGACAAAGCTCAAAGCAAATCTATTATCAAAGCACACAGAAATCTCCCCATACAACCCTGACATTCATCTTCTTGTGGGCACACAATGCAAATCTATAGAACAGTAACGGTAACAGGATCAATAAAAGATCAACCAGAGTGCAGAAGACAACAAACTGCGCAAATGCAGCAACAAGAACATGAGAAAATGAGATAAAGAATCCTTAAAGTGAGGTAATTGATTGTGGGAACATTTCAATGAAGGGGTAAGTGAGTGTGGTTATCCCTCTTTTACTCAAGAGTTGCTTCAGTGTTGAGGTGAGTGAAGTTATCTGTGTTGGTTCAGGTATCTGATGGTTCTAGGGTCAATACTGTTCCTGAGCACAAAGCTGTGGGACCCAAGAGTTTAATTGATTCAGGGGTCTGTTCGAGATCATTCAACTACTTAGTTCAGGGGATACTCAAAAGCAAATATTGATTGGAGATGGAAGGTGAAGAAATGCAACAGTTCTGATGTAACACAGAGCTAAGTCATACTCTAGGCAAATTATTCCACGTACTTACTCTGTAGGAATTGGTTTCCTTGTGAAGTCTACTTAGACAGGGATTCTTATCTACGTGAAAGACAAGGTTAAAGTTGAGGGCATTCCAAAAGCTTCAATAGCACAGATGTAGAGGAGATATTATCACTTGTGTAATGGGGGGGGGGTTGGGGGGAGAAACTAACACAAGGGGTCATAGAGGTCACTAATTAATCCAGGAGGGAGCTCAGGAAAAAAATTCCCAACATAAAGCAATGACCCCTTGTCACTGCACTGCAAGAGATAGGTCAAGACAAATACCAGATTTCAACTTAATGAGAAAACAGAAAACCAAGTAAGAGAATAAGATGTATTCTGCTCAGAGGCAAAAGATGGCAAGATATTACATATTAAACAGCAGGAAGATTCAATGGCACGAGAAAATCTGCAGATTCTGGAAATGCAAAGAAAGACACACAGAGCGCTGGAGGAACTCAGCAGGTCAGGCAGCGTCTATGGAAGAGTAATGTCGACGTTTTGGGCCGAAACCCTTCATCAGGACTGGAAAGGAAGGGGAAAAGGAGTCAGACTAAGAAGGTGGGGAGAGCAGAGAAAGTAGTAGAAGGTCGTAGGTGATAGGTGAAACCAGGAGAGGGGGAAGGGTGAAGTAAAGAGCTGGGAAGTTGATTGGTGAAAGAGATACAGGGCTGGAGAAGGGGGAATCTGATAGGAGAGGACAGAAGACCGTGGAAGAAAGGGAAGAGGGAGGAGCACCAGATGGAGGTGATGGGCAGGAAAGAAGAGAAGGTGAGAGAGGGAAACAGGAATGGGGAATGGTGGAGAGGAGTGGGGGGCAAATACTGGAATTTCGAGAAATCAATGTTCATGATCTGTTGATACTGTAAATATTCTGTAACTATTTTGATCTTTGTACATACCAAGTCAACTAACAGTAGACATAAATTTGCTTTGGAAAATAAAGAAACAACTCAGATTACCACAAGGTGACACTTGTGGGCTACCCAATATAATCCTTGCTGATTTGATCTGATGCAAATGATGCCATTCACTGTATGTTTCAATGTACAAGTGACAAATAAAACTGATCTTTAAATATCTCTTTAGGTGTCCAATCAAACCGCTGCACTTGGAAAGGAATTCTTTCTGGCCACTCCAACAGCCGCCAGTGGGACTCAGATACAAAGTCACATCAGACCTGCAACATCATCTTTGTCCAAGCCAGTCAGCACGTAGGCGGCCAACCAGACACAAGCTTATCTTATCTGTCCATGCAAGCTCTTGGGTGCGGCCAATCAACTATTGAACTGATGCAAAAGAAATTCAGAAAAAAATATTTCAGTAGGAAAAAGGTATCAGCAAATTCCTTCCTGCTTAAATTAGTAATCCAAGCAATTTTCCTTGCAAACTTCTTCAAAGCAACGGGGCAACGCTAGGCAGAACCGTTACTGAAGTAAGGTCACAAGTGAAACAGCACGGACTCAGGTTTGAAGCCCTCAATGCACCGACTTCAAATGGAGATACGGAGGGGGTTGTATAAAGGGCAGCCAACCAGCTAATTTCAAATTTTATACTGTCATCGAAATGTTAAAAAATGCCCCTCCCTGAACGAGGCATCAGAATGAGCTCATCCCAGCAAAAATTAAAAAAAAGGTGTAGTTGAAGAAAACCCAAAAAATTCTGGAAACATTTAAAAGGTCAGGCAACATCTGCGAAGAATGAACAAGAATTAACATTTCACCCTTCTCTCATTTCCGGATTATTTCTGATGGTCTGAAACACTGGCCTAGTTTTTCCTCTCTCAGTAGATGCTGCTGACCGGAACATGCGCGGCGCTCTCCAATTTTCATTTACTTATTTAGAGATACAGTGTGAAACAGGCCCTTCCAGCCCAATGAGCCACACCTCCCAGCAACTCACCTCTTTAACGCTAAACTAATCACAGGACAATTTGTAATGACCTAACAATCAGGAAACCGGAACAGTGGTACGGGCAGCCCAGCACGTCTGTGGATGTGAACTTCCCTCCATTGAGGACACTTATAGCAGCAGGTGTAGAAAGAAGGCCTGGAAGATCACCGGGGACACCACTCACCCCAACCATAAACTCTTTCAGCTCCTTCCGTATGGCAATAGTACCGCAACATTAAAGCCAGGACCACAGGCTACGAGGCAGCTTCTTTCTACAAGCCATTAGACTTTTAAATTCACATGTCTGGACATTGCAACGGAGTCATAACACAAAGATTTTTTACTCCCTCATGTTGTGGGGTGGATGCAATATTTAAATAAATCTTGAATTCTAAACCCACACATGCACGGGAGGACGTACAAACTCCTTACAGAGGATGGCAGAACTGAATCTTGTTTTCTTCTCTGAGGATTGCCATCTTGCCATGCTGGAGAGGCTTGTGAGTGCCTGAGATCTTGAGGGTGACACTGTCTGAAGTTCATTTACCTGACGTGTAGCTCCTGCTGGGGCCACACATGGTGATAATGTCAAGGGGGAGGATCCAGCCAAAGAGTGATCCAACCAAGACCTCATCAGCGAAGCTGGCGGGAGATGATGACACATCACAACTGTAGTGAAGGCGGAGGAAGGCTGCAGCAGTGAAGGGCCCCCAGTCATCTTGCATTCCATGCCACTGGACCCTGACCCCGATATGTAAAGGACCATGTGGTGCCTGCCCATGTATCAGCCTTTCCATTAAGGGAATCCACCCAACATCCCGGCTATGTGGATCTTGATTGGCCTCCACAGCCAACTAAAGACACACCAATAGACAACCCCTTATGAAAACATCATACTTGAATTATCGCTGTGCAGAATTTTGTTTTGTCTTATACCTTGCTGTTCACATCCTGGCTCACACCGATAACCCCAAGGCAACGGAGACGGCAACAAGACCAGAGGATAGAGCCTCAGAATAGAACATCCATTTAGAATGGAGACGAAGAGGAATTTCTTTAGCCAGAGTTGTGAATCTGTGGAAATCGTTGCCATAGGCAGCTGTGGAGGCCAAGCCTTTATATATATTTAAGGCAGAGGTTGATAGATTCTTGATCAGTCAGGGCACGAAGGGATACAGGGAGAAGGCAGGAGATTGGGGCTGAGGGGTAAAATGGACCAGCCATGATGAAATGTTTATCATGGAGCAGATTCGATGGGCCAATTTCTGCTCCTATATAAAAAATGATATATATAAACACGTTTTGAACTAAAAGATTCATCTTTATTTTAAATTCCATTCATTTCATGTAAGCTTAACATTAGAATGCTGAGAGCTTTAAAAACAGGCTGATAAACTCATTGATGCTCAAGTCATAATCTGTCCCAGTGAAATTTTTACAAATGTAGCCAAGCTCACTGGGAACTCTTATTCAGAGCAAAAAAAAATTCTGATTTATTAAAAAGTTACCTCACATCTGTTCCTACTTACCAGGGGGTTGGGTTGGGGGGGAGTGGGTAGAGATATCAGATTTCCATCAAGGATAGAAGACTCAGACACAGGATGTGAAGAGGCTGGATACTCTTAGAGAAAGTGTGTGAAGCAGATAAATTACACTGGAGAAGAGCCGTTCTGATTGAGATTTCTTTTGGTAAGTTAATTAAAATCCACAACAACTTGCAAGGACTGGGAGGCAGTTAAATGCAGGTCTTACGAGTGTTGCAAGGGAAAGCCTCCAAAAATTAACTTCGGGGACTTTATGTGCAAGCGCGGAGTAGCTTAATGCAGCAAAGTGAGGCATGCATGGGTTCAGGAAGAGGAGATCACGTTTAATTAGCCCGCAGGAGGGCGATTTTGGTTTCTTAGAGGAAATAGCCTCATGGAACAACAAATCCAATCAGCTAACAGATGAATTTTTGGCAGCTTTTAGATGGGTCTCCGCACAAGTAAGCTGCGACCAAGGAAAGGGGAGGAGAGAAGGAGGTAGAGCAATAAACTGGGTAGAAAAGCAGGAAAACTAGAAGAGATTTTCTCATGGGCAGAGGAGACTAACACCGAAAATACACTTCCACAAAACTGAGGAAGTTTCACACTAACACGCACAAAATGCTGGAGGAACTCAGCAGGCCAGGCAGCATCTATAGAAATGAATAAACAGCCGACATTTCAGGCCGAGACCCTTTCTTAAGACTGGAAAGGAATGAGGGCAGGAGGCAGAATAAGGAGGTGCGGGGGGAAGGGTAGGAGTACAGGCTGGCAGGTAACAGGTGAGACCAGGTGAGGGACAACATTCCACAGGGCATTTCGCAACTTCAGAACATTCCAAGTGGAGCACTTTTGATGCTGTACAGTGCTCGGTGGTCAACATGTACACAGTAAAATTCCACTCTAATCACTGTACGATCTGTTGAAGCCAGGCCACTGGATCTGGAGCAGATGGAGTCTTCCTGACTGCAATTTCACATCAGCGTTCCCCTCCGAGCAAGAACTACCCGGATTACAGACCTGATGCAGGGTCTCAACCCAAAACATGATTCCTCATCGCTCTCCATAGATGCTGCTTGACCTGCTGAGTTCCTCTAGCATTTGGTACGGGTTACCCTGCCATTTAAAATGATTCTGTTTGAACTACACCAGGCCACATCTCTCTGTGCCTGCCCTCAGTAACATATCTACCTCCACCTTAAGTCAAACAATCCAGCTTCCAACACCTTCTGGAGGGAATTCCAGAGATCCACGAACTGGTACAAGAAGAAATTCCTGCACCGCTCAGTATCCCAATTGGATCTGGATGAGAAATTCCTTTGCCTGACATTTGTAAACCAGGTAGGTTCCGTGTGACAATCCAGTAAACACTTAGCTTTAGAAACAGTGCAGAGGAGATTAAACAGGATGCTGCCTGGATTAGAGAGCATGTTTTCTGAGGATAGGTTGAGCAAGCTGGGGCTTTTCTCTTTAGAGCGAAGGAGGATGACAGGTCACTTTATAAGATGATAGGAGGCATAGACTGAGTGGACAGCCAGAGATTTTCCCCTCCCCCTCCCCCAGGGCAGACATAGCTAATACAAGACGGCATAATTTTAAACTGATTGGATGCAAGTATAGGGGGATTCCAAAGGTACGTTTTTTGTACACGGAGTGTTGGGTGCGTAGAACACCCTGCCAGGGTGCCTCAGATGCATTTGGGGCATTTATGAAACTCAAATAGGCACATAGCTAATATAAAGATAGAGGTTTATGTGGGATTGAAGGGTTAGATTGATCTCAGAGTAGGGTATAGGGTTGGGACACATCGTGGGCCAAAAGGCTACACTGCACTGTAATCTCTGATCTACATTCTAAATATCATGGTTCAAACACTAAAACTAGCTTCATTCCTAGATTTCAAGCGTTGCAGACTTATTCCAGTTCCCCAGATGCCACTGTGGGATTTGAAGCCCAGTCTCTGAGTTTGAACAGTGAAGAAGGAACGTCAGGATTGAGTTTGAGCAGATAGGAGTGAAGAAGGAATGTCAGGACTGAGTTTGAGCGGGTAGGAGTGAAGAAGGAACGTCAGGACTGAGTTTGAGCAGGTAGGAGTGAAGAAGGAACGTCAGGACTGAGTTTGAGTGGGTAGGAGTGAAGAAGGAACGTCAGGACTGAGTTTGAGCGGGTAGGAGTGAAGAAGGAACGTCAGGACTGAGTTTGAGCGGGTAGGAGTGAAGAAGGAACGTCAGGATTGAGTTTGAGCGGGAAGTAGTGAAGAAGGAATGTCAGGATTGAATTTGAGTGGGACGTAGTGATGAAGGAACATCAGGATTGAGTTTGAGCAGGAAGTAGTGAAGAAGGAATGTCAGGATTGAATTTGAGTGGGACGTAGTGATGAAGGAACGTCAGGATTGAGTTTGAGCGGGAAGTAGTGAAGAAGGAATGTCAGGATTGAATTTGAGTGGGACGTAGTGATGAAGGAACATCAGGATTGAGTTTGAGCGGGAAGTAGTGAAGAAGAACGTCGGGATTGTCAGTCCAGGCTTTGCATTTGAATCTCCAACAAGGAACTGAAGCCCATGTCTTTCAGACTCCTCAATAAATTGGTGTTAACTACCGTATTGTGCAAAAGTTTTAGGCATATATATCTAGCTAGGGTGCCTAAGACTTTTGCACAGCACCTTATTTGTTAATGTGGAGTGGAGAGCTAATTTGTAAATCTGGTGGGAACAAAGGATGTTGGGAATGGCGAGGGTGGAGCACGGCAGAAGGGGTGTGGGACAGATGGCAGAGAATGAGTGCCAGAAGCTTGGGGGTGGGGGTGGTGCAGGTGCAGACACACCCAGCACTGAGTCACTTGGCAAAGTCATTTGATTCCAAATAATTGGTTTATAGATCATTACACGATGTCTCTCTGGTGCTTCCTCCTCCCTGCCCTCTGTCTTCCCCTTTTCCCAACCATGATTGCCCTCTCCCTGCCCCCTTCCCACTCAGTCCACAACAGAGAGCCATATCAGAATCAGGTTTATCATCACTCACATGCCATGGAATTTGTTCTTTGTTACAGCAACAGTACAACACAATACATAAAATTACTACTATACTGTGACGGACACCAATCAGCGGCCAACAATTCAGATGAAGCTAAGAGCAAGATTAACAAAATGCACCATTTCTGAAGGCCCACGATAGTAGGCAGTAAAAAAGTAAACCCCACACCTGGTTCAGTAAAGCTTACACTTCAGATAGAGCTCAGAAACAATCCTTTGTGGCCAGGACCCAACAAAGGATTGTAAGAACTGCGGAGAGGATCATTGCAATCTCCCTTCCGCTCATCAGGAGCGGTGCATACGCAGGGCCCTTAGCATCATCAATAATCCCTCCTGTCTGTCCAACAATCCTTCTCACCCCCAAGGGGTACCACAGCATTAGGACAGGGAGTGCAAGGATGGGAAGAAGCTTCCTCCCCCAGGCCGTGAGACTACTGGAACTCCCTGTCACCACCCAGGTCTCATCGCGTAATGAAGTGCCAGTCGCGTTATACTGTTTCCATTTTCAACTTGTATCGTAAATGCACATCATTATTTGTGGTATTTATTTCTGACATTCATGGTGACACATATATACTTGGATAATAAAATTTACTTTGAACTTTAATAATACCTTGTCTTATTAAAGTGTACCTTGTGCACCTTGGTCTGGAAGACATTGTTTTGTTTGGTGGTATAATGTATACAGTTGAATTGAGAATAAACTTGAACCGGAGGAGACTGCAGATGCAGAAGATCAGATAAAGCTGCTGCAGGAGCTGAGCAGGTCTGTACTTCTCACTGGCTTGTTAAAGCAACCTGCATTATCACAGACCCCACCCACCCCAGACATTCTCTCTTCTCCCCCCTCCCATCAGGCAGAAGATACAAAACCCTGAACGCATGTACATTCAGGCTCCAGGTCAGCTTCTACCCTGCAGTTATGGAACAGAACTCTCAGTCGATAAGATGGACTCTTGACCTCACCGTCTACCTCGTTATGATCTTCCACTTTGTTTACCAGCACTGCACTTTCCTTGTAGCTGTTACGCTTTGTTCTGAATTGTTATTGTTTGACCTCAATGCACCGTGTAATGACTTGATCTGAACTGTTTTATGAATTACACTGCACTGCTGCCACCAAACATACACAATTTCACAACATTGGTAATAACAAGCATGAATCTGAACTTGCAATGCCTTAGAAAGGATCACTTCTCTCAGCATTCAATTAACAGCGGCTTTCCTAATGCAGTCCAAATTATAACCTTTATGAAAACTTGCCAGTTCGAAACTCAATAAACTGCTGGTCTTAATTTTCTTCAGAGATCAACTTAAAGCACTTGCAGGCTTATTCACCATGGGCATAACTCACTTAGTTATGATTTTTAATAATTCAATGTGAAGTATTAAAATAATCTAACAGCTTCATTTAATGGGGAAGTCAAGGACCAGAGAGCCACAGCCTCAGAATGGGATATCCCTTGAGAAAAGAGATAAGGAGAAATTTCTTTAGCCAGAGGGTAGTAAATCTGTGGAATTCACAGCCACAGATGGCTGGAGGCCAATTCATTGGGAATATTTAAAGTGGGGATTAATAGCGTTGTGTATTTAATAATTCAGTAATATTTTAATTATATTGTTCAATTAACTTCCTTGCTGTTTAAGTAATTCAATATGGGTTACAGGTAAAAGGACGTGAATGGCATATGTCAATACGCCACCACGCCATGCGTGAGCACCTCACTAAAGTAAAAATGATACTAGAGTGCACGTGTTCCCAGCTCTGTGGTGTCTTTCAATTAATTTTTTATGTTTTGGAGTTACTAAACATAAGAGAGGTTTTTGATTAGTGAGGGTGTCAAAGGTTACAGGCAGAAGGCAGGAGAATGGGGTTGCGAAAGATAATAGTCCAACCATGATGGAATGGTACAGCAGACTCGAGGGGCCAAATGGCCCATTCTGCTCCTATGACTTATTAGTCCGAATACTGAAATTTTTAAATATCCCTCTGAAATCACGCAAAAGGGAGCAAATTCTGGAATAAAATACAATGGTAATAAAAAGGCAATCTACTCAGATGCCAAAATTCAGAGAAGTTGGCGGACGTGAAGGAAAGCTACCATCCCAAGGGTTGTGCAGTGAGCTTTCACACGGAGCCAAGTGAAACCACTTTGCTTCTGCGCTCTTCCATTTACTAAAGCACAACACGTTAACAATGGCCACAATAATAACACCTTTTCTTTAGTCAGCCAAACAAGCAGAGTGATTACAAACCATCATAACCTGCTTAAAATTACCAGCCAATTAAAGGAGATAAACAAGATCCTGCATGAAACTTTGCTGGAATATCTCTAGTTTTTTTTTGCATGAAACATTACAGCAACTTTGTGAGAACATTGCCAAAAGTTGAGGGACTGAGCCATGGCAAGAGGTAGAGCAGGTAGTGCTATATTGATGGGTGATCTATGTTATAGAGAGGCAAAGATAGGGTCATTATATGTTTGTTTTTCCACCAGCACTGGGGGAAAAATCAAGAACTAGAAGTACAGGTTAAAGGTGAAATGGGGAATAGTTAATAAAACTTGGGGCAAGTTTTCCACTTAGAAAAGGGGTTCCCAACTTGGGATCCATGGACCCCTTGCTTAATGGTATTGGTCCAAGGCTAAAAATGGGTGGAAACCTCTGACCTAGAGGGTGATCTGTGTGATGGAATGAGCAGACAGAGAAAGTGGTTGAAGTATCATTTGAAAGACATTTCCCTAACACTATACAGGAGCCCCCCCCCCCCCCCCGCTTTCCGAACGTTCGCTTTACAACATTTGGCTTTTACAGAAGACCTACATTAGTACCTGTTTTCTCTAACTGAAAGAGGATTTTCGCTTTTACGAAAAAAGACACCCACTTTACACTTGTGCTTACCCCGAGAAATAGATGGGAAGGGATTTAAGTTATAGCAGAGACATCAGGTTCCGTAACTTCAATGGCATTGCAGACTGAGAAAGAGAAGAAATTGTACACAGCATCTGAAGTCAGTCACCACAGCCTGAATGCAAAGCGAATACAAATGAGCTGGGTCCTTTCAGCAGTTGGGCCAGCAATTGACTGGATGGTTCAGAAGGGGGTCCCTCTGGGGAGAGAAACTTGCATCCATTCAAGGACGATGCAAAGTGTGTGCGCATGCGTGTACAAATCGGTTTTGGCTCAATCTTCCAGATTCTGGTAAGTGAAACTACGCCGTACATACATTATTTCTACTTTATATAGGCTGTGTATTTATCATATCATTCCTGCTTTTACTGTATGTTAGTATTATTTTAGGTTTTATGTGTTATTTGGTATGATTTGGTAGGTATTTTTTGGGTCTGAGAACACTCAAAAATTTTTCCCATATAAATTAATGGTAATTGCTTCTTCGCTTTACGACATTTCGGCTTACAAACGGTTTCGTAGGAACGCTCTACCTTCGGATAGCGGGGGGAACCTGTATTAGAATATATTTATTTTTATCTCTCTGAACTTACACTAGCGTGTGTTTATTTTATTTTTGTGCAAGTGTATGCGTAATGTATGCTAATTTAGTTTAATTTCAACCTACGTTTGTCCTAGTTGTAATGTGCTGTGTCTGCTAAAAGCTACTTTTTATGGCATTTATACCCTGGATATGTATGCCGATGGTCAAGACCAAAGTCTCTCACGTCACATGATGAATGAATGTATGAATGCCAATGACAATAAACTTGAATTTGAACTTGACGCATTTCAGGAAGGTTTAGAGCAGGGATTCCTAACCTGGGGTCATGGCATGAGGGGGGTTGGGAACCTCTGAGTTATTTATATATTTATTTATTGCAATACAGGGCAGAGTAGGCTTTCCTGGCGCTTCGAGCTGCGCTGCCCAGTAACCCCCAGTTTAACCCTAGCCTAATCACGGGACAATTTACAATGACCAATTAACCTACCAACTGGTACATCATTGGACTGTCGGAGGAATCTGGAGCACTCAGAGGAAACCCATGCAGAGACAGAGAAAAATGTACAAACTCATTTGGCAGTGGTGGGAATTGAACCCGGGTTGCTGGTACTCTAAGATGCTGTGCTAACCACTACAGTACCGTGCCACCACATGGTACAGGGGCAGCTGGTTCAATGACACACTGTTATTTCCTTTCTATGTCTGTTGGAAGGCACCAAAGTAAAGCATCTGAGAATGTTTCACTCTGTTAAAGATACAAGCTATTGTTAAGAGCTATCCCAAGGTGCGCAGAAGGATTTAAAAACAAACACAATTCTTGAGAGAAAATACACACTAGATTCCAGCATCTGCAGTCTCGAGCAGCAAACAGTTGGAAAAGTTTCTTACACTCAGTGGCTTATTAAGTAGGTACCTTCGTACCTAACATAGTAGCCATAGAGTCATAGAAAAGTACAACACAAAAGCAGGCCCATTGGCCCATTTAGTCCATACTGAAACTATTTAATCTGTCTGGTCCCAATGACCTGCTCCCGGACCACAGTCCTCCATATTCCTAATATTCATGTAAATATCCAAACTTCTGTTAAACATTGAAATCAAGCTCGCATGCACCACTTGTGCTGGCAGTTCATTCCACACTCTCACAACCCTCCGAAGATTCCTATCATGTTCCCCTTAAACTTCTTTCCTTTCACCCTTAACCCATGACCAATGATTATAGTCGCATCCAACCTCAGTGGAAAAAGCTTGCATTTATGTACCCTATCAATACCACGTATAATTCAAATCTCCTCCCAGTCTTCTATGTTCTAATGAATACTTAGAACTCAGGTTCTCCAGACCCAGCAACATCTTTGTAGATTTTCTCTGCACCCTTTCAACCTTGCTTACATCTTTCCTGCAGGTAGGTGACGAAAACTGTACACAATACCCTAAATTAGACCTCACTGAATCTTATACAACTTCAGCATGACTTCCCACCTTCTGTGCTCAATACATTGATTTATGAAGGCCCAAAGCTTTCTTTACGACCCAATCTACCTGTGATGCCACTTTCAATGAATTATGAACCTGTATTCCCAGATCCCTTGTTCTACCACACTCTTCCGTGCCCTAACATTCACTGTGCAAGACCCAACCTGGTTGGTCCTATCAAAGTGCAACTCCTCAAACTTGTCTGCATTAAATTCCATCTGCCATTTTTCAGCCTATTTTTCCAGCTGATGCAGATCCCTCTGCAAGCCATGATACCCTTCCTCACTGTCTACTACGCCCCCAATCTTGGTGTCATCCACAAATTTGCTGATCCAGTTAACCACATTTTTGAATTAACTTTATTTCTTACATCCTTCACATACAATTATCAGTCAGGTCATTGATATGGATGACGAACGACAAAGGGCCTAGCATCAATCCCTGCAGCACACCACTAGTCACAGGCCTCCAGTCAGAGAGGCATTAATCTACTACACTCCCTGGCTTCTCCCACAAAGCCAATGTCTAATCCAATTTACTAGCTCCTGAATACTGAGCGACTGAACCTTCTTGACCAGCATCCCATGCAAGACTAAAGTCCATGTAGACAACATCCACAGCCTTGCCTTCATCAACTTTCACGGTAACTTCCTCAAAAAACTCTATAAGATTGGTTAGACATAACCTACCACACACAAAGCCATGCTGACTGTTCTTAAACAGTCCATGTCTAACCAAATACTTATATATCCTGTCCCTCAGAATACCTTCCAATGACTTTCCCACAACTGATGTCAGATTCACCAGCCCATAATTTCCTGGTTTATTTTTAGTGCCTTTTTTAAACAGCGGAACAACATTGGCTATCCTCCAACACTCTGGTATCCTCTCTAATGTTTTAAATATCTCTACCAAGGCCCCGACAATCTCTGCACTTGCCTCCTGTAGGGTCTAAGGGGACACTTTGTCAGGACCTGGGGATTTATCTACCCTGATTTGCCTCAGGATAACAAACACCTCATCCTCTGTAATCTGTACAGGGTCGATGAAGATGATGCCACTCTTCCTCAATTTTATAGACTCCATATCCATCTCCCGAGTAAATACAGATGCAAAGAATGCTTTTAAGATTTTCCCCATCTCTTTTAGCTCCACACATAGATTAACATTCTTGTCTTCCAGAGGACCAATTTTGTCCCTTGCAATCCTTTTTCTATTAACGTATCTGTAGAATCCATTGGGTTCTCCTTTACCTTCTCTGCTAGAGCAAATTCATGCTGTCTTTTTGCCTTCCTGATTTATTTCTTAAGTGTTCTCTTGCATTTCTTCTACTCCATAACCATCGCATTTGTTCCTATTTGCCTGTTATGCACCTCCTTTTTCCTCTTAACCAGGGCCTCAAAATCTCTTGCACACCAATGTTCCATACACTTGTTATCTTTACTTTTTATTCTGACTGGCACATACAAACTTTGTACTCTCAAAATTTTATTTTTGAAGGCCTCCCACTTGCCAAGTAAACCTTTGCCAGAAAACAGCCCGTCCCAGTTCAAACTTGCCAGATTATTTCTGATACCATCAAAGCTGGCCATTCTCCAATTTAGAATCTCAACCTGCAAACCAGACCTACCTTCTTGTATATTTACTTTAAAAGTAATAGCATTGTGGTCACTGGATGCAAAGCATTCCCCTAAACAAACTCCTATCACATTCCGTAATAACACATCCAGCATCATTAGGACTTTTACGTACTGATGAAGAAACTTTCCTGAACACATTTGACAAACTCTATCCCATCTAGTGCTTTTAACACTAGATACCCAGTCAATATGTGGAAAGTTAAAATCACCTACTATTACAACTTTACGTTTCTTGCAACAGTCTGTGATCTCTTTATAAATCCCTAGGACTGCTGGGTGGTCTGTAATATAGCCCCTTTAATGTGATCGTACCTTTCTTATTTCTCAGCTCTACCATAATGTCTCACTAGTCGAGTTCTCCAGTCTGTCCTGGTGGACTGCCTTGATATTTTCCCTAGTAACGCCACCCTTCCCCCTTTAACCCCTCCTGCTCTGTCACATCTAAAACAACTACCCCAGAATGTTGAGCTGCAACCAAGTCTCACTAAAGGCTACATCATAATTCCAGGTGTTGATTCATTCACCCTTCCTACGACACATCTTGCATTGAAATATAGGCAGCTCAGGACACTAGTTGCATCATGCCCAACCTTTTGATACCTGACTTTGCCTGAGGTCTCACCAACACCTGCCCCTATAACCTCTCTGGCAGTCTGGCTCCCATCCCCCTGCAACTCCAGCTTAATCCCCATCATGCAGCATTAACATAGTCATTGAGTGTATGTTTGAGATCTCCCACACATCCACCACTCTGTGTGTGAAAAAAAAACTTAGATCTGATATCTTCCCTATACTTTCCTCCAAACACCTTAAAATGATGCCCCATTATATTAGCCATTTCTGCCCTGAGTAAAAGCCTCTGGCTATCCACTCGATCTCTGCCTCTTACCATCTTGTACACCTCCGTCAAGTCATCTTTCATCGTCCCTCACTCCAAAAAGAAAAGCCCCAGCTTGCTCTGCCTATCCTTAATCAGACATGCTCTCTAATCCAGGCAGCATACTGGTAAATCTCCTCTGTAGCCTCTCTAAATCTTCCACATCCTTCCTGTAATGAAGTGACCAGAGCGGAACAAAACACAATAGTCCAAGTCTGGTCTAATCAGAGATTTATAGAGCTGCAGCATTACTTTGTTAACAGGCAGGACGAAGCAGTAGAAGACTCCAGGGTTCAGAGGACAGTCAGGCCTGGGAGGGGCCTGTGAGATTGTTCAGAATCAGGTTTATCATCAACTGCATGTGATGTGAAATTTAACTTAGCAGCAGCAATTCAATGTAATACATAATATAGAAGAGAAAAATAGTAATACATAAATAAATGACAGTGTACATATATTGAATAGCTTAAAAATGGGACGAAAACCAGAATATATACCAGTATTTAAAAAGTGAGGTAGTGTTCAAGGGTTCAATGTCCAGTTAGGAATCGGATGGCAGAGGGGAAGAAGCTGTTCCTGAATCGCTGAGTGTGTGCCTTCAGGCTTCTGTACCTCCTTCCTGATGGTAACAGTGAGAAAAGGGTATGCCCTGGGTGCTGGAGGTCCTTAATAATGTACACTGCCTTTCTGAGACACCGTTCCCTGAAGATGTCCTGGGTACTTTGTAGGCTAGTACCCAAGATGGAGCTGACTAGATTTACAACCTCTGCAGCTACTTTCAGTCCTGTGCAGTAGCCCCTCCATACCAGACAGTGATGCAGCCTGTCAGAATGCTCTCCATGATACATCTATAGAAGTTTTTGAGTGTATTTTTTGACATGCAAAATCTCTTCAAACTCCTAATGAAGTATAGCTGCTGTCTTGCCTTCTTTATAACTACATCGATATGTTGGGACCAGGTTAGATCCTCAGAGATCTTGACACCCAGGAACTTGAAACTGCTCACTCCCTCCACTTCTGATACCTCTATGAGGATTGGTATGTGTTCCTTTGTCTTACCCTTACTGAAGTCCACAATCAGCTCTTTCTTCTAACTGACATTGAGTGCCAGGTTGTTGCTGTGGCACCACTCCACTAGTTGGCATATCTCACTCCTGTACACCTTTTCGTCACCACCTGAGATTCTATCAACAATGGCTGTATCGTCTGCAAATTTATAGATGGTATTTGAGCAATGCCTACTTAGCCACACAGTCATGTGTATATAGAGAGTAGAGCAGTGGGCTAAGCACACACCCCTGAGGTGCACCAGTGTTGATCGTCAGTGAGGAGGATATGTTATCACCAATCCGCTCAGATTGTGGTCTTCTGGTTAGGAAGTCAAGGATCCAATTGCAGAGGGATGTACAGAGGCCCAGATACTGCAACTTCTCAATCAGGATTGTGAGAATGATGTTATTAAACGTGGAGCAATAGTCGATGAACAGCAACCTGACATAAGCGCTTGTGTTGTCCGGGAGGTCTAAAGTTGTGTGGAGAGCCATTGAGATTGCATCTGCCGTTGACCTATTGTGACGATAGGCAAATTGCAATGGGTCCAGGCCCTTGCTGAGGCAGGAGTTCAGTCTAGTCATGACCAACCTCTCAAAGCATTTCATCACTGTAGACATGAGTGCTACCAGGTGAGAGTCATTAAGGCAGCTCACATTATTCTTCTTGGGCACTGGCATAATTGTTGCCTTTTTGAAGCAAGTGGAAACTTCCACCCGTAGCAGTGAGAGGTTGAAAATGTCCTTGAATATTCCCACTAGCTGGTTGGCACAGGTTTTCAGAGCCTTACCAGGTACTCCATCGGGACCTTCTGCCTTGCGAGGGTTCATTCTCTTTAAAGACAGCCTAACATCGGCCTCGGAGACAGAGATCTCAGGATCATCAGGTGCAGCAAGGCTCTTCACAGACGTAGTTATGTTCTCCCTTTAAAGCGGGCTTAGAAGGCATTGAGTTCATCTGGTAGTGAAGTATCATTGCCATTCATGCTACGGAATTTCGCTTTGTAGGAAGTAATGTCTTGCAAACCCTGCCAGAGTTGCCATGCATCCGGTGTCACCTCCAACCTTGTTCAAAATTGTCTCTTTGCTCTTGAAATAGCCCTCTGCAAATCATACCTGGTTTTCTGGTACAGGCCTGGGTCGCCAGACTTGAATGCCACAGATCTAGCCTCCAGCAGACGACGTACCTCCTGGCTCATCCACGGCTTTTGGTTTGGGAATGTACGGCAAGTCTTTGTAGGCACACACTCATCCACACAGGATAACATCTGCAGCATGCTTATCCAGTTTCAAGGATGAATCCCTGAATGCAGTCCAATCCACCGATTCAAAGCAGTCCTGCAGGCGCTCCTGTGCTTCCCTTGTCCATACCTTCTTGGTCCTCACTGCTGATGCTGCAGTCTTCAGTCTCTGCCTGTACTCAGGGAGTAGAAGTACAGCCAGGAGATCAGACTTCCCGAAGTGAGGGCGTGAAATAGCACGGTAGGCATTCTTGATGGTGGTGTAGCAATGGTCCAGTGTGTTGTTTCATCTGGTATTGCCAGTGATCTGCTGATGGTAATTGCTTAGTGAATTTTTCTGACTGGCCTGACTAAAATATCCCAAAACGATGCTGATCCCATTGCTCAGATCATCTAAAGCCTGACTGACATTGCTCAGCAATTCTATTGTGTTTCTTTCTATTTACTGTGAATGCCCACAAGAAAATGAATCTCATGGTTGTGTATGGTGACACATATGTACTTTGATTATAAATTTTCTTCGAACTTTCACCTTAGAACATTGATATGAATATCATTATGGAATGGCAGGAGAGAGGGAGGGTAATAAGCACAGGAAAACTGACAAAGAGCCTGTATCTTTATGTTCGAGAGCCAATGGCTCTGCA
This sequence comes from Hemitrygon akajei, assembly GCF_048418815.1. NCBI lineage: Eukaryota > Metazoa > Chordata > Chondrichthyes > Myliobatiformes > Dasyatidae > Hemitrygon > Hemitrygon akajei. Next base: position 11,034,477 of record NC_133134.1, on the reverse strand, counting down.
TAGACCAGCTTTTAAACAAACAGCCTTGATCCTTTGGGGACCAGATCTTGAGCTAACCAACAATGAGGACACATTTTAATGAAATTCAATTGTACCCTGGTCCCAAATGGCTGGGTGGGATTTCATTTTCCGCTATACCCAACAGGAATTAGAACATGGACAAAATTTCCTCCTCTGCTTTAGCTCCTGGCACCAAAACCAACTATCCATCCAATATTAGCTGGTCACACAAGGTGGGAGATTTACAAATAGAACACTACTGCACAGTACAGGCCCTTCAGCCCACAATGTTGTGCCGACCTTTAAACCTGCTCTGAGATCAATCTGACTCTTCCCTCGCTCATAACCCAAAATCAAAATCAGGTTTATTATCACGGGCATGTGATGTGAAACCCTCCATTTTTCTATTATCCATGTGCCAATTAGCTATTAATACAGCACCAGGTAGAATCAGATTTATTAACACTAACTTCTACAATATGAAATTTGACATTTTGGAGCAGCAATACAACACAAGGATATAAAATTACTACAAATTGCAAAATAAATTATGCAAAAGAAATAACGAGATGGTGTTTGCAAGTCAGAAATCTAATAGCAGAGGGAAGGAGGCTGTTGAATGCGAGTATTGGGTCCTGTACCTCCTTCCCAATGGTAGTAACAAGGAGAGGGTACATCCTGGATGGTGAGGGTCCTTAGTAATGAAGACTAGCTTCTTGAGGAACCAGCTTCTGAAGATGTATCCTCGATGGTGGGGAGGGCTGTGCCTGTGATGGAGTGAGCCCAGTCTACAACACTCCACAGCCTCTTGGAGCCTCCTCACCAGACTGTAATGCAACCAGTCAGATGCTCTCCACAATACATCTATATTACTGCACCACACCCCAATACCTTCACAGGGACGTGGAATAAATAGTGCAGAAAAAAGCTCCAGAAGGATGTAAACTCAGCCAGCTCCACCGTGGGCATCAGGCTCCCCACCATCCACGACATCTTCAAAGGGTGATGCCTCAAAAAGACGACATTCTTTATTAAGGACCCCCATAACTCAGCACATGCCCTCTTCTCATTGCGGCCATCAGGGAGGAGGTACAGGAGCCTGAAGACACAAACTCAATGTTTCAGGAACAGCTTCTTGAGAAAGCAGGTACAGGGTTCTGAGTTGGATGATCAGCCATGATCATACTGAATGGCGGTGCAGGTTTGAAGGGCCGAATGGCCTCCTCCTGCACCTATTTTCTATATTTCTTCCCCTCTGCCATCAGACTCCTGAATAGTCAATAAACCCACGAACACTTCCTCAGTAATTTTCCCCCTCTCTTTTTACACTATTTATTTAAAATATACATACATATTAATACACACATATAATGTAATTTATAGTTTTTATAATGTATTGGTGCCACAAAGTTAACAATTTTCACTACGTATGCCGGTGATATTAAACTTGACTCTGATTCAGATTCTGGTGAAACCCTGAAAGAGACATTATGGACAAGGGAAGAGAAAAAAATTACTGTTCAAAGGAGTAGCTTTAATGGAACCCCTTAGATGGGGCAAGGCTGGTTGACAACGAGATGAACTGAGGGAGGAAATTCCAGAGCTTGGGGCCTGGAACTTAGTTATTTACAGAGACAGTACAGAGCAGACTCTCATGGCCCAACGAGACACACCACCCAGCATCTTATATATTTAACATTATCCTCATCACAGCACAAGTTACAATGATCTGCCAACTGCTATGTCTTTGGACTGTGGGAGGAAACCCATTTGGTTGACGGGGAGAAGGTACAAATTCCTTACAGATGGCACTGGAATTGAACTCTGAGATCCGGGATGTCCTGAGCTGTAATAGCATTACACTAAATGCGACACTACCGTGGTTCCTCCGTTGATTTTAAAAAAACCAACAGGAATCTCAATATTATAGGACAGGAGGTTCAAAGGCCTGAAGTCCCACACCACCGGGTTCAAGAACAGCTACTTCCCTTCTTCAACTAAATTCTTGAATGAACTGGGAAAACTCTAATCACTACTTCGGTATAACACCACCATGACCTTTTCACATTAAAAAGGACTTTATTTTTCATTTGTGTTTTTCTTTAAAAAAATTGCACATAATTTATGCTTATATTTTTCTTGTGATTGTTGAGCATCCGATGCTGTGTGCCTTGAGACAGAGCAGAATTAGGCCATTCAGCCCAATGAGACAGCCTGTGATGCCCCTTGCAAATAATTTATTGCCTGTGCATGCAAGTCACATATGACAATAAACTTGACTTTGGCCTTGAATGAAAGTAATGAATGAAACTAAGAGGCAGAGAGGTAGAGCTAACATGGGTCCACACATACGGAGGGATTGAAGTGTTGGGAGAATGGGACGGTGAGAGTCTAACTGAATGACAAACATTCTGACAATCACTTTCCCTGGGGCGTAGGAAGCTGAGGGGAGACCTTGTAGAGGTAAGAAAGCCATGCAAGGGAGAGATGAGGTTTTCTCCTTGAGTGGGGGAGTCCAAAACTAGAGGACATTGGTTTAAAAGTGAGGGGAAAATTTTAAAGGGGACCTGGGGGGGGGGGGGGGGGGGGACAACATTTTCCACAGAATGGTTGGTTGGTAGAAAGAACGAGCTGCCAGAGGAAGTAGTGGAAGTGAGTATAAATTACAAATTTCAAAGTAAATTTTTTTATCAAAGTACACTCATGTTAAGATATACAATCGTAAGATTCATTTTCTTGCAGGAATACTCAGTAGCTCCAAAAACCTTAATAGAACCATTGAAAGTTTGCATCAACTGGGCAAACAACCTGAGTGCAAGGTAAAACAAACTGTGCAAATACAGAAGGGACATAACAATAATAAATGAATAAACAAATATCAAGATGATGAGAGGAAGAGTCCATGAAAGTGAGTTCATAGGTTGTGGGAACAGTTCAGTATTGGGGCGAGTGAACTTATCCTCTCTGGTTCAAGAGCCTGATGATTAAGGGGTAATAACTATTACTGAAGCTGGTGGTGTGGGTCGTGAGGGTCCTGTACCTTCTTCCTGAAGGCAGCAGCAAGAAGAGAGCATGACCTGGGTGGTGGGGGTCCCTGACAATGGATGCTGTTTTTTTTTTATATAGGGCATTTGGATTGTTACATGGATAGGAAAGGTCTAGACCAGGGTTCCCAACCTGGAATCTACGGATCCCCTGGTTAATATTAGTCCATGGCATAAAAAAGGTTGGGAACCCCTGGTTTAGAGGGATAATGCAGGCAAGTGAGACTTATTCTGTTCGGCAACTTTTTCCAGAGTGGACAAAATGAACTGAAGGGTACAATTCTGCGCTGTATCGCTCTACGACTCTTGATGTTTGTAGAGGCTAGGAAGGTTTTGAAATATTCATTTGTGTCTCAGAACAAAGCACTCAAAACTTTGATTTTTTTAAAATTATATTCAGTAGGAAGGAAATCGTGGGTGGTCAGGAATGGGAGGGAGAGGTGAACTTTGGTCAGAAACCACACACACACTTAATGTATATTTAACTGTAGCAGCTTTTGCCGGTAATTAAGTCTGAATAAATTTATACAGAAGCCCTCACCTTCTATATCCACTGAGATTGCTAAAGTAAGGGGCAGTAATTAGACTTGACTGTTATAATGAATCAATGTATTAGCTCCTTCTCATTTCACAGTTGAAAATTTGGGTTCCACAGGACTTGTGGTAGAATAATGCGCCCACACAGTCCATCTTATATCATTGGGGGATTTATCTATCTACTTCTTTAGTGATGCTCTGCGGAGTAGGCCTTTCTGGCCTGTGAGTCATGCCAGCTCAACAACCAATGACAAAACCCGATTAACCCTGACCTACACAGGACAACCTACAATGACCAATTAACCTACCCAATCCGTCGTTGGACTGTGGGAGGAAACCAGAGGACCGAGACAAAACTCACGCGTTCCACAGGAAGACCAGTGCCAGAATTGAAATCCGAACTCTGGAACGCCCCATGCTTTAATAATGCCACTAACTGCTACATTATCGTGGCGCCCCAATTTAATTTGAGCAGCAGTGTATAAAATATTTAGTTCCTTAGTACACTCAGTGACCACTTTATTAGGTTCCTCTTGTACGTAATAAAGTGGACACTGAGGGTATCTTTGTGGTCTTTGGCTGCTGTAGTCCAGCAACTTGCCATTTGGCATCAACAATCGTTCCAGGTTCAAAGTCATTCAGATCACACTTCTTCCCCATTGTGATGTTTGGTCTGAATGATAACTAAACCCCTTGAGCATGTCTGCATGCTCTTATGCATTCAGTTGCCTCCACATGATTGGCTGATATTAGACTAACGAGGTGTACAGGGGTACCTAATAAAGTGGCTACTAAAAGCTCATCATTGGAAGATTTCATTTGCACAGCAATGTATAAAACACACAAACGTTTTTCAGTATACAAGCTCCCCTTTGAGCAGTAGAATTTCAGGAACATTGGAAACTTTGGTCAATTAGAATGTCCCCTAAAGATTAACATCAGAACCAAACTGGAAATATTCCAGCTCACCCTCCCAAAGGAATGGCAACAATACCAATTGGCCTTTAAAAGCCAGGATAACATAGATGTGGACAGGATGTCTGACGACTCTGGGCTGGAGTTCAGAAGAATGAGGAGTATTCATGAAAACCTATCGGATACTGACAGGCCTATTTAGAGTGGACATGGAGAGGATGTTTCCAAAGTGGGAGAGTCTAGGACCAGAGGTCACAGTGTCAGAATAGAAGGACAGTCCTTAAGGGCAAAGATGGGAGGAACTTTACTACTACTAATAATAATAATAATACTTTATTGATCCTGAGCGAGAAATTATTTTGCTACAGCAGCAACATTTAAAAACACACTTAGCAGTGTGCAAACTAAACTAATAAAACATACAAAGTAACAATATGCACAATAATAATGTACAAAATAATAAAGCAGAGACTATGATGTGTGTTCTCCTGTTGCACAGAGATGAACTGTTGTATATGCTTACTGCATTTGGAAGGACAGATTTCCTGCAACGATCTTTGGGGCAGTGGAGCTGAATGAGTCTGTTTGAAAGGGCGCCCTGCTGCTTACTCAGTAGGTCATGGAGAGGATGTGTCAGATTGTCTATAATGGATAGCAGTTTGTTTAATGACATTCTCTCCACCACTAACTCGAGAGAGTCCGGATTGTAGCCGAGGATGGATCCAACCTTTAAGAGTTTATTTAGCCTTCTTACGTCACCAGCATCAATGCTGCTCCCCCCAAAAAATAGCAGCAAAGAAGATTGCACTCGCTACAACAGACTCGCTACAAGATCTCCAGCCAGCAAGTGGTGAACCTGCGGAATTCATTGTCACATACGGCCATGGAGGACAAATCACTGGGTATGTTTAAAGCAGAGGTTGACAGGTTCTTGATTAGTAAGGATGTCAAAGGCTATGAGGAGAAGGAAGGAGAAGGATGATAAATCAGCCATGATCAAATGGCGGTGCAGACTCAATGGACTGAATGGATTAATGCTGTTCCCATGTTTTATGGTTTTAAATACAGGCGCAGTAACTCTAATATAACAGTCGAGTCAGAACAACTCTGACGTTGGTTTAATTCATAGTGCTGCAGTAACTAAACTCCGTCTCTTACACAGATCACATCTCTTCCACCCCCGTCCCTGTAGTTTCAGCGGGTTTCCTCTGTGCTGCCTTCTGAAGTGCTTGAATAGAAAATTCAAGCGGTGACAATGACGGGTTATTCTCAACACAACTGTGCACACCCACTTTCTTTCAGAAGGCCACAATGAACTGCTTGTAGCTCTCCATCTTCCAGCTCCCCTTTTCCCAGATAGTACAGCTCTTTATAACAGCAGTACAAAAGATATATGAAAGCTGAGAAACACACACAAAATGCTGGAGGAACTCAGCAGGCCAGGCAGCACCTCTGGAAAAAAGTACAGGACAGGTGAACAAAAAAAGATAAGGGGTAGATTTGAAAGATGGGGGAGGGGAGAGAGAAACACAAGGTGATAGGTGAAACTGGGAGGGGGAGGAATGAAGTAAAGAGCTGGAAAGTTGATTGGTGAAAGAGATACAGGGTTGGAAAAGGGGGAGTCTGATTGGAGAGAACAGAAGGCCATGAAAGAAAGAAAAGGGGGGAGGAGCACCAGAGGAAAATTATAGGTAGGCAAGGAGATAAGATGAGTGAGGGAAAAGGGGATGGGAAATGGTGAAGGGGAGGGCATTACTGAAATTGTGGCCTCATCGTGAAAGTAGCGGAGGCCATGGATTGATAATATCAGAATGAGAATGGGAAGCGGAATTAAAAAGGGTGTCCGCTAGGAGATCCCGCTTCTTCTGGTGGATGGAGCGTAGGTGCTTGGCGAAATGGTCTCCCAATCTATGTCGGGTCTCACCGATGTACAGGCCACACTAGGAGCACCGGACACAGTATATGGCCCCAAAAGACACATAGGTGAAGTGTTGCCTCACCTTGGAGGACTCTTTGGGGTCCTGAATGGTAGTGAGGGAGGATGGTAGTGTGGCCTCCTGTATATCGGTGGGGCCCTGAATAGACCTGGAGACCGTTTCACTGACCACCTACACTCCGTCCGCCAGAAGAAGCAGGATCTCCCAATGGCCACCCATTTTAATTCCACTTCCCATTCCCATTCCGATATGTCAATCCATGGCCTCATCTACTGTCACAATGAGGTCACACTCAGGTTGGAGGAACAACACCTTACATTCCGCCTGGGTAGCCTCCAACCTGATGGCATGACCATTGATTTCTCGAACTTCCAGTAATGCCCTCCTCTTCACCAGTCGTCAGGACTCCTGACGAAGGGTCTCGGCCCGAAACGTCGACAGTGCTTCTCCCTATAGATGCTGCCTGGCCTGCTGCGTTCCACCAGCATTTTTTATGTGTGTTTCCTGTAAAGCATTATGCTGACCACTATGCCACCATGCCTCCCTTAACCACTGCCTTTCTTCGCTCTACACTAGATTACATCCCAGCACATTCCACAAGATTTAAAAAACGTGACAGGAGAAAGTGGATCTTCAACCCAGAAGGAAGAAGATCAAGTATCTGTAAATTAAAATTCCCTTCCACTCTCCTCTCCTATCAAATTCCTCCTTCTTCAACCCTTTTCCAGTTATCACCTCCCAGCCTCTCACTTCATTCCCTCCTCTCCGCCCCGCTTCACCTTGTACTCCTTCCCCTCTCCCTACCTTCTTATTCCGGCTTCTTCCCCCTTCCTTTCCAGTCCCGAATGTCTCAGCCTGAAACGTCGACAGTTTATTCTGCTCCATGAATACTGCATAACCTGCTGAGCTCCTCCAGCATTTTGTATGTTACTCTGGATTTCCAGCATCAGCAAAATTTCATGTTTATATTCTTACTTCTGTCTGACAAGCATCTGAGACCTTTATACCCTACAAACTTCCAATATATTTCCTCTGCCTTAGCAACCTTACTCTCAGATGCCAAGCTCCCACTAACCTCTCCAGCTGACGCACTCTTCTCCTTCGAGATACTAGCCAGAACTAACCGCTTGATCAGCCAGCTGGGCTGCACTTCAGTCCCGGGACAAGCTACCCTCAATTCCACACCTTAGGTGTTTAAGACAGTCCATTCTGGGGTCAAATTTTGCCTGGCGAATTCCAAGTGTAGCAGTTAGCACAATGCTTCACGTCAGCCACCTGTAGGATCGGAGTTGGTGTGTTTTCCCCGTGAAGGCAGAGGGTTCCTCTGGGTGCTCCAGTTTCCTCTCACACTCCAAAGATGTACGGGTGAGTTGACTGGTTTTGTGGGTGTAGTTGGACGGCAGAGATTCGTTAACCATTTCTATACCCTCAATTGTGTATACTTCTATGAAATCTCCCCTCTTTCTCCTATGTTTCCAAAATTATGAGGGGTATAGATAGGGTTCGGATGGTGGGGAGCAGATACATCTCTGCCAAAGGAGGTGTAAGGCAATCCTTACACAAGCCTGCAGGTCACCCCGTAGCACCTGCCTAGCCCCGCCCCTCCCCTTCCCCCCACTGGATCAGGGGGGGGTGGGGGGGGTGGTCACGTGAAGCCACGGGCGCAGGAGGTGGATGGTCGTGTGAGCAGCCGGTGCATATCACAAGTCCTGGTTATGCGACCACTAACGCCAGGCAGACAATCTCTGAAGAGTATTGATAATGGCTGGGGTCACCCACTTTGGAAAGACACTGCCCAGAAAAAAGGCAATGGCAAACGACTTCTGCAGAAAAATTTGCCAAGAACAATCATGCGCATGGAACCATGATCACCTACATCATATGACAAGGCAAATAATGTTGATAGATTGCTAGACAGGGTAAATGCAAACAGGCTTTTTCCACTGAGGTTGGGTGAGCCTAGAACTAGAGGCCACAGGTTAAGGGTGAAGGATGAAATTCTGAGGGCTATGTTCTAGCTACAGGCCGATGTGACTTGGCAGAATAACAGTTCAGCATGGACTAGATGGGCCAAAGGGCCTGTTTCTGTGCAGTTTCTAGGATCATCTCGCTGCCATCACCAGAGATGACATCATCCCATAATGGGTTTTTTTAAAAAGCAAAATGCAAAACATTACTTATAGCCTTGTACACAAACAAGCCTTTCGCCAACTCAAAAGGAAGAATAAATGAAGACAGGTTAGTCTGTAAGGAAACAAAGATGAACCAGATTTTGAAGCCCCAGTGTCAGAGTAGTTATGTCAGAAGGAGGTATTAAACCTATTTATCTGAAGCAACAAATGGGAATTTCAGACAGAACCACAAAGCAATACTCTCACAGCTCAGCCACAGTTTAACCCCCACACCAAAAAAAAACAATCCCCCCACTCAACTGACCTTTCCCAGCAAAAAGACAATTGTTACACTCCCCCCCCCCCCCCACTGAACTACAAATTAAATATTCCAAGTGCACAGTAAGGAAAACACTGACAAGATCACAGAAATGGACAGAAATTAGATAGAAATACCAAGCATTTTTTTAAACAAGGAAAATAAATAGATTGTTTGCAAACACTGTTGGCCAATAAGAATGTTCATTTACAAATAAGACTTTAAAGTATTTTATTATGAAGAGACCAGAAGCGCATTTGGCAAGAGAAAAAAACTGAACATGTTTCGCACTCTCACAAGAGAATCTGGAACGATTTCTGTATTAATCGCTCAAATGAGTCCCATTTCCTGTGCAGATGGCAGCAAAGGTTTCCAGTGGAGTGAAGCTTTATTCTCAATCTCCAAGCCCTGTGGTTCTATTTCATTACCCTAATGCAAAACTGCTGCAGCTTATCTTTCTCAGCCCTGCTCCTGCATCCAATGTAATCCGCTCACATGCCAGTAAAGACTCAAGTCATTGGTCGGCTTGGCCAACCACTCACACTTTGGCATTTGAAGATCCTAAGGAACAGTGGTCAGATCCAACATCAAAAGGATGTATACCACTGCCTCCCGGCTCCACAGATCGGGGTTCAATCCCAACTTTGGGTGACATCCATGTCGAGTTTGCATGCTCTCCCTGTGACGTTGTGGGTTTTTTTTCCTGGTGCTCTGGTTGCTTCCCCACAACCCAAATATGTGTAGGTTGGTAGGTTAATTGGCCGCTGGAGTGCAGAAGAGTGGCACTGCCTGAGGGTGTTCATGGGAATGTAGCGAGAATAAACTGGGATGAGTGTAAGTGGGTTTTTGACGATTATCATGGTCTCGATGAGCCGAAGGGCCCATTTCTATTCAGCAGCTCTCTCTGACGCCATATCAATGGGCCTTTAGTTACACCAGAGGCTTGACTATGCAAGGATAGAAAATGGAGCAGAGGAGAATGACGGGAAATTTGATAGAAGTACTCAAAATTGAGGGGTGTAGATAGGGTAAATGCAAGCAGGCTGCAGGTCACCCTTGGGCAATGTGAAGCCCCTGCTTAGCCACCTTCCCCCCCCCCTCCCCCCACCCAATCAGAGTCACGTGAAGCCACGGGAGCCGGTGGTGGACGGTCATACGTGCAGGTGGTGCATATCACAAGTCCTAGTTATGCAACCAGTGACGCCAGGCAATCTCTGAAGAGTATTGATAATGGCTGGGGTCACCCAGCTTGTAAAGACACTGCCCAGAAGAAAGCAATGGCAAACCTCTTCTGTAGAAACATTTGCCGAGAACAATCATGCCCGTGAAGACCAAAAGACACAGCACATAATGATGATGATGGTGAATGTGATGCTGAGCACAGGAGAGTCTGTACATAAGGTAACTGACATGAAATGATGAAGTAGTGGTAGTGGGGAGAAGATAAGTGGGTGGAGGTGTTGATCAACCTTACTGCTTGGGGAAAGTAACGGTTTTTGAGTCTGTTAGTCCTGGCATCAACACTACGGAGCCTTCTCCCTGATGGAAATGCTTAAAGGCATTTCCTTCTTTGTAAGGTCATTCTACGAGTTTAATCCTACCAAGGCAACTGTAGAATTCAGCTAATAAATGAGCTATGATAGAATGACAGAGTGGGCTCAAAGCTCAAAACGTCAAAGTTCTAAGTAAATTTATTATCACCCTATACAATCCTGAGTTTCATTTTCTTATATAGAAAATGTCCTATTGAATATAGGACATATTCAAATCTATAGAATAATAACCATAACAGAATCATGAAAGACCACCCAACCAGGCTGTTCAACCAGAGTGCAGAAGACAACAAACTGTGCTGTAATAATAACTAATAATAATTAGGTATACAAAAAATATTGAGAACATGAGATGAAGAGTCCTTGAAAGCGAGTCCACTGGCTGTGGAAACATTTTAATGATGAGGTGAGAGAAGTTATCCCCTTTGGTTCAACAGCCAGATGAACTGAATGGCCTAATTCTGCTCCCTTGTCTGACAGTCTTAATAAAGTTGCTCCAGGAGTTCAATCCTCCCAAGGCAACTGTAGAATTTCAATCATTAATTAAACAGGAAATTAAAAAGCTAATATCAATGACTTACCCAATGTCCAACTAATAAAAATATTACCTTTAGCCAGTCTGCCCTACAAACGACTCCAAATGCTCCATAAGAAAAAAATTGCTTATTTCAAGAGAAACCAAGGGTGAGTGATAAATGTCAGCCTTGCAAACAACACCCACATCCCATGAAGGAATCATTTAAAACAAAAAAATCTTGTCCAACAACATTATGGAAAACAGATCACTCAAAGGCCAAGCAGAAGCTACATCTGTGAAAATGCCCTTTAGACCAAAAAATTACATAACTTTCACAGAAACATCTGCATTTAGAAGCAGATGCATGTGAACACAATAAGCATTGTAAACACAAGCGTGGGAGAAAAGGCCATTTATCCCAATTGGCTTATTATTACCTAAAGCTAATTACCTCACTAAAAGACTGGTCTCTTCCAGTGTACTGTACTTGGTTTATCTTGAAAAACATTCTGCACACAAATTTCTTCCTGGTATAGCCCTGCAAATCTCTAACTGGTATTGTGCACCACGAGCATAGCATTGACTACTTTTTACCAAACACCGTCACTTTAATGTACTTTTTCAAATGCTGTTACATTATTTATATACATTTTATTCCCTATCCATCCTTTAACCTCAAACTTTGAGCTTCTTATTATTTTTAATTCTTTATAATTGTTGAATGTTGCTTTTTGCTCCATGCCGTGCCCTGACCAACACACCACAGCAAATTCCTAATACATGGAATAAAGTTGTTGCATGATCTGCCTCTTCTCCTCCCCACCACCATGCCATACCCCAAATAATTCATTCTCTACGGCAGAGATTATCAATCTTCAACCGTAACCACCTGAAAGAGCTCCACATCTGAGAATCAGATAAGGTTTTTAAAATCACTGGCATAGGTTGAGTGAGTGAGTGAATGAGTATATACACATAATATTTAATTTTTTTTTGGAGGGGGTATGTTGAAATATATCTCTATTAAAGGAGGTGTAAGGCACTCCTTCGCTCCACTAGTCTGTAGGACACCCTTGGGCGAGGTTTAGCACCCAAGCACCAGTCAGGGTCACATGAAGCCGTGGGAACAGGTAGTGGATGGCCATACGAGCAGCTGGTGCATATCACAAGTCCGGGTAATGCGACCACTGATGCCAGGCAGACAATCTCTGAACAGAATTGATAATAACTGGGGTCACCCAGCTTGTAAAGACACTGACTAGAAGAAGGCAATGACAAACCACCTCTGCAGAATAATTTGCCAAGAACAATCATAGTCATGGAAAGACCATAATTGCCTACGTCACACGACACAGCACTTAACAAACTTTAATTTTTTTTTAAAGTTGTTTTATATATTTTATTTAAATTAATCAATTAGTTTTATTTAGAGTTACAGCAGCAACAGGCCCTACCAGCATAATGAGCCTGCACTGCCCAGTGCAAGACAAAAATTAACATCTTCCAAAAAATTAAAAATAGCACAAAAGGTGAATAGTAAAGTCATGTTCATTGATTGTTCAAAAATCTGATGGTGGGAGGGAAGCAGCTGTTCCTGAATCATTGAGTGTGGGTCCTCAGGCTTCTGTACCTCCTCCACAGTGGGAGTATTGAGAAGTGGACATGTCCCAGATAATGATGGATGAAGTAAGATTGGCTGTGTGTGCATGTACGTGTTGGGAAAAAACAAAACTTGGCTGGGCCAGACCAGGGGTGATTGATGTTAGTACAGGCAGGATGTAACGAGGATAGAGAAAGGACAGTAGCCTGGGCCATGAGATAGTTGGAACCACAGCTGGGTTGGGGCCAGAGCCAGGGCCCATTGCGTCTGCAACACAAGAAATTCTACAGATGCTGAAAATCCAAAAATGTTGTAGGAACTCAGCAGTTCAGGTAGCATCCCTGGAAAGGATAAAAGAGCTTTGGGCTGAGATACTTCATCAGGACTGGAAAGGAAGGGGGTAGAAGCCAGAATAAGGTGGAGGCAGTGGAAGAATTACAAGCTGGAAGGTGATTGGTGAAGCCAGGTAAAGGGGAAGGTGTGTGGGTGGGTGCCAAGGGACGAAGTGAGAAGCTGGGAGTTGGTAGGTGGAAAAGGTAAAGGGCTGAAGAAGGAGGAATCTGATAGGATAGGAGAAAGAACCACGGGAGACAGGGAAGGAGGAAGGAAACCAGAGGCAAGTGATGGTCAGGCCTATCATATCTGTGTAGAGAATAGCAGGGAGCAAACAAGGTCAAAGTTGCTACACAGTTCTCATCTTCACCCAAGTGACAAAATCTGCAGATGCTGGAAATCCAAGCAACACACAAGAAATGCTGGAGTAGCTCAGCAGGCCAGGCAGCATCGATGGAAAAGAGTAAACAGCAGCAAAACGAGCCCCTATCCCAACCCTGTCCCCCACCTTCCGAACCACTCTCACACACAGGCAGGCCCTTCAATCCCAGCGGAGGTCATCCCTGGGCCTCCAGACCTCAGACATGATAACGAGACAGAATAAGAGACCTGCGTTTACATAGCAAGTCTTACTCCACACACAGCACTTTAGTGCCAATGGAACACTTCAGAAATGCAATCACCATAGTAAAATGGAAAATGCAGCACTCGTGTGTGCAGAAAGCTGCCATGTACAGTAACATCATTGTGGCAAATATCCCAGTGGTCTGGAATCAGGTATGGTTGTCAGCTTATGGTATCAGAGACAGCCCCCTTCTTCTTCACTCAATAAAGGCCAGTACAGACGTACAGCGAGTAATTAGGAAAGCTGACAAAATGTTATCATGGAATTGGAGGTAAAAGTGGGAATGCTATTCCCATTTAGATAAGGCAAGGGTGAGACCTCATCTCAATTACCGCCGGCAGTGCAGAAGACAGGAGCAGAATTACGCCATTTGGCCCACCAAGTATTCTCTGCCATTCTACGGAACAATACAGCAGAGTACAGGCCCTTCGGCCCACAATGTTGTGCTGGCCTTTTAACTACTCCAAGATCAATCTAACAGTTCCCTCCCACAAAGCCCTCTAAGAGTCTCTTACATGTCTCTAAATGTTCCAGCCTCCCTACCCCACTATGTTCCACTGAGGGAAACAGATCCTTTCTGTGTACAGTGTCTAGCCCCCATCTCCACCTCCTTCAACATCCACACTACGGAGAAATGAGGGAGGAGAGCAAGCTTGCAAGGGTTCAGTGAAATCGAGAGAGGCAGGGGAATTGCTCTGCGGCAGAGATACAGAAAAGGTACCAGGTTCAAGGACAGTTTCTATCCCACTGTTACCAGATTCTTGTACGATAAGATGGACTCAGCCTCAAAATCTACTTCGTTATAATATTGCACTTTTATCATTTACCTGCACTGCACATTTTCGATAGCTTTTACATTTTCTTCTGCATGGTTATTATTTTACTTTATCCTAGCTCGATACACTGTGTGATGAATTGATCTGTATGAACAATATGCAAGCAAGCTTTTCACTGTATCTTGGTACATGTGATAATAGTAAACCACTAGCAGTAAGCATAAATTATACACAATTTTACAAGAAAGAACATAATGAGCACAAGGGGCAGCACGGTGGCGTAATGGTTAACACAACGCTTTATAGTACCAGCGACCTGGGTTTAATTCCCGCTGCTGCCTATCAGGAGTTTGAACATTCTCCCTGTGACCATGTAGATCTCCTGCAAGTGCTCCAGTTCCCTCCCACAGTCCAAAGATGTACCGGTTAGGAGGTTAACTGGTCATTGTAAGGCGTGGGTTAAACTGGGGGTGTTGGGGGGGGGGGGGGGGGGTAGCATGGCTCAAAGGGCTGGGAAGGCCTGTTATGTGTTGCATCTGAATAAATACTAAATAAAAGAAACAAGGTTCATTTAAGTATTAACCTACACTGCATTGTTGTAACTTGAGCTGTGAACAGTATGCAAAACAAGCTTTTAAAAAGATTGTCTTTATCTGAAACATACACTGAAATGATTTGTTTATTTGCGTCAGCAATCGACAGTCTGACACGTGCTGGGGGGCAGCCTGCAAGTGTTGCCATGCCTCTGGCGCCAATACTAGTGCCCACAACTCACTGACCCTTACTGATTCATACGTCTTTGGAATGTGGGAGGAAATCAGAACGCACAATCGAAAGCCATGCAGTCACAAGAAGAGCATATAAACTCCTTTCAGACAGGGCAGAGATTAAAGTCTGATCACTGGTGCCGCAAAGCACTAACCGCTTCATGCTGCCTTCTGGGTGTAGACCATAACCAGGAAATTCTGCAGACTCAAAATGCTGGGGGAGCTCAGCAGGTCAGGCAGAACCTCTGGAAGTGAATGAACAGTCGACGTTTCGAGCTGAGACCCTTCTTCAGAACTGGAAAGGAAGGGGGAAGACGGCAGAACAAAAGGGTGGGGGAAGGGAAAGGAGGATAGCTAGAAGGTGATAGGTGAAACCAGATGGGTAGGAAAGATAAAGGGATGCAGAGGAAGGAATCTGATAGGAGAGGAGAGTGAGAAAGGGAAGGAGGATGGGACCCAGCCAGATAAGAAGATAAGAGGCCAGGCTGGGGAATGAAAGAAGAGGGGAGGGGGAGGGATTTTTTTTACCATAAGGGGAAATCGATATTCATGCCATCAGGTTGGAGGCTACCCAGCTTTCATTTCAAACAGCAAACGCTAGTTTGGAATTCTACCGTAACATTGCAAACAATTAGGTCATCATGAGCAGTTTCAGCATGGTACACACATACAGTATCAATATGCAAAAATACAAAAAGGATTCTAGTCCCATAAGGATGGCTCCGTGCTTCAGGGAGAATCACACACCACAGAGCTACTTGATTTGATTCACAATGGCTGGGCTCATTATGGGAGAATGAGGGAGAATTGGCAAATTATATTGAGGTGGAAAACAAATTGTTGGATGTGAGCAACTCACACAAAACACTGGAGGGACTGAGCAGGCCAGTGGAAAAGAGTGAACAATCGTGACCCATCATCGACTGTTTACTCTTCTCCATAGATGCTGCCTGGCCTGCTCAGTCCCTCCAGCATTTTGTGTGTGTTGCTTGGACTTCCAGCATCTGCAAATTTCCTTGTGTTTGTTGCACCAATGCCACAGATAAGGAAACTTGCCCGAAAAAGTAGAGCACTTAACTAGTCTCTTTCAAATCAAAATCACAGTGGTCCTTGACGTCACATCATGGACGAGCCACAGGGGGGAGACTGAAATGATTATGCTATGACATAACAACACATTTGATCATTGCAACAAAGATGGTACCCGTGAACCATGGTGACGTTCTGCAGGTTACATACAATACTTCCAAATATACCTCTTTTGAACTACTCTCACTGTAATCTGCAGCGTCTAATTTCCCTTCAAGGTTTCTTTGCACAGTGGTTGTCCAACCTGTTGATGTGGTCTTTCCATAAAATCTATTATGTTGATTGGACTTATTCAGTACGCCACAAGAAAACGAATCTTAAGGTTGCATATGGTGTTATATATGTACTATGATAATAAATTTACTTTGAACTTTGAATGTGATAAACAGCAAGTCAAAAAATTCAGTTGAGTAGATGAGAAGCAAGCTTGTTCCAATCTTATAGAAATTATCCAAGTTGAAGATGAGACATAGGAGCAGAGCATTCCTCACTCTTCAAGAACCCAAACACCAGTTAGTAGATCAGAACATTGCTGGACTCAACAAAACATTAACAAATCAAAAGATATGACTTACCGAAAGGACGCGCATTTCGACAATGTCGTTCACCCCAAAGCACTCCTCTGCCATGGGAGGATGCCGAAGTATAGTGACTGCTTTAAGTAGATTGTTTTAAAAAGGGTTCTCTCACAGGATGCTGTCATCATCAGCATTGTTGAAAACTTACTGCCCCTCCCTCATGACCACTGGGCTGAGAAGACAGCGAGGAGCCAACACACATGCCACACAGAGACCAGACTGGGCAAGGACAACGGACTTCCTTCCCCGTAGGATATTAGTAAACCAGGTGGGGTTGTGAAAATTAAACTCTATTTCAATAAATTCATCATAATCTTTACTTTGCGCTCCATGACTTACTTAGAGTCATAAGGGCACAAAAGCAGGCCCTATGGCCCAAAGTGCCAAGCTATTATTCTGCCTAGTCCCATGTAGACCTGGGCCATAGCCCTCCACACTGCTCCTATCCAACTCCCTTAAATGTTGCAATCAAACCTGCAACCACCACTCCCACTGATAACTCACCCGACCTCAGTGGAAAAAGCCTGCTTGCATTTATTCCATCTACGCCCCTCATAATATTGTCTGCCTCTCTCAAATTTCGCATTTTCCTATACTCCAGTGAATACAGTCCTAACCTATTCAATCTTTCCCTATAACTCAGGTCCTCAAGTTGCTGTAACATTCTTAGAAATGTTCCATGTACTTTTTCAATCTTGGTGATCTCTCTCCCAACTTGGCCTCACCAATGTCTTATACGTTAACAAATAACATCCCAGCCCTCATACTCAATATTCTAACTTACGAAAGCCAATATGCCAAAATTTCTCTTTGTGACCTTATCTACCTGTGACGCCACTTTGAAGGAGATCCCAGATCCCTCTGTTCTACCCCACTCCTCCATGCCCTATATCTAACCCTGGTGTACCTTCCCAAAGTGCATCACCTTACACGTGTCTGCATTAAATTCCATCTGCTATTTTTTAGCCCATTTTTCCAGTTCGTCCATATCAGAATATGTAACAGTTTCTTCCCCCAAGCCATCAGACTCCTCAATACCCAGAGTCTAGACTGAAACTAACTTATTGCCCTATTGTCTTGTTTATTATTTATTGTAATGCCTGCACTGTAGTCTAGTGTTGTTTTACGTAGTTCAGTGTAGTTTTTGTATTGTTTCATGTAGCACCATGGTCCTGAAAAACATGTCGTTTTTACTGTGTTCTGTACCAGCAGTTATGGTCGAAATGACAATAAAAAGTGACTTGACTTGACTTGATCTCACTGGAAGCTTTAATAGCCTTCCTCCCTGTCCACTACGAACCACGCCCCCCCCACCACCAGTCTTGGTCTCACCGACAAGTTTGCTGATCCAGTTTACTGCATTATCATCCAAATCATTAACATAGATGGCAAAGAACAACAAACCCTGCAGCACTCCAGTCAGGGAGGCAACCCTCTACTACCACTCTCTGGCTTCTCCCACAAAGACTCCTTTCTCCTCCTCCTTTCTTTCTCCCTAGGCCTCCCGTCCCATGATCCTTTCCCTTCTCCAGCTCTGTATCCCTTTTGCCAATCACCTTTCCAGCTCTTGGCTTCACCCCACCCCCTCCGGTCTTCTCCTATCATTTTGCATTTCCCCCTCCCCCCACTACTTTCAAATCTCTTACTATCATTTCTTTCAGTTAGTCCTGATGAAGGGTCTCGGCCCAAAACGTCGACAGTGCTTCTTCCTATAGATGCTGCCTGGCCTGCTGCGTTCCACCAGCATTTTCTGTGTGTTACTTGAACAATTTCATGAATTTGCTTATTGAAAGCCATGGTGAGTTCAAACTCAGACGCACTCTTACAAGAAAATGCTTTTGAACACTGGGATTCTGCACATGCTGGAAAGCTTGAGCAATACACACAAAGTACAGGAAGAACTCAGTCCTGACGAAGGGTCTCGGCCTGAAACATCGACTGTACTTCTTCCTAAAGATGCTGCCTGGCCTGCTGCGTTCCACCAGCATTTTGTGTGTGTTGCAAGAACTCGGCAGATCAGGCAGTATCTATGGAGAGGAACAAAACTTCACTCCACAGAGGCTGCCTGACCCACTGAGTTTCTCCAACAGTTTGTCCTTTTTATTTTATTGAGATATAGCACTCTTCTAGCCCCGCCACCCAGCAACCACCGACTTAACCCTTGCCTAATCATGGGGACAATTTGCAATGACCAATTAGCCTACCAACCAGTACATCTGTGGGAGAAAACCAAGCACCTGGAAGAAATCCACACGGTCATGGGGAGAACGTACAAACTCCTTACAGGCAGCAAAGGCATTGAACCTGGGTCGTTGGTACCGTAAAGCATCGTGCTAACCACAACACTACCATGCCGCCCTTTACAACATAAATGGTGCACAGCAGAACAATGAATAAATGCAGAAAAACTTTTTAAAATACCAAGCGAAGAAGCCAGCTAGGTTCTCTACTGGATGTTTAAAAGCCATTATGTTGCAATTATACAAGATTAAAGATCCACAATGCAAAAATCCTCTTGTTAACGATAACGTCTCGGTTCTCTCTCTCTTTTGTAAATGTGTTTCAGAAGCTCAGAGACCACGTGACAACTTTCTTTAACAATAATCAGCTTGTGAAACACAATACGAACGCAAATGGATCAAAACACACAGTACTGGAAACTTGGAAAGCGTAAATTTCCTCTGGGCCTGCTCCAACTAAAATTCAGAATTCCACAAAAAAAAGCCTTCAGTCCCAGATTTGCAATGTCCTGAAGACACTGCCAGAATGATTAGTAACAGTGATGCTTACCATACGTCTGAGCAAAGGAAAATTAAATAGAAATAACCTTGAGAGTTAATTCCGCCATGCACAGCCCCCAAGCCTGGCTGAGAGAGGAGGAGGGTTGAGCATGGGCTAGCAACCCCATCCTGTAAAAACCCACAGCTACAGAAATGCCAACAGAAGCTCCAAAGACTTCATCCCAGAGGGAAAGAAAGGACCTTCACCTAGAAAATGTGTGTAGTCGTGTGGTGAAAGCAGAAGCCACAGGACTGATTATCATTTCTATCAGCCCAGGACAGAGGATGCTGGTGATCTGCTGTTGGCAGCCTATGCCTCAGTAGGGCCAATGGGTTTAAGAAGAAGAAAAACCTTGAGATTTGCACACCGTGAATTTTTAAACTGATACTTATTTGACATCTTTAACACAGCAGAATATCCCAGGACAGGGGACGGCACCCTTAATATCGGTCACTGACTAATTTTAGAACAGATGCTTGCTGGCGCGGGTTCGCGCAATCTCCACAGCGTCAGTAATCACGGACTGAGGTTCGACTCCTGGCGCGGTCTGTAAGGAGTTTGTACGTTCTCCTCGAGATTGCTTGGCTTTCCTCTGGGTGCTCTGGTTTCCTCCTACATTCCAAAGACACACGGTTAGGCTTAGGGAGTTGTGGATATTCTGCGTTTGCGCTGGAAGCATGGTGACACTTGTGGGCTGCCCCGTTGACCGTTTCAGCCGTTGATGCTAAGCAATGCTTCTCAATTAATGTTTCGGTATATATGTGACTAATGAAGCTAATCTTCAACAACCCTGATTTCACCCCAAATTAATCACGGGGCAATTTACAATGACCAATTAACCTACCTGGGTCATCTTTGGACTGTGGAAGGAAACCGGAGCACAGAGGGGAAAACTAATGCACTCCACGGGGAGGATGTATAGACTCCTTACAGAGGACGCCTGGATTGAACTCTTGAACTCTGGTGCCCAAAGCTGTAATAGTGCCACACTACCCGCTATCCCTCTGTGCCATCCACGGTAGAGAGCTGGTTACATAGAAAGTAGTACAGGATAACACAGCTACAAGCCCTTCGGCCCATAATATCCCTGCCATACATTAGGCCAAACTAAACTAAAACTCTCCTACCTGTACATGATCTATATCCCTCTACATCCATGTTTTTATCTAAAAGATCAGGAATTTCTAGGAAAGAGTTGAAGCCCAAAATGTTGGCTCTATCTTAACGAAGGAAGGTAGAATGTAGAATTGGTGAATTCCAGAGACTGGTCCTTGGGCAGATGAAAATTAACAATTAATGCAATTAACTTCCAGGGTGATTGAACATAGAATATTACAGGACAGAGCTGACCCTTCAGTCCACGATAGTGTGCCAATCTTCTAACCTATTCCAAGTTCAATCTAACCCTTCCCCTCCTACAAAGCCCTCCATTTTGCTACTGAGCCAGACTTTGTGGGGTTAAGGCTGAAGGAACTTGAAAGCACTTAGAATCTTTAAATTCCAGTCTTGTGAATGTGCCAGAGAATGTGATTCTTACTTCACTGTATGTCATGATAAAAATGTAATTAAAATATGAAGTCCAGTTCCAACATTCATAAATGGAAAACAGAAGATTACGGCTGCTTATCTAGGAAAGGACGTGCTGGCATTGGAGAGGGTCCAGAAGAAGTTCACGAGAATGATTCCAAGACTGAAAGTGTTATGTTAACGTATGAAGAGCGTTTGATGACTCTGGGTCTGTACTCGCTGGAGTTTAGAACAATGGGGGTGGGGGGGGGGTCTCACTGAAACCTATTCGTTATTGAAACACCTAGACAGAGTGGATGTGAAGAGGACATTTCATATAGTGCGGGGAGGGGGAGTCTTAGACCAAAGGGCACAGACTCAGGATACAAGGACATCCCTTTAGAACTGACATGAGGAGAAATTTCTACAGGCAAGGAGTGGTGAACCTGTGAAATTTATTATCACGGACTGCTTTGGAGGCCAAATCAAAGGATACATTTCAAACAGAAGTTGATAGGTTCTTTATTAATAAGGATGTCAAAAGTAACAGGGTTGAAGGCAAGAGAATGGGGTTGAGAGGGATAAAAAATCAGTCATGATTTATGGCGTAGAAGATTTGATAGGCTCAATGGCTTAATTCTGCTCCTGAGTGTTACGGTCTTAAAACACAAGATGTTCCGTTTCAAAAGGGGCAATGCCAACAGTAAGGGGATGCGCAAGTCATGTCTGGTTTGTAACTTATCCTTCCTTGCCATAGCTTCTCATCTATTATACCAGATCCCTCACCCACTTTCCATGTCCATTGAAAAACTAGTAAAACAGCTTGTGTCAATTATGTATCCATCATGGGGGCACACCCTATTTTTCTCAATTGAAGTATAAGTTTCATAAGATAAGGACATCTTCAAGTTCACCCTTTATATTATAAACAGTACGGCCATGGATGGTACCAACAGTGGTTGCACACCCACCCGGGTTCCTGAAGGTAGATGTCATGGTATCCGTACAAGAGACAGGTACATGCAGGCACACACCTCACTGCTCTCTAGGCTTGTCTGGCTGTCAACATGGCACAAACTTAACAAATTCTTGCACTTGTGCCACATGACACCTGCAACTCAAGGTCACTGTTGTTCTGAACATACCTCAGTCACCTAGAGCTACAAATCAGTGAAAGGAGCTCACATTATATCACCAAGGAAGTACACCGGTGGATTATTGACTCTGGGCATCGATTTTACAATAGCAAGGTTTAATTATATAGTACATGCATTTCTCTCGCTGCATAGATGCTCTCCCTGATAAGACTGCCCTTTTCACTCCAACTTGCTCTATATTTGGAGAAATTACTTCTGAGGTCTTTCTAGTCCATGCCAAATTATTATTCTGCCTAGTCCCACCAACCTGCAGCTGGACTGTAACCTTCCTAACCCCTCTCTTCCATTAACTCATCCAAGCTTCTCTTAAATGTTGAGATAGAACTCACGTCCACCATTTCCACTGGCAGCTCATTCCACCCTCTGAGTGAAGGAAATCCCTCTCACGTTCCCCTTTTCACTTTTCACCCTTAGCTTCTCTGTGCATCATCACCTTGCCGCAGTGGCGGGGCTTGTGAGCTGCTAAGATCCTGAGAGCAATGTTGTCAGAAGCGTAGCTGCCTGTGCTTAGCTCCTGGACTGGTCACCCATGATGATAAGGTCAAGGGGGAGGTTCCAGACAAACAGCAATTTAACCAAGATCTCATTGGTGAAACTGGCTCCCTGTTCACCAGCTGCTCTCCATTAAGGGAATCCACCCTAACATACAGGATTAATTCCTGTAGTGATCAACAGGTGAAGGGGCAGAATTGAGAGGCCTGCCTCAAAGCTAAGTGATTTGCACCATTGTGAATGAGTTCAAGGAAGCTTGCAGACCAGACTGATTTTCTTATTTAGCAATCAAGCACGGGCAGGTATATAGGTCAAAATTCAAAGTAAATTTATTATCCAAGTATATATATGTCACCATATACAACACTGAGATTCATTTTCTTGCAGGCATTTACAGGAAAATACAGAACTACAATCAACTTTATGAACAACTATAAATAACGAAGACTGACAACCAATGTACAAAAGACAAATCATGCATAAAATTAAAAAGTAATAAACCATATATACTAGGAATGATAATACTTGGAATATTTGTGTATTCAGAGTCAGCCCCAACAACATTCATGTTGGGTATCTGGGATCTCTGTCCCCAGAAACATTTAGCCTATCTCCATGAATTACTTTGTCTCAGCAACATGCAAAGAAGTCTCCCTCTGTCAATATGTAATTCATAGGAAGCATTATCAACCCAAAATATTGGAAGTAAATGATGTCACTGTAATTACTGAAATTGCATTGGGTCTTCTGGTTTTAAAATGTGATGTACATTTGGGTTTGTGAGCCTCTACCAAGAGTGTCTTCTTGAAAATGACTGCTTAGCGTGATGATTAAAGACCTTTATATCGCCAGCATCAGTGTCTCTCCAGCAACTTGGATCACAGTCATGAAAATTGCCCCATTTTACTTTGACTACACAATGCAAACCATTCACTTTGATAGCTGCAATTTATTTATATAAGGACAGAGTGCTGGACCGGCCCTCCTACCCCAGGGAGCCACATTGCTCAGCAACCCACCCTTTTAACCCTAGCCAATGTACAATTATCAATTAACCCTACTAACAAAGTCTTTGGATCGTAGAAGAAAACTGTAAACCCAAATGGTCACAGGGAGAACATACAAACTTCTTATAGAGGGAGCCAGGATTGAACTCAAAGCTCTGGAATGCCCCAAGTTGCAATCGTGTCACTACATTACCAGGGCACCCCTTTCTACCCAGCATTCATTGCATCAATACAGTACAATACCACTTGTTGTCTTGTTAATCCTTGGGTTTTTGACATCACATTTACAGCATGAGCATTTAATAATGAAACATTTCTTTAAATATATCCCAAAGCCAACCAGAGGTTCAACATCACCAGGGTATTGATAAACACAATAACCGTAATTACACAGTATCAGTGATTTTTCAGTGAATGCCCTACCTTCTTGTTCCCATCGATGGACCTGTTGGATAACCTAGTGGGCTCTCCACGGCTTATCACTTCTTGCTGCTTCCACACCTGCCCGTTGTCCTTGGAGTTTTCTGGAGCGAGATTCTGGTCGTAGCCCCCTGTACCAGCAAGGTGCTGACTGCGCAAATACTCATCCGTCTCCTTGTCCACCACCAGCAGCCGCGTCTCGTGCTCCATCGCTTTGATCCGCTGCACGACCTGGTGAAGGTGAATGCAATAAACGCTCAATATTAGCTGTGACAAGGCACGGCAGAAGGTTCCAGAACTGGAAGATTCATCGCCACCAGGACTACAATGGACAACTAGAGCAGCAGTACTGACAGATCACTGCACGGCATGTGAGACAACAAGTTTCTGAAGACATTGAATCTCTTGGGTGAATGTACAGAATTATTTCAGAGATGTGGGTCATCATTGTGATCGGCTCTTCCCAATTCTCCTGAGCAATAGAACACAGAACACTAGAGCACAGTACAGGCCCTTTGGCCCACGATGCTGTGCCGACTTTTTAACCTACTCCAAGATCAAACTATCCCTATATTCCTATATTTGCGCTCAATTTTTCAATCATCCATGTGCCTATCGAAGAGTTCTTAAATGCCCCTAATATATATGCCTGTACCATCACCCCCAGTACAGTGTTCGAGACACTCACCACTCTGTAAAATAAAAACTACCTCTGACATCACCCCTGTACTTTCCTCCAATCATCTTAAAATTACATCTCCTGGTATTAGTCATTTCCGCCCTGGGGAAAATTTATCTGGCTATCCACTCAGTCTATTCCTTTTATCATCTTGTTTACCGCTATCAAGTTACCTCTCATCATCCTTCACTCCAAAGGAAAAATCCCTAGTTCAGTCAAATTTTCATCATTAGACGTGCTCTCTAATCCAGGCAGCATCCTGGTAAATCTCCTCTGCACCCTCTCTAAAGCAGCCATATTGTTCCCATAATGATGAGACCAGAACTGAATATTCCAACAGGCTAATGGAGAAGAATTACTGACTCTCAAAATAGGAGAGAAGTAGTCAGCAGATTAAACAGAATCAAGACTAGGATTGTTGCACCTATAACCAAAGCTTCTTCTCACATAGTGACTTAGTGACACTGACCAACTGTATCACCCAGACTCAGAGGTTGGTACCAATAGAACTGCAACAGTTTCTAGTTATAAACCTGCAGAACCCTGCGGTCTCTGTGAGTCTACTGGAGGCCAAAGGCAGCCTGTCCTCAGGTTGGAGGGTGTGGGTGTGATTTGAGATCTGAGATTGTTGTGGTTGCTCTGTGTTACTCTGCTGAGCATGGTAGACAAGCTACAGCACATTGGCACTGGAATGTGTGATGGCATTTGCAGGCTGCCCCCATCGTACTGTTACATTGTGTGGGTTGTTAACATAAACGATGCATTTCGATGTGATAATTAAATGAATCTGAATCTGAACACATGGGTCCAGTAAGGTCCTTTTAACATTGGCAGGTAGTCAGTAGGCTCTCCATAAGACATAGGAGCAGAATTAGGCACTTCTGCCTGTTGAGTCTGCTCTGCCATTCCATCATGGCTGATTATTCCTCTCAACCCCATTCACCTGCCTAACCCCACCACCATAACCTTTGATGCCCTGACTAATCAAGAACCTATCAACCTCCGCTTTAAATGTCCTGGCCTCCACAGCGTCTGTGGCAATGAATGCTACAGATTCACCACCCTCTGGGTGAAGAAATCCCACCTTATCTCTGCTGTAAGTGGGCACTCCTCTATTCTGAGGCTTGACTCTCCCACTGTACACAACATCCTCTCCATCTCCACTCCATCAAGGTCTTTCAATAATTCAATGAGATCGCCCCTCTAGCGAGTACAGATCCAGATTCATCAAATACACCTAATATGTTAACTCTTTCATTCCTGGGATCATTCTGGCAAACCTCCTCTGAACAGCTCTCCAATACCAGCACATCTTTTAAATAATGGGCCCAAAACTGCTCACAGTACGCCAACCGCAGTCCGACCAATGCCTAAAAAGCCTCCGCATCACAGCCTTGCTCTAATATTCTAGTCTTCTCAAAATGAATTCTAACACTGCATTTGTCTTCCATACCACTGATTCAACCTGGATGTTAACCTTTCGGGAGTCAGCTGGAGGCCCAAAGCGGCAGGTCCTGGGGTTGGAGAACTGTGTAAGAGTGTACGTGGGTGGGTGGGAGGAAGGAACGGGGCTTATTTTGATGTTGTTCTTTTGCTTGTTGTGTTCTGTGTTGGTCTGCCAAGCACTGCGGACATGCTAAGTTGGTGCTGGAATGTGTGGCAACAGTTGCAGGCTGCCCCCAGCTCATCCTTAGGGTGCTTTGGTCATTAATGCATGTATTTTACTGTCATTTGCAATGTACATGTGATACTCCTTTTTTATTATTATTTAGTGCGATATTGATCAGGGAGTACCGGCTCTGTGGCCTGCAGTCAATGAACAACACGAAATTGAACTGAACTAAGCTAAACACTCCTAGACTGTTTCAAGGACACCGCAGTTTGATGTTTAATATTCTGTGTGTTATTCCATAGAACATTACAGCACAGAAACAGGCCTTCTTGGCTGTGCTGAACCATTTTTCTGCCTAGTGTCACTGACCTGCACCTGGCCCATATCCCTCCATACACCTCTCATCCATGTACCTGTCCAAGTTTTTCTTACATGTTAAAAGTGAGCCCGCATTTACCACTTCATCTGGCAGCTCATTCCACACTCCCACCACACTCTGTGTGAAGAAGCCCCCCCCCCAATGTTCCCTTTAAACTTTTCCCCCTTCACCCTTAACCCATGTCCTCTTGTTTTTTTCCTCCCCTAACCTCAGTGGATAAAGTCTTAATTTTTTTTTCCCTGTTCGCACAATTTGTACTTTTTTTTTTGCATGCTGGGCATTTGATATTTTCTTTGAACATGTTCCATGGTATTTCTTTGTTTCCTGGCTGTCTGTGGGAAGACAAATCTCAGGGTTGTATAATGCATACATACTTTGATAATGAATGTATTTAGAAACTTTGATAAATAAATGTATCTGAACATGTGGGCCCAGAAGTGCCTTTCTAACATCAGCAAGCAATCTGTAGGTCATTTATGCTATCGTACTTTCATGTGGTTAAAAGTTTAAATAAAATGGAATTGAAAAATATCTTGAGAGAATCCTTGTATATGGGAATCACACGACAAAACATCTCATGCTCTAATTCACCAAACCTCCCAAAGACTCTTTTCAGCAGACAGCCCACTATGTTATTGTAGAACACATTTTGTTTTAAGAAAATATGATTGAATAAAAAGACACTCCTAATCCTACCTACTCAACCACCTCTACACTAAATCACAGCATGTTAAAAGCCCTGATGACAGGGCTAAAAGTTCAGACAACTGGGCAGTCCTATGAATGAAACTAAAATGTACTAAGAAACACCAGTCCTAGGGATTTACTGCAGTACACTGTATTTCAATACATTTCACAGTACGAATCCAAAAATTGCATCAATTCCAAGAGAAATCTTACTGCATTGCGATAAACTTAGTATGGAGAAAGATGTCTTGATCATTTGGGACTCATGATACGACTACAGTGTATTTTTGCTATGGAGGAATTTAATTCCAATATATAGTCAAAATACTTCATTTGATTTAGAGGCATAGAGTCATAGGAAAGTACAGCACAGAAACAGGCCTTTCAGCCCATCTAGTCCATGCTGGACTATTTAAAATGCCTACTCCCATCGACCTGCACCGGGACCATAGCCCTCCATTTAACAGTTTAACATCGGTAGTTGAGCGAAGGGCGCTGAGTAGGCTACAGTCAATTATGGAAAACTCTGAACATCCTCTACATAGCACCATCCAGAGACAGAGAAGCAGTTTCAGTGACAGGTTACTATCGATGCAATGCTCCTCCTGCAGGATGAAGAGGTCAATACTCCCCAATGCCATTAGGCTTTACAATTCAACCACCAGGACTTAAGAACTTTTTAAAAGCTATTATTAATGCTTTTTGAGATAGTGATTTAGATGCATATCATATTTTTACTGAGTTAAGTATTGTATGTAATTAGTTTTGCTACAACAAGTGTATGGGACATTGGAAAAAAGGTTGAATTTCCCCATGGGGATGAATAAAGTATCTATCTATCTATCTATCATACCCCTACCATCCATGTATCCAAACTTCTCTTAAACATTGAAATCGAGCTTGCATGCAGAACTTGGCCTGGCAGCTTGTTCCACACTTCCATGACCCTCTGAGTGAAGAAGTTTCCCAGGTTCAAGCTGAGACCCTTCACCAGGACTCAAAAGGGTCTAAGCCCAAGCCGTCAACTCGTTAATCCTCTCCATACGACGCTGCCTGGCCTGCTGCGTTCCTCCAGCATTTTGTGAGTGATACTAATCCTTCTCTTGTATCTTTCTAAATCACACTCTGGGTTCACATCCAGATTTTAAAATAGTGACATTCTGTTTAAAGGGCAGTAATAAGATTACATTGGAATGGCAATTTTCTTCGGTTAAATCTCCTAGGTTAACAAAGGATCATTTTGAAGACAAAAGTTGTTATCAGCAATGAACTATCGCTCAAGTTTTGCCAGAACATTACTGGGACTGGGAAGGCTTGAACTCTAAGGAGAGACTGGAAAGGCTGGGGTTTATTTTTCCCTGGAGCAAGGGAAGCTGAGGGATGATCGTATTCACTGTAGGAACAGAAACCAAACTGCTCCACATGGATCTCACCAACACTCTACAGGATGTGCCCCAAGACCTCCTACACCTGTACTCAAAACCCTACTGCAATAAACCACTATTGATAAACAGAAGAGATTCCGCAGATGCTGGAAATCCTGAGTAACACACAGAAAAAAATGCTGGAGGAACTCAGCAGGTCAGGCAGCATCTATGGGGGGGGGGGGGGTAATAAAATGTCAATGTGATGTTTTAGGCAGAGACTCTTCATCAAGAACAGAAAGGGAAGGGCCAGAAGCCAGTATAAGGAGGGGGAGGAAAGGAGTATAAGCTGGCAAGGGCCAGGTGAAGCCAGGTGAGAGGGAAGATAGGTAGGTGTGGGTGGGGGAGGGAGGATGAAGTAGGAAACTGGGAAGTGATAGGTGGAAAATGTAAAGGTCTGAAGGAATTTGACAGTGAACAGAAAGGGAAGGAGGGTAGCCAGAGGGAAGTTATCCTCTTGGGCAGGCAAGCAGAAGGAGAGGAGAGGTGGGAAGGCAACCAGAATGTGGAAAGGAAGAGAAAAGGGAGTGGGGGAAGAGAAAATACCAGAGGCTGAAGAAATTGATGTTAATGCCATCAGGTTGGAGGTGATCCGTGTGGAATATGAGGCATTGCTCCTCCAACCTGAGAGTGGCCTCATTGTGGCAGTAGAGGAGGCATGGACCAATATGTCAGCATGGGAATGGGAAGTCAACTTGAAATGGGTGGTCACCAGAAAATCTTGCATGTTGTGGTGGACAGAGCTGAGGTGCTCAATAAAATGTTTCGTGAAGCACCATACATAACACAGACTGACCCTCTGATCACCGTTAGATTACTGACCACAATGCAATAGCCCGTCCTGTACATCTGGAACCCTAAAAGGATGGGAAAGAGGCTACAGAAATGCATGTCTGTTACTAAGCAATACAGTGTGCAAACAGGCCAAATTGAGACACAAGGGATTCAACAGATGTTGGAAATCTTGAGCGAGCCACACACAAAATGCTGAGCGAGCTCAGCAGGCCGGGCAGCATCTATGAAGGCGACTGAAGAGTTGCTTCAGGCGAGACCCTTCATCAGGGCTGGAACGGAAGAGGGTAAAAGCCCGTTAAACTAGACTTATTTGCCCATATTCCTCCCCATAAACCCTTCCTATCTCTGTACCTAAACAAACGTCTTGTTGTTATTGAGCAACAAGTTAATAGCTGCTAGTGTTTAAGACACTGATAGCCTTACACACAACATCTGATTTGCATTAAGCTGTATTGAGTTCACAGGGAGAGAGAATCGATTATTCAAGACTTATGCCGACACTTTCGGTCCCCGCTTTCTCTCCCTGTTTCCATTCCTCTTTCCGTTTTTTTTTCTCTACCCCTCCATTTCTCTATCAATCGTCTGTCACCTCCTCTTTCTCTCGCTCTTTCCCATCCAATACACCAAACTTTATGACCGAAGAGACGTGGCTGTATTACCTGATGGTGAGTCTCCTTCTCCACATTGTGCCCGTTAACTTCAATGACCCGGTCTCCAGCAGACAGACCCGCAGCCTCTGCCGGAGAGCCAGGCTCCACTTTGCGGATGTACTGTCCGGGTTTCCCCCTCTCCCCGTGCAGGTGAAAACCATAACCGCTTTCCTCTTTTATCATATGGCACAGGCGTGGTTTCAAGTGATCCTTTGCCATCCCCGCGGCTCTGATCTCTCGCTACCTCTGGCGAATTGCACTCGGGGCAAATTATTGCCTCCGTGCGTCCGGACGAGTTAAACTTTGGTTGTGTCTGCACTGGCGCCGGGGGCGAGTCTGTGCGCCTGTACTGCGCCCACCAAAACCCGGAGTTAAATTCCCATCGCTGGCGTCGTACCGAAGCACAATTCGTTTAAATTTCCTTGAAACTTCCACTTCCAGACAAGTAGAATCAAACCAATCCGCAGAAACCAGTCTTCTGTCCTTCTTCCAACTATATACTCAAAAAAAAAGATTTAAAGTAAGTTCATCTGTTCTATAAGACTAACTCGCACGTACCGAGTGCATTGAGGCCGACGCTATAAACAATGACACTGGTCTCCGGTGCAAGTTTTGTTATTAAGCCCCTGGGCTTTAGTTGACTGCCACCTACCGAACGCCCAGTGTATGCATCAGATTCGCCAGCTGACTTCAAATTATCCCCCCCCCCCTTTTCCGGCTGGACTTGTTAGAGTTGTCCAGCAGGCCACTCGGCCCACCTCGTCTGTGTATCGCTGAAGTGAATCCGCGAAATGTTCCTTCTGCTGCAGCCTCGCCCCGCCCGCTCTTGTGGAAGACATTTCAGTTCAGGGACTCCTTACAACCCCACATTCTTAGTATTTATTTTTATTTGCATAGATTTTTATTTGCATGTATAGATTTTTGTAATTTCTATTATATTTATTTATTTTCTAGTAAGAAAATGAATCTCAAAGTGACACGTACAAGTTCAAATATGCTGATAATTAGTTTACTTTGACTCTTAGGTGGTTTAAATGTGAGGGAGCTGATTATAAGCATCACAACAAAACACTTCATAAATACCAGAGATTTGGCATATGCTGGAAATCCAGAACTCCACTGGTCCACGCTCCTCTCTTATCAGATTCCTTCTTCTTCAGGCCTTCACGGTTTCCACCTATCGATTCCCAGCTTCTCACTTCACTTCCCCCTCCCCCACCCACCTCTGGCTTTGCCTATCACCTACACAAGAGACTCTGCAGATACTGAAAATCCAAGGCAACTCACACAAAATACTCTAGGAAGAAGCACTGTTGACATTTCCGGCTGAGACCCTTCGTCAGGACTAACTGGACTAGTCCTGACGAAGGGTCTCGGACCGAAACATCGACAGTGCTTCTTCCTATAGATGCTGCCTGGCCTGCTGCGTTCCACCAGCAGATGCTTGAATTTCCAGTATCTGCAGATTTCCTCGTGTTCACACAAAATACTGGAGGAACTCAGCGGGTCAGGCAGCATCTGTGGAAATGAATGAACAGGTGGCTATTTGAGCCAAGGTCCTTACCAGGATTGGAAAGGAAGGGGGAAGATGACTGAGTAAGAAGGTGGGGGGAGGGAAAGGAGTAAAAGCTGGCAGATGATAGGTGAAGCCAGGTGGGTGGGGGAGGAAGTAATTAGCAGGGAGGTGATAGGTAGAAGAGACAAAGGGCTGGAGAAGAAAGAGAGGGAAAGAGTAGGGGCACCAGGAGAGGGGAAAGGCAAGTGAGGAGGATAGAAGACAAGGGAGCCAGATTAGGGAATGGACAAAGAGGGAAGGTGGAGGGAGAAAAATTACTGGAAGTTAGAGAAATCGATGTTTATGCATCAGGTTGGAGGTTACCCAAATGGAATGTGAAGTGTTGCTCCCCCAACCTGAGAGTGGCCTCATCACAACAGTAGAGCAGCCCATGGACTGACATGTCAGAATGGGATTGGGAATTGGAATTAAAATGGGTGGCCACTGGGAAATCCTGCTTTCTGTGGATGGAGCAAAGGTGCTCGACAATCTACGTTGGGTCTAACCAATGTAGAGGAAGCTGCACTGGGAGCACCAGATACAGCGGACGATCCCAAAAGGTTTGCAGGTGAGGTGTGATCTCACCTGGAACGACTGTTTGGAGCCCTCAGTGAAGGTGAGGGAGGAGGTGAATGGGCAGATATCACTTGTGGGATAAGTGCCAGGAAGGAGATTATTGGGGAGGGACGAATGGACAAGGACCCATTTATTGATCACTGTTTTGAGTACAGTCAGTCCCAAAGTCTCCTCAGCCCACTGGGCTAGAGAAATTCCAAGACTTGATGAAATTTATCTCATCTCCTTCATACCACCAGGTTCAGGAACAGTTATTATCCTACAACCATCAGGCTCCCAAACCAGCGTGGCCAACATCACTCAGCTCAACACTGAGCTGACTCCACAGCCAATAGATTCATTTTCAAGGACTCTACAGCTCAGCATTATTTATTTACTTTTCTTATCATTTGCCTGACTTGTCTTCTTTTGTACATTGGTTGTTCATCAGTCTATGTGTTTGTGTATAGTTTTCATTGATTCCATTGCATTTCTTTATTTTCCTGTAGATGTCTGAAAGAAAACAAATTTTAAGGTAATATATGGTGACATACACATACTTTGATTGGTTCATTGAAATAATTTTATCAGGGATGGTAATGGGATAAGCTCTCACTACCTATTAAATGCTCCCAATGACATACACTTCAAATAGTCTCTGGCTACCAAGTCCAACTCCTGGCCTTCACTTGTGGCATAGCTATTAAGATGGGTTACTGGCACCTTAAAACCAGTCGTTTTGGGCAGACGAGACTCATCAGACATGGTTGAAAGTTCATCAAGGAGAAGGAAAACTGTGGTTTCAAATTTCCGCCACCTTGTGGCTATACCCACTCATGGGGAAGGCTTTGGGAGTAAATCCCGATGGGAAAATTTGGAGCTGGAGTCCTTAAGGCAATCCTACGATTGGTTCAATGCAGACTGACGACTTCTGTGACATCGCTGGTGCCAAACTGTATCGGCCTCTGCCGTTCCTTTGGGTTCATCAGAGGCGTGGGGAGAGGGAGCCTGCTACATGGCCAGCAGCTTGCTCTCCATATCGTACTGCCCTGGCCTGTGTATCTAGAGAGCTGGCACACAACATGCATTGTTGACCCTGACAGATGGAGGCCTATTACATCACCATGCATTCTTTAAGAGTACATTTATTTCTTAACTTTGAACTTTAATTGGCTTGTCTCTAACTCTGTGACTGTTATTCCCTGGTTCTCAGCAAAGGAAGCACCCTCCCTGTGACCGTGTGGGTTTCCTCCCACATTCCAAAGATGTACCAGTTGGTAGGTTAATTAGTTATCATAAATTGCCCTATGATTAGGCTAAGGTTAAATAAGGTTCCTGGGGAGGCATGGCTCAAAGGGCTGGAAGGGCTTATTCCACGCTGCATCTCAATAAAATAAGTATCTTTTAAACCATATATGTCAAACTCAAGGCCCGCGGGCCAAATCTGGCCCGCAGTGGAATTATCTTTGGCCCGCGAGATAATATCTAATTACTATTAAAGCTGGCCCCAGTAATCGAAGCGCCTATGGCGTATGATATGGCTAATGCTGAGTTTATTCAGGTACCAGGTTTTCAGGGTTTTAGTGTTTATTTGGCAGTCTTCTTCATAAGAAACGGAATTTGTAAAGTGAAACACTTTGTAGTTATAGCAGAGACTGAGACACATGAGAGCAGGCTGAAAAAATGGAGGCAACGAAAGCTGCGTTCGCACGCGTCCAACTGATCCGGCCCGCATGAAGCCGCATTTTGCTCAATCTGGCCCGTGACCTAAAATGAGTTTGACACCCCTGTTTTAAACCTTGTAATTGTGCTCAATTCTACTGCCCCCTCTGGTAGCTTGTTGCATATACAGAATCAGGTTTACTGTCACTGACATACAGTATGTCATGAAATTTGTTGTTTAGCAACAGTGTAATACATAAAAAGAATATTATAAGTTACAGTTAGAAGTAAATAGTGCTAAAAGAGAGCAAAATAGTGAGGTAGTGTTCATGGGCCATTCAGGAACCTGATGGTGAAGGAAAAGAAGAAGCTGTTCTTAAAATTTTGAGTGTGCATCTCCAGGCTCCTGTAGCTCCTCCCTGATGGTAGTAATGAGAAGAAGGCAGATCTTAAACGGTGAGGTCCCTTAGTGATTGATACTTTCCTTACCAGACACTGCCTTTTGAGGATGTCCTCAGTGGTGGGAAGATCCCTGTGACAGCATGGGTTACCTCTGACTGCTCTGTGAGTGAATTGGTCACCTGGGTGTAACTGGATAGCAAAGGCATGTGGGCCAGAAGGGCCTGTTACTCTAAATAAAAATATAGTTTGAAGGAAAAATACCTCCGACTAATCTCTTCATTCCGATGGTCCCTGCAATTTTCTGGTTCCTTATCACATTACCAGAGCAGCTACTCTTTGTAAAATTATTTCATTGTCTGGGAAACCCGTAGACATGAAAGTCACCACAGAAAACTCACGGCTTTCTTTCTAATGAGCCAGCACAGGTCACATCCAGCATATGTGCTCTGTAGTTCCTCTGGTAGCCAGGAGCTGTGAAATTGGACCTGTTTAAGTACAGGGCAGTGTCAGCCAATTCTTATCCACTTACCTTTCAATCAAACTCATTAAAGGTAATGGCCCTTCTGTCATTCCCCTGCAGCAAACACCGGCAGGACCAGATGATTGGTTCACCAATTCCGCTCTTAAACTTTGAGACAGTTGCCTTCAAGTGAATCTAAATCTCGTGACGGTAGATCCTATTTGCAAGCCAATTTCACAAGAGGAACAAAGACTCTAAAAGCATGGTGCAGGATTTGGCTACCCTGCCTGTGTAAAGCAGGGGATATTCCTAAATCTTAAAGGTTTCAGAGGTAAGTTCTTTACACAGAGAGTGGTGGGTGCATGGAATGCCATGTCAGGGGTGGTGGTAGAGGCAGATATATTAAGGGTATTCAAGAAACTCTTAGATAGGTACACGTATGATAGAAGCAAAGGGGGTTGTGTAGGAGGAAAGGTGCCAACATTTTAATTAAAAGGTTGGCATAAAATTGTGGGCCGAAAGGCCTGTTTTTAATGCAGTAATGTTCTATGTTCTATTCCTCATGAGAACTGGGGAGATCCAATCATAGTGATAGCTATGTAACATGGAAGGGTTAGATTGATCTTGGGGTAGGTCAGAAAGTCGACACAACAATGTAGGCCGAAGGGACTTGTGCTGTGCTGTAATGTTCTATGTTCTGATGGTTGGACTATAACCAGTTAATTGTTCTTAACTCAAGGGTGGGGACGTACATATTTTTCAGTATATCATTTTGCCGTTGTGTTTAATTAAAACACAGTCATTGCTGCCAGGTTGACTACATTGGTTGCAAAAATATGCGTTTTGCCAATATCTAAACAGGAAAAATCAATATAAAATAGAAATTCATTTAACAGGATGATTGTTCTAAGCAGCAACGTCTGCATTTTGGTTTTGTTTGTAGGCATACCTTCCACAGTGTTATCAAACTGCAATCTGCTGTTATAAATCGCAGGTCGATACGGAAAGGGTCCAGAGGAGGTTTACAAGAGTTATCCCAGGAAAGAAAGGGTTCACTTATGAGCAGCTTTTGATGGTTCTGGGCCTGTACTCATTGGAGTTTATAAGAATGGGGGGGGGGGGGTGGAAATCTCATTGTAACCTATCAAATATTGAAAGGCCTAGATAAAGTAGATGTGGCTAGGATGTTCCCTTTAGTAGGGGAGTCTAGGACCAGAGGGCATAGCCTCAGAATAGAAGGCCACTCGTCTAGAACAGAGATGAAGAGGAATTTCTTTAGCCAGAGGATGGTGAATCTGTGGAATTCATTGCTACTGATGGCTGTGGAGGCCAAGTCTGTATGTATATTTAAAGCAGAAGTTAATAGGTTCTTGATTAGTAAGGGCATTAGAATTTACAGGTAGAAGGTTGGCGAATGGGGTTGAGAGGGATAATAAACCAGCCATGAAGGAATACCAGTGAAAACTCGATGGGCTGAATGGCCTAATTTCCTCCTATGTCTTATGGTCTTATAAATGCTAACAGAAAGTGTGTGATAGACTATTGTGCAATTTGAACCCTGTTAAGAGAACTGCAGGACCGTTGTAATTTATTTTAATATTCAAGGGAAACAGTGCCTTGCATGAAGTATGCCTCATTTTAAAAGTAGCTACATAACATGTATCCAATGGCTTAAGGTGGATTCTGTTGACATATCCAATTTCTCATTTGTAATCAGCAAGAATAATGAAAAATAAGGCCATCTTAATTGCTTTTCAAAAAAGAATTCTAGTCCATTTTCCATGGGGAATTTTTGTTTTAAGAAACCTTGGTTAACTGTGCAGTGCACAGTCGCATAATGGTTAGTGCAATCACTTTACAGTGCCAGCAATCACGGATAGGTTGCCTGTACGCTCTCCTCATGACCACGGGTTTCGTCCTATATTCCAAAGGCTTAAAGGTTAGGGTTAGTAAGTTGTGGGCATGCCATGTTGGTGCTGGAAGCGTGGTGATACTTGTGGGCTGCCCCCAGCACATCCTCGGACTGTGCTGGTCGTTGAAGTAAAATGATGCGTTCACTGTAGGTTTCAATGCAGGTGTGAGAAATGAAGCTAGTTTTTTTTCTTTAACGTTCTTTTCTGCCAAGAGTCAAACCCAAGCATCAACTGTGACTGAATTATATTTCATTTTAAAGAAAAAAAGTGATTCAAATGATTGCGAAGTTTGCTCAGTGCTGCCATCTGCTGCAAGAAAGACTTGGACCTCCTCGTGCAACTTGACCCTCGATTTCCTAACTTGCAGACCCCAGTCAGTTTGGATTAGCAATAGCATCCCCTCCACAATCTCCATCAGCACGGGTGCACCACAAGGCTGTGTGCGTTGCTTCCTGCTCTGCTGGCTACACACGTATGACTGTGTGTCTAAGCACAGCTCCAAGGACATACGTAAGTTTGCTGATGACACCACTGGCATTGGCTGAATCAAAGGTGGTGATGAATCAACACTTAGGAAAGAGATTGAAATTCTAGCTGAGTGGTGCCCCAACAATCTCTTACTCAACGTCAGCAAAACCAAGGGGCTGATTGTTGACTTCAGGCAGAAGAAACCGGGGGTCCATGAGCCAGTCCTCATCAGGGGATCAGAGGTGGAGAGGGTCATCAGCTTTAAATTGTTCTGTGTTATCATTTCAGAGGACCTAAGTGCAATTACAAAGAAAACACGGCAGCACTTCTATTTCCTCAGAAGTTTGTGAAGATTTGGCCTGACATTTGAAACCTTGGAAAAACTTCTATAGATGTGGGGTAGAGAGCATATTGCCTGGCTGCATTATATCCCAGTGTAGAAACACCAGTGCCCTTGAATGGAAAATCCTACACAAAGTAGTGGTTTTGACACAGTCCATCACGGGCAAAGCCCTCCTCGCCAATGACCATATCTACACAGAGCATTGTCGCAGGAAAGCACCATCCATCATCGGGGACCCCCAACACACAGGTCATGTGCTCTTCTCACTGCTGCCATCAGGAAGAAGGTACAGGAGCCTCAGGACCCACACCATCAGGTTTGGGAACAATCAATACCCCCAAACCATCAGACTCTTGAACCAGAGGGGTAAACTTCATTCGCCAAATCTCTGAATGGTTCCTACAAACTATGGACTTCCTTTCAATGACTCTTCATCTCGTGCTCTCAATATTTATTGCTTATTTATTCATTATTATTATTTTTCTTTTTGTACTTCCACAGGTTGTTGTCTTTTGCACACTGGTTGTCCGCTCTGTTGGATGGGGTCTTTCATTGCTTCTGTTATGATTAATGGACTTACTGAGCATTAGTGCATGAAAGTGAGTATCAGGGTTGTATATGGTGACGTATATGTACTTTGATTGTAAATTGACTTTGAATTTTGAACTTTGAAGTATTATTTGCTTGGATGTAAAATTGTGGCAAGTCCAAAACGCCAGCTCGTGAATATACCTGACCTGAACCTGGTACATCCAATAGGGTCCTTCTGTATCAGGTTAGGTGACTAGATTCTACACTAGGACTGGAAATTGGAGTGTTTCTGAAAAGCCAAGCCCAATTGAGGGTTTATAACACAGACAAAATGCTGGAGAAACCCAGTACAACAGGCAGCTTCTATGACAAGAATTTCCAACCATTTTTATGCCATGGACCAATACCATTAAGCAAGAGGTCCATGGACCCCCAGTTGGGAACCCCTACTCTTTGGAGATCCAAGTGACTTTGACTGTGGAATGATTGTTGATGCCAGAAAGGGTGGTTTGATTATCTCAAAAACTGCTGATCTCCTGGGATTACTAGGTACATTGTGTACCTAATAAAGTGGCCAGTGATTGTACTGTACTGTGCAAAAGTCTTAGGCATCCTAGCCTGTACAATATATAATCACAACTTTTGCACAGCACTGTATTAGTCAATGAGGATCAGAGAGCGAGTTTGTAAATCTGGCAAGAGCAAAGGATATTGGGAGTGACAAGATTGAAGTGTCGCAGGAGGGGTGTAGGACGGGTGACAGAGTAGGAGTGCTGGGGCAAGGGGGTGGTGGGAGGTCTGGGTGCAGCCACACCCATCCCTGAGACACCAGGCAAGGTAAATTAATTCCAAACAATTGGTTTATTGATCTTTACAGGATATGTCTTTGGTGCTTCCTGCTCTCTCCCCTCTCCCATCCCCTTTTCCCAACCTTGATTCCCCTCTCCCTGCCCCTTTCCCACTCTCAGTCCACAATAGAAAGCCATATCAGAATCAGGTTTATCATCATTCACATATGTCATGAAATTTGATTTTTTTTTGCATAAGCAGTACAGTACAGTCAGTATCTGGCTCAGTCTGACTAGATCATCCTCCTGCTGAGTGTTGATCTGAAAGGCTTGTGTTAATTTACTACTGAAAATCTACAAATGTAATAAGTATTTTGTTTAAACCCGCAATATTGAATAGGAATGAGATTTCTCAACAATCTATTGAATAACTTTGTGAATACATTCATTTCATTTGTAAAACCTCGACACTTTTCTTGTTACTGAACCTTCAATCTAAATTGTAATGAAGTTAACAGTCTCCTCTCTTGCGGTTACCATAGACCAAATATAACAGCAACAGGTTTCCCTCCTCCCCAGCCAAGCCAATTCAATTAGTAGTACATACATTATTTAGTACATGTAAATGAGCTAAACGCAAGAATGGCATATTGAAATTCACATGATATATTCAGTGATGACTTTATTAGGTACCTAATAAAGTGACCATTATGCTTGTGATGTTCTGCTGCTGTAGCCCATCCACTTCAAAGTTTGAAGTGATTTGTGTTCAGAGATGCTCTTCTGCACAGCACTGTTGTAATGTGTGATCATTTGAGTTACTGTTGCCTTCCTGTCAGTTTGAACCAGTCTGGCTGTTCTCCTCTGACCTCTCCCATTAACAAGGTGTTTTCAGCCACAGAACTGTTGTTCACTGGATGCTTTTTCTCTGCTTCTCGCACCATTCTCTGAAAATCCCAGGAGATCAGTAGTTTCTGAGATACTCAAACCACCCCATCTGGCACCAACAATCATTCCACAATCAAAATCACTTAGATCACATTTCGTCCCTGTTCTGATGTCTGGTCTGAACAGCTGACCATGTCTGCATGTTATTATGCATTGAATCGCTGCCTCTTGATTGATTGATTAGATGTTTGCATTAACAAGCAAGTGTGCAGGTAGGCCTAATAAAGTGGCCACTGAGTGTATATGTACTTGGGTAACAAATTTACTTTGTGTTTGGTCCTTAAAATGTATCTCCTGTGTGCTCCTGCAGTTGATGATTTAAGTAATCAACTTAAGTAATCAATTTACCATGTGTATGACATACCATAACAAAAACATGAAACATTGGGCTAAATGTGTCATTGGCTACATATATTCTGTCTGGGTAGCCTCCAACCTGATGGTATGAATATTGATTTCTCCTTCCAGTAAACAAATTCCCCCCCTCGTTACCCTCTGACCTTTTACCTCTTCTCACCTGCCTGTTACTTCCCCCTGTGTCCCCTCCCCCTTCCCTTTCTCCTGTGGTCCACTCTCCTGTCCTCTCAGATTCTTGACCTTTCCCACCCACCTCACTTCAACTATCACGTCTCCTTCCCCTCCCCCCACCTTTTTACTCTGGCATCTTCCCCCTTCCTTCTCAGTCTTGAGTAAGGGTCTCGGCCTTAAACACTGACTGTTTATTCATTTCACAGCTGCTGCCTGACCTGCTGAGATCTTCCAGCATTTTTGTGTGTGTTGCATTGTATATCTTGTCTACATTTCTTGCTGCCTGGGTAGAGAAGCAACATAATCAAGGGCACGACATCTTCCTCTCCCATTGGGTAGTGGATACAAAAGCCCGAAACCACCAATCACAGGCTCCGGAACAGATTCTACCCCCACTGTTATAAGACTATTAAATCATCCTCTACTACAATAAAATGGACTCTTGAACTCGTTATGGCATTGCACCTTATTGTATGTTGACCCTCCCCACCTCCCAAGCCACGGGGTCCCATCATCGGCTAGTCCTGGGGTTGATAGCCTGAAAGTCGATCGGAATTCACAGCCTAATGGCCAACGCCTGGAGGGCTGTCCTAGAGTGGGTGTATTGGGAGTGGAAGGGGGCTTGTTTTGATGTTGTTGTTTTGTTGCTTGTTGTTATTCTTCTGAGCACTGTGGGAATACTGTGTTGATGCCTGAATGTGAGGCAACACTTGCAGGCTGTGCCCAGCACATTTTTAGGTTGTGCTAGCTGTTAACCAATTTGATGCATTTCACTATACTGTACTGTGTAACAGTCTTAGGCACATTTTATAGATAGGGTGCCTATGAATTTTGTATAGTACTGTAGTGATTTTATGTACTGTACTGTACTGCTGCTGCAAGAAAAGATAAATTTCATGACATATGTGAATGATGATGTACATGATTCTGATATGGGTCTCTCTTGTGGACTGGGCAGGGAAAGGGGAATAACTGTTGGGAAAAGATGAAGGGAGAGCGGAGGGGGCGGGAAGCACCAGAGAGACATTCCGTAATGAGCAATAAACCAATTGTTTAT
The DNA here is from genome assembly GCF_048418815.1 of Hemitrygon akajei. NCBI lineage: Eukaryota > Metazoa > Chordata > Chondrichthyes > Myliobatiformes > Dasyatidae > Hemitrygon > Hemitrygon akajei. The sequence continues at coordinate 10,992,977 of NC_133134.1, read as the reverse complement.
AATCAAATTATCTTGCCTGATGTCTCAGGGCTGGGTATGTCTGCATCCACACCACCCACCCCCTACCCCGCCTCTGGCACTCCTTCGCTACCAGCTGTCCCACACTGCTCCCACGGCACTCCACCCTTGCCTTTGCCAACATCCTCAGCTCCCACCAGATTTATAAACTCGCTCCCTGTTCCACATTGACAAATACAGTACTGTGCAAAAGTCTTTGCCATATATGTATATACACACACATACACACAGCTAGGGCGCCTAAGACTTTTGCACAGTACTGTCTATGTGATAAATAAATCTAAATTTTAATCTAACTCTGCACTGCATTTTTTCTGTAACTGAAACACTTTATTCTGCATTCTGTTACTGTTTTCCCTTGTACTACCCAAAAACAATGCTGATTTGATTAAATGATCTGTACAGATGAAACGCAAAACAAAATTTTGCACTATAACTCAGTACACGTTCCCCTCAACCATCAGGCTCTTGAACTAGAGGGGGGAAATTCACTCAACTTCACTTGCCCCAACACTGATTGTCCAATCTATCGACTCATTCTTAAGGGCTCTTCAACTCATGTTCTCAATATTTATTTATTTTTGTTTTCTTTTTTTATTTGCACCGTTTGTTGCCTTTTGCAGATTGCTTTTTTTTGGTCCATATTTGTTTTGTGTGGGTTTTCACTGATTCTATGGTGTTTCTTTGTATTTAATGTGAATGTCTACAAGAAAATGGATCTAAGGTTTGTATGTGGTGACATTTGTGTACTTTGTTAATAAGTTTACTGTGAACTTTGAGTGTGACAATAATAAACCGATTGAAATATGCAGAAGAGTATTATGTGCAGGCAGCAACCAGCACAGTGTTATATCGCATAGACACACAGATCACACCAACATCCCATTGTCCCTACATTAGAAGCAGTGGTGTCTACAGTTATTCAATATGAATAATGGCCTAGTTTAGAAGGATTAAGTGTTATACAGCTAAGGTGAGTAAATAAATATTAAGAATACAGATGAGACAAGATCTGGCTTTCTGGACTGAATGGACTCTTGCTGTAACAGAAATTTGAACAAGTCACTGAAACTCCCTTGTGAAAGTATCCTTGAAGATTTACTTTTGTGAGCATCACACACACAAAATGCTGGAGGAACTCAGCAGGCAAGGCAGCATCTATGGAAAAGAGTAAACAGTCAATGTTTCTGGCCGAGACCCTTCATCAGGACTGGGAAAAAGATGAGAAGCTAGAGCAAGAAGGTGGGGAGAGGGAGGAAGAAGTACAAGGTGGTAGGTGATAGGCAAAACCGCGAGAGGGGGAAAGTTGAAGTAAAGAGCTGGTGAGTTGATTGGTGAAAGAGATAAAGGGCTGGAGGAGGGGGAATCTGATAGCAGAGCGTAGAAGACCATGGAAGAAACGGAAGCGGGATGGGCAGGGTGAGAGAGGGAAAAGGGAATGGGGGAACGGTGAAAGGGTGGAGGAAGCAAATACTGGAAGCTTGAGAAATCGATGTTAATGTCATCAGGTTGGAGGCTACCCTGATGCAATATAAGGTATTGCTCCTCAAACTGAGGGTGGTCTCATCGCGGTAGCAGAGGCCATGGAATGACATGTCGGAATAGGAATGGGAAGTGGAATTGAATTGGTGGCCACTGGGACATCCTGCTCTTTCTGGCGTTAGAAAAGCTGGAGACCTTTCCCAGGGTGGAAATGTCTAATATGAGGGGGCATAACTTTAAGATGTTTGCTGGAAAGTATAGGGGGATGCTAGAGGTGGGTTTTTTACACAGGGAGTGTTGGGTATGTGGAATGTGCTGCCAGGGACATTGGTAGATACTGTCCCTGACAGTACACAAGCGGATACATTAGAGGCATTTAATAAACTGTAATTCACATAGGTAAAAGAAAAATGGAGGGCTAAGTGGGTGGGAAGGGTTAGACTGATCTTACAATAGGTTATAGGCTTGGCACAACATTGTGGGCCAAAGGGCCTGTACTGTGCTGTGCTGTGATGTTCAGTGTTCTATGTAAGTCATTTTAAATTGTGATCAATTTGGGAGCTTGCTAGTATTACAGGTTTATATTCTATAATTTTAAACACGAGAGCAACACACAAAACGCTGGAGGGGCTGAGGCAGCATCTGTGGAAACGATATAAAGTTTTGGGCTAAGACCTTTCTTCAGGACTGGAAAAGAAGGAGAATGACATCTGAATAAAGTGTGGGGTGAGGGGAAGGAGGACTAGCTAGAAGGTAAATCATTTTTGATTTATTGTTATCAATTTATTGATAATTAACATGCCAAGCAGGGATAAGGTGTTCTATTTTTACAGAGTGAGTTGTTAGTACCTGTAATACGTTGCCAGGAAAGGCGGCTGAAGCCGATATAAAAGTGATTTTCATAAGAGGATTGCACAGATCCTTGAACAATGAAATCTGATGGTGCTGCAGGCAGGAGAAAATGGGATTTGCAAACATTTAGACGTGACTGCTTTTGAGGGCCCCGAATACAACTTGCAGATGCCTGCTTGCATGTGCCCTTAAGATGCTTAACAGTTAGGGGCAGCGCGGTAGCATAGTGATCCGGGTTCAATTCTGGCACGGCCTGCAAGGAATTTGTACGTTCTTCCTGTGACAGCTTGGGTTTCCTCTCACAGTCCAATGACATGGGTTAGGAGGTATTTCCCTTCCTTTCCCCTCCTCTTTTATTCCCCAGTCTGGCCATTTACCACTCCTCACCTGCCTATTACCTCCCCTTGCTGCCCCTCCCCCTCCCCTTTCTCCTGTGGTCCACTCTCATATCAGGTTCCTTCTTCTCCAGCCCTTTACCTTTCCCACCCACACTTGCTTCACCTATCACCTTCCAGCTATCCTCCTTCCCCTCCCCCTACCATTTTATTCAGGCATCTTCCCCCTTCCTTTCCAATCCTGAAGAAGGAAGGGTCTCAGACTGTTCATTCATTTCCATTGATGCTGCCTGATCTGCTAGGTTCCTCCAGCATTTAGTGTGTTGCATTAGTTGGTGAATTACTTATCTGGGTGTAATTTGGTTTATGCTGGTTACTGCGCTGTATCTCTTAATAAATAATTAATAAATTCCATCCATGCATCTCCTTGTTACACAGAGAGCATATAGGATTGGAAATGTTTGTTGGCTCTTTCCAAGAGCTAGCACTAGTCCAAAGGGCTGAACAACCACCTATATTTTAATTTGCAAAGTATTAATTTAGCAGTCCTGAAAAGAATTCCATTTGAGACCATACCCCGCAAATAAAGGAAATGGCACTGTCATTCAAGTATTGAGGGCAGAACACTAGTGTAGTGGTTAGCACAACACTTTACAGTACAGGCGACCCAGATTCAGTTCCCACCACTGTCTGTAGGGAGTTGGTACATTTTCCCTGTGATCACGTGGGTTTCCTCTGGGTCCTCCGGTTTCTTCCCACAGTCCAAGTATGTACCGGTTGGTAGGTTAATTGGTGGTTGTAAATTGTCCCGAGCTTAAGTTGTCATTAAATCCAGGGATTGCTGAATGCATGTGTCACAAAGGTCCGGACAGGCCCATTCCACACAGTACATTAATAAATTAAAAAAATAAATATTTAATCATTCCTCGCTATGTTTTCCAACTCTTGATACTGTAGGTCATCCTGAATTCTCAATTCTTCGATGTTGATCCCTTCTAGTGGACTATGATTCTGGAGAGACCAATCTACCCCCAATGTGATGGTACAGCAAGTTCAGGCAGATGAATGTCAGATGGACCTTGTCTTGTGTACGGTGATCAGTGGATGCCCGGTGGGATTCCAGAGGCACATCCTACCGAATAATACTGGGCTTTGGCTGAATGCTTTAACCAAGCCTGCATCGGAACCTAGAGCAGCAGCGACAGCATGAGAGACAATGGGAGGAGGAAAGTGTGGCACTGATTTAATGATACCATTCTCTAGCCTAGAAGATAGGCCAGGAAACTGAGAAAAATGCCCTGGGCTGTCCTCCATATTTAACAGCAGGCTGGGTTTTATATAGCACAGCCATTGTTTTAGAAACCTCTCGGGAATACTCAAATATCTGACAACATTGCAGCATTTAATCATGCATTGAATTAAATAAAATGATGCAATCATCTTGTGGTAATTCACAGGGAAGTATTTATATTTTTTGGAATGATTTTTAAAATAATCATCTCTGTATATCTCCTTAAATCATTACCACTTTGTTTTTATGTGTCTCAGTGCATTGATTGTCGTCCAACTGTGAGCACTTGAAGAACAAGCATCTTTTTCAAAAAAAAATAAGAGCTTTGCGTTCACATTCTAAGCTGGTCATCATTCTAAAGAAGCAAATAATTGCACTTACAAAATACTGGAGGAACTCAGCATGTCGGCTGCATCTATTGAAAGGAATAAAGTGTTGTTGTTTCAGGCCGAGACCCTTCATCAGCTCTTCCTATTTTGTGTGTATTTCTCTGGATTTCCAGCATCAGCAGAATTTCCAGTGCTTGTAATAATTATACATCAGTTAAATCTAATGGAAGGAAGACATTTTTGTATGAGCAGGCCAGGCCTCAGGTAATTAAAGGATTTCATTTTTACAGATATCCTCAAGTTGATTTTGTCCATAAAATATAAAATAAAAAAGACACTGGTAACCACATAGCAACAACTTGCATAATGGTTTGGTATAGCAACTACTCTGCGCACGATTACAGGAGACTGTAGAGAGCAGTGGACACTGTTGGAAACCAGTTTTTAAAGTAATACATTTTATAAGATTTGTACTTCTTAACAAATTCAGGTATTTTTCACACTCACTGGCAGAAAGCAGTATAGCAGCTAAACTAACGATTATTCACCTTTCTCATTTTTCAATGGCTAAGTATTAGCACATTACCCATTTGATGTAATTGTTTGAATAGCTTATTAACCCTATGTATGTAATTTTCTTTATTTTATCTATAAAAGTGACAGATTTTTCAGAAGCCCCATCTTTTATTTATTTGTCTTACCTACCCCCTCAGCATTAGCTCCCCTCTTAGCATCACTTCTCTTTATTTAGCTTGTTAGTATTCATCTGTTTGTTTGTACTCTAAAATAAACAATTAAGACTGCTTGCCATTTTGACTCCCCGTGGAACCCTAAGGATCAGAAATTAAGCAGAGATCCAACAACACCATCACAGAGGAGGTGCATTGGGACCATTGCGGAGGAGGTACATTGGGATCATCCGGGAGGAGGTACATTACTATTAGAGTTTGGGGCTCTCATAGCTGATGATAGATGCAATAGTGGTAACACGGTTAAGACATGAACAACGGAGATCCATTTGGTGCAGAATGAGAGAGGCTGGTCGGGTAATCAGTGAAGCAGATTACAAGGAAGAGCTGTAGGAAAAGTGCTGTACAGAGTGATGGTTTAAATTTCCAGAATGAAGGTTAGGGATTCGGGAGTTTTGGAATTCTGTGAATATAGCAGACATTGATTCAAACAAAAATCAATACATACACAAAGCTGTTGGAACGCAGCAAGTCAGGTATCATGAATGGAGGAGAATAAGCCAATCTTCAGGAAATAAAACCTGCTTGCAATTTAACTTCACAGATCACTACAATAGAAACAGACCCTTCAGCCCATCTAGTCCATGCCAACCTGTTACTCTGCCTCGTCCCGTCAACCCAAGCCTGGATCATAGTACTGTACCCTCCCATCCATGTACTTATCTGAACTTTTTTAAAATGTTGAAATCAAGCCCACATCCACTACTTCAACAGACAGTTCGGTCCACCCATACAACACCCTCAGGTGAAGAAGTTCCTTCTCAATACATCACAGTTGTCACAGACTTTATAAAAACAGACATGGATGTGTGTATTCCCCACAAAATCATTGAGTCGTCCCCAAACAAAAGCCCTGGAGATCTGCTATCTGCTGCTGGCCTGATCAGTGGCATTCAGTTCTGCGACCAAGTAAGGTACAAGAAGTCCAGGTACAATCTCCACTTTGCCTTCCCACAAGACAGATCCATAGCAAATGCCATTTCATTGGCACCTCTCTCAACCCTGGAGTATCTGAACAGCAAATGTGCATACATCAGGATGCTCGTTATCAACTATAGCTCTGCATTCAATAATATCATCCCCTCAAAGCTAATCAATAAACTTCAAGGCGGCCTCAATATCTCCTTGTGCAATTGGTTCCCTGATTTCCTCATTTGCAGACCCTGGTCAGTTCAGATTTGCAAAGCATCTCCTCCACAATCTCCATCAGCACAGGTGCACTACGAGACTGTACACCCCCACTCAACTCACTTTATACATAACCATGAGGCAAAGCACAGCTCCAATGCCATGCAAGTCTGCTGACGACACCACTGTTGTTTGTCAACTCAAAGGTGGTGACAAATCAACATAAAGGAGGGAGATTAAAAATCTGGCTGAGTGGTGCCACAACAACAACCTCTCACTCAATGCCAACAAGAGCTGATTATTGACTTCAGGAGGAGAAAACTGAAGGTCTACGAGCCAGTCCTCATCAGGGGATCAGAGGGTCGGCAACTTTAAATTCCTCACCGTTATCATTTCAGTGGACCTGTCCTGGACCAGCACATAAGCACAACTATGAAAAAGCATGTCAGGACCTCTACTTCCTTAGAAGTTTGTGAACATTCAGCATGACATCTAAAACTTTGACAATCTTCTGTAGGTGTGTCAGGGAGAGTATATTGACTGGTTGCATCACAGCCTGGTATGGAAACACCAATGCCCTTGAACAGAAAATCCTACAAAAAGTAGTGGCCATCACACGAAAAGCCCTCCCCAACACCCATCATCAAGTAGCAATGGGAAGAAGGCATTTCTGTAAGGAGTGTGTACATTCTCCCCGTGACCCCATGGATTTCCTCCAGGTGCTCTGGTTTCCTCCCACAGTGCAAAGATGAACCAGATGGTAGGTTAATTGATCACTGTAAATTGTCCTGTGATTATGCTGCGTTTAAATCAGGAGTTGCTGGGCAGTGTGGCTCGAAGGACCTAGTCTGTGCTTTATCTCAATAAATAAATAATTAGTGACGCATAAAGCCATCTTGAGATATCACCTACTGATGCTGTGCTGCGGCAGGGAGGCCAGTGCCCATGATGGAGCTGAGCTTACAATCCTCCGCAGCCTTTTCTGGTCCTGTGCATTGGTGCCTCCATATCAGACAGTGATACAACCATTCAGAATGCTCTCCGCGGTACATCTGCAGAAATTTACGAAGTTTGGCACTTAATACTCTAGCTAATTGCATATTCAAGGAGTCATCTCTCAACACTGTAAAGTATTTGGGAGTTAGGAATTTGTGCTCAGGTGCTTTCAGAAAGAGATACCACAGATACTCTGCAAGTTGGAAAGTGTTGTAATTCTGCAAATTAGTTGACTATATTCAAATGTTAAAGTTAAGTAGGTGATTATAGCCATTAAACTGTATTAACACACGAGATTCTGCAGATGCTGGAAATCTTGAGCAACACACAGTGCTGGGGTAGTTTAGCAAATTAGGCAATACTAGTAGCAATACACACAAAATGCTGGAGGAACTCAGCAGGCCAGGCAGCATCTATGGAAAAGAGAACAGTCGACGTTTCCAGCCGAGACCCTTCAGCAGGACTGGAGGAAAAAAAGATGAGGAGTCAGAGTAAGAAGGTGAGGAAGAAACACAAAATGCTGGTGAAACCAGGAGAGGTGGGGGAGGGTAAAGAGCTTGAAAGTTGATTGAGAAAGAGTTAAGGGGCTGGAGAAGAGGCAATCTTACAGGAAAGGACAGAAGACCATGGAAGAAAGAAAAGAGGGAGGAGAACCAGAGGGAGCTGATGGGTGGGTAAGGAGATAAGTTAAGAGAGGGAAAAGGGAATGGGGAATGGTGAAGGGTGGGGTGGGCATGACCAGAAGTTGGAGTAATCGATGTTCATGCCAACAGGTTGGAGGGTACCCAAATGGAGTTTAAGGTGTTGCTCCTCCAACATTTTGTGCACGTCTGTCCTCACCCCATCCTCCTGCCACTCCATCAGGGATAGGGTTCCTCTTGTTCTCACCTACCTCACCACCAGCCTCCGTGTCCAGCACATAATTCTTGGGAACTTCCGCCATCTCCAGTGGGATCCCACCAACAAGCACATCTTTCCCTTCCCCCACTTTCTGCTTTCCGCAGGGATCACTCCCTAGGCGGCTTCCTTGTACATTTGTCCATCCCTATTGATCTCCCTCCTGGCACTTATCCTTGCAAGTGGAACAAGTGCTACACCTGCCCCTACAACTCCTCCCTCACTACCGTTCAGGGCCCCGAACAGTCCTTGCAGGTGAGGCGACACTTCACCTGTGAGTCTGTTGGGGTCATCTGCTGTATCAGGTGCTCCTGGTATGGCCTGCTGCATATCGGTGAGAACTGATGTAGATTGGGAGACCACTTTACCGAGCACCTATGCTTCATCTGCCAGAGGAAGTGGGATCTCCTATTGGCCACCCATTTTAATTCCACTTCCTATTCCCACTCCAACATGTCAGTCACGTTGAGGCCACACTCAGGTTGGAGAAACAACACCTTATATTCCCTCTGGGTAGCCTCCAACCTGACAGCATGAACATCAATTTCTTAATCTTCTTGTATTGCCCCCCCCTTCACCATTCCCCATTACTGTTACCCTCTCTCACCCTATCTCCTTACCTCTGGTGCTCCTCCCCTTTCTCTTTCTTCCATGGCCTTCTGTCCTCTCCTATCAGATTCCCTCTTCTTCAGCCCTGTATCTCTTTCACAAATCAACTTCCCAGCTCTTTACTTCTCCCCTTCCCCAATTCCTGGTTTCTCCTATCACCTTATCTTTCTTCCTCCCCTCCCCTCCCCTCCCCTTCTTACCCTGACTCCTCATCTCTTTTTCTCCGGTCATGATAAAGGGTCTCAGCCCAAGACATCAGCTGTACTCTTTTCCACAGATGCTGCTGGCCAAAGGTTCCATGGACCCCGGGATGAAACCTCTAGTTTAGTCATTCGCAGCGACAGAGATCATTCTTGGACACAGTCGGCTAAGTAGCCTCCTCTGTAATAAGTTTCTTTACATCCAACACCCTCTTTGTTGAGAAGTGCACAGACCAACAATTAATACAGGATGATTTTGGCATGGACTAGAAGGGCCAAAATGGCCTGTTTACATGCTGTAATTGTTACATGTTATATGATTCACTGATGGAATAAATCTTTGAGAATGTGCAATTGTTATTGAATCATCTGCTTTTAAAAGACAATCAGTAAGTGACTTTTCACTTTGTAAATGAGGATTTCAGGGATCCTAACTTATCACAAAAAGAGTCCTTGGCTTTCACTTTGAATTCTGCTGTGTGTGTAAGTTGTAGCAACGTGATATGAAGAATATTTAATAAAGCACATGATGTAATATTCTAGCCACTGTATTATTTATGGCAATGTACTCAAATTTCCCATGACATATTAATATTTAATCTGTGGGACAAAATTGTTATAATGCCTGGCATATTGAAAATTTGATCTGTGAATGACTACCCGAATTCAATTTCTCCTGGCTTGTTGTTGCAATTACAATTTTAATGACTTGCATTGTGTAATACTTTGAAACCACAAACCCAATGCAAGGAGCATTCTATTCCACAGTGAACTAAAGATTACATTGATTCCTTCTTTGATCTTATTAGGAAGTGACATAATATTTTGACATCATTGGAATAAAAAGGGCCTTGGACTCAACCTGATTGGTGATTAATAATGGCACCAGTAATAATTCATTGGGACAGATATGATACTTTTTCTTTCATTATTTTTCCAAAAGTTTGCAAGATGTTCAAGTGTTCCCCACAGAACTTGTGTCCGTATATCTCAACTCCAGTTTCTCCCTCTTGGTTCAGTCCCTTCCCACCTACAACCATGAAACTTCACATGCTCAGTTATTAGTTCTACAGATTTACTTCTCACAAGTACATCAGAATCAGAATCAGGTTTAGTATCAATGGCATATGTTGTGAGATTTTTTTTATTATACAAGGGGTGATTGATATGTTTGTGGCCCAAGGTAGAAGGAGTCAATTTTTTAAAACCTAGCACATTTGTTTTTCAACATAGTCCCCTCCTACATTTACACACTTAGTACAGCGGTCGTGGAGCTTACGGATCTTGGACCTCCAGAAAGTGTCCACAGCAGGGCTGATTGATAAGTTCGTGGCCTAAGGTAGAAGGAGATGAGTTATACAGCTCTTGTTACATGCACGTGCAGTTCAACTTTTTGAGTGATTAAGCAGGAAGTTTGAAGTTAATAACTCATCTCCTTCTCCCTTAGGCCATAAACTTATCAATCACCCCTGATGTGTTATTAACTGATGAGTTATTAACTTCAAACTTGCTGCATAATCACTCAAAGAGTTGAATTACATGTGTATGTAACGAGAGCTGCGTAAATCATCTCCTTCTACCTTAGAACTTATCAATCACCCCTCATATAGGTATTCATAAATTATTTTGTATTTCCACATTTTCCTGTGAAGTGCCTGCAGTAATATGAATTTCAGGGTAGTATGTGGAAATGTGTACTTACTTAGACAATATATTTAATTTTAAACTTTGAACTTTTGACACTGGGCCTCGACTTCCCGGAGGACTTGCAAATTTAAATGGGTTGGTTGCTGGGCTGTGCAGCTTGTTGGGAAGGAAGGGCCTGACCTGCACTGCTTCTCTAAATAAATTATAAATAAGTAAGATTCGTGGATTTGGGGCTGTGACTGTTGGGCTTCGACTGGACTTACACTCTGCCTTCAGGCTTTGACCCGGACCTCTAATCCATCTTTAGTCTCTCCATCAGCTCAACAACCTATGGATGTCCAGTCCCTGTACACTTGCATCTCAGAATCAGAATCAGGTTTATCATCACCGGCATGTGACGTGCACTTTGTTAACTGTTATGTATTTGTTAACTGTTGTGTATTTAATATTTCAGTAATATTTTAGTAATATTATAAATATATTGTTTGACTAAGCTTTCTTTGTTTCTTACATTATTTCCTACGGAATATATGTAAAGGTATGTGAATGTCATATGCCATTACAGCACCACATCATAAGTGCATGCCGCACTGAAATAAGAATGAAGTAGACACGTTATTCCTGGCTCTGTGTTTTTCTTTCAACTATTTGTACACTTTGGAGTTACGAAACATAATACCATCAGCTATCAAGAAGTCCTTAAAGCTCTCTGCTTTGTTCTTGAAAACATATCTAACCAGTTCCCTTCCACCATCACCCTCCTCCATCTGACAGAACTGATACTTAAAGTCATCTTGGCCTGAAGCATCAGCTGTTTGTTTCTCTCAATGGATGCTACCTGACCTACTGAGTCCCTCCAGCATTTTTTGTGTGCTGTTTTAGAAATTGTATTCAGTTTTCATTACTTAATTTTCAAGGCCTTGTTGATTAACTAATACAATGTAGAGTCTTAATTCTTCAGATTCTAATTTCCGTTCGTTTTAGCAACAAAATGCAAAAATCTTTTCTTTTAAGCACAAGAGATGCTGCAATGCTGAAAATCCAGAGCAACACATACAGAATGCTGGATGAATTCAGCAGGTCAAACAGGATCTATGGAGTGGAATAAACAATTGACATTTCGTGCCAATACCCTTTATCAGGACTGGAAAGGAGTGGGCAAGAAGCCAAAATAAGAGGGTGGGGGTGGGGGGGGGGCGGGGGAAGGGAAGGAGTACAAACTAGAAGGTGATCGGTGAGACCAGGTGAGGGAAAAGGTGGGTGAGTGGGGGAGGGGAATCAAGTGAGAAGCTGTGAGGTGATAGCTGCAAAAGGTAAAGGGCTGAAGAAGAAGGAATTTAATAGTATTGATGCACCATCAATAACTCTAGGAGACTGGAAGTGAACGATAGGCTTTCATTAACAGCGAAAAGGGAGCACAACATGTTGAAGACTGAGAGAGGAGCAGTGCCCCAATTGTCTTTATACAGGGGTCTGTGGGAGGAGCCACAGGAGCAGTCAGCAGAGGGGAATGTCCAGACAGGTATACATAGTTTACTACATATACTATGGGAGAAAGGGAAGGAAGAAAGGCAGCTGAGGGAGGTGATGGACGGGTGAGGGGAACCAGAATTGGGAATGGAAAAAGAGAGAGGGGGGAGGGGAGAGGAATTACTTAAAGTTAGAGAAATCAATATATGTGCCATCAAGTTGGAGGCTACCCAGACTGAATATGAGGTGTTGCTTCTCCAAACTGAGAGTGGCCTCATTGTGGAGAAGAGGAGGCCATGGACTGAGACATTGGAATGGGAAGTAGGATTTAAATAATTTATTTTGCCGTTTCTCTAGCCAGTTTCCTAATTCTTCCATTTATTGTTCGAATCAGCTAAAGCATGACCATCTGAAAAAAATTATCATAGTTCTGTTTATGAAATACTGAAGCACATTTCTGAGTTGGGATTTGTTGTTTAAACACAGGATGTAGTCCTCGTTTGAGAACGTGCAAGAGGAACCCTTTCTTGAGCTTGCACTGCCCCTGCTGGAGAACATCCCCATCATAAACTTCCTTTCAGCATGATGTTGGTTGATCCGATTGTCAATTCCTCACCACCTCACTTATCAGTAACGTGTCTTCTTCTACCTCAGGAATATCCACGTTTTGCAAAAGGGCAGTGAGAATCCCTCAGCATTCATGCCCTGCCTGGCAAAGGTCCAGGAGCCTCAGGACTCACACCACCAATTCAGGAATAGTTACTTCCCCACTTCCCCTTCATGTTCACAATACCCATCGCTTACTTATTTATTATTACTATTTAATAAGCAATTGGGGGCGAGGGGAGGGTTGACGCTTTTTGTTGCTGCTTGTGCATGGGAGGGGGAGGGGGCTTTGGGGTTCTAACATCTTCTGTCATTTGTCCCCACCTATCACCCCACCAGCCTCCAGATCCAGCATATTATCCTCCGCAACTTCCGCCACCTTCAACAGGACCCCACCACTAAGGACATCTTCCCCTCTCTGCTTTTCGCAGGGATCGTTCCCTCCACGGCTGCCTGGTCCACACGTCCCTCCCCACAGAACTCCCACCTGGCACTGATCCCTGCAGGCGTAAGTGCTACACCTGTCCCCACACCTCATCTCTTACCACCTTTCAGGGCCCCAAACAGTCCTTCCTGGTGAGGCAACAATTCACTTGTGAGACTGTTGGGGTAATCTATTGCATCCGGTGCTCCCGGTGTGGCCTCCTCTACATCGACGAGACCCGACGCAGATTGGGGGACCGCTTCGTCGAGCACCTCCGCTCCGTCCGCCACAACAGACGGGATCTCCCAGTTGCCACTCACTTCAACTCTCCCTCTCATTCCCATTCGGATATGTCCATACATGGCCTCCTCTACTGCCATGATGAGGCCAAACTTCAGTTGGAGGAACTACATCTCATATACCGTCTGGGTAGTCTCCAGCCCCTTGGTATGAACATCGAATTCTCCAACTTCTGGTAATTCCCTCCCTCTCCCTTCCCCATCCCAGTTTCACCCTGTCTCCTCTTCCAGCTGCCTATCACCTCTCTCATGACTCTGCCTTCTTCTACTACCCATAGTGCTTTCCCCTTAGATTCCTTCTTCACCTCTCTGGCCTATCCCCTCCCTGCTTCCCCTCCCCCACCCCTTGATCTATCCTCTGATTGGTTTTCCACATTCCCCCCACCTTCTTTATAGGGCCCCTGCCCCCTCCTTCTTTAGTCCTGACAAAGGGTTTCGACCCGAAACGTTGACTGCTTCTTTCAACGGATGCTGCCCAACCTGCTGAGTTCATCCAGCTTTTTTGTACGTCTTGATCTTCTGTCATTTGTTCTTTGGTATTTTTCTTCTGCTTTGTGGATGTCTGCAAAGAGTAAGAATTTCAGGTTGGATACTGTATACATTTTCTGATATCAAATTGAACCATTCAACCATTATTTCTTTCTTTTTGTATGAGCGCAGTTTATTTTGCCTTCTGCACTCTGATTGAACATGCAAGTTGGGCAGCCTTTCATTGATTCTGTTTTGGTTATTATTCTATATATTTACTGAGTATGCCAGAAAGAAAATGAATCTCAGGGTTGTACAGTACATATATGTACTTTTACTATGAAATTGGAAAAACACACACCAGTCTTCATTGAGGGGGTCAGCAATGGAAAGAGTGAGCAGTTTCAAGTCCATGTGCATCAGCATCTCTGAAGATCTATCCTGAGCCCAGTATATTGATGTAATGGTGAAGATGGCATGCCGGCAGCTATATTTCATTAATAATAATAAATATTGATCCTGAGTGGGAAATTGTTATGAGTTTGAGGAGATTTGGTATGCCATCAAAGACTAGCAAATTTCTATGGATGTACTATGGAGAGAATCCTGACAGGTTGCATTGTCGTCTGGTATGGAGACACCAGTGCACGGGATCGTAGAAATCTGTAGAGGTACGTAAACTCAGCCAGCTCCATCATGAGCACTAGCCTCCTCACCATCAAGAACACCTTCAAAAGGTGCCCAGGGCATACCCTCTTCTCCTTACTACTATCAGGGAGGAGATACACAGCTTCATCGTTATCATATTTCTGAATGGTCAATCAAGTCAAGTCACTTTTTATTGTCATTTTGACCATAACTGCTGGTACAGTACACAGTAAAAATGAGACAATGTTTTTCAGGACCATGGTGCTACATGAAATGGTACTAAAACTACACTGAACTACGTAAAAACAACACAGAAAAAAAAACTACACTGGACTACAGACCTACCCAGGACTGCATAAAGTACACAAAACAGTGCAGGCGTTACACAGTAAAAACGAGACATTTTTCAGGACCATGGTGCTACATGAAACAATACAAATCTACACTGAACTACGTAAAACAACACAAAAACTACACTAGACTACAGACCTACCCAGGACTGCATAAAGTACACAGAACAGTGCAGGTATTACAATAAATAATAAACAAGTCAATAGGCACAGTAGAGGGCAGTAAGTTGGTATCAGTCCAGGCTCTGGGTATTGAGGAGTCTGATGACTTGGGGGAAGAAACTGTTACATAGTCTGGTCGTGAGAGCCCGAATGCTTTGGTGCCTTTTCCCAGACGGCAGGAGGGAGAAGAGTTTATATGAGGGGTGCGTGGGGTCCTTCATAATGCTCTTTGCTTTTCAACATTTCCTCACTATTTTGTTCTCTTTTTTCGCTATTTATTTATTTTTTTGCTATTTATTTATTTTTTTAATATTGTGTATTGTTACTTATAGTTCCTATTATGGATTGCACTGTACTGCTGCCGCAAAATTTAAAACATCACAACATATGTCAGTGATAATTAAGTAGCTTTGGATTCAGATTCATTGCTCCCTCTACACAACTACGTGCCTAAATTCTGCTCTAGATCCATCTACAGGTTTGCAGAAGACACTGCAATTCCACTCAATGTGATCTTGACACACAAAATGCTGGAGGAACTCAGCAGGCCAGGCAGCGTCTATGGGGGAAAGTGCAGTCGACATTTCAGGCCGAAACCCATCAGCAGGACTGGTGAAAAAAACCCCCGAGGAGTAACGGTGGGGGGGAGGGGAGAGAGAGCAGCCAGGTGATAGGTGAAACCTGGAGTGGGGGATGGGGGGGTTGAAGTAAATAGCTGGGAAGCTGATTGGTGAGATGAGGTGAGAGAGGGAAAAGGGGATGGGAAATGGAGAAGTTGGGGGAGGGAGTTGGTGGGCATTACCGGAAGTTTGAGAAATCAATGTTCATGCCATCATGGGGTAACGAGTTGTGGAACCAAGATGTGGAGGGTATAGGTATAAGTTAGAGGTGAGAGATTTGATCAGATCCTGAGGGGCAACCTTTTCACCTGGAAGGTGCTCTGTATATGGGAAGAACTGCCAGAGGAAGTAGTCAAGGCAGGAACATTAACATCTAATAGGCATTTAGACAGTTACAAAGATAGGAAAAATATAGAGGGATTTTGACCAAATGCAGACAACTGGGACTGACTTACATGGACATCTTGGTCCATGTGGACTGGGTGGGCTGAGGGACCTGTTTATGAGTTTATGACTCCACGGCACCGCCACAATTGGCTGAATGGTATCTCTTTTTATCAAAATAAATAAGCTTTATTCATAACAAAATACTTACAAGAATAACACACACAAATTTCTGGCGGAATGGTGTTTTTTCAGGCGGTTGAGTGATCTGCTGGTTTGCTCTCTCTGAGAGGGTTCCAGGCGGTGAGCGGCCTCGAGGCCGAGAAACTACCACGACTGACACAATTTCTCACCGATTAAAGCATCGAGGAAGACTGAAATTTTCGAGGTGAATGCAGAAGGTCAGCAAGTGTTCAGTGCCATCGGCTGGCCTCTGACTTGCAGCTACCAGAGGAAGATGTCTGCGTGCGACAGTCTCTCTCTCCCTCTCGCTCGCTCCTGCGTTCCGCTCGTCTCTCCCTCGATGTTGTCAGAGGATGATGGTGAAGTTCTCGGCCTGTGGGTTGTGGACTTTCTGTTCGCATAAAGACGTGTTTCCAGTCACTCCTTGTTCCGTTGCTGTTTTGGACGACTTTGAATTGGGGGCGGGCTGCAGATAACGACCACTAAGCTGATCTGTAAACAACTGTAAACTGCAGATGCTGGGGTCAAAGCAACACGTACAACACGCTGGAGGAACTCAGCAGGTCGGGCAGCATCTGCGGAAACGAGGGGGATCAAGGGGTGGGGGAGGAGATAGGCAGGAAAGGTGAAGAAGGAATGTAAGGGGAAAGCACTGTGTAGTAGAAAAAGGCAGAATCATAAGAAATGTGATAGGCAATTTCACTCTGCCTCCTCTTCCAGCTGCTTATCACCTCTCTTATGATTCTGCCTTTTTCTACTACACAGTGCTTATCCCTTACATTCCTTCTTCACCTTTCCTGCCTATCCCCTCCCCCACCCCTTGATCTTTCCTCTGATTGATTTTTAACCTGGCACCTACCAGCCTTCTCCTTCCCACCCTCCCCCCAGCTTCTTTATGGGGCCCCTGCCCCCTCCCTCTTCAGTCCTGACGAAGGGTCTCGGCCCGAAACATTGACTGCTCGTTTCCATGGATGCTGCCCGACCTGCTGAGTTCCTCCAGCTTGTCCGTGTTACTAAGCCGAACTGAATATGGACTCTTTCAATTTTGTGTTTTACATTATGTGTTTTCGCTTGTTCTTTCTTGTTGCCACTTCCACAATTTTTTTTTGCGCTGGGGGTTTTTGACGTTTTTCTTTGAACGATTTCCATGGTTTTCTTCGTTTCATGGCTGTCTGTGTGTAAGATGAACCTCAGGGGTGTATACTGCATACATACTTTGAAAATAAATGTACTTTGAATCGCTTGAACTCAGCAATTCAGGAAATGAGTAAACAGTTGACGTTTTGGGCCAAGACAGAGGGTCTCGACCTGCCGAGTTCCTCCAGCATTTTGTGTGTGTTACTCTGGATTTCCAGCATCGGCAGAATCTCTTGCGTTTCTGATTTTCAAGAATAAATTATACATCTTTTACATTTACGATCAATTCTTTCAGTACTATTACATTCCCAATCATCAATTGAACTGCCGCCACTCACGGGGTGGTGCAGTACAAATAATCTCCTGACCCCGTTTAATGTCTATCCAGATCCAAGTCGACCCTTTTTCCAACATCCTTTTAAACCCTCTGCAAAGATAAGTTGTTCTCAGTGCCACTTGCTTCTTTTGCCCGCCAACCTGAGCCGTCCTGGGGTGGTAAATTTTTGCAATAACTTGACAGGCCGCGCTGAAACGTAAGGGGGAGAGACTTACAAAAGGCGAACAGATTCACCAGCTCCGTGCGCCTCGTAGCAACGCGTTCTCCCCATGGTAACGGCTTCGAGTCACCTAGCAACGTCCACAACAAACCCAAGCACGTTGGGGAAGCCGCGCAACTTGCCCGAGAAGCTGCGGGCTCGACGTGGCAAGGGTTCGAACCCAACCTGGTGCACTCCAATACATTTATACTCCAATATAATACTTTTTGGTGAAAAAAAAACTACAAGAAGGGGAGAGAGAGAGAGAAGGCCAAGAAGCCATGTCTGCCACAGAAGTTTTGGTGACCCATCCGCAGGTTGCGCAGTGTATTCCCGAGGAGGAACTGCCCTGCAAACCTTATTGCATGGTGAAGAACACGGGGCTGCACTCGTCGTCGGGCCTGGCCACAGCCGGGTTCCGCACAGCCAAGTACATCCCCGAGGAATGGATGCAGAACAACTATTCCAAGTACTACCAGTCCTTCGCCGACCGGGACACGGCGGAGAACGTGCGCAACGAGGCCAAGTCTCTGATCTCGGAGAGGGAGAAGCTGACCCAAGATACCCAGGCGAATTCCACCAAGAGGCTGGGCGAGAGGCTGCAGGATATCTTCTTTTGGAAATCGGAGCTCAAGAGGGAGATCGAGGACCTCCTGGCCGAAACTGAGCTGCTGTTGGAGAAGCAGAGGCGCCTGGAGGTCGCCCTGGATGCCACCGAGATAGCAATGTTCATCTCCACCGACAACCTGCAGAACAGGGAAAGGAGGCAGGGTCCCGACCTGGTCAAGGATGCCGTGGAGGATGAGCTCCTCAAGGTGAGGTGACGGGGACTGTGCCCGTCCCAGCCATCCCCGGGGTTAGCACCCATCCCACAGTTAGATTCAGCACGAGGTCCCACGGGAGCGGAATCATCTATTCCCCTTCTGATTTTGGGACATGGTGCGTGCTCTTGAGAGGGAAAATAATCAGCCATAATGGAATGGCACAATTATGGGGTGTCTTTGGGTGCCGGGCTTCGCGCTCAGGGTCTGGTTAGTCTCATTTAATTCTTGATCAAACACGAGGAAATCTGCAGATGCTGGAAATTCAAACAACACACACAAAATGTTGGTGGAACACAGCAGGCCAGGCAGCATCTATAGGGAGAAAGACTGTCGACGTTTCGGGCCGAGACCCTTCGTCAGGACTCTTAATGATGAGGCAAATGATCCCCTTTAGTTCAAGACGATAACTAAAATGACAGGTACATCTGGTTCTTGACATTCTACCTCACTGCCTTTTGCTGGGTTTTCGCAGCAGTTTTTTTCAGCTGACGGTAAGCTTGAAATACTGCTCTTGTTCTTCATTCTCTGTATGTCACAATGAGCGTCAATGTCATTATGTGCTGTGTTGTACATTTATCACTAGTACCATGTGTTCCATTCATCCAACATTATGTTTGTCAAGAGGGCATATTTTAATGCAGACAAAGAGCACCTGAAAATTAAATTCCACTTTCCCCCTCCCCTGGCTTCACCTATCACCTACCAGATTGTTATCCTTCTCCTCTCTCCCCACTTTTATTCTCGCTTCTTTCCCACTCCTTCCCAGTCCTGATGAAGGGTCTTGCGCACACTGCTATGCCTAGGTGATTCTGCAGATGCTGGAAATCTTGAGCTACACACACAAAATGCTGGAAGAACTCAAAAGATGAGGAAGCATTCTAGGGAGAAGAATAGACAGTCGACGTTTCAGGCCGAGAGCCTTCATCAGGATCTTGGCCCAATGTGTCAACTGCACAGCAGACAGAGAATATACTGCAGATGAATGAGACAGGTAGGAAGCTGGACCCTCCAGAACACAGCACTCTGATTGGTTCCTTGTATGTGTGGCCTGGCAATGACCAATATACTCAAAGTTCAAAAAGTCCAAAGTTCAAAGTTAATTCATTATCAAAGTACATGTATGTTATCTCATACTCCATTGAAATTCATTTTCTTGAGGGCATTCACAGTAAAGCAAAGAAATACTATAGAATCAATGAAATACTACACACTAACAACCAATGTGCAAAAAAGGCAAAGTCTGTAAATACAAAATGATAATAATAACAGTAAAAAATAATACCAAGAACATGAGTTGTAGAGTCCTTGAAAGTGAGTCCATTGGTTGTGGAACCAGTTCATATCACTGAACTTACGTGTCTGTAAGTGAGTGAAGTTATTCATTCTGGTTCAGGAGCCTGATGGTTACAGGGTAATGGCTGTCCCTGAAACTGTTGATGTGCAATCTAAGGCTCTTGAACTACCCGGAGATTCATTCACAGTGAAACAAAGCAACATAATAGAATCAATGAAAAACTACACACCAAAACAATCACTGTGCAAAGAAGACAAACTGTAAATACAAAAAAAAGTAAATAAATAATACTGAGAATATGAGTTGTACAGTCCTTGAAAGTGAGACCATAGGTTGTACAATCAGTTCTGTGTTGAGATGAGTGAAGTTAGCTACAATGGTTCAGGAGTCTAATGGTTGAAGGGTAATAAGTGTTCCTGAACCTGCTGGTGTGGGATCTAAAGCTCCTGTACCTCCTTCCTAATGGCAGCAGTGAGAAGAGAGTCTGGCCTGGATGGTGAAGGGTTTTGTTGATGGATGCTGCTTTCTCATGGCATTGCACTTAGTAGATGTGCTCAGTGGTGGGGAGGACTCCATATCTCAATGGCAGGTCCATCAATATGGAACTAAGTTACCAAATGGCCTCTGTTTTTTTTAATTTTAGGAGGCTGATCTGATTCAGAATGTACGAGGTGTTTTGAAGCGAACTTTGGATCAAGTCATTACTCAAATCAGGTAAGCAAATGAGATGAAGTCTCACTGAATTATCGCTTGTTCATTATTCTCCCATCATTTGGATTATTTACGTATTTACTCACCCTACAATTATTCGACATGCTCAAGGCTTTAGTGGTGCCAGGCAAGCAATTTCTCCCTATCGATGCACACAAAGTACTGGAGGGACTCAGCAGGCCACAAAAGTGAACAAACAGTTGAAGTTTCCTGCTGAGACACTTCATTAGAACTGGAAAGAAAGGTGGAAATATACCAGAATGAAAAGGTGGGGGAAGGCGGAAGCAGAATAGCTAGAAGGTGATATTTGAAGCCAGGTGGGTAGGGAAGGTAAAAGGCTGGAGAAGAAGGAATCCGATGGGAGAGGAGAGTGGACAATAGCAGAAAGGGAAGGAGAAGGAGATCCAGGGGGAGGTGAGAAGAGGTAAGAGGCCAGAGTGGGAAACAGTAGAAGGGTGGAGGGGAGGGGAAATTTATGCCATGACTTTTCATCTTATTATTTATCTGTACTGCATGTTCTCTGAAACTGTTACACTTTTTTTCAAAAGATCAGATAAAATAAGATTAGCTTTATTTGCCACATGTACATCAAAATATCAAAACTTACAGTGAAATGTGCTGTTTGCGTCAAATACCAACAAGGTCTGAGAGTATGCTGGGGGTAGCCCACATGTGATGTCATGCTTCCAGTATCAACGTCGCATGCGCACAATTTACTAACCCTGGAATGTGGGAGGAAACCAGAGCATGGGGAGGGAACCCATACGTTCATGGAAAGAATGTACAAACTTGTTATAGGCATTGGCAGAAATCACACCCAATCAATGATTGCTAGCACTGTGAAATGATTGTGCTAACTGCCATGTTACCACACAGCCTGTGTTACCTTGCTCTATCTCAATGCACTGTGTAATGATTTGATCTTTATGAACAGTATGCAAGAGAAGATTTTAAATGTATCTTGATCCACATGACAATAATAAACCAATCCCAATTATGTTGTGGATTCATTTTGTCCTGTTTGTATTGATTAAGTCACAATGAGGGCAGCACAATGCGCAGCCAATACACTGTGTGCTCTAGTGACCAGAGACCTAGTGACTATAGACAGTGATTGGAAGTGTGTTTGTCATTGCTGTCTAAGGGTTGTCACCAGGGAAGGTTGCTGCATATTATCTTTTGCCACCTGTATTTAATAAAGATAACTCAGTTGAAATAAGCTTCATTTGGTGTGTTTCAGGAAGAACAGAGATATTAAGGAACTCCTGGAGATGGACTGGTCTGACAAATATGAAGCCTACAAAATTGACGTGAAGGCCGGTGGTCTCAATAACCGGAGCACCAACATTCAGATGCATCCAAACTCTTCCAAGTTCGAGGACAAGTAAGTCAAATTCAAGTTCAGCTTTAGAAGTTGTTGGATCTCAGTTTAATTTCCGATCCTCAGGGTTCTTCCGGGAGTCTTCATTCCCAGATTTCAGCTTATTTTACAGTACAAACAAACAGAGAAATATGAAACAAACTAAACAAAGAGCTGAGAATTGATACTAAGAGATGTATGGATGCAAAGTAATAAAATAAGCCAAGAAAGCCAAGATAGCACCTTTGAAAAATCCGTCGCTTTTATAGATAAGACATTACTCAGGGGTGTCAAACTCATTTTAGGTCACGGGCCGGATTGAGCAAAATGCAGCTTCATGCGGGCCGGATCAGTCGGACGTGTGTGAACACAGCTTTCGTTGCCTCCATTTTTTCAGCCTGCTCTCATGTGTCTCAGTCTCTGCTATAACTACAAAGTGTTTCACTGTACAAATTCCGTTTCTTATGAAGAAGACTGCCGAGCAAGACTGCCAAATAAACACTAAAAACCCTGAAAACCTGGTAGCTGAATAAACTCAGCATTAGCCATATCATACGCCATAGGCGCTTCGATTACTGGGGCCAGCTTTAATAGTAATTAGATATTATCTCGCGGGCCAAAGATAATTCCACTGCGGGCCGGATTTGGCCCGCGGGCCTTGAGTTTGACATATATGATTAGATACTGATAAATTAGTTAAGAGGCTACCTAATTCAAACAATTATATCACATAGTTAATGCGCTAATACCTAGCCAATGGAAAATGGAAAAAGGTGATAAACCGTTAGTTTAGGTGCTATACCACTTATTGCCAGTGAGTTTGAAAAATACTTGAGTTTGTTAAAAAGTACAAATCTTATTAAAAGTTTTTTTAAAAAAGTGGTGGTTTCTAACAGTCCACCCTTTTGGTTCTAAAAGGGACCCTGGA
Source organism: Hemitrygon akajei (assembly GCF_048418815.1). NCBI lineage: Eukaryota > Metazoa > Chordata > Chondrichthyes > Myliobatiformes > Dasyatidae > Hemitrygon > Hemitrygon akajei. The sequence continues at coordinate 10,970,040 of NC_133134.1, read as the reverse complement.
AGAATCACATCTGAAAAAACACAGCAGGCCAGGCAGCATCTGTAAGGAGAAGCACTATCAATGTTTTGGGCTGAGGCCCGATGTCGCCAGCGCTTCTCCATATAGATGCTGCCTGGCCTGCTGCGTTCCACCAGCATTTTGTGTGTGTTGCTTGAATTTCCAGCATCTGCAGATTTCCTCGTGTTTGCTTTTGAAAATTCAGAGTATTCACTTTTAATCAAACACAAAAAGTGCAGATTATGAAAATAATGTCCAATAATTATATTGAAGTCTTCCTGCAGTACTTGTCTTAATCTGAAGTTGCTTTTGCTCACTAGCAGTGGCTAGTGTTTATTCACTTACTTTTACCCTCCATGTTAACTGCTGAATCTGTAATTAATGGTACTTGGTACGGATATTCCCACCGAGCTCCCAAGACTCTTTATGTGACTTCTTGACCTGGACCCACTTGCCAGGAATCAAGCTGTGTCCTCCTTTTAACGGACCACTCCAAGCATCAGAAACCTGTTGAGAAGCAGACTGAACAGCTTGTATTAGCTTTACACAATAATCAACTAATCCAATGTTTCCCAAAATTTTTTAGCCCAACGCCCCCCTCTAAAGCACTTTCACACTTGCCAACATCCTTCCCAAGCATCTTCATACTTTCCAGTGCCCCTCTTAGGCACAGTATACTTTCCGGCACCCCCATAGTGTAAAAACATTTCTACCATATGCTAACAGGAGAACAATGATTCTGCATAACATTTTTATTTGTCTTTAAAACTAGCTTACACAGTGCCTATGTGCCATACAATAGCTTTGATGTCAATATGATCCTTGAGTTTGATGGTTTTTAGGAAAAGTTGAGATATCTGCTCCAAGCCTTAAGTCCCCAGGCACAATGTCCATATGCTGTTTCTGTTTTTTGTGAGTATGTGGTTCACTGCACTGAAGCCTCTTTCAACAAGGTGGGAGGATGGAAATGCAACGAAGAGCAGTTTGGCTCTTCTCCAAAGACCAGGAAATTTTGAAGGGCAGTGTAGCCACATACCACACAAGCCAACATTGTCACAAGGTGGGAGGGGGCAAGGGTGCTGGGGGAGGACCCATATGCAGGACACAAACACGTTTTGTAAGGTTAACTAAATAGACTTTATTACTATTTACAAGGAGAGCCATAACGCAAGGATAGAACAGAGAGAAATCAAGGAGAGCAAAGAGGAAGTGGGAATAGGCATAACGGATGAAGACTCAGGCCCAGGACTAGGCTGGGACTCAGGGTCTGGGGGCTAGGACTTGGAGCTCTGGGATCAGAGCCTAGACTTGGAACATGGACCTTGGAGCTTAGACTTGATATTTGAACCCCAGAATGTGGACTTGATACTTGGAACACCAGAGCCAGGACTTGATACTTGGACCACCAGAGCCAGGACTTGATACTTGAAACACCAGAGCCAAGAATTGATACTCAAACACTGGACATAGAACACTGAGCCGGGACTCCTCCTTAGACACAGGGCATGGAGCCGGGTCTCTTCTTCTTCATGAGACAGACTCAGACACAGGACATGAAACACTGAGCCGGGAATCCTCCTTAGACACAGGACGGAGTCGGGACTCTTTTTGACACAGGGTTAGGACCCTTCCAGGGTACAGGGCCAGGACCCCTTTTAGACACAGGACATGGATACGGAGACCACATAATGATAGACGGTACTATAACTGGGCACAATTTCGCTCCAAGCAGCATTGAGCTCTTGACTCACCCTGGTGGTTTAACTTGGACGGACAAACTCTGGAAAGGGAAGGCGGCTTGCTGGCACTTGCTTCCGGAGGAGACTTGGCTTGGTCCAGCAAGAAACTTAGTTGGTTCCAGCTAGATTACTTTGGCTCGCACTAGCTTCGGTGACTGTGTTAATGCTCATAACGCTCTTGCCCCAAACGGCTGAAGCCGGAGACTTATAAACTGCCTGTTCGGTCGAGAGTAAATTGTCTTTAATCACCAAGCCCGAGGGACACGGGAAAACAGGGAATTAAAGGGAAACAAAGAGTCAATGGTCTGGATTGTAATATAAACTAGGTAAATTTAAAGGGAACCCAATCTGGACCATGACAAATATTTTTGAAAAGCATTTTTGATTCTTCATCATTCTGAATTTTGAGAATTTCTTCTTACAAAGAAATGGGTCAATTACCCAGTCCAGAATTTCCAGATCGTTCAAATCATTGAATTGATTCTGTAAATCTTTCTTCAGTGACTTCAGGTGTAAGCAGTACTCTTGCAAATGACCGTCTGTGAAAGAGGCCTTACGTGATTAATCAATCATGCTAACTGGAATAGTATAAAAGTAGCTTCCTGAACACTGGCTGTATACCGACCAATATTCAGATTGCAATCTGAATCCTTGCCAACATGATGTTTGCTGCTGTGATCATCTTCATCTTTGCCTCACCATCCCTTTATGTGCCACTACTATTGTTCCATCCATGTCAGCTCATTGCCATCATCAATACCTTCCATGCAGGGAAACTGTGAGAACATTCTTCTCCCAATGTTTTGCTTATACACTTCCAATTTTCTGTTAAAAGTGAACACTGCACTTTTTGCCTGGATTGAATTAAAATTCTCACCCTGCAATTTCATATTTAGAATGTTCATTTTGTCATACAGATCGACTAGGTATGCCACATCTCCACGTAGAAGTTCAATCTTGTTTCCCAAGCTCTTGTTGACTTTGACCAAAAATTCAGCCGCAGTGTCAAAAAGGTCAAAGAAACATTTTCAACAGCAGCCTTCTGGCAGCCAATGCACTTCAGTGTGAAGAAGCAAGTGTCCAAACTTTTCATTGTTATCTTGGCATAACTGTCAAAATATTCTGCTATTTAATGGAGGAGCTTTAGTTTTGTTGATAGCAGATATTAGAAGAGTCAAGCTTGAAAAAAAAAGTCACTGGCTGAGGTTTTCGGCTGCGAGATCTTGACAATGAAATACACAATGGATTGCTAACAGATTTGGACTTTCTTTTTTCATAAGTCCCAGTAAACCAGCACGGCAACCTGTCATAGATGGTGCTCCATCTGTTGCAAAATAAATCATGTTTTTAATTGGAAGAGTTTTATTCTCAATATACATTTTGAGCTTTCATAGATCGATTCTGTGTTTATATTTGTTTTTCAATTTTTACAAAAATTTTTACAAAAGACAACCTTTTCATAAACTTTTCCATTTTTGATAAACTGTATATATGCTATTTACAATGCCTGTTGTTTTGCACAGTTGACTCATCTATTCGTATCCCAAATTCTGCTTTTTGTAGCTCTGAGCATAGTTGATACTCAATGTCTTCACTCATTTTGTCAATAAGACGAGCTAGAGAGTTGTTACTCAGAGGAATTGATTTCAATATACTGGTATCCAGTTTGAGACCAGTGGTGAGCACTTTGATACTGCAGGCGTTATTAATCTTTCACCAATTGTATGAGATTTTCCACAATTTGCTATCATTTTGAAACTGTTATAAGAAGAAGTGAGACCACTATCAAGGTCATTTTTAGCTTTCATGGCAAATAACTCGAGTGCACACTTTTCAAATGCTTCTTTCGTCTTTTGGAAACGAGTAATACCATAAGTAGCCTTTTCAGGCTGTCTTTTACAGAAGTGTTCCTGAGGTCTTGAAGGTTTCATGGCTTAATTGGATAGTACACTACAGTATTACAAATAAGACACATGGGGCGTTGCTGATCTGACAGGAATGGAATAAAATCATACTGCAGGTATGTAATATTTTCCTGAGGCACTTACTGTAGTTTCTGTTGCTTAGCAGGATAAGAATTCAAGGCTTCACCACCTGCAGGCCCAGAGATAGTGCCATACATATTTATCCATTATTAACAGAGCTAAATTAAAATTAAAAAATTAACACAACCTGGGGGTGTCTATCAGATATTGATGACGGCAATGAGCTGACATGGATGGAACAATAGTAGTGGCACATAAAGGGATGGTGAGGCAAAGGTGAAGATGATCACAGCAGCAAACATCATGTTGGCAAGGATTCAGATTGCAATCTGAATATTGGTCAGTATACAGCCAGTGTTCAGGAAGCTACTTTTATACTATTTCAGTTAGCATGATTGATTAATCACATAAGGTCTCATAATCCCCAAATATGGTTCTTGACCACCCACATGAAGCCAAGGTTGCTTTGAACACCTCAAGAGGAACCCTCAGGGTCAGCAGTTTCACTATTTGGTTCTGGCCAGCACTGTATCATTGTGTGACCTATTTTCTGTAGATTCATAGAGAAAGTTGAGAGGGTGCACTTGACTGACCAACTGTTAAATTGTATGATCTCGTTCCGTGCCAAAAATGGAACTGTTGGGCACCCTGGTTGCTGATTTATGCATCCCCAATAAGGTGTGTTTGGTTGGTAAGTGATGCACCATCAATAACTCTCGGAGACGTGAGGCGAGATATAGGCTTTTATTGCAAGGAAGAAAGAACAAGCAGCAATTGACCACCACACTACATCCTGGGGACTGAGACTGGGGCTATGTCTCCAATCGCCTTTATACCGGAGTCTGTGGGAGGAGCCACGGTCAGTGGGAGGAGCCACAGGAGCAGTCAGTGGGGGGGGGGGGGAGGGGGCGTGTCCAGACAGATATATGTAGTTCACCACAGTAAGGTTGGATGGGATTGCCAAGTTTCAGATGCTTTGTGACGACAGTGCTGACTGCCTGCACAGCCATGGTTCTTCCTGTGTTCCAGCCTCAGATTGTTTTTTGGAAGTGCCTGATCTACCAAAGGTCAGTCAAGTCTCATGCCTCAAGTTAGGGTGCTGCTTACCGCCCCCCCCCCCCCACCAAGAATCTTGAATGCCCCCAACGACTTCTATTTCCCTACTGCCCCCTTGGGACCATAAGACCATGATATATAGGAATAGAATTAGGCTATTTAGCCCAATGAATCTGCTCCCCCATTCCATCACGGCTGATTTCTTTTCCCTCTCAACACCATTCTCCTTCCTTCTCCCCATAACTTTTGACACCCTGACTAATACCAAGAACCAATCAACCTCTGCTTTAAATATACCCTGTAAATTGGCCACCACAGCATCCATTGCAATGAATTCCACAGATACACTGAAGTAAGCTATCTGACATAGCATGTACGCCAGCTTCTGAGATTGAGAGTTCCTGGAAGTGACACAGATTGCCCCGTCACCACTTCAAGTGAACTCTATTTTGTTGTTATGTTTGGGGTTGCCCTGATGCTGCATAAAACCAAAGAGCTGTAGGCCATGATACTTAGTTAGCTGTTTGATAATGTTGTTCATTGTTTCAATTTGTCCTGATGACTCTGGGTGGTGGGCAACGAAAAGACATGTTCATCAGTCAACATAATTCTTGACAAACATTTCCAGCGAAATGTGTTCCCTGGTCAGAGTCAATGTGGCATGGCAGTCCACATCTAGCAATATAGTCCTTAACCAGAGTTCTTGCTGTGAATGAGGCAGTAGCTTCTCTTGCTGGAATGGCTTCCACCTATCTTGAAAATTTATCCACTATTACTAACACATCTAAATATCCTTGGCACTTTGGTAAAGTAATGTAGTCCACTTGTAGATGTAAAAATGGACTAGGTGGGGCAGGAATACTTAGTTGAGGTACATAGCTTCTCCATTGATCCAGAGTTTGTTTTCTAGCATGTCATGCATCTTTCAACTGTTTGTTGAGCTTGTATCCTGTACTTTAGATTCCACCACCATTGGGAGATTATGTTGAGCAAAGTTGCACTTGAATGTGTCCTAAGGATTGTATCTGCTGTGCCAGGTCGGGAAGCAGCTCAGCTGACCCTACCAGTCTAAGACTAGCGCCATATTGCTGTACTCCATTGTCATTTAATAACCCATCATTTTCCACCCAGTACTACGTTTATTCATCTGAAAACTGATCTTGGATTTCTTGAATATCTAGCATGTTCATCTGTGACATGGTGTTTAACTTTGTTTCTGTTACTGGGTTTTTGTCCATTTCTTTGACTTTCTTTATTCCTTCTCTTTCTGTCCTTTTTGCAGCTTCATCTACAAAATCAATTCAACAGCTTTCAACTGTGTTCATTTTGGATTATCTTTCCATTTTTATACTGCAACTTCTGATGATAGTTGCATGACTTCCATAAGTTCTTGTAATAGTTCATCATTCTTGATTGGAGTTCCATTGTAAGAAATGCTCTGTCTCCATAAAGTCATGAACAGCTCTGAAGGTATATCAAGAATCTGAGTAGATATTAGCTGATCTTGCTTCTGCTTGCTTACAGGCTTCAGTCTAAGCTTTCATTTCTGCCTGTTGTGCAGAGGTACCAGGAGCCATGCTTCCTATGGCTATCACTCCATTTTCTGTGACAACAGCCCAACCAACCATTCGAGTTCCTCCCTCAGTAGTTGAGGAGACAGTGTACAGAGCCTGTCTGGGTTCAATAAAGGCACTACTTTCTGATAATTTGCAACTTCTTGGCATGTTATTGTTCTTGCACAGTCATCATCATGGTCTTCCAGGTCCACAGTGTAGTCAAGCCATCCGATTTTTGCTCTACCACTGTAGATAAAAGCTGCCAGGCCAAGCCTAGTCATTTTTGCAACGTTGACACCGTCTCCATTACATATGTAATTGCAGCCTGAAGTTGTGCTGTTTAATCAATGTTTTCCCTCCGTTGAGAGGTATGGTGTTGAGCTTGCTGTTGAGGTTGTTGTTGACCTTGTGGTGAAGTTGTTTTCTTATGCCATCAAGATCTAGCCCAATGTCATCTTCACTCCAATTTGCTCTTGTTAGTTTCACCATTTTGACAACACCTAAGAGTAAGGGTTCTAAGAGTAAACCTAGCAATTAAGTTTGATGTTAGTGGTGGGTAAATTAATGGAAAGTATTCTTAGAGATGGTATATATAATTATCTGGATAGGCAGGGTCTGATTAGGAGCAGTCAACATGTATTTGTGCATGGAAGATCATGTTTGACAAATCTTATTGAATTTTTTGAAGAGGTTACTAGGAAAGTTGACGAGGGTGAAGCAGTGGATGTTGTCTATATGGACTTCAGTAAGGCCTTTGACAAGTTTCCACATGGAAGGTTAGTTAGGAAGGTTCAATCATTAGGTATTAATATTGAAGTAGTGAAATGGATTCAACAATGGCTGGATGGGAGATGCCAGAGAGTGGTTGTGGATAACTGTTTGTCAGGTTGGAGGCCGGTGACTAGTGGTGTGCCTCAGGGATCTGTACTGGGTCCAATGTTGTATGTCATATACATTAATGATCTGGATGATGGGGTGGTAAATTGGATTAGTAAGTATGCAGATGATACTAAGATAGGTGGCATTGTGGATAATGAAGTAGGTTTTCAAAGCTTGCAGAGAGATTTAGGCCAGTTAGAAGAGTGGGCTGAAAGATGGCAGATGGAGTTTAATGTTGATAAGTGTGAGGTGCTACATTTTGGTAGGAATAATCAAAATAGGACGTACATGGTAAATAGTAGGGCATTGAGGAATGCAGTAGAACAGAGTGATCTAGGAATAATGGTGCATAGTTCCCTGAAGGTGGAATCTCACGTGGATAGGGTGGTGAAGAAAGCTTTTGGTATGCTGGCTTTTATAAATCAGAGCATTGAGTATAGGAGTTGGGATGTAATGTTAAAATTGTACAAGGCATTGGTGAGGCCAAATTTGGAGTATTGTGTACAGTTCTGGTCACCAAATTATAGGAAAGATGTCAACAAAATAGAGAGAGTACAGAGGAGATTTACTAGAATGTTACCTGGGTTTCAGCACCTAAGTTACAGGGAAAGGTTGAACAAGTTAGGTCTTTATTCTTTGGAGCATAGAAGGTTGAGGGGGCACTTGATAGAGGTATTTAAAATTATGAGGGGGATAGATAGAGTTGATGTGGATAGGCTTTTTCCATTGAGAATAGGGGAGATTCAAACAAGAGGACATGAGTTAAGGGGCAAGAGTTTAGGGCTAACAGGAGGGGGAACATCTTTACTCAGAAAGTGGTAGCTGTGTGGAACGAGATTCCAGTAGAAGTGGTAGAGGCAGATCTGATATTGTCATAAAAAATTGGATAGGTATATGGACAGGAAAGGAATGGAGGGTTATGTGCTGAGTGCAGGTAGGTGGGACTAGGACAGAGTAAGCGTTTGGCACAGACTAGAAGGGCCGAGATGGCCTGTTTCTGTGCTGCAATTGTTATATGGTTATATCTTGTTTCAAACCATCCGTGGAAGTCAACTTGAGAGGGCCATCTTCGTTTATTCCTGGGACTCTTGAGTAACTGAACCAAATTGTGCTATAGTGTTCTTCTTATTCAGAAACATCCTCTGAAGGCAAATGCAAAAAGAAAGAAGAAATAATAATAATAAACCAAGAGATATCAAGAATATGAGATGAAGAGTCATTGAAAGTGAGTCCATAGGTTGTGAGAACATTTCAGTAATGGGGCAAGTGAAATTGAGAGAAGTTAGTTCCTCTGGTTCAAGAGCCTGGTGCCTGAGGGGTAATAACTTTTACAGTGTAACTTCTCCACACTTCTCCATGTGCCTGTGCCTGACCCCTAATGTTTTAGCCTCCACCACCATCCCTGGCAAGTCATTGCAAGCACCCACAACCCTCTGTGTAAAACATTTACCCCTGATGTCTCCCCTAAACTTCCCTCCCTTAATTTTGTACATATGCCCTCTGGTGTTTGCTATTGGTGCCCTGGGAAACAGGTACTGACTATCCACTCTATCTAAGCCTCTCGTAATCTTGTAGACCTCTATCAAGTCCCTTCTCATTCTTCTAAGCTCCAAAGAGAAAAGTCCCAACTCTGCTAACCTTGCTTCATATGACTTGTTCTCCAAACCAGGCAACATCCTGGCAAATCTCCTCTGTACCCTCTCCATAGCTTCCACATCCTTCCTATAATGAGGTGACCAGAATTGAACACAATACTCTAAGTGCGGTCTCACCAGAGATTTGTAGAGTTGCAACATGACCTCTTTACTCTTGAACTCAATCCCCCTGTTATTGAAGCCTAGCATCCCATAGGCCTTCTTAACTACCCTATCAACCTGTGCAGCAACCTTGAGGGATATATGGATTTGAACACCAAGGTTGCTTTGTTCATCCACACTCTTAAGTAACTGACCATTAAGCCTGTACTCAGTCTTCTGGTTTGTCCTTCCAAAATGCATCACCTCACACTTGTCCAGATTGAACTCCATCTGCCATTTTTCTGCCCAACTCTGCAGCCTGTCTATATCCTCTTGTAACCTTCAACAACCTGCAGCTCCATCCACAACTCCTCCAATCTTTGTGTCATCCGCAAACTTACTCACCCATCTTTCTGCCTCTACATCCAGGTCATTTATAAAAATAACAAATAGCAGGGGTCCCAGGACAGATCCCTATGGCACTCCACTAGTCACCAACCTTCAGGCAGAATACTTTCCTTCCACAGCTACCCTCTGCTTTCTTCCTTTAAGCCAATTTTTTATCCGAACAGCCAAGGTTCCACTTATCCCATGCCTCATGACTCTCTGGATGAGAGGGACCTTGTCAAATGCCTTGCTAAAATCCAAGTAGACCACATCCACTGCCCTACCCTCATAAATTTCTTTTGTTACCTCTTCAAAAAACTCCATCAGGCTCGTGAGGCATGATCTTCCCTTCACAAAGCCATGTTGATGATCCATGAGTGGACTGTACTTCTCCAAATGTTCGTAGATCCTATCCTTAAGAATCCTTTCCAGTAGTTTGCAGACCACCGACGTAAGACTCACTGGTCTATAGTTCCCAGGTTTCTCCCTATTACCTTTTTTAAACAAGGGAACTACATTTGCCATTCTCCAGTCCTCTGGCACTTCCCCTGCAGCCAAAGAGGATTCAAAGATCATAGCTAATGCTCCTGCGATCTCTTCTCTCAATTCCCACAACAACCTGGGGTGTATCATATCCGGCCCTGGGGATTTATCAATCTTGATGTTTTTAAGAAGATCCAGTACTTCTTCTTCCTTAATCTCCACATTGTCCAGCACACAGGCCTGCTCTATTTCAACCTCACCCTGATCAAGATCCTTTTCACTTGTGAATACTGAAGCAAAGTATTCATTTAGGACCTCCCCAACCTCCTCCGCCTCCAGGCACCTGAATGCCCTCTTTATCCTTTAGCGGTCCCACCTTCCTTCTCATATGGATAGAACGCCTTGGGGTTCTCCTTAATCCTACATGGCAAGGCCTTCCCATGCCCCCTTCGAGCTCTCCTAAGTCCTTTCATTTTTTTGTAATTTTTTTTATTGAAGTTCATCATCAAACAAACATTTCCATAAGATGTATTTCAGACATTGTACATATATATCATATAATCATATATATCACAAATCTCCACAAAGTATTTATCTGAGGAATACACCTATAGAAAAGAGCGGAAAGAGAAAACAAGCAAAAGGAAAAGGAAAAGACTATGTACAAGTAGGGAGTGATCTTTTTTTACAACGTATTCATTGATTTGTGAGAATAAAATCAGGCCTCTTTAGCTCCTTCCTGGCTACCCTATATTTCTCATGAGCCCCTCCTACTTCCTGGTTCTTTTATCTAACATATGTTTCCTTTTTCCTCTTGACAAGTTGCCTCACGTGTTTTGTCAGCCATGGTTCCCATTTCCTACCATTTTTTCCTTGCCTCAGTGGGACAAACCTATCCTGAACCCAGCTCAAGTGGTCCCTAAACTTCTCCCACATTACTTCTGTGCTTTCCCCTTTGAACATCTGTTTCCAATTTACTCTCGCTAGGTCCTGCCTCATCCCTTCAAAGTTAGCCCTTCCCCAGTTAAGCACTTTACCATTTCGTCTGATTTTATCCCTTTCCATAGCTATGCTGAAGCTAAGGGAGTTGTGGTCACTCTCACCAAAATGCTCTCCCACCAAGAGGTCTGTCAGCTGACCAGGTTCATTACTCAGAACTAGATCCAGTATAGCCTCTCCTCTCATCAGCCGGTCCAAATACTGTGTCAGGAATCCTTCTTGAACAGACCTGACAAATTCAGCCCCATCTATCCCCCTTGCACTCAGGAGATGCCAGTCAATATGAGGGAAGTTGAAATCACCCATAACTACTACCTTGTATGTTGTGCACCATTCTAAAATCTGCCTACTTGAATTGAATTGAATTGAATTTCAGTTCATTGTCATTTAGAAACCACAAATGCAATGCAGTTAAAAAATGAGACAACATTCCTCCAGAATGATATCACAAAAGCACACGACGAAACAGACTACACCAGAAAATCCACATAACGTTTGGCAATCCCCAATCTAGAGTCCGGAGAGGCTGCTGCGTATTAATATCGCGCTACCATCTTAGCGCGTTTCCCGGAAAGGAGCTCCAAATCCACCAGGGAAAAAAACAAGACTACCCAGACACACCAAGTCAAGAGACCAACTCTACCACCCAACAAACCAAAAACTAAAGCTACAAGACCTACACAAAACCAAATAGTTACATATAGTTATAGTTAACCTATAGTTACAACAGTGCAGACAATACCATAATTGATAAAAGAAACAGACCATGGGCACAGTAAAAAATAGTCCAAAGATGTTAAAAAAAACTCTAAGTTCGAAAGAAACCACCACACAGTTTCCACAAGTTCTCAGGGTCCCGATAGACTCGTCATCCCACGCCGGCGGCAGAAGGGAATACCTCCGCTATGGATTTCCAAGGCACCTCCGGACTCAGCCTCGCAGACGCAGCACACAATGAAAGCTCCGCCGGACCCAGCCTCGCAGACGCAGCACACAGTGAAAATGCCACGACCGCAGCGCACTCCAAGTCCGTCGAACCTCCAAGCCTCCGACCATCCCCTCCGGCACAGCCCCTCCAAGCACCAACCGCTGCCGAGTGCACTACGACGCCCCCTGCCAACAGCGACCGGTAACGCGACCCTGAGGACTGGGGGCCTGTTCTTCTCAGCAGAGACCCGGACCTCACAGCAGCAGCAGCAATGAAGAAGGCCTTCCTGGAGATTTCCAGATGTTCCTTCGTGCTCCCACGTCCGTTTTTCATCAGATTAGGATTGTGCACGGCACCCCGCTAACAAATAACAGACATCAGCTCCGGAGTGGCTGCTGCAAGTTGCGTCGTGCCACCATCTTGGATCAAAAAAACTTAACTGCTCTTCAGTGTCCCGAGGGCTATTTGGGAGCCTATAGACTAGTCCCAGCACAGTGATTGATCCCTTCCTATTTCTGACTTCCACCAAGACTGACTCAGTGGACATTCCCTCTGCAGTGCTCTCCCTTTCTATAGCCGTGATACTATCCCTGACCAGCAATGGCACTCCCCCCTTTTCTACCTCCCATCCTATTCCTTTTAAAACACCTGAACCCTGGGACCTGCATCATCCAATCCTGCCCTTCCTCCAACCAAGTTTCAGTAACGGCCACAACATCGTAATTCCACGTACTAATCCATGCTCTAAGTTCATCCTCCTTGTTCCTAATACTCCTGGCATTGAAATAGACACATTTCAACCCCTTTAACTGGCTACAATTATGTTCTGTCTCCTGCCTGTCCTTCCTCATCAACTCAGAACTCTTAGCATCACACCTTTGTCCTTCTACCTTAATCCCTGCACTCACATTCTGATTCCCACCCCCCTGCCAAACTAGTTAAAACCCTCCTCAACAGCTCTACCAAACCTGCCCGCCAGGATATTGGTCCCCCTGGGATTCAAGTGCAACCTGTCCTTTTTGTACAGGTCACAATGATCCAGAAATCTGAACCCCTGCCCTCTGCTCCATTCCCTCAGCCACACATTTATCCTCCACCTCATTCTATTCCTATTCTCAGTGTCACGTGGCACAGGCAGTAATCCGGAGATTACTACCTCTGAGGTCCTGCTTTTCAACTTCCTTCCTCACTCCCTGTTGTCTTCTTTCAGGACCTCTTCCCTTTTCCTACCTATGTCATTGGTACCAGTGTGTACCACGACCTCTGGCTGTTCTCCCTCCCACTGCAGGATATCTTGGACGCGATCAGAAACATCCCAGACCTTGGCACCTGGGAGGCAAACTACCATCCGAGTTTCTTTCCTGCGTCCACAGGGCCAGACTCTGTCCACTGTCCTTTCCCCCAGGTAGGCTGTCTCCCCACTCTCCCCAACAGTACTCAAACAGGAGTACTTATTGTCAAGGGTACAGCCACAGGGGTACTCCCTAGTACTTGACTCTTCCCCTTCCCTCTCCTGACTGTGACCCATTTCTCTGTCCCCCGTGGCTCCGGAGTGACCACCTGCCTGTAACTCCTCTCTATCACCTCCTCCCTCTCCCTGACCAGATGAAGGTCATCGAGCTGCATCTCCAGTTCCCTAACACGGTCCCTTAGGAGGTGCATCTCGATGCACCGGGTGAAGATGTGGCCGTCCGGGACGCCGGGAGGCTCCAGGACCTCCCACATCTGACACCGACCACAGAAAACCGGCCTCACACACATACTACTTCCTTTTGCAATCAACAACTGCCTCGCATCGTCCTGTTACTGCCGAAGCCCGTTGAGCCAATGCCTCTCACTCCGCTGCCCGCTCCCAACGTGGCCTTCTTTTGAAACATTTCGCGCTCAACTGGCTGACGACACGCGCCTGCGCAGTCTTGCCTCTCTTTTACCCCGAGAACTCAAAATGTCTTCTCGCTGGAAATCCTTAGGTGCTCTCCCGCTGCCTTCTTGTTCCGAATCATTGTCCAATCTCAAAAGATAAGATGAAAAGATTTAACTTTATTTGTCACATTTACATCGAAACATCAAAACACGACGTGAAATACTTCGTTTTGCAATTAAGTGGCATGCTGTTCAGGAAATAGCTTAACATGGAGCAAACTTTGAATGACGGAAAAGAATTTTACAAAAGGATTCTGTTCCTGAGAAACACACACAGAATACTGGAAGAAGTCAGCAGGCCAGATAGTATCTGTGGAGACTCCGGTTTTCCAGCATCCGCAGAATCTCGTATGTTTCTGATCCGTTGCTGAGAACCTCTCCCGATTTTTTTCCCCGAAAACGAACAGCAACAGCGTGTGGGCGACGATCACAGGAGCAGGGTGACGGGGAGCGAACGGGAGTGACAGGAGTAGTCAACCGGTTTCAGTGTGTGAGCAAGTGAGTCAGTTCAGCGCTTCCGGCTCTGCTCGGCTCCAACCAGCCCCTGAATGCCGCAGGTCGGGGTGAGAAAGCAGGCGGAAACGCCCCATTCCTACCCGCAGCACCGGCAGAAGCCGGCAAATCCGTCCCCATTTAAACCGCCGATCTCTCAAACGCTTGCTCGTATGGTGAGGGGTACTGGGCGGAAATGTCGACTTTTTACACCCATCCATACATGCTATCTGAATTGCTGAGTTCCTCTTGTAAGCGTTGTCTGTAGTTCCTAGGTCCATGGTAACAAACAATATGACAAATGGTGTTTTAATCTCCACTAGATGGAGCCTTAACATCACTTGTCATGTTTACTCAGGAAACTATCAGAGCTGATATGAATAAATTGCTTGTTCCAACGGTCTCTGAATGATAATGTGGAAAACTAGATCAGCAAATTTGTGGATGACACCAAGACTGGGGGTGCACTAGGCAGCAAGAGGACTATCTAAGCCTCCAACGGGATCTGGACCAGCTGGGAAAATGGACTGAAAAACAGCAGGTGGAATTTAATGCAGACAGGTTTGCACTTTAGGAAGAAAAACTAGGGTTGGACTTGCATGGTGAGTACACTGAGATGTGTAATAGAACAGAGGGTTCTGGGAATACAACATACAATAGACAGTAGGTGCAGGAGTAGGCCATTCCACTGCCTTCTGGGGCAGAGCATTCCACATATCCACCACTCTCTGGGTGAAAAAGTTTTTCTGCATCTTTGTTCTAAATGGCCTACCCCTTATTCTTAAACTGTGGCCTCTAGTTCTGGACTCACCCATCAGCTGGAACATGCTTCCTGCCTCCAGTGTGTCCAATCCCTTAATAATCTTATATGTTTCAATCAGATCCCCTCTCATCCTTCTAAATTCTAGTGTATACAAGCCCAGTTGCTCCAATCTTTCGACATATGACAGTCCCGCCATTCCGGGAATTAACCTTGTGAACCTACGCTGCACTCCCTCAATAGCAAGAATGTCCTTCCTCAAATTTGGAGACCAAAACTGCACACAATACTCCAGGTGGGGTCTCACCAGGGCCCTGTACAGCTGCAGAAGGACCTCCTTACTCCTATACTCAATTCCTCTTGTTACAAAAGCCAGCATGCCATTAGCTTTCTTCACTGCTGCTGTACCTGCATGCTTGCTTTCATTGACTGATGTACAAGAACACCTAGATCTCGTTGTACTTCCCCTTTTCCTAACTTGACTCCATTTAGATAGTAATCTGCCTTCCTGTTCTTGCCACCAAAGTGGATAACCTCACATTTATCCACATTAAACTGCATCTGCCATACATTTGCCCACTCACCCAACCTGTCCAAGTCACCCTACATTCTCATAACATCCTCCTGACATTTCACACTGCCACCCAGCTTTGTGTCATCGGCAAATTTGCTAATGATACTTTTAATCCCTTCATCTAAATCATTAATGTATATTGTAAACAGCTGCGGTCCCAGCACCGAACCTTGCGGTACCCCACTGGTCACAGCCTGCCATTCCGAAAGGGACCCGTTAATCACTACTCTTTGTTTCCTGTCAGCCAGCCAATTTTCAATCCATGTCAGTACTCTGCCCCCAATACCATGTGCCCTAATTTTGCCCACTAATCTCCTATGTGGGACTTTATCAAAAGCTTTCTGGAAGTCCAGGTACACTACATCCACTGGCTCTCCCTTGTCCATTTTCATAGTTACATCCTCAAAAAACTCCAGAAGATTAGTCAAGCATGATTTTCCCTTCATAAATCCATGCTGACTTGGACTGATCCTGTTACTGCTTTTTCTTTGATTTTACTGTACTTCTAATGTAAAATTGAATGTCAGGGTAATATTTGGTGACATATGTACTTTGATAACTAAAAATTACTTTGAACTTTGGTATATAGAAAAACATCTCTGGATTGTGTCACGTACCCCGTGACGGGTTAAAGAACCAGCAGAAATAGAAACCACTTTGGAGTCTGGTATTGCTATAAACTAATGCTATCCATTAGTAACTACGCAATACAGTAAAATAAATGCAGATATATCAAATAGGTCAGCAATGATTATATATATATATGGAAATAGAAAAACCAAGCTTCTTCAAGCCTAAGGGTAAATGGATACAGTCTTACGATGATGAGTGAAGTTCAGTTCAGTTTGTGGTATTGAGTCAGGTAGTGCTGGAGGGAGAGAGAGTTTTGAGTCTTCAGGTAAGCTGACGCCGTCGATCGTCCTGTTGTCCTCTGAAATCCTTTGGAAGTCACCGACTGTGACCATAATAAAGGGGACTGTTCTTCTGTGGTGCATTTATTAACCCAGGCCAGGGTTGGACACATGAGTAACTCCCCACCGGTCACACCCTTTTCACACTGCGAGAGCCACTGATCGATTCTCCTGATCGATCCTCCAAAACCCACCTTTTCTGTGGGCACAGCAAAGCTCATTCAGTGTCCAAAACCATGTGTCTGTGTCTATAGGTCTATCAGCTGACCCACTATTCATCTCAGTATGTTGAACACCAGCCGTCCATCAAATAACGCTGCCCTCGGTCACCATGGCGGCCCACAAGCTGCTCGTTGCTCTCTCTCTGTAAGAATTCACAAGCAGGCAGTGTCCTTGTATATTCAAAACAAACTTGCAGAGAAACCATAATACCATCTCCAAGCAGTCTTTGCCTCTCTCTCTCCCTTAATAACAAGGTGTCCAGTGTTGAACAACAACTCCCTCTCTCTTTTCAAAAACACAGTTCATAGGCGTGATTCAGGACCCCGTCATAATTGCAACACACCCTTCCACACCAAGCAACAACAGTGTCCTTTCACAACTGAATCACGGCTGACGTTCCAGTGAATGAGAAGATACACAGCCATAAATAGTCATACATGCCACTCCTATTGATCTCTATTATATATATATATTTTAACCTTTTAATGTGTATTGCTCAGTAAATGAAAAAGCAGGTACTTTCACACTATGCAGTCAGTTGAGTTTATTGTCATAGAGTAAGTTTCACAGCGCCAACAATTGGGATTCAATTCCAGTTGCTGTCTGTAAGGAGTTACTATTTTCGCTCCATGAACTCATGGGTTAACTCTAGATGCTCCGTTTCACCGGTTAGTAGGTTAATCAGGCTCATTGGCTCGGAAGAACCTGTTACAGTATTGTAACTTTTTTTTTAACTTATGGGATGTGGGCGTTGCAAGCTAAGCTAGCATTTATTGCCCATCCCTAGTTGCTCTTGAGAAGGTGATACCTTCTTGAACTGCTGCAGTCCCTGAGGTGTAGGTACACCCACAGTGCTATTAGGGAGGAAATGCCATAATTTTGATCCAGCGACAATGAAGGAATATTTTTCCAAGTCAGGATGGTGGTGTTCCCAGGTATCTGCTCGTCTTGTCCTTCTAGATGGTAGTGATCATGGGTCTGGAAAGCGCTGCCTTAGAAACTGTAGTGTATTGTTGCAGTACATCTTGTAGATAGTGCACACTGCTGCCACTGTTCGTCAATGGTGGAGGGATTGGATGGTTATGGAAGGGGTACCAATCAAATGGGCTGCTTTGTACCAGATGATGTCAAGCTTCTTGAGTGTTGATGGAGCTGCACTCATCCAGGTAAGTGGTGAGTATTCCAGTATACTCCTGACCTGAGCCTTGTAGATGGCGGACAGGCTTTGGTGAGCCAGGAGGTGTGTTACCTGCCACAGGATTCCTAGCTTTTGACCTGCTCTGGTAGCCACGGTGTTTATATGGCTAGACCAATTCCGTTTCCTGTCAATGGTAAGTGCAGGATGTTGATAGTAGTGATGGTGATGCAACTGAATGTCAAGGGACAATGGTTAGAGCTGTCTTGTTGGAGATGGTCATTGCCTGGCACTTGTGTGGCTCAAATGTTACTGGCCTGTTGTCACCCCAAGCCTGGATATTGTCCAGGGCCTGCTGCATTTGGGTATGAACTGCTTCATTATCTGAGGAGTCGCGAATGGTGTAGAACATTGTGTAGTCATCTGCGAACATCCCCACTTCTGACCTTATGACAGAAGAAAGGCCATCGATGAAGCAGCTGAAGATGATTGGTCCTAGGGCACTTCCTTAGGGAACTCCTGCAGTGATGTACTGAAGATGAGATGATTGACCTCCAACCACCACAACCAACCTCCTTTGCATAAGGTATGATTCCAAACAGTGGAGAGTTTCTCCCCCTACTTTCCATTGACTCCATTTTAGCTGGGGCACCTTAATGCCATACTCGGTCAAATGCTGCCTTGATGTTGAGGTCTTTCACTCTCACCTCACCTCTGGTATTTAGCTCTTTGGTCCATGTTTGGTCCAAGGAGGTGATGAAGTCAGGAGCTGACTGGCCTTGATGGAAACCAAACTGGGCATCCGTAAGCCAAGTAGGAGCTGCATGATAGCACTGTTGATGATCTGTTCCATTACTTTGCTGATGATTGAGAGTAGGCTGATAGGGCGGTAATTGGGTTCTAAATAACTCTAAATAGAAAGAAAGTTGTAACTGGAAGTGGTAGAGTCATGAGTTCTACAACACGGAAACAGATCCTTTGTCACAACATTCTGTCCTTGCCAGAAATGGGTGGCACAGCAGTGTAGTAGTTAGCATAATCCTTTACCGTGTCGGTGATCAGGGTTTAATTCCCGCTGCTGTCTGTACATTCACCCTGTGACTTCATGGGTTTCCTCCTAGTGCTCTGGCTTCCTCCCACATTCCAAAGATGTAGGGCTTAGGGTCAGTTGTGGGGAATGCTAAGATGGTAACTTTGGTCTGTGTCTTTGCTATTGCTTAGCACACGCTTGGGCTTGGTGATAGTATCGATCTGTGTTTTTTTGCTGGTGGGGGGAGGGGGATTGTTGCTCGCTGCTGCTTATGTGCGGGAGGGGGGAGCTGCGGGGGGACTTTGGGATTCTCATGTTTAACAGTCGTTCATTCTTTGGGGCACTCCTCTGTTTTTGTGGATGGTTGTGAAGAAAAAGCATTTCAGGATGTATATTGTATACATTTCCCTGACATTAAATGTGCCTTTGAACATTTAAACCTTTGGTATTAGAAGTGTGGTGACACTTGTGGGTTGGCCCCTGCACATCCTGGGACTGCATTGGTTGTTGATGCAATCAATGCATTTCACTGAATGTTTTGATGTTTTGGTATACAATACCATATAACCATATAACAATTACAGCACGGAAACAGGCCATCTTGGCCCTTCTAGTCCGTGCCAAATGCTTACTCTCACCTAGTCCCACTGACCCGCACTCAGCCCATAACCCTCCATTCCTTTACTGCCCATATACCTATCCAATTTTACTTTAAATGACAATACCGAACCTGCCTCTACCACTTCTACTGGAAGCTCGTTCCACAGAGCTACCACTCTCTGAGTAAAGAAATACCCCCTCGTGTTACCCCTAACTTTTGAAACCCTAACTCTCAACTCATGTCCTCTTGTTTGAATCTCCCCTACTCTCAATGGAAAAAGCCTATCCACGTCAACTCTATCTATCCCCCTCATAATCTTAAATACCTCTATCAAGTCCCCCCTCAACCTTCTATGCTCCAAAGAATAAAGGCTTAACTTGTTCAACCTTTCCCTGTAACTTAGGTGCTGAAACCCAGGGTAACATTCTAGTAAATCTCCTCTGTAATCTCTCTATTTTGTTGACATCTTCCCTATAATTCGGTGACCAGAACTGTACACAATACTCCAAATTTGGCCTTACCAATGTCTTGTACAATTTTAACATTACATCCCAACTCCTATACTCAATGATCTGATTTATGACAAATATGACAAATAAATATGATATGTATAAGTACACATGACAAATAAAGCTATTTTTCTTCTATACGTACAGGTACATGTATGCACAGATGCAATGTTTATTTCTACTTTTTTACATGAAAGGACACAATAATAATAAATGGAAACACCAAGTCAATTATTAATTCAAAGTGATAAAAGTGGTCACAGTATTGTAGCAATTAGTTTTTTTCCCAGTTGAATCGAGAACCAAATAGTTGAAGGGAAGTAGCTGATCTTGATCTTGATGGTGTGGGATTTCAGGCTGGACCACACTGGGAATATTGTGTTCAGTTCTGGTCACCTCATTAAAGGAAGGATCTGGCATCTCTGGAGAGGGGGCAGAAGAGATTTACCGGGATGTTGCCTGGATTGGAGAAGCGAAGATATTCTGCAGATACTGGAAATCCAAAGCAATGAAGTGCTGGAGATTCTCAACAGGTTACACAGCATCTATGGAAATGGCTTGAAGAATATGACTCAGGAGAAAATCTTGAATGAGATAGGGTTTTTCTCTTCACAGCATTGGTCCCCAACTACCGGGCCGCAGACCGATACCGGACTGTGGCCCGGTGTTGGGGACCACTGCTTTAGAGCAAAGGAGGAGAGGTGAGTTGATAGAAGTGTATAAGATGATAAGAGGTATAGATAGGGAGTGGATAGCCAGAGACTTTTTCCCAGACTGGCAATGACTAATACCAGAGGACATAAGGTGATTGGATGAAAATATGGGTGGGGGGGGGGGGGTGGGATATCAGAGGTAAGTGTTTTAAACAGAGAGTGTATGGTGCATGGAATGAGCTGCCGGGGTGTTGGTAGAGACAGAAGCATTAGGGACATTTAAGAGGCTCTTAGATAGGCACATCAAAGAAAGGAAAATGGATGGCTAGGGGAGAGGGAACAGTTAGATTGATCTTGGCATAGATTAAAGGGTTGGTACAACATTGTGGGCTGAAGAGCCTGTACTGATTTATGTTCTATGTTCTGTACCTCCTGCTCAGTGGAGCCAAGAGGTGATGGCATGGCGCCGATGGTGGGGATTATTGATGATGGATGTTGCCTTCTGTAGATACTACTAATGGTGGTACTGCTGACTATTGATACTGATGTTTCTTTTCAATCTCTCAGTTCTTCTACACCAGAGTCCTGGGCCCAGTTCACCCACTGTAACATCTACAAAGCTGAACAGGAGCGAATGAATTCTATTAACCTCCGTGCTCTGGTTGACAATGTGTTGGAGGAGACTTCCAAAGATCTGCATGATCAGTATGACAGAGTTAACGCTGCCTTTAACAAGCGCTTGGAGGAGCTCTTTGACGCAAAGGCCAAGTTAGACCATCATCTGAGAAAGGTTATTATCTCAAGAAGTTGGTTCAGTTTCACTTTTTCACAAATTGCTAAAAATAGAGGAAGAGATAACCTAACTCTGTGCTCAACTCAATGTAGGTAAATGAAAATGTGAATCATCTTTTTGGCACAGTCTCAAGCAGAAATAACAAATTAAAATAGTTGAATGAAAGGGTTACATTGTATATAACTACATAACTATACACTCAGTGGCCACTTCATTAGGTACCTTCTTTATCTAATAAAGTGGCCACTGAGTGTATGTTTGTGGTCTTCTGCTGCTGTAGTCCATGTATTTCAACGTTTGACATGTTGTGCATTCAGAGATACTCTTCTGAACATCATTGTTGTAATGTGTGATTATTTGAGTTAGTGTCACCCTTCTGTCAGCTGGATCCAGTCTGGCCATTCTTCTCTGACCTCTCCTACTTACAAGATCTTTTTCCCACAGAAATGCTATTCACTGGATGAGTTTTGTTTTCCAACACTATTCTCTGTAAACTCTGGAGGCTGTTGTGCGTGAACAACCCAGAAGTTTCTGAGATACTCCAATCACCCCATCTGGCACCAGCAATCATTTCATGGTCAAAGTCACGTCGATCACATTTCTTCCCATTCTGATGCTTGGTCTGTACAACAATTGAATCTCTTGACCATGTCTGCATGCTTTTATGCATTATGTTGATGTCACATGATTAGCTGATTAGATATTTGCTTTAACATGTGGGTATGCAGTTGTAGCTAATAAAATGGCCACTGAGTGTAGTTTTGTTGTTATGTGCCTTAGAGTCACGGGGTAATACAGCATGGATATAGGACTTTCTGCCCAGCCAGTCCATGCTGACCACAACTGACCCAACTGGGTCACAATTTCTTGCATTTGGCCCACATCCCAGTGATGTGTTGGCAATTTTGATTACCCGTTGTAGAGCCTTCCAGTCTCCCACAGTGCAGCTTCCGTACAAAGCTGTGATGCAGCATGTTAGGATGCTCTCCACTGCACATCTGTAGAATGATGTAAACATAGATGTTCATAGTAAAACTCCCTTCAGCGTCCTTAGAGAGTAGAGGTGCTGGTGAGATTCACTGATTGTATAGAATGTGCTCCAAGGAATATAGACCTAGTCTGGTGAACCTCTCCCTAAAACTCAGGGCTTCTCATCCTGGGACTATCCTCATAAATGTCCTCTACACTCTTTCCAGTTGAAACATACCTTTTCTACAATAGAGTGACCAAAACTATGGCAATTCTCCAAGTGCGGCCTCACCAATGAGTTATGCAACTGCAATGCAATATCCCAACTCCCCAACTCAATGCCCTGAGTGATGAGGTCACTGATATGCAGAAAGAGTAGGAAAATGGGACTGAAGGGATCACTCTTCATGGAGCTAGCATTGACTTGATGGACCAAATAGCCTGCTTTGTTGTTTAACAGTGCTACAAGTTCGGCCTCACCAATGACTTAAACAACTGCAACATGATGTCCCAACTCCAACTCAAACAGCATTTGAGTTACCTTGTTCATGCCCAGACAGAATATGGGGAGTTGCTCCTCCAACTTGAGGGTGGTCTTATTGTGACAGCAGAGGAGCCCTAGGACTGGGAATGTGAAATGTGGATTCAAATTGAAATGGGTCAGCAAAATCCTGCCTTTTGTGGCGGATGGAAACTCTGTAGAGTATTTCTTACCCCCCCCCCCCCCCCCCATAGATTTGTGGAGACTGCGGTCTGATAAATGAGTGAATAATTTGTTAAGGTGCACATCAATACCTCATGTTTTACTTGCCTTGAGCAGATACTCGAACAGATTGCAGCTCAGGAGAGAAGCATTGCCAATCTGAAACAGGCCATAAAGGACAAGGAAGCTCCACTCAAAGTGGCTCAAACTAGACTGTATGAGAGGACCTACAGGCCGAATGTGGAGCTCACCAGGGACCCTGCTCAAATGAAGTAAGTTCCCAGACTGTTTGAGAGATGGTGGAGTGTGAGCTGACACTTTACGTTCAATTCTTTACCATCCCTCTTCTATCAAACATCATTACCTAATGTCTCACCATCCACTCCTTTGATTTTCCAATTTTCAACAGCCTGATATGTGAAGTCGGGGAAATCTCAGAGTCCATTGCATTTCTTCAGGAGAAACTCAAGGAAGCCCAGATGTCACTGGAGAACATGGAGAATACGCGGATGACCCTTGAGAAGGAAATCGCAATAAAAGCAAACAGTATATTTATTGACAGTGAGAAGTGCCTGAAACACCGAGAACGATACCCAACTGTGGTTAGGTTGGCTGGTTATCAATAAGTAAAGTAACAGAGAATACTTGCTGTTAGCTATGAGTGATTTATCAGATCTTTCATGGATGTAGAAACTTGGATGATTTCACACATATTGGGCACCTGACTAAAAGCACAAATAAAAACACGTTCTTTAAAATCAAATAATTACAGGATTATCAGGTCTTTTAATCCTATATCTAAAACTGAAAGCTTTTTCTATGTTAACACAGCTGGAATGTCAATAATCTTACCAGAAATAAGGAAGATTCTGTACATGTCCAGTATCTTTCAATGCCAGGAAGTACACACTGTTTTACACTAGGCATTAAATGATACTGATAAGTGCCCCTTGCAGTCTTCAGGTTAAGTAGGATTGCATGGGATAATTTGATGATATAATTTGATTCAATTTTTTAAATTATCCATTGCATGTAAGTGATACAAAACATAAACTCACACTAGAGCACAGTCATAAATATATTCCTTCTGATTTGTAATGACCAGTGTGTGCAAAAATCTTGTGCAGTGTGGGTATAGATAAGATGTTTCCAGTAGTGGGGGAGTCTAGGATCAAAGGGCGCAGCCTCAGAATAAAAGGGCATCCCGTTAGAACAGAGATGAGGCAAATCTCTTCAACCAGAAGGGGTGGGGAGGTAGTGAATCTGCAAAATTGATTGCCATAGACAGCAGTGGAAGCCAACTCATTGGGTATATTTAAAGTGGAAGTTGATAGAGTATTGATTAGTCAGGGTGTCAAAGGTTACGTGAAGAAAGAAGGAGAATGGAGTTGAGAGCGAGAATAAGTCAGCCATGATAGAATGGTGGAGCAGACTTGATGGGTCAATTGGCCTAGGTCAGCTCCCATGTCTTATGGTCTTACGGTTTAAACAGCGGGAGGAGCTCAAAAGGTCAAACAGCACCTGTGGATGAGGGGGATGGACAGTGATTCAGGTTGAAACCCTTCATTTGCACTGGAAGTATAGAGGGCAGGTGAGAGGGGTGGGGTGGGGCAAGAGCTGCACCTGGATCCACACCTGACTCCAGGTGAGAAGGAGCTGATTGGCAAATGGAATCAGGTGGAAAAGGGAAGGGTGGAATAATGACAGAGCCTGGGAGGTGACAGGCGGGACGCACTAACCCCTGCCCAGCTGGATACACAGAAGTAGGCATTTCACTGTATGATGCCCGTGCTGACCAGGTTAAAATATACTGAAACATATCACAATAAACAAGCTATTAAAAGTTCATCTGCAGATGTTGAATAATTAATGATTCACATTTGTTGCAGTTAAATTAATTACAAATAACATGTCAACATTATGGCAGGCACAAGATTGAAATGGTGGCAGGGTGGAGATACGCCTCTACCAAAGGAGGTGTATGGTGCTTCATCCCACTGTTAGCCCACAGATCAACCTTGGGCAAAATGTAGCACCTGCCTAGCCCCTGATCAGGGGCATGTGAAGCCACGGGAGCAGGTGGTGGATGGTCATATGAGCAGCTGGTAAATATCACGTCCTGGTTATGTGATCACTAATGCCAGACAGACAGTCCCTGAAGAGTATTGATAATGGCTGGGGTCAACCATCTTGTAAAGACACTGCCCAGAAAAAGGCAATGGCAAACTTGTTCTGTAGAAAAATTAGCCAAATATAATCATGGTCACGTAGGCCATGATCGCGCACATTGTACGACACGGCACTTAATGATGGTGAAGCGAAAAACAATTTCTGAGTGAAAGACATGAGACTGCAGATGCCAGTGTAGAGAGAAGAGAGGAGGGTTGAGACAGGGCCAGTTAGGTGATAGGTGGAAACAAACAAGTAAAAACTGGCTCTGCCCACAATGTCCATCCCCAACTCCCAGTTACATAACACACTATCTTCCCACACCGATCTGTGTGTCCTTGGCCTCCTCCACCAACAAGATTAAGGTCAACAGAATCAGAATCAGGTTTATTATCAGCGACATGTGTCATGAAATTTGCTAATTTGCAGCAGCAGTTCAATGCAATAGATAATATAGAAAAGAGAAAAAAAAATTCAATTACAGTATATGTATATTGAATAGATTAAAACCGTGCAAAAAAACAGAAATACCGTATATTATTAAAGGTGAGGTAGTCTCCAAGGTTTCAGTGTCCATTTAGGAATTGGATGGCAGAGGGGAAGAAGCTGTTCCTGAATCACTGAAGTGTGTGCCTACAGGCTTCTGTACCTCCTACTTGGTGGTAACAGTGAGAAAAGGGCACGCCCTGGATCCTCAATAATGGACGCTGCTCTTCTGAGACACCACACCTTGAAGATGTCTGGGGTACTTTGTAGGCTAATATCCAAGCTGGAGCCAACTAAATTTACACCCCTCTGCAGCTTCTTTCAGTCCTGTGCAGTAGCCCCTATCCCACTCCCCCATAACAGACAGTGATGCAGCCTGTCAGAATTGTCTCCACTGTACATCTATAGAAGTCTTTGAGTGTATTTGTTGGCATACCAAATCTCTTCAAACTTATAGTGAAGTATAGACATTGTCTTGCCTTCTTTATAACTGTATCAATATGTTCGGAGGTCCTTAGAGATCTTGACACCCAGGAACATCAAACTAGAAAAATAATACTTCGTCTCTGCCTGAGTAATGGCATGAAAGTTGACTTTTTCCACTTTCAAGGAGCCCTTATCTCCTGTGTCTATCTTCAATCCCCACCCCACAGCCGCTCTCTCTCTTACTCCCTCCCTCTCTTACTCCCTCCTTTCCTTCCAACTCAGCTCTTCTCCTATCATCATTTCCAGATATCTTTCCCGCCATTATTATTGGATAACTCTCCCACCACCAATACTAAATATCTCTCCCCAATATTACTGGTATCTTTTCCAACATCCTTACCAATACACAGGACCCCACCAAAAAACATCAATCCACTGTCTCCCGCACCATCTCCACCCTCATCAACTCCGGACACCTTCCTCCCTCAGCCAAAAAACTCATAATTCCCACACCCCGCACAGCTCGGTTTTACCTCCTCCCCAAGATCCACAAGCCTGACTGTCCCGGCAGACCCATAGTTTCAGCCTGCTCCTGCCCCACCGAATTTGTGTCTGCCTACTTGGACTCCATTTTATCCCCCATAGTTCAGACTCTCCCCACCTACATCCAGGATACATCCCATGCCCTTCACCTCTTCAATAACTTCCACTTCCCCGGCCCCAACCGTTCATTTTTACCATGGATGTTCAATCCTTATACACCTCCATCCCACATCAAGAAGGCCTCAAAGCCCTCCGCTACTTTTTGGATAACAGACCCCACCAATTCCCCAGCACCACCACACTTCTCCGGTTGGCGGAGCTTGTTCTAACTCTCAATAACTTCTCCTTTGGTTCTTCCCACTTTCTCCAGATCAAGGGTGTAGCCATGGGCACTCGCATGGGCCCCACTTATGCCTGCCTCTTTGTGGGTTATGTGGAACAGTCTATGCTCCAAATCTATACTGGCACCACTCCCCAACTTTTCCTCTGCTACATCAACAACTACATCGGTGCTGCTTCCTGCACCCATGCTGAGCTTGTCAATTTAATCAACTTTGCTTCTAACTTACACCCAGCCCTTAAATTCACTTGGTCCATCTCGGAAACTTCTCTCCCCTTTCTTGATCTCTTGGTCTCCATCTCCGGAGACAGACTACCAACTGACATCTTCTACAAACCCACTGACTTCCATAACTATCTTGACTATACCTCTTCCCACCCTGTCCAATGCAAAAATGCCATTCCCTATTCCCAGTTCCTCCATCTCCACCGCATCTGCTCCCAGGATGAGGCTTTCCGTTTCAGGACTTCTCAAATGTCCCCTTTCTTTCAGGATCGTGGTTTCCCTTCTGGCATCATCAAAGATGCCCTCACCCGCATCTCCTCCACCTCCCGCACTTCAGTCCTTAACCCATCCTCCCGTCACCACAACAGGGTACAGGGTTCCCCTTGTCCTCACCTACCACCCCACCAGCCTCCGGATCCAACACATTATCCTCCGCAACTTCCGCCAACTTCAACAGGACTCCACCACCAAGCACATCTTTCCCTCCCTACCCCTCTCAGCATTTCGCAGGGATCGTTCCCTCCGCAACTACCTGGTCCACACATCCCTCCCCACAGAACTCCCACCCGGCACTTATCCCTATAAATGCAAATGCTACACCTGTCCCCACACTTCCCCCCTTACCACCATTCCAGGCCCCAGACAGTCCTTCCAGGTGAGGCAACACTTCACCTGCGAGTCTGCTGGAGTCGTCTATTGCATCCGGTGCTCCCGGTGCAGCCTCCTCTACATCGGCAAGACCCGACGCAGATTGGGGGACCGTTTCGTCAAGCACCTACGCTCCATCTGTCACAATAGACAGGACCTCCCGGTTGCCACCCACTTCAACTCTGCCTCTCATTCCCATCTAGATATGTCCATACATGGCCTCCTCTATTGCCATGATGAGGCCAAACTCAGGCTGGAGGAGCAACACCTCATCTACCGTCTGGGTAGCCTCCAGCCTGGTGGTATGAACATTGAATTCTCCAATTTCCGGTAATTCCCTCCCCCTCCCCCTTCCCCTATCCTAGGTCCCTCTCTGCCTCTCTCCCCTTTCAACTTTCTGCTCCTTTACCTCTACAGTTCTTTCATGCTTATCCCCTCCCCCCTTTATCCTTCCTCTGATTGGTTCTCCACCTGGTGCCTCTAGCCCTTCCCCCTCCCCTATCTCTATTACTGGGCTTCGGCCCTCTCTTCCCCCCCCCCCCTCATTCCTGATGAAGGGTCTCGGCCCGAAACGTTGGCTACTCTTTTCTCACGGATGCTGCCTGACCTGCTGAGTTCTTCCAGCATCGTGTACGTACCCTTACCAATATCTCTCCCGCCAACATAAGTGGCTGGTAAATTGATGGAGAAGATCCTGAAAGGCAGGATTTATGAACATTTGGAGAGGTATAATATGTTTAGGAGTAGTCAGCATGGCTTTGTCAAAGGTAGGTTATGCCTTATGAACCTGATTGAATTTCTTGAAGATGTAACTAAACACATTGATGAAGGTAGAGCAGTAGATGTAGTGTATATGGATTTCAGCAAGGCATTTGATAAGGTACCCCATGCAAGGCTTATTGAGAAAGTAAGGAGGCATAGGATCCAAGGGGATGTTGCTTTGCGAATCCAGAACTGGCTTGCCCACAGAAGGCAAAGAGTGGTTGTAGACGCGTCATATTCTGCATGGAGGTCAGTGACCAGTGATGTGGCTCAGGGATGTGTTCTGGGATCCCTACTCTTTGTGATATTTATAAATGACCTGGATGAGGAAGTTGAGGGACGGGTTAGTAAATTTGCTGATGACACAAAGGTTGGGGGTGTTGTGGATAGTGTGGAAGGCTGTCAGAGAGTACAGTGGTACATTGATAGGATGCAAAACTGGGCTGAGAAGTGGCAGATGGAGTTCAACATGGATAAGTGTGAGGTGGTTCATTTTGGTAGGTCAAATATGACGACAGAATATAGCATTAATGGCAAGACTCTTGGCAGTGTGGAGGATCAGAGGGATCTTGCAGTCCGAGTCCATAGGACGCTCAAAGCAGCTGCGCAGGTTGACTCTATGGTTAAGAAGGCTTACAGTGTATTGGCCTTCATCAATTGTGGAATTGAATTTAGGAGCCGAGAGGTAATGTTGCAGCTATATAGGACCTGGTCAGACCCCACTTGGAGTACTGTGCTCAGTTCTGGTTGTCTCACTACAGGAAGGATGTGGAAACCATAGGAAGGGTGCAGAGGATATTTACAAGGATGTTGCCTGGTTTGGGGAGCATGCCTTATGAGAATAGATTGAGTGAACTTGACCTTTTCTCCTTGGAGTGACGGAGGATGAGAGGTGACCTGATAGAGGTGTACAAGATGATGAGAGGCACTGATTGTATAGATAGTCAGAGGCTTTTTCCCAGGGCTGAAGTTGCTAGCATGAGAGGGCACAGTTTTAAGGTGCTTGGAAGTATGTACAGAGGAGATGTCAGGGGTAAGTTTTTCACGCAGAGAGTGGTGAGTGCACGGAAGGGGCTGCCGGTGACAGTGGTGGTGGCGGACACAATAGGTTCTTTTAAGAAACTTGATAGGTATATGGAGCTTAGAAAAATAGAGGCTATGGGTAACTCTAGGTAATTTCTGAAGTAAGTACATGTTTGGTACGGCATTGTGGGCCGAAGGGCCTGTATTGTGCTGTAGGTTTTCTATGTTTCTAATCTTTGGAACTTGCAGGATTATGCTCTGAGATTAGGAAGCTACTATAGATTGCTTCTTCATAATTTAGCTCGCTGACAAATAGCACATTCCACATAAAGAAACTCATTTTTGTTCTGATTATGAAAGTATAGTGTTCTGGTTAAGATTTTTACTGCTGTGCTGTGAGGTATTTTACTTTAGCAGCTTTCTGTAAAAGCAGGAAAGTGCACTTTGGCTTTGGCTAAAGAGAAGGAGCCATGTTGTCCAACTTAGGAATGTTGTGTCAGTCAATTGCAACTTTCTGCCCCGCGGAAGATTCGGGAGAGCTGAGCAGGATCAGATCTCTGGACAGTAGATGACAATGATGAGAAAATATACAGATACTAGAAATCCAAGCCACTCCCACAAAATGCTGGAGGAGCCCATCAGGCCAGGCAGCATCTATGGAAAAGAGTAAACAGTTGACGCCTTGGCCAGAAACGTCAGCTGTTTACTCCTTTGCACAGGTGCTGCCTGGCCTGCTGAGTTCCTCCGGCATTTTGGGTCTGAAGGACAGTAGTCTGGTTTGGGGTCTTTTGGTGGTACCTGCCAAGCAGGGCACAAGGGAAGGTGCTGCAGAATGCCGTTGGAAAGAGAGTCCCATTTGTAAGAAGTACGTCATACAAGTGAATGGCTCCAAGGAGGAAGAGCCAATGCTCCTGAGAGAGCTCGTTCATTCAAGATAGTCTTTGAAGAACTTTCAGAATGTGGAAGGGGCTTTTGATGCAGACCATGGGCCCAGTGCATTTGTAAAGTGATACAACTCCGACTACTCCAGAAATGAGGTCCAATGCTTAAGTGCACATTGGACTGGTTTAATTGTCATGGGCCCTTTTATTTTTATTTTAATTTTTTCAGTAACGGTTTGTTAATGTTGACAATGTGGTAAATATACTTTATTTCTAATTTTATGATGTGCATGATCTGACATTTCTTGGCTACCAAAATTTGTGTCTGGGCAGTATTTAACACAGCATTCACGACAACCTATGTCCCTTAATTATGAACATCCAAACTATCCCGTTTGTTTGTACCCCAAATCATACGAATCCTAAAACGTGTGTTGCTTATGAAAAGTGGCCTTCCCATCAACTGAGTCACCTGGCTATTAGCAGAGTTAGCTAATGAGCTAAGTTTGTATACGAGCTCTGATAAGAGGGTTACAAAAATAATGAAAAGGAGATAAAACAAGACAAGTCGTGAAATGACTTTACAGAAAGCTGCTAAAGTAAAATACCTCACAGCACAGCAGTAAAAATCTTAACCAGAACACCATACTTTAATAATCAGAACAAAAATGAGTTTCTTTATGTGGAATGTGCTATTTGTCAGCGAGCTAAATTATGAAGAAGCAATCTATAGTAGCTTCCTAATCTCAGAGCATAATCCTGCAAGTTCCAAAGATTAGAAACATAGAAAACCTACAGCACAATACAGGCCCTTCGGCCCACAATGCCGTGCCAAACATGTACTTACTTCAGAAATTAATTGCTGATTAACCGTATTGTGACTCCTTTTTGAATTATTTACAGTTTCGCTGCAAGGACAATAGTTTGCTCATAAACATTCCTCAGTGGACTGAAGGAGTGGCCTTATTTGATGGTCACAGTCATTCAGGAGTGATGGATAGCTGAGTCCCCGTTAGTAGGGATAAAAAGACAGGTCTGGAGAGACACCCTCCAGACACGCCACTGGACACTGATTGAGTGTTGGAACCCACAGGAAAGGTGGGGGCTTCGGAGACCGAACCAGGCGATCGGTCAGTAAAGCTCACAGTGTTACAGCAGGGCCGGTGGGGACTTGTGTGTGTGTGTGTCCACTCATGCCAGAGTGACGAGTCCACCACAGAAGAACGGTCTGGCTGAAGACCAGAGGGGTCATAACTGAATGACCACAAAGATACGATGGATTAAGAAAGCAAAGGAAGGTTTGCCTGACTGTAGCTGTTACATCTCACTCTCTCTCTCTCTCTCTGTGCAACGATTACAATACAACAACCACAACTACATCAGCACTTATGAACTGAACTGAACTTTATACTTTTCTATGACAATTTATTTACCCCTAGACATCGATAGAGCTTGTTTATTATTGCTTATTATTATTATTCCTACTTTTAGGTTTACTACTGCTAATTTGTTTTATATGTATATTTGCATTATTGATATGGTTTTTGCTTCTTTTTATTAATAAACACCTTTAGTTTGGTACCACCAGACTCCAACGCATTCTTCTTTCTCTGCTGGTTAGACACCCAGTTACGGGGTACGTAACAAATTGGGGGCTCGTTTGGGATTTGATTGCCCAATTAGGGGGCCAGTGAATCGGGATAAAAGTCCCTTATCTGATCTGGTTGTGAGATTAACCAGACGGGAAACCTGCAGAGGTGGACATTGTCAAATCTTTAAAAGATCCGATTGCGGGGGCATTAGAGGTTGCCAGGAAGGCTGAATTGGTGAATGTTGCGAAACGATTAGAGCTCCCAGAGGTGAAATCGTCGATGAGAAAAGTGGATATACAGAGAGAAATAGCTATGCATTATGTATCCAAGGGTGTGTTCACTCCAGATGTATTGGACCTGTTCCCTGAGAGGAAACCAGCCGAGGGGGAGGTTCAGTTAGAGATAGAAAAATTAAGGTTGGCTGAGGAAAAGGAGAAGAGGCAGCATGAACTTCGGATAAGGCAGCTGGAAACAGAGAGAGAAGCTGCAGGGTGAAGAGAGGAAGAAAGGAAAGAAGAAAGGAGAGAGGAGGAAGAAAGGAAAGCTGAAAGGGAGAAGGAAGAAGCTGAAAGGCAGAAGGAGGAAAGGGAGAAAGAGAAGCAGCATGTGCTGGAAATAGAGATGTTAAAGGTACAGCAGGGAAGAGACCGGGTGGCAGACCCAAATGAGGGATTCAAGATTAGTCGGGAGATCCAGTTGGTACCTCCATTCGAGGAGATGGATGTCGATAGGTTCTTCCTCCATTTTGAGAAAGTGGCTGTGAATCAGAACTGGCCTGAGAGAAAATGGACTGCTCTGGTACAGAGCGTACTTAGGGGGAAGGCTCAACAAGCGTATTCGGCATTGTCTATGGATGAGTCGAGGAATTATGAGGAAGTAAAAAGCTGTATTGAGGGGTTACGAGTTGGTACCAGAGGCATACCAGCAGAAGTTCCAGAACTTGAGAAAGCCGTGGAACCACACGTATTTAGAGTTTGCCTGTGAGAAGCAAATATATTGTGAGCGTTGGTGCGCCTCAAAAGGAGTTGATGAAGATTATGATAACCTGTTACAGTTAATACTGATAGAGCAGTTCAAAAGTTCCTGAGAGTATGAAGACATACTTGGATGAGAAGGAGACAGAGACTCTGTCTGCGACTGCCAAGTTAGCAGACGAGCACGCCTTAACCCACAAGTCAAAGTTTTCCTCAAATAAGAGTTACCAGAGAGGCAGTAGGGACGGTAGACAAAGCCCACCGGCTAAGGCAGAGAATAAGCCGGGAGCTAGTGGAAAAGGTGAGGAGGAGGAAAAGCTGGCTGGCAGGAAGGTTCCTAGCTTTACCTGTTATAATTGTGGGAAAGTTGGTCATATAGCATGTAAGTGCTTTGCTCCGAAGAAGAAGACAGGAAAAGGGAAAACGGCAGTCCCAACTGGCTGCATTGAGTCGGTCAGCAGATCGATGAGGAAGGCAAAGGTAGATAGAGCCCAAGAGGGGCGTGAGAAGTTTATCTCGAAAGGGCCGGGTGTCAGTGAAGGAAGGAGAAACCCCAGTTCCTGTGTGGATCTGGAGAGATACTGGGGCTGGTCAGTCATTGATTTTAAGGAAGGTATTATATTTTGGTTCTGAGACCCAGACTGGGGAGACTGTGTTAAGAGGTATCGGAAAAGGGACCGAGGCCGTACCTTTGCACAGGATATTTCTGAAATGTGACCTGGTATCTGGACCAGTCGAAATAGGGGTGAGGTCGAAACTACCGATGGACGGCGTGGACATCCTACTTGGTAACGATCTGGCCGTTGGTGACATGTGTTCAGCAGTGAAGCCGACAACCAAGCCTGTGAGTGCTGAGGACCCACCCATAGATGCCAAGATTTATCCTGCATGCGCAATCATTCGCAGCATGTCTAGAAAGGTGGCTGAGAAAGGAGCCAGTTTAAATGAGTCCAGTGTTGATTTGGCGGAGACGTTTTTACCGACCCTGTACCAAGAGGGGTTAGAGGGTGATAAAACGGAGGATAGTGGGGTGAAAGAGAGTAAAGGAGAGGAGGTAGATCCACCCTTAGCCAGGAGGGAATTTATAAAGAAACAGATAAGGCAGTTAGAAGGTCCAGGGTTTCACACGGATGATCTGTCTGGCTTGACAGAGCAGTTTGCAGTTGAAGAATTGAAATGTGTTCCCGATAATGATGTAAGGGCTGTCCTAGATGAAAAGGATGCCGCTACCTTGAGGGAGTCTGCTGGGTTAGCAGACGAGGTTGTTTTAACCCACAGGGTTGAGTTTACTCCAAAGGGGAGTTGCCCAGAGAGTAACTGGGAGGATCAGGGGAACTTAGAATTTGAAAAGGGGACTGGTATTGAAAGCCTGGAAGAGGTAGATGTCCCATTTGAGTGTGTTCAGGTTGTTGAGTTCCTGTGGAGTCACAGGGTACTGAAGCTAGTATTGAAACTCAGGAAAACTCTGAGGTATCTGATTTAGTTGAAAAGGAATGCAGTTCTTTTGGGTCAGATGGACTTGGTTCAGTGAAGAAAGGGTTAACCTTGGTACCAGTGGAAAGTGTTAGAAGGTGTGTTAAAAGTTAATGATGAAATGAAAGCTGGTGATGTGAATATTATTGAAGGAGAAGGGAAAGATGTTGTTCCTAAATTGAATAAAGAAAATTTAAAGTCTGAATTGGTTTTAGAAGGATTGACAAAAGGGAAGGGACCGTTAACTGAACAATGGCTTGTTAACAAGGTGCCTGTGAATCAATTAC
Source organism: Hemitrygon akajei (assembly GCF_048418815.1). Lineage (NCBI taxonomy): Eukaryota > Metazoa > Chordata > Chondrichthyes > Myliobatiformes > Dasyatidae > Hemitrygon > Hemitrygon akajei. The sequence goes on along the minus strand of NC_133134.1, from coordinate 10,935,191 downwards.
AGTTTGTTTGGAAATTTAAAGATAAACAACTTGGTGATGTTGTTCAAGTATGTAATTTGAAGAGGCAGAACTTGACATGTTGTTTTGACCAAGAGGGATCATCTGCCGCTGTTAAACTGAAAACAAATAGAATGAAAGATCCTGAAGATAAAATTAATGACTTGCTTAAAATTAATGAATTGTGTGATAGTTCAGCAAATGGGCTTAGTTTGGAAAACATTGGTGATAAGATAACTCCTGTGAAAGGAGTCTGTGAAGGCCTATTCCACACTGGTGAGCAAGCTAACCATGTGAGAGTTAAGTGGAAAAGGGACAAAGGTTGACAAAATGCCACTTTGAATAACAGGATCTGGTTTTGAGGGAATTTGACAAAACATGTGAATAATAAAGACAACATCGTGGAAGATTGAATGTTAAGTTTAAATGTAAAATAGAGATTAGTATTTGCACAAACTTTTATAATGTACCACAGTATAATCACACATGTATTGGTTCACACTTTGCAATATACACCTAAGCTAAGATCACAACCCTTTAGTATTTGGAGTCTGTTGTTACAGGAATTTGATATTAAAATGCAACATGTAAAGGGGAGTGACAATGTAATTGTTGATTGTTTATCTAGATGTTAATTTGAACATGTATCTGTATTATTCTTGTAGTTAAGACAACTTCTGTATTTTGTTAAACTCTGTAATTCAGTCATGTGGTTTATTAGTTAATTTTCCCCCCGGTGAAAATTCTCAGAAGGATGGGGGTGTTATGAGTGATGAACAGACCTGATGGACAATGGGGTACACAGTTAACCATCCCTCCCCGAGAAACTCGAACTATTACTGTTGCTATGCTGACCATGAGAAAGAGACGAAAAACAGGCAAGAACATCGGCGACAGATAAGGGGGGGGGGGGGGGAATCGCTGATTAACCATATCATGACTCCTTTTCGAATTATTTACAGTTTCGCTGCAAGGACAATAGTTTGCTCATAAACATTCCTCAGTGGACTGAAGGAGTGGCCTTATTTGATGGACACAGTCATTCAGGAGTGATGGATAGCTGAGTCCCCGTTAGTAGGGATAAAAAGACAGGTCTGGAGAGACACCCTCCAGACACGCCAGTGGACCCTGATTGAGTGTTGGAACCCACAAGAAAGGTGGGGGCTTCGGAGACCGAACCAGGAGATCGGTCAGTAAAGCTCTTAGTGTAACGGCAGGGCCGGTGGGGACTTGTGTGTGTGTGTCCGCTCATGCCAGAGTGATGAGTCCACCACAGAAGAACGGTCTAGCTGAAGACCAGAGGGGTCATAACTGAATGACCACAAAGATACGACGGATTAAGAAAGCAAAGGAAGGTTTGCTTGACTGTAACTGTTACATCTCGCTCGCTCGCTTTCTCTCTCTCTCCCTCTCCAACGATTACAATACAACAACCATAACTACATCAGCACTTATGAACTGAACTGAACTTTATACTTTTCTATGACAATTTATTTACCCCTAGACATCGATAGAGCTTGTTTATTATTGCTTATTATTATTATTCCTACACTTTTAGGTTTACTACTGCTAACTTGTTTTATATGTATATTTGCATTATTGATATGGTTTTTGCTTCTTTTTATTAATAAACACCTTTAGTTTGGTACCACCAGACTCCAACGGATTCTTCTTTCTCTGCTGGTTAGACACCCAGTTATGGGGTACGTAACACCGACAACCTATGCCCCTTAATTATGAACATCCAAACTATCCTGTTTGGTTGTACCCCAAATCATATGAATCCTAAAACGTGTGTTGCTTATGAAAGGTGGCCTTCCCATTACTGAGTCACCTGGCTATTAGCAGAGTTAGCTAATGAGCTAAGTTTGTGTACGAGCTCTGATAAGAGGGTTACAAAAATAATGAAACGGAGATAAAACAAGACAAGTTGTGAAATGATGTGTTTGCATCAGCGACGGACTGCACACACGTTTTGGTATTTTGGGCATGAGATGGAGCCCACACCAGATGTAAGCTCCAGATTGGTAACGTTCGGCGGGACTTGAAACCTGAACCTTTGTATCAGGATGGTAAAGAACAGGAAAAGCTCCATTCTGGCCAGGGTCTCCCCTGCACAGGCCCTGCGTCCTGCAAAACAGAGTGGCAGAACGACGTCAATTTTCAGAAACCAGAGTTATTCACCCTCACCCCAAGACACTGAACAGTAACATTTTATAATGGGAATGCAAGTTAACAGTATTTCTCTCTCTACAGATGCTGCCTGGCTTGCTGTATGGTCTCTGCATTTTCTTTCGTTTAGATTTCCAACCATCCTGTGTTTCCCATCGCTCTGGCCATATTCTGCTATCCTTCTTCACCTCCTCTCGTCAGATTATCTGCCTCCCTTCCCGTGTGTCTTTGTCACTCACTCAGCCAGCACCACCCTCATCTTTGTCTTTAGTTTCTCTTGACCTTCACACTGTCATGGACATTCCCTTCATCCTCTGGAGGCATCCCCACTTCTCTGCAACTTCAACCATTGCTTCTCAAGTATTCCTAGTTCCACCAAAAGATATTAGCTGAAATGTTAACTTTCTTACACCCATCATTGACGTTGATTGACCTACTGACTATTTCCACAATACCCTGAATTTCTTTCACAATGTGATAGTGCTGGAGAGGGTACTGATGACATCTCTGGGATGTCCCCTGGAAGAAGCACTTCGGTTATGAGGCAGGGTTTGATAGTTTTCCCTTGAGTGAGGCAGTATAAGAGGAGATGTGTTTCTGTGCTGTGTAACACCATGAATCTACACTCAGTGGCCACTTTATTAAGTAGCTCCTGTACCTAATAAAGTGACCACTGTGTGTATGTTCATTGTCTTCTGCTGTTGAGGTCCATCCACTTCCCGGTTCAACATGAACGTTCAGAGGTGTTCTTCTGCACACCAGTGTTGTAACACATGGTTATTTGAGTTATTGTTGCCTCTCTGTCAGCTTGAACCAGTCTGGCCTTTCTCCTCTGACCTCTTTTAACTACAAGGCATTTCTTCCTACTGAACTGCCAGTCACTGATGTTTTTCGTTTCTCACACCATTCTCTGCAAACTCTGGAGATTGTTGAGCATGAAATCGCAGGAGGGCAGTAGTTTCTGAGATATTCAAACCACCCTGTCTGGTGCCAACAATCATTCCTCTGACAAAGTCATTTAGGTCACATTTCTTCCCCATTCTGATGTTTGTTCTGAACAACAACTGAACCTCTTGACCATGTCTGTTTGCTTCTACATTTTAAGTTGCTGCTACATGACTGGCTAATTAGAATTTTGAATTAATGAGCAGGTGTACCTAATAAAGTGGCCACAGAGTGTATGATTGCAGTTTATAAAACTGAGGGGTATAGACAGGATCACTGCCTGAGACAGTAGCAGAAGCAGAACTGTTGTCAGCATTTAAGAAGCATCTGGATGATCACTGAAATTGAACAGAAGATAGAAGTTCCAAGTTCTGGAAGATCTGATTGATACTGATTGGCGCACAGTGGTTGGCATAGAATAGTGGGCAGAATGGCCTGTTTCCATGCTCAATGACTATGACTTATTTCCTACCATCTACTTATGTTTGCTTTACCATCTGATATAAACATTCCTTCCTACAAATGGGTCAAGGTCAGAGGAGAAATCCCAATAACCTACAATCCAGTGATTTAAACTTCTTACCCATAGAAAAAGGAGCAAAGGCATCTCTCTTCACAAACTTCCCATCAGCATCCAGAAAGTTGGAAGGGTTGAAGTTATTTGGGGTTTCCCATTGAGTTTTGTCATACAGCACCGATGTTAGCAAAGGGATCACTGGTGTGCCCTAAAAATGTAATTTATAAATTAGGTTGTTATTCCCTTTGAGAATTATCACTGAAAGTATTTCACTAGAACAGAATTAACGAACTTGGCAACTATTCCACACTTCAGGTACTGTACTTTTGTACCTCTAACAGGTCTCCAATGTCCTTCACTCAGCCAAGGTCAACTGTGTCTTGATCTTCAGTGCATTCTGAAGCCCTCCATTGGTCAGGGTCACCATGGATGTTGTATCCTAGCTGTCTATGTGATATGCTAGTCAGGGCAGTATGATATGGAGAGAAAGCTATTGCCCATGTAGCAGGCTCTCCTGCCCCACACAGTTGATCAATCCAAAGACCATAAGACCATATGATACAGGAGCAGAATTAGGCCATTTGGCCCATCGAGTCTGCTCCACCATTTCATCATGGCTGATGCAATTTTCCTCTCAGTACCAATCTCCTGCCTTCTCCTCATATTCCTTCATGCCCTGGACAATCAAGAATCTATCAACCTGCCTTAAATATACATGAAGACTTGGCCTCCACAGCTGCCTGTGGCAAAGAATTCCACAGATTCACCACTCTCTGGAGAAAAAAAATTCCTCCTTATCTCTGTTCTAAAAGGACATCCCTCTATTCTGAGGCTGTGTCCTCTGGTCTTAGCCTTTCCTACTGTAAGGCAACATCTTCTCCACATCCACCCTATCCAGGCCTTTCACCATCTCATAGGTTTCAATTAGGTCACCCTTCATTCTTCTGAATTCCAGTGAATACAGGCCCAGAGCCATCAAACATTCTTCATATGACAACCCATTCAATCCTGGAATCATTTCTGTGAACTTCCTTTGAACTCTTCAGCACATTCTTTCTAAGATAAGGGGCCCAAAAGTGCTCACAATCCTCCAAGTGAGGCCTCACCATGCTTTATAAAATCTTAACACTACATACTTGCTTTTATATTGTAGTCCTCTTGAAATAAATGCTAACATTGCATTTGCCTTCCTCACTACAGACACAACTTGCAAATTAACCTTTAGGGAATCCTGCACAAGGACTCCCAAATCCATTTGCCTGTTGTATTTTCTCTCCTTTTAGAAAAGAGTCAAACCTTTCATTTCTTTTAGCGAAGTGCATAACCATACACTTTCTGACACTATATTCCATCTGGCACTTCTTTGCCCATTCTCCTAACCTGTCTAAGTCCTTCCGTAGCCTTTCTATTTCCTCAAAACTACCTGCCTCCCCCACCTACCTTTTTCTTGTCTGCAAACTTTGCAGCAAAGCCATCAGTTCCATCATCCAGATCACTGACACACAGTCCTGAATAAAGCAGCTACTTAAAGTATCGGTCCCAACACAGACCCAGTGGAATACTACTTGTCACCAGCAGCAACCAGGAAAGACTCCTTTTATTCCCACTCTTTGCCAGCGGCCAATCAGCCACTGCTTTATCCATGCTACAGTTTTTTCTATGATACCACGGGCTCTTAACTTGTACACAACATCAACTGATTCTCCTTTCTCTATCCTGCTTGTTATTTCTACAAAGAATTCCAACAGATTTGTCAGGCAAGATTTTCGCTTGAGAAGCCATGCTCTCTAAGGCCTATTTTATCACGTGCCTCCAAGTACCCTGAGACCTCATCCTTAATAATCGACTCCAACATCTTTGCTGCCACCAAGGTCAGACTAATTGGCTTATGGTATCCTTTCTTCTGCCTCTCTCCCTTCATGAAGAGTGGAGTGACATTTGCAGTTTTCCAGTCATTCAGAACCATTGCAGAATCTAATGATTCTTGAAAGATCATTACTAATGCCTCCACGATCTCTTCAGCCAGCTTTTCTGAACTCTGGGGTGTTCACCATCTGGTCCAGGTGACTTAGTACCTTCAGACATTTCAGTTTCTCAAGAACCTTCAGTCTGATAAATGGCAACCACACACTTCCAACATACTGACAGTGGCTTCCATAGTGAAGACTAATGCAAAATATTCATTTAGTTTGTCTGCCATTTCCTTGTCCACTGTTACTACCTCTCCAGCATCACTTTCCAGGGACCCATATCCAATCTCAGCTCTCTTTTACACTTCATGTATCTGAAGAAACTTTTGGTATCCTCTTTAATATTATTGGCTAGCTCACTTTCGTATTCCATCTTTACCTTCCTAATGACGTTTTTTAGTTGCCTTCTGTTGGTTTTTAAAAGCTTCCCAATCCTCTAACCACTAATTTTTGCTCTATTAAATGCCCTTTCTTTGGCTTTTCTGTTGGTTTTGATTCTCTTGTTAGCTACGATGGTGTAATTTTGGCCCGAGAATGCTTCTTCGTCTTTGGGATGTATATATCCTGTGCCTGCCATATTGCTTCCATAAATTTCAGCCATTGCTGCTCTGCTGTCCACCTTTTGATTTTGTCCACCTTTTACATTGCAACTCATCCTGTTGACTGCAATTTTGCGCTATCAGCGGCCTCTCCTCACAACACAATACACTACAAAATCCAAAGGAATGGCAGACACCAATCCAGTCTGGCACTAGTGGCATCGCAGGGGTTGCCAGGCAGTGCTGAACTCAATGTACAACTGTCTTATGGGTTCCATCTCTTCCCCCTGAGTGGGCATAGCTCCAAGGCAGTGAAGGTTTGAAATCAGATGTTTTCTTCTCCTAGATGAGCTGCCAAGCACGGCCGATGAGCCCCATCTGCCCGAAGCGGTGCCAGAAACCCACCTTTTCCCTTTCTGCTGCCAGTCGAAACATTTTCGCCAGGATCAGTAGCTAAGGCCAGGAGCTGGACTTGATTGTTAGAGCCTATTTGAGATGCATGCCATTTAATAGGTAGTGGGAGCTTATCCCCAACAACTTCCCTGGCTATGAAACCTTACAGAACCAGCAGTGCATTGACTTCTGAAATTCCCTCTCTGTCACTCACTTATCTTAAACTCCAAATGGAGTAATGTTCTTCTGGACCAAGCTGCACAACTCAGTACAGAAAGATCGCAGACATAGCACAAATTATATTTCCACGATTAAATTAAGAAATATTAGGGTACAGTTATGACACAAGTTAAGAAGTATAACACTGCTGGCACTTCACGAGTGATGAGACCTGGGTTGTGACGGGGAGATCAGTAGTTTCAGATCCATATTGATCTCCTGATGCCACAGTACCTCCTGCATGATGGTTGAAGGTCAGAGATTGCTGGATAAATGAGAGGAATCACTACCAATACTTGGCCCCTGCATACATATCACTCCTGATAAATATCTCTGATCAGTGCGAGAGAGACCCCGACGATCTTCTCAGTAGTTCTCGCAACCCTCTGTAGGGAGTTCCAGTCAGACGCCTTGCAATTCCTGTAGCAGACAGTGATGGAGTTGGTCAGGGCACCCTCAATGGTGCTTCTATAAACATTCATTAGAATGGAGGAGGAGCCTCACTGGCCTCAATCTCTTCAGGAAGTGGAGACGCGGAGGTGGTGTTGAAGGACCAGGTAGGATTGTCCATTATGTGCACTCCCAGAAACCTGGTGCTCCTAACTCTCTACAGAGGAGATGTTTATGTGCAGTGAGAAGTGGTCAGATTCCACCTTACTAAAGTCCATAATCATCATTTTGGTCTTGTCCATGTTGAGAATCAAGTTGTTGTGTCTGAAGGCAGCATACCAGGCTCTTAGAGGTGCTCGGACCTCTGCTGTCAGTCCCGAGTAAAGCAGCTTCTTAAAGTATCACTGCTTAATCAAGCTTACTCCAATAGCTCAGTAAGTTCAACATACACTTATTTCAGGTGCTTACCATCTCTGGGTGAGAGAGGTCTCCCTCAGATACCACTTATATCTCTCCGCCTTACTGCAAAAGTTCAGAGTTCTAAGTCAATTTGGTATCAAAGTATAAACCCCCTTTCTTTCTGGGCATTTCAGGAAACAGCTCCTTATCCCTTGCTCGCAGTCTCCCAACTCAGCACCAAGAGACCCACCATTCTTCGGTCGTGTACGTCTAGGGTGTGCACCTTGCCAAATCTATGAGATTGGGATGTCTTTTCCACCCAAGGCCCAGTTTGTGTGAACGCTGTGTGATTTCCTGCCCTGTTACAGCTCGTTGCCAGGAAATAACGGACTGCACACCCCATATAATTAAAGGAAGTATATTTATGAATATTAACTTAACTAAGGAGTTAGTAAAGAAAAAAAAAACAAAAAAGGACCCATTATAATTAAACAGTCAAATATGCACAGGTGGGAGTTCAACTCTTCCAAAATTCATATTCACCAATCCTTGGCAGCTTCCTGCACCTTGCTCCATCGAAAAATGATCCTCGCTGGATTTAAACCTACGATCGGTTCTCCCCAGCATCTTCTGTCTTTACCTTCCGCCAAACAAAAAGCAAGGCTCACACTGGTGTCAGGCACAAATAAAACCTGCTCCCAAGCCTTCTCTGCTGATTGCATGGCTAACGTTTCTAAGAACCCGTTGTCTCTAAAAATAACACAAACTCTGCTTCTACGAAAAGACCATTAGATGAAATACCCTACAACGTTAGCAGTGAAACATTTCCCAGGGCATTACAGATATGCTACAATTAACCATCTTGAGATTTGTTTTCTTGCACGCATTTACAGGAAAAAAGAAATATAACAGAATTTTATGAAAAAACTATACATAGTCAAAATCTGACAAACAAGAAGAAAAACACTGCAAATGAAGATAATACAGAAAGCACTAGTTGTAAAGGATCCTTGAAAGTGAGTCTGTAGGTTGTAGAATCAGTTCGGAGCAGTGGTGACTGAAGTTATTCATGCCAGTTCAGGAGCTTGGTGGCTGAAGGGTAATAACTGCTCCTGCACTGTGCAGTGTGGGACCTATGGCTTCTGAACATCCTGCCTGATGGTAGTAGAGAGATGAGAGCATGGCCTGGTTGATGGGGGCCTTCGATGATGGATGCTACTTTCTTGTGTTAGCATTCCATGTAGATCTATTCAACAGTGAGGAGGGCTTTGCCTGTGATGGACAGGGTGTGGGCTTCAGCTTGGGTCGAGATTAACATCAGATGTTCAAGTGTATGTGTATGCACAGGTGCAATAAGACACCTTCTCATAGCAACATTGCAGCACATAGCATCACAAGATTTTCACCATCATCATATCTTGTTTAAAAGCCTCAGGTGTGGTACCTTGTGAAAGGCCTTCTGAAAATCCCAGTAAACATCATCCACTGACTCTCCTTGGTCTATCCTGCTTGTTGTTTCCTCAATGAATTCCAACAGGTTTGTCAGACAAGATTTCCTCTGAAGGAAACCATGTTGATTTTGGCCTTTTTTAATATCATGGGCCTCCATGTACCCCAAAACATCATTCTCAATAATGGACTCAAGCACCTTCCCAACCAATGAAGTCAGGCTAACTGGTCTATAATTTCTTGTCTTTACCTCCCTCCCTTCTGAAAGAGTGGAGTGACGTTTCCAGAGATAGAACATTCACAACAAAAATGTTCATGATATAAAATGATACAAGAGAGACACAATAAGAACAAAAAACGAAGTCCATTTTACTGCAAGTTGCCCTCTGTATCTCATCCCCTGACCCATGCTTCATGCTTCCAAAAAGTTGACTATGTCAGTTTGATATGCTGAATAAAATTACACACAGAAATTTTAAAAATTTAGTCACAAACAATCCACTTGCACTTTCATAGAACAATTGCCGGCATATGAGAAGCGATCAGTCACTCACTTCACCTCACGTACCTTTGGAAGGAAATATCCTTTGATGTTCACGTCCTCTGTTGTTGAGTGCATGATGTTCAATGGCACAATGTTAGAAAACCTCTGGATTTCATGGACCACTGCATCGGTGTACGGCAATTTTTTCCGATCTTCAGTTCTGGGGAACCGCTCGGAACCAATCACGGTGTTGATTTCATTGTGGACTTTTTCTGGTTAATGGTTAAAATGGTTAATGCACTCAGCAGCAGAGTTAGAGCCCAGATTCTCACATGAGGACAAACAGTCATCAATCAGATACTCCTCACCCTGAATTTGTGGATATTTCATCATCAATAGCATAGCCCAACGAAGGGTGGTTGAAGTTGTCTCCATCCCAGCACCAAACAGGTCAGCTACTGTGCCTATCAGGTTGTTTTCATGGAAATATGTATTTGGGTTACCTGATTCCTGTAAAAGATGATAAGATCATAAGATTCACATGCAGAATTAGGCCATCTGGCCCATCAAGACTTCTCCACTATTCCATCATAATGAATTTATTAACCCTCTCAATCCCATTCTGCTACTTTCTCTCTATAACCTTTGACACTCTACTTAATCAAGAAGCTATTAACCTATACTTCAAATGTACTAAATGACATGGCAACCACAACCAACTGTGGCAAAGAATTCCACAAATTCACCACCCTCTGGTTGAATAAGTTACTCTTCATCACTGTTATTTGTATTCTGAAGCTGTGCCCTCTGTTCCTAGAAACCCACCCCCCTCCAATATAAGAACTATCGGAATCATCCTCCTTACAACAATACTCTCAATATTCACACTTCCAAAAATTCAACAGATTTCAATGAGTTCCCCTCATTCTTCCAAAAAAGTACAGGCCTGGAGCCATGAATCGCTCCTCGTGTGTGAACCCTTTCATTCCCAGAATAATTCTTGTGAACATCTTCTGGAGCCCTCTTCAGTTCCTGAACATCCTTTCTTAGATAAGGGAGTAAAACTGCTCACAATGCTCCAAGTGCGGTCTGAGCAATGCCTTATAAAGCCTCAGCATTATACCCTTGCACTTCCACTCTAGCCCCCAAGAAGTGAATGCCACCATTGCATTTGCCTTCCTTACTACCAACTCAACCTGCAAGTTAACATTTGAGGACTCCTGTATAAGGACTCTTAATAAGCTGGTAAGGAAGGCGGGCTCTGTCGTGGGCAAAGTACTGGAGAGTTTAACATCGGTAGCTGAGCGAAGGGCGCTGAGTAGGCTACGGTCAATTATGGAAAACTCTGAACATCCTCTACATAGCACCATCCAGAGACAGAGAAGCAGTTTCAGCGACAGGTTACTATCGATGCAACGCTCCTCAGACAGGATGAAGAGGTCAATACTCTCCAATGCCATTAGGCTTTACAATTCTACCGCCAGGACTTAAGAACTTTTTAAAAGCTATTATTAATGCTTTTTGAGATAGTGATTTAGATGCATATCATATTTTTTTACTGAGTTAAGTATTGTATGTAATTAGTTTTGCTACAACAAGTGTATGGGACATTGGAAAAAAGTTGAATTTCCCCATGGGGATGAATAAAGTATCTATCTATCTATCTATCTATGTCACTTTGCACCTCTGATTTCCAAATTTTCTCCACATTTAGAAAAGAGTTTACGTTTTTATTTCTTCTAATGAAGTACATGACCATACATTTTCCTACACTGTATTCCTTCTGCCACTTCTTTGCCCATTCTCCTAATATGCCCAAGTCCTTCTGAAGGCTTCCTGCTGTATCAAAACTACATGTCCCTCCACATAGCTTCATAAAGCCATCAATTCTGTCATCCAGATCATTGATGTATAATGTGAAATAAGTGATCCCAACACCATCCCCCATGGAACTCCACAAGTCACCAGCAGCCAAACAGAAAACACTCTTTTTATTCCCACTCTTTGCCTCCTGTTGTCAGCCAATTATTTATCCATGCTAGTATCAATCATGTAATACCATGGGTTCTTATCTTTTTAAGCAACCTTACCTTGTCTTTTGCCTCTCACCCTTCTTAAATATTGGAGAGAGTTTTGCAATTTTTCAGTCTGCCAGAACCATTTCAGAATGTAGTGACTTTTGAAATATCACTAGTAATGTCTCCAAAAACTCCTCAGCTAGCTCCTCCTGAACCCTGGGGTGTCATCCATCAGATCCAGATGACTTATCTACCTTCAGGCCTTTCAGCTTCCCAAGCGTCTTCTCTTTATTAATGCTCACTTCTACCACCGGACACTTTCCATACTGCTAGTGTCTTTGACTTCTCTGTCAGCCAGGGTTACCTCAATCTCCCTTTAGAATACAGGAACTTAGAGACAGGAGTTCGAATCCCACCATAGCCCTGAGGGATTAAATTCAAAGTACTTCAATAACTCTGGAATTCTATAAAAAGGGTAACATGCAAACTGTGAGCCGTTTGGGAGCGTACCTGCTGCTGCTTTAACATGAACGCATCAATAAAGCTCCTTGGATCATTTGCATTCAGTGTCTGGTAGTTCTTGGTTATGAAGTCTTTGATAAACTGCCAAAGCAATGTTTGATTTTTACACATTTTCCTGTGTGAACCGGGTAGAAATCCCAGAATGGGAAGAGCATTGTAAAGCTGTAACATAAAAACATTGCTATCAATATTATTGTTCTGAAATAGAAGGAAGTTCTGATGGATATTTACAACTTCTCACTGTCCCTGGCTATGCTTGCAGCATGTTTCAAAGCAGCCACTGTCATACTAATCCCTGGGACGTCAATGGCAACACGTCCTAATGACCACAGACCAGGGGCACTCACTCCCATAGTTGCCAAGTGCTTGGCTAGATTGGTCATGTCCCAGATCAAAAATGTCATGCCGGCTACCTTGAACCAGAACCAGTTTGTCTTCAAGGTCAATGGATCACCTAAAGATGCCAATTCGATCACCCTTCATACTGTGTTGGAACACGAAGGTCACAAAGGCACCTACATCAGGATGGTTTTGGTTAAATACAACCTGGCCTTTAACAAAACACTACCGAACAAGTGCTGTCAAGCTCTACAATGTAGGTCTTCGCATATCAATCTGTAACTAGATTTTGAACTTCTTCACTAATCTTTCCCAGATGGTGAAACTAGGCAAGTAAACATCAACACCCCACCCCCAACCCTGAATACAAGTGCCCCACAGAGGTATGCACTGAACTCCCTTCTCCACTCTCTCTTCACCTATCCCTGCACTCCTGCTCATGCTGCAAACTCAGTCATCAAATTTCTAGATGACATGACTGTGATTGGCCTAATCACAAGCAATGCCAAACAGACAGGAGGTGCTGAAACTCTGTCTGATTGGTGCAGGAACTACAACCGATCACTCGACACCAAGAAAACAAAATATGATAATTGACTTCAGGAGGGCAAGAGGTCCTGGCCAAATAAGCCCTGTTATTCATAAATGGTGAGCTAGTGGAAAGGGATTCCAGCTTCAGGTTTTTGTGGATGAACATCACTGAGAAGCTGTCTTGGTCTGGCAACACAACTATGATAGTAGGGAAGGCACAGTGGATAGTGAGGAAGACCACCACGGCTTGCAGGGGGATCTGGACCAACTGGAAAAAAATCCACTGAAAAATGACAGATGGAATTTGATGCAGACAAGTGTGAGGTGTTACACTTTGGTAGGACCAACCAGGGTAGGTATTGCATGGTGAATGGGAGGGCACTGAGGAACATGGTAGGCCATTTCAATGGCTCAGCATGGACTAGATGGGCCAAAGGGCCTGTTGCCGATCCTCTACTTTTCTATGAGTCTATAATAGTGACTATATCACCTGAGGTGCTTCTGGAGAGCTAATCTGCTCCAAACATTGCTGGGCAACTTTTATCAAAGTGTGATAGAGAGCATACTGACATACAGAATCGCAGTGTTGTACTCTAGCTGCAGCAAAACTGATCACACACCATTCCAACGAGTGATTAGTGTGGCTCAGCACATCACTGGCATTCAGCTACTGGACTTGGAGACAATCTACAACTCCAAATGCCAACGGCATGCTCATAACCTCACTAAAGACCCAACCCATCGTGAACACTGTCGGTTCAATTTCCTGCCATCTGGTAGGAGACATGAAAACTCTCAGGCAAGACAGTAAGACAGAAAAACAGCTTCTTCCCGAGGGTTTTCTACAGCTGAATAATGCTGCACCCCAGCTTAACAATGGTATTTGGGTTTTATGGACTATCAAAATCACTTGTTGCATGTAAATATGTTTTTTTTTAACAAATTAAGCCATATCACATTCATTGTAAATATCTGCTTTGCATGGGCTGGAGTAGCACCGTAATCTCGTTGTTTTGAGCAATGGAAATAAAGTTCTATTCAATGCTATCAATATCAAAACAAGCAATTGATAATCTATACCAAAAACCTACATGGATTAGAGAAGTGGCAACAAAGCGTTAAAAGTGTTAAATTAGGTGTGTTAGAAAAATCATTGCAGGCTCTACCCACTCAGCAAAATAACTTTTCCAAAATCTCCCTTCGGGAAAGTGCTATAAGGCTATTGAAACAAAAATGTCATGCCATCTGAAACATTTCTTCACCCAGGAAGTTAATCTGATCAACCATTCCAGTCAGACCACCCCTACCTTCCTCTATCTATTACCCCCATCACTACACTGCACTTTAAACACCTTAAACCACTTTTTATAATGCTGGTGTTTATACATTTATGAACATTTTATCTCATATTTTTTAGTTTAACTTCATTCTTTACATATTTTTTATTCTTTGTTTTGTTAAATGTTGCTGCTTTTTTAGTTGCATGTCTTACAAACACATCACAGCAAGTTCCTAATACATGCAAATGTACAGTACTGTGCGAAACCCTTAGGCACATATCTATAACTGGGGGGTACTGTATATCTTCCCAGTTTTCAAACAACACTTAATATTACTGAGCTAAAACAAAGCTAAGTGATTCCCCACCATCGTTCTACTTGAACCAATATGCAATACTGTGCAAAAGTCTTAGGCACTATAGCTACACACTTGAGCTTCAGACTTTGGCACACTACTGTGTGTTTGGCAAATAAAGTTGATCCTTGATTTTAATTACAGTTGTTTGATAGGTGTTTATTACCACAGTTGTTCTGAGCAGGAATGTATGTCTGAAAGGACGGATCCACAGAGTCCAAAGGCCATGTCTGACCAATGTGTGGAACCACTGGATGGTACACGATGGTGGTTTACTGATAGATCAATGGAGAAGATTTCTCTGTCACAGATTCACTGGTCGACTATATAAGATGCTTTGTTCATGAATTGAAGGGCAGGTACTTGCAAATCCCAAAAATATCTGCTTCGACTTTTTGCAAATAAACTACAATTGAAATAGACTCAGTAGCCACTTTATTGGGCAGCTCCCGCACCTAATAGAGTGTATGCTCATGGTCTTCTGATGCTGCAGTACTTCCAATTCAAAGTTCGATGTGTGTGTTCAGAGATGCTCTTCTGCACACCACTGTTGCCATGTGTGGTTATTTGAGTTATTGTTGCCTTCCTGTCAGCTTGGACCGGTCTGCCAATCCTCCTCTGACCTCTCTCATTAACAAGGCATTCTTGCGCACAGAACCGCTGTCACTAGATGTTTCTTTTTTATTTTTTTCATCATTCTCTGTAAACTCTGGAAACTGTTGTGTGTGAGAATCCAAAAGATCAGCAGTTTCTGAGATACTGAACTCACCCCATATGGCACCAATAATCATTGCACGGTCAAGGTAACGTTTCCCCCATTCTGATATTCGGTCTGAACAACAACTGAAACTTTTGACCATGTCTGCACGTTTTTTTTGCATTGAGTTGCTGCCACATGATTGGATGATCAGATTTTCCATTAACGAGCAAAAATACAGGTAATGGCACTGAACATGTATTTGTACTTCTGATGAACAATGAGCCTTTAGCCAGAGGGTAGTGAATTTGTGGAATTCAGTTCCACAGGCAGCTGTGGAGGCCAGGCCGTTGTGTGTATTTAAGGCAGAGCTTAATAGGTTCTTGATTTACTATAGCATCAAAGGTTCTGGGGAGAAGACTGGGGAATGAGGCTGAGGAGGGGATAAAGGATCAGCCGTGATTGAATGGCGGAGCAGACTTGATGGGTCAAATGGCCTAATTCTGCTCCTATGTCTTATAGTCTTATAGACTTACTTACCTGAACCATTGGAGAACCAGCAAGCTGAACATTTTCATTCACTGTCTTAATCAAAATGATGAATGCTTGGTCATCATAATCAAATCTATCACCAAAAACTATGGAACAGATGATATTGCCCACAGCAGCATTTATCTGAATGGTTGGATTAAATTCTTGGCCTGCAGAAACACAGATCATTCATTCACAAATTACTGAAATGCTGAATACTATTTGACTCTTTATTAAGTATCCTCAATAGTCTTTCAATTTCCTCTTTTAGTTCAGCATATTTCTGGTGTTTTTCACTTATTGATTTTTATATGTTATGTACAGTGCCTACAAAAATTACTTATCCCCCTTTGGAAGTTTTCATGTTTTATTGATTTACAACATTGTATCACAGTGGATTTAATTTGGTTTTTTTGACACTGATCAACACACAAAGACTCTTTATGTCAAAGTGAAAACAGATCTCTACAAAGTGGCCTAAATTAATTACAAATAATAAACACAAAATAATTGATCGCTTAAGTATTCACCTACTTTAATATGGCTCATCAAATCATCACTAGTGCAGCCAAATGGTTTTAGAAGTCACATAATTAGTTAAATGGAGATCTGTGTTTGGAGACACGTGTGCAGTCAAGGTGTTGCAATTGATTGCAGCAAAAATACACTTGTGCCTAGAAGATTCAACTGATGGTGGGTCAGTACCCTAGGAAAAACTACACCATGAACACAAAAGAACACTCCAAGCAACTCCGTGATAAGGTTATTGAAAAGCACAAGACAGGAAATAGAAAGAAGAAAATGTCCAAGTCACTGACTGTCCCTTGGAGTACAGTTAAGTCAATCATCAAGAAATCAAAAGAATATGGCACAACTGTATATCTGCCTAGAGCAGGCCATCTTCAAAAACTGAGTGACTGTGCAAGAAGGGGACTAGTGAGGAAGGCCACCAAGAGACCTATGACAACTCTGGAGGAGCTACAAGCTTCAGTGACTGAGATGGGAGAGACTATGCCTATAGCAACTGTTGCCCGGGTGCTTCACCAGTTGCAGCTTTACAGGAGAATGACAAGGAGAAAGCCACTGTTGAAAAAAAACTCAGATGAAACCTTGGCTAGAGTTTGCCAGAAGGCATGTGGGAGACTCTGAAGTCAGCTGGAAGAAGGTTCTATGCTACGATGAAACCAAAATTGAACATTTTTGCCACAAGACTAAAGTCTATGTTTGGTGTAAGCCAAACACCGCACAGCATCAAAGACACACCATCCCTACCGTGAAGCATAGTGGTGGCTGCATCGTGCTGTGGGGTTGCTTTACTGCTGCAGGCCCTGGAAGGCTTGTGAAGGTGGAGGGTAAAATGAATGCAGCAAAATACAGGGAAATCCTAGAGGAAAACTTGATGCAGTCTGCAAGAGAACTGCAACTTGGGAGAAGATTTGCTTTCCAGCAAGACAATGACCCAAGCATAAAATCAAAGCTACAGAAGAATGGCTTAAAAACAACAAAGTTATTGTCCTGAATGGCCAAGTCAGAGTCCAGATCTCAATCCAAATGAGCTTTTGTGGCTGGACTTGAAAGCAGCTGTTCACTCACAATCCTCATGCAATCTGATAAGAGCTTGAGCAGTTTTGTAAAGAAGAATGGGGAAAATTGCAGTGTCCAGATGTGCAAAGTTGAGAGAGACCTATCCACGCAGACTCAAGGCTGTAATTGCTGCTAAAGGTGCATCTACTAAGTACTGACCATTACTTAACCTTTTCTTCTGTAGTGATAATTTCTTTATTTTTCTGGGTTGTACTTTCATTTAAGTTTAGTGGTGTGTACTTCTTATCAGAATTGCATATACTTCTATATAGTGCTGGATCATGTTGTTGTTAATGAAAGCATATCCTTAGAAGTTTTATTTGACCATTGTATAATTCTTTTATGTCTGTTATTCCTCTTCCTCCTTCTCTACAAGATAGTGTTAACCTAAGTGTTAATTGTGTTTCCAAAATATGTCATTTCAATTCTTATGTCTCTTTGTAAATTTTCCAGATCAGTTTCAGACCAATATTATGCAGAAACAATACATTAATATCGGTATATTAAAGTGTTAATTGCTTTTTACTATGGCAGACTTTTTTAAGCCTTGAAGTAGATTCTGTCGAAAGTGTTCCCTTTATCACACTATTACCTATTTTCTTTGCTTGTTGGTATCTTAGATGCATATATGTTTCATATTCATCCATCGGTTGTATTGTTTTATATTCTTCTAGCTCTTTTGCACCTCTCTTTATGTCTACCTACTCCAAAGTTCATGTTTATATCTTTAGAAAATATTTATACTATTTCTTTATAGTTTATAACCAATTAATAGGATGATATTTTGATAATAGGGCGTCAATTGTGATTTCTCCGTAAGGTAAAGGATATGTTTCACATATTTTCTGAAATTTAGGCACTTTTTTCAGGATATTTCAGAAAATTGTTGATATGTATTAATAGTTATGGATGAAATGAAGTAAATTTTTTATACCAATCATCATAAATATTACCATTGCTGCTATTTTTCCAGTTGTGGCTATTTATTATTATTATTAGCTGTTTATATTTACACAATTTGCATCATTGGTTGTTTGTCAGTATTTGACACTTTAACACAATGTTTTTCATTGTTCTATTGTGAATGTCTGCAGGAAAATGACTCTCAGGGTACTATCTGGAGACATAATGCATATGTACCTGGGCAATAAATTTGAACTTTCAACTCTTTCTTAAGTACCCTGAATTGACTCTTTTTGTTGATGTCTAGCTCTTGACTTTGGCAGCAATGTTTAGTACAAAGACACAAACCAGTCAGGTCAGTAACCAGTGAGCTAAAGGCTGAGCAACTATACACTGAGGACAAGGGCCTTTTCTGGAATACGAATTCCTGGTACTTTTTAAATACACAGATGAAATTATTCTGCTTCCCATTCTACTGTGGATAGGCTGAGAGAGATAGGGCATTTGTTTTTGGAGCAAAGGAAGATGGGAGGTGACTTGATAGAGGTTTACAAGAGTTGTTGATAGAGTGGACAGCCAGAGACTTTGTCCAAGTGTGGAAATGGCTAATATGAGTGGGGATAAATTTAAGGTGATTGATGGAAAGTACAGAGGAAATGCTAGTAAGTATTCCACAGAGAGTGGTGAGTGCATGGAAAGTGCTGGTGGAGGCAGATTTATTAGAGACATTTAAGAAAAGCTTAGATAGGAACATGGACGATCAAAAAATGGAGGGCTATGTCAGAGGGAAGGGTTAGATTAATAATCTTACAGTAGGTTAAAAGGACAACACAATATCCTGGGTTGAAGGGCCTTCACTATGCTATAATGTTCTATGTTCTATGTTTTTTATGTTTACTCACTTGGACTTACCTTTATGGGATTCAAACATTTTTATCAGGAAATGGGCTTCTTCAATGATTTTATCTTCAATAGTTTTCTTGCCCATCCCAAAGTCCCGTAGAGTGGACATGGTGAACCTTCGCATTTGCCTCCAGGATTCGCCGTTTCCAAAAAAAATCCCTATAATTATTGTGACAACTTGTCAATGCAACCTGCTACCCAAATTAAAACGGATCAAAAATGAGTAAATATGCTTTCTATCTAATGGAGTTATAGTGGTGACCTATTGCTACCGGACCTACGTTAAGCAATTCACTACTCAACTCTTAATTAATTTGGAGCTTTCATTTTAACTTCCCAACACAAATATCAATGGGGCAGCACGGTAGTGTAATGGTTAGCATAAGGCTTTGCAGAACAGGTGACCGGGGTTTATTTCCCACTGTTGCCTGTAAGGAGTTTACAACTTCTGTGATCACGTGGGACGGAAAAGCCTGTTCTGCAATGTAGCTCAACAAATAATTAATGAAACAACGTTAACCCAGGTTAACAACTTAAGTCATGAATTCTATTCATCCCTCCCTGCCAAAACTGCACCCAATCAGCGAGGAGGAGCATGCGAGGAAGCAGTGATATCTCTTCGGTATGTGGCGGAAGCTTACGAAACAGTAGTGCTTCATGGCAGATTTTGGAGTTGGTTGCATCCAATCAGTGAACGGGATTTATTAGAAAGCTGAATAATAATAAGGTAGGAGCAAGCCGAGTGGTCATTGTATGAGTGGGCCAGTGTTGGAGTGCCATTGGCTCATTGGGCTTAGGCAATATCAGGCTGATAAGTTTCCTTTCCTTCTTCTTTATTCTTCATTCCTCATTTGTTAGGGCCCAGTCAGTGCAGCAAGGAGGGCTCCAGGGCTGTGTTTAGTTCTGTGTGTGAGCTGTGGGAACTTTGGGAGTCCATCTCCCTCCTGGATCACCATATCTGCACCCGGTGCACTGAGCTGTAGCTCCTCATCAAATATGTTAAGGAGCTGGAACTGCAGCTCAATGACCTTTGACCCATCTGGAAGTCATAGATAGGAGCTGCAGGAAGCTGGTCGCCCCTAGGATTCAGGAGTGCGTTATCTGGGTGACTGCCTGGAGAAGGAAGGGAAATGGGCAGCCACAGAGTACCCCTGTGGCCTTTACCCTCAATAATAGCTCTGGATACTGTTGAGGGGGATGACCCACTGCATGGAGCCGCTGTAATGGGTCGATGAATACAAGACTGAAAGGTGTTATATATGAGCATCTCCCAAACAATGTCTTATTTGGAAATGATCTCTAGTTCAGCAGATTATCAGTAGATGCCTTATTTTGTTCACTTCTGAGTGGTTTGATCCAGCTGCATCTGAGCAAAACCAGTTCACAAAATGGAGGTTGCAGAACAGTCTCACAAAATGGTGGCATCCATTGCTTCTACCACAATGGCCAGAACAAAGACATCTGGTTTGCCATTTTCCATTGTTGTTGACTCATTGTGGTTAGATGTTTTCTTTTATACTTAATTATTTCATGGCCAACAATACAACATACCTACACCAAACACCAAGAAAACACCTCTGTTCTTACATTGCCATTTAACTTCCTAGGTCATGACTGTCCAATCACATGCCTGTACTAGGGATAAATTATGGTAGCCAATGCTCCCAATAATCTGCATGTGTATTGTTACTGGGATCAATATTGGCAAAGATAACAGGTAGAACAAATTCTTTTATCACAATCTTTTATAGCACCCTGCTGGAAGTCCAGCTTTGTGACTCATTTCACCCCACCCCCCCCCCCCAATAGTACCACACTCCTTTTGTACCACACTCTTTTTCTACACCAATGAAAATTTCTGCATGGATAAATCACCTGGGTATAATGAAATTATATTGAGCACAGTTTGCAAAGGATTGCAAAGACATTTGAAGATGCTCCCAGCTTCTCACATCATAGATAGATAGATAGATAGATAGATACTTTATTCATCCCCATGGGGAAATTCAACTTTTTTCTAATGTCCCATACACTTGTTGTAGCAAAACTAATTACACACAATACTTAACTCAGTAAAAAAATATGATATGCATCTAAATCACTATCTCAAAAAGCATTAATAATAGCTTTTAAAAAGTTCTTAAGTCCTGGCAGTAGAATTGTAAAGCCTAATGGCATTCGGGAGCATTGACCTCTTCATCTTCATCCACCCCACCTCTCCCCAACCTACCAAATCTTCCCCTCACCTGGTTTCATTTCTATCCTCCCAGTTTCTCACTTCATCCACACTCTTTCTCCACCCACCCACCTTCCCCTCAATTGACTTCCCCTATCACCTTCCATCTTGTATTCCTTCCCCTTACTCCAGCTTCTTATTCTGGCTTCCAACCCCTTTCTTTCCAGTCACAATTAAGCTCGGCTTGATATGTTGACTCTTTATTCCTCTCCATTACTCTGGAATTTCAGTACCTGCATAATCTTGTGTGTTCATGTTGTGTCTGAGACCCTTGCAAGCTTTACACTTTAGAATAACAAGCCTACAACAAGAACTGAACTGAGCAGAATGAGGATGGAACCAAATGTAACATAGGTTTGATAATAATGATAGTGAGAGTTACCAACGCACTGCGTTACATCATGAATTATCGGGACGTGAGGTCTTCCTGCAAACTGATCTGGATGGTTGATAAGAGCATCCTTCACTGTCTCGTAGCCAGACAGAACCACCACTCTCATTGTCCCAAGCTTGATGCTGAAGATTGGACCATATTTCTCAGACAGCTGAAATAGGAAAAACACGTTTACATCATTAACTTAAACAATTAAATCCTTGTTTTTTTTAATATTCAGTTATATTATCACTTCATCAGAAATGGCCACTAGCGTACAGCCCATAAACTACACTCAGTGGCCACTTTATTAGGTACACCTGCTCATTAATGCAAACCTCTAATCAGACAATCATGTGGCAGCAACTCAATGCACAAAAACATGCAGACATGGTCAAGAGGTTCATTTGTTGTTCAGTCCAAACATGAGAATGGGGGAGAAATAAGTGACTTTGACCGTGGAATAATTGTTGGCACCAGACAAGGTGGTTTGAGTATCTCAGAAGCTGCTGACTTCCTGGGATTTTCATGCACAAAGGTCTCTAGAGTTTACAGAGAGTGGTGCAAAAAGTGAACAAAACATCCAGTGAGTGGCAGTTCTGTGGATAAAAACATACTGTTAATGGGAGAGGACAGAGGGCAATAGCCAAACTTATTCAAGCTGACTAGAAGATGACAGTAACTCAAATAACCACATATTACAACAGTGGTGTGCAGAAAAGCATCAATGAATGCACAGCATGTTGAACGTTGAAGTGGATGGGCTACAGCAGCAGAAGCCCACACCAGGTCCCACTCCTGTACCAGATAAAGTGGCCACTGAGTGTACATCATCCATTCCTAACACTCCTCTACACTTGCTTCCACCATTCAGGGCAGTTGAAGGTCTTCATTTTATATATTTATTTGTTTGCTTGTTAATTCATTTTTTTTTAAGATATACAGCACAGAACAAGCCCTTCTGGAGCTACAAGCCTCACTACTCAGCAACCCTCCTAGTTAACCCTAGCCTAATCACAGAACAGTCTGTAATGTCCAATTAATGTACTAACCAGTACATCTCTGGACTGTGGAAGCAAACCAGAGCATCCGCAGGAAACCCATGCTCCTCGCGAGGAGGAGGTACAAACTCCTTATAGACAGCGTCGGAACTGAACTCTGAACTCCGATTCCCTGAGCTGTGATACATGAACCACTTTGCTACCACGGCATCCCAAAGTGTTTTATAATTACATTTAAAGCAAGGATATTCCATGATTCCTTTGCTCTTCCAAATTCACTGCTTCAGCTGACTTCTGCCACCTCTATATCCTTCAAGGGCTCTGGGTGATTCTATCCTCTTAAACCTTATATACACTGGCTTTTTATTTTTGACTAAGTTTATAACATTTATATTTCAAATGTTTAAAGTTCAAAGTACATTTATTATCAAAGAATGCATGCAGTATACAACCTGAGATTCATCTTCCCACAGACAGCCACAAAAGAACAAAACACCATGGAACCCATTCAAAGAAAACATCAAACACCCAATGCAGAACAAAAGATCAAGTGGCAAAGAACAAGGGAAAAAGACAGAATATAAAACATCAAAACCACAGCATCCTTGAAACAGTCCAGGAAAGTTCAGCTTAGTTCCATGTAGCACAGTGTAGTTCGTTGCCTGCAAGCCGCAGAGCCTGTCTACGCTGATGAAAATCACACAAACTAGCAGTAAGAAAGGAGTCAAATCACAAGCAAGTAACCAGAAGCCAGAAATACATATAACATGAACTGCAGGGTCCTCTAAAAGCAGCCAGAAATGGAGTCAATCATTGGCATGTACCAGGTTTATTGGCATCCAGACCACACACTCAGCTGGTAAACCTCATCGACCTCCTTCAGAGATGAAAAAGCACCAGATTGCTTAATCGACCCAAAAAGACACCATCAAAATGTAAATCGCAGGTTCCAATTGGACTTAGCTTAATAAAATAATCATCTTTGATAGAAGAAGTAAAAGAAATAGTTTAGTGAGCTGTCTGAAGGACAATGCCATTGGTCACATTTGTATGCTGGCACCATCTTCTTCACCTGAACAGGAACCTTTATCATTTCTGTACATTTCAATTGTAAGGATAGAGTACACTATTAATGGCAAGACCCTTATTGGTATTGATGAGAAGAGGGATCTTGGGGTCCAAGTTCATTGCCCCCTGAAAGTGGCTACATAGGTCTATAGGATGGTTCAGATGGCAGATAGCATGCTTGCCTTTGTCAGTCGAGGTATTGAGTTCAAAGTTCTGGAAATTATTTTAAAAACTCTAGTTAGACTGTATTTCATTCAGTTCTGGTTCCCCATTATTAGAAGGATGTTGAGGCTTTGGAGAGGGTGCAGACGAGGTTTACCAGAATGTTGCCTCATTAGAGAGCACGTGCTATCATGAGTGGCAGGTTCAGATTTGAGTTGCTTTCTCTGTCGAACCAGAGGCTGTGGGGGTGGGGGGGGGGGGGGATGTGATGGCGCTTTATAAGATTATGAGAGGCACAGATAGAGTGGACAGACAATATCTTTCTCTTCAGGTTGAAAGGTCTAATACTAGATGACATGCATTTAAGGTGAAGTAGACTAATTTCAAAGATGTGAGAGGCAAAATTTTTACAGAGAGAGTAGTGGATGCCTGTAATAGACAATAGACAACAGGTGTAGGAGTAGGCTATTCGGCCCTTTGAGCCAGCACCGCCATTCACTGTGATCATGGCTGATCATCTCCAATCAGTACCCCGTTCCTGCCTTCTCCCCATATCCCTTGACTCCGCTATCTTTAAGAGCTCTATCTAACTCTTCCTTGAAAGCAACCAGAGAATTGGCCTCCACTGCCTTCTGAGGCAGAGTATTCCACAGATCCACAACTCTCTGCCTGTAATGTGCTGCCTGGGGTGATGATACATTAGGGACTTTTAAGAGACGTTAAGATAGGCACATGAATGTGAGGGAAATTGAGGGTCATGGACATTGTATAGGGAGAGGAGCTTAGCTTAATTAGCCATTTGTCACTTGGCAGGCCGAAGGGCCCGTTCCCGTGCTGTGGTGGCATCCGTTAGTCTCGCGAGACCATGGATGTGCGCCTGAGCTGTAATCTATATTCCATGTTCCATAACCACTCTGGTCATCCAAACTCACATTACCTTGACATCCTGTAGCGTGCGCATCAGCTGGTCTTCAAACAATTTCCACATGTTAGAGGTGGATTCTCCCTAAGGCAGCTGCTCTCAGTTAACACTCCCTTGCACCATTCTATTAATATCTGAATTTGCGTATGCTTAAAATAACTTTTAATACAAATTACATTCTACAATACAACAACATGTAGACAATAACAGTGACACATTCACAAACACCAACTAAACTTAAATGTTCCCATCGCTGTCAACAAAGGGTTCCGGAACATCTCCATGGACACCGCAAGTTTCCTCACCGGGCTGTCCGCCTAGGCAGAACCCCGCCCCCGCTACCCGATTCCAAGAGCCAAGGTTTGCTATCGCTGTCAATGCCAGGAGCAAGTTTCCTAATTTGCGAAGAGAGAGCGGCGAAAGATGCGTCACAGCTCACCTTCAGCTGCTGCGCAACAGAGGACTTTCTGATCTGTGGGTTATTCCCCTGGACACTGGTGTTGCTGAAAGATCAACTTGATGCCAGACGCCCTTTGGTCTGTCAGCGCATCGAGATTTCCGCAGAGGGATTCTGCCGACTGGCACATCTCTGCCTGCGGGACTCGGAGTACGTGCTGAAGTCCACTAGGCGCGACTACCGCAAAGGCTCGGTAGGGAAGAGCTACAGTACAGTTCTAAGTTGAAAGTAAATATATTATCGAAGTATATATATCATCATTTACAACCCTGAGATTTGCTTTCTTTCGGGCACAGTAAACCCAAGAACCATAACATCGAATCAGAAGGACCATGCCCAATAGACGTTGTGCAAAAGGCACCGCACTGTACAAACACCAAAGATAAACAAATAAGATGAATACACAGATAACTAGCTAACACACCGAGGGATTTAAAGTTGCTGACCCTTTCCACCTCTGATCCCCCGATAAGAACTGGTTCGTGGATCTCTGTTTTCCTCCTCCTGAAGTCAATAATGAGCTCTTTGAACTTGTTGAGATTGCTGTTGAGGTTACACTTAGCCAGGTTTTCAATCTCACACATATATGCAGATTCATCACCACCTCAGATTCAGCTAACAACAGTGGTGTCGTCAGCCAATTTAACTATGGCATTGGAGCTGTGCTTAGCCTCTCAGCCATAAGTATAAAACGGGGTTAAGTACAAAGCCTTCTGGTTAACCTCTCCTATGCTGTTGGAGATTGTGGAGGAGATGTCGCTGCCAATCCGAATTGTCTGGGGTTTCTAAGGGAGGAAATAAAGACTCCATTTGAATGAGGGTTCTTCCACTACTGGATAGAGAGTGGCCGTGTCGGGCGAGAAATCCTCTCAATCAGCTCGTTATTATTCTCATATAAGTCCAGTGTGTGATAGATGTCATTCTGGCACAGCTTCTTTAACCCATATATTTTGGTCATCTTCTTCTTTGAAAAATTATTGGGAAGATATCTTTGTTATTATTTCAACTGTATTGAATATTGATTTACAATCTCATCCTATTACAGCAATTTTTTGGTTTATCAATGATAGAACCACATCACTTAACATCTTTAGCGCGTCGGATGGTAGCATTTATTACATTAGTGGCTAAAAGATCTATTCTGCTGAATTGGAAAGAGATTAATCCCGTCACCACATTTCACTGGTTCTCTCAAACTATGTTATGTTTAAACTTAGAAAAAATCAGAAGTGTTCTATATGATCCGTCCATTAAATCTGAAAAGACCTGGAGGCCTTTTATTCAACACTTTCATATCATGTGATTTGACCTTTTTCCAAACCTATTTTCTTGTTTTAATATATGCAGAGAGGTTCGGAGTTAATGACACTAATGGTTCTTTCTTTTTTTGATGTTACAGACAGCCCATGTTCTTTTCGTTTTCTTAGTGTGTTGCCCTAAGGCATTTATTTAGCTTTATTACATTTTCGCTTTAGTAATTCGCTTGTAATTATTTTCTAGTTAAAGTTAAGGTTGTTGAAAGTAAATTCGTTGTCTGTGATGTAACGCGGTATGCGATGACGTCACACCACGTTTCGCCACATCTTGTGGGTAAATACCGGTTTGGAGAAACGGGAAGGAGGGGGCTTGTGTGTGCAGGATCAGCGCAAGAAAAGTTTTCATTCTACGCACTAAGAAACATCATAGAAGCAACGCCCTAAGTTCCTAAGATAATTGATATGTTGAAGTAAAAATACTAACGCTGATTCTGTTAAAAGTAATGACGGTTGGTAAAATTTATTTTCCTGTGCTATTGAAAGTGTTACTGAATAGTTTGTGTGAAGTGTATTTAAAGCCTGTTGATGGCGTAGGTAGATTCTGAATGTATGTTATACTTTAATGTAATATAGTTTGTTGTAGTTATACTTTTACAAGTATTTATGATGTAAATGTAATGCCAAGGAAACAAATACTGTATATATTTTGTATTGTTTTATCAACAGTTTTCACCATACGTTAATGTGGAAGAGTGAACAGTAAACGGTTAATCTTACTGCGATCCTGCCCTCTTGACTATGGTTTACCTCGGTGTTTAGTTCAGATTTCCTACACCTGTACAAGAAAACTAAACTTAGTTTTTGGTTAGTATTGTTTAGATTAAATTTTTTGGGGGGGTATATATATATTATTTTTCTTTTTGGATATGTTAATCCTTTCTTCTATGTATACTATATTTGTACTTGAACAATTTTGGGAGGTTTATTACCCTTCTATTAACTGAATATATATTTTAACCATAAACAATGTAATCCCAATAATTGTGCATTAATATTATGTTATATCCATTATTTTGATATTAATAAAAAGATTGAAAAAGAAAAGAGAAATCCTTTCAATTATTGTGGAAGTTAATATTTTAAAATATTAACTTAACACATTGACCTAGGTGTTGCACTTTTTTTTCTTGTAAATATTCATTTATTACGCAAAAAGTATTTGGCGAAGTCCTCCTCATGTCGAAACACTGACTAACTTTATCTAGAACAGGCAGTATTTGCAACAAGAATTTAAATTTTTTTAAATTAATGTTCGGGATATGGGCGTCGCCAGCTAAACCAGCATTTATTGCCCATCCCTAGTTGCCCTTGAGAAGGTGACGATGAGCTGCTTTCTTGAACCGCTGCAGTCCCTGAGGTGTAGGTACACCCACAGTGCTGTTAGGGAGGGAATTCCATGATTTTGACCCAGCGACAATGATGGGATGGCGATATGTTTCCAAGTCAGGAAGGTGAGTGACTTGGAGGGGGAGTTTCAAGTGGTAGTTGCCTTTGGAAGTTGCGAAAAAATTGTGTAACTTTTCTGCCATGTTTCCTGGAATACTGAATTGAATTGCTAACAACATTGCCAGGCCCTCCGTAGGACTGGTACACAGTGTTCAGTATTTACTGGTCTGGGTCGTGACTCCTCTTACCTCCATGAAACTTCGGTCGGGCTTCTTCAGATCCAGGAGGTGCAGGTTCCCGATGATCGGAAGAGGAGTGGGTCCCGGGGGGAAGTTGAGCTCCACGTGAGATTTAGACCCATTGCGAAAATAAACGAGAAACAACGCGGTGAGGGCGCAGAGAAGCACCAAAGTCACAGCGTCCAGTGAGTAAACACCGTCGAACGACATCTCCGGCTCCCTTGGACTTCAGCCTTTTCCAGCGATCAGGAGCAGGGTTCCAGGGCAAACACTGAGTGAACTCGGAAGTACTGTAATGACTCGTTCTGCAATTGGAGAGAGGTTAACGGCATCCAAGAGCAATGTCGCTGTATGGCTACACTTGTTGCTCCAGCAACAACCATAGCCACTCCTCCCAGAATCCAGTTCAATAATAAGCGCACCAGAGCAAACAACATTGTGGGGCTACAGGGAAGGAGGTGACAATCCCCATTTCGCTCACATGAAACAGAATGCTTTGGAAACGCGCCCCAAAGGGGGCGGCATCTGAGTGAGAAGTTCACGTTTTAGGTTAGAAAGTTATTTGACGTGAAAGTGGTTACATTTTTAGCATACACCTGTGCGTATAATGTTCAGTTCGGCTGTAAGGTAGAACAGTACATTATAGTTGGACTATAACAAATCACTGAGCGGGAGTGCGAGTAGAGAGCTGCATTTTCACTTAGGGTAGCACTCAAGATAAAAAAAAGGCAGCCCTTCGCGGCAGTTTTTCCAGAGTTGGACTGCGACCAGTCACTGGGCAGGATACATTAGAATGAGCGAACACAAGTTTCCTACCCTGGGAAAAGTTTCACTGCCCACGTAATAGTCTTTCTGTAGATGGTTAGAGATAACCGGTGCTTCGAATGTGAGCTGGGTCCTTTGTTCAGGGGGAGATGAAGAGGGAAGACGCTGGAGATAAGTGACTGTAGGATTCAACCCGGTGGTGTTGCAAGCACGTGGCTGGGGTCAAACCCAAGTGCAGGACACAGGCGCGGAGACAGAGTCGGGAGGCGTTAGCACTGTAGCGAGCGTGGAATAGAGATCCAAGAGAGTCTTAACGCGGAGACCAGGTTCACGTAGAGGATCCAGGAAATGATGCGGAACTTAGAACTGTCAGTCCTAAAGAACCATGAACCGAGATTCCTCATACAAGAGTCGACCAACGAACTGGCAGCTCCTTGTTGTGATTCCAGGGTCTTTATGCTGCATTTTCTGATGGGAAGCAGGTGTGTGTAATTAGTGGAACGAGGAAATTAGACGAGGGGGTTGAGGCCCTATTACTGAGGTAATAGCAAGGTGGGGCATGCCCGACGGTACCACGACAGGTGGAGGACCATGATTCGATGGAACCAGGTGCCGAGATGGATGGAGGATCGGAGAATATGAATTTTGGGAAGAGTTGAACTCCAACTTGTTCACATTCGACTGTTTAATTATAAAGGGCAGTTTTTGTTTCTTTTTTCTTTATTAACCTTTTAATTAAGTTAGGATTCATAAATATAATGTCTGCAGTGTGCTGTCTGTTATTTCTTGGCACTGATTTGTAACAGGGTAGCAATTTACACAGCATCCACACAAACCAGGGTTTGGGGTGGGAGAGCCGTCTCAGTCTCACGGGCAGTGTTTTGATCCTTGTGTGAGATGTGGGAATTCTGGGAGACCTCTAACCTCCCGGATAACCACATCTACACTGGGTCCGCTGAGCTGCAGCTCCTCAGCGAGAAAATTAAGGAAATGGAGAGGCAGTTCAATGATCTTGGGCTTATACAGGAGAATGAGGAGGTGATGGGTAGGAGGTACAGGGAGGTAGTCACCCGTAGGTTACAGGTAAATATGTGACTGTCAGAAGTGGGATAATAAGTATCCCACTTTGGATATTGTTGAGGGGGACGACCTACGAGGTCTCTGGCACTGAATCTGGTGCTGTGGCTCAGAAGAGAAGAGAAGAGAGGTGAAGAGGACTGCAGTGGTGATTGACGAGTCCATAGTCAGAGGGATAGCGACGAGATTCTGTGGGTGAGATAGAGACACCCGGATGGTATGTTGCCTCCCGGGTGCCAGGGACAGGGAAGTCTCGGATTGGGTCCATGGTAGGGAGAGGTTGAGCAGCTTCAAGTCTTGGTACATAATGACTCCAAATAAAATAGGTAGGATGGGTGAAGAGGTCTAGAAGAGAGACTTTAGGTAGCTAGCTAGAAAGCTAAAAAGCGGGACATCCAGGGTAATAACCTCTGCATTGCTGCCCGTGCCATGCACCAGTGGTCAAGAATAGAATGATCTGGCAGATGAATGCGTGGCAGAGGAACTGGTGCAGGGGACAGGATTTCAAATTTCTGGATCATTTGGATCTTTTCTAGGGAAGGCATGATCCGTACACAGGGACGGGCTACACCAGAACCCGAGGGGGACCAATATCCGTGTGGACAGGTCTTCTAGAGCTGTTCAGGAGGGTTTAATCTAATTTGCCAGGGGAATGGGAATTAGAGTGACAGTGCTGAGGATGGGGTAGTCGGTTTACAAACAGACAGGGTGTAGTGAGACTCCTAGGAAGAAGTGGCTGATGACAGGGCAAAATTGCAGTCAACAGGATGAGCTGCAATGCAAAAGGCAGACAAAATTGGAAAGAGTGAATATAGGACTGATGATGCTATATTTTAATGCACGCAGTATACACAATATGCTAGACGAATTTGTAGCACAATTACTGATGGGCATAAAATGTCATGGACAAAAGAAGATTATAGCTGGGAGCTTAGCGTCTAGGGTACATGTTGCATTGAATGGACAGGCCGGTAGGCAGAGGGGATGGCGTGGCTCTGTTGTTAACAAATATTATCAAATCTTTCGAAAGAGGTGACGTAGGATAGCAAGGTGTTGCATTATTGTGCATAGAGCTAAGGATCTGCAAGGGTAAAAAGACTGATGAGAAATATATACAGACCTTCAAACAGCAGTAAAGATGTCTGCAAATTACAATCGAAAACAGAAAATGTATATCAAAAGGAGGTATTTCAATATGCAGGTAGATTGGGAAAATTAGAATGGTGCTGGAACCCAAGAGGGGGGTTTTCTAGAGTGCCTACGAGATGGCCTTTTAGAATAGCTCGTGGTTGAGCCCACTAAGGGATCAGCTATTCTAGATTGGGTGTTGTGCAATGAACTGGCTTTAGGTAAAGGAACCCTTAGGAGAGAAGTGATCATAATATGATGGAAATCACCCTGAAATTTGAGAAGCTAAAGTCAAATGAATCAATATTACAGTGGAGTAAAGAAAATTACAGAGGCATGTGTCAGGGTCTGGTCCGGTCCGGAATCCACGTTCCAGGTCTTGATCCGGTCCAAGTGCTCTGGACTCCGGGTCTTGCAACTGTCCCTCCCGGCCCCTTTGAGCCTGTTAAGATCATCCTGGATCGAGGAAGCACACCTATGGCCAATTTGGCTGCAGGTGTTTATAAGGGGCTGTGGGACGGAAGACCGGGTGGGTGGTCATTTTGTTCTGCATCCTGTTAGCTCTGAAGCTGGTTTAACCAGCTCTATACCTGGTTCGTTTGCCCCGAATCCTGCTCCGTATCCTGCCTTTTGCCTGGTCTGCAACCGGCTCTCTATTCCGCTCTGCAACCCACTCTGTACCTGTTTTACCCGGTTCGTCATGCTTTTCCTGCTCCTCTCGGGTGCGCTGGCCCTGCCGTCCCGTCTTATTCGTCTTGCCCGCGCTTTCAGTTGCCTTTACCAATGTACCCGGTGGATCACTGTAGTTCTGCTGCTCACCCTGGACCCAGCTTCCTACCCGTTGCCTCCATCGGGCGGATCCAGCCGGACTGCCGCTGCCCAGCGGGGATTCTGCCCCCTCCTACCCGTTGCTTCCGTCGGGCGGGTCTGGCCGGACCGTCGCTGCCCGGCGGGGGTTCTACCTTTTCCACCTATTGCTCCCTAAGGGTTGTGCCCTGCACCTGCCCAGGTGTCCGCGCCTTGCCCAGGCCTCTGTGTGTTTTCCGCCTGGGAGGCGGCCCTGCCTGGGATCCCTGCCGCCCGCCATGAGGAATCTGCCTGCCTGCCCGCCCCGAACTGCGGGATCTGCCTGCCCGCCTGCCTGCCTCGTCTGAACTCTTGGATCCAGCCCCGCCTGCATTAACCCTTAAATGTCATGGCATTCCCATCCTGTCCTTCCCCTAGTACTTCAGTGTCTGCATCCTGCATTTGGGTCCATCCGGCCCCGTTCCTGACAGCATGAGAGAGGAGCTAGCCAAAAGTGATCAGAAAGGAACACTAGCAGGGATGAAGGCAGAGCAACAATGGCTGGAATTTCTGGGAGCAATTCAGAAGGTGCAAGAGATACACATCCCAAAGAGGAAGGAATATTCTGAAGGCAGAATGACATGACTGTGGCTTACAAGAGAAGTCAATCCCATCCTAAAAGCCAAAGAGAGATCATATAATAGAGCAAAAATTCATGGTAAGTCAGACAAGTGAGAAGCTTTTAAGAGCTAACAGAAGGCAACTAAAAAGTCATAAAGAAGGAAAAATGGAGCACAAAGGTGAAGTAGCCAATAATATTAAAGAGGATATCAAAAGTTTCTTCAGATATATTAAGTGGAAAGGAGAGGCGAGATTAGATAATGATGCTGGAGAGGAAGTAATTTTGGGACAAGGAGTGGTGAATAGACTGAGTATTTTGCATCGGTCTTCACTGTGGAAGACACTAGCAGTATGGTGGAGATCCGAGAGTGTCTAGGCCAGAAGTGTATGATGTTGCTATAATTATGCTAGGGCTCTTGAGAAAATAAAAGATCTGAAGATAGAAAGGTCACCTAGTCCATATGGTCTACAGCCAGGGCTTTGAAATAGGTGGCTGAAGAGATTGTGGAGACATTAGGAATGCTCTTCCAAGAATCACTAGATTGTGGAATGCTCCTGTAAGACTAGAAAATTGAAAATGTCACTCCACTCTTCAAGAAGGGAGAGAGGCAGAAGAAAGGAAATTATAGGTGTTAGTCAAACTTCAGTAGTTGGGAAGATATTGGAGTCAATTGTTAAGGATGTTGTTTCAGGGTACTCGGAGGCACTAGATAAAAACGGCTATAGTCAGCATGGTGTTGCAAGGGAATGACTGGGGACGAGGCCAAGTGCAGGGCACAGGCACGGAGGCAGGCTCGAGAGGCACTAGCACAGTCGCGAACGTGAAACAGGTAACCAGGGGAATCTTGACTCGGAGACCAGATTTACGCAGAGTATCCAGGGAATGGAGCGGAGCTTAGAACTAACGGTCCTAAGGGATCAGGAAACGAGGTTTACACACACTAGAATCGACCAATGAACTGGCGACCCACGACTGTGCCGCCAGAGTTCTTATCCTATATTGTCCAATGGGAACCAGGTGTGCTGCAATTAATGGAACTAGCAACAAATGGGAATCAGACCAGTCGACCAGGTATTGGAGGCCCCTGCCCCGACGGCGCACATCCAGTAGCCGCTGGACGGTGTACGCCGGGTGGTCGTCGATGATTCGGGCAGGTGGAGGAGTTTCGGTCGGAGGACACAAGGGGCTGACAGAAACTGGTTTTAATTGGGAAACGTGAACTGTAGGGTGGATATGCATAGATTTAGGTAGTTTAAGTTGCACTGCTGTGGGGTTGATGATACTTTCGACCTCGGAATGTCCCAGGAAGCGAGGGGCGAATTTCTTAGGCTCGTTCTTGAGAGGAATGTCCTTGTACCGAGAGCCACACCTTCTGCCCAGCCCGATACTCAGTTGCAGGAGTCCGATGGCGATCGGCAATTCTCCGGATATGATCGAAGTAGGGCCGTGCATGTGTCCTCCCAAACCTTACGGCACCGGCCGATATGGGCCTGAACAGACGACACCGCAATCTCCTCCTCTTGAGCGGGAAACTCAAGAGAGCATTCATTGTGTACAGTTTTGGTCTCCAGGGTTAAGGAAGGACATCCTGGCTGTAGAGGAAGTGCAGCGTAGATTCACGAGGTTAATTCCTGGGATGTCAGGACTGTCTTACGCAGAGAGGTTAGAGAGACTGGGCTTGTACACGCTGGAATTAAGGAGATTGAGAGGGGATCTGATTGCAACATATAAGATTATTAAGGGATTGGACAAGATAGAGGCAGGAAATATGTTCCAGATGCTGGGAGAGTCCAGTACCAGAGGGCATGGTTTGAGAACAAGGGGTAGTTCATTTAGGACAGAGTTAAGGAAAAACTTCTTCTCTCAGAGAGTTGTGGGGGTCTGGAATGCACAGCCTCGGAAG
Organism: Hemitrygon akajei; assembly: GCF_048418815.1. Lineage (NCBI taxonomy): Eukaryota > Metazoa > Chordata > Chondrichthyes > Myliobatiformes > Dasyatidae > Hemitrygon > Hemitrygon akajei. The sequence continues at coordinate 10,900,613 of NC_133134.1, read as the reverse complement.
GCAGTGGAGGCCAATTCTCTGGATGCTTTCAAGAAGGAGCTAGATAGGTATCTTATGGATAGGGGAATCAAGGGATATGGGGACAAGGCAGGAGCCGGGTACTGATAGTAGATGATCAGCCATGATCTCAAAATGGCGGTGCAGGCTCGAAGGGCCGAATGGTCTACTTCTGCACCTATTGACTATTGTCTATAAAAGAAGATCTCCGGTGGCAGTACTAACCAGAGAGTTGTGGGTGTAATCTACCCACACGAGGTGGTCACTCCAGGTAGACGGTTTGTCGGTTGTTATGCAATGTAGCGCCGCCTCCAAATCCTGGTTGACCCGTTCCGTTTGCCCGTTCGTCTGTCGGTGGAAGCCGGTTGATATGCTAACGGAGGCACCCAGGGCTTGACAGAAGGTCCTCCACACCTGCGAGATGAATTGGGGACCACAGTCGGAGATGATATCCGTAGGAATTCCGTGGAGGCGGAAGACGTGGCGGACGAGAAGGTCCGCGATCTGCTGAGCTGAAGGGAGTTTAGGGAGGGCTACAAAGTGTACAGACTTGGAGAATGTGTCTACCACGGTGAGTACGGTGGTGTTCGCATGTGAAGGGGGTAGTCCCGTGACGAATCCAGGGCTATGTGCGACCAAATACGACCAGGGACAGGTAGGGGACAAAGTAATCCAGCAGGTGGCCGGTAGGAGGCTTTTCCGCGGACACAGACGGAATAGATAGATAGATAGATAGATAGATAGATAGATACTTTATTCATCCCCATGGGGAAATTCAACTTTTTTTTCCAATGTCCCATACACTTGTTGTAGCAAAACTAATTACATACAATACTTAACTCAGTAAAAAAAAAAATGATATGCATCTAAATCACTATCTCAAAAAGCATTAATAATAGCTTTTAAAAAGTTCTTAAATCCTGGCGGTTGAATTGTAAAGCCTAATGGCATTGGGGAGTATTGACCTCTTCATCCTGTCTGAGGAGCATTGCATCGATAGTAACCTGTCGCTGAAACTGCTTCTCTGTCTCTGGATGGTGCTATGTAGAGGATGTTCAGAGTTTTCCATAATTGACCGTAGCCTACTCAGCACCCTTCGCTCAGCTACCGATGTTAAACTCTCCAGTACTTTGCCCACGACAGAGCCCGCCTTCCTTACCAGCTTATTAAGACGTGAGGCGTCCCTCTTCTTAATGCTTCCTCCCCAACACGCCACCACAAAGAAGAGGGCGCTCTCCACAACTGACCTATAGAACATCTTCAGCATCTCACTACAGACATTGAATGACGCCAACCTTCTAAGGAAGTACAGTCGACTCTGTGCCTTCCTGCACAAGGCATCTGTGTTGGCAGTCCAGTCTAGCTTCTCGTCTAACTGTACTCCCAGATACTTGTAGGTCTTAACCTACTCCACACATTCTCCATTAATGATCACTGGCTCCATATGAGGCCTAGATCTCCTAAAGTCCACCACCATCTCCTTGGTCTTGGTGACATTGAGACGCAGGTAGTTTGAGTTGCACCATATCACAAAGTCCTGTATCAGTTTCCTATACTCCTCCTCCTGTCCATTCCTGACACACCCCACTATGGCCGTGTCATCAGCGAACTTCTGCACATGGCAGGACTCCGAGTTATATTGGAAGTCTGATGCGTACAGGGTGAACAGGACCGGAGAGAGTACGGTTCCCTGCGGCGCCCCTGTGCTGCTGACCACCGTGTCAGACCTACAGTCTCCCAACCGCACATACTGAGGTCTATCTGTCAAGTAGTCCACTATCCAATCCACCATGTGAGAGTCTACTCCCATCTCCGTTAGTTTGTGCCTTAAGATCTTGGGCTGGATGGTGTTAAAGGCACTAGAGAAGTCAAGGAATGTAATCCTCACAGCACAACTGACCCCATCTAGGTGAGAGAGTGATTTGTGCAGCAAATACGTGATAGCATCCTCCACTCCCACCTTCTCCTTATACGCAAACTGAAGAGGATCCTGGGCGTGCCTGGTTTGTGGCCTCAGATTCTGTATTATCAGCCGCTCTATGGTCTTCATCACGTGCGACGTCAAGGCAACAGGTCTGAAGTCATTCAACTCCTTTGGTTGTGGTTTCTTCGGTACCGGGACAATACAGGATGTTTTCCACTGTCTGGGTACTCTTCTCTGCTCCAGGCTCATGTTGAAGATGCACTGTAGTGGTTCTCCCAGCTCAGTCGCACAGGCCCTCAGTAATCGTGGGGAAACTCCATTAATAACATATATTCATTTAAATCAGGTAACAACGCATAAACAGTTTTAAAAAATAAGAGGTCGTCAACATTTGGTCCATAAATATTAATCAAAACCATTTTTCTATTACAAATTGTTCCTTTAACAATCAGAAATCTACCATTGATATCAGTTATAATATCCTCCTGGTTAAAAGGAATATTGGAATCAATAAAAATAGAAACACCTCTAGTTTTACTCTGGGAATTTGCATTAAACTGAGGACCCTTCCAAAATTTTAAAAATTGATTTTTATCACATAACCTGATATGCGTCGCTTGAGCAAAAATTATATCAGGCTGGAAGATTAATATCTTTAAATGTTTTCTTACGCTTAATAGGATGATTCCAACCACGAACATTCCAAGTTAAAACATTTAGCTGTTTAAATATCATCATGGAACTTTGTGTCTGAAAACAATAGTCAGATGCATGTCAGGATAGGATAGTCGAAAATGGCAGAGATGAACAACAATAAAAATAATTGGCGTATGCTCCGGGATTCCATAATGGGAGAAAAAAATAAAAAAATTCCCACCCAAACTACAAAGCCCAGAAACAAGTCGATATCAACCGACGCAAGCCCCAAGCAAAGCATAGACGCGAATACAAATACAAACTCCGCCTTCCTCAGTAAAAAATATTAAACAAAATCTCTGTCTCCCTCTACCGAACATATATCTCAATATAATTAACTTGGAAGGAAAGTGTTTTTCTTGTGTAACAAAACGACCTTCAATTGAAAGTAACCTTCATAACATTAGATAAGGGAAGAAAAACACATCCAAAACAATTCTTGAAATATTTGCACAGAAGGAAAACAATCACCATCTTTAAATTGTCCGGTCTATCTTTAAAACATAAAGAAATCCAAATAATTACTTTAAAAAATCTTTACAAAAGCATATGAAACAAAAAAAACCAATTAATTCATTTAAATGCTGCAGAAAAAAATTCTAAATGGTTCAAACTTATTACAGACTATCAACAGTTCTCCCTTGTCAGGGTCCGGTCTGGTCCGGAATCCGCATTCCGGGTCTCGATCCGGTCCGAGGGCTCCGGACTCCGGGTCCTGCAGTTGCCCCTCCCGTCACCCGTGAACTAGTTAGGACCCTCCTGGCTCAAGGAGGCACACCTGTGACTCATTGAGCTGCAGGTGTTTATAAGAGGCCTTGGGACTGGGACCAGGCGGGTGGTCGTTTTGTTCTGTTTCTCCGCCGGCTCCGAACTCTTCTCTGCATTCTGTTATCCTGCCCGGGCTCAGATCTACTCCTCATCATGCTTCTCTGCCCCGTACCAGTACTGCCAGGTTGGTCCGCTCCCCCACCTTTCTTCCCATGCACTGGTCCCGCTTCTCCGCTCGTTTGTTTTGTTCACGCGGTCGCGCTGTCTGCCGGCCTTTCCCGATTTTCCTGCTATCATGACTGTTGTGTTGGCCACCCTGGACCTATGTCCGTCGGGCGGGTCCGGCCGGTCTGCCGCTGCCTGGAGGAGGTTCTGCCCCGTCCTCCTCTTCCGCCCGAACCCTGGGATTGTGCCCCACACCCGCCTAGGGGTCCGCATCGTGCCCAGACCTCCGGTGTTTCCGCCTGGGAGGCGGCCCTACCCAGGATATATGCAGCCCACCCAGGGAGGGCTCTCCGCCAGCTTATCTAGCCACCTAGACCTGCCTGCCCAAACCCCGGGGACCTACCTGCCTGCCTGCCCGAACCCCGGGGACCTGTCTACCTGAACTCGAACTCCGGGAGCCCGATCTGCTCTGCCTGCCTGAACTCCGGGAGCCCGCTCCGCTCTGCCTGCCTGACACTCTATCTACCTGAACCCCAGCTCTACCCTTGATTACCATGGCATCCCCAACTGCCCTCCCCCTAGTACTTCAGTGTCTGCGTCCTGCGTTTGGGTCCATCCGGCCCCATTCCCGACATCCCTCTAATGTCTTCTGAAATTGAAGCCACCCAAACCCGTCTTTTTCAGAGATAAAAATGTATTTTAAAGTAAAGATATCGGTAGCCATCAAATCTTTCAATCTCATATCTCTTTACACCGCGAGACAATCAAACCATTATAAATCATTCAAGCTTCAGATTCGTCATCGGATGCATCGGATAAAGAATTAATAAAACTCAATGCATCAAGTGGATCATCAAAAAAACGAAAACTAGACTTTTTAACGAAGAGCCTCAATTTCACTGGATATTGAAGAAGTGGAAAAAGCTTTTTTTTCATACGCTGATTTCGTAGTATTTGCTAATCCAGCACGCTTTTTAACAATTTCGCGTGGAAAATCTTCATAGAAACGAATGTCTGAATTCTGATATTGAAAGTTTTTTTCTCGCAAGCTTAATAATACGGTCTTTGTCTCTGAAATGAAGAAAACGCACAACAATATGTCTGTTTTTACCATGACCCAAAAATTTTAAAGTGCCGATTCTATGAGCCATTTCCATATCTGAAGGCTGTAAACAAACCTCCGGAAATAAAGACGGAAACATTTTTGCGAAATAATCCAATATGTCGGCCGATTCTGATTTCTCTTTTAATCCAACAATTCGAATATTGTTCCGACATGATCGAGCTTCGAGATCAATAATCCATTGTTGGGCTTTTTCCAAACGTGAAGAAAGGTCCGCAGTATTTCGACTAACTTCTTTAAGATCAAGGCTCGAAGAGTCGACTTTTCCTTGGAATTTCTCTTTTAGTTAAGTTATTTCAATGCTGATATTACTGATTTGAGATTCTAGTCTCTTTACCCAGGGGGGTTTTCTCTGAGAATCCATTGGTTTTCTTGAGTTTCCCATTGCTTGGGTCCTGATTTCTTTTGGATCTTCTGAGAGTGGCCATAATTATATCTGATCCGACTGAATAAAGTTGAAATTTCAAAGTTTAAATCGGAAAAGGGAGAGATTAAAGGTGGACAAGAAGCGACTAGTCTTACATGTCCGAAACCAGGAGGCGGAGTCCCAAATTAGCTGTTTGACTTCAGAATAGGCTTGTGCATAGCAGACAGGGTAGTGATTGAAGAGACATTGATCTGGAGATCTGTAATTAGTGGTGTTATAGAAACATAGAAAACCTGCAACACAAAACAGGCCCTTCAGCCCACAAAGCTGTGCTGTACACGTCCTTAGAAATTACCTGGGGTTACCCATAGCCCTCTATTTTTCTGAGTTCTATGTACCTGTCCAGGAGTCTCTTAAAAGACCTTATCATAACCACCTCCACCACCGTCGCCGGCAGCCCATTCCATGCATTTACTACTCCCTGCATTAAAAAAAACGTACCCCTGACATCTCCTCTGTACCTGCTTCCAAGAACATTAAAACTGTGCTCTCTTGTGCCAGACATTTCAGACCTGGAAAAAAGCCTCTGACTATACACAAGATCAATGCCTATCAACATCTTATACACCTCTATCAGGTCACCTCTCATCCTCTGTCGCTCCAAGGAAAAGAGGCTGAGTTCACTCAACCTATTTTCATAAGTCATGCTCCCCAATCCATGCAACATCCTTGTAAATCTCCTCTGCATCCTTTCTATAGTTTCCACATCCTTCCTACAGTGAGGCGACCAGAACTGAGCACAGTACTCCAAGCGGGGTCTGACCAGGGTCCTATAGAGTTGCGACATTACCTCTTAGCTCCTGAACTCAATCCCACGATTGATGAAGGCCAATGCACCGTATGCAGTCTTAACCACAGAGTCAACTTGCGCAGCAGCTTTGAGTGTCCTATGGACTTGGACCCTAAGATCCCTCTGTTGCTCCACACTGCCAAGAGTCTTACCATTAATACTATATTCTGTCATCATATTTGACCTACCAAAATGAACCACTTCACACTTATCTGGGTTGAACTCCATCCGTCACTTCTCAGCCCAGTTTTGCATTCTATCAGTGTCCCGCTGTAACCTCTGATAGCCCTCCATGCTATCCACAACACCCTCTACCTTTGTGTCATCAGCAAGTTTACTAACCCATCCCTCCACTGGCTCATCCAGGTCACTTATAAAAAACACGAAGAGTAGGAGTCCCAGAATAGATCCCTGAGGCACACTACTGGTCACTGACCTCCATGCACAATATGACCTGTCTACAACCACTCTGCGGTTGTTCAGGTTTGAGTACAGTTCAACAGGTTTAAGTACAGTCAGGTGTGTCTTGCAAAAAGTTAAACCTAACATTGATAAAGGCAAACTCGAGGAAATCTGCAGATGCTGGAAATTCAAGCAACACACACAAAATGCTGGTGGAACGCAGCAGGTCAGGCAGCATCTATAGGAAGAAGCACTGTCGACGTTTCGGGCCAAGACCCTTTGTCAGGACTAACTGAAAGAAAAGGTAGTAAGAAATTTGAAAGTAGGAGGGGAGGGGGAAGTGTGAAATGATAGGAGAAGACCTGAGGGGGTGGGGTGAAGCTAAGAGCTGGAAAGGTGATTGGCAAAAGGGATACACAGCTGGAGAAGGGAAAGGATCATGGGACGGGAGGCCTCAGGAGAAAGAAAGGGGAAGGGGAGCACCAGAGGGAGATGGAGAACAGGCAAAGAGTGATTGTGAGAGGGGCAGAGTGAGAGAAAAAAAGGGGGGAATAAATAAATAAGGGATGGGATAAGAAGGAGAGGAAGGGCATTAACGGAAGTTAGAGAAATAAATGTTCATGCCATCAGGTTGGAAGCTACCCAGACGGTATATAAGGTGTTGTTCCTTCAACCTGAGTGTGCCTTCATCTTGACAGTAGAGGAGGCCATGGATAGACATATCAGAATGAGAATGGGACGTGGAATTAAAATGTGTGGCCACTGGGAGATCCTGCTTTCTCTGGCGGACTGAGCATAGGTGTTCAGCAAAACGGTCTCCCAGTCTGCGTCGGGTCTCACCAATATATAAAAGGCCACACCGGGAGCACCGGATGCAGTATATCACACCAGCCGACTCACAGGTGAAGTGTCGCCTCACCTGGAAGGACTGTCTGGGGCCCTGAATGGTGGTGAGGGAGGAAGTGTAAGGGCAGGTGTAGCACTTGTTCCGCTTCCAGGAGGGAGATCGGTGGGAAGGGATGGGTGGGACAAATGGACAAGGGAGTCGCGTAGGGAGCGATCCCTGCGAAAAGCAGAAAGGGCGGGGGAGATGTGGAAGTATTACCAGTCAGAGAAAACATTGTGAAGCTAGAGGCTTTACGTTGACATCATACTTCTCTTACTAAAGAATCTTTACTAGTTGGCGAAATTAATTTTCTGATGTTCATAACAGATGTGGTGAATTGTACTGCTCAGACATCTAGTCGTACGGAGAAAATTAAAATTACTGTGAAAGCTGCAGAAAAGTATCTGTATATTACAGGAGTTTCGGGTCTTCCCCCTCAGACCATTAGGCTTCTGAACTTCCGGCCGCATCGTATTCAAGATGTCACTGCTTAATCTGTTCCGTACCCTATGAATTTAATATTAATACATTTTAGTTTGTTGTTTATGTGTAATTCAATTTTAGATTTTATCGTTATCTTCATAACTGCGTTACGTGTTCTACACCCTGGTTCGAAGAAATGTTGTCTCACTTCTATGTAGATTATATACCGTAGATGCCGGATTATAAGCCGCTACTTTTTTCCCACGCTTTGAACAGCTTTGAACACTGCGGCCTTTACTACAGTGCGGCTAATACATGGTTTTTTTTCATGCCGCCAAAAACATTTTGCCTCGTAACAGTAGACCAATAAAATTGATGAGTAGTTCACAGAGGTCCAATGAAATTGTATGATAAATCAAGCGCACTTTCACAATTAAATTATTGTAAATCAGTCATTTGTACTCACCCTCATCAACATGGAAAACACTTGAAGAAAAGCATTGTGCTGCCTTTATGGCAGTTATTTAGTTTATAATATTTTCGCTTAGTAATTCATTTGTTAGTATTTTCTAGTTAAAGTTAGAAGTGTTTTAAGTATATTTGTTTTCTGTACTACATCCCGGGATGCTATGACGCCACATCCGGTTTTGCCGCGTCTTGTGGGAAAATGCTGGTTTGCAATAAACGGAAAGGAGGGGGCGAGCGCATTAGACCCGCGCGAGAACGCTGCAAACATATGATGCTGCTTTTAAGTTAAAGGCGATCAATAACTTTTCCTGGTAGGCTGCAGTATATATTTTTTTGCCAGTCGTTAGGAGATATTGGAATGTTGTTCGTGCACTGTTCAGTAAAAAAGTATACGCAACGTAATTTGTGTGTTACCGATACGTATGTATATTTAAAAGTAGCCGTGTTACAGGCACGGTTCGAAAAAAAGCATTTGCAATATGTATTTGTTTATGTTACCATACGGATTTAATTAAAAGTTAAAAAATCCTCACGTGTAATATCTTTCTGTGTAAATATCTCATATTACAACGTGAGACACCTGCGGCTTAAAATCCGGTGCGGCTTGTACAAGTACAAAATTGATTTTCTTTCTAAAATTAGAGCCTGCGGCTTTTAATCAGGTGCGCTCTGTAGTACGGAATCTACAGTACGTTATATATATAGTTAACTTGTCTCATGCCTAATCTGTGCCTACAGGGAGCGCTCCTCTCTGTCTGTTTCACCATCCTGCAATTCATCCAAGACCTGAGTCGGTCATTTACGAACCTAACTAACTCAATTCATGCACATTAAAATAAAATACATTTGGGGGGCTCCTAAACTCCATAGGCGGGCGAGCCGGCGGGGCAAGGATTCCACTGGCGGCTGACGCAGAGTTTGGGCTAAATCCTATAATTCTGTGACGATATAGGTATGAATGGTGGCCTCAGTGGTGGTAGGGGTAGCGGCTGGAGCTTGATTTTGTTCTTCAGCGTTCCTGCGTTCCTCTTTAACTTCTGCGTGTCCGAGGGGGCGCGCCTGGATTACATTGTTCTCGTCCCCATCCGAATCATCATCATACGAGATATCCCCGTCCCCAATATATAGATCCCAATCCTCCAGCAGGACCATGCATCGGACCCTTACAGAATCTGCCGTACCTGACTCCAGGTGAGAAGGGGTTGATTGACAAACGGAATCAGCTGGAGGAGGGAAGGGTGGATTAATGACAGATGCTGTGAGGTATGGGAATTGGTCAATTTCAACCCCCAGGTTTTTTTTAGGGGTCCAAGTAAGAGTGAAAACATCGCCTCATGACCGTTATCTTAAAGTTTAAACAAAGGAACAGATATATAGCATATGAAACTGAAGGGAAATACATAGATCAAGGCAAAGACAAAGCAAAAAGGGGCACCTTTGCACAGATTTGCACTTTTATACTCAGTTTAGATAAATTCCTGTGACAAAGAAGGACCTATTAAATGTACATAGTCACAGCACATGTGACATGTGCTAACACATGAAAAGGTGACAATCCTGATGAAGGGTCTTGGCCTGAAACATTGACTGTTCACCCTTTTCCATGGATACTGCCCGACCTGCTGAGTTCCTCCAGCATTTTGTCTGCGTTGATTGGATTTCCAACATCTGCAGATTTTCTCGTGAAGGTGACGGACCACTACGTAACTGCCATACCATTTTCCGTTAGTAGGCAGAGACAAACATAACATATTCTTAAAAACAGGTTAAAATGTTAGTAAAAGCTACAATATTAGTCTCGCATTAGTACAACTAATATCTTATTAAAAGCGTAAAATATAGAGGATTCCAAAATCCCCTCTTGATTTTAAATCACACATTCAGAATCATGACATCTACAAATTCAGAGGCAGAAATACTTAAAGCATCTATGTTACAGAGTAATCAAAAACTACTTCACTTGTATATTAATAAAGAATATATCTTCAAAGCATTTATAGCATTCAAATAAAATTTATAATGTCCAACTTTTAGCTTGCTTGCAGTGGCTGGTTGTGTATCCAAATATTTCTATCTTCTACCATGACTGTCAAACAAAGAGCTGAAGGCCATGGTATTCCTTCCTTGTGATACTTACCTGTTGTTTGGTGATACCATTCTTTCTTTCAATTTGTCCTGATGACTCTGGGTGAAGTGGGCAATGAAAAGACTATTCAGTGTTCATCAGTCAACATAATTTTTGACAAAAATTTCCAGCGAAATGTGTTCCCTGGTCAGAGTCAATGTGGCTTGGCAATCCCACCTTGGAATATAGTCCTTAATCAGAGTTTGGGCTGTGAGTGAGGCAGTAGCTTCTCTTGCTGGGATGGCTGCCACCTATCTTGAAAGAATGGCCACGATTACTAGGATATCCAAATATCCTTGGCGCTTTGGTAAAGTAATATAGTCCACTTGTAGATGTCAAAATGGACGTGGTGGGACAGAAATACTTAGTTGAGGTGGTTTATCTGCTGATCCAAGGTTTGATTTCTGGCATGTCACACATCTCTTAACTGTTTGTCAAGCTTGCATCCTGAACTTTCAATTCTACCCCCATTGGGAGAATTTGTCAATCATCTTTTGCACTCCAATTTTACTAAAGAGGGTATCTGCTGTGCCAGATAAGGAAACAGTTCAGCTGGGGCTAACATTCTATGACTAGTGTGATATCTCCATAGTCCATCATCATTTAACAACCCACCAGTTTCTATCCAGGATCACTTCTACTGGTTTGAGTATTGATTTTGCATTTCTTGAATATCTTCTATATTTGTGATACAGAGTTCAAATACTTTCCATAGTTTAATTTATCATACTTTCTTCTATTTCTATTTTCTTTATTCTTCCTCTATCTTCCCTTCTCCCTTCTTGCAGTTTCATCTATGAATACATTTCTATGGCTTTCCATTGTGGTCATTTTGGAGTGACCTTTCCATTTCAATACAGCAATTTCTGATGGTAGCAGTATGACTTCCATAAGTTGTCATAGACGTTTGCCATTCTTGATTGGAATTCCCAGGGCTGTAAGCAATGTTTCTTCCAATTTGTAGAACTTCTTCTTTGGTTATCCTGTCCGTATATGATATGCATAGCATTCTTCTGAGGAATCACATCTCTGCTGCATTGATTCTTTTTTCCATTGCATTTGTGATGGTCGATGACTCACTGCCATTCATCAATTTAGGGAGAATGTAGCAGCTGAGAGTTCTAAGGCGGATGTCAATTTCTATTTTCTTGTTCGTTAGGATGTTTCTCATTTCTGTAATGCTGTTCTTGCCACTGCTATTCATGCTTTTATGTCTGTTTCGCATTTGCCATCAGATGCTACCCATGATCCAAAGTACTTGAAGTTGTGAACTTGTTTCAGGATTCCATTTCCCAATACAATCCTACAGTTTGGGATATCAGGTTTCTTTGATATTACCATTTCTTCAACTTCACTGTTTGCTGTCAGTACTACATTATCTGCAGAGCAGAGGTTGTTGATATTGTATCCTCCTATACTTGTTCCAGGCAGGTCTTGTATGGTTCTCATGATGTTTTCACTGTACAGGGAGAACAGGTCTGGTGATAGAACACAACCCTGTCTGACTCCTCGCTTTATTGGCTGATATTCACCAATCTTGTTGTCTATCTGTATGGCTGTACTTTGTTGCCAGTAGAGATTCCTGATTATTCTTAGATCTTTTCCATTGATATTAATATCTCTAAGCATTTTCATGATGATGACTTGGTATGTCACTGTGTCAAAGGCTTTTGTGTAGTCAATGAAACAGAAGTTTAGGTCTTGTTGCACTTCTATTGACCTTTCGATAATATTCCTGAGAATATAAGTTGCATTTGATGTTCCCTTGCATTCGACAAAGCTGCACTGTTCTTCACCGATCTCTGGTTTAATTTTGTTTCTTATTCTGAGCATGATGTTTCGAAATAGAATTTTTGTGAGGTGGCTCATTAAACTAATTGTTCTGTGTTGTCCACATTCTGTTGCACCTGGTTTCTTTGGCAGCGCAATGGATATTGCCTTTAAAAGATTTCTGGTACTTTGCCACTGTTGTATATTCTATTCAATAATTTCTCTACACCAAAATCTTCTAGTGCTTCATACAGTTCATCCGGAATGTTATCTGGTCCTGATGATTTCCCCTTTCGCATTTTCTTCATAGCATGTTCCTCCTCTTCTTTCAGTATTGCTGGGTCCTCGTTGTTGCCAATATCAAAATTGTCCTCTTAGTCTTTGTCATCGTATAGGTCTTTGATGTATTCTGACCATCTTTGCATTATTTTTCCTTTTTCCATGATTGAATCAATAATTTGATTGTTTTTCCATGAGTGAATCAATAAATTCTTCAATAAAAACTGTATAAATAAGCCAGTTCTAAAATTTGCAGACAAATCATCAGGAATTCCACATTGTCAACACCATCCACAACTGAAACCAGAAAAAGAAATGTGATTGTGTACAATCATTGTGCTGTTTCGTCGACTATAGCTCAGCATTTAATACCATCATTCCCACAATCCTGATTGAGGAGTTGTAGAATCTAGGCCTCTGTACCTCCCTCTGTAATTGGATCTTCGACTTCCTAACCGGAAGACCACAATCTGTGTGGATTGGTGATAACATATCCTCCTTGCTGATGATCAACACTGGTGCACCTCAGGGGTGTGTGCTTAGCCCACTGCTCTACTCTCTATATACACATGACTGTGTGGCTAGGCATAGCTCAAATACCATCTACAAATTTGCTGATGATACAACCATTGTTGGTAGAATGTCAGGTGGTGACGAGAGGGCGTACAGGAATGAGATATGCCAACTAGTGAAGTGGGGTTGCAGCAACAATCTGGCACTCAACGTCAGTAAGACGAAAGAGCTGATTGTGGACTTCAGGAAGGGTAAAATAAAGGAACACATACCAATCCTTATAGTGGGATCAGAAGTGGAGAGAGAGAGCAGCTTCAGGTTCCTGGGTGTCAAGGTCTCCGAGGATCTAACCTGGTCCCAACATATCGATGTAGTCATAAAGAAGGCAAGACAGCAACTATACTTCATTAGGAGTTTGAAGAGATTTGGCATGTCAACAAATATGCTCAAAAACTTCTATAGTTGTACCGTGGAGAGCATTCTGACAGGCTGCATCACTGTCTGGTATGGAGGGGCTACTGCACAGGATCGAAAGATGCTGCAGAATTTAGTCAGCTCCATCTTGGGAACTAGCCTATAAAATACCCAGGACAGCTTTAGGAAGCAGTATCTCAGAAAGGTGGTGTCCGTTACTAAAGACCTCCAGCACCCAGGGCATGCCCTTTTCTCACTCTTACCATCAGGTAGGAGAAAAAAAAGCCTCAAGGCACACACCCAGCGATTCAGGAACAGCTTCTTCACCTCTGCCATCTGATTCCTAAATGGATTTTGAAGCTTTGGACACTACGTCACATTTTTCATATACAGTATTTCTGTTTTTGCACATTTTTAATAATCTATTTAATTTATGCAATTGATTTACTTGTTTATTTATTATTATGTTTTATTTTATTTATTATTATTATTTCTCTCTCTGCTAGATTATGTATTGCATTGAACTGATTGAACAGCTGCTGCTAAGTTAACAAATTTCATGGCACATGCTGGTGATAATAAACCTGATTCTGATTCATCAAATATAATTAACATGCCAATGAGGTAGAGGGAATTTAAACAGTTCTGTGCGCTGTTTAAATTCCTTTGTGCACTAGTTGCAAAAGATGAGTCTTCTTTGCCTTCATAAATTTCCAAAGTCATGAACAACTCTGAAAGTATATCGAGAATCAGTGTAGATGTTTGCTGATCTTCTTCTGCTAGCTCACAGGCTTCAATCAAAGCTTTCAGATCTGCCTGTTGTGCAGAGTTACCAGGAGTCATATCTCCTGAAGTCATCACTTCATTTTCTATGACAGCAGCCCAACCAACCATTTCAATTCCTCTCTCAATGGTTGAGCAGTCATCAAGGTACAAAATCAATATCTGGGTTCAATAAAGGCACCTCTTTATGGTATTTTGCATCTTCTTGGCATGTTATTGTTCTTGCAAAGTCATCATCATCATCATCGTAATCGTCCATGTCCACTGACAACTGTGTAGCTGGATTCGCTGGACTTGCTTGTTAACTGATGATATTATGTGCCTCAAGAACAGTGGACCTCTGAAGCCTTTTCAATTGTCGCGGAAAATATACTCAGACTCGGAGGGAGAGTGCCGTAGAAAAATCCTTTATTTTTCACATGACACCATGGGGTGTCCAAGCACCTAAAAGCGGGGATTTTGGAAATCCGCTTAACAATAAAGTACACTCTTACTTATACCCCAAGTGTACGTGACAAGAAGCATCTAGCCATAAGGAGGAATTTAGACTATAATTCTACAGAATAATGAAGTTACACAGTATGTCCTTGAACAGTTAAAGTTATACGTCTGCTTAAGTGTCAGTTCCAGACAAGTATATCAGGCTTGCTCGATCGCGGACGTGACAATCCACAGAACAAAGAAGCTTAGACATAACTATTCCCACATCCCATCTACAGCGCACATTTCAATCACGCAGTGTGCCTAAATCACAGATGATTGACTGCGGATTTGAATTCACACTCTTTATTTTTGAAAAAAGATCATTAACCCCCTAACGTCTTTCACAGTGTCTTAGTATTTTTCTTCCACCACGTTTATATGCTATCCTCTACTTTCCTCCAATCAATCTATGTTGGGGATTGTCATTCTAATCATTTCTTAATTGCATCTCATCCATCTAGTAAATTCTGTTTATCCTCTCCTATACCATCTTCAACTCAATGTGTCATCTGTCTTATCTGCTCGGAAGACAGCATGTTACCTAATATTTGGATGCCGTCATATGGGTACAATTTGTAGATGTTCTTAATTCGTCGAAATTCAGTCCAAGTCTTTAAGCTTCCATTTTTTAGGATGGGCCGATGTCATCGGCAGGACTGGGAAGGAAGGGGGAAGACGCCAAGATTAGAAGAAAGGTGGGGGAGGGGAAGGAGGACTAGCTAGAAGGTGATAGGTGAAGCCAGGTGGCCAGAAAAGGTAAAGGACTGGTGAAGAAGAAATCTGATAGGAGAGGAGAGTGGACCAAGGGAGAAAAGGAAGAAGGCGGGGAGGTGATAGGCAGGTTAAGTTAAGTACCACATTAAAGGTAAGAGCCTGGAGTGGGGAACATAAGAACAGGGAAGAGCGATGGGTAATAATAATTAAGGAGAAATCAATGTTCATGTCATTATGTTGGAGGCTACCTGGACGGAATGTGAGGTGTTGCTCCTTAAACAACCCTTGAACGGAAAAAACTGCTGGGAGTAGTTCAGACTCTGCTCATTACTGTGGCTCCCAAATCACACATAGACCATACCAGAAACACCAAAAAGTGCTGGAGGAACTCAAGTGCCAGGTAAGGTATTCCTATATTACCTTATGATATTGAAGTAGGCTATTCAGCCCATTGAATCAACACTTGCTTATCACCCGGCGCTGTACCACTATAGCCTAATCTTCTCCACTTTAGCAGAATCATTCCCTAGATTCTACCACACTGGGGGTGTGTCTGCCTTTGGGTTGTGGAAGGAAAATGGAAGGGAAGTCAGAGGAGGAACATACAAACTTCATGCAGGCTGCACTGGAGGTCACGTTGGAACCTGGATCATTAGAACTCGAGGCAGCAGCCCTATCAGCTGCAGCACTATGTTGCCTTAAGGGTGACAGATTCTCTTACCAGAGGGACATCTATAGGTATTACACAGAGGTGGGTCACATACAAGCTCAATGGATGTGTGTGAATAAAATTAATGTGGTACAATACAATGGCTGAAAGCACACACAAACAGCTGAAGGACGGCTTCTACTTCACTGTCCATTTATTTATACCAGGCAGCCTTTTAATAGTTCGCTCATACAATAAGATGGACCCTGGACCTCACAATGTAGCTTGTTACGACCTTGCACCTTTACCTGTATTGCACCTTCTCTACCGCTGCTACAATTGATTCTGCATTTTTATTATTTTACCTTGTTCTGCCTCAATGCACTATGTAATGGTTTGATCTGTATGAACAGTATGCAAGACAAGCTTTTCACCGTATCTCAGAGAGGCCTCCATTGGTGGGAGTCAACCACGGATGATACACCTTATCTATTTGCGTAGTTGAAATGCAAGCCAGGGCAGTACGATGTGGAGAGCAAGCTGTTGCCCCTGACAGCAGACTCCCCCTCTCCACACAGCTGATGACTCCAAAGGAATGGCAGAGAGTGATACAGTTTGGCACAGTGACTTTGTAGGAGGTTCCAGTCAGCGATTAACTCAACATAGGACTAATGAGCAGTTGAACAATTGGTATCTTCAAGTAAAGGCATCAACTTTATTCGTCACACGTGCATCAAAACGTCAAAACATAGAGTGAAATGGGCAATTTAGCATCAATGACCAAGGCAGTCTGAGGGAGCAGCCTACAAGTGTTGTCATGTATCTTCCACCACCTTCTGTCCAAGACCTCTTTCAGAGACGATGCCTCCAGAAGACACGGTACGTCATTAAAGACCCCTCACACCCTCTCCATGAACTGTTTGTTCTTCTGCCATCAGGTAAACGTTACAGGAGCATCAATACTAAAACCACAAGGCTACTAAACAGCTTCCTCCCACAGGCAGTTAGACTGCTAAATAGCTGATCTACCTGACTTTGCTTTGGACACTTCTAACTTGCACTGGACACTTATAACTTGTTTTTAACTGACATGTGGCTGTTGTGTTTTACTATTTATTGTTATGTTTATTATTTAGTGTTGCGTTTGTTATGTTATGATTGCACTGCTCCTGGGAAACGCTGTCTCATTCTGCCCTGCAGAGCTGATGTACGGTTAGAATGACAATAAAGTTTTTGAATCTTGACTCATACTAACCCTAACCTGTACGAGTTTGGAATGTGGGAGGAAACCTGAGCACCTGGAGGGAACCCACATGGTCACATGGAGAAAGTGCAAACTCCTTGCAGACAGCAGCAGGAATTGAACCCCAACTGGTGATTGTTGGCCCTGAAAAGAGCTAACTGCTACACTAACATACTGCCCTATATACTGGTAGATCCACTGTCATTCAGCCCATGACAAGCCAGGGTGGATGGCAAAGGTGAAGTAGAATTAGAATCAGAATCAGAGGAGCCTGGGCATTAGTTAGACATACATTCAGTAGCCACTTTATTAGGTACATCTGTACACATGCTCGTTAATGCAATCACGTGGCAGCAACTCAACATGTAAGAGCATGCAGTCATGGTCAAGAGGTTCAGTTGTTGTTCAGCTCAAACATCAGAATGGGGAAGAAATGTGACCTAAGTGACTTTGATGTGTTGGTGCCAGGTGGTATGGTGTGAGTATCTCGGAAAGAGTTCATCTACTGGGATTTTCATGCACAACAGTCTCTAGAGCTAACAGAGATAGGTGTGAAAAACAAAAAAAAAATAAAACCGCCAGTGAGCGACAGTTCTGTGGGTGAAAATGCCTTGTCAATGTGATAATGATCAGACTGGTTCAAACTGACAGGAAGGTCACAGTAAATCACCTTGATGTAACATCATGTGTTACAACAGTGGTGTGCAGAAGAGTATCTCTGAATGCAAAACACGTCAAAACTTGAAGTGGATAGTCCACAGCAGCAGGAGAGAATGAGCATACACTCAATGGTCACTTCATTAGGTACAGGAGGTATCCAGTGAAGTGGCCACCTGGTGTAATTTAAGAATCATACATACAGCACTGGTTTTCTGTATTGTTTTAATGTGAGAATGAACGTAAGGCAAAACTCAACTTCAGTTGGGAGGCACAAAATGGGTGAGTGTATTGATGCACCATCAATAACTCCCAGAGACATGAGTCGAAATAGGCTTTTATTAGCTGGAAGGAAGCACCGTCAGCAGCAAGATATCACCACACAACATCCTGGAGACTGAGGGAGGAGCAGTCAGCAGAGGGGCATGTCCAGACAGGTATATGTAGTTCACCACATGTATGAGGATGTCTCAGCAGCAGAAATGCTCAACCAAGGCATTGCAGTGCCTCAAGTGGTTGGAGGAATTCATTACATCAATACTTAGGATCATGACAACATGGAGGAGAACACTGGTTCATTGAGTCTACATTAGCCCCTAGTTGCTCATCACTACCAAAGAATCTGGAAAGATTTCTGAAAACTTAATGACATTATTTCCAAACCTCCAATCTGTTCAATTTATTGAATATCTATGGTATGTGGAGAACCCGAAACACCTTCAAGGAGCGGTGCATCAAGAAACTGGTGTCCGTCATTAAGGACCCTCACCGCCCAAGACATGCCCTCTTTACATTGTTACCACCAGGAGGGAGGTACAGGACCCTAAAGGCACACACTCAATGATTCAGGAACAGCTTCTTCCCCTCTGCCATCAGGGAGGAGGTACAGGACCCTAAAGGCACACACTCAATGATTCAGGAACAGCTTCTTCCCCTCTGCCATCTGATTTCTGAATGAATATTGAACCCATGAACACTACCTCACTACTTTTTACTTTTTTTTGTACTACTTATTTAACAATTTTATATTATATACATAATATATATACACACACACATGCATACAGTAATATACTCTATCTACAGTAGTGTATATATTTTCTATAATTCACAGTTCTTTTTTCTATATTATAATGCATTGCAATGTACTGCTGCCACAAAGTTAACAAATTTCACGACACGTGCTGGTGATATTAAACCTGATTCTGATTCTGATACTAATTCTGTGCAAAAGTCTAAGATACATGTAAAAAAACTCTGTAAAGTGAAGATGCTTTCAAAAATAATGAAATAAGTTTCTAAATAACAAAAAAATTACTATAAAGATCAGTGAACAGTAAAAATCTAAATCAAATCAATATTTGGTGTTGCTACCCTTTGCCTTTAAAACTGCATCAATTCTTTTAGGTACACCGTTGTGCAGTTTTATTGGAAAATCAGCTGGTAGGTTGTTCCAAGCCTCTTGGAGAACTTGCTCCAGTTCTTCTGCAGACACTTGGCTGCCTCACTTGCTTCTGTCTCTCCAGGTAATCTCAGACAACCTCAATGATACTGAGATCAGGGCTCTGCGGAGGCGATACCGTCTGAAACCAAATTAAAAAAAATGGTGCCCAAGACTTCTGCACAGTATTGTATGTTGGGATGGTGGGGAGGGTGGTTGTGGTTAGGGTTTCTAGTCTCCTCCCACACTCCAGTTACATATGGGTTAGTAAGTTGTGGACACACCATGTTCTTGCCTGAAGCACGGCAACACTTGCCGGCTGCCCTCAGCATATTCTTGGTTGGTCCTTAAATGCTGCATTTTCACTCCATGTTTTGATGTGCAAGTGACAAATAAAGCTAGTCTTTAATCTTAAAATATCTGAATCAGAATTGGTTTATTATTGTCTCATGTACCAAGATACAGTGTTAAGCTTGGATTGCATACTGTCCATACAGATCAAATCATTACACAGTGCATTGAGGTAGAACAAGGTAAAGCAATAACAATGTAGATGTCCCTCTTTCTTCCCTTCTTCCCATGGTCCACTCTCCTCTCCAATCAGATTCCTTCCTCTCCAGCCCTTTACCTTTCCCACCTATCACCTCCCTGCTTCTTACTTCCTTCCCCACTCACCTGGCTTCACCTATCAAATTCTATCTTGTACTCCTTCCTGTCCCCCCATCTTTTTATTCTGGCCACTTCTGTCTTCCTTTCCAGTCCTGATAAAGGGTCTCGGACTGAAACATCAACTGTTTATTCCCTTCCATAGACGCTGCCTGACATGTTGAATTCCTCCAGCATTTTATATGCATTGAACAGAATGCAGAATAAAGCATAACAACTATAGAGAATGTGCATTGCAGGTAAACATTAAGGTGCAAGATCATAACAATATCATAATTAATTAGCAAAAGAGTTCTAAGAAGATTAAAGGTGAGCTTCTTCATCGGGAGATTTGTCTTTGGAATCTACTCCACGTCCATCCGTCTCTCCATCAGCCATGTTCACTAACGGAGTGCAGCACACACTAAGTGAGGCTTTGGACATAAGGTAAAACCAACAGATGGCGTGAGATCCAAGCTGGTTCCAGGCACAGCGTGGAATGAAAATCTCTGCATCAAGGTCGTGAAAAACAGAAACAGCTCCATCTTCGCCAAGCTTTCCCCAATGCATATCCGCCGACCTTTAAAATGCAGGAGAAAATAAATCCAGACTATTAGATAGCCATAGAATTACGAATACATTCCTTGTACTAGCCTTGTAAAGCAGATGATGTTGATAATGATAGCTAACATTTAAAACTCTTTAGTCAGCAATAAATTAAGACTCTGGAATTCATGGGAATTCTGGTCACCTCATTACAGGAAAGGTGTGATGAACTTGGAGAGAGTGCAGAAGAACATCTGCCGTGATTAAAGGACATCAGCTATAAGGAAAGTTTGGACAAATGTGTGTATTTTATTTCGAGGTAAACAAGACAGAAAGAGGCCCTTCAGGCCCAAGCCCATGCTGCCCAGTTATACCCATGTGACTAATTAACCTAATAATCTGTAGGTTTTTGGAATGTGGGAGGGTACCGGAGATAACGTACAAATTCCTTACAGACTGTGTTGGAAATTAAACCCAGGTCACTGGTGTTGTAAAGCATTATGCTAACCACTATGCTACCATGCTGCTCCAAACTTGGGTAGTTCCATTTGGCGTGTCAGAGGTTGAGGGGAGAGCTAACAGAGGCTCATAACATAATGAGAGTGGTGGACAAAGTAAACAGTCCCTCAGAATCTTTTCCCAGGATAGAATTGAAACGTACTCAAGGACATGCATTTGAGCTGAGAGAGGCAAGTTTTTTTAACATGAGTTATATATTTTTGGAATGTGCTGCAAGGAATAGTGGGGGAAGGTGATATAATAGTAGTTTAAGAGGCTGTTAGACATACGAATAAGAACAAGATTCTGCAGATGATGAAAATAGATAGGTAGGTAGATAGATAGCTATATACTTTATTGATCCCAAAGGAAATTAGTGTCACTGTAGCATTACAAGTGCACAAATAGAAGCATTAGAAGAGAAGTAAAAAAGAATAAAATAAGTTACCACAGTCTAATGGGGAGGGGGGGGAGGTCATCACTTCCCAACCTATAGGTTGACTCATTATACAGCCTAATGGCTGAGGGTAAGAGTGACCTCATATTGGAGTAGCAGCACACACGAAAGGAACTCAGCAGGTCAGGAAGCATCTATGGAGAGGAATGAACAATCGATGTTTATGGCCAAAACTCTTCTTTGGGACTGAAAAGGAAGAGGGAAGAAGCCAGAATAAGAAGGTGTGGGGAGCGGGAAGAAATTATATCGATACCTGGTTAATACATGCACCTTACGTTAGGTGGTGATAACAGCTGTTAAAAAAAACTCTGACATTCTGTTTAAAAACATTTCAAAATCATTCAAAGTTGCATTCATTGTAAAATTTGTCATTTTTATATTTTCTTGCACTGTACTACTGCCACAAAATAAAAAAAATCACAATATGTGTTTTGGCTCAGAGCCTTCGTTGGAACCACATGTGTGTTGCTCAACATTTTCAGCATCTGCAAAACCTGTTATAACTCTGACCACGTTATATAAATTGGTTATAATATTCCAATGATTTGGTACCTGCAGAGAAAGGTATGAAGGCATCTCTCTTCACAAACCTCCCCTCAGCATCTAGAAAGTGGGAAGGGTTGAAGTCGTCTGGTGTTTCCCATTGAGTTTTGTCACGGAGGACAGAAGATAGCAGGGGAATTACCTGCATTCCCTTTAAAACAAAAGAAAATGTGAACATCATAGTCAGTTCTAAACCTTCTTCCTGTTGGGTGCAACTGGAGAATTCTGATAATATTTTACTAACAACAGGAGAGACCCTGTGAATTTTAGAGCATATGAAACTCCCACACTTGGAGAAATGTGTTCAGAATCAGAATCAGGTTTATTATCACCAGCATGTGACATGAAATTTGTTAACTTTGTCAAAACTCCCACAGTTGGAGAATTGTGTTCATTTCTGGCCATCTCATTACAGGAAGGATGTGGAAGCTTTAGAGAGGGTGCAGAGGAGATTTACCAGGACTAAAGAGCAGCTCTTATGAGGATAGGTTGACAGAGCTAGGGCTTTTCTCTTTAGAGTGAAGGAGGATGAGAGGAGTCGTGATAGAGGTTTACAAGATGATAAGAGGCAGAGATAGAGTGGACAGCTAGAGACCTTTTCTCAGGGCAAAAATAACTAATACAAGGGAGCATAATTTTAAGGGGATTGGAGAAAAATACAGCGGAGGATGTCAGAGGTAGTTTTTTTGTTTTTGTTTTTTTTTAAACTCAGAGAGTGGCGGAATGCCCTGCCAATGGTAATGGCAGAGACAGATAAATTAGAGGCATTTATTTTAGATAGGTACATGGATTACAGCAAAATGGAGGGTTACTTAGGAGGGAACAGTTAGATTGAGTTTAGAGTAGGTTAAAAGGTCAGCACAACATCATTGGCTGAAGGCCTGTAATGTTCTACTATATGTTCTAAGCATAGACAAAATGCTGGAGGAACTCAGCAGATCAGACAGCATCAATGAAGACAAATAAGCAGTCATCATTTCAGGCCTAGACCCTTCATCAGGACTGGAAATGAAGGGGGAAGAAGCCAGAATAAGAAGATGGGGTAAGGGAAGAAGTACAAGCTGGTGGGTTACAAGTGAGACCATGTGAGGGGGAAAGTGGATGTGGGGGGGGGGGAATGAAGTAAGAAGCTGTCAGGGGATAGGTTGAAGAGGTAACAGAGCTGAAGAAGAGGAATCTGATAGCAGAGGACAGTGGACCATGGAAGAATGGGAAGGAGGAGAGAAACCAGAGAGAGCTGATGGACAGGTGAAGAGAAGGGGCGAGAGGGTAACCAGAATGGGGAACGGAAAAAGAGAATGCAGCAAAATATTGGAAGCTGGAGAAGTCATTGAGGATTTTGACCGGGAATTTGACTGTTCATTCCCCTCCTTAGTGTAGCCTTGTGCTGTCTCACATAGCCTAGTGTAGTTTTGTGTTGTTTCATGTCCTGGAGGAATGTTATTTCGTTTTTACTGTGTACTGTACCAGCAGTTTATGGTCTAAATGACAATAAAAGCAACTTGAACTTGAACTTGAGATGCTGCATAACTTGTTGAGTTCATCCAGCATTTTGTGTGCGTGCTCTAGATTTCCAGCATCCACATAATATCATGGTTGTATACAAATTGCAATATTGATTTTATTTTAAAAAAATTCTATTCCTTTATTGTGTTATTTCTTATAGTAATAGCTTGAATTTGCAACTTGGGCCATTCAGCCCATTGAGTCTGTTCTGCCATTCCACCATGGCTGATCTTAGATCCCACTCAACTTAATACACCTGCCTTCTCCCCATATCCTTTGATGCCCTGACCGATCAGGAAACAATCAAATTCAGCCTTAAATATGCGATAGGAATTGACCTCCACCACAGTCTGTGGCAGAGCATTCCACAGGTTCACTATTCTCTGGGTAAAAAATTCTAAAAGGCAGCCCCTCAATTTTGAGGCTGTGCCCTCCAGTTCTAGGTACCCCCACCACAGGAAATAACATCTCCACATCCACCCTATCTAGTCCTTTCAACATTTGGTAGGTTTCAGTTAGATTCCCCCCTCCTCCCCACATTCTTCTAAATTTCAATGAGTACAGGCCCAAAGCTGCCAAAAGCATCGCATATGTTAACCCCTTCATTCCCAGAATCATCCTCGTGAACTTCCTTTGGTCTCTCTCCAATGACAGCACATTGTTTCTGAGATACGTGGCCCAAAACTGTTGACAATACCTGAAGTGCAGCCTGACTAGTGTTTTATAAAGCCTCTCCTTGCTTTTATATTCTCTTCCCCTTGAAATAAATACCAACATTGCATTTGCCTTCTTTACCACGGACTCAACCTGTAAAATAAAATCAACCTGTAAATTAACCTTCTGGGAGTCCCAAGTCTTTCAAAAATATCAAAGCAATGATTCATTCCTCCAGGTTATGTGCAATTTCCAATGCATTTCAAGGTGCTATACACGAGGCAGCTTACCAAGATACAATCCTATGGCTTTGCAGGAAAGATACTGGTTTGATGTTTGAACTTTCTCCCCATTTAGATAATAGTATGCATTATTGTTCCTTTACCAAAATTCATTATCATACATTTCCCAACAGTTTTCCATATGTCAATTTTTGCCCATTCTTCCAATTTGTCTAGGTCCTGCAGTAATCACATTACCTCCACAGTACTACCTACCCCTCCACCTATCTTTGTATCATCCACAAACTTTGCCACAAAGCCATGAATTTCATTATCAAACTCATTGACAAGCAAGGTGAAAAGTAGCGGTCCCAATACTGAACCCTGAGGAACACCAATAGTCTCCGGCAGCCAACCAGAAAAGGATCCCTTTATTCCCACTCACTGCTTCCTACCTGTCAGCCATTCCTCTATCCATGCCAGTATCTTTCCTGCAATGCCATAGGATTGTATCTTGGTAAGCTGCCCCGTGTATAGCACATTGAAATGCATTGGAAATTGCACATAACCTGGAGGAATGAATCATTGCTTTGATATTTTTGTTCATAATTTGAAGACTTTTACCTTTGGAATGAAATATTCTCTGAAGTGAGTATCCTTGGTTGTTGCATGTGGCATATTCATTGGGATGATGTTGGCAAATCTCTGGATCTCATGCAATACTGCATCAGTATATGGCATTGCCTTCCGATCCATCATTCGGGGTGCTCGCTCTGTTCCAATAACTCTATTAATTTCCTCTTGCACGTTTCCTTAAGAAAATAATACTTCAGTTTCTATGGCAACAGAAAACTGCAAATGTTGGACATATGAAATAAGAAGAAAGAAAATGACGGAAATGCTCAACAAATCAGGCAGCATCTATGGAAAAAGAAACAGTCAACTATTCAGATTGGTGATCTTTCATTAGAATAGATTCAAGTTCCCACAGCCTATGGACTCACTTTCAAGGACTCTTCATCTCATGTTCCTGATATTTATCGTTTATTTCTTTATTATTTTTTTCTTTTTATATTTGCACAATTTGTTGTCTTTTGGTTGAATGCCCAAGTTGGCATGGTCTTTCATTGATTCTGTAATGGTTATGAATTTATTGAGTACACTGGCAAGACAATCTCAGGGTTTTATTTGATGACATATATGTACTTTGATATTAAATTTATTTGAACTTTCAAGTCGCAGAGAATAGTGTAGCGGTCGGTGTAACACTACCGCTTTGCCAGTGATACGGGTTAAATCCCGCCACTGTCTGCAAGGAGTTTGTATGTTCTCCCTGTGACCGTGTGGGTTCCTCCAGGCATTCTGTTTCCTCCCACATTCCAAAGGGACAGCAGGGCCTGTTACCATGCTATATCTCTAAATAAAAATATAGAAAAGAAAAATACCTCTGACTGGTCTCTCCAAACTAATAGTCCATGTGAGATTTGAGAGAATTTGAATATCCTGTAAATTCTGAGAAATTTAATTTTTCCAGCATACTTGACTGGCAGGACATCTTTCTTTCATTATTGAAAGCCTTTAACTATAAAACAGAGCTGAAATTAATATCAGCTTCACTCATAGCACAGTTATAAAATGGAGCTGGTGGAAGGGCAAGTCAAAGTAAGTTTATTATCAAAGTACATACATACCACTTACGTGTCACCATATACTACCTTGAGATTCATTTTCTTGCAAGCATTTAGAGGCAAACAAAGAAATACAATAGCGTTTACATATGAAAAGCTATACAGACTGTAAATAAAAACTGTTGTTGACAAAATCAAAGACCGTGATGAATCAATGTATGGGAGGGAGATTGAAAATCCAGTTGAGTGGTGCCACAACAGCAACCACTCACTCAACACAAACAACAGAAAATCTGCAGATGCTGGAAATCCAAACAACACACAAAAATGCTGGAGGAACTCAGCAGGCCAGGCAGCATCAATGGAAAAGAGTATAGCCGGCGTTTTGGGCCAAGACCCTTCAGCAGGACTGGAGAAAAAAAGGTGAGGAGTAGAGTTAAAAGGCGGGGAAAGGTGAAGTAAAGTTGGGAAGTTGATTGGTGAAAGAGATACAGGGCTGGAGAAGGGGGGAATCTAATAGAAGAGGACAGAAGGCCTTGGAAGAAAGAAAAGGGGGAGGAGCTCCAGAGTGTGGTGAAGGGCAGGCCAGGTGATAAGGTGAGAGGGGAAAAGGGGATGGGGAATGGAGAAGAGGGCGGGGGCCATTATCGGAAGTTCAAGAAATCAATGTTCACGCCATTAAGTTGGAGGCGACCCAGATGGAATTTAAGGTGTCGTTCCTCCAGTCTGAGTGTGGCCTCATTGCGGCAGTAGAAGAGGCCATGGATAGACAAATTGGAATGGGAATGGGAAGTGGAATTAAAAAAGGGTGGCCACTGGCAGATCTTGCTTTCTCTGGCAGATGGAGCGTAGGTGCTCAGCAAAGTGGTCTTCCAATCTACGTTAGGTCTCAGCTATATACAGGAGGCCACATGTAAATAATCACATGTAGTTCATGTGAGAGTTCATGTAATTAATCACCTCTGACCTGAAAATGGGACTGTATCAGATGGGTTAGAACATAGAACATAGAATAGTACAGCACATTACAGGCCCTTCGGCCCACAATGTTGTGCTGACCCTCAAACCCTGCCTTCCATATAACCCCCCCACCTTAAATTCCTCCATATACCTGTCTAGTAGTCTCTTAAACTTCACTAGTGTATCTGCCTCCACCACTGACTCAGGCAGTGCATTCCACGCACCAACCACTCTCTGAGTGAAAAACCTTCTTCTAATATCCCCCTTGAACTTCCCTCCCCTTACCTTAAAGCCATGTCCTCTTGTACTGAGCAGTGGTGCCCTGGGGAAGAGGCGCTGCCTGTCCACTCTGTCTATTCCTCTTAATATCTTGTACACCTCCATCATGTCTCCTCTCATCCTCCTTCTCTCCAAAGAGTAAAGCCCTAGCTCCCTTAATCTCTGATCATAATCCATTCTCTCTAAACCAGGCAGCATCCTGGTAAATCTCCTCTGTACCCTTTCCAATGCTTCCACATCCTTCCTATACTGAAGCGACCAGAACTGGACACAGTACTCCAAGTGTGGCCTAACTAGAGTTTTATAGAGCTGCATCATTACATCACGTCTCTTAAACTCTATCCCTCGACTTATGAAAGCTAACACCCCATAAGCTTTCTTAACTACCCTATCAACCTGTGAGTCACAGACTATTTGGGCGGAATGGCCTGTTTCCATGTTGTATGACTCTATAACTCACTGCTACTGCTTGTTTTATACCTTTGAAATCAAACACATGAATTTTGGCAGAATGAGATTTTATTCAGATAAACAGGTAGACAAGTAAATTTAAATAATCTCTTACTTTGAATTTGTGGATACTTCATCATCAGTAGAATAGCCCAGCGCAGTGTGGAAGAGGAGGTATCCGTTCCGGCTGCAAACAGGTTGGTTACTGAAGTTACCAAGTTGTTGTCATGGAAATAGGAATCAGCGTTATTTGATTCCTTTGAAATGATTAAAAAAAAGATAAAACATGAAATTAGTTTGGAACCAGTGCTGTCAGACCAGTGTTTAGAAACAGGACTCGGGTTGGCACAGGATCTCAAATAGTGGAGCTGCTGACTCAAAGCGCCAGAGATCTGGTTTCAAACCTGACCTCAGGAGCTCTCTGTGTGGAACTGGCATGCTCTCCCAGTGGATTCCTCCCACATTCTAAGGCCAGTAACATTGATGGGTTAGACGGCCGCTGTCAAGGGGAGTGGCAGAATCTGGGCTAATGTTAATGAGAATGTGGCGAGAATGACCAAAAGTCAAAGATCAGCTTTACTCACCACATATATTTACATGTGATAGGAGATAGGAACAGAATTAGGCCATTCAGCCCATTGAGTCTTCTCCACCATTCCATCATGGCAGATTTTTTATCCCTCTAAACCCCATTCCCTTACCTTCTCTCTGTAGCCTTTGACACCCTTACCTAATAATAATCTACCAAGCTAGGCTTTAAATATACCCAATGATTTGGCCTCCACAGCTGTCTGCAGCAATGAATTCCACAGATTCACCACCCTATGGCTAAAGAAATTCTTCCTCATTTCCATTCTAAAGGGACGTTCTTGTGTTCTGAGGTTGTACCCATTGGTATTAGACTCTCCTACTATATGAAACATCCTCTCCACAACCACTCAATCTAGGCCTTTCAATATTTGATAGGTTTCAATGAGAATGCTCTCTCATTCTTCTGAACTCCAGCGAGTAGAGGCCTGTAGCCATCAAATGCTCCTCATAAATTAACTCTTTAATTTCCAAAATCAGTCTTGTGAACCTTCTTTGGACCCTGTCCTTTTATTGATAAGGGGTCCAAAACTGCTCACAATACTCCAAGTGCAGTCTGACCAATGCTCTATCCAGCCTCTGCGTTAGGAGTTTGCCATTAAGAATAAATATGCAAGGTTAACATTCTGGATTGGCATGGAGAAAACTAATTAAGGGATTACTGTTGTTCAAATTTCAGCAGCAGAATGCCAGCAGCTGAGAAATGCAAGGCACTAGTCTCCCAATACTCTCCCAATGTTAGGAACAGAAATCTTGCAGGAGAATCTCTACTGACACCAGGACAAGAGGCAGGGAATCTCCACTGAGATTGGGACACGAGGTAGGGAACCTCCGCTGGGACTTAGACATAAAAAGGGGATTTTTTGCATCTGCTTCATCAGTGTCAGCAAGGTAAAGGAGAGATCTGAAGCAACATACATCATTTCTGAATGCCTCACTTCTACCCTACTACACTTCTCTCTGCCTCGGAAAAGTGGCCAATGTAAATCAAAGTCACTGGACACGATCTCTTCTCCCCCTCCCATTGGGCAGAAGGTAGTGGTGAGAGTGGAGGGTTTGGAACGGTAGCATAATGGACAGCACAACAACATAACAGTTATGTAACACTATCGCATCACCAGCATTCAGGATTCAATTCCCACCGCTGCCCGTAAGGAGCTTGTACATTCTCCCCGTGACTGCATGGGTTTTCTTTGTTGCCTCCCACATTCCAAAGATGCACGGGTTAGAGTTAGTAGGCTGTGAGCATACAACGTTGGTGCCAGAGGTATGGCAACACTTGCAGGCTGCCCTCAGCACATATTGAAACTGGGTTGGTCATCGAGGCAAACAAAACTTTTGTTTGGATGTTTCGATATCTTGATACACGTGACAAATAATAAACTCATAAACCAATTCCATTTCCAATTATATTGCTGCCTGATCTGCTGTGTAGTTCCAGTACCTACTGCTGAGCATACTTTGCTTAAAATAAATACCGTGAGGTGCCACGCAAGCGTAGCAGTTAGTGCAATGGATGCCATTACAACTCGGGGAGCTGAAGCTCAGAGTTCAATCCTGATGTCCTCTGTAAGGAGTTTGTACGTCCTCTGCTTGGAATGTGTGGGTTTCCTCCAGATCCTCTGGTTTACTCCCACAGTCCAAAGATGTACCGGTTAGTAGGTTAGTAGGTCATTGTATATTGTCCCGTGATTAGCTAGGGTTAAGTCAGGTGCTGCTGACGGCACAGCTCGAAGGGCCGAAAGGCCTATTCCACACTTTATCTCTAAAGTTAGCAAAATATTTGTGTACCTCTTCTCGTTTTACCAAGAAAGCATCAATCAAGCTCCTTATATTGTTCTCATTCAGAGTTTTCTGATGTTCTCTGTAAAAATTCTGGATAAGCTGAACCATTTGTGTTCGATTTTGAAAGATTTTCTTGTGAGTTCCAGGTAGAAAGCCGAGGAAAGGAAATGCGTTGTACATCTGAGGAATATAGAACATGTTTAGTCCACCAAATGGTTCACCACTGTTCTGTAGAACATAGACTAACTGAGGCCTTCTGTTGGTCAGGATCAATGATAGATATTGCATCCCAGCTATCTAGGTGATATACAAGCCAGGGCAGTGTGATATGCGGAGTGAGCTGTTGCCCGCGTAGTAGGCTCACCTTCTTCATGCAGCTGATGAATCCAAAGGAACAATTTTGCACCAGCAGTGTGGCAAGAGTCGTCAGTCAACATTGAACTCAACATAGGACAATCCATGTACATGCAACTATGATAAACCAATTCCAATTCCAATGGGTGTTAAGTGGGTGTTAATGGGCATGGGCAAATGAATACATAACAGGGAAATAACTGGAGGAATGGGATTGATTTGAGACAGTATTGACATGGTGAACTATATAGAGACATGGAGACGTATAGTCCAGATACAGGCCCTTTGGCCCAACTGTCCCATGCCAGCCATGATTCCCACCTAAGCTAGTCCTATTGGTCCTTGTTTGGTCCATGTCCCTGTAAACCTTTCCAAAGCAAGTGCCTTTTAAACGTAAGGGCTAGGTAATCAAGGACCAACAGGCAGATGTTTAGGGTGATAAAAGAATGACTTATAGGAAACTTGAGGGGCAACTTTTTTACCGTGAGGGTGGTCTTTTGCTGGTGGGGGGTTGTTGTTGCTTTGCTGCTGCTTACGCATGGGAGGGGGGGAGTTGGGGGGGCTGTGGGGTTCTAACATTTAACTGTCGTTCATTCTTTGGGGTATTCCTCTATTTTTGTGGAGGTTTGCGAAGAAAAAGAATTTCAGGATGTATATTGTATACATTTCTCTGACATTAGATTGTACCTTTGAACCTATATGGAATGAACTGCAAGAGAGTGGTTGAGGCAGGTGCATTAACAACATTTAAAAGGCATCTGGCAGAATAACAATTCAGTATAGATTAGTGGGCTAAAGGACCGATTTCTATGCTGTAGTGCTTGGTGATTATGATCCTATGATAGCTTCCACAGAATGGGGTATTAGCAATGTATTGTACACACAGTAGTCACTTTATTAGGTAGGTACTGTACATCCTATATCTAAAAAGTGGCCACTGAGTGTAAGGTTGTGGTCTTCTGCTACTGTAGCCCATCCACTTCAGGGTTTGATGTGCTGTGCAGTCACAGATGCTCTTTTGCACACCACTGTTGTAACACATGGTTATTTGAGTTACTGTTGCTTTCCTGTCAGCTTGAACCAGTCTCATCATTCTCCCCCGATCTCTCTCAATTAATAAGGCATTTTCACCCACAGTGCTGCTGGTCACTGGATGGTTTTGCACCATTCGCTGTAAACTCTAGAGACTATTATGTGTGAAGATCTCAGGAGATTAGCAGTTTCTGAGATACTCAAAACCACCCCATCTGGCACCAAGATTCATCCCACAGTCGGTCCCTTA
This sequence comes from Hemitrygon akajei, assembly GCF_048418815.1. Classification (NCBI taxonomy): domain Eukaryota; kingdom Metazoa; phylum Chordata; class Chondrichthyes; order Myliobatiformes; family Dasyatidae; genus Hemitrygon; species Hemitrygon akajei. Next base: position 10,869,077 of record NC_133134.1, on the reverse strand, counting down.
GATCTCATTTCTTCCCCCATTCTGATGCTTGGTCTGAAGAATAACTGAACGTGACCATGTCTGCATGCTTTATGCATTGAGTTGCTGTCACATGACGATATTGGCATTAATATGTAGATGTACAGGAGTACCTAATAAAGTGGCCATGGAATGTACTTTGATGTAGAGTGTAAACATATAAACTCACATGTGTATTTCAACAAGCTACACTATAATGGCAATATGCCATTCAAAAATAGTTCAGAACCGAATTCCATTGTAATACTGAATATACAGTTTACCTGCACTCTGGAAGATCCAAGCAGATTAAAATTTTCACGTATCAGTTTTGTTATGGTGAGAAATATTTCATCGTTGTAGTCAAATCGTTCTCCAAAAACTATAGAGCAGATAATATTGGCCATGGCAGAGGTAACAGGCACAGTTGTACTGAATGCTTGGCCTGTCAAAGAGAGAATATCAACACATTGTTCAATGCTAGGCCAGAAATAAAAGGCAATGCAATATATGTGTATTACTACTTCACTTTCTTTGCTCACGTAGTTCTGTGATTATACAGGCTGTGAATCGTCTACATTTCAGTCAGTACCCCGTCAGTATAGATTGGGAAGAACATCTCCTCCACAATCACCATCAGCACTGGTGCACCACAAGGCAGTGTCCTTTAGGAGGTACAGGAGCCTTAAGTGCCACACCACCAAGATCAGAAACAATTATTACCTCCTCACCAGCTTTGGAACCAGCACGGATAACTAAAATGCATTTAAATAGCATTTAAAGGGCCCTTCCATGTCCTTCTTGTGAGTTCGCAAAGCATCTTACAGCTAATGAAGAGCTTTGGAAGTGCAGTCACTGTGAGAAAAATGGCTGAGGTCATTCAGATTCAGTTTATTGTCATTTAGAAACCACAAATGCAATGCTGTTAAAAAATGAGACAACGTTCCTCCAGAATGATATCACAAAAGCATATGACAAAACAGACTACACCAGAAAATCCACATAACCTTTAGCAATCGCCAATCCAGAGTCCGGAGAGGCTGCTGCGTATTAATATCGCGCTACCGTCTTAGCGTGTTTCCCAGAAAGGAGCTCCAAATCCACCAGACAAACAAGACCAAAAAATAAAGCTGCAAGACCTGCACAAAACCACATAGTTACAACAGTGCAAACAATAGCATAATTGATAAAAAGCAGACTATGGGCACAGTAAAAATAGTCCAAAGATGTTAAAAGACTATAAGTTCAAAAGAAATCACCACACAGTTTCCACAAGTCCCCAGGGTCCCAACAGACTCGCCATCCCACACCAGCGGCAGAAGGGAATACCCCCGCTATGGACTTCCACGGCGCCGTCCGACTCAGCCTTGCAGACGCAGCACACACCGAAAACGACCTGACCGCAGCAGACTCCAAGTCCGTCGAACCTCCAAGCCGACGACCATCCCCTCTGGCACAGCTTCTCCGAGCACCATCCTCTGCCGAGCGTATTAAGACGCCCCCGCCAACGGCCATCGGCAACGCGACCCCGAGGACTGGGGGCCTGTTCTTCCCAGCAGAGACCCAGACCTCACAGCAGCAGCAATGAAGAAAGTCTTCCTGGAGATTTCCCGATGTTCCTTCATGCTCCCAAGTCCATTTTCAATCGATTATGATTGCGCACGGCACCCCATTTCACAAATAACAGATAATCAGCTCCGGAGTGGCCGCTGCAAGCTGTGTCGCGCTGCCATCTTGGAAATGTACTGTCCCGAATCAGTAACACAACCTGAGTTTGTAGTTCTGAATAAATACCTGCACTCTGGAAAATCCAAGCAGTTTAAAATTTTCATGTATCTGTTTTCTAACTGTGAGAAATATTTTGTCCTTGTGGTCAAATCATTTTCAATCTATAGAGCAGACAACTTCGGCCATGGCAGAGGTAATGGGCACAGTTCTATTCAAGGGTTGGCACTGGCTGAGGGAAAAAGTGAATAAAACTGCAATAATCTGTAATTGTAATCTAACTCGTGACCTTCCACTGCACCCTCTATCTGCACTGCACTTTCTCTGTACTGTAGCACTTCATTCTGTATTCTCTTATTGATTTACCTTGTACAATTGTAATGAATTCATCTGTTTGAGTGGTACACAAGACAAAAAGGATCTAGCACCTTCCTGGCCTCTCTAACAAATAAACTCTTCTCAAGCTTCCAGAAGGGTACAGATATCAAGTATGACTGACATCTTGATGACAAATTCTGCCATTTTCATCAGGGATGATGGGCCAGGATATGTCTAGTCCGGTGGCATTTATATATACCCCACAGTCCATCCCTCCTGATTGGCTAGTCCTCATGCAATCAGGTTTCCACTCTCCCATCTTGTTTACTATCGAATTCCAGTTCTTACTTCCAGCGAGACCTTCATCTTTGTTAAAATTATTTTCCTGCAGTTTGATTTCAATGGCTTCCCAAAACCAGGCAATCCCAAAACCCATTGCTCTGTGCTGTTGGAGGCAATCCTATGGCCATTGCGAATGCAGAGTCTGCTACTGCCGATTTCTCCAGGTAACCCAAACGGACACACCTCCTGTGCTCCTAGGTGCCAGTTTCCACAGTCCGGCTGATATACGCTGCTCCGCATTCTCAGGGAATTTTAGCAAATAAGTAAGAACTGTAATTTAATTGTAAACAAGGTGAGAGAGTAGAAACATGATTGGATGAGGACTAACCAATCAGGAGTAAAGGACTACAGGGGTATAAATACCACTGGAATAGACATGCCCAGACATCATCCCTGATGAAGAAGGCAGAGTTTGTCATTAAAATGTCAGTTATAATTGATACTTGTACCAGGCTGGAAGCCCGTGGAGAGTTTATTCGTATGCAAGACAAGTTTTTCACTGTATCTTCGTATATGTGACAATAATAAACCAATTTTCCAATCTATTGTTCCAAAATTGGATAAGATTAGCTCTTTTGTCACTTGTACATCGAAACATACAGGGATATATACAACACATGCCAGTGATAATAAACCTGATTCTGATGTGTTCTGTGTGGTAATGACCAACACAGTCCAAGGATGTGCTGGGGGCAGCATGTAAGTGTTTCCTTGCTCCCGGTACCAACATAGCTTGCCCAAAGCTTACTATGTTTTTTTGACATGCGACAGGAAGCCAGAGCACCCAGAAGAGACCCATGCAGTCACAGGAAGAACATACAAGCTCTTTACAGGCAGTAGGGGGAATTGAATCCTGATCTCTGCAAAGTATCGTGGCCATTGCTACCATGACTATTGGAAACCCCAACAGTACAGCATCTAGTTCACTCATTCTCACACTCACTTTAACTTCACCATTCATAGACTTTCCTGAAACTTGCCCATGTCAAAAATCTGCAGTCAACGATCAACTTAACTTGCTATATACATTTACATATATTATGAATTTACTGTGGTGTGTTGGTCAGGGCACAACATGCAATGAGAAACAACAACATTCAACAATTGTAAAGAATAAAGATTTATATAAGAATGAAAGTTGAAATGCAGATATTGAATAAAATGTGCATAAATACATAAATACCAGCATGTATTTACAATGTAATCAGCATTATAAAAGTGATTTAAAGTGTTTACAGTGCAGTGACAGGGTTAATAGATAGAAGGGGGTGGGGGGCATCTAACCAGAATAGTTGATCAGATTAACAACCTTATGGAAGAAACTTTTATGATGGTGTGATTTTTTTTTGTTGTAGAAGCCCTGTAGCACTTTCCAAAAGGGAGGGAATTATAGTCTGTTTGTGTATTAATAGGAGTTATATCGAATAGTCAGGTAAATCCGCCAGTCCAGACCACCAGAATCCCAGAGTACTGGACCTCAGAACACAGTTACCAGCTGTCCTCTGCAACAGGCACCTGGCATGACTACAGGCTGCTAGAAGTTTAAAGACAGGAAATTATAACAGAACCGTCTGCTCTACAAATGTCACTTGTTCAATTCAATGTACCACCCAGAGTAGAAGAGTAAGACTCCAACCTTGGTGAGCTTCCACCTCTCGCACCAGGTACTTGGCCTCCTCGATTATCTTGTCCTCAATTGTCCTCTTGCCCATTCCAAAATTGCGTAACGTCATTAAAGTGAATCTTCGCATTTGTCTCCATGATTCCCCGTGTCCAAAAGAAATCCCTAAAAACCACATGCAATGAAAACTTGTGAGAACGTCTAGCCAAGAGGAAGAAGCTCTTCGATATTTCTCAGTCTCCACTTCATGGCCGTCACCGACAAATGAGATAACCTCACAGACTTCTACCAATGTTCAGCTCAGAGCATCCTTACATGCTGCAATACTGTGTGGTCCGGAAACAGCACGACAAACATACAGTATGTACAGAAAGGTGCTGGGAAAAAAACATAGAAACATAGAAAACCTACGGCACAATACAGGCCCTTCGGCCCACGATGCTGTGCTGAACATGTATTTACTTTAGAAATTACCTAGGGTTACCCATAGCCCTCTATTTTTCTAAGCTCCATGTACCTGTCCAGGAATCTCTTAAAAGACCCGATCGTATCCGCTTCCACCACCGTCGCCGGCAGCCCATTCCACGCACTCACCACTCTCTGCATAAAAATTGTACCCCTGACATCTCCTCTCTACCTACTTCCAAGCACCTTAAAACTGTGCCCTCTTGCAGCAACCATTTCAGTCCTGGGAAAAAGCCTCTGACTATCCACACGATCAAAAGGCCAGCTGTATCGTGAAGGATCCCACCCACCTTATGTGTGGACTATTTGTCCCACTCCTATCAGGAGAAAGGCTATGCTGCATCACACCAGGACAACTAGATTCAAAAACAGTTACTTCCCCTGAGCTGCCAGGCTGGTCAACACCTCTGCCCACTAAGCCGCTTCTCCACACCTCTCACCACCACTACATACATGTCACCCAGCATTACTTTATGTATACACGATCAGTCTGTGTATGTAACAGTTACTTGCACATTGTTGTCTTATGGCCTTCATCGATGCTGACTGTTGTCGTCGACACAAGTCGCAATATTGAAATGCACACAATAAATCTGTTCTCTTCCTGAATTAATGTCTCCACTGGAAATAGTTCCCTGTTCCGGGGGGTGGGGGGGGGGGGTCAAGATTGCTCTTGTACCCTGCCACTCTAATCTGTAACATAAACTTCCATTGTTTTGCAATAAAGTAAATATATCAACAATGGAAATAGGGAAATATCTATTACCGTAACCATTAGCCTGCATTTCCAACACGGGGATCTCTGCCCTCTCTGCAAACTCATCTGCCTGATCCACAAGAGCCTCTGTCACTGCTTTGTAGCCTGTGAGGACCACAGCTTTTTCCACTCCCAGCTGAATGGTGAACACAGGTCCATACTGCTCCGATAACTGAAAACAAACGGAGAACATCCCGTCAACGTAATTACACTCAGTGGCCACTTTATTAGGTACACCTGCTTGTTAATGCAAATATCTAATCAGCCAATCATGTGGCAGCAACTCAATGCATAAGAGCATGCAGACATGGCCAAGAGGTTCAGTTGTTGTTCGGACCAAACGTCAGAATGGGGAAGAAATGGGATCTGAGTGACTTTGACCGTGGAATAACTGTTGGTGCCAGACAGGGAAGTTTGAGTATCTCTTGAAGAGGATGGGCTACAGCAGCAGAAGACCATGAACAAACAGAAATAACCTCTGTGGTCACTTTATTAGATACCTCCTGCACATAATAATGTGGCCACTGAGTGTATGTTGGACAGATTGGTGGTACCAAGGCTGCATGCAAAGAGGCATTTAATGCTTCTTTGTCTGTTAAAAGTTTCTCTTGCCGTTGTTTCGCTTTAGAATGGCTGATATGGTAATTGTATTCATTTGTTAATCAATGGGGAATGTTATTGTGTTTGGTGAGGCTGGGAACTTGGGGGAGGGGTTGCGCAGGCTTGGGGAGTCCGGAGGGAGACGCCGAGGAAGGAGGACGTGCGCTCGGGAGACCACCGGGGAGTCCGAAGTGGGAGTTTCGGGAGGACGACCACCGAGGAGTCGAATGGTTCGCTGGATGAGCTCCACTGATGTGCACTAAACTGACTGAACTTTGATAAGTTGGCGCCTTTTGTTTTTTTCTTGTATATATATATATATTGTACTGCCTAATACTCTTTTAATTTTAGTAAACTCTTTAAAGTGTATTTCATAATGGTATTTGTTGTGAGTTTGATACTGCCGGCAGGGCGCGAGGCATAAACTCAATTCTCACAGCACCTGCGTGTACGGGAGGTGGGTTGGTGTGTGGCTGGATCTCTTTTTCCCCTAGATATATACCAGCCTGTTGGGTAAGTGTTACATTTGTGGGGGCTCGTCCGGGATTGGATTGTCAGGGGGCTGTGGAATCGCGCAGGTAGTGAAGGCACCGGACATGGCTAGCGTGAGGATGAGTCAGTTATTCAGTGGCTCTCTGGAGGAGGACAAGGTGGCGTGGACTATTAGGCAGGCTTATAGGAAAGGCCCCCCTCCATCGTTCGGGCAATTGATTAGAGAGGTGCGGGAGGAAGAGAGAGCGTTGGGGCGGAAAAGGGGCGTGGCCTACGGGAGCGATCCTCAGTGATACAGGAAGTGGTGGCTGGGTGGAGGAATGACAACCCACCGAGGGGTAGAGAATCCCCTCTGGAGGGGAGGGACAGGGGAGGTACCCACTCTCAGGGGCGACCAGTGCCGAGGGTTGGGAGTGGGAGTCGTCCTGGGAGAGGAGGGGCGGCAGGCAGCGTGTGCTTTAACTGTGGGAAAGAGGGGCATTTCAGGCGGGACTGTGGGCGGCCGAGGGTGTGCTATAGCTGTGGGGAGGAGGGACACTTTAGGTGGGATTGTGAGAGACAAGGAGTTCCGCGGAGGACAAGCCCCCCTGCGACTAAGAAGGGGGAGGTGTCGGGAAACTTAGGAAAGGTTCAGTGAGGGAACGGACTGGAGCCTCTGGAGGAACATGTTCCCAGAGATCAGCCAGGGGACCACCGGGTGCCCACGCCTCTATTCCAGATGGGCTGGTAGGACCCCGTGCCAGTGTGGGTCTACGGATAGAGGGAGTTTACGCAAAAGCCGTTCTGGATACGGGATCGCAGGTGACCTTATTGTACCGGTCTTTCTACCACCAATATCTAAAGCATTTGCCCGTAACCCCATTTGACGCCCTGCAGATTTGGGGTGTGAGCGAGGCTGACTACCCGTACGATGGGTACCTATCGGTGAGATTGGAGTTCTCGGAGGGCGATGTGGGAGTGTCCGAAGCTATTGAGACGTTGGTGTTGGTGTGTCCTGACCCGGTGGAAACTGGTGGTGCTGCCCTCCTGGTGGGGACTAATTCCCCCGTTGTGCGACGGCTCCTGGGAGCTTGTAAGGAGAAAGCGGGGGAAGACTTTCTGGAGACCCTCTCGGTGCATCCAGTGTTTCGAGCAGTGTTCGAAGAAGGGGTTGCCTCACTAGAACTGGACCCGGAGTGTAAACGCGGGACGGTGTGGTGTACGCAGGCGAGGCCCAAGGTGATCCGACCCGGGGAGGTAGCACTAGTGATGGGGACCCCCAGATTCCCAGGAGTGCCGACGGGCGAAGCCCTGTTAGTAGATGCCCCGGACGATCTTGAAGGGGAGACACGATTTCCGGCGGGGACGCTGGTGAGGCCCGAAGTGCAGAGACCAGGGGTGGTGCATGCGAGGCGTATAGCTATAAGTGTCAGGAACACCACGGCAAGAGAAATCACCTTTAAGAGGGGAATGCCGCTGGCACATCTGTTCCCGGTGACGGTAATGTCTAGCGCACCAGTGAGGACCCCTAACGGGGAGGGATCGGAGCATCGAAGGGAGCTGACCGCTGAAGTCTTTAACTTCGGGGATTCCCCTGTGTCGCCGGAGTGGAAACACAGACTAGTGGAGAAGATGCTGAAGATGGAAGCTGTTTTTTCTCAGGGCGAGTTTGATGTTGGCTGCTCCAAAAGCACTCGCCACACGATCCGGGTGACGGAGGACACCCCGTTCAGAGAGAGATCCCGGCGGCTGGCTCCGGCAGATGTTGAGGACGTGCGACAGCACCTGCGCAAGTTGAAGGAGGCCGGAATCATAGCTGAGTCCCGAAGTCCTCATGCGTCCCCAATAGTGGTGGCACGGAAGAAGAATGGGCGAGTGCGCATGTGTGTTGACTACAGGACGTTGAATCGGCGAACTGTCCCTGATCAATATACTGTCCCAGGAGTCGAGGATGCGCTGGCCTGCCTGAGCGGTGCGAAGTGGTTCAGTGTGCTGGATTTAAGAAGTGGGTATTACCAGATCCCAATGAGTGCGGCCAATAAAGAGAAGACCGCTTTTATCTGCCCGCTGGGGTTCTTTCAGTTCGAACGAATGCCCCAAGGCATATCGGGAGCCCCAGCAACCTTCCAGAGGCTCATGGAGAGAACTGTGGGTGATATGAATCTGTTAGAGGTGCTGGTGTACCTGGACGATTTGATAGTGTTTGGATCGACTTTGGAGGAACATGAGGAAAGGCTGTTGAAGGTGTTGGGCCGGCTTAATGAAGAAGGGTTGAAGCTTTCCCTGGACAAATGCCAGTTCTGCAAGACGTCGGTTAGCTACGTTGGTCATATCATTTCGCGAGAGGGAGTGGCTACTGACCCAACCAAGATAGAGGCCGTGACCACCTGGCCGAGACCCCAGAAAGTGGGCGCTCTGCGCTCATTTTTGGGGTTCTGTGGGTATTACCGGCGATTTGTGAAAGGATACGCCAAAGTATGTCATCCGTTGACTCAGCTGTTGTGTGGCTATCCCCCGGTGGGGAAGAAACGGACGGGGGACCAGAGGCAGGACGCTGGAGGATACTGGAACCCGGCGGAACCTTTTGGCTCGAGATGGGATGATCAATGTGAAGATGCGTTCCGATCTTTGAAAAGGGCACTGACCCAGGCCCCGGTGTTGGCTTTTGCCGATCCCCAGAAGCCATATGTGCTGCACACGGATGCCAGTCGAGAGGGTCTCGGGGCTGTTCTGTACCAGGAGCATGGCAAAGCATTGAGGCCGGTAGCCTTTGTCAGCCGAAGCTTGTCGCCATCGGAGAGAAACTATCCCACTCACAAGTTGGAGTTCCTGGCGCTGAAGTGGGCGGTGGTGGACAAGTTGGGCGATTACCTGTACGGAGCCAAGTTTGAGGTGCGAACGGATAACAATCCGCTCACTTATATTTTGACTTCGGCAAAGCTGGATGCCACAGGACATCGGTGGCTGGCGGCCTTGTCGGTATATGATTTCAGCCTGAGGTACCGCCCCGGAAGCAAGAATGTCGATGCGGATGCTTTGTCTCGTCGGGAGCCGGGGGGACAGGAGAAGGACGAGGAGTGGGAGAGTGTCTCTGCCCCTGGAGTGAAGGTGATGTGCCAGTTTGCTATCACCGTGAAGGCCGAGGGAAGAGGGAGGCTGGAACGAGCCGTGGACCATTTGGGGGGTTTTGACGACGCCATACCCCTAGCTTACTGTGACCTGACCGCACTGCGGACTAAACAGTTGCCGGAACTGAGTCCGGGGGAAGTGGCAGCTGCTCAGCAAAATGACCCGGGCATTGGCACAGTGTGGAGAGCGGTCGAGAGGGGGGATGGGGCGTTGGCTGAGAAGGCGAAACACCCATTCGTGCCCCTGTTGTTGAAGGAGTGGTCTCGGTTGAAGTTAAAGAACAAAATCTTGTACCGGGTAACGGCGCCTCCGGACCAACCCCACTGTTGGCAACTGGTCCTGCCGGAGGAGTATCGGCAGGCTGTACTCCAGGCCCTACATGATGATTCTGGACACTTGGGGGTGGAAAAGACCTATGGATTACTCAAAGACCGGTTCTACTGGCCCCGGATGAGGGGGGAAGTCGAAGAATACTGTAGGGGCTGCAGTCGTTGCATCCGGAGGAAGACCCTGCCCACGTTGGCGGCTCCACTGTCGCACTTACAGAGTGCGGGACCTCCGGACCTGGTGTGTATGGATTTTCTGTCGATTGAACCTGACACCAGCAACACCGCGAATGTCTTAGTCATTACCGATCATTACACTCGCTATGCTCAGGCATTTCCCACTAAGGATCAGAAGGCGACGACAGTGGCGAAGGTGTTATGGGAGAAGTATTTTGTTCATTACGGCCTTCCCAGGCGAATCCATAGCGATCAGGGGCGGGACTTTGAGAGCCGCCTTATCCATGAATTACTGACTATGCTTGGGGTTGAGAAATCCAGGACTACCCCGTATCACCCACAGGGAGATCCGCAGCCAGAGAGGTTCAACCGGACCCTGTTGGATATGCTCGGGACGCTGGAGATTGGGCAGAAAAGCAGGTGGAGTCGTCATATTGGACAATTGGTTCACTGTTACAATTGTACTCGCAATGATGCTACAGGATATTCGCCCTATTATCTGATGTTCGGGCGGGAAGCGAGGTTGCCCATTGACTTGTGTTTTGGGGGTGAAGTGGGTGAATTACCCGGGAAGTCCCATCTAAAGTATGTGTCCGACATGAAGAGGGAGTTACAGCGGGCGTACGAGTTGGCCGAGGCGGCGGCTACCAAACAAAATCAGAGGAATAAGATGCGGTATGATCGAAAGGTGAAGTTTGTTCAATTATTGCCGGGCGACCGGGTCCTTTTACGGAATTTGGGACTCCCTGGTAAGCACAAGTTGGCAGACCGATGGGCGGCCAGTCTCTATGTAATAGAGAGCCAGATGCCGAACCTGCCAGTTTACCGGGTGAAACCTGAGGATGGGAAAGGGCCTATCAAGGTACTCCATCAGAATCACCTGCTGCCGCTGGGTCAAGCGGTGCAGGTGGATATGGAGCCAGAGTGGGAGGTTACACCCAGTACAAGGACTCTGCGAGGGCACAGAGAAAGGGAAGAGACCACTGCTGAAGAGCGGGGACGGGTCCCTCTCCCGGAAATGGCTACTGATTCGGAAGAGGACGACTCAGATGAGTGGCCCCTGTTCCCATTCGCTGGTGCTCCAGTACCCGGAGAGGAGGCTCCTGGCCCTTCCCATACTGAATTGGGTGAGAGGAGGGAAGGTCTTGAGGGCCAGATGGAGAGGCAGCCAACAGTGGTGGGAGAGAGGGTGGAGCCCGAGCGTGAGCCGGAGAGATCTCAGGTGAGGGAGGACCCCCGTGAGGAAGGGGGTGAGGGTCTGTCAGGAAGACCTGGGGTGTCCGAGACAGTGGGTTCGCAGGTGGAGAGGGAGCCCAGGGGGGCAGAAGGGGTATGGAGATCTCAGAGGATTAGGCGCCCCCCAGAGCGGTTGACATATGTGGTACCAGGAGAACAGAGTGTGATTTCTACTGCTCTGGGTAGTTATGTCGCTGCTTTCTGCACCTGGGTTGGGTTTTGTGTGTTGCAAGAAGCTTTGGGGAACTCTAGTAATGCCATGAGGGCATGACATTTGCTGGTGGGGAGAGAATGTACAATGTCCTGTGTATGTTACTAAAAAGGGCTTCTTTGGTTTGTTACGAGTAGGAATGCTTCTTTGTCTGTTAAAAGTTTCTCTTGCCGTTGTTTCGCTTTAGAATGGCTGATATGGTAATTGTATTCATTTGTTAATCAATGGGGAATGTTATTGTGTTTGGTGAGGCTGGGAACTTGGGGGAGGGGTTGCGCGGGCTTGGGGGGTCCGGAGGGAGACGCCGAGGAAGGAGGACGTGCGCTCGGGAGACCACCGGGGAGTCCGAAGTGGGAGTTTCGGGAGGACGACCACCGAGGAGTCGAATGGTTCGCTGGATGAGCTCCACCGATGTGCACTAAACTGACTGAACTTTGATAAGTTGGCGCCTTTTGTTTTTTTCTTGTGTATATATATATATATATATATATATATATATATATATATATATATATTGTACTGCCTAATACTCTTTTAATTTTAGTAAACTCTTTAAAGTGTATTTCATAACGGTATTTGTTGTGAGTTTGATACTGCCGGCGGGGCGCGAGGCATAAACTCGATTCTCACAGCACCTGCGTGTACGGGAGGTAGGTTGGTGTGTGGCTGGATCTCTTTTTCCCCTAGACATATACCAGCCTGTTGGGTAAGTGTTACAAGTTCATGGCCTAAGGTAGAAGGAGATGAGTTACTAACTTCAAACTTTCTGCATAATCACTCTAAGAGTTTAACTGCAGATCATGTAACGAGAGCTGTATAACTCAACTTCATCTACCTTAGGCCATGAACTTAACAATCACCCCTGCTGTGGACACTTTCTGGAGGGCCAAGATCTGTATGCTCCACGACCGCTGGACTGTGTGTGTAAATGTAGGAGGGGACTGTGTTGGAAAATAAATGTGCTAGGTTTTCTAAAATTGACTCCTTCTACCTTAGGCCACAAACTTATCAATTACCCCTCGTATATATACCTACTGCTCTCTGGCCATAGGATTTCATCACCAAAGACCTCAAACTGTTAATTCTGTTTTTATGTTGTCTTTATGAATGGAGCCAATGTCCAAAAATGAATAAAGCTTTGCATGAATCCCTGCTGAGTTCCTCCAGCATCTTGTGTGTGTAACTCTGGATTTCCAGCATTAGCAAAATCTCGTGTTTATAACCTCAATGTACCCTTGTGATGAATTGATCCACATGGATGGCATGTAAAGCAAGCTTTTCTCTGCACCTCAATACATCTGACAATAACAAACGAATCCCAGTTCCAATTCCAGTTCACTTCCTTACCTCTGTAAGACTTTGGTACAGCATCTTCAGATCCAGCGTGTGTAGGTTTCCGATCAAAGGCAGAGGGGTTGGACCCGGGGGCAGCTTGTAAAATGCTGAGGGCTTACACGCCGTGTAAAAGTACATCACACAAAACACAGTCAGAAGTGAAAAAAGGATCAGTGTGACTGTGTCTGCAGCAAACAAGCTGAGGAAAGACATGATCTATTAATTAAATTCGCACGCTCGCAATCAGAAAGAAATCCTTGGATTTACAGAGTGGGGGTAAGATGGATCCTTCACAATAAATGATCTTCCAGGGTTCAGACAAAAGTGTAATACATATATCTTGGCAGAGCTGCACAAGATTGTAATTAAACATTAACAATTAGTCCAAAGGGACAAACTCTCACTTTCGTATACAGCACAGGAAAAGGCTCTTCTGCCTACAAACTAAAGTCAATTTAATTGCTTATGAATAATTATTAACTATTTTACACTATTGAAATATTTTCTTCTGCTTATAAGTAACTCCATCATCATAGATACTTGGAAGTTGGTGGAAAAGGCCTTTGACAGAATGAGCTGTGTATCAGATGAGTTGTCCTGGAGACGGACCTAAGTTTGCATCAACAGGTTGCAGGTTGTAAGCCTATAGGACACTGAGTGCTGCAGAATGGATGTCCACTTTGTCAGAAACCTCTACTCAGTGACCCAGAGCTTCCAGAGGATGTCCCGATTCATTCTTAACCCCTAATCCTAATCCGTCTTCTGATTTTTGAATCTCACAATAGAACCTAGAGCAGTACAGCACAAGAACAGGTCCTTTGGCCACAATGTCATGCTGAACCAATCAAATTAAAGTTAGTAATCAAATGGGCAGCTAACCTAACCTCTTCTCACTACACAATGTCTATATTCTTCCTTTTCCCTCATATTCATGTGCCTATCTAAACCTCTCTTCAATTCCCTAATGTATCTGCCTCTACCACCACCCCTGGCAGAGCATTCCAGACACCCACCACTTTCTGTGTACAAAACCTGCTCCTCACATCCCCTTTGAAATGATCCCCTCTCATCTTAAATGAATGCCCTGTGGTATTAGACGTTTAAACACTGGGAAGAAGATACTGTCAGTCTACTCTATTATAAACCTCCCATAGATCTCCCCTCAGGCTCTGCCACTCAATATTCCAAACAAACCTAATCTACTCTCAAAGATCTGCACCTTACCTTCTGACCTGGCATACTGCAAACATTACCATACAACACTGAATTCAACAGTTTCAGATAGCAAACCGTCCCATTTTGTGTCAGCACCGGACGGCTGTAATCATAAGAGATCATGCTTTAAGATGAAAGATTAGCTTTAGAAACATAGAAGCATAGAAACCTACAGCACATTACAGGCCCTACGGCCCACAATGTTGTGCCGACCATGTAACCTACTCTAGAAACTGCCTAGAATTTTTCTGCCGCCTAGTCCTCAACTTTTTCTAAGCTCCATATACCTATCTAAGGGTCTCTTAAAAGACCCTATTGTACCTCCCTCCACCTACTTTGCTGGCAGTGCATTCCATGCACCCGCCCATTTCTGTGTGAAAAACTTACCCCTGACATCCCCTCTGTACCTACTTCCAAGCACCTTAAAACTATGCCCCTCATGTTAGCCATTTCAGCCCTGGGAACAAGCCTCTGGCTATCCACATGATCAATGCCTCTCATCACCTTATACACCTCTATCAGATCACCTCTCATCCTCTGTCGCTCCAAGGAGAAAAGGCCAAGTTCACTCAACCTATTCTCATAAGGCATGCTCCCCAATCCAGGCAACATCCTTGTAAACCTCTGCACTCTTTCTATAGTTTCCACATCCTTCCTGCAGTGAGGTGACCAGAACTGAGCACTGTACTCCAAGTGGGGTCTGACCAGGGTCCTATATAGCTGCAACATTACCGCTTGGCTCTTAAACTCGGTCCCACGTTTGATGAAGGCCAATGCACTGTATGCCTTCTTAACCACAGTGTCAACCTGCGCAGCAGCTTTGAGTATCCTATGGACTTGGACCCCAAGATCCCTCTGATCCTCCACACTGCCAAGAGTCTTACCATTAATGCTATATTCTGCCATCATATTTGACCTACCAAAATGAACCACCTCACACTTATCTGGGTTGAACTCCATCTGCCACTTCTCAGTCCAGTTTTGCATCCTATTGATGTCTGCTGTAACCTCTGACAGCCCTCCACGCTATCCACAACACCCCCAACTTGTGTCATAATTCCTCCTTATCTCTTTTCTAAAGGGGCATCTTTCTGGTCAGAGGCTATGCCCTCTGGCCCTAGACTCACCCATTAAAGGAAGCATCCTTTCCACTTGCCCTCTATCGAGTGGCGCCCTGCACTATTAGTTAGAGACTTGTTTTTCTTTTTTCTGTAATTGCAGTTTGTCTTCTTTTGCAAATTGGGTGTTTGTCATGTCAGTCCTTGTGTGTAGCTTTTCATTGTTTCTGTTGTGTTTCTTTGTTCTACTGTGAATGCCTACAAGAAATGCCTGCAAGGGTGGGATATGTTCAATAATAAATTTACTCTGAACTTTAAAATTCCTAAAACTTCATCTGACAGAAACACATTCTAACTTGTTGAACTGGACAAACACCTTATTTGTGATGAACAATTTCAGAACATGATTATATAGGGAACTGGTTTGTTAATGTTTGCCTTTAGTGCTTTACAAAACAGAAGAACTTGCCAACTAACATGACTTGCATTACCATCAAACTATAATACTTAACCTGATTGAACAGAGTCATCTGATGTTTTAGACCATATGACAAAGGAGCAGAATTAGGCCATTCAGCCCATTGAGTCTGTTCTGCCATTTGGTCATGGTTGATTTGCTTTCCCTCTCAGCCCCAATTTCCTGTCTTCTCCCTGTAACTTCTGATGCCCTTACTAAGCAAGAACCCTTCAACCTCACCTTTAAATATACCCAATGTCTTGGCTTCCACAGCTGTCTGTGTTAATGAATTCCACAGATTATCCATACACTGTCTAAATAAACTCCTGCTTAACTCTGTCCATACAGATGTCCTATTTTGAGGTTGTGCCCTCTGGTCCTAGACTCTCCTACCATTGGAAACATCCTCTGCACACCCACTCTGTCTAGACCTTTGAATGCTCAAAAGGTTCAGTAAGATTCCTCCCTCCCCTCTTTCTTCTAACCTCCAGTAAGCACAGGTCCAAAGCCATCAAACACTCTTCTGCTCATCTTCCTCTGCTTCTGAAACATTGTCTTTGTGCACTTGGTAATTTTGGAACAGCAGCAGATTCTGGAAGTCCAACATAAAAGCAGAAACTGCCCGTGGGTTATGCAGCATCTGCGGAGAGAGATCGGGGTTAACGTTTACTCAAATGAAGGGAAACAAATTGAATCACAGTCCTAGAACTGTACAGCACAGAAAATAGGCACTTCAACCCAACCTTGTTCACGTCAGCCCCATCCTCCTGTCGCCACAACAGGGACCGTGTTCCCCTTGTCCTCACTTACCACCCCACCAGCTTCCGGATCCAGCATATTATCCTCCACAACTTCCACCACCTTCAACAGGACCCCACCAATAAGCGCATCTTTCCCCTCTCTACCCCTCTCCGCTTTCCACAGGGATCATTCCCTCCACGACTGCCTGGTCCACACGTCCCTCCCCACAGATCTCCCACCTGGTACTTATCCCTGCAAGTGTAAGTGCTACACCCGTCCCTACACCTCCTCTCTTACCACCATTCAGGGTCCCAAACAGTCCTTCCAGGTGAGGCAACACTTCACTTGTGAGTCTGTTGGGGTAATCTAATGCATCCAGTGATGTGCGTATGACAGATAAATTTGGTAGGTCAAATTTGAAGACAGAATATAATATTAATGCTAAGACTCTTGGCTGTGTGGGGGATCATCGAGATCTAGAAGTCTGTGTCCATGGGACACTCAAAGCTGCTGCGCAGGTTGACAGTGGTGTTAAGAAGGTGTATGGTGTGTTGACATTCATCAGCTGTGGGACTGAGTTCAAGAGCCGTGAGGTAATGTTACAGCTATGTAAGAACTTAGTTAGACCCCTGTTGTGGGAAGAAAATCTCAGGAGCAGCAGACAGAATAGATCAAGCCAACTCAGAGAATTGTTTCAGACTAAAGGGTTTTATTACATGGTATCATGGAGAGCTCAGACTCCTAAAGCAGAGCTCCACAGCCCTGCTCAACAATGGATTACACTCTGATTTATACCCAAGGCGTATGTGACAAGAAGCACTTAAATCTGAAAAAGGAGAGAACTTCATCTACAACTCATTAGAATAGCAAAGTTGCACTGTATGTCCTTGAGTGGTTATACATTTTCTTAAGTGTTAGTTCTCAGGACAGTATACCAGGCTTTCCCAAGCACAGACAAGTGATGATTCTTAGGATAAGGAAGCACAGACATAGTTATTTTCCATTCCCATCTACAAAGCACATTTCAGTCACACAGTGTATATTAGTCACAGATAAATGATTAGAGACTTTGAATTCACATACTAGGAGGTCATTAACCCCTTAACATTCATCACAATGTCTCACTATTTTTCTTCCACACTTAACTTGGAGTACTGTGTTCAGTTCTGGTCACCTCATTACAGGAAGGATGTGGATACTATAGAGAGAGTGCAGAGGAGATTTACAAGGATGTTGCCTGGATTGTGGAGCATGCCTTATGAAAATAGGTTGAGTGAACTTGGCCTTTTCTCCTTGAAGCAATGGAGGAAGAGAGGTGACCTGATAGAGGTGTATAAAATGATGACAGGCATTGATCATTTGGATAGTCAAAGGCATTTTCCCAGGGCTGAAATGGCTAACACGAGAGAGCACAAACAAATACTCCTGTACCAAGTGTTACTTTATGGATGTACAATTAGTCTAGGTATACAAGACAGACAGACAGACAGACAGACAGACAGACAGACAGACATACTTGTGTTAACCCTGAGGGAAATTGGGTTTCGTTACAGTCGCACCAACCAAGCATAGAGTAGAAATATAGCAAAATAAAACCAAAAATAATTAAATGATAATAAGTAAATTATGCCAAGTGGAAATAAGTCCAGGACCAGCCTATTGGCTCAGGGTGTCTGACACTCCGAGGGAGGAGTTGTAAAGTTTGATGGCCACAGGTAGGAATGACTTCTTATGACGCTCAGTGTTACATCTCGATGGAATGAGTCTCTGGCTGAATGTACTCCTGTGCCTAACCAGTACATTATGGAGTGGATGGGAGACATTGTCCAAGATGGCATGCAACTTGGACAGCATCCTCTTTTCAGACACCACCGTCAGAGAGTCCGGTTCCACCCCCACAACATCACTGGCCTTACGAATGAGTTTGTTGATTCTGTTGGTGTCTGCTACCCTCAGCCTGCCGCCCCAACACACAACAGCAAACATGATAGCACTGGCCACCACAGACTCATAGAACATCCTCAGCATAATCTTATTAATCTTATCAACAAGATAATCTTATATATTTATATTTATTGTATTTTATTGTGTTCTTAATGCTTCTAGGTTTTTAGTGCTACATTGGATCTGGAGTAACAATGACTTTGTTCTCTTTTACACTTGTGTACTGAAGAATGACAATAAATAATCTTTAATAAAGAGTTCCTTCCTGAAGCTTTTGAACATGAGGAAATGAGACCACAAAACTCTACATCTCAGCAGACCATAAGATATAGTAGCAGGATTAGGCCATTTGGGATGTTGAGTCTGCTCCACCATATCATCATGCCTGATCCAATTTTCCTCTCAGTCCCAATCTTCTACCTTCTGTTCATATCCCTTCATGCCCTGACCAGTCAAGAATCTATCAACCTCTGCCTTAAATATACACAAAGGTTTGGCCTCCACAGCTGCCTGTGGCAATGAATTCCACAGATTCACCAGTCTCTGGCTAAAGGAATTCCTCCTCATCACTGTTCTAAAAGGAAAAGGACGCCCCTCTATTCTGACTCTGTGTCCTCTGGTCTTAGACTCTCCCACCAGAGGAAACATCCTCTCCACATCCACTCCATCACCATTCGATAGGTTTCAGTGAGGGTACCTCTCATTCTTCTGAATTCTATTGAATACAGGACCAGAGTCATTCAAATGCTCTTCATATGACAAGCTATTGAATCCTGGAATCATTTTTGTGAACTTCCCTTGAACCTTCTCCTGTTTCAGCACATCCTTTCTAAGATAACGGGCCCAAAACTGCTCACAGTACTCCAACTGAGGCTTTACCAGTGCTTTATAAAGTATCAGCATACAGCCAAACACAGGGACAGGGATAATGTCCAGTTAGAAAATTTGAACAGAATCTTCCAGTAGGTCACAATAGTTAATGGTTTAAAGAATAAACAAACAGAAAAGATATGATACCATGATTAAAAGAAGACAAACTAAAGATAAAGATTAAAGACATAAACACACAAAAAAAATTGCAGATGCCAGAATTCCAAGCAACATACACAAAATGCTAGAGGAACTCAACAGGCCAGGCAGCATCTACGAAAAAAAACCAGTCGACATTTCGGAGCAAGATCCTTCAAAGGGGTTGGAAAATAAGATGAGGTCAGAGTAAAAAGGTGGGGGAGGTGAGGAAGAAGTACAAGGTCGTAGGCCCATGTGTGACTCTGTTTAATGTGGGGAGGCTGATGCATGGGGCAGTCATCACACAGTCCTAGACAGATCGGGGTCAGGGCCCAGTGGCATGGAATGCAAAATGACTGGGGACCCTTCACTGCTGCAGCTTTCCTCCTCCTTCACTGCACTGTGATGTGTCATTGTTACTTGCGATGTGTCATTCTTTAATACCATAATTCCAAACAGGAGACTCTGGACCGGGAGCCAACTCCTCCTTCTGCAACTGGATTGTTGACATCCTGGCCACCAGACAACAAACAGTAAGGATAGATATTGACATCTCTATCAGATTTATTGTAAACTCTTCTGTTTCGTACTTCAATCAACTTCACTTGCCCCATTACTCAACTGTTCCCATTACCCATGGGCTCACATTGAAGGACATTTCATCTTATGTTCTCAATATTTATTGCTTAATTATTTATTATTATTCCTTTTTTGTTTCTTTTATATTTGCACAATTTGATGTCTTTTGCACAATGGCTGTCCACCCTGTTGGGTACAGTCTTTCAGTGATTCTATTATGGTTATTGGATGTATTGAGTATACTTGTAAGAAGACGAATCTCAGGGTTCTTTTGGTGACATATATGTACTTTGATAATAAATTTACTTTGAACTTTGAAGTTACCATCTTCAGCCCCTGACTGCACCTCTGCACTCTTGAACACGTGGCCAGATGCTGCACTAACTCCATAGACATGTTTGCAGATGATACCACTCTAGTGAGCCGTAGAGTGATGATTCTCAGTGTAGGAAGGAGATTAAGAGTTTAGTAGCATGATTCCCATGACAAAATCATTTCTCTTACGAACTCATTAAGCCAAAGGAGCTGATTCCTGATTTCAAGAAAGGGTGGTGCACATGCCCCCATTTACATCAATTATACTGAGTTTGAGAGGTTCAAGTTTCCAGGAGTGAATATCATCCCATTATGATATCCCCATTTGGTGAGTTCGGAAACCTGATGGTTCTCGACGCATAACCATTGATTATCACCAGATAAATCAATTTGCCACTCCACTGGCCACACTGTTCAGACGTTCTGACCCTGATTCAGAACTTTTCTAGCGGGACCAAGATTTATTATGCTGATATTGGTTTGGCTAATAATTTCTTCCCCGTTCCTATTGCTGAGCATTCCCAAGATCAGTTTTCATTTCCATAAAGGGTCTTCAGTCCACCTTTACACGTTTTCCACAGGGATCTGTCCATTGTCCGTAGTCCTATTTGCTATTGGGTAGTGGCTCAGGATCTCTGTGAATGTGTCCTGTCCCCAGTAGCTCACTATATAGATGATGGGCTGTTGCGGGAGTCCTCTGAAGAGGAGGTTTTTGAAACCCTTAATACTTTGATTGATCACATGCGATCGAGAGGATGGGAAATTAACCCCGATGAAACACGGGGCCCAGCTCCAACTATTCATTTTCTGGGGATAAAAAGGACTATGGGCGATCGGATAATTCTGGATAAGCTCAGAAATAAAACCGTAGGCAAAGCAGCACCCTCTACGACAAAACAAGAAGCCCAACACTTTGTTGCCCTTCCGGGATACTGGCGACGTCATAAACCCCATTTGACTGTGCCACTTCGACCATTGTTCGCTGTGACCAGAAAGAAATTTAGGTTTGTACGGGGCCGGAGCAACGATCAGCTTTTGAGGCTGCCAACAAGGCCGTCGCTGCGGCCTCCTCATTGATAATGCTTCCCCCTTGAACTGTAAGTTTCTGTTAAAGATGATGCGGCAATCCAGAGCCTGTGGCGGAATGAAAGAGGAAGGAACATGTCTCTGAAGGGCTTCGGCCAGAAACGTCGATAGTACTTTTTTCTATAGGTGCTGCCTGGCCCGCTGAGTTTCTCCAGCATTGTGTGTGTATGTGTTGCTCGGATTTCCAGCATCTGCAGATTTTCTCTGCTTTGTGTCAGAAATATGCCTCTGGCATTTTAGCCCCGAATGCTTCCTTGCGCTGCCACCAGATACTCTGCGTTTGAGAAACATCTTCTTGATTGCTGTTGGGCTTTAGTAGAAACTGAGAAACGGATGGGGTATCCTCTCTCCTCCCTCTGCCCTGACCTCCCAACTATGGGATGGGTACTCTGTGGCACACTCACCCATATAAACCACAGCAGAGTTCAATCGTCAATTGGAAGAAGTATATTTCTGAACAAGTATCAAAGGATCCGGACGAAATTAGTAAAATAGATGCAACACACACAAAATGCTGGTGGAACGCAGCAGGCCAGGCAGCGTCTATAGGAAGAAGCACTGTCGACGTTTCGGGTCCAGACTGCAGATTTCCTCGTGTTTGCTTAGTAAAATAGATGGACTAGTTGCTGAGTGCCCTCAGGTTATGCCACCGATGCCTGAAGTTACTCGGATCTAAGCCTCGCCTGCCGTGTGGGGAATTCCCTTTGATCTTCTGACTCCTGTTCAGCAGGAACATGCTTGGTTCTCCGACGGCGCTGCGAGATGGAAGAATGGCCGTCATTGTTGGAGGTCTGTTGCTTTTAATTTTCCAGTCACCCAGTACAATGCCAGGATCTATTGATTCTTGAAAGTTCATCGTTAATGCCTCCACAACCTCTCCAGCTACTTCCTTCAGAACCCAAGGGGTGCATTCCATCATGTCCAGGAGATTTATCCACCCTCAGACCTTTAAGCTTCCTGAGCACCTTCTCAGTCGTAATTTTCACTGCAGAAACTTCACTTCCCTGACACTCTTAAATGTCCGGTATACTGCAGATGTCTTCCACTGTGAAGACTGATGCAAAATACATATGCAGTTCCTCTGCCATCTCTGCATCTCTCATTACAATATATTCAGCATCATTTTGTATTTGTCCTATATCTACCCTTGACTCTCTTTTACAGTTTATATGGCTAAAATAGAGGGGAAATAATGGTGTTGCCTTTCACATCTCTTTCATATCTTTCTCCTCCATCTTAAAATATTGGCATCTAGTTTTATATTCTCCATAAAGCATGGAAAATATTTCAGCTATTCACCATATCCATACATTTCATGAGATTAAGGGTGCAACAGTAACGCAGTAGTTAATACAATCTGATTACAGCTTGGGCTTTCAGAGATCTTAGTTAAATTCCAGCATTGTCTGTAAGGACTCTGTACGTTCAGCTCTGGGTGCTCCTGTTTCCCCACGTGTGTTGGTAGGTGACTTGGTCATTTTAAACTTACTTTGATTAATCTATGATCAAATGGTTGCTGAGCCAGGAGGCTCATTGGGGCAGAAAGACCCATTCTGTGCAGTATCTGTAAATGAAGAGATAGACAGGGTGTGGGCTGTGGATGGTGAGAGGCAGGGGGTGGGAGGGGCGAGACGGGAGCTGGTGGTGGGTGAGAGAGACAGGGTATAGGTTTCCCACTTATTACAGAGCCCAATGGCCGAGGGAAAGAATGATCTCATATAGCGCTCTTTGGAGCAGCGCAGTTGTCTTAGTCTATTACTAAAGTGCTCCTCTGTTTAGCCAAGGTGGTACACAGAGGGTGAGAAACATTGTCCAGAATTGCCAGGATTTTCCATAGGGTCCTTTGTTGTACTGCAGCCTCCAGTGTTTTTCAGTTTGACTCCTATAACAGAGCCAGCTTTTCCGATCAGTTTATTGAGCCTGTTGGCTTCACCACTGTTGATGCCATTGCCCCAGCACACCACCACACAGAAGATTGTACTACCAACAATAGACTGATAGAACATGTAAAGGAAAGGCCTGCATACCCCAAACGACCCATCTCCTCAGAACTTAGAGGCGATTCTGGTCCTTCTTGTATGCAGCCTCTGTATTTGTGCTCCACTCAACTCTGTTATCCAGGTGCACCCTCAGTCACTTCTAGGTTCTGACCACATCCACTTCCTCACCATCAATAGTAACAGGGAGCAGTGCAGGCTTAGTCTTCCTAAAGTCCATCACCATCTCCTTTGTCTTACTGATGTTGAGCAGCTTGCACCATTTGACAAAGTTCTCCACCGGGGCCCCGTATTCATCTTCCCATCCTCCCTTTATACTCCCTACTATTGCGGAGTCAGAGAATTTCTGCAGATGACATGAATCATTGTTGTATCTAAGGTTTGAGGTATACAGGGTAAACAGAAAGGGGGCCAATACAGTCCCCTGTGGGGCCACAGTTCTGCTTATAGCCATGTCTGACACACAGTTCTAATCGCACAAGTGGAGGTCTGCCAGTCAGGTAGTCCATTATCCAGGATACAATGGAAGTGCCAAACTGCATTGAGCAGAGCTTTCCCCCCAGCAATGAGGGCTGCATGTTATTGAACGAACTTGAGAAATCAAATAAACATGATCTTTACAGTGCTGTGCTGCTTATCCAAAAGGGAATGGGCTTTGACCAGCTGGCAGATGACAGCATTGTGGTCACCAGTGTGTTCCTTTAAAGCAAACTGCAGGGGATTGAGAGCTCATCTCAGTTGGAGGTGAGCCAAGTAGGTATACAAACAAATAGAGTGGCTTCCTGTTAACTGGGGCATTGGTTATTTCAGACAACTCTTTTTTTTGTAATTTATTTTTTTTAATTGAAGTTCATCAAACAAACATTTCCATAAGATGTATTTCAGACATTGTACATATATATCATATACTCATATATATCACAAATCTCCACAAAGTATTTATCTGAGGTATACACTTATAGAAAAGAGTGGAAAGAAAAAACAAGCAAAAGGAACGAACTATGTACAAGTAGGGAGTGATTTTTTTTTACGACATATTGATTTGTAAGAATAAAATCAGGCCTATGAGGCATTAAGTAGTTAAACCATTTTTCCCACTATGAATCAAGTTGTTCCAGCTCATGATTAACAATGCTGTTATCTTCTCCATTTTGTAAATGTCCATTGTAATTTCCATCCATATATTTAAAGTTGGGCTCTCCTGTGATAACCATTTCCTAGTAAGAGTCTTTTTACCAGCCACCAACAGTATATTCATTAAACATTTATCTCTTTTCAACCATTATTGAGGTATATATCCAAAATATATGGTCTTACTCTCCAAGGGTATTTCACATTTAAAGATGTCTTGTAGGGCATTGTGTATCCCCCTCCAATAGTTTTTGATAGCAGGGCAGTCCCAAAAAATATGATAATGATTTGCATTTTGATTTCCACAATTTCTCCAGCAAACAGGGAGGTTACTATCATAATGGGATTTCTGAGAGGGTGTAATAAAATATTTTATCAAGTTTTTCCATCCAAACTCCCTCCATTTCTGTGAACTGGTACACTTCAATTGATACCTCCATATTGTTGTCCATTCTTCCTCAGATATAATTATCCCTCCTTCCTTCTCCCATTTTGTTTTAATGTATGATCGAATGTGTTTTAAGATTTGACAACCCCTTATACATGCTTGAAATGATTCTACTACCATTATCTGAATTATATGCTTTTCTAAAGAGCTCTATCAAGCATGTATTTGCCTTGGTCACATTTTTAAGCGTCTTATTAACATATTGTCACATCTGTAAATACCGATAAAAATCTTGTTTTTCTAATAAGTGTTTCTCTTTAAGCATTTCAAAACTGAACAGTGTTCCTTCTTTCATTATGTTGCAAAGAACTGTTATTCCTTTAGCTGTCCAGTCCTTAAATCTAGCATCCAGTTTATTTGGTGTAAAATCCGAGTCATATGCACACCATTTAAGAATTGCAATATCTCCCTCTAGACTATATTCTTTTATAGTACTTTTCCACATTTTAAGAGTCAATTTTACCTATGGGTTATCAACAGTATTTATGTACCTTTGCAGGTTGTTATCAGCCAAAATTGCTTGTATGGAGATGGGAAGTACCCGCTCCTCAATGTTTTTCCATTGAGCGTTATATGATGGGTTGCACCAACATATCACAGCTCTCAACTGTGCTGCAAAATAATAATCTCTAAGAGAAGGTAAGCCCCATCCTCCCCTTTCCTTTGCTAATTGCAAAGTTTTGAGACAAACTCTAGGCCTTTAACCCTGCCAAATATATCCTGATAGCATCTTGTTCCATTCATTGAATTGATTTTGATTCATCTCTATTGGTAGGGTCTGAAAGAGATATAACAGTCTGGGCAGTATATTCATTTTAATAGACTCAATCCTTGAACTGAGACTAAGAAAAGGAATCAGTTTCCATCTTGCCACATCTTCCTTAATTTTTTATATAAAGGCTGATCATTACATTCTGATATTTTGCCAAATCTTTTGGCATAATGATGCCCAAATATTTGAAAGACTCTGTGTGCCATGCCCAGGGGTATCGAATTTCAATTTCTCTTGGTGAGCTATAGTAATATGAAAGTAATTGGGTTTTATCTATGTTGATCTTGTATCCTGATAATTGACCATATTGTTCAAAGGATTGCATCAGTTTAGGTAAAGAGTATGTTGGTTGCCCGAGATAGATCAAAATGTCATCCGCATAACAAGCCAATTTATGCTCTGCCCCTTTAATAGTAACTCCCCTGATATCTTCATTTTGTCTGATGTACTGAGCTAATGGTTCCAGATATAATGCGAAGAGTAGCAGTGACCATTGTTATGAGTGCTGAACAGACGTGATGGAAATGGGGTGCAGAGTTAACCATTCCCCCCTCCCTTTTTGAGAACTATGAACTATTGCTATTGCTATGCTGCTAATGAGAGAGAGAGAGAGATGAAGCACAGAGGCAGGGATATCTACTACAGATAAGAGCGAGAGACACACACAGTTGATTTATGTATTATGGCTTCTTCCTGGATTGTTTACCTTTCACTGCAAGGACGTTACTTTGCTCTTTAACATTCCTGAGGAGACAGCAGGAGTGGCTTGATATGATGGACATGGTCATTTTGAGTTGATGGATGGCTGATACCCCGTCAGTGGGGTTAAAAGACAGGTGTGGGGAGACACCCCTCAGACACACCATGGATACTGACCGAGTGTTGTGCACCCACAGGAAGGTGGGGGCTTGTGTGTGTCCACTCATGCCAGAGTGACGAGTCCACCACAGAAGAACGGTTTAGCCGAGGACGGAGGGGTCATAACCGAATGACCACAATGGTATGACAGAATAAGAAGACAACAGAAGGTTTGCCTGCTGCAGCTGTTACATCTCACTCTCTCTCTCTCCGACGATTGCAACACAACCATAACTACCTTAGCACACATGAACTGAACTGAACTTTATATTCTTCAATGACAATTTATTTACCCCTAGACATTGATAGAGCTTGTTTAATATTGTTGATTATTATTCCTACACTTCTATGTTTATTATTGTTAGCCTGTTTTATATGTATATTTGCATTTTTGATACTATATTCTGTAGTTTACTAATAAACACCTTTAATTTTTGGTACCACCAGACTCCGACGGATTCTTCTATTTCTGCTGGTCTGTAAACCCAATTACGGGGTACGTAACACCATGCACAACCCTGTCTCGTGCTCCTTTCTAGGGTAGGACTATTTGATAAATATCCATTGATTTTAATCCTAGCAGTAGGATTCTCATATAGTGTCTGTATAGTTTTAATAATTGTGTCTTGGAAACAAAATCTATGTAAAAGTCTGTAAAGAAAATTCCAATTAACCAAATCAAATGCTTCTTCAGCGTCCACGCTTATCACTATTGCTTCGATTTCATTTTTTTGTATATGATCCATAATGTGAAGTGTCCTTCGTGTATTGGCCTGTGTCTGGCGTTGTCATATAAAACCTGTCTGATCGTTATGTATCAGTATGGGTAGAAACTCCTCTAATCGTTTGGCCATGATGGAGGTAAATAACTTATAATCTACATTAAGAACAGATATTGGTCTAAATGACCTGCATTCCATTTTATTCTTGCCTTCTTTTGGTACAGCTGAGATTATTGCTTCCTTCCAACTGGGTGGCATTTGTGCCTTCTTCAGAGCCCAGTTCAGTGTGGGGAGTAAGACAGGAATTAACTCATTTTTAAATTCTTTGTACCACTCTGCCGTATACCCATCTGATCCTGATGACTTGCTTAAGTTAAGCCTACTAATTGCAGCTTTTAATTCAACTTCAGTTATATCAGCAGTCATTGTTTTATTTTGTTCTTTGCTTAAAGTGGGTAACTAGAGAATTCAAGAAGGTGTCGATTTGGGTTATGCTTCCCCCGGAACTCTGGAATATACAGTTTTGTAAAACACTTCAAAAGCTTCTTGAATTTCACTTAGCTTATTTTTTTATCATTTTTGTTCTTGGGTCCCTAATTCTATGAATTGTATTTTCTGCTATCTTTTTTTTCAGTTTCCACGCCAGTATTTTCATAGATTTCGATCCACTTTCATAATGTCTCTGTTTCAGTAACATTAAGTTTTTCCTGATTTCTTGCGTAGCCAAATTATTTATATCATTCCTAATTCTTTTAATTTCCCCTAATGTATCCTGTGCCAAATTCAATTTATGTTTTTTCTCTAGTTCCTTCAGCCTATTTTGTAATTCCTCTAATGTTTTATTCCTTATTTTTTTCTTATATGAAGATATCACTATAATTTTCGCTCTGAAGACCGCCTTCAGAGTATCCCATAAAATGGGAGGTGAAACCTCTCCATTATCATTAAATTCTAAGTGGAGACCAATTTCTTTTTTAATTTGTTCCTTAAAGTATGGATCATTGAGTAGACTTGAATTTAGTTTCCAAATAGTATTCTTTGGTTGTAGGTCAAAATCAACTGATAAATATATAGGTGCATGGTCACTTACATCTATTGTCCCAATTCCACAGGTGTTTATTTTGTCTTTGTCTTTTACAAATGTTATGAAATAGTCTATTCTTGTATATACAGAATGGGGAGCAGAATAATGAGTGTAATCCCTTCTGTCAGGGAAAATGTCCCTCCATATATCAATTAAACCAACATCCTCAAAAAGTGTATTAAATTTCTTATGTAAAGATTTTGTTTCATAGGTTTTTCTATTGGAAGAGTCAAAGTTTGGTTGTAATTGTAAATTTAAGTCTCCCTCACATATCAGGAGACCTTCTGTTTCTGTTACCATAATATTAGTAATTTTCTGAAAGAAACCAATATCACTTCCCGGGGGTGCGTATATATTCAATACAGTAACTGAATTGCCGTCTGTATTCCCTCTTACCAGAAAATATCTGCCCTCTTTATCTCTCATTTCAAATACTTTTTCAAATTTTAGCTTACTTGAGATAAGAATAGCAACTCCCCTCCTATATCCTGATTTATATGAGGAGAAAAACAGATTAGTGAAGCCCATTCTCTTTAGTTTTTTATGCTCATTATCACTTAAATGAGTTTCCTGTAAATATACTACATGGGCGTGTTCTTTTTTCATTTTGGATAAAATTCTCTTATGTTTGATTGGATTTAGTAGCCCATTGACATTAAAAGAAATGAACTTTACATTGTCCTTAGCCATCTGTATTTATCTGTCAATGTATCATTGAAATTCAAATAAAATTTAATTGATCAACTCCCTGAACAAATAAGAACCAAGAAACGCAAATAATAACAAAAATGGCAACAAGCATGTGATTCCAAGGCTGAGGTCTCTAGTAGATGACCCTGGGTTGAGCTAGAGGAAATGTCTAGCTGTGGGGGATAACCCATCCTACTTGTGAGTTGAGGGCACCTATTGCAGTATTCATAACAGTCAGTGAACAAATCCATTATACAGAAAAGATTTCCCTGAGAACTGTCTTTGGGAATCTCCCGGTCTTCCTGATATATTTCTTTCAGCCTCCTCCCGTCTCCTGCCTTCTTGTTTCTTGCATTATTTCCCAAGCGGAGCAGGATAATTCCTCAGCCAGGCTTTCCTTCGTTTTGGTCATGCTGACGGGCAACCCTCTGGCCTTCATGTCTGTAGTCGCCCCTTCCACTGTCTGGTACAACTGCGTCCGGTTGTCATAAAACACTCTAAGTTTAGCAGGGTATGGAGTTTGAAATCTAATCTTATTTTGCTTTAGTACTCGCTTTACTTCAGGGTATTCTTTGCGTTTCTGGAGGACCGCTGGGGGGGGGGTAATCTTGGTCGAAATATATTAATTTATTGTCAAAAAACACTCTCTTCTTACCCCAGGCCCTTCGTGGAATCTCCACCTTGGTGCTGTACCGAAGGAATTTAATTATTATTGAGCGTGGCTTTCTATCCTGGGTAGGTTTTGGGACTAACATGCGGTGGGCTCTTTCGACTTCCAGCTCCATAAGTCGGGGGAAGATCCAACGCGTCCTGCAGTAACTATCCGACAAACTCCATCATAGACGAGCCCTCCGCTCCTTCGGGAACGTTGTAGTTTCTGATATGTTTCCACCGTGATCTACCCTCCAGGTCAAGCAGTTTACCTTCTTGGTGATTTAGTATTTTTATTGTCTTACTCAGTATCCGTTCCACATTTTGAATGCGATATTCCACCTTCTCAATTCGAGTCTCTGCCACCGCTATTTTTTGATTGACGCTGACGAGCTCTGAATTAATATCACGGAGCTGCTGTTTTATATCTTTCTGGACCTCCATTATTTCCTTCAGGATTTCGAAGATATTCGCCGCTTCACCTGAGCAAGGCCCAGCGTCCGCCTCGCTAGCACACGGTCGGGTAGGAGAGCCACTTGCTGCACTCCTCTCGGCCGCAGGCTCCACAGTGTCGCTTTTTTATTTCCATTATTTTTCCCCATTCTTGCCCCTCTTTTCAGTTGAAATATTTTTTGAAAAATATTATATTTGATGGGTTAACAGGGCTTAATACGTGTTTTTCCGGAGGAGTTAGTGACTTAAGCTGTCATTCTCGACGATGACGTCACCGGAAACAATTTGGGATAACTCTTAAAGAACAAAAACTAATTGAGAAAACTCTGACTTACAAATGCCAGATATGGCCGGAAGTAAAAATGAAACAATTTTGCAACTTTAGAAAGTAGGACCTATGAAGATTTGAAAGTATTGACAAACAGCTTGAATATTGCAATGATAATGAAGATTTGGAAGAAGCAATCATCAAAGATTATATAAAAGAAATCTATTATCTGCATTGGGTGTCTGTGCAGACTTTGTTCAGGTACAATTAATCAAAAAAGCACAGCAGGTACACTGGATTGATTTCTCCATTGATAGCCATAAGGAACTAATACACAGTTTTACATACTGTCGCAATATTGGTAGCTTTCCAATTTCTTCTGTATTTGTCAATGTGGAGCAGAAAGTGAAGTTGTGAACTTGGCAGGAACAGAGGATTTTAGGAATGGCAAGGGTGGAGTGATGAGGGAGGGATAAGACCATAAGACCATAAGATATAAGAGCAGAAGAAGGCCATTCAGCCCATTAAGTCTGCTCTGCCATTCAATCATGGGCTGATCCAATTCTTCCAGTTACCCCCACTCCCCTGCTTTCACCCCATACCCTTTGATGCCCTGGCTAATCAAGACCCTATCTATCTCTGCCTTAAATACACCCAATGACTTGGCCTCCACAGCCACTTGTGACAACAAATTCCACACATTTACCACCCCCTGACTGAAGTATATTTCTCCACATCTCAGTTCTAAAAGGACATCCTTCAATCCTGAAGTCGTGCCCTCTTGTCCTAGAATCCCCTACCATGGGAAATAACTTTGCTATATCTAATCTGTTCAGGCCTTTTCAACATTCGTAATGTCTCTATAAGATCCTCCCCTCATTCTCCTGAACTCCAGGGAATACAGCCCAAGAGCTACCAGACGTTCCTCATATGGTAATGATTCCTGGAATCATTCTTGTGAATCTTCTCTGAACACTCTCCAATGTCAGTATATCCTTTCTACAATAAGGAGCCCATAATTGAACACAAAACTCCAAGTGTGGTCTCACGAATGCCTTACAGAGCCTCAATATCACATCCCTGCTCTTATATAATATACCTCTAGAAACGAATGCCAACATTGCATTTGCCTTCTTCACCACCAACTTAACCTGGAGGTTAACCTTTAGGGTATCCTGCACAAGGACTCCTAAGCCCCTTTGCATCTCTGCATTTTGAATTCTCTCCCCATCTAAATAATAGTCTGCCTGTTTATTTCTTCCACCAACGTGCATGACCATACACTTTGCCACATTGTATTTCATTTGCACTTCCTGCCATTTCCCCTAAACTATCTAAGCCTCTCTGCAGGCTCTCTGTTTCCTCAACACTACCTGCTCCTCTACCTATCTTTGTATCATCGGCAAATTTGGCCACTGATCTATTATTACTGTAGTCCAAATCATTGATGTACATTGTAAAGAGCAGTGGTCCCAACAGCAATCCCTGTGGAACTCTACTGGTAACCGGCAGCCAGCCAGAGTAGGACCCCTTTATTCCCACTCTCTGTTTACTGCCAACCAGCCAATGCTCCACTCACAATAATAACTCCCCTGTAATTCCATGGGCTCTTATCTTGCTAAGCAGTCTCATGTGTGGCACCTTGTCAAAGGCCTTCTGAAAATCCAAGTACACCACGTCAACTGCATCTCCCTTGTCTACCCTGCTTGTAATTTCCTCAAAGAATTGCAGTAGGTTTGTCAGGCAGGATTTTCCTTTCAGGAAACCATGCTGGCTTTGGCCTATCATGTCATGTGCCCCCAGGTACTCCATAATCTCATCCTTAGCGATGGGTTCCAACAGCTTCCCAACCACTGATGTTAGGCTAACAGGTTTATAATTTCCTTTCTGCTGCCTCCCACCTTTCTTAAATGGTGGAGTAACATTTGCAATTTTCCAGTCACCCAGTGCAATGCCAGAATCTATCGATTCTTGAAAGATAATCGTTAATGCCTCCACAACCTCTCCAGCTACTTCCTTCAGAACCCGAGGGTGTATTCCATCAGGTCCAGGAGATTTATCCACCCTCAGACCATTAAGCTTCCTGAGCACCTTCTCAGTCTTACAGGCAGTCAGTATTTTCAAGACAGTAAGTACACTCAGATTAAAATATGGCCACAACCATCTTGGCCAGGGCCAGGACTGAGTCCACCAGGAGATCCTCCTCACGCCCGCCCCTTCCAAACTGGGTGCCCGTGTATGAGGAGCGCGGGAATAAAGTGCAATCGGAACCTCAGCGGCAGCTCCTTGAGAAACTGAAAGAGGATCTGCAACCTCACACTTTCCGTGTAAGCCTGGTACACTAACCCCTGCCGCCCACAGAATGGACAGGTGGACAGGGTGTCAGTGAACTTGCTCGAAGTCTCATTGTCTTTGTATCCTCAGCACTATCTCTCCAGTTCCCATCTCCTGGCAGAAAGAGAGAAATTTCTGAGATACTTTATCTCGCCTAAGCCTGATGAGCCAAATCCACTCTAAGCATTCAAAAGGATGGTCTTTCCGCTTGCACTTGCTGTGTTTTTACTGGCCCTTTCTAATGAATCCTCCTGTCGATAGTCCGCTCCTCAACCCAGGCAAACTGCTGCCAATCTCTGCCTTTTAAATCTCGATTGCGGTCCTGATTGAAAGATAGTTCTTTTTATGCACTCCCTCATATTGACTGCTCAACTCAAGCCCGAGAAGATCTGCGGATACTGAAATCCAAAGCAACACACACAAAATGCTGGAGGAACTCAGCGGGTCAGGCGGCATCTATGGAAAAGATTCTTCTCGGCCCGAAATATCGACCATGGCTCTTTTGCACAAATGCTGCCTGCCCCTCTAAGTTCCTCCAGCATTTTGAATGTGTTGCTTACTTATTTACTTTCTTGTATATGTACATTTTGTCATTTTTGGAATATTGGCTGTTTGCTAGCATTTGTTTGTGTGGAGTTTTTTTTTTCATTTGTTCCACTATGAATGCCTGCAAGATTAGATTTTCTTGTAGTATATTGTGATATATATGGGCTTTGATAATAAATTCACTTTCAATTTTTTTTTCCCTCTTTGACTAAGTTCACCGTCCTAGCTTTCGTCATCACGCTATCCTTTTCTTCCTCCTTCCTGGAACAGCTCCCTCAAGTCAGAGTTCAACTTGATCGTTTACAGCTGCCACCAGTGAACTTGTCCCGTCTCCAGTCTATTAATGGCCTAATTTACTCTTTATAAATACTTGCAGAAGAACTCGGCTCCATTACTTTCTAGTCCTGATGAAAGGCATCGGCCCGAAACGTCGACTGTTTGTTCCCCTCCCCAGATGCCGCCTGACTCGCTGAGTTCCTCCATCATTGTGTGCGAGTGTGTTGCCAACGACCTGCAGAATAGTTTCTGTTTACGCTAGAGAGAAGGTTGCGTGCAAGTGCTGAATACATCGGCGTTACTCTATAAGAGCGGTCCCAGCAGTTTAGAGGATCGCAAATCTGATTCCATTATTTTAAAAGAAAGGAAAACGAGAGAAAGCAGGGGAACTTAAGACCCGTTGCAGTTGAATGCAAGAGGTATTGCTGGACTTTATTGCAAAGTTATTATAATCACTGCCATTCTGTTATTTGACACGAGTTGTTGTATGTACTGTATTTATTATTGCTCTGCACTGCATCCTGATTACTCTGAGTTTCACGCGAGCGTGGGATTTAATTGCACCCTGGTGTATGAGTCAATGAACTGAATTGTCATCTGAGATTCAGATGACGCTTGGAAAATGTTCATGGGTTGAAACTAAATCAGGGTGGATTTCAAGATGAGAACGTTTCCCTTTCTTTTCTCTGCATGGGAAAACCTTTAACCAAATCCAACCCTCTGTCACCCACACTGCAAGTTAAAATGGATAGTCTCTTCCCCATTTCCGGAGAAGGGCGTCTGATCTGAACCATTGACTAATTCCATACAGAGACGAACCCAGTTGGACTCCGCAGTGTGTTTTGCATCTGTTTGATATTCTATTTTTCTGCAGACAGTTACTGACTAAAGATCCCTGAAGAATCCAGGATTCAAAGGTTTTGTCGGCACTGAATCAATAGAAAACCGTCAACAGACAAATACCGTACAGCAGAACAGAACATGCTGTTCCCACTGAAAGTGTAACCACCTGACGTCAAATACGCTTCCAACCTGATACTCAACTTCTCACTTAGATACTGGAACATTTGCTGCACTTTGCCAGAACATTGTGTTTCACGTGAACGAAAAACGACTGACCCCTCCTTTCCTGGACACACGCGACTCTATTTGTTCCAAGGCGCACATTACTGATTTCTCATCGGGGACGAGGGACTACGGCCGTTGCTACCGCGGGGCCGGGGTTAATTTCGCTTCAATTGTAGCACGAAGCGTCACAGCAGAGCTGAATTCGCCCCAGTCGTGTCACTTTGTGCCCTGGAACCCTGCTCCTGATCGCTGGAAAAGGCTGTCAGTCCAAGGGAGCCGGAGATGTTGTTCGCCGGTGTTTACTCACTGGACGCTGTGACTTTGGTGCTTCTCTGCGCCCTCACCGCGTTGTTTCTCGTTTATTTGCGCAATGGGTCTAAATCTCACGAAGAGCTCAACTTCCCCCCGGGACCCACTCCTCTTCCGATCATCGGGAACCTGCACCTCCTGGATCTGAAGAAGCCCCACCTGAGTCTCATGAAGGTAAGAGGAGCCGGCTCCCGACCAACAATTGTTGGACATTTTGTATACCAACTCCCTGCGCGCCTGGGCTATTGTGTTGGCAGCGATTAAATCGGACATTCCAAAAAATACGCTAGGCATGTATTCTTTCCCTTCACATCTTCCAAAACAGCTTCCCACTTGCGTACAGATACTGCCTCTTCTCGGTAAAGCTGGGTAGAGTTTGGACATGACGAATTCTTCTCCAAGTATTTATAAAGAGTAAATTAGGGCATTAATAGACTGGAGACGGAGAGAATTTACTAGGAGTCTCTGTAAAGGAGCAAGTCCAGCTCTGATGTGTGGGAGCCGTAGCAGGGAGGAGGAAAAACAAGAATAATAAGGAAATGAAAACTAGGGTGGTGAACTTGGGGAAAAAGAAAAAAAAAGTTGTAAGTAAATTTATTGTCAAAGTTCATATCACCATACATTGGCATGCAAAATTGGGCACCCCTGGTCAAATTTTCTGTTACTGTGAATAGTTAAGTGAGTAGATGATGAACTGATCTCCAAAAAAGTCAAAGTTAAAGATGAAACATTCTTTTCAACATTTTAAGTAAGGTTAGTGTATTATTTTTGTTTTGTACAATTTAGAGTGGGGAAAAAAAGGAAAGGAGCACCATGCAAAAGTTTGGGCACTCCAAGCGATTTGTGCTCTCAGATAACTTTTACCAAGGTCTCAGACCTTAATTAGCTTGTTAGGGCTATGGCTTGTTCACAGTCATCATTAGGAAAGGCCAGGTGATGCAAATTACAAGGCTTTATAAATACCCTGACTCTTCAAACCTTGTCCCAACAATCAGCAGCCATGGGCTCCTCTAAGCAGCTGCCTAGCACTCTGAAAATTAAAATAAATGATGCCCACAAAGCAGGAGAAGGCTATAAGAAGATAGCAAAGTGTTTTCAGGTAGCCATTTCCTCAGTTTGTAATGTAATTCAGAAATGGCAGTTAACAGGAACGGTGGAGGTCAAGTTGAGGTCTGGAAGACAAGAAAACTTTCCGAGAGAACTGCTCGTAGGATTGCTAGAAAGGCAAATCAAAACCCCCGTTTGACTGCAGAAGACTTTCAGGAAGATTTAGCAGAATCTGGAGTGGTGATGCACTGTTCTACTGTGCAGCGACACCTGCACAAATATGACCTTCAGGGAAGAGTCATCAGAAGAAAACCTTTCCTGCGTCCTCACCACAAAATTCAGCGTCAGAAGTTTGCAAAGGAACATCTAAACAAGCCTGATGCATTTTGGAAATAAGTCATGTGGACTGATGAAGTTAAACTAGAACTTTTTAGCCGCAATAGAATATAGAGCATAGAACAATACAGCAGAGTACAGGACATTCGGCCCACAATGTTGTGCTTAAATCCTGCCTCCCATATAACCCTCTACCTTAAATTCCTCCATATACCTGTCTAGTAGTCTCTTAAACTTCACTAGTGTATCTGCCTCCACCACTGACTCAGGCAGTGCATTCCATGCACCAACCACTGTCTTGAGTAAAAGACCTTCCCCTAATATCCCCCTTGAACTTCCCACCCCTTACCTTAAAACCATGTCCTCTTGTACTGAGCAGTGGTGCCCTGGGGAAGAGGTGCTGGCTATCCACTCTATCTATTCCTCTTAATATCTTGTACACCTCTATCATGTCTCCTCTCATCCTCCTCCTCTCCAGAGAGTAGCTCCCTTAATGAGCAAAGGTATGTTTGTAGAGAAATGGGTGCAGAATTTCATGAAAAGAACACCTCTCCAACTGTTAAGCACGGGACTGGATCGATCATGCTTTGGGCTTGTGTTACAGCCAGTGGCACGGGGAACATTTCACTGGTAGAGGGAAGAATGAATTCAATTAAATACCAACAAATTCTGGAAGCAAACATCAGACCATCTGTAAAAAAATCTGAAGATGAAAAGAGGATGGCTTCTACAACAGGATAATGATCCTAAACACACCTCAAAATCACAATGGACTACCTAAAGAGGCGCAAGCTGAAGGTTTTGCCATGGCCCTCACAATCCCCCGACCCAAATATCATGAAAATCTGTGGATAGACCTCAAAAGAGCAGTGCATGCAAGATGGCCCAAGAATCTCACCGAACTGGAAGCCTTTTGCAAGGAAGAATGGGCAAAAATCCTTCAAACAAGAATTGAAAGATTCTTATCTGGTTACAGAAAGCATTTACAAGATATGTACTTGCCAAAGGTGGTGTTGCTAAGTACTGACCATGCAGGGTGCCCAAACTTTTGCTTTGGGCCCTTTTCCTTTTTTGTTTTTTTTTTGAAACTGTAAAAGATGAAATAAAAAAGTAATCTTGCTTAAAATATTAAAGAAATGTATCATCTTTAACTTCATGCCTTTTGGAAATCAGGTCATCTTTTACTCGCTTAGCGAAAATAGAAATTTTGACCAGGGGTGCCCAAACTTTTGCATGCCACTGTATACTACATGAGATTCTAATCTTGCAGGCATCCATGGTAGAAAAAAGAAATACACTCGAATAAAAAAATACACCTGATAAAAAAAACTGACTGATAATCAACCAATGTTTCAAGGATGACAAAGTGTGCAAATACAAAAAAAAATTAAATAAGTAATACTGAGAACATGAGTTGTAGAGTCCTAAAAGACAATGTATGTAAGGGTTGCCTCAGACTGCGTTTTGTGGAATATAGAAGTGTCAGGGATGAGCTCAATCAGTCTATTCGGAAGGGTGAAATGGGTCGTGGAATGCCTGCTTAATGTAATGTTACAGTTAGCGCGACGCTATTACTGTTCGAGGCTTCGGCATTTGGAATTTGGCGTCCTCCACGAGAAAGTTTCTGAATCCTTCCCGTGAGCGCGTGGATTTTCTCCGAGTCAGCAGCGTCCGACAACTCAGCTTCTAACTCCAGCCAAGTCACAGGACCATGGACAATGACTAATTAACCTATAAAGTATTTGGACTGTGGCGGAAACAGGAGTACCCGGAGGAAACCCACGCGGTTCACAGCAAATACCTTCCAGACAGTGCTGCAGTTGAACTCCGAACTCAGGAATGCCCTGAGATGTCAAAAAGTGTCGCTGTAACTGCACGTTTGTACTACCGAGGGCATGTGTTTAAGCTGAGAGGGGGAATATTTAAAGGAGACGTGGTTGGCAGTTCTTTTAACACAAAGGTTAGTGGGTATCTGCAGCATGCTACACGGGAGTGGAGGAGGCAAATTCGATAACAGTGTTCGAGTTTGTTAGATAGACACAAGGGGCGCAAAGGACGAAGCAATATGCATCAAGTACAGGCGGAAGAGAATAGGTTGAATTGGGATTTTGGTTGGCAAAGACATTGTGGTCAGAAGAGCCTGTTCCTGTGCGATACTATTCTATGTTCCATGTGCAGTAAGTATCTGACTGAAGTTCTTCATCTGTGATGGTTATTTTTCAGAGTCGTCTCTCTTGAGGCAATGTTTTATACACCATGGATTTCAGTTTGTTAGGACACATCGGTTCAAAGACAATCAATTAAACGGCTGCGCAAAGTAGCCGAAGTTTCGTGGAGAGTTAAAAATATGACAGTCTACCATTTAACTGAGTAATGAATTCTGTGCACATGTCCTTTTCTGCCACAGCCCTCCCGCGACACTCCACCCTCGCCATTCCCAACAACCTCTGCTCCCACCAGATTCACAAACTCACTCTCTGCTCCACGTTGACAAGTACAGAGCAAATTAGAATGCTACCAATACTCGAACAGTATATAAAACTGTGTATTAGTTCCTTATGGTTATCACTGTTGTGTTCTTTTGATTCATTATAAATGAAGAAAGTCAGCTCAGACACCCAGTCTGATAAAGGGCTGCCTTTATTTAATTATTTTTAAATGCTTTGATGATCGCATCCTCCAAATATTCATTTTCATTGTAACATTCAAGATGATTGTCGATAGTTTCAAAGCTTCGTAGGTCCTAACTTACTGAAGTAGCGAAATTGTTTCATTTTCACTCCGGCTGTTTTTAAGTCTGAATGTTTGAACCGCAGTGAGCAAAATAGTTCTGAACTGTCTTACCGCTTATTTCTTGTGAACTATCAGAGATAATAATCACAGCTTTTTGAGCACAAACACATGCAAATGATGCAATTGAAAAACTTCCCTATAACCATGGTGTACTGTCTACCAGCCATACAAGTGCACAATTGACATTAGTTAGATGCTGTACGGCGATTGTCTCCTGTCCCAATATAGCAGCGTAATGTCCGAAATAAGCGAAGGGAATCCCGGTTATTTTCTCTATTAGGTTTTGTTCTTTAAGAGTTGTCCCAAGTTACCAGTGTTACGCCTGTGCCCAACTCTGAGGGGCCGAGGGGTGCAGAGTGGCCCCCTCCTTCTTGAGAATCGCAAGATCGTTCCTAATTCAGGTCAGGAGACCCAGGAAATGAGAGAGAGATGTTTGGAATGTCCTGGCCCTCAGCGATACAAAGCCACGGAACAGGTCACTGTCTCTCGGAGACGGAATTGTGTATTGAGTACTGTGCTTCGTGGAAGCCCTCAGGCAATGTGGGCTGGTTGGGGGATGGCATCATTCCACCCTGATTGACATCTGAGACCCCGTGAGTGGGGATAAAAGAGGGTCTGGGGAATGGCCCCTTCAGACGCACCAGAGGAGAAACGTTGGAAATCCCGTGACAGCGTTTAATAGCGACAGCCAGTGGAAGGTCCATGTGTGTCCTTTCCCATTGCCCGGGATCGAGGCCTTACCACGGAAGACGGCTTAGCTAAAGGAGATATCAGCCCCAACTACTCTCGAAGGATTGACATCATAAAAGGAATGGGCAAGTTTTAAACTCTCTCTCTTGACTCCAACCAAAAGCTGCAGCTTGAATGAACTTGAGTGACTTTTATATTTCCATCGGACAATACATTATCCCCTAGACAACGATAGAGCTATTTCTTATTGATTATTATTATACCCGCGCTTTTAGATTTAGTCTTGACGACGTATATTATCTGTATGGTTGCATTGATATTATTTTTGTGTATTTTTATCAATAAATACTGTTAAAAATAGTACCATCAGACTTCAACGGACCTCTCTATCTTTGCTGGTAAGTGACCCAGTTACGGGGTACGTAACAATTGGGGTTCTCGTCTCGGGATTTGACACCAAATTGGGAGGCCAGTGAATCGGGCTTGTAAGTCCAAACTTGGATCTGGTTACGCGGGTAGCCAGACAGGAAACCAGCAAAGATGGATGTGGGTGAATTTATAGAAAACCCGACTCTGGAGGCGCTAGAGGCGGCCACCAAATCGGAGTTGATAAATATGGCGAAGGGGCTAAACCTCGCAGAGGTGAGATTGTCAATGAAAAAGCGGGAGGTGCGAAGGGCCATAACTCAGTATTATATTGGGAAGAATGTGTTTGCAGCTGAAGTATTGGAAAATATCCCTGAAAAGGTACCAGCTAGTGGGACGGCTCAGTTAGAGTTGGAGAAATTAAGGTTGGAACATGCAATTAAGTTAAAGCAGCTGGAAGCAGCTGAGAAGGAGAAAGAAAAGGCCAAGAAAGAGAAAGAAAGGGCCGAGAGACAAAGGGAGCATAAGCTCCAGCTAAAAGAGTTAGCGGTGAAAAGGGAGCATGAGCTCCAGCTAAAGGAGTTGGAGGTGAAAAGGGAGCAGGACAGGGCTGAGAGACAAAGGGAGCATGAAATTCAGTTAAAACAGCTGGAAGCAGCTGAAAAGGAGAGAGAGAGAGCTGAGAAAGAAAAGGAAAGAGCTGAGAAGGAGAGGGAGGCAGAGAAACAGAGGAAACATGACTTGGAGATGGAGAAGTTAAGGCAAGAGCGAAGAGATCAAGGGTCAGACCGAGAGGAGCGGTTTAATGTTAGTCAGGAGTTGAGGTTAGTACCTCTGTTCGAGGAGACGGATGTTGATAGTTACTTCTTGCTTTTTGAAAAGGTGGCAGTGAATCAGAAGTGGCCCAGAGATCAGTGGGTGGCACTGTTACAAAGTGAGTTAAAAGGGAAGGCACAACGGGCATATACGGCGTTGTCCATGGAGGAGGAAGAGGCGGAGAGTTATGACAAAGTAAAAGCGGCCATTCTCCAGACTTATGAATTGGTACCTGAAGCGTATAGACAAAAGTTCAGAAATTTTAAGAAAGGGTGGAATCAGACGTATACCGAGTTTGCCTATGAGAAGGGTGTGCTCTTGGATGGCTGGTGTACAGCAGAAATAGTGGAAGAGGATTTTTGGCATCTCAGGGAGTTAATTCTGATTGAGGAATTTAAAGGTTGTGTTTCGGAGGATATCCGGATGTATTTGAATGAGAAGCCGAACAAGTCCATCTCTGAATTTGCTAGGTTCGCAGATGAATATGCCCTAACCCACAAGACAAAGATTTCCTCGAATAAAAGTTCCCAGAGAGACCGTGGGAATGATAGAGAAAGCCCGCCGGCTGAGGCCGAGGTCCCGCCGGGAGCCAGTGGTAAGATTGAGGGGGAGAGGCAAGACGGCCAGAGATTTCCGGGCTTGACCTGTTTTAATTGTGGAAAGGGGGGACATATCACATCTAGGTGCTTTGCTCCGAGGAAGGAGACAGGAAAAGGGAAAGCAGCGGTCCCTATTGGATGTGCCATGGTAATCAGTAAATCGACAAGAGAGCCCCAGGTAGACAGGGTACGAGAAGGGTCTGAGACTTGTATGTCAAACGGAACCTTGTCTGTGAGAGAGGGAGACCCACCAGTTCCCGTGCGAATCTGGAGAGACACGGGGGCTGAACTGTCATTGATTAGCAGTAAGGTACTGGATTTTGGTCGCAAGACGGGAATGGTAGCTGTGAAAGGAATAGGAAAAGGGACGGAAACGGTGCCCTTGCATAGGATCATTATAAATTGTGAGCTAGTCTCTGGACCAGTTGAAATGGGGGTGCGATCAGAATTCCCGAGAACTGACGTGGACGTCCTTCTGGGTAATGATTTAGCCGGTTGTAAGGTTTGGTCAGCAATGAAGCTGACGAGACAGCCGGTGGAGGCCCCGCCCCTAGATTCCAAGATCTATCCCACATGCGCGATCACTCACAGCATGTCGAGAAAGGCAGCTGAGAATGAGAGCAGTTTAAATCCGGCCAGTATCAATTTGGCGGAGACGTTTTTACCGACCCTGTACCACGAGGGTTTAGAAGGTGGTAAAACTAAGAGTAGTAAAGTGAAAGAAAGTAAGGGAGAGGAGGTAGACCTACCCTTAGCGAGGGAAAAAAGTTCTAGAGGCACGAAATAAAGATGAGAAACAGATAAAGCTGTTGAAAGGTCCAGGGTTGGACATGGATGATCTGTCTGGTTTGGCAGAACTGTTTGAAGAAGTGGAAAATTCTAAAGGTGTTCCCGATAATGAAATAAGGGCAGTCCTAGATGAAAAGGGTGCCCTTACCTTGAAGAAGTCTGCTGGGTTGGCAGATGAGGTTGTTTCAGCCCACGGGGTTGAGTTTACTCTGGAAGGGAGTTGCCCAGAGAGTAGCTGGGAGGATCGGGGAATTTAGAATTTGGACCGGGTACGGGTATTGAAAGCCTGGAAGAGGCAAATGTCCCGTTTGAGTGTGTCCAAGATGTGGATGCACGTGGTACTGAACCTAGTAATGGAGCTCAGAAAAAGTTTGAGGTATTTGATTCAGTTGACAAGGAATGCAATCCTTGTGGGTCAGATGGACTTGTGTTATGAATGTACCACAGCTCTGAGGGGCCGAAGGGTGCGGGACCAGCCCCCTCCTTCCGGAGAATTGCAAGATCGCTATTAATTCGGGTCTTGGACCCAGGAAATGAGAGACAATTCAATGGATTTGACCATTGTTCTTAGAGGCACCTGTGTGAATTGCAACTCTATAGTACGTGCCAGCTATCAGGGACATGGACACCCTCGGGCAATGTGGGGTGGGGATTGTATCACCCTACCTTGATTGACATTTACAAATTTGCCAGTCATGATAAAAAGGAGACTGCAGGAGGCAGTACTCCAGCGACGCACCAGACGGAGACACCATCGCTCATCGCTCCCGTAAGGACGGGAAGTTGTTCAGGAGCCACGTGTGATTTGGTTCCCCTAGCTAGGGAATCGAGTGGCTGATAACCCCAAAAAGGATTCCGAACTGACGACGGGGAACTCACGTTCCCGATTCCACGATTTGAGTTCAACAGGCTGGCAAGTTTATTTTCTCTCTCCAACACGTGAGCTCCAGCGGTCCCCGAAAGGCTAAAAGCCTGCATGAACTTCAGAGACTTTGATATTTCCATCGGACAATAGTTTTACCCCTAGACAAACGATAGAGCTACTTCGTATTGTTGATTATTACTATACCCGTGCTTTAGATTGAGTATTGACGACGTATATTATCTGAATGTTTGTATTAACCTTACTTTTGTTCCCCTTTATAAATAAAAACGTTTAAAAATGGTACCATCAGACTTCAGCGGACCTCTCTATCTTTGCTGGTAAGTGACCCAGTTATGGGGTTCATAACAACGTGGGGCCTCGTCTCGAGATTTGATACCAAATTGGGAGGTCAGTGAATTGGGTTTGTAAGTCAAAAAATTTGGATCTGGTATGCAGGTAGCCAGACGGGAAACCAGCAAAGATGGACGTGGATGAATTTATGAAAGACCCAACTCTGGGGGCGCTAGAGGTGGCTACAAAATTAGACTTGGTAAATCTGGTGAAGGGGTTAAACCCCACAGAGGTAAGGTCATCAATGAAAAAGCGGGAAGTGTGAAGGGTCATAACTTAGTATTACATTGGGAAGAAGGTGTTTGCAGCTGAGAATTTGGAAAATATCCCTGAAAAGGTACTAGCGAATGGGACGGATCAGTTAGAGTTGGAGAAATTAAGGTTGGAACATGAATTTAAAGTAAAGCAGCTGGAAGCAGCTGAGAAGGAGAAGGAAAGGGCTGAGAGAGAAAGGGAGCAGGCGTTCCAACTAAAGGAATTAGAGGGGAAACGGGTTCATGAGCTCCAGCTAAAGGAGCTGGAAGCAGCTGAGAAAGAGAAAGAAAGAGCTGAGAAGGAGGAGGAAAGAGCTGAGAAGGAGAGGGAGTATGAGGAGGCAGAGAAACAGAGGAAACATGACTGGGAGATGGAGAAGTTAAGGAA
This sequence comes from Hemitrygon akajei, assembly GCF_048418815.1. Classification (NCBI taxonomy): domain Eukaryota; kingdom Metazoa; phylum Chordata; class Chondrichthyes; order Myliobatiformes; family Dasyatidae; genus Hemitrygon; species Hemitrygon akajei. The sequence goes on along the minus strand of NC_133134.1, from coordinate 10,825,063 downwards.
AGAGCGAAGAGATCAAGGGTTAGACCGAGAGGAGAGGTTTAATGTTAGTCAGGAGTTGAGGGTAGTACCTCCATTCGAAGAGACGGATGTTGATAGTTATTTCTTGCTTTTTGAAAAGATGGCAGTAAATCAGAAGTGGCCCAAAGAGCAGTGGGTGGCGTTGTTATAAAGTGTGTTAAAAGGGAAGGCACAACGAGCATATGCGGCATTGACCGTCGAGGAGGGGGAAGCAGAGAATTATGCCAAAGTAAAGGAGGCCATTCTCCGGAGTTACGAGCTAGTACCTGAAGCTTATAGACAAAGGTTCAGAAATTTACGGAAAGGGTGGAATCAAACGTATACCGAGCTAGCCCATGAGAAGGGTGTGCTCTTGGACCGTTGGTGCACCGCGGAACAGGTGGACGGGGATTATGGGCATATCAGGGAGTTATTTTTGATTGAGGAATTAAAAGGGTGTGTTCCGGAGGAGATCCGGATGTATTTGAATGAGAAGGCGAATAAGTCCATCTCGGAAATTGCTAGGTTCGCAGATGAATATGCCCTAACCCACAAGACAAAGTTTCCCTTGAATAAAAGTACCCCGAGAGACCGTGGGAACGACCAAGAAAGTCCGCCGGCTGAGGCAAAGGTCCCGCCGGGAGCTAGTGGTAAGGTTGAGGAGGAAAGGCCAGGCGGCCCGAGATTTCCGGGCTTGACCTGTTTTAATTGTGGAAAGGGAGGACATATTGCATCTAGGTGCTTTGCTCCGAGAAAGGAGCCAGAAAAAGGGAAAGCAGCGGTCCCTATCGGGTGTGCAGTGGTAATCAGAAAATCGGCAAGAGGGTCCCGGGTAAGCAGAGAGCGCGAGGGGTCTGAGATTTATCTGTCACACGGAACCGTGTCTGTGAGGGAGGGGGACCCACCAATTCCCGTACGGATTTGGAGAGACACGGGGGCGGAGCTATCATTAATTAGCCGTAACATATTACAATTTGGACCTCAGACGGGCGAGGTAGCCCTGAGAGGAATAGGAAAATGGACAGAAATGGTGTCCTTACGTAGGGTCATTTTGGATTGTGAGCTGGTGTATGGATCAGTTGAAATAGGGGTGCCATCAGAATTCCCGAGAACTGACATGGACGTCCTCCTTGGGAACAATTTAGCCAGGGGTAGGATTTGGTCAACCATGACTATGACCTGCCGACCGGTGCATGTTGAGGCCCCGCCCCTAGCATCCCCGAGCTATACCGCATGCGCGGTCACTCGCAGTCTGTCGAAAACGGCAGCTGAGAACGGGAGCAGTTTAAAATTGGCCAGTTTTGATTTGGCCGAGACGTCTTTACCGACCCTGTGCCATGAGGGTTTAGAGGGTGGTAAAATGAGGAATAGTAATGTGAAAGGGGGTAAGGGAGAGGAGATAGATCTCCCCTTAGCGAAGAGAAAGGTCCTAGAGGTAGGAAATAAAGATGAGAAATGGAAAAAGCTGTTAAAAGGTCCAGAGTTGGACATGGATGATCTGTTGGGGGTGGCAGCCCTGTTTGAAGAAGTTGAGAGTTATCAAAGTGTTCCCGATAATGAGATGAGGGCAGTCCTAGATGAAAAGGATGCCACTACCTTGGAAAGGTCTGCTGGGTTGGCAGATGAGGTTGTTTCAGCCCGCGGTGTTGAGTTTACTCCGGAAGGGAGTTGCCCAGCGAGTAGCTGGGAGGAGCAAGGGAATTTGGAATTTGAAAAAGGTACGGGTATTGAAAGCCTGGAAGAGGTCAATGTCCCGTTTGAGAGTGTCCAGGATGGGGATGCACATGGTTCCACACCTAGTCACGGAACTCAGAAAAGTTCTGAGGTATCTGATTCCGCTGAACGAGACGGCCGTCCTTTTGGGTCAGATAGACTGGGTTCAGTGAAGACAGGGTTAACCCTAATAATTGGGGGAAGGGAGGGTTCCCAGGTGTTTGTACACGAAGGGGTGGTGAACCTTAAAGTGGAACTCGACCATGGGGGATAAATATTATTACTGAAGGGAACGGAAAGTTTGTAGTTCCCAAATTGAATGAAAAAATTTTAAACCCGGCAGCTCGCTTACAGAGTAAGTCGAGAGTTGCCGGGGCCCCACATGCTATTGTTATTCAAGGATGTGGAGTGAACAGGCAGCACTTGACAGGCTGTCTGGAAAAAGTGGGATCGCTTGCAGATCTTAAATTGGAAACTAATAGCATGACGGGTCCTGAAGAGAAAAATAGCAACTTGCTTAAAACTAAAGAATTGGGTAGGAATGAATTAGGTCTGGGATCCAGTGTTGATACGAGAACTCCTATGAATAAGGCGGACGGGAGTTTACCCTGCCAAACTACTCGAGTTCCTCCCGTAGAAACTCACCGAAATAGAGATGATGGTTAATGGGGGCGCCATTTTAAATGGGAAAACTGGCTGTACGGGATTTTGACAAAGCATGTGAATAACAAAGACAACCCCCTTGGAAGCTGCCTGTTAAGTTGAAATCTGATGCTACCAGCCTTTAGTCAGGCACAGGAGAAAAAAACATTAAAGTAAGTGCCACTGTACTCGTTACCTGTTTAGATGCTGAATTAAATGTATAACTGTATAGCTCTGTAGTGAAACGGAAAGCTTGTGTATTGTGTTAGATTCTAAAATCCTGTAAGACTCTGTACTACTTCGTTTCACCGCTGGTGAAAACGCTTTGAAGAGAGGGGGTGTTATGAATGTACCACAGCTCTGAGGGGCCGAAGGGTGCGGGACCAGCCCCCTCCTTCCGGAGAATAGCAAGATCGCTATTAATTCGGGTCTTGGACCCAGGAAATGAGAGACAATGCAACGGATTTGACCATTGTTCTTAGAGACACCTGTGTGAATTGCAACTCTATAGTACGTGCCAGCTATCAGGGACATGGACACCCTCGGGCAATGTGGGGTGGGGATTGTATCACCCTACCTTGATTGACATTTACAAATCTGCCAGTCATGATAAAAAGGAGACTGCAGGAGGCGGTACTCCAGCGACGCACCAGATGGAGACACCATCGCTCATTGCTCCCGTAAGGACGGGAAGCTGTTCGGGAGCCACGTGTGATTTGGTTCCCCTAGCTAGGGAATCGAGTGGCTGATAACCCCGAAAAGGATTCCGAACTGACAACGGGGAACTCACGTTCCCGATTCCACGATTTGAGTTCAACAGGCTGGCAAGTTTATTTTCTCTCTCCAACACGTGAGCCCCAGCGGTCTCCGAAAGGCTAAAAGCCTGCATGAACTTCAGAGACTTTGATATTTCCATCGGACAATAGTTTTACCCCTAGACAAACGATAGAGCTACTTCGTATTGTTGATTATTACTGTACCCGTGCTTTAGATTGAGTATTGACGACATATATTATCTGAATGTTTGTATTAACCTTACTTTTGTGCCCCTTTATAAATAAAAACATTTAAAAATGGTACCATCAGACTTCAGCAGACCTCTCTATCTTTGCTGGTAAGTGACCCAGTTATGGGGTTCATAACACTTGGTTCAGTGGAAAAAGGGTTAACCTTGGTAATAGTGGGAAGTGAGAGTTCCCAGGTGTTTGTGCTCGAAGGTGTGGTAAAAGTCAGTGAGGAGATCAAAGGTGGTGGGGTGAATATTATTATTGAAGGAAAAGGGAACTGTGTAGTTCCCAAATTGAATGAAGAAAATTTAAAGGCTGGACTGATATCAGAAGCAGCAACCAGGCTACAGAGACAATGGCTCGGTACCACAAAGCCTGTGAATCAATTACAGGTTGAGTTGGAAGGTAAAGGGGCCCCACACGCTATTGTTATTCCAGAGTGTGGTGTAAGAAGGCAGAATTTGAAATGCTGTTTGAACAAAGAGTTTAAACTGAAAACTAATAGCCTGAAGGGTCCTGAAGAGAAAACTAGCAACTTGCGTAAAATTAAAGAATTGGGTGGAAATTCGGGAAATGGTCTAAGTCTGGAACACATTGTTGATAAAATAACTCCTACGAAAGGAGCGGACGAAAGCCTATTTCGCCAGGGTGCACAAACTCCCCACGTGGGAATTAACCAGAAAAGAGGCGAGGGGTAATGGGGACGCCATTTTTAAATAGCAGAAGCCGGTTTTAAGGGATTTCGACAAAGCATGTGAATAATAAAAGACAACCCCATGGAAGCCTGCCTGTTAAGTTTGAAAGCAACATAAAGATTAGTATTTGCATGAACTTTTGTAGTATACCCATAAGCTAAGATCACAACTCTTTAGTTTTTGTTTGCTAAAGAAAAATAAGAACTAAAAATAGGTGGTTATTAAATTGAAGTCTGATGCTACAAGACTTTAGTAAGGTACAAGATGTTAAGAGATTAAAGGAAGTGACAATGTAATCGGTAACCATCTAGATACTGAATTGAATGTATAACTGTATTACTCTGTAGTGAAAAAAAAACTTTTGTATTGTGTTAGATTCTAAAATCCTGTAAGACTCTGTATTACTTCGTTTTTACCGATGGTAAAAACGTGTTGAAGAAAGGGGGTGTTACGCCTGTGCCCAACTCTGAGGGGCTGAGGGGTGCAGAGTGGCCCCCTCCTTCTTGAGAATTGCAAGATTGTTCCTAATTCAGGTCAGGAGACCCAGGAAATGAGAGAGAGATGTTTGGAATGTCCTGGCCCTCAGCGATACAAAGCCACGGAACAGGTCATTGTCTCTAGGAGACGGAATTGTGTATTGAGTACTGTGCTTCGTGGAAGCCCTCAGACAACGTGGGCTGGTTGGGGGATGGCATCATTCCACCCTGATTGACATCTGAGACCCCGTGAGTGGGGATAAAAGAGGGTCTGGGGAACGGCCCCTTCAGACGCACCAGAGGAGAAACGCTGGAAATCCCGTGACAGCGTTTAATAGCGACAGCCGGTGGAAGGTCCACGTGTGTCCTTTCCCGTTGCCCGGGATTGAGGCCTTACCACGGAAGACGGCTTAGCTAAAGGAGATATCAGCCCCAACTACTCTCGAAGGATTGACATCATAAAAGGAATGGGCAAGTTTTAAACTCTCTCTCTTGACTCCAACCAAAAGCTGCAGCTTGAATGAACTTGAGTGACTTTTATATTTCCATTGGACAATACATTATCCCCTAGACAACAATAGAGCTATTTCTTATTGATTATTATTATACCCGCGCTTTTAGATTTAGTCTTGACAACGTATATTATCTGTATGGTTGCATTGATATTATTTTTGTGTATTTTTATCAATAAATACTGTTAAAAATAGTACCATCAGACTTCAACGGACCTCTCTATCTTTGCTGGTAAGTGACCCAGTTACGGGGTGCGTAACACCAGTTGCCCCGATTAACCAATGGTCCAGTTAACAGGAATCCATTGTTCGATAATTGACCATGAATCAGATCTACAGGTGGTTGTTAAGCTTATTCCTTCAAATTCCTGTTGGCTTCCATAATTATTTTAGCCACCTGCTCCACAGTTATCAGAGTGTCTGTGTGTGCTCTTTACAACTTGCCAGACTGCCCTAGGGTATACAGTTCCACAAGAATAGTGAGAGGATAGAACAGGGAGACCCAGGGATTCAGGTACGTGCTTCTGGTTATAATGAGGGGGTGGATAGGCCATGGCTTTTTCTCTGGAGTGCAGGAAGGTAAGAATGACCCAATATATTTTAATAATTAATTTTTATTCATCTATGTCAACGCCCTTTCTCTACAATGAAATAATTATAATAGAGAAAACTGAATTACAGTACGAATATATATATTAAATAGTTAAATTAAATAAGTAGTGAGGTAGCGTTCATGGGTTCAATATCCATTTAGAAATCAGATGGCAGAGGGGAAGGAGCTGTTCCTGAAACGTTGAGTGTGTGCCTTTGGGTTTCGGTACCTCCTTCCTCATTACCACCTCTCTCTCGGGGTTGAGACTCTTCAACAGTACTGATGAAGGGTCTCTGCCCAAAACATCAACTGTTAACCCTTTTCCATAGATGCTGCCTGGGCTGCTGAGTTCCTCCAGCATTTTGTGGGTGTTGCTTTGGATTTCCAGCATCTGCAGATTTTCTAGCGTTTGTGTCTCTCTGTCTAACTCTTTCTCCCTCTCTCTATCTCTTCATTTAGAAATACAGCACAACAAGCCATATGGTTCAGCAACCAACATATTTGACCCTAGCCTAATCACAGGACAGTTTACAATGGCAAATAAACCTACTAATCCATGTATTTGGATTGCAGGAAGAAACCGGAACACCCAGAGGAAATCCATGCAGCCACAGGGAGAACATACAAAGTTTTTACAGATAGCGTTGGAATTGAACTCAGAACTCCAATGCCCCAAGCTTGAATAGCATCACAATAACTGCTATACTATTCTGGCACCCATAAGATCATGAAGTGCATAGATATGGAGAACAGCCAAAGTCTTCTCCCTACTTTAAGGGAAACCTAAAATTAGATGCTGATATGAAAGAGATGGGAAAGGCAATGCCATTATCCACCTTTCTCCAAGTACATTCATAGGAAAGGATATGGACCTAATTCAGATTAACGGCATGGTCAGATTGAATGTGTTGGGCTGAAGGGCCTGTTACACATAATCTGTCTATGCTATTACTCAATGCCCTGTCTAAACCTCACCATGTTTCCCTTAACTTAAGTCACTCATCATAGCCTACATCTGTGATCAAGCTTTATGTTTGCTGATGTATCAGTCCAGATCAATATGTGACGGCATTGACGTTCAACCATCCTGAATGGTAGAATCAAATACAGATGTCAGTTAGAGGTGGGAGATGTATATACCCAGGATGTACACTAATGGCCACTTCCAATGAAGTAATAATTTCAATGAATATAAAAAACAAGGTTTTAATTGTTTAATTAATTTTTCATGGAAACCTGTTTCAGCTGTCTGAGAAATATGGTCCGATCTTCAGCATCAAGCTTGGGACAATGAGAGTGGTGGTCCTGACTGGTTACGAGACAGTGAAGGATGCTCTTGTCAACCATCCAGATGAATTTGGAGGAAGAGCCTACATCCCAATATTTGATGATTTAACACACGGTTATGGTAACTCTCACCATTATTATTATGAAATCTATATTAACATTTAATTGCATCCTCACTGCACTCAGTTCGGTTCCTGATAGAGGTTTGTTATTTTACAGTGATAAACTTAAATGGACCCTGGACAGAACAGAACTCTTCAAGATAGATAAATAACAGAGAATTAATGGGGGATTTCCTGTAACAGGGTATTACAGACAAAATACTAGCATGGATAAAGCAGTAGCTGACTGGCAGGAGGCAAAGAGTGGGAATAAAGGGAGTCTTTTCTGGTTGGCTGCTGCTGACTAGTGGTGTTCCACAAGGTTCTGTGTTGGAACCACTTCTTTTTTACATTACATGTGAAATGCTCTGGTTCCATCAGCTGTGTAAGCCTAGGGAAGACAATCTCCAGCCCCACCAAACATGTGAGAAACCCCCCCCCCCACCCCACCCATTTGTGTGGATGCTGCGTGATTCGTTACCCTGTTACAAATAAGTACCACAAAATAACAGACAGTATACTGCACATGATTAAATTATTTAGCTTTACAATTCCTAATTCAACTAAAGGGTTAGTAAAAAAAAAGGAAAAGGGCCCATTTTAATGAAACAGTCTAACGTGCGCGGGTTGGAGCTCACGGTTTCTCCTTCACCGATCCTCCTTTGATCTCCCCAGCCTTCGTCAAATCATGACCCCACTCCAGATCGAGTCCTACAACCTCTTCTCTCGAGCATCTTCTCACTTCATCTCCCGCCGAACATCTTACACAGATGTCAGGCACACAACACGAAAACACCCTCCATTCATTGGATGGTTCACATTCCAAAGCACCCATTATCTCTAATCATAACCCAAGCCCTGCTTCTGCAGAACAACCATTATGTGAGCAATGAAACCTTTTCCATGGTGTTATATAAGCAATAAATATCAAGAACATGAGATGTAGAGCCCTTGAAATGGAGTCCATAGGTTGAGGGAACATTTCAATGATGGGCAAGTGAAGTTGAGTGAAGTAATCATTTTTTGGTTCAAAGCCCTGATGGTTGAGAGGTAATAACTGTTCCTAAACCTGGTGGTGTGAGTTCCCCTGATGAGGACTCATAGACCGCTGGTTCCCTCCTTCTGATGTCAATACTCATCTCCTGGGTCTTGCTGAAGTTGAGCAAGAGGTTGTTGTTATGGGATCACTCAGAATCAATATACTAGTGAGCATATTTCCTACACTATAATATTGATCATTTCAAAAATTGTTCTTGGTTGTTGAGTGCTTGAGAGATCCAAGGCCATCAGAGTGGCTGCATTAAAGGTAAGTCTTCATTCTTGGTTCACTGTTGTCCATCTAAAGTTTGGTATTTAAAACTGATGCTACTCTCAATTTATCTAGCAGATTGCATTGGGAAGTTGTCACATAAATGGATTTAATTATAGGGATCATATTTGGTAGTGGGGAATCCTGGAAGCAGATGCGAAGGTTCGCCATATCCACCCTACGGGACTTTGGGATGGGCAAGAAAACTATAGAAGATAAAATCATTGAAGAAGCCCACTTTCTGATAAAATTGCTTGAATCCTGTAAAGGTGAGTCTGCAGACTAATTTCAGATGTGCATTAATGAGTAGTAGAAATTCATATTCCAGGAGAAAAGACATTGGTCCATCGGTATGTGTTTGCTCTGTCTCTAGCTAACTGGTAAATTTCCATTGGATCTGTGTCTTTGACCTAAACACTGCCACCAATATCAAGAGCCAGACATTCATAAAAGAGACTATTCAAGGTGTTATTCAGCATTGTCACTAATTTGAAATGATCTGAATTGCTGCAGGCCAAGAATTTAATCCAACCATTCAATTAAATGCTGCTGTGGCCAATATCATCTGTTCCATAGTTTTTGGTGATAGATTTGAATACGATGATGAAAGGTTCATTGCTTTAGTGAAGAGAGTGAATGAAAACATTCAGCTTGCTGGTTCTCCAATGGTTCAGGTAAATCTAATTGTTCACCAGAAGTGCAAACGTATTTCAATAATAGATCAGTTGCAACAAGTCCCAGCAGACTTAAATGGTATTTGCCTTTAGACTCAGAGGGACCTGTCCTTTCAGGCACACATTCCTGATCAGCATAACAATGGTAATATAATTCTATGACCAACTATAATTAATATTAATAAAACAATAGATTTTAACAATTATTTCTATTTTTTTTTAAAATTCTCTACTACCTGTAGATTTCAGGTATTGACTATGAATTGATTGTTTTGATGTTGATAGCAATATTTTTACATTACAGCTTTATAATGCATTTCCCATACTGGGATTTCTTCCTGGATCACACAAGAAAATGTTAAAAAATGGAAAATTAACGTGTGGGTTTGTCAAAAACTTTATAAACAAAAGCCGTCAGACACTGGATGCAAATGTTCCAAGGAGCTTTATTGATGTGTTCAATTTAAAACAGCAGCAGGTATGCTCCACACCAGCTTATAATTTTCATATTATCCTTGTTATTGAATTCCAGATTTATTGAAGTACTTGGAATTTAATCCCTCAGTGACCATGGTGAGATTCAAACCCCTGTCTCTGCTTCATTGAAATTGCAGGCCAACAGGCTATGTACAATTGGACTGTGACAATGTCATAATGATTACAATGTGCTTCATTGACGACAAGGGACATGTAATTGTTATGACACTCTGGAGTTTCTTTCCCTTTCCAGTGATATTGGTTGGGATTCAAACATCTATCTCTTGTTCAATGCTTTGCTTTACATGAATTGACTGTTACACTTTCGCAATGATTGTAATGTGGTTCATTGACACCCTAGAATTCCTTTACCCTTCTAATGATATTGGATGATGGTTAAATATCAGCCAGGGCTTCAGGGGAAATGAAGGCTGTTCCTCTGGGGTCTATTTTCCTATCCAACCAAGGGGGCAACAAGGTTCTGAGAAGTTAACACCTTGGACAGCTCAGCACACTTTTGTCCCACCACTGGACAGAGGAAAACCAATGCTCCCCTAACACTTGACTCACACGCAGTGCTGTGTTACTAATTACTTATTTGGCCCTTTGATTATAGACCTAGGTGAAATACAACACCCTCAGTTGCGAAAGATCAAAGATCCAAAAACTGCTTAATGTTACTAACACTGGACAACAAAGATTTTGCTTCTTGAATACTTTTGGGTGTATCTTATGGATTTTAGGCTGGTGATCATGCAAAACTCCATGATATTTCCCTATCATGCACCATTTTTTTGTGAAATCACCTATGTTTGTTATCTCAAATCAATTAAAATGTTGCTCACAATGTAAGCAGAAAAGTTTTCTATCTTGTCCAGACATGGCTGGGCAGATGCTGTAAGGCAGTACAGGTTTGAGAAAAACAGGATATGGAGTCTGGAGACAAACAAAGAAGCCACAATACATGGGTTATTTAAGTTGAGTGAGCCTCATCTGATACATCAATCTCAGTTAAATGACCCAGTTAGAGACTTGGATTTGTCAAAGGCAAAAGCAGAATTACTGGGTTCAAGACTGCAAACTTGTAATCTGCTGTCACCATGCACTAGACTTCCCATGAAGGATTTCAATATTTGAGACAGACATTTCCCAGAATAACTGATTAAGCAAGACATTTTCGTTGGTCCTCAAATCAAACAGGTCATCAATAACAGGCAAATCAAAGAACTTCTAGTAGGACTGGAGAGTATTACATGGAAGACATTCAAGGATGTTGTTGAAAATTGTCTTGGCAACTACAGAGCATCAAACTATGTGCAGCTGGTTGACAACATGCTTCAAGAAGACAAAACCATGAAGTGCAACACGTCATTAAAGATTTATTTTCTACATTCCCATTTAGACTTCTTCCCTGTAAATCTTGGTGCTGTCAGTGATGAGCACGATGAAAGGTTTTGCCTGGACATTGTGGTTATGGAGAAATAGTATCAGCACAACTGGAACCCATTGGTGCTGGCTAATTATTCTTGGACACAAGCAAGCAGCCTTAGATGCTGAATAGAAATGAAACTCTACAAAAAATATTTTTTGCTTTGTTGAACTATTGCAAAGCATCAGCACCATTATGCAATTAAATGCATTATATTCAATAAAGTTAATTTCTTGTTGCTCCAAATTCCTACATGGTACAAGTAGACTGAAATTATATTTGCGTTCAGCTTCAAGCAGTCTATCATAAACAGAAAAAAACTTATGAGGAAGCAAAATATTAAAAAAAAATTGTTGTCCAGTGTAATTACATTAAATACTCATATTTTAATGTTTATTTTCATGCAAAATAAATAATATTCAAATGACATTGAACAATTATATTTAGAAGTATTAAGACATCAGTGAAAATTTTTAATAAATATTACAGAATCAGTTTTATTATTACTGACATAAAGAATGTGTTGGTTTATGGTAGCAGTATAGTACAATACTAAAATAAGCAGAAATTTATTAAAATATACAGAACATAAATAAATATAGCAAAATAGATCAAATATTGAGGGAGATTTTATGGGTTAATGAAATGTTCGGAAAGCTGATGGCAGAGGAAGAGTTAAGATATGAGGAGAGTATGACTATACTCTGGAGTTTAGAAGACTGAGGAGATCTCATTGAAACCTCTTGAATATCAAAAGGCCCAGATGGACTGGCCATGGAAAGGCTATTTCCTGTAGTGGGGGACAGAATCACAATACAAGGAAGGTCCTTTATAACCGAGATGAGGTGGAATTTTTTTAGCCAGAAGGTGTACAATCTGTGGAATTCATTGGCACAGATGGTTGTGGAGGCCTAGTCTTTTGGTATGCAAGGCCTTTCCTTCATACGTTCTACCAGTCTGTTGTCACCACTACAATCTTCTATGCGGTGGTGTGCTGGGGCAATGGCATCAACAAAGGTGATGCCAACAGGCTCAAAGAACTGATTAGAATGGCTGGCTCAGTTATAGGAGTCAAACTAGACGTACAGGAGGCTGTGGTAGTACAGAGGCCCCCTACTGAAAATCCTGGCAGTTCTCGATGATATGTCTCACCCTCTAGATGCCACCTTGGTGAAATGGAGGAGCACTTTTTGTAATAGACAAAGACAACAGCACTGCTCCAAAGAGCACTATATGAGGTCATCTTACCCTTGGCTATTAGGGTCTATAATGTGTCAACCTATAGCCAGGGAATTGATGACCACCCCCCCCCCCCCCCACCGTGAGCTTGAGCTTTATTCTTTCTTGCTGCTCTTCTAATATTTGTATATTTGTGTATATGTGCACTTGTAATGCTACTGTGGCACTGTAATTTCCTTTGCGATTAATAAAGTATCTACAGGGTGTCGAGGGTTATGGGGAGATAGGAAGAGAATGGAGTTAAGGGGGGCGATTAATTCAGCCATGATAGATTGGTGAATTAGGCTTGGAGGGCAGAATGGCCTTACTCTGCTCCTGTGTCTTATGGTCTTTTGCAGGAATCAGGTAACCCAAATACATATTTCCATGAAAACAACCTGATATTCACAGTAACCAACCTGTTTGGTGCTGGGATGGAGACAACTTCAAGCACCCTTCGTTGGGCTATGCTACTGATGATGAAATATCCACAGATTCAGGGTGAGGAGCATCTGATTGATGACTGTTTTCCCTCATGTGAGAATCTGGGCTTTAACCCTGCTGCTGAGTGCATTAACCATTTCCTTGTGTTCCAGAAAAAGTCCACGATGAAATCACCACCGTCATTGGTTCAGAGCGGTTCCCCAGAACTGGAGATCGGAAAAATTTGCCGTACACCGATGCAGTGATCCATGAAATCCAGAGGTTTGCTAACATTGTGCCATTGAACCTCATGCACTCAACAACAGAGGACGTGAACTTCAAAGGATATTTCCTTCCAAAGGTACGTGAGGTGAAGTGAGTGGCTGATAGTCCCTAAAATGCTAGTAGTTCTTCTAGGAAATTTGCAAATGGATTATTTCTGCTTCACTTTCCAATTTCTGTGTGTGATTTTACATAACAAATAAAAAAAGAGCTTTGGCCAATGGCCAATCTGGACATTGGAAGTTTGGAATGGAGGGAATTCAATCAGGTCCATTGCCCAAGGATAAAAAGGCAGCAGCAAGTCATGGCAGTGAAAAAGAGCTTTGACCAGCGATCAATTGCTATTTGGGATTAATTAGTAAAAGTAAATTAAAGGATGACAGGTGCAACAGCAGCAGCTTTTGTCGGAGTAGACATAGCCAGAGTGGTGATCTTGAAGCTTTATTGAAGAGAGGCTTCACTCAGAGAAAGCAAAGGAAAGAAATGCTCAAGTTATTTTTCCCTTCTCTTCTTTATATCTGCTCAGCTAGGACAGCAGAGATGCCAGGCAGAATAGTGGAATGCTCCTCTTGTGGGATGTGGGAAGGCAGGGAGACCTCCAGTCTCCCTGACAACTACAACTGTGAGAATTGTATCCAGCTTCAGCTTCTAACAGGTCACGCTAAAGAGCTGGAACTGGAATTGAATGAATGGGAGGCTGAGAGGGGTGATAGATACGACATATGGAGAAGTAGTTACACCCAAGGTGCAAGACACAGGAAACTAGGTGACAGTCAGGAAGGGGAAAGGGGTTAAGGAGCCAGTGCAGAATACCCCGGTGGCCATCCCCTCAACAACAGGTATATAACTTCGGACACTTTCGGGGAGGGGGAAAGGAAGGAAATCTAACAGAGGGAAGTCACAGTGGTCGGGTCTCTGGCACTGAATCTGCCTCTGTGACTCAGAGGGAAGGGGGCAGAAGAGGCCATGCTGTGGTGATAGAGGATTCATTATTTAGGGGAACAGACAGATGGTTCAGTGGGTGAGAACAAGATTCCCAGATGGTATGTCGTCTCCCAGGTGCCAGGGTCCAGGATATATCGGATAGAGTCCTCTGCATTCTTAAGTGGGAGGGTTAACAGCCAAAGGTCGTGGTCCATGTAGGCACCAATGACATGGGTAGGATGAGAGATGAGGTTTTGCATAGGGGCTTCAGGGAGTTAGGTGCTAAATTAAAGGGCAGGACCTTCAGTGTTACAATCTCAGGAATGCCACCCTTGCCATGTGCTAGTGAGGCCACAATTAGGGAGACTAACAGTTTAATATCTGGCTAAGCAGTTGGTGTAGGAGGGAGGGCATAAGAATCAAAAGGTTAAGCATGGTGTGACTAATGTCCTGAGCTGCCTGTATTTCAATGCAAGAAGCATCATAGGGGAAGGTGGATAATAGTGCTGAGGATGAGGTAGCTGGTTTACAAACAGAGGCAATGCGCAGTGAGGAGAGGATGAGTTGCAATGTAAAAGTGGACAAAATCAGGAAGGGTGAATGCAGGACTGAAACTGTTGTGTTTGAAAGCGCACAGTATGCGAAATAAGGTAGATGAACGCAGCACGATTGCAAATTGGCAGGTATGGTGTTGTAGGCATCACTGAATCAAGGCTGAAAGATTATACCTGAGATCTTGATGTCAAAGGGTACACATTGTATCGAAAGGACAGGGAGGAAGGCAGAGGGGGCCCAGATGCTGGTTTGGTAAAAAAAATGAAATCAATTCATCAGAAGGTGTTTAAATCATTGTAGATAGAGCTAAAGAACTGCAAAGGTAAAAAGATCCTGATGGAAGTTGATTACAGATCCCCAAACAGCAGTAAGGATGTGGCCTAAAAAATTACAACAGGAGATAGAAAATGCATGCCAAAAGGGCAATGTTACAATAGTCATGGGGGACTTAAATATGCAGGTAAATTTGGAAAATCGGGTTGGTGCTGGATTTCAGGAGGCAGAATTTCTGAAGTGCCTATGAGATAGCTTTTCAGAGCAACTCATGGTTGAGCCCACTGGAGGATCAGCTATGGTGGATTGGGTGTTTTGCAATGAACCAGAATTGATTAGAGAGCTTGAGATAAATAAACTATTAGGGGAAAGTGATCATAATATGATCGATTTCGCCCTAAAATTTGACGAGAAGCTAAAGTCTGATGTATCAGTATAACAGTGGAGTGAAGGAAATTACGGAGGCATGGAAGAGGAGTTGGCCAGAATTGCTTGGAAAAGAACACTGGCGGGAATGACAACAGAGAGCAATGGCTGGAATTTCTGGAAGCAATTTGGAAGACACAGGATATATACATCCCAAAGAAGGAAGAAGTATTCTAAAGGAAAGATGACACAATCATAGCTAACAAAAGAAGTCAAACACAACATAAAAACCAAAGAGAGGGCATATAACAAAGCAACAATTACTGGGAAGTTAGATTGGGAAGCTTTTAGAAATCAATAAAGCCAACTTAAAAAGTCATTAAGAAGGTAAAGATGGAATACAAACAAGCTAGCCAATATTAGCCAATAATATTAAAGAAGATACTTAAGATACAAAGTATAAAAAAGTGTAAAAAATGCAAGAGTGGATATACAACTGCTGGAAAACGATGTTGGAGAGGTAGTAAGGGGGAACAATAAAGTGATGGATAACTTGAAAAAGGATTTTGCATCAGTCTTCACTGTGGAAGGCAATAGCAGTCTGATGGAAGTTTCTGCTGTCAGGGGGCATGGAGTGTGTGAAGTTACCATAACTAGAGAGAAGGTTCTTGGGAAACTGAAAGATCTGAAGTTAGGTAAGTCACCTGGACTAGATGGTGTACATCACTTCTGAAAGTCTGGCTGAAGAGATTGTGAAGGCTTTAGTAATCATCTTTCAAGAATCACTCGATTCTGTAATGGTTCATAAAGTCTGGAAAATTACAAATGTCCTTTCACTCTTCAAGAATGGAAAGAGGCGGAAGAAAGAAAGCTATAGACCATTTAGTCTGACCTCAGTGGTTGGGAGGATGTTGGTCATTTGTTAAGGATGAGTTCTCAGGTATTTGGAGGCACATGATAAAACTGTTGGAAACCTTTGAAGAAATAACAAGCAGGATAGACAAAGTAGAATTGGTTGATGTTGGATTTTCAGAAGGTCTGTGACATACATGAGGCTGCTTAACAAGCTATGAGCCCATGTTATTACAAGGAAAGTTTTAGCATGGATAAAGCAATGGCTGATTGGCAGGAGGTAAAGAGTGGGAATAAAGGGGGCCTTTCTGTGTGGCTGCCAACGACTTATCGTGTTCCACAGGGGCCTATGTAAGGATTGATTATTTTTATGTTATACAGTGCCTATAAAAAACATTCACTCCCAACCCCCACCAGAAGTCTTTATGTCTTATTGGTTTAC
The DNA here is from genome assembly GCF_048418815.1 of Hemitrygon akajei. Taxonomy (NCBI): domain Eukaryota; kingdom Metazoa; phylum Chordata; class Chondrichthyes; order Myliobatiformes; family Dasyatidae; genus Hemitrygon; species Hemitrygon akajei. The sequence goes on along the minus strand of NC_133134.1, from coordinate 10,808,817 downwards.
AACATTGAGCCACAATGGATTTAATTTGGATCTTTGACACTGATCAACTGAAAAAGAATCTTTCATGCCAAAGTAAAAGCAGCTCTCTACAAAGTGCTCTAAATTAGTTACAACTATAAAACACAAATATTTTATTGCACAGTTATTCACCCCCTTCAAGTCAGTAATTAGTAGATGCACCTTTGGCAGCAATTACAGCCTTGAACCTGTATATAGGTCTTTATCAGCTTGCACATCTGGTCACTGCAATTTTCCCCATTCTTCTTTGGAAACTGCTCAAGCTCTGTCAGATTGCATGGGGATCATGAGTGAACAGCTGCTTTCAAGTTCAGCCGCAAATCCTCAGTTGGCTTGAGGTCTGGACTCTGACTTGGCCACTCCAGGACATTAACTTTGTTGACATTAAGCCATTCCTGTATAGCTTTGGTTTTAAGCTTGGGCTCATTGTCTTGCCGGAAAACAAATCTTCTCCCAAATCACAGTTCTCTTGCAGACTGCGTCAGGTTTTCTTCCAGGATTTCCCTGTAGTTGGCTACATTCATTTTACCCTCTACCTCACTGCTGCAGTGAAACATTCCTACGGCATGATGCAACCACCATTATGCTTCATGGTGGGGATGGCGTGTTTTTGATTATGTGCGGTGTTTGGTTATGGCAAATATAGCATTTAGTCTGATGGCCAAAATGCTTGATTCTGGTTTCATCACACCATAGAACCTTCTTCCAGATGACATCAGAGTCTTCCCTATGCCTTCTGGCAAAGTCTAGCCAAGATTTCATGTGAGTTTTTTCAGCAGTGGCTTTCTCTTTGCCACTCTCCCGTAAGGCTGCGACTGGTGAAGCACTCAGGTCACAGTTGTTTCAGTCTCTCCCATCTCAGCCATTGAAGCTTCTAACTCCAGAGTGGTCATAGGTCTCTTGGTGACATCCCTCACTCATCTCCTCTTTCCTGGTCACTCAGTTCACTTCTCAGCTCTCAGAAGATTTACAGTTGTGCCATTTTCTTTCCATTTTTGATGATTGACTTAACTGTACTCCAAGGGATTGTCAGTGACTTGGAAATTTTCTTGTATCTATCTCCTGATAAAAACTTTTTCTTAAAGTTGCTTGGAGTGTTCCTTTGTCTTTGCGGTGTAGTTTCTGCCAGGATACTGACTCACCAGAGTTGAACCTTCCAGACACAGATGTATTTTTCCTACGAGGAAATCTGCAGATGCTGGAAATTCAAGCAACACACACAAAATGCTGGTGGAACACAGCAGGCCAGGCAGCATCTATAAGGAGAAGCATTGTCGACGTTTCGGGCCAAGACCCTTCGTCAGGACTAACTGAAAGGAAAGATAGTAAGAGATTTGAAAGTAGTGGGGGGAGGGGGAAATGCGAAATGATAGGAGAAGACCTGAGGGGGTGGGGTGAAGCTAAGAGCTGGAAAGGAGATTGCCGAAAATGATACCAAGCTGGAGAAGGGAAAGGATCATGGGATGGGAGGCCTTGGGAGAAAGAAAGTGGGTGGGGGGAAGCACCATCTGCTCTCATTCCATCCGCCCACCACCCCACTCGGGATATGGTTCCCCTTGTCCTCACCTACCACCCCACCAGCCTCCAGGTCCAACGTATAATTCTCCATAACTTCCGCCACCTTCAACGGGATCCCACTACCAAGCACATCTTTCCCTCCCCCACTTCTGCTTTCTGCAGGGATCGCTCCCTACGCAAATCCCTTGTCCACTAGTCCCCCCCCCATCCCTTCCCATTGATCTCCCTCCTGGCACTTATCCTTGTAAGCGGAACAAGTGCTACACCTGCCCTTACACTTCCTCCCTCACCACCATTCAGGACCCCAGACAGTCCTTCCAGGTCAGGCGACACTTCACCTGTGAGTCGGCTGGTGTGATATACTGCATCCGGTGCTCCCGGTGTGGCCTTTTATATATTGGTGAGACCCGACGCAGACTGGGAGACCGTTTCGCTTAACACCTACACTCTGTTCGCCAGAGAAAGCAGGATCTCCCAGTGGCCACACATTTTAATTCCACATCCCATTCCCATTCTGATATGTCTATACATGGCCTCCTCTACTGTCAAGATGAAGCCACACTCAGGTTGGAGGAACAACACCTTACATACCGGCTGGGTAGCCTCCAACCTGATGGCATGAACATTGACTTCTCTAACTTCCATTAATGCCCCTCCTCCCCTTCTTACCCCATCCCTGACATATTTAGTTGTTTGCCTGTTCTCCATCTCCATCTGGTGCTTTCTCCCCGCTCCTTTCTTTCTCCTGAGGCCTCCCGTCCCATGACCCTTTCCCTTCTCCAGCTCGGTATCACTTTCGCCAATCACCTTTCCAGCTCTTAGCTTCATCCCAACCCCTCCGGTCTTCTCCTATCATTTCGCATTTCCCCCTCCCCCCACTACTTTAAAATCTCTTACTATCTTTCCTTTCAGTTAGTCCTGATGAAGGGTCTCAGCTCGAAACGTCGACAGTGCTTCTCCTTATAGATGCTGCCTGGCCTGCTGTGTTCCACCAGCATTTTGTGTGTGTGTGTTTTTCCTACAATCAATTGAAGCACCTTGACTGCACACAGGTGATCTCCATTTAACTAATTATGTAACTTCTAAAACCAATTGGCTGCATCTGTGATGATTTGGTGTGTCATATTAAAAGGGGGGGCGAATACTTATGCAATCAATTATTTTGAGTTTTATATTTGTAATTAATTTAGATCACTTTGGCGAGATCTGTTTTCACTTTTCTGTTGATTGATGTCAAAAATCCAAATTAATCCACTGTGATTCAATGCTATAAAACAATAAAACATGAAAACTTCTAGGGAGGGTGAATACTTTTTATATGCACTGTATATTAATGTTTTGTATGATGGAATTGATGGCATTTTGCAAATTTTGCAGATAATATGAAGATGGGTGGAGGAGCAGGTAGTTTTGAGGAAGTAGAGAGACTACAGAAGGATGTGGATTAGGAGAATGGGCAAAGAAATAGTAGAAGGAACACTGTATCTAGAAGTGTATGATCTTGCACTTTGGTTGAAGAAATGAAAGGGCTGACTATTTTCTAAATGGAGAGAAAATACAAACAACTGAGGTGCAAAGGGCCTTGATAGTCCTTGTGCAGAATTCCCTAAAGGTTAATTTCCAGGTTGAGGCTGTGGTGAGGAAGGCAAATGCAAAGCTAGCATTAATTTGTGTCACCACCCACAGCTGCAGTCTGTTAATTCAATTTGCTGACAACACCACACTGATTGACCTTATCTACAATAATAACGAGGCAGCTGACAGAGAAGAAGTCATCACCCTGACACAGTGGTGTCAAGTAAACAACTTCTCCCTCTGTGTCGCAAAAACTAAGGAGCTGGTTGTGAACTGCAGGAGGAATGGAGACAGACTAATCCCTATTGACATCAATGGGTCTGGGGTTGAGAGGGTGAACAGCTTTAAGTTCCTCGGCATAAACATCACCAAGGATTTCACATGGTCTGAAGATGACCGGCTGTGTGGTGAAAAAAGGCATAACAGTGCCTCTTTCACCTCAGATGGTTTAAGAAGTTTGGTACGGGCCCCCAAATCCTAAGAACTTTCTACAGGGACACAATTGAGAGCATCCTGACTGGCTGCATCACTGCCTGGTATGAGAACTGTACTTCCCTCGATCGCAGGACTCTGCAGAGAGTGGTGCGGACAGCCCAGCCCATCTGTAGATGTGAACTTCTCACTATTCAGGGCATTTACAAAGACAAGTGTGTAAAAAGGGCCTGAAGGATTATCAAAGACCTGACTCACCCCAACCACAAACTGTTCTAGATGCTACCATCCAGGAAATGGTTCTGCAGCATAAAAGCAAAGACCAACAGGCTCCAGGACAGCTTCTTCCACCAGGCCATCAGACTGATTAATTCATGCTGATGCTACTGTATTTTTATGTTATATTGACTGTCCTGTTGTACGTAATATTTATTATAAATCACTATAAATTACACATTGCACACTTAGACGAGGACATAACGTAAAGATTTTTACTCCTCATGTATATGAAGGATGTTAGTAATAAAGTCAATTCAATTCAATTTCAAGACGACTGGAATATTAAAACGAGGCTGTAATGTTGAAACTTTATAAAGTTCTGGTGAGGCCTCACTTGGAGTGTTGTCAGCAAGTTTTGGCCCCTTTTCTTAGAAAGGATTAGCTGAAACTGGACACAGTTCAAAGGGTGAGCACAAAATTAATTCCAAGTTTGAATACTAGTCATATGAAAAGCATTTAATGGCTCTGAGCCTGTATTCAATAGAATTCAGAAGAATGAGCGATGACCTCATTGATGGAAATTACATTGGACATTTACAAAATGGAGAAGATAACAACATCTGTTAATCATAAGCTGGAACAATTTGATTCATACTGGGAAAAATGGTTTAACTACATAATGCCTCATAGGCCTGATTTTATTCTCACAAATCAATGAATCTGTTGTAAACAAAAAGATCACTCCCTACTTGTACATAGGTTTTTCCTTTTGCTTGTTCTTTCTTTCCACTCTTTTCTATAAGTGTATACCTCAGATAAATACTTTGTGGAGATTTGTGATATATATGATTATATGATATATATGTACAATGTCTGAAATACATCTTATGGAGATGTTTGATGATGAACTTCAATAAATAAATAAATTACAAAAAAAAAAGAAACCTGTTGAATGGTGAAAGGCCTTGATAGAGCAGATATGGAGAGGATGTTTACTTTGGTGGGAGAGTCTAAAACCGGAGGACACTGACTCAGAATAGAGGAGTGTCATTTTAGAATGGAGAGGAGGATGAATTTCTTTAGCCAGAGAGTGATTAATCTGTTAATTCTATGCTGTGGAGGCCAAGAATTTATGTACATTTAAGACAGAGGTTGATAGATTTTTGATTGGTCAGGGCATGGGGCTGAGAAGAAAATTGGATCAGACATGGTGAAATGGGAGAGCAAACTCAATGGGCCAAATGGCCTAATTCTGCTCCTATTAGTCCATGAGCCAGTAGGGTTGGTTGGTACCATCTGAGGGGAATAATGCTCATAGTGATTTTTGACAAGGTATACATCTCTAGAGTTAGAAGATATGTGATAGTATTGCACCAGTGGTAGCTTTATTACTTCAAATAAGTAATCACTTTTTGTATATATTCCATATGAACATCAGTATAGCAGAAAATGTTACCCCATCCCCAAAAAGGTAAAAAACCTCATTTGGAGAGATTTCTGGAGTTTTATCAATGTCATGATATTTTCTATATTGTTGTATCAAATCAAAACAATCTTAAGCTTTTATCATAGCATATAGAATTACAGTACAATCATTCAAATGTGGGGTTCCACACAGCCATAACCTAGGCCCCATTTGGTTGTAAAATGAATATATTTAATCAAATACTTATTTCCATACTTTGTTTTCCTTATTTTAATAACCTATTAATAATCATAATAATTTTCCAAGTCTTCCATGTCTTCATCTGAACTTTCCACACTCTCTGAGGTGGATGCCTGGTTCTCACAGTCTGCCGGCCTACACATGTCCGTACATGAGGCCAGTAGTAACACACATACAAGTTGGGAGTGAACATTTTTTGGATAGTTACAGGCCAGTAGATCCAGGATGGCATCGGGTGCTGGCTGGCCTTCCATCCAACTGTTCAGCTTCCTCTTCTCTCTCCATCTTCCATCCTCTGCCAACAGGGCTTGGCACTTGTGGGTCCTTCTCCAAACATCTTCTTCATATACATGTTAGTAGGGAAGTGGTGTTAGGTAAATTGAAGAGATTAAAGGCAGATAAATCCCCAGGGCCAGATGGTCTGCATCCCAGAGTGCTTAAGGAAGTAGCCCAAGAAATAGTGGATGCATTAGTGATAATTTTTTAAACTCCTTAGATTCTGGATTAGTTCCTGAAGATTGGAGGGTGGCTAATGTAACCCCACTTTTTAAAAAAGGAGGGAGAGAAAAACCAGGGAATTATAGACCGGTTAGCCTGACATCGGTGGTGGGAACATGCTAGAGTCGGTTATCAAAGATGTGATAACAGCACATTTGGAAAGCGGTGAAATCATCGGACAAAGTCAGCATGGATTTGTGAAAGGAAAATCATGTCTGACGAATATTATAGAATTTTTTGAAGATGTAACTAGTAGAGTGGATAGGGGAGAGCCAGTGGATGTAGTATATTTGGATTTTCAAAAGGCTTTTTACAAGGTCCCACACAGGAGATTAGTGTGCAAACTTAAAGCACACGGTATTGGGGGTATGGTATTGATGTGGATAGAAAATTGGTTGGCAAACAGGAAGCAAAGACTGGGAATAAATGAGACCTTTTCAGAATGGCAGGCAGTGACTAGTGGGGTACCGCAAGGCTCAGTGCTGGGACCCCAGTTATTTACAATATATATTAATGATTTAGATGAGGGAATTAAATGCAGCATCTCCAAGTTTGCGGATGACACGAAGCTGGGCAGTGGTGTTAGCTGTGAGGAGGATGCTAAAAGGATGCAGGGTGACTTAGATAGGTTAGGTGAGTGGGCAAATTCATGGCAGATGCAATTTAATGTGGATAAAAGTGAGGTTATCCACTTTGGTTGCAAGAACAGGAAAACAGATTGTTATCTGAATGGTGGCCGATTAGGAAAAGGGGAGGTGCAACGAGACCTGGGTGTCATTGTACATCAGTCATTGAAGGTGGGCATGCAGGTACAGCAGGCAGTGAAAAAGGCAAATGGTATGTTGGCATTCATAACAAAAGGATTCAAGTACAGGAGCAGGGAGGTTCTACTGCAGTTGTACAAGGCCTTGGTGAGACCGCACCTAGAGTATTGTGTGCAGTTTTGGTCCCCTAATCTGAGGAAAGACATTCTTGCCATAGAGGGAGTACAGAGAAGGTTCACCAGATTGATTCCTGGGATGGCAGGACTTTCATATGAAGAAAGACTGGATCGACTAGGCTTATACTCACTGGAATTTAGAAGATTGAGGGGGGTTCTTATTGAAACGTATAAAATTCTAAAGGGATTGGACAGGCTAGATGCAGGAAGATTGTTTCCGATGTTGGGGAAGTCCAGAATGAGGGGTCACAGTTTAAGGATAAAGGGGAAGCCTTTTAGGACCGAGATGAGGAAAAACTTCTTCACACAGAGAGTGGTGAATCTGTGAAATTCTCTGCCACAGGAAACAGTTGAGGTCGGTTCATTGGCTATATTTAAGAAGTTAGATATGGCCCTTGTGGCTAAAGGGATCGGGGGGTATGGAGAGAAAGCAGGTACAGGGTTCTGAGTTGGATGATCAGCCATGATCATACTGAATGGCGATGCAGGCTTGAAGGGCCGAATGGCCTACTCCTGCACCTATTTTCTATGTTTCTATACCAGCCTGGTAGTTGGCTCGCTATGCATGTTTTGTTAAGCAGTCCTTGCATGGTGGGAGTTGATGACTGTCAATTTCATCTTTTTTGGCACAGGAAAGGAGATACCTGAGCTCATTGACTTGGTGGTCAATGCTTTTGGGGTATACTGGAGACATTTAAATGCCTCCAGTTTGTCCATCAGTTCTGGGGAGAGGTCCCATTCCTGATCCAACTCTAAGAATGTGTCCTGAGTTTCCCTGTTGCTGGTCAGAAGTTTTAGGGCAGCGCGCAACCCGATGTGAGCCCTACAAACCTCTATGCCAACAGAGGCAGCAACCTTCCTGACGTCTACAAGCCTTGTATGGGCTCTAGTGCCACACTTCTGGAACAATGGGGCCTCAATCTTGTCACAAAATGCTAAGACATAATAAAGACATCTGTGTCTTCTGAGCAAATCACTACAGATTGGAATCCCTCTCTTGTGGCATGGGCAGCCATCTGCTTCTTCTTGTTGACACTGAAGAGTTGACACCTCACTGTCTTGAGATGTGATTCTGTTAACATTTGTCATTCGCAGTTGCATATAGAATCTTCTCCTGTAGCTTTGCTCTGTACTCCGCCTTCCTCCATTCATGGACTATGAAGCTAATAAGACTATTTTTGTTACTGACTTTGGTCAGGAAGCTCCTCCACTGCCTCACTATCTATGTGTCTGTGATACTTTGCAAGTCATGACCAGTCTCTTCACCCCATAGAGATCTTCCACTATTCTTGATAGAGTTCTCCTTGTATGTGTCGAACACAACCTCTATTCTGCTACTCTGACTGTCTTCCCTCAGAGCCATAACTGTTGTGGCAACATCTCTGAAAGTAACTTGATCACCTTTCATTCTTTGGACCAAGTTCATTCCATCAACCACTGTAGCCAAATTTCCTGGGAGTTGCTCTTCTACTGCTAAATTTTTCTGCAAGGTTGTGGCTAAAGTAGCTTTATTTGTCTTCCTCAGCGATCCTTCTGGTGTGGACAGGGCCCAGGGCAATGGTCCAAGGGGATAAGAAAGGATATCCTCCATATGTAGACTGCGCCCTTGTGCCATCACTATGATGCGTCCAAACAAAGACCTGTCTGCTTTCAAGATGATCGCCCTCCCATTTGATTTCACTTCTCTCTCACACACATCACTGAATGTTTTCAGCTTGTTGGTTTTCATTGGGTCATGGAATTTCTTTGCTGATGGGTCTTCCTCTAGCCTCTCATCCTTGAAGGTTACATAGCATTGCTCACCAATCTCATATGCCTTCATCAGGTCGGAGGCAATGTCCTTGGGGGCTGCCTTTGCCGTAGAGATGCTAATGAGGTCCTGCTTCTCTGCAAGTGGGTTGACCTATTCATGTTATGAGGCTATCCACTGCTGAAACTGCTTCCTCATCTTTCTGGATTCTTGGCCGCTGTAGTTCCGCAAGACAAAGCTCTGATTTGTTGCCTTGCACCATCTCCCTTAACTGTCCCAGGAATGCACTGCAGTGCTCAGCTGTTGTGTAGTAACGCTCGTTAGCTCCAGCATTCAGGCTGAACCGTGATGTGCCTCCAGGAGTCTGTGTGTCTTTGTTCACTGTGGCTTCAATAGCCTGGTCCACAGGGATCTGCCCAAAGGGGTTGTTACTTGACAGCTGCACTGAGAATTGGCCTGTCTTGAAGGCCTCATACAGAGAAGGATTCTTCTCTGGGAGGTTCATCATCTGAGCAAAATAAGGGGACAGGTACCTGGCATAATTCATCTTATCATAGGCAAAGCACCATGGGATCATGGTTCTTATAGCATGGAGGTGCAACTCCCAGTCCCCCTCACGAGAGGTGCGCAGAAGCCCAAGTACTACGTTCTCTACCATGTCAATGCATGATATCCAGAATGTGGATAGCTCTCCATTGTGGTGATGGAGGTGTTTCAGAAAGCCTGTCCACAGGGTTATCAGCTCAGCTAAGAGTGGACTTCACAGCAGATAGATAGATAGATAGATAGATAGATACTTTATTCATCCCCATGGGGAAATTCAACTTTTTTCCAATGTCCCATACACTTGTTGTAGCAAAACTAATTACATACAATACTTAACTCAGTAAAAAATATGATATGCATCTAAATCACTATCTCAAAAAGCATTAATAATAGCTTTTAAAAAGTTCTTAAGTCCTGGCGGTAGAATTGTAAAGCCTAATGGCATTGGGGAGTATTGACCTCTTCATCCTGTCTGAGGAGCATTGCATCGATAGTAACCTGTCACTGAAACTGCTTCTCTGTCTCTGGATGGTGCTATGTAGAGGATGTTCAGAGTTATCCATAATTGACCGTAGCCTACTCAGCGCCCTTTGCTCAGCTACCGATGTTAAACTCTCCAGTACTTTGCCCACGACAGAGCCCGCCTTCCTTACCAGCTTACCAGATTGTTCAACTTCTGTTGGTTCAAGTCACCGGCTCTGTCGTTCACATGGTCTAAGAATGATTTGAAGCAGCTACCACTGCTGCAATGCTATCACGTATTTTCTAACACTATGAGTGTATACCTTGCCAAAAATCACTATAAGAATTATTCCCCCCCAGATGGTACCAGTGGCCCAAATTTGGGGTCCTGGCTCACGGACTATATCTCTTATGGTCTTATAAAAGCTCATGTAGTGTTCAATTTTTTTGGAAAGGACTTGCATGTGTACAGTGGACAAGAGATGGAGGGCAACTTGCACAAATGGACTATTTGTTCTAATTGTGTTCCTCCTTATATAATTTTGCTTTTTATGTTATGTCTCTAATTCTATGTGCTTGTGTTACTGCTGCAAGTAGGGGTCTCGTTACTACTGGTTATAGATGTGATGATAATCTCGACCTCAGCTGAAGCCTAATTCATGTGAAAGAATAAATTTAAGAAGTTAGTAATGAATCCCAAAGAGTTTTCCTATAACTTTATCATTCAAGATGTAACACTGAGATTTTAAACCCTTACGTGGTGGATACAGCCTATATCATCATATGCAACTTGCTCTTCACCATTTAGCACTTTACAAGGAGTGCTGACACAAGAAAGCAATTTGCATTATCAAGAACCTCTACCATCCAAGCTATGCACTCATCTCAGTACTACCTTTTGAATATGAGGTTCAGAAGCCTTCAGTTCCACACCACCAGATTCAGGAGAAGCTGTTACCCTGAACCATTAGGCTCCTGAACCAGTGTCCATTACTCAGAATTGATTCTATGACCTATAGACTCATTTTCATGGACTCTGTAAAACTTAGTTTTTAGTATTTTTTCTAATTGCATGTTTTGTTTTCTTTTGCATGTTTGGTTGTTTGTTAGACTTTGTTTATGTATAGATTTTCATAAAATTGTATTACTTTTTTTCCTGTAAATGTCTGCAAGAAAATGAATCTCAAGAGAACATGTATGTATTTTAATAATATTGACATTGTACTTTGAACTTACCACTGTGTGGGGTAAGAGATTTAAATAGGATCTATGAGAAGATTTGCATGCTCTTTCCATGTGTACATGGGTTTCCTACGGGAGGGTTCACTTGCCGCCCACAGTCCAAAGACACATTGATTTGTAGGTTAATTGGTCATTGTAAATTGTCATGAGATTAGCCTTGGGCGATGTGGCTCAGTGGGCCAGAAAGGCCTGTTCCGCACTCTGTCTCTAAACAAATAAAATAAATTTGAGGGGGATATTTCTTGCTCAGAGGTATTGAGGGCCAGGAATAAACCCACTTTCACTTAATAAGATATTGGGGCATAGCTGAAGCAAGGAATGAGGATTTTAGAAGCAGTTTTAAGATGAGTCAGGTGTAAAGTGACAGAGAGAGAATTATGGAGGTCAATGTCTCTGAAGATGGTGACACAGCTGACCTTGGCAGAGTGAAGGACATTGAAGATCTAAGAACTACCAATGTACCTGGAAGTGTGGAGTAGCTGCTACATTTGTTAATTCTGTTCCAGTGAAAATACTTTTCAGTGATAATTCTCAAAAGGAATAACAATGTAAATTATAAATTCTATTCTTAGGGCACACCAGTGATCCCTTTGCTAACCTCAGTGCTGTATGACAAAACTCAATGGGAAAACCCATTTGACTTCAACCCTTCCAACTTTCTGGATGCTGATGGGAAGTTTGTGAAGAGAGATGCCTTTGCTCCTTTTTCTATGGGTAAGAAGTTTAAATTACTGGATTTAATGTTGGTGGAATTTCCCCTCTGATGTTGGCCCATTGAACAAAGGAACAGCAGTGTCAAGGATAAGCAGTTTCAGACAGTAAAGCAGACAGGTGTGGATGGTGGAAAGTGAGTCATGCAGCGTAGAAACAGGCCATTCAGCCCATAACTCGATGTAATCAATTGATACTGATGGGTGCCCATCACATATTCCTGCCCTTGGACAGTAACCTTCTATGCCAAGATAATCTCAGTGATCACCTATCACTACTTAAATGCTATCAACACCTCTGCTTCTACCACTCTCTCAGGCAGTGATCTTGTCTATATCCCTCAGTTTTATAAACTGTAATTGTAGATTCATAGTTATGCACTCCACAGACACACCTCAGATTTTATATGGCCTCATTCCAGGGGAAACAGACCAAGCTTGTCTTTAAATGGAGCACTTCACGCAGGAAGCATCCTGGTGATCTGCTCACTACCCACTTAATGCTATCACATCACGAAATAAAAAGAGTGAATGGTGGAAATACTCAGCTGGTCAGTCAGCATCAGTGGAGGGAATGGTAACCAAGGTTACCGTTTCCTGTTATTGTCTTTTGGTGGAACTAGGAATACTTGGGAAGCAATGGTTGAAGTTACAGAGAAGTTGGGAAGACTTTGGGGGACAAAGGGAATGTCCATGACAGGGTGAAGATCAAGAGAAGCTAAATGACAAAGATGAAGGTGGTGCTGGCTGAGTGAGTGACAAAGACACATGGGGAGGGAGGCAGATAATCTGACTAGGGGAGGCGAATAAGGATAGGGGAGACAGGAATTAATACTATGGCCAGAATGATGGAAAACACAAGTTAGTTGGAAATGTAAACTGAAAGAAAAAGTAAAGAACATACAGCAAGCCAGGCAGCATCTGTGAAGAAAGAAATAGATTTAATTTTTCAGGTCAGATACCTTGTATTCCCATTATAAAATATTACTGTTCATTGTCTTGGGGTGAGGGTGAATAACTTTGGCTTTTGAAAATTGACATTGTTTGCCACTCTGTTTTGCAGGACGCAGGGCCTGTGCGGGGGAGACCCTGGCCAGAATGGAGCTTTTCCTGTTCTTTACCATCCTGATACAAAGGTTCAGGTTTCAAGCCCCGCCGAACGTTACCAATCTGGAGCTTACATCTGGTGTGGGCTTCACCTCATTCCCAAAGTACCAGAACGTGTGTGCAGTCCGTCGCTGATGCAAACACATCATTTCACAACTTGTCTTGTTTTTCTCTCCTTTTCATTTTGTTTTATATCACTACAAAGTATGCTTCTTCGTCTGTTTTGGTCTGAATTATAGAGGAACAATCAATGGTGAACTAATTGATTAGCCTTTCATCTATCAGGAGTTTTGATAATGTATCTTCTTAATCACCTCGTATGGACCCTGGAATCTCGCTTGGAGGGGGTTGGTCATTAAGGGAAACAAAACCAGGACCTTATCACCAACTTCAACACCTGTTCTCATGCTCTTTTATCATACCAATGCTTCGTTTTGACTTGGGAGTCTTGTAAATTTTTCCTTGCAAGGTCACATATCTTACTAAACCTCTTGCGGAATTTCAGAACATAGTCTATCACACTGACACGCACTGTTAGGTTAGACCACTGCTCTCTGAGTAAGGTCAGAAGTCCCTTGGGCCTAAGGCTGAAAATGAGCTCAAATGGGCTGAACCCCAGTGACTCCTGAATAGTATCCCTCACAGCGAAAAGCAATAGTGGCAATCCCTCATCCCAATCCCTGTCATTCTCCTGACAGTAGGTTTAAATCATGGTTTTCAAAGTCGAGTCAAACCGCTCCAAAGCCCCGTGAGACTCTGGGTGGTATGCGGAGGACACAATTTGTTTAGCTCCCAGCTCAGAAACTATCTGCTGGAATGTGCGTGACGTGAAGTTACTCCCCTGATCCGATTGAATCTCCTTAGGTAAACCTATCAGGGTGAAAATCTTGACAAGTGCCTTTACCACAATGTTTGCTCTTATGCTCCCAAGAGGCACAGCCTCCGGGAATCTAGAGGCAGTACACATAACGGTCGGCACATACTGACGACCAGTCTTCGGTAACGGTCCGACATAGTCCACTATGACTCGGGAAAATGGTTCACTGAATGCAGGTATCGGTCGAAGGAGTGCCCTTGGGGTGGCCTGATTCGGCTTTCCCACCACCTGGCACATGTGACACCTTCTGCAATAATTGGCAATATCTCTCCTCATGTTAGGCCAATAAAATTCCTCATAATCCTATGTACTGTTTTCTTTATTCCAAAATGTCCACCTAAAGGCACCTTGTGGGCCAAATTCAAAATTTCAGCCCTATAAACCTTCGGAACCACGGAGTACAATCACCCAATCCTCATTTGCGGGCACTGTAGCCAGTCTCCACTTCCTCATTAATACTCCATCTTTAATGTATCCCACTGGCTCATTCTTAATTCCCTCCTGAGAGAGAGCTAGCTCTTTTAAAGCCACAATTTCCGCATCTTTGCTCTGTTCCTCCACAAATTCTTTCCTCGATAATGATAAATCTGCCTCGTCCCCCTTACTCTCCTCTAAATCCTGTTCGTACAGGGACGGTAAGAAAGTCTCGGATAAATCGATATTTGGATCAGCAGCCCTTTTTGACATGCTTCTGGTCACTGCGCAGGCGGGGTAAACTTTGGAATTTATGGGCGGGTCCTCAGCAGCCGCAAGCTTGCTCGTTAGCTGAACTGCTGAGTATACATCCCTACCTGCAAGGTCGTTACCGAGTGAAACATCCACATTGTCTATCTGTAGTTCAGACTGCACCCCTATTGTGACTGGTCTAGATACTAAGTCATGTTTCAGAATTATTTTATGCAAAGGTACAGCCTCAGTCCCTTTTCCAATACCTTTTCATCACATTCACTTCACCAGTCTCCGTCTCAGCACTGAATTCCAACACATTCGTTGGGATTAATGACCCAGTGTCTCTCCAGATTCTCACTGGAACCAGGGTTGACCCCTCCTTTACAGACACAAACCCATTTGAAATAAATCTCTCGCGTCCTTCCTGAACTCGGCCTGACCCCTCCTTCCTTAGCGGTCTATTAACAGGCTCAATGCAGGCAGTCGGGGTTGTCGCCTTTCCTTTTCCTTTATCTCTTTTTGGAGCAAAACACCCAGACGCTACGTGACCAGTCTTCCCACAATTAAAACACGTTAAACTAGGGAACTTTCCTCCCGACTGCTTCTCGTCCTCCTTACCTTTTTCGTTAGTCCCCGGCTTACTTTCTGACTTAGCTCTCTCTATTATCCCTACTACCCCTCTGGTAGCTGTTACTTGGAGAAAACTTTACCTTGTGGGTTAAAGCGTACTCATCTGCTAACTTAGCAGATTCTGACAGGGTCTTACCCTCCTTCTCTTTCAGGTATGTCTGTATGTTGTCAGGGATGCAACTTTTAAATTCTTCGATTAAGATCAACTCCCTCAGTTGGCCAAAATCCTCATCCGCCTTTTCTGAAGCGCATCAATGATCAAAGTACACACACTTCTCATAGGCAAACTCCACAAAAGTTTGATTCCAATGCTTCCTTAAATCTCTGAACTTTTGTCGATACGCCTCCGGCACCAACTCATAAGCCTTAAGTATAGCATCTTTCGCTTCATCATAATCATCTGCATCTTCCGTAGACAATGCCGAATACGCTCATTGAGCCTTTCACTTGTACACTTTGTAACAACACAGCCCACTTATCTCTCTGCCAGTTCTGATTCAAGGCCACTTCTTCAAAATGTAGGAAGTACCTGTCAATTTCTGTCTCCTCAAATGGAGGTACCAACTTAAACCTCTCCCCACGGTCTGCCACGTGATCCCCACGTTGCCATTTCTCCCTCTCGAACTGTCTCTGTTTTTCTGCTTCTTTTCTCTGTTTCTTTGCTTCTTCCGCCTCTAACTTAAGTCTCTCTAGCCCAGGGGTGGGCAAACTTTTTGACTTGTGGGCCACAAAGGGTTCTAAAATTTGACAGGGGGGCCGGACCAGGAGCAGATGGACGGAGTGTTTTGGTAATACACCTCATAAGAGAAAATAAAATATCATGGGATATGTAGAAAACATGTGCTTTAATTTCAATTGAAAATGAACAAATGCATTACAACAAAATATCTGTCTTTGAAGTCCCATGGTATTTAGCTATTTATTGAAATGACTTTTAAAACACTGAAAATTAAATGAATAAAATACAGCTTTTCTTAATAGTAACAGTTATTATTTTAAAGCACTGAAAATTCTGTTATCCTTCAAGATATTATCACCATCACTCTCCTCCTGACTGTCTTTATTTCAAAAACGGTAGGAGATGCAGGTTTACTTGTCCGGCTCCTTCTTATTCAATTGTCCCCTGTGCCAAAACTCAGCAACGACCAGTGTCACTGACAGAACAGTGACAGCGCGCCAGTATGCGGAGCGCGTTATTTGATCTGGAGCGCATTTTTTATTTTGAGAACGTACGTGCACCTGCGCACTACTCATGTCCATCACTTAACAGAAATAACATGTAACATGTAAGGCTTATTGAAAAAAATATTTTCAAATGCATTTTTTACATAACACAACGAAGAAACTTATTTTTAATTTCAGTGGGAACAGTGTTGTTGGTCTCCCTTTTTAGCCAGCGCATCAAAGTCTGGATTTAGTTTTGTTGTGGCGATTCTCAGGATGGATCTGAGGTGTTAACAAGGTTTATTAATATAATTTCATCAAGTTCTGCGGGCCGGATTAAAAAGCATATGGCCCACGGGCCGTAGTTTGCCCATGCCTGCTCTAGCCTCATCTGTCCCAGATGTACTTGGACCTCCCCTTTCCCTATAGGAAAGTGCTCTAACACCTCCGCATCAAATTCCTTCACCAAGACATAATATGCAGCTATCTTCCATTGCATTTCTACCTTTGTCATCCCGTTCTTGACCTCTGTGAGTTTCAAGACTTCAACAACTGCCCACAACTCATCCTTTTTAGCTTTCCTTAAGCCCGCAGGGTCTGGTCTTGCCAGAAAATCCATAACATCCATTTCTGCTGCTTTCCTTTTGTTTTCCCCACAACAAAATCAGATCAGGGAACGTACCCCAAGCAATTCAAACAGCGCCCACACAATTTTTGTTCAAATCCCAAACAAAGGCCCCAATTTTGTCACATACCCGGTGACCGGGTTTTTATTAGTAACTGCACAATACAGTACTATAGAATGCAAATATATGAAAAAGGTTAGCAATAATATATAGATATATATACAGAAATGTGGAAATAGGAACCATAACCAGGCTCTTTCAAACCTAGAGGTAAATGGATAGAGTCTTACGATGGTGAAGAGTTCAGTTCAGTTCAGGTTGAGGTAGTTATTTGAGTAACATTGCAGAGAGAGAGAGGCAATGAGAGGTGATGCCGTTGCCATCGATCTTCCTGTTGTCTTCTGACGTTCTGTTGTGGTCATCGACTATGACCATAATACTTACGACCATTCTTCAGTGGTGGAACTATCACCCAGGCAAGGGAGGACACACAAATAATTCCCCACCAGTCGTACCTTTTCACACTGTGAGCCACTGATCGATTTCCCTAAATTGATCCTCCAAAACCCCACCTTCCTTTGGATGCACAAAGCTCGTTCAGTGTCCTGTGGTGTGTCTGTCTGTGTCTGTCTGCTTTTTATCTCCACATGCTGGACACCAGCTGTCCATCAACCGGCTCCACCCTGCTCTTTCTGCAGGAATCTTAACAAGCAAGCAAAGTGTCCTTGGGGAAAAGGTAAACAAGCTGCTAGAAGAAACCATAACATTAATCTTCTCTCTCTCTCTCTCTCTCTCTCTCTCTCTCTCTCTCTCTCTCTCTCTCTCTCTCTCTCTCTCTCTCATTTGTGCTGGACGCCTCCCCCCCTCTCTCTCAATAGCAGCACAGTTCATAGGGTCAGCTCTGGACCCCGTTTCAAGCTCGGTTTGCTCATGACACCACTCTCTGAGTAAAGAAGTCCCCCCTCGTGTTACCCCTAATTCTCAACTCATGTCCTCTTGTTTGAATCTCTCCTACTCTCAATGGAAAAAGCCTATCTATGTCAACTCTATCTATCCCCCTCATAATTTTAAATACCTCTATCAAGTTTCCCCTCAACATTCTATGCTCCAAAGAATAAAGACCTAACTTTAGGTGCTGAAACCCAGGTAACATTCTAGTAAATCTCCTCTGTACTCTCTCTATTTTGTTGACATCTTTCCTATAATTCGGTGACCAGAACTGTACACAATACTCCAAATTCGGCTTTACCAATACCTTGTGCAATTTTAACATTACATCCCAACTCCTATACTCAATGCATTGATTTTTAAAGGCCAGCATACCAAAAGCTTTCTTCACCACCCTATCCAAATGAGATTCCACCTTCAGGGAACTATGCACCATTATTCCTAGATCACTCTGTTCTACTGCATTTTTCAATGCCCTACCATTTACCATGTATGTCCTATTTTGATCATTCCTACCAAAATGTAGCACCTCACACTTATCAACATTAAACTCTATCTGCCATCTTTCAGTCCACTCTTCTAGCTGGCCTAAATATGACAAACAACATTGGATCCAGTACAGATCCCTCATGCACACCACTAGTCACTGGCCTCCAACCTGACAAACAGTTATCTACCACTACTCTCTGGCATCTCCCATCCAGCCACTGTTGAATCCATTTTACAACTTCAATATAAACACTTAAAGATTGAACCTTCCTAGCTAACCTTCCATGCAGAACCTTGTCAAAGGCCTTACTGAAGTCCATATAGACAACATCCACTACTTTACCCTTGTCAACTTTCCTAGTAACCTCTTCAAAAAATTCAATAAGATTTCTCAAACATGACCTTCCACGCACAAATCCATGTTGACTGTTCTTAATCAGACCCTGTCTATCCAGATAATTATATATACCATCTCTAAGAATACTTTCCATTAACTTACCCACCACTGACATCAAATTTGCAGGCCTATAATTGCTAGGTTTTCTCTTAGAACCCTTTTTAAACAATGGAACAACATGAGAAATATGCCAATCCTCCGGCACCATCCCCATTTCTAATGATATTTGAAATATTTCTGTCAGAGCGCCTGCTACTTCTACACTAACTTCCCTCAAGATCCTAGGGAATATCCTGTCAGGACCCAGAGATTTATCCACTTTTATATTCCTTAAAAGCGCCAGCACTTCCTCCTCTTTAATTGTCATAGTTTCCATAACTTCCCTACTTGTTTCCCTTAGCTTACACAATTCAATATCCTTCTCCTTAGTGAATACTGAAGAAAAGAAATTGTTCAAAATCTCCTCCATCTCTTTAGGCTCCACACATAGCTGTCCACTCTGATTCCCTAAGGGACCAATTTTATCCCTCACTATCCTTTTGCTATTAATATAGCTGTAGAAACAGCTGTAAAAGCTGTAGGATTTATTTTCACCTTACTTGCTAAAGCAACCTCGTAGCTTCTTTTAGTTTTTCTGATTTCTTTCTTAAGATTCTTCTTACATTCTTTATATTCCTTGAGCACCTCATTTACTCCATGCTACCTATATCTATTGTAGATCTCTCTCTTTTTCCAAACCAAGTTTCCAATATTCCTTGAAAACCATGGCTCTCTCAAACTTTTAACCTTTCCTTTCAACCAAACAGGAACATAAAGATTCTGTACCCTCAAAATTTCTCCTTTAAATGACCTCTATTTCTCTATTACATCCTTCCCATAAAACAAATTGTCCCAATCCACTCCTTCTAAACCCTTTCACATCTCCTCAAAGTTAACCTTTCTCCAATCAAAAATCTCAACCCTGGGTCCAGTCCTATCCTTCTCCATAATTATATTGAAACTAATGGCATTGTGATCACTGGACCCGAAGTGCTCCCCAACACATATCTCCTTCACCTGACCTATCTCATTCCCTAACAGGAGATCCAACACTGCCCCTTCTCTAGTTGGTACCTCTATGTATTGCTGCAAAAAACTATCCTGTACACATTTTACAAACTCCAAACCATCCAGCCCTTTTATAGTATGGGCTTCCCAGTCTATGTGTGGAAAATTAAAATTTCCCACAATCACAACCCTGTGCTTACTACAAATACCTGCTATCTCCTTACAAATTTGCTCCTCCAATTTTCGCTCCCCATTAGGTGGTCTATAATACACCCCTATAAGTGTTACTACACCTTTCCCATTCCTCAATTCCACTTAAATAGCCTCCCTAGACGAGCCCTCTAATCTATCCTGCCAGAGCACCACTGTAATATTTTCACTGACAAGCAATGCAACACCTCCCCCTCTTGTCCCTCCGATTCTATCACACCTGAAGCAACAAAATCCAGGAATATTTAGTTGCCAATCTCACCCCTCCTGCAACCATGTTTCACTAATAGCTACAACATCATATTTCCAGGTATCAATCCATGCTCTAAGCTCATCCACCTTTCTTACAATGCTCCTAGCATTAAAATAAATGCATTTAAGAAATTCTCCACCTCTTCCTCTCTGTTTATCTCTAACAATCTTAAAGATGAATTGATATCTCGCCATCCTGTACTGGACCTTAACAGGCTCTCTGGTTTAGCCATTCGCTTTGACATCGGTCTGTCAGAACAGGAGCAAGAGCAGTGCTGGGGATTCCCTGGCTTCTATCCTACCTACCCTCTTGCTCTGCCAACCTTGTCATTTGCTCCATCTGACCCTTCGCCGATCTCCTCACTGGATAACATGGAAAACATGCATTTGGGCAGGTAACACTTCTCAGTTGCTGAACACAAAAATTTAATGGAACATGTTGTATGACCTGTACAAAAAGGAGGGGTTACATCTGACCCAAAGGGGTCCAATATCCTAGCACACAGGTTTAATAGAGCAGTTAGCGAGGGTTTAAATTAATTTGGCAAGGGGTGGGAACTGGAGTGATAAGGCAGAGAAAAGGGAAAACAGAAATAAATCAAAGATAGCGTGCAACAGAGATGATAGAGTGAACAGGCAGGAGATGAGGCATAATCACAACCAGTGGGATGAGTTACAGGGCAATAGAGGCATGGTGCAGTTAGAACAGAAAGCAAGAACGACTGGACTGAAAGTGTTGTATCTGAATGCATGTAGCATAAGAAATAACATGGAAATTCAACTACAAAGTGGCAAGTATGACATTGTGGCCAACTCTGAAACTTGACTAAAAGGATGGCTGCTATTGGGAGCCGAATGTCCAAGGATATACGGTGTATCGGAAAGATAGGTTAGTAGGCAGAGGGGTTGGTGTGGACCTATGTATAAGAATACTATTAATTCATTGGAATGGATGACAGGATCAAAAGGTGTAGAGTCTCTATGGGTTGAGTTAGAAATGGCAAGGGTAAAAGAACCCTAATGGCAGTTGTATACAGGCTTCCAAACAGCAGCTGGAATGTGGATTACAAATTACAGCAGGAGATACAAAAGGCGTGTCAAAACGGCAATGTCATGATAATCATTGGGGATTTTAACGTGAAAGTGGATTGGGAAAATCAGGCCAGTACTGGACCTCAAGAGAGAATTTGTAGAATGTCTAAGTGATGGCTTTTTGGAACAGAGTGTTGTTGAGCCCAGTAGGGGATCGGCTGTGCTGGATTGAGTGTTGTGCAATGATCTGGAGGTGATAAGAGAGCTCAAGGTTAAGGTACCCTTAGGGAACAGTGATCACAATATGATCGAGTTTACTTCAAAATTTGGGAAGGAGAAACTAAATTCCAATGTGTCGGTATTTCAATGAAATAAAGGAAATAACAATGGCATGAGAGGGGAACTGGCCAAGTTTGACCGGAAAGGGACACTAGCAGGAAGGACAGCAGAGCAGCAATGGCAGCACTTCTCTGCGAAAAAGTATGAGGGAAGTGCAAGACAGATATTCCAAATAAGAAGCAATTTTTGAATAGGAGAAGGACACTACTGTGGTTCACAAGAGAAAAGAGAGGGCATACAAGGAAACCAGAGATGGTGGGAAGATAGAGGATTGGGAAGCTTGTAAAAATTTGCTGAATGAAATTAAGAAGATCATTAGAAAAGAAAAGATGGATTATGAAAGGAAGCTGGCGACTAATTTCAAAGAACATGCTAAAAGGGTTTTTAAGTATATAAATGGTAAATGAGAGTCAAGGGTAGAAACAGGACCAATACGAAATGACGCTGGAGATATTGTAATGAGAGATGCAGAACTGGAAGAGGAACTGCATGTGTATTTTGCATCAGTCGTCAGTGTGGAAGACGTCTGCAGTATACCAGACCATCAATAGTGTCAGGGAAGTGAAGTTTATGCATTGAAAATCACAACTGAAAAGGTGCTCAGGAAGCTTAATGGTCTGAGGGTGGATAAATCTCCTGGACCTGATGGAATGCACTTTCGGGTTCTGAAGAAAGTAGCTGGAGAGATTGAGGAGGCATTTACAATGATATTTCAAGAACTGATAGATGCTGGCATGGTACCAGATGCCTGGAAAATTGCAAATGTTACTCCGTTATTTAAGGAGGGTGGGAGGCAGCAGAAAGGAAACTACAGACCTGTTAGCCTGATATCAGTGGTTGGAAAGTTGTTGGAATTGATTGTTAGGGATGAGATTACAGAGTACCTGGAGGCACAAGATGGGTGTTGGGACCACTGCGTTTAACCAGCATGTTTGTCAATGGTTTGGACTATGGTATTATGAATTTATGGCAAAATTTGCCGATGATACAGACATAGGTGGAAGAGCGGGTAGTGTTGAGGAAATAGAGAGCCTGCAGAGAGACTTAGATAGTTTAGAGGAATGGGCAAAGAAGCGGCAAATGAAATACAGTGTTGGAAAGTGTACGGTCAAGCACTTTATTGGAAGAAATAAACAGGCAGACTATTATTTAGATGAGGAGAGAATTCAAAATGCAGAGATGCAAAGGGACTTGGGCATCCTTGTGCAGGATACCCTAAAGGTTAACCTCCAATTTGAGTCACTATGAAGAAGGCAAGTGCAATGTTGGCATTTGCTTCAAGAGGTATAGAATATAAGAGCAGGGACATGATGTTGAGGCTGTATGAGACCACACAGAGTATTTTCTGCACTTTTGGGCTCCATATTGTAGAAAGGATGTACTGATATTGGAGAGTGTTCAGCGAAGATTCACGGAATGATTCCAGGAATGAAAAGATTACCATGTGTGGAACATCTGGCAGCTCTTGTGCTGTATTCCCTGGAGTTCAGGAGAATGAGGGGGGATCTTGTAAAAACATTCCGAGTGTTAAAAGGCCTGATCAGATTAGATATGGCAAAGTTATTTCCCATGGTAGGGGCGTCTAGAACCAGAGGGCATGACTTCAGGATTGAAGGACGTCCATTTAGAACAGAGGTGTGGAAAAATTACTTTAGTCAGAGGGTGGTAAATCTGTGGAGTTTGTTGCAATGAGAGGCCGAGGAGGCCTAGTAATAGGGTGTATTTAAGACAAGGATAGATAGGTTCTTGATTAGCCAGGGATTCAAAGGGTATGGGGAGAAGGCAGGGGAGTGGGAATGGCTGGAAGACTTGGATTAGCCCATGATTGAATGGCGGAGGTGACTCGATGGGTCAAATGGCCTACTTCTGCTCCTCTATCTTATGGTCTTATGTTGTGGGGAATTGGGACATTATCTTGCCATGTGCCCCCATGAGGTCGGCAAACTTCAGGAATTGTCCAGTCATGGGAGATCTGTTATGGTCCCTGGGGCTTCTCCCATGACAGCGGGGGTTTAAACTCTCGACTTCCCCTGCAGGTGCTGGGTTTTCCTTTGTCACAAAGGAGGACGGCAGTCTGAGACCCTGGGGATCTTAACAAGATTACCAGTAAATATCGTTACCCCGACCATTAACGAACTCCCCCTGTGATTTATTGCAGGCAGCCAAAATTTTCACTAAACTGGATCTCAGGAATGCCTGCTACTTAACTCGGATTCGTCAGGGTGAGAAATGGGAGACGGTATTCAATACTCATAACGGGAATTATGACGACATAGTTATGCCCTTTTGGCTTGTTAACGCCACCAGCAGTTTCTCCGGCATTCATTAATGCTGCCTTGAGGGAGATGTTAAACAAGATTGTCTTTCTGTACTTAGACGACATTTAGATTTTTTTCAACTTCTTATCAGGAACACGTGTCCTATGTTCATCAGGATCTTCCGTGTTTATTAGATAACAAATTACTTGTCAGGATAGAGAGGCCAGGTGACTGGAATGTTAGGTGAATCGGGGGGCTGTGGTGGGGGTGGAGGAATTGATGAAGTGAGAAAAAACGAGCAACTTCAAGAATGATTGGTAATCAGGCCTTTGCAAACTGTGCTAAGTTTAATTTCACTGTACCTGGATGATTTATCACTGTGGAAAAGTTCATTGGTGTACAGAGGGAGTGTGGTACTCTCAGTGGTGTTGTGAGTCACAATGTTGCATTTCTTCTATCAGGGCACTGGAAAAGATTTTGCGACAGTATTTTGAAGGATTTGATACCTCTGCCAACGTTGCTCCTAGTAATGTAACACAGAGGAACTGATGATTTAGCATTAACCATAAGATATAGGAGATGAAGTAGGCCATTTGGCACATCAAGTCTGCTGTTCATTCTGGGCTGATCCAATTTTTCCAGTCATCTCCACTCCCCTGCCTTCTCCCCGTATCCTTTGATGCCCTGGCTAATCAAGAACCTATCTATCTTTGCCTTAAATGCACCCAATTACTTGGCCTCCACAGCCGCTCGTGGCAACAAATTCCGCAGATTTACCAGCCTCTGATATAAGTAATTTCTCTGCACGTCTATTCTAAATGAATGCTCTTCAACCCTGAAGTCGTGCCCACTGGTACTGGACTCCCCTACCATGGGAGATAACTTTGCCATATCTAATCTGTTCAGGTCTTTTAACATTCAGAATGTTTCTATGAGATCCCCCCTCATTCTCCTGAACTCCAGGGGATACACCCAAGAGCTGTCACACGTTTCTCATACGGTAACCCTTTCATTCCTGAAATCATTCTCTTGAATCTTCTCTGAACCCTCTCCAATGTCAATATATCCTTTTTAAAATAAGGAGCCCAAAACTGCACATGATACTCTAAATGTGGTCTTATGAGTGCCTTATGGAGCCTCAACATCACATCCCTGCTCTTATATTCTATACCTCTAGAAACGAATGCCAACATTGCATTTGCCTTCTTCACCACCGACTCAACCTGGAGGTTAATCTTTAGGGTATCCTGCACAAGAACTCCCAAGTCCCTTTGCATCTCCTGCATTTTGAATTCTCTCCCCATCTAAATAATAGTCTGCCCTTTTATTTCTTCCACCAAAGTGCATGACCATACATTTTCCAAAATTGTATTTCATTTGCCACTTCTTTGCCCATTTTCCTACACTATCTGCAGGCTCTCTGTCTCCTTTCCTCATAAAAAGCAACGGTCCCAACACCAACCCCTGTGCAACACCGCTGGTAACCAGCAGCCAGCCAGAACAGGATCCCTTTATTCCCACTCTCTGCTTTCTGCCAATCAGCCAATGTTCCACCAATGTTAGTAACTTCCCTGTAATTCTATGGGCTCTTATCTTGATAAGTAGCCTCATCTATGACACCTTGTCAAAGTCCTTCTGAAAATCCAAATGTACCACATCTACTACATCTCCTTTGTCTACTCTGCCTTGTAATTTCCTCAAAAAATTGCAGCAGGTTAGTCAGTCAGGATTTTCCTTTCAAGAAACCAGCTGGATTTGGCCTATTTTGTCATGTGCCTCCAGGTAGTCCATAATCCTATCCCTAACAATTGATTCCAACAACTTCCCAACTACTGATGTCAGGCTAACAGGTCTATAGTTTCCTTTCTGCTGCCTCCCACCCTTCTTAAATAGGGGAATAACATTTGCAATTTTCCAGGCATCCATTACAATGCCAGAATCTATCAATTCTTGAAAAATCATTGTTAATGCCTTCACAATCTCTCCAGCTACTTCCTTCAGAACCTGAGGGTGCAATCCATCAGGTCCAGGAGATTTATCCACCCTCAGACCATTAAGCTTCCTGAGCACCTTTTCAGTCATGATTTTCACTGCACATACTTCACTTCCCTGACGCTCTTGAATGTCCGGTATACTGCAGATGTCTCCAACGTCCTTTTGTATTGGTCCCATATCTACCCTTGACTCTCGTTTACCCTTTATATACTTAAAAAGCTTTTAGCATGTTCTTTGAAATTAGTTGCCACTTCCTTTCATAATCCATCTTTTCTTTTCTAATGACCTTCTTAATTTCTTTCAAGTTTTTACAAGCTTCCCAATCCTCTATCGTCCCACCATCTCTGGCTTCCTTGTATGCCCCCACTTTTTACTTGTCAACCACTGTAGTGTCCTTCTTCTATTCGAACATTTCTTCTTATTCAAAATATTTGTTTTGCGCTTCCCTCATACTTTATCGCAGAAAAGTGCTGCCATTGCGGCTCTGCTCTCATTCCTGCTTGTCAAACATGGCCAGATCCCCTCTCATACCATTGTTATTTCCCTTATTTAATTGAAAAACCGACACATTGGAATTTAGTTTCTCCTTCCCAAATTTTGAGGTAAACTCAGTCATATTGTGATCACTGTTCCCTAAGAGTTCCTTAACCTTAAGCTCTCTTATCACCTCTGGATCATTGCACAACACCCAATCCAGCACAACTGATCCCCTAGTGGGTTCAGCAACAAGCTGTTCCAAAAAATCCATCACTTAGTCATTCTACAGCTTCTCTCTTGAGGTCCAGTACTGGCCTGGTTTTCCCAATCCACCTTCATGTTAAATTCACCAATGATTATCATGACATTGCCGTTTTGACATGCCTTTTGCATCTCCTGCTGTAATTTATAATCCACATCCCAGCGGTTGTTTGAAGGCCTGTATACAACTGCCATTAGGGTTCTTTTACCCTTGCCATTTCTAACTCAACCCATAGAGACTCTACGCCTTTTGATCCTATGTCATCCATGCTCCTCATCATGCATCCATCATGCAATGCTCCTCAGACAGGATGAAGAGGTCAATACTCCCCAATGCCATTAGGCTTTACAATTCTACCGCCAGGACTTAAGAACTTTTTAAAAGCTATTATTAATGCTTTTTGAGATAGTGATTTAGATGCATATCATATTTTTTACTGAGTTAAGTATTGTATGTAATTAGTTTTGCTACAACAAGTGTATGGGACATTGGAAAAAAGTTGAATTTCCCCATGGGGATGAATAAAGTATCTATCTATCTATCTATCTATCTATCATTCCAATGAATTAATAGTATTTCTTATACATAGGTCCACACCACCCCCTCTGCCTACTAACCTATCTTTCCGATACACCGTATATCCTTGGACGTTCAGCTCCCAATAGCAGCCATCCTTTTAGTCAAGTTTCAGAGTCGGCCACAACGTCATACTTGCCACTTTGTAGTTGAATTTCCATGTTATTTCTTATGCTACGTGCATTCAGATACAACACTTTCAGTCCAGTCGTTCTTGCTTTCTGTTCTAACTGCACCATGCCTCTATTGCCCTGTAATTCATCCCACTGGTTGTGGTTATGCCTCATCTCCTGCCTGTTCATTCTATCATCTCTGTTGCACACTATCTTTGATTTATTTCTGTTTTCCCCTTCCTCAGTCCTATCACTCTGGTTCCCACCCCCCCGTCAAATTAGTTTAAACCCTCGCTAACAGCTCTATTAAACCTGCGCGCTGGAATGTTGGATTCCTTTGGGTCAGGTATAACCCGTTCTTTCTGTACAGGTCATACAACGTCTTGTTCAGCAACCAAGAAGTGTGTCCTGCCCAAATGCATGTTTTCCACGTCATCCAGCGAGGAGATCGGCGAAGGGTCAGGCGGAGCAAATGTCAAGGTTGGCGGAGAACGAGGGTCGGTAGGATAGAAGCTGGGGAATCGCCGGCGCCGCTCTCACTCCTGTTCTGACAGACCAATGTCAAAGCGAATGGCTAAATGGGAGAGCCTTTTAAGGTCCGGTACGGGACGGCGAGATATCAGTTCACCTTTAAGGTTGTTGTTGCACCCTTTGCAGAACATAGTAATCAGATCTTCGCCGTTCCACCCACTCCCTGGAGCCGAAGTTTTGAATTCCATGGAATAGTCAGCCACGCTCCTCGACCCCTGCCTTCTGCCAAGAAGTCTTGCAGCCTCCTGCTGCCCACCGATGGGGTGATTAAACACCCCTTTTAGGGCGTCGCTGAATGGATCAAGAAAGGTGCAGTCGGGGTCTTTTCTCTTCCACTTAGCTGTTGCCCATTCCAGAGCTTTACCAGACGTTGGTAGGGGGATAACGTAAGCCTCGTTACTTTGTTCGGTAGGAAACTTGTGCGGTGTCAGTTCTAACACAAGGGAACACTAGGTTATAAACCTGCGGCTGGCGACTCCCGTCTAAGTGCTCCGGAGCAGACGGATTGAGAAAGCTATCAGCACTTTCTTCCACCGTCCCCAGCTGGCCGTTCTACTCGCTAGATCGGGGTGTACCTGTTTCCTGGGCTTTTAGCTTTTCCTTGATGACAGGGAGGTTCGCGGTCATCCCATACAGCTGATGCTGTGCCCGCTGACCATGGCACTCTGCTTTGCCAGATCTGATCGCACGCCCTATCTTGCCGCGTTCATTTTTTCTAGCCCGATCGTATTGTAAGGGTCACCAGCGAAATCAAATGCAGGAATCATAGAGACTTCGGCAACTCAAACAAAGCTGAAGATTTCTTACAGAAATTAACTGGCAAAACTGACAAGAACTTAAGCAAACTATACAGAATCTAAAGAACTGAAATCACTGGCGACAGACGGAACTCGCCTTGAGTTTCACCGGAGAAAGATCCACAACAATCGAGCAAAGAACATCTACCTTGGGTTCAGTGCTTTATTCGGCATGAATTGGTCAAAAGACTTTCGTAATGATTGTAATTCTTTACTACAGGTGGTTGTAAATTTGAAGTGTACATTAGCAGCTTCTTTATTCATAAGAGTGTCAAAATTTATGGGGAAAAGGTAGCAGAATGGTGTTGAGAGGGTTAAAAATTCCACCATGATGGAATGGCAGAGCAGACTCATTGGGCTGAATGGCTTAATTCTGCTCCTGTGTCTTTATGGTCTTATGGTCTTTTACAGAAATCAGATAACCCAAATACATATTTCCATGAAAACATCCTGATATTCATAGTAGCCATACTGTTTGGTGCTGGGATGGAGACAACTTCAACCACCCTCCGTTGGGCTATGCTACTGATGATGAAATATCCGCAGATTCAGGGTGAGGAACATCTGATTGATGACTGTTTGTCCTCATGTGAGAATTTGGGCTCTAACCCTGCTGCTGAGTGCATTAACCATTTCCTTGTGTTCTGGAAAAACTCCACAATGAAATCACCACTGTCATTGGTTCAGAGCGGTTCACCAGAACTGAAGATCGGAAAAATTTGCCCTGCACTGATGCAGTGATCCACGAAATCCAGAGGTTTGCTCATATTTTGCCATTGAACATCATGCACTCAACAACAGAGGTCACGTGAACCTCAAAGGTTGTTTTCTTCCAAAGGTACGTGAAGTGAAGAGAGGGGCTGATTGATTCTCATGCATTTTCATTCTATGAAAGTGAGAATTGATTGTTTGTGACTAATTTTTTTTAATAAAAATCCTGTGGATAATTTAATTTGACTCAAAACTGATGTACTCAACTTTTTGGAAGAGTCAAGCATTGGTGTGGTGGATGAGATGGGGAGGATAACTTGCACTAAAATGGACATAGGTCTTTTGTAATACACACAGGATATTGGAGAAACTCAGCAGGCCAGGCAGCATCTATGGAAAAGTGTCAAAAGTTTTTTTTTTGTTGCTCTAAATGTGTATCTCTTGTTTAATTTTGCATCATTAATAGTTCTGCTGTAAATGTTCTGTTTCTGCAAAAATCACTCCACTCTTTTGTGGGTAAAGGAGGTAAAAGCTGGAAATTAAAGACCAGGTCACCTGTTTTCGGTGGTTGGAGAGACATGAGT
This sequence comes from Hemitrygon akajei, assembly GCF_048418815.1. NCBI lineage: Eukaryota > Metazoa > Chordata > Chondrichthyes > Myliobatiformes > Dasyatidae > Hemitrygon > Hemitrygon akajei. The sequence goes on along the minus strand of NC_133134.1, from coordinate 10,779,150 downwards.
CCATTATGAAGGATGATGTTTTGGGTTGCTTGGAGACCTGTGATGAACTAGGTCAAAGTCCTTCAGAGGAAACCTTGCCTGACAAATCTTTTGGATTTCTTTGAGGAAATAACAAGCAGGATATACAAAGGAGAGTCAGTGGAAGTTGTTTCCTTGGATTTTCATAAGGCCTTTCACAAGGTACCACAGATGAGGCTTCTGGATCGTCTAGGCTTATACTCGCTGGAATTTAGAAGATTGAGGGGGGGGGATCCTATTGAAATGTATAAAATTCTAAAGGGATTGGACAGGCTAGATGCAGGAAGATTGTTTCCGATGTTGGGGAAGTCCAGAATGAGGCGTCACAGTTTAAGGATAAAGGGGAAGCCTTTTAGGACCGAGATGAGGAAAAACTTCTTCAAACAGAGAGTGGTGAATCTGTGGAATTCTCTGCCTCAGGAAACAGTTGAGGCCGGTTCATTGGCTATATTTAAGAGGGAGTTAGATATGGCCCTTGTGGCTAAAGGGATCAGGGGGTATGGAGAGAAAGCAGGTACAGGGTTCTGAGTTGGATGATCAGCCATGATCATTCTGAATGGCGGTGCAGGCTCAAAGGGCCGAATGGCCTACTCCTGCACCTATTTTCTATGTTTCTATGTTTCTAAGAACAGGATAAGATAATAGTGTAAGTTTTGTGATGCTATGTGCCTGTGATGCTCCTGCTTGCAGGCATCTTTTTGCACCTGAGCATTCATGTATTTGGACATCCGCTGATAAACTCATCCTGAGCTGAAGAATAATGAAAAATGTTAGTAAAGAATCTCAAAGAATTTCACTGGAACTTTATCATTCAAGATGTAACATTGAGATGTTGATACTGCTCAGTCCATCACAGGCAAAGTCCTCCCAACCGTTGAGCACATCTATATCGAATACCAACATATGAAAGTAGCATCCACTCTCATGGACCCCCACCGTCCAGACCATGCCCTTATCTCTCCACTACCATTCAGCAGGGTGGTCAGAAGCCATAGGACCCACAATACACAGTTCAGGAGCATACTATTTGTGTCTCATTTTTTTCATAGAATTATGTTGTGTTTCTATAAATGCCTGCAAGAAAATGCATCTCAAAGTAGTAAATGTTAGCATTTATGTACTTTTATACCAAATTGTCTTCGAACTTTGGACTATTGCAGTCAAGGTTAAGATATTTAAATGGTATCTAAGGGAGACCTTTCTCACCCGGAGATGGTGAGGCTCTGCAATAAATGTATTTTGAAATTATTGAGATATTGTGATAAGCTTAATGAAGGAGGAATGTTTTAAGAAGTTGCTTTGTTCATGGCTGACACCGAAGTCAGAGCTCCACTGAGAAATTAGCATGCTGCCGTCAGACACAACAACTTAAGTCTCAACGTGGACAAGATCAAAGTGGTGACTGTGCACTTTAGGAAGGTACAGGCTGACTGACCACTCCTCACTGCACACACTGTACATGGCTCAACTATGGAGAGAGTTAGGAGTACCACGTTTCTGGGAATGCACATAATGGACAATCTCACCTGCTCCTTCAATGCCACCTCAGCGTTTCCATTTCTTGAGAAGAGTGAAGCAAGAGAGACTCCTCCCAATTTTTACAGGACTGCCATGGAGAGTGTTCTGACTAGCTGCATCATTGGATGGTACAGGAACTGCAAGGCATCTGACTGTAAGTTGCTACAAAGGAGTGCAAGAACTTCTGAGAAGATTTTTGGAGCTTCTGTTCCAGCCATCAGAAATATTTATCAGGAGTACTGTCTACAGGGGGCCCTTAGCTTTTTCAATGACACATCTCATCTGTCCAACAATTTTGACCCCCCTACCATCAGGCAGCAGATACAGTAGTTGTGCTTTGGACAAGAACTGTGTGGATTTGAAATAGCATCTTTCCCCAGTCAATAAGACTACTGAACTTCCTGCAATCACCAAGCTCTCAGCACACATGAAGTTCCCATAGCATTATACCGTTTAACTTATAACTCGTGTCATAAATGCTCATTATTTGTTAATTTAGTACTGTTGATATTACTTTATGTGTGAGTTTTCTGTACTGTGCAGCTTGGTCTGAAGCAACGTTGCTTCATTTAGCTAAATAACAATGCATTGAACCTGAACTTGAACTTTAAGATAAGTGAGTGACAGAAAGGGAATTCCAGAGGTCAATGCTCTGCTGCACCAGCTTCTGGTCTTCATGTTTGGCTTAGCTACTAAACCCAGCAAAACATTTTCAGCTGACAGCAGAAGGGGCAAAGGTAGGTTATTGATACCTTAAAACCATTTGCTTTGGGCAGCGGTAGCTCGTCAACTCATCTTGGAAAAGAAAAACTCTCTTTTTAAAACTCCACTGCATTACAGCTATACCCACTAGGTAAACTCTAAGGGAAAACTCCAGAGTTAGAGTCCCTAAGGCTCCCTAACTACTCAGCTACATTGAGTTCAATGCTGCTGGTGCTAAACTGTAATCAGACTCTGCCTTTTCTTTGGATTGCTCAGCTGCAAGGGAGAGGGGGAGCCTGTTAGATGGACAACAGGTTGCTCTCCATAATGTACTGACCTGGCTAGCACATCATACAGATATCTAGGATGCAACATCCATGGTTGAGCCCGAACAACAGAGCTCAGAATGCACTGAAGATGAGGACTCAGCTGACCTTGGGCTGAGTGAAGCACGTTGGAGATCTGTTAGAGGTACAAATGTACCTGAAGTGTGGAATAGTGGCTAATTTGTTAATTCCGTTCTGGTGTAACTACTTCCGGTGATAATTCACAGAAGGAATAACTGTAAATTGTAAATTATATTCTTAGGTCACACCAGTGATCCCTTTGCTAACCTCGGTGTTATACGACAAAACTCAATGGGAAAACCCAAATAACTTCAACCCTTTCAACTTTCTGGATGCTGATGGGAAGTTTGTGAAGAGAGATGCCTTTGTTCATCTTTCTATGGGTAAGAATTTAAATTGCTGGGTTGTACGTTGGTGGGATTTATCCTCTGACATGCCCCAATGGACAAAGGCATGGCGGTGTCAGGGATAAGCAGTTTCAGATGGTAAAGCAGATACAGGTGGGTGTTGGAAAGTGATTCATGCAGCATGGAAACAGGCCATTCAGCCCATAACTTGATGTAATCAATTGATACTGATGGGTGCCCATCACATATTCCTGCCCTTGGACAGTAACCTTCTATGCCAAAATAATCTCAGTGATCACCTAACACTACTTAAATGCTATCAACACCTCTGCTTCTACCACTCTCTCAGGCAGTGATCTTGTCTATATCCCTCAGTTTTATAATTCATATAATGCAAAGACACCCAGCAGATTTTATATGGCCCCATTCCAGGGAAAACAGACCAAGCTTAACTGGAGGACTTCATCCAGGAAGCATCCTGGTGATCTGCTCACTACCCACTTAATGCTATCACATCATGAAATAAAAGGAGTGAATGGTGGAAATACTCAGCTGGTCAGTCAGCATCAGTGGAGGGAGAACCAAGATTACTATTTTCTGTTAATGTCTTTTTGTGGAACTAGAAATACTTGGGAAACAATGGTTGAAGTTGCAGAGAAGTTGGGTGGACTCTGAGGGATGAAGGGAATGTCCATGACAGGGTGAAGATCAAGAGAAACTAATGACAATGATGAGGGTGGTGCTGGCCGAGTGAGTAACAAAGACACATGGGAAGGGAGGCAGATAACCTGATGAGAGGAGGTGAATAAGGATAGCAGAATATGGCCAGAGCAATGGGAAACACAGGATGGTTGGAAATCTAAGTGAAAGAGAAAGCAAAGAACATACAGCAGCCATGCAGCATCTGTAGAGAGAAATACAATTAATGTTTACGTCAGATACCTTGAATTCAGATTATAAAATGTTACTGTTCAGTGTCTTGGGGTGAGGGTGAACAACTCTGGTTTTTGAAAATTGACATTGTTCTGCCACTCTGTTTTGCAGGACGCAGGGGGAGACCCTGGCCAGAATGGATCTTTTCCTGTTCTTTACCATCCTGATACAAAGGTTCAGGTTTCAAGTTCTGCCAAATGATGACTGACAGGAAATGATAAAGCAGTGGTTGTCTGTGTGTGGAGGGCTGGATTAGTGGGTGGTGTTGTTCAGCCTTACTTCTTCAGGAAAGCTACTGTAGTTGAGTCTGGTGGTTCTGGTGTGGATGCTATGTCACCTCTTCCCCTGATGGGAGTGGGACAAGCAGTCTCAGAGCAGCACTGCACTTGACCCTTTCCTTCACCTCCTCCCCCACCATCTCACAGTCCATTCACCAAGAAATTTTGAAAATATCATTGCTTTATCCTTTCTGATGATCTACTGAAATAAACAGAAATAATAATCAGTGTGATCAGTTCTTTAATGTTTAACCAATCTATTTGGTAATGAAGAAATACTTATCCCATTAAACAAATCCCTTAATAAATATCAGCACCTTAGGTATGAGCTATAACTCGGTACGATGCCCAGTCACACTCAAAGGATATCAGCTTCAAGTCTTTCTCCAGGCATTTCAGTGTAAATGTTGTAGAGCACAATAAATGGTTTCAGGTGAGAGTCTCTGCATGTCCAGGCGTTGCTTGTCCCTCAATGCAACGATGGATTATTTGATAAATAGAGCATTGCTGCTTCAGGAAGTTTAAAGTACATACTGAGTGCTGATTTTCAAAAATTTTTGCCAGATTGCAAGAACCAATGAATAAGCATCTCTGGCTAAAATAAAATTAAAGAAAACACTGAGTCCATTTGGATAGATCTCAGGAAAAGGGTGCAATAACACTGATAGAATTCTACTGCAGACCACCCCACAATAGCCACTGGGCATTAAGGAACAGATATGTAATTACATTAGTGAAGTATGTAAAATAATTGGGTTGATGTCTTGGAGATTTCAACTTCCCTGATAGAAACTGGGACCTTCTTAGCACCAGGGGTTTAGACGGGGCAACACTTGTTAACTGTATCTAGGAAGGTTTCTTAAATCTCTATGTGGATGGTCCAATGAGAGGAGGCCTTCACTGGACCTGGTGTTAGGTAAGAAGCCTGGCCAGGTGACTGACATTTCAGCAGATGGACAGTTTGGGAACAGAGACCACAATTCCTTAGCTTTCAGGAATGCAATAGACAGGGATAGATTTGGCTCATGTGGGAGAGTTTCAAATTGGAGTAGGGCAAATTAAGAGAGCATTAAGCAGAAGCAAAGAACTATTAATTATGAACAATTTCTCTGACAAGTGGGTTTGAAGATAAATTGCATAGGAAAGGTATGTTCCCCTTAGAAGGACAGGAATGGAAAGATCAGAGAACCTTGGATGTCAGAGGTGTTGAATTTACTCAAGAGCAAAAATGAAAATTATGTAAAGCTTTGGAGGTTAAGATCAATCAAAACACGTGAGTATAAAGAAGCCAGAAAAGAACTGAAGGAGGGAATTAGGAAAACTAAGAGGGGCCATGAAAAGTCCTTGGAAAGCAGGATTAAAGTGAATCCCATGGCAATCTATACCCACATCAAGAGCAAGAGGATAACTAGGGCGAAGGTGGAACCGCTCAAAGATAAAGATTGGAACATTTGCTTGGATGCAGAGAATGTGAGTGAGATGCTTTACGAGTACTTTGCTTTAGTATTTACAGAAGAAAATGATGGAAGATTAGGAGATCAGTGCTGAGTGTACAAATATGTTAGGACATTTCAAGGTTAAGGAGGAAGACATGCTAGGCCTTGTAATAACTATTAATGTGAATATGTCCGCAAGGCCTAACGGGATTTTTCCCAGGTAACTGAACAAGGCAAGATATGAGATTGCTGAGGCCCTGTCCAGTATCCTCATGCCTGTTCTAGCCATAGATGAGGTCCTGGAGAGCTGGCTAGTGGCTAATGTTGTACCTCTAGGCAAGAGGGGAACAAGGGAAAATCCTGGGAATTATAGACAAGTAAATCTTACATCAGTTGTAGCAAAATTGAAGGAGAAATTTCTCAGGGACTGTATATGTAAGCATTTGGAAACCCAAAGCCTTATTCGGGGGAGCCAGCATAGCTGGCGGTGCCTTATCAACTTGATGTGTTTTTGACAAGGTGCTGAGAGAAGTTGATCAGGGTAGGGCAGTAGATATTGTCTTCACTGATTTAGTAGGGCATTTGACAAGTCCCTCATAGGAGGCTATTCCAGAAGATGAAGGTGCATGGGATCCACAGTGACTCAGCAGCAATGGCATGCGTTTCTGGGAAAAAATGAAGAAGGTGCAGGAAATATGTATTCCAAAAATGAAGATATATTTAAATTGTAAAATAGTACAACCATGGCTGACAAGGGAAGGCAAGGCTATATCAAAAGCAAAAGGGCATACAACAAAGCAAAAATTAGTGGGAAGATAGAGGATTGGGAAGTTTTTAAAAACCTACAGCGAGAAATTAAAAATCGTTAGAAGGGAAAAGATGAAATATGAAAGCAAGCTAGTAAATACAAAGGGCGACGCTCTCTCCCGGCAGTTCGACGAATCTGAAGACAATGGCAATCCAGAACCCATTCCTCCTCGTTCCGTGTATTTTTCTCTTAAACCCGAGTTGGAACTCCCCAGAGTTTCTTTGAGTGAGAGAGATGTCCATAAGATTCCCAGCTGCACCGGAGTTGATAAACGCGTGAAGTCATGGGTTTGATACCTCCACGATATTACACACTTAGGGGAAGCTGACTGAAGAGAGAACTGACCTGTCAGGAATTTCCCCCCCCCCACCCTCTTTTACTGGACGCCGCCCGGAAGTGTCTTGGATCATCACAATAGAGGCAGGAACCTGTTCTCCCGCGTCGCTCCCATTTCTCCTGAGAAAGCATGCGCCCCATTTGTCTTGTCTTATCCATGCTGCACCAACTGCCGCCACTGGACAAGAGCAGTGTGTGGTTAAGTGCCTTGCTCAAGGACACACACGCTGCCTCGGCTGCGACTCGAACTAACGACCTTCAGATTGCCAAGTGGGCTGGATGGCGAGGGAGGGGGAGAGGCCGAGGAAAGATGGTGATCAGACGGCGCGTAGGAAGTATGAAACGTTCTTTCCCTGCGCTACCCAGTCACCCATTCGTCAACTCCAATAGACAGATTAATCAGGCCGTCCTGACCACCCTGCTCGTCCGGGCCGCGATCTCATGCCGGACCCTGCGTTCAGTCCACGCGGGAAGACAGTGATGAAAGATCCGTCATTCCAACCCGTTTCTACTGGAAGGGTATGGAATCTAACTGCACAGGCTCTCATCGTTCCTCTGCCTTGGCAATAGACAATAGACAATAGACAGTAGGTGCAGGAGTAGGCCATTCGGCCCTTCTAGCCAGCACTGCCATTCACTGTGATCATGGCTGATCATACACAATCAGTACCCCGTTCCTGCCCTCTCCCTATATCCCTTGACCCCGCTATCTATAAGAGCTCTATCTAACTCTCTCTTGAATGCATCCAGAGACTTGGCCTCCACTGCCTTCTGGGGCAGAGCATTCCACATATCCACCGCTCTCTGGGTGAAAGAGTTTTTCCGCATAGGTCCAAGAGTCGGTGGGCAGCTTCCTGACCCCGTACTGGAACATCAAGTACCCTCCTTAACTCTGCCACGAAATGTCGGAACGACTGGGCTGCAGGGTATCCTTGCTCCTGTGAAGCGTTGAACAGGCTGAGTGGAGGCCCATCAAGACTGACCATGTAAGCCAATTTTCGTGCATCATCATCAAAATGACCAGGCTGTGCTTGGAATGTCAGCTCGCATTGGGTAATAAAATTCCTGTAAACATCGGGATCACCAGAATATCTGCCTGGCGGTGGAACACTTGGCACCTGTACAGAGTCAGCTCTGGTCCGGGCGCGGGAGCATTGGTAGCAGAGCTTGTCGGGGCAGTAGAAAAGGAGGACCTATTAGATGCTGGGAGTGGGACTTAGGCAGCCAGAAGCTGCTGAATTGCGTTGGCAAGAACATTAATGGCTGTTAGCTGATGCTGGCTGTTCACAGTAAGTTCGTGGACGGTGGCCAGAGAGTGCGGAAATCGCAGCTACCTGACTTCGATTGTTTGTGGTGAGTTGTTCAATCATTGAGGCCTGTTCCTCCAAATGAGACTGGACTGTCAGCACGAGATTATCTGCCTCATTGCCTCCGTAAATTCACTGAGAATAAATTCCATTGCCTGTAGCTTGTCTCCTACCTGACCAATGAATCTCACAGTGTGGTGAACTACATATACCTGACTGGACACGCCCCCCTGCTGACTGCTCCTGTGGCTCCTCCCACAGACCCCTGCTGACTGCTCCTGTGGCTCCTCCCACAGACCCCCTGCTGACTGCTCCTGTGGCTCCTCCCACAGACCCCTGCTGACTGCTCCTGTGGCTCCTCCCACAGACCCCTGCTGACTGCTCCTGTGGCTCCTCCCACAGACCCCCCGCTGACTGCTCCTGTGGCTCCTCCCACAGACCCCCTGCTGACTGCTCCTGTGGCTCCTCCCACTGACCCCTGCTGACTGCTCCTGTGACTCCTCCCACAGACCCCCCGATGACTGCTCCTGTGGCTCCTCCCACAGACCCCTGCTGACTGCTCCTGTGACTCCTCCCACAGACCCCCCGATGACTGCTCCTGTGGCTCCTCCCACAGACCCCCCGCTGACTGCTCCTGTGGCTCCTCCCACAGACCCCTGCTGACTGCTCCTGTGGCTCCTCCCACAGACCCCCCGCTGACTGCTCCTGTGGCTCCTCCCACAGACCCCTGCTGACTGCTCCTGTGACTCCTCCCACAGACCCCCCGCTGACTGCTCCTGTGGCTCCTCCCACAGACCCCCCGCTGACTGCTCCTGTGGCTCCTCCCACAGACCCCTGCTGACTGCTCCTGTGGCTCCTCCCACAGACCCCTGCTGACTGCTCCTGTGACTCCTCCCACAGACCCCCCCGATGACTGCTCCTGTGGCTCCTCCCACAGACCCCCCCGATGACTGCTCCTGTGGCTCCTCCCACAGACCCCCCGATGACTGCTCCTGTGGCTCCTCCCACAGACCCCTGCTGACTGCTCCTGTGGCTCCTCCCACAGACCCCCCGATGACAGCTCCTGTGGCTCCTCCCACTGACCCCTGCTGACTGCTCCTGTGGCTCCTCCCACAGACCCCTGTATAAAGGCGATTGGAGGCACTGCCCCTCCCTCAGTCTCCAAGATGTTGTGTGATGGTCTCTTGCTGCTGATAGTGCTCTCTCTTCCAGCTAATAAAAGCCTGTCTCTCGCCTCATGTCTCCGAGAGTTATTGATGGTGCATCAATTTTATTAGCTGGAATTTTAAAACATGGAGAGTATTTTACGTCCAGAAAATTTGAAGCAATGAGTTCAAAAGTCAATAGGTTATGTTGCAACTTTATAAAACTCTGGTTGGGCCATGTCTAGAGTATTGGATACAATTCTGGTTGTGACATTATAGGAAGGCTGTTGAGGCTTTTGAGAGGGTGCAGAAGAGGTTCACGAGGATGCTGCCTGATTTCCAGACGTGCTATCATGCGAGGCTGGATAAAGTTGGGTGATTTTCTCAGGATCACCAGAGGGTAAGGGGAGAAATAAATGAACTGCACAGGGAAGAGAAAAAGCTTAAAAAGTAAAGTTGCAGTTTCAAAAAGACCATTAATCTGCATACAGTTGATGAAAAATCTGATTATGATGAGACTAAGACAGGACTGTATAGCTAGAGATTTATATTGTGAAAACTGACAACAGATAAGGTATATGACTTACACCAGAAGTGAACAGCAAATTAGTTATATTGGAATTGGATACTGGCTCGACTGTTTCAACTCTTTTAGTGATTATGCAGGAAGTTTGAAGTTAATAACTCATCTCCTTCTACCTTAGGCCACGAACATATCAAACACCTCTGAGTTATTAACTGATGAGTTATTAACTTCAAACTTTCTGCATAATCACTCAAAGAGTTGAACTGCATGTGCATGTAACAAGAGCTGTATAACTCAACTCCTTCTACCCTAAGCCACAAACTTATCAATCACCCTTTGCTGTGGACACTTCCTGGAGGTCCAAGATCCGTATGCTCCATGACCGCTGGACTAAGTGTGTAAAATATAGGAGTGGACTATGACCATGTCCACTCTACGAGACTTTGGGATGGACAAGAAAACTATTGAAGATAAAATCACTGAGGAAGCCCATTTCCTGATAAAAAATGTTTGAATCCCATAAAGGTAAGTCCAAGTGAGTAAACATAAAAAAACATAGAACATAGAACATTATAGCATAATGAAGGCCCTTCAACCCAGGATGTTGTGTTGTCCTTTTAACCTACTGTAAGATTATTAATCTAACCCTTTCCTCTGACATAGCCCTCCATTTTTCGATCGTCCATATTTCTATCTAAGAGTGTGTTAAATGCCCCGAATATATCTGCCTCCACCAGCATTTTCCATGCACTCATCACTTTCTATTGGTTAATAGAAATACTTAATATATATAAACTACACCCATACTTGTGAAATTCCTTCAGCATCTGATGAAGCATTGTTGTACAATAACCACCCTGTCTATTAACAATCAAAAATAAAACAACCACCACTATTAAAATTACCAAGGCATTTCCAGGCCGACTCTCTAAGCCCCCGATGTTTTTGTTCCACTTTAAACCTGCCCTCTAATTTTCAGAAGTGGAGGAAAATCGGGTATCAAGTCAGTGACAACTAAATGAATGCCTGGATCAGAGTTGGAGCCCTCTCCCCAGAAGTTCTGGGTTCCTTGTGGCAATACAAGATGAAGCGGTTACCGCAAAAATTATTATGTAATTGATGGATATATCCATTTAAAACCCACACAACTTATAGAAATCAAAAAGGGGAAAACACCAGAAATATGCTGAATTAAAAGAGGAAATTGAAAGACTATTTGCGGTACTTAATAAAGAGTCCAGTGGTATTCTGCATTGTCAGTAACTTGTCAATGATCTGTGTTTCTGCAGGCCAAGAATATAATCCAACCATTCAGTTAAATGCTGCTGTGGCCAATATCATCTGTTCCATAGTTTTTGGTGATAGATTTGATTATGAAGACATGACATTCATCGATTTGGTAAAGAGAGTGAATGAAGACTTTCAGCCTGCTGGTTCTCCTGTGGTTCAGGTAAATCTCATCATTCACCAGAATTGTAAATATACACTCCGGGTGATACACCTGTACACCTGCTCGATAATGCAAATATCTGATCCACCAATCATGTGTCAGTAACTCAATGCATGGGGGCATGCTGACATGACCAAAAGGTTCAGTTATTGATCAGACCAAATATCAGAAAGGGGAGGAAATGTGATCTTAACCATGGAATAAAACCACAAGATGCAGGAGCAGAATTAGGCCACTTTCTTGCCTATTCTTGTGATGTGTCTAAGTCCTTCTGCAGCCTTCCTGTTTCCTCAACATTGCCTGTCCCTCCACGAATCTTTGTACCATCTGAAAACTTGGCAACAAAGCCATCTATTCCAATGTCTAAATGACTGATATACCGTATAAAAAGAAGCAGTCCCAACACCGACCCCTGTGGAACACCATTAGTCACTGGGGCAACCAACCAGAAAAGGAATGTTTTATTCCCACTCGCTAACTTCAACCAATCAGCCAATACTCTCACCATTCTCGTAACTTTTCAGCAATAGCATGGGCTCTTAACTTGGTAAGCAGCCTCGTGTGTGGCACCTTGTCAAACGCCTTCTGAAAATACAAATATAATCCTTCCACTACATCCCCTTTGTCTATCCTACTTCTGATCTCCGCCCAATTTGGTATCCAATCAATGTCCCACTGTAACCTCTGACCACCCACCAGACTATCCACAACACCTCCAACCTTTGTGTCATCAGCAGGCTTACCAATCCACCCTTCTACTTCTTCATCCTTTTCCCTTCTGTGGGCAAGCCAATTCTGGATCCACAAAGCAAGATCTCCTTGGATCCCATGCCTCCTTACATTCTAAATGAGCCTTACATGGGAACCTTATCAAATGTCTTACAGAAATCCACTATATCTACTGCTCTACCTTCATCAATATGCTTAGTTACATCCTCAAATAATTCAATCTGACTTGTAAGGCGCAACCTGTCCTTGACAAAGCCATGCTGACAATCCCTAATCAGATTATGTATCTCCAAATGCTCATAAATCCTGCCTCTCTGGATCTTCTCCAACAATTTGCCAACCACTGAAGTCAGATGATCTATAATTCCTGGGTCATTTCAACTCCCTTTCTTGAACAAGGAAACAACATTGCAACCCTCCAATCCTCTAGTACTTCTCCTGTGCCCATTGACGATGCAAAGACCATCACAAGAGGCTCAGCAATCTCCTCCCTCAATTCCCATAGTACCCTGGGGCATGTCTGATCTGATCCTGGTGACTTATCTAACTTAATGCTTTTCAAAACCACCAACTTCTTTCTTAATGTTTATTTACCCAAGCGTTTCAGTCTGCTGTATGTCATCCGCACGATTGCCAAGGTCTTTTTCCCTGGTGAATATTTGAAGCAAAGTATTAATTAAATACCTCCGGTACCTCCTCCAACTCCATGCACACGTTTCCACTATCGTACCTGGTTAGTCCTATTCTCACACGGCTCATCCTCTTGCTCTTCACATACTTGCAGAATGCCTTGGGGTTTTTCTTAATCCTGCTCATCAAGGCCTTCTCATAGCCCCTTCTGGCTCTCCTAATTCCATTCTTTAGCTCCTTCCTAGCAGCCTTGTAATTTTCTAGAGCTCTAACAGTACCTAGTTTCTTGAACCTTTTGTAAGCTTTTCTTTCTCCTTAACTAGATTTTCTACATCCTATGTACACCATGGTTCTCTGACTCTACCATCCTCTCCCTGGCTCAATGGAACATACCTATGCAGAACATCATGCAAATGTTCTCTGAATATATTCCACATTTCTGCCATGCATTTCCGTGAGAACATCAGCTTCCAATTAATGCACCCAAGTTCCTGCCTAATAGCAGCATATTTCCCCCTACGCCAATTATATGTATCCCCAAATTGTCTGCTCCTATCCCACTCCAGTGCTATGGTGAAGGAGATCAAGTTGTGGTCACTACCTCCAAAATACTCTCCTACTGAGAGATCTGACACATGACCATGTTCATTTCCCATTACAGTCTCTCCTCTGGTTGGCTTATCTACATATTGCATCAGGAAACCTTCCCAAACACCCTGAGCTGTTGCAATGAGCGACTGAGGCAAACCCAAGTGCAGGACACAGACATGGAGATTGAGTTAGGCTGCTTATGCGGACCTGAACGTTCGACAGCAAACAGAAGGGACGTTGACACAGAGCCTTGACACAGAGATGCGGGGTTTCATAGGTAAACCCTGAAACTGGAGCAAAACTTAGAACACACGATCCTAAGCGGCTGGGAAACATTAATCATCACACAGGCAAACTCAACGATCTGGCGACTAGTGATTGTATCTCTGGGGTTCTTATGCTGCAGGCCTTGATGGAAACCAGGTGTACAGTCATCAGAGAGAATTAGAAGCAATTGGGAAATTAACAGTCGGAACCATGGCACAATCAAAGGAAATTAGGAGTAAGATAGGGAATTAACGACTGGGACCTTAACAGTACCACCCCCTCAATGGGAGTTTCCAGGCGAACCACCAGGATTGTCTGGATTACCTCGATGGAAATCACGGATGAGAGAAGGGTCCAGGATGAAGGAGCGGGGAATCCAGGAACATTCCTCTGGGCCCCTGCCTTGGCAGCGCACATCCAGTATTCGCCAGATGGTGTATGCTGGGTGGTCGTCAACGATCCGGGCAGGTGGAGGGGGTTCGGCAGAAGGGCACAAAGGGCTGACAGATACAGGTTTCAATTGGGAGACGTAGTACGCGGGATGAACGTGCATGGATCCCGGTAGTTTGAGCCTGACCACTGAGGGGTTGATGACACTCTCAGTCTCGAATGGTTCCAGGTAGCGAGGGGCAAGTCTCTTGAGTTCATTCTTAAGTGGATGTCTTTTGATGAGAACCAAACCTTCTGCCCAGGCCGATAATTTGCTGCAGGAATTCAATGGCGATCTGCAATCCTCTGGTTGCGGTCGGTTTAATGGAGCAGGTTCCGCGCGTGCATCCTTCCAGATCTTGAAGCACTGGCAGAGATGGGCATGAGCAGATGATATATCAATGTCATCTTCATGTGTGGGAAACAGAGGGGGTTGGTAAGGGAGCATTGGAAGGGAGATATTCTGGTGATGTTTCTCTCTCTCTCTGTCTCTCCATGTGAAGGGGGTAGTCCCGTTACAAAATCCAGTGCAATGTGAGACCAAGGGCAGCTATGGACAGGTAGGGGATAAAGCAATCCAGCGGGTGGTTGGTGGAAGGCTTTACCGCAGGCACAAACAGAACAGGTAGAGATGAAGGAACGGGTGTCAGTGTTCGTGGATAGCCACCAGAAATATCTCTTCAGAAGGGACAAAGTCTGATCGATTCCAGGATGGCAGGCAAAATGAGAAGGTGCCCCCATTGGAGAACTTGAGATCGAACAGATCCAGGCACCCAGAGGCGATTTGGTGATCCGTTGCCTGGGTCAGGTTGAGTCCATTGGGTCTTTTTGACTATGGATTCGATCTCCCAGATGAGGGCAGCCACTACACAGGATGGTGGAAGGATGGTCTCAAGGTTGGGAAGGCCCTCCTCGGAGATGTATTGACAGGAGAGAGCATTGGGTTTCCCGTCTTGGACCCTGGACGATAGGTGAGTGTGAATCTGAAACGGCCAAAAAATAACGCCCAATAGGCTTGGCAGGAATTCAGGCATCTGGTGGTTTGGATGTACGCAAGGTTCTTGTGATCTGCCCAGACGATAACCGGATGTCCCGCTCCATCTGCCCAGTGCCTCCACTCCTCCAAAGTAAGTTTGATGGCCAGTAACTCCCAGTTCCCTACGTCATAACTTCATTTGGCGGGGGACAGCCGGCGAGAAAAGAAGGCACAGGGATGAAGTTTTTGGTCAGGGCCGAAACGTTGGGAGAGGACCGCTCCCACCCCAGAGACGGAGACGTCGACCTCCACAATGAATTGGTGAGAGGGGTCTGGTTGGACCAGGATGGGAGCGGAGGTGAGGCACCTCTTCAGCTCCAAGAAGGCAGAGTCCGCTTCGGGGTCCCAGTTAAAAGGGGCCAGGGTCGAGTAAGGGGCGCAGCCACCCAGCTGTAATCCCTGATGAAGCAACTATAGAAGTTTGCAAACCGCAGAAATCGTTGGAGTTGCTTGAGTGTCGTGGGTTTTGGCCACTCCACCACCACCCGGATCTTATCAGGATACGCCCGCACTTGCCCGTTCTCGATGATGTACCCTAAGAAACTGACAGAGGGGACATGAAACTCGCACTTCTGAGCTTTTACGAACAGTTTGTTCTCCTAAAGCCTCTGCAGAACCTCAGGGGTCTTCTTGTAGACTGGTGGAGAAGATTAAGATGTTGTCCAAGTACACGAAAATGAAACAGTTAATAAAGTCCCTATGGACATTGTTTATCAGGGCTTGGAAGACAGCGGGGGCATTGATAAGCCTGAATGGCATGACCTGGTATTCGAAGTGTGCAAGAGGGGTGTTGAACGCTGTTTTCCACTCATCTCCCTTCTTTATCCTGAAGAGATGGTAGTCACTTCATAGGTCCAACTTGGAGAAAATGGTGGCTCCGTGAAGTGGTTTGAAAGCAGAGTTGATAAGGGGCAGTGGATATTTGTTCTTTATGGTTATGTTATTTAGGCCCCGGTAGTCAATGCAGGGGCGCAGTTAACTGTCTTTCTTCCCCACAAAGAAGAAACCTGCGCCTACAGGGGAGGATGGGGGTCGGATAATACACATCGCGAGAGAGTCATTTAGGTAACCCTCCATTGCTTCCCTTGCTAGCCGGGACAGGTTATACAGCCGACTGGTGGGTAGAGGGGCTCCGGGGAGAAGGTCAATTGCACAATTGTAAGGTCAGTGTGGAGGCAGCGAAAGAGCCCGTTGTTTACTAAACACTTGTCCCAGGTCATGATACTGTTATGTGTGCTGAACAAACCAGATGGAAATGGGGTCCAGAGCTACCCCTCCCCCCCGGGAATTATGCTGTTAATGAGAGAGAGAGATGAAGAACAGAGGTAGAGGCATCTGCTACAGATGAGAGAGACAGAGAGAGATGAATGATTTATGTATTATGGCTTCTTCACTGATTATTTACCTTTTGCTACAAGGACACTTCTTGGCTCGTTAACATTCCTGAGGAGACAGCAGGGAGTGGCCAAGTTTGATGGACATATTGAGTTGATGGATGGCTGATACCCCGTCAGTGGGGATAAAAGATGGGTCTGGGGAGACACCCTCAGACACACCAGTGGACACTGAAAGAGCGTTGTGCACCCACAGGAAGGTGGGGGCCTGGAGGATCGGTTCAGGAGAATCGGTCTGGAGCACGGTGGATGAAGGCAGACCGGTGGGAACTCATGTGTGTGTCTGCCCTTGCCTGGGTGACGAGTCCATCACTGAAGAACAGTCTAGCCTGGAACGGAAGGGTCATAACTGGTGACTCCAACAGTACAACGGAACAAGAAGACAACGGAAGGTTTGCCTACTGCAGCTGCTCATCTCTTGCTCTCTCTCTCTCTCTCTCTCTCTCTCTCTCTCTCTCTCTCTCTCTCCAACATTGCAACACAACAACAACTACCTCAGCACGAACTGAACTGAACTCTATATTCTCTTATGACAATTCATTCACCCCTAGAGTTTGATAGAGCTTGGTTTTGATTATTATTCCTACACATCTGTATTTATCATTGCTAACCTGTTTTATATGTATATTGGCATTTTCGATACTGTATTGTTTAGTTTACTAATAAATACCTTTAGTTACAGTACCACCAGACTCCAACATATCATTCCATTTCTGCTGGCCTGTTAACCCAGTTACGGGGTATGTAACAATATTCAGCTGGAACCTTGGACAAGTCAGGGGTTTCAGAGGCCACCGATGTCGCAGTGACTTTCACAGGGGACAGGGCTGATTGCAGACAAGTGGAGTGACAGAACGGACTCCAGCTGGCTATCTTCCCGGTGGACAAGTCAATGTGAGGATTATGGCAGCCTAACCAGGGCTACCCAAGAACTATAGGGGCTTGAGGAGAGGAAATCAAGTTAAATTGTACCTGCTCCCGATGGTTCCCGAAGAGAATAAGAGACAGGGATGGTGTGCAGTGTGTGACTCGGGCCAGAAGTCTACTGTCCATTGCCCGGGCTTGAGAGGGGTACTCAACTGCTCCTGAGGAATTCTGGCCGGGGAAGCTATGTCTTCATCCAGAAGGTTTCTACTTGTGCCAGAGTCCACCAGAGCTGACAGGCAGGGATTGTTGGTTGTAACATAAAGTAGCCAGGATCTGCATCTGAGTTCGGGGGACGGAAGGGAATGTTGTCTGGCTCACCAGGGTCCCACTTTCTACTAGTGAGCCTTCCCTTTTGGCCAAAGGGGACAGGTAGCGCGGAACTGGTCGGACTGGCCACAATAGAGACATTCCCCCATTCTCAATCTCCGAAGTCACTCTGTGGGAGAATGACGGTTCCATCCCAGCAGCATGGGTTCCTCTCCCAGGGTGGTGGAGACGGCCGGGCTGGGAGCTATTCTAGGAGCAGGAGGAGGAGAGAGGCTTGTGCTGGTGGGAGATGGTAATGAGTCCGTGGAGTGGCCAAAGGTAGATGACGACCAGATCTTTCCCTGTGGTGATTGTCCAACCTGGTGGCTAAGGAGATCAAGGAATCCAGGCCGTCGGTGTCATCTCTTGCCGCCAACTCTTCTTTCACCATGTCGCTGAGACCATTCTGGAATACCCCTTGGAATGCCTCATCGTTCCACCCCGAGTCAGCTGCCAACGTCCAGAACTCCACGGAATACTCGGCAACACTGCGTGAGCCCTGATGGAGAGGGAGTAAACATTTAGAGGCATCTTTACCACGGACGAGGTGGTCAAAGATCTTTCTCATTTCCGTGATAAAAGTGGGGAAAGAAGAGCAGATATCTGGTTCATTCTCCCAAACAGCTGTAGCCCACGCTAAGGCACTTTCCCGCAACAACCCCATGATATAAGCTATCTTTGACTTATCCGTGGAGTACGTGGATGGCTGTTGTTCGAACACCAAGGAGCATTGCAGAAGGAAGGCCCGGCACTTCCCCAAATCCCCAGCGTAGTGTTCTGGTTCAGGTACGTGTGGCTCCCTTGGCGGGGGTGTTGCTGACACATAGGGGGTTGCCACTACAGGCTGTCTGGGCTGGTGAGACAGAGTACCTGGAGTGGATGGGGTCAGATGAGTGGATACACTGTCCACCTGGTCATCAATCTTCATTACATTAGCAGACAGGGAACGGAGGTTCTCCACGACATCCCGGAGAAGCTGATCGTGCAGACCCAGTAGGGAGCCCTGGCTGGCGAGGGCTTGTTGCAGGGTATTTGTGTCTGCTGGGTTCATTGTGGCCAGATTGTTCTGTTGCAATGAGCGAATGAAGCAAACCCAAGTGCAGGACACAGGCACGGAGATTGAGTTAGGATGCTTACGCGGAGCTGAACATTCAACAGCAAACAGGAGGAACCTTGACACAGAGATGCGGAGTTCCATAGGTAAACCCTGAAACTGGAACAAAACTTAGAACAGACGGTCCTAAGCGGCCGGAAAATGTTAATCCCCACACAGGCAAAACCAACGATCTGGCGACTAGTGGCTGTAACGCTGGGGTTCTTCTGCTGCAGGTCTTGATGGAAACCAGGTATATCATCATCAGGGAGAATCAGAAGCAAATGGGGAATTAACGGTCGGAACCATGGCACAATCAAAGGAAATTAGGAGCAAGATAAGGAAATTAGGAGCAAGATAAGGAATTAATGATTAGGACCGTGACACTAACAAACTGTGTCCCACCTAAATCCCTTGCACTAAGGAGATGCCAATCAATATTCAGAAAGTTTAAAATATCCCATCACAACAACCCTATTATTATTGCACCATTCCAGAATCTTCCTCCATATCTGCTCCTTGATATCACTGTTACTACGGGGGGGGGGGGGGGTTCAAAAAAACACCCACTAGATTTATTGTTCCTTTCCTGTTTCTGACTGTCATCCACACTGACTCAGTAGACAATCCCTCCATGACTTCCTCCTTTTCTGCAGCCGTGACACTATCCCTAATTAGACATGCCATTCCCCCAACTCTTTCACATGGAAGAAATAATAATAATAATAATAATAATAATAATAAATAATAATTAATAAATAAATAAATAATTGATTGATTGATTAATTGCCATATACATACATATATTGATTAAAAATTGTTCAAAAACAGAAATAATAAATAGTTAACAAAAGTAAGATAGTGTTGATGTCCATTTAGGAATCGGATGGCAGAGGGGAAGAAGCTGTTCCTGAATCGCTGAGTGTGTGCCTTCAGGCTTCTGTACCTCCTACCTGATGGTAACAGTGAGAAAAGGACATGCCCTGGATGCTGGAGGTCATTAATAATGGACGCTGCTTTTCTGAGACACCGCTCCTTGAAGATGTCCTGGGTACTTTGTAGGCTGGTACCCGAGGTAGAGCTGGCTAAATTTACGACACACTGCTGCTTCTTTCAGCCTGTGCTGTAGCACCCCCCATACAATACACTGATGCTGCCTGTCAGAATGCTCTCCATACTACATCTATAGAAGTTTTTGAATGTATTTGTTGACATACCAAGTTTCTTCAAACTCCGAATTGTCTAGCCTTCATTATAACTACCTCGATATGTTGGGATCAGGTTAGGTCCTCAGAGATCTTGACACCCAGGAATTTGAAACTGCTCACTTTCTGCATTTCTGATCCCTCTATAAGGATTGGTATATATTCCTTCATCTTACCCTTCCTGAAGCCTACAGTCAGCTCTTTTGTCTTACTGATGTTGAGTGCCAGGTTGTTGCTGCGACACCACTCCACTAGTTGGCATGTCCGCCCTCTCGTCTCTATCTGAGATTCTACCAACAATGAATGTATCATCGGCAAAATTATAGATGGTATTTGAGCTATGCCTAGTCACACAGTCATGTGTATAGAGAGGGTAGAGCAGTGGGCTAAGCACACACCCCTGAGGTGCACCAGTGTTGATTGTCAATGAGAAGGAAATGTTATCACCAATCCACACAGATTGTGGTCTTCCAGTTAGGAAGTCAAGGATCCAATTGCAGAGGGAGTTACAGAAGCCCAGGTTCAGTAAAATTACATTCAGGATTGTGGGAAAGAAGGTATTAAATGCTGAGCTATAGTCGATGAACAGCATCCTGACGTAGGTGTTTGTGTTGTGCAGGTGGTCTCAGGCCCTGTGGAGAGCCATGGAGATTGCATTTGCCGTTGACCTATTGTATTGATAAGCAAATTGCAATGGGTCCAGGTCCTTACTGAGGCAGGAGTTCAGTCTGGTCATGACCATCCTCTCAAAGCATTTTATCACTGTACATGTGAGTACTACTGGGCAATAGTCATTAAGACAGCTCACATTTTTCTTCTTCGGCACTGGTATTTTGAAACAAGTGGGAACTTCTGCCTTCAGCAGTGAGAGGTTGAAAATGTTCTTGATTACTGCCACCGGTTGGTTGGTGCAGGTTTTCAGAGTCTTACCATGTAACCCCTTGAGACCTTGCACCCTGTGAGGGTTCAGTCTCTTTAAAGACAACCTAACATTGGCCTCTTTGACAAAGATCACAGGGTCATCAGATGCAGCAGCGATCTTCACAGCTGTAGTTATATTCTCCCTTTCAAAGCGGGCATAGAAGGCGTTGAGTTCATCTGGTAGAGAAGCATCGCTGCCGTTCATGCAACTGGGTTTCGCTTTAGAACATAGAACAATACAGCACAGTACAGGCCTTTCAGCCCACAATGTTGTGCCGGCCCTTAAACCCTGCCTCCCATATAACCCCCCCCCCCACCTTAAATTCCTCCATATACCAGTCTCTTAAATTTCACTAGTGTATCTGCCTCTACCACTGACTCAGGCAGTGCATTCCACGCATCAACCACCCTCTGAGTAAAAAAACTTCCTCTAATATCCCCCTTGAACTTTCCACCCCTCCATGTCCTCTTGTATTGAGCAGTGGTGCCCTGGGGAAGAGACACTGGCTGTCCACTCGATCTATTCCTCTTAATATCTTATGCACCTCTATCATGTCTCCTCTCATCCTCCTTCTCTTCAGAGAGCAAAGCCCTAGCTCCCTTAATCTCTGATCATAATGCATACTCTCTAAACCAGGCAGCATCCTGGTAAATCTCCTCTGTACCCTTTCCAATGCTTCCACATCCTTCCTATAGTGATGCAACCAGAACTGGACACAATACTCCAAGTGTGGCCTAAGCAGAGTTTTATAGAGCTGCATCATTACCCCACGACTCTTAAACACTATCCCTCGACTTATGAAAGCTAACACTCCATAAGCTTTCTTAACTACCCTATCTACCTGTGAGGCAATTTTCAGGGATCTGTGGACATATACCCCCAGATCCCTCTGCTCCTCCATACTACCAAGTATCCTGCCATTTACTTTATACTCTGCCTTGGAGTTTATCCTTCCAAAGTGTACCACCTCACACTTCTCCGGGTTGAACGCCATCTGCCACTGCTCAGCCCAGTTCTGCATCCTATCAATGTCTCTCTGCAAACTTCAACAATCCTCAACACTATCTACAACACCACCAACCTTTGTGTCATCTGCAAACTTGCCAACACACCCTTCTACCCCCACGTCCAGGTCGTTAATAAAAATCACAAAAAGTAGAGATCCCAGAACCTATCCTTGTGGGACACCACTAGTCACAACCCTCCAATCCGAATGTACTCCCTCCACCACGATCCTCTGCCTTCTGCAGGCAAGCCAATTCTGAATCCACATGGCCAAACTTCCCTGGATCTCATGTCTTCTGACTTTCTGAATAAGCCTACCGTGTGATACCTTGGCAAATGCCTTACTAAAATCCATGTTGATCACATCCACTGAACTACCCTCATCTATATGCCTTGTCACCTCCTCAAACAACTCTATCAGGCTTGTTAGACGTGATCTGCCCTTCACAAAGCCATGCTGTGTCCCTGATCAGACCATGATTCTCAAAATGCCCATAGATTCTACATCTAAGAAACTTTTCCAACAGGTTTCCCACCGCAGACGTAAGGCTCACTGGTCTAAAATTACCCAGACTACCCCTACTACCTTCTTTGAACCGGGGACAACATTCGCCTCCGTCCAGTCCTCCATTTCCATAGACAATGAGGACATAAAGATCCTAGACAGAGGCGCCACAATCTCTTCCCTCACCTCGTGGAGCAGCCTGGGGAATATTCCATCAGGCCCCGGGGACTTATCTGTCCTAATGTATTTTAACAACTCCAACACCTTTTCTGCCTTAATATCAACATGCTCCAGAACATCAACCTCACTCATATTGTCCTCACCATCATCAAGTTCCCTCTCAGTGGTGAATACCAAAGAGAAGTATTCATTGAGGACCTCGCTCACTTCCACAGCCTCCAGGAACATCTTCCCACCTTTATCTCTAATCGGTCCTATCTTCACTCCTGTCAGCCTTTTGTTCTTCACATAACTGAAGAATGCCTTGGGGTTTTCCTTTACCCTACTGCCAAGGACTTCTCATGCCCCCTTCTTGCTCTCCTCAGCCCCTTCTTAAGCTCCTTTCTTGCTACCCTATATTCCTCAATAGACTCATCTGATCTTTGCTTCCCAAACCTCATGTATGCTGCCTTCTTCCACCTGACTAGATTTTCCACTTCACTTGTCACCCATGGTTCCTTCACCCTACCGTTCTTTATCTTCCTCACCGGGACAAATTTATCCCTAACATCCTGCAAGAGATCCCTAAACATCGACCACATGTCCATAGTACATTTCCCTGCAAAAACATCATCCCAATTCACACCCGCAAGTTCTAGCCTTATAGCCTCATAATTTGCCCTTCCCCAATTAAAAATTTTCTTGTCCTCTCTGATTCTATCCTTTTCCATGATAACGTTAAAGGCCAGGGAGTGGTGGTCACTGTCCCCAGATGCTCACGCACTGAGAGAGGGTTTGTTACCTAATACTAGATCTAGTATGGCATTCCCCTTAGTCGGCCTGTCAACATACTGTGACAGGAACCCGACCTGGACACACTTAACAAACTCTGCCCTGTCTAAACCATTGGAACTAATCAGGTGCCAATCAATATTAGGGAAGTTAAAGTCACCCGTGATAACAACCCTGTTATTTTTGCACCTTTCCAAAATCTGCCTCCCAATCTGCTCCTCGGTATCTCTGCTGCTACCAGGGGGCCTATAGAATAATCCCAATAATCCCTTCCTGTTCCTGACTTCTACCCATACTGACTCAAAAGAGGACCCTTCTACATTACCCACCTTTCTGTGGCTGTTATAGTATCCCTGACCAGTAATGCCACCCCACCTCCCCTTTCACCCTCTCTCTATCCCTTTTAAAGCACCGAAATCCAGGAATATTGAGAATCCATTCCTGCCCTGGTGCCAAGTCTCTGTAATGGCCACTACATCATAATTCCATGTATAATTCCAAGCTCTCAGTTCATCACCTTTGTTCCTGATGCATTTTGCACTGAAGTACACACACTTTAGCCCTTCTACCTTACTACCTTTACACCCTTTATTCTGTTTCTCTTTCCTCAAAGCCTCTTTGTAGGAAATAATGTCTTGCAAACCCTGCCAGAGTTGTTGTACATCCAATGTCATCTCCAACCTCATTCGAAACTCTCTTTACCCTTGCAATAGCCCTCCGCAAATCATACCTGGTTTTCTGTTATACACCTGCTTCACCAGACTTGAATGCCACAGATCTAGCCTCTGTACCTTCTGGTTCATGCACAGGTTTTGGTTTGGGAATGTACAGTAAGTCTTTGTAGGCACACACTCATCCACACAGGTTTTCATGAAGTCAGTAACAACTGTAGCATGTTCATCCAGTTTCAAAGACGAATCCCTGAATACAGTCCAGCATTTGAGGGCTCTAGGCTGGTACTCTCTATTTGAATGAAGGGATCTCATTGAAATCAGTTGAATTTTGAAAGGGTGAATATTGAGAAGTGAATGTGGAGAGTGGATTTCCTTGCGTGCGGGAGTTTAGGACCAAAGGGCACAGCCTCTGAGTACAATGACATCCCTTTCAAACAGACATGAGGAGGAATTTCTTTAACCAGAGAGTGGTGAGTTTGTGGAATTTTTTTGTCACAGATGGTTGTGAAGGCCAGGTCATTGAGTATATTTGATGTGTAGGTTAACAGGTTGTCTATTGGTCAAAGGTTATGGGGAGAAGCAGCAGAATAGATTGAGAGGGTTAATAAATCCACCATGATGGAATGGCAGAGCAAACTCGATGGGCTGAATGGATTAATTTTGCTCCTGTGTCTTGTGGTCTTTTACAGGAATGGGGTAACCGAGATACATATTTCCATGAAAACAACCTGCTAGTCACAGCAGTCGACCTGTTTGGTGCTGGGACGGAGTCAACTTCGAATATGCTTCGTTGGGCTATGCTGTTGATGATGAAATATCCTCAGATTCAGGGTGAGGAACATCTGATTGATGACTGTTTTTCCTCATGTGAAAATCTGGGCTCTAACTCTGCTGCTGAGTGCATTAACCATTTCCTTGTGTTCCAGAAAAAGTCCATGATGAAATCACCACTGTCATTGGTTCTGAGCGGTTCCCTAGAACTGAAGATCATAAAAATTTGCCGTACACCAATGCAGTGATCCATGAAATCCAGAGGTTTGCTAACATTGTGCCATTGAACCTCATGCACTCAACAACAGAGGACGTGAACTTCAAAGGATATTTCCTTCCAAAGGTACGTGAGGTGAAGTAGTGGCTGATTGCTTCTCATATGCTGGCAATTGTTCCATGAAAGTGCAAATGGATTGTTTGTGACTAAATTTTTAAAATTCCTGTGTGTAATATTACATAACATATAAAACTGACATATTCCATTTTTTGGAAGCATCAGGTATGGGTTGGGTGGATGAGATACGGAGGGCAACTTGCAGTAAAATGGACTTTGATTTTGGTTCTAATTGTGTCTTTCTTGTATCATTTTGTATCATTAACATTCTTGTTGTGAATGTTCTATCTCTGGAAATGTCACCCCACTCTTTCAGAAGGGAGGGATGTAAAGACAGGAAATTTATAGACCAGTTAGCTTGACTTTACAAATTTGGGAAAATGTTTGAGTCAGTTAATGAAGGATGATTTGGGTTACTTGGAGGTTCATGATAAAATAGGCCAAATTCAACGTGGTTTCCTTCACAGGAAACAGAGTGATGTGTTAGCGAGGAAAGCCACCTTCTCCCTGAGAAGCAGGTACTCTGTATGGCCGCAGTGAATGTAAGGAAGACCCTAGCAAGTGTCAACTCATATAAAGCTGTGGAGCTGGGTAACATACTGGAAGGATCCTGTAATGTTAACAGAAGTTCTGACAGACATCTTCAACATATCTCTAGAATAGTCCACTGTCACCTTGGGCTTCAAGGTGGCCACTATCATCCTGGTGACCAAGAGGGTGACAGTAACCTCCTTAGTGATGACCATCCAGTGGCCCTGACTTCAACAGTAATAAAGTACTTTGAGCAGGTGGTTATTTGAGCAGTCATGAAATCCCACCATCCTGCAACATTAGATCCTTTCCAGCTCACTATGACTCAGATCAGTCCACCGGCAATGCCATAGCCTCTGTCCTCCACTCCATCCTGCCCACCTGGAAAATGGTGCCTCATATGTCAAGAGGCTGTTTATCGACTTCAGCTTGGCATTTAATACAATCGTCTCTTTGAAGCTGCTGGGTAAACTGTCCTTGTTGGGTCTCGGTACCTCTTTGTGTAACTGGATTCTATACTTCTTTACAGAAATGGCACAGTTAGTCCATGCTGGCAGAAATGTCTCCAGCTCCTTCACACTAGGCTCTGGCACTACCCAGTGCTGTGTGCCCAGCTCGCTACTGTTCACACTGTAGACCCATGAAGGCACTGATAGATGCTGTTCAAACTGAGTTATTAAGTTCACCGTTGACACAACAGTGGTTGGCTTTATCAGCAAAGACAACGAGATACAGACAGACAGACATACTTTATTGATCCCGAGGGAAATTAGGTTTCATTACAACCGCACCAAGAACAGTGAAGAAATATAGCAATATAAAACCATAAATAATTAAAAAATAATAGGTCATGCTAAGTGGAAATAAGTCCAGGACCAGCCTATTGGCTCAGGGTGTCTGACACTCCGAGGGAGGAGTTGTAAAGTTTGATGGCCACAGGTAGGAATGACTTCCTATGACACTCAGTGTTACATCTCGGTGGAATGAGTCTCTGGCTGAATGTACTCCTGTGCCTAACCAGTACATTATGGAGTGGATGGGAGACATTGTCCAAGATGGCATGCAACTTGGACAGCATCCTCTTTTCAGACACCACCGTCAGAGAGTCCAGTTCCACCCCCACAACATCACTGGCCTTATGAATGAGTTTGTTGATTCTGTTAGTGTCTGCTACCCTCAGCTTGTTGCCTCAGCACACAACAGCAAACATGATAGCACTGGCCACCACAGACCCGTAGAACATCCTCAGCATCGTCCGGCAGATGTTAAAGGACCTCAGTCTCCTCAGGAAATAGAGATGGCTCTGACCCTTCTTGTAGACAGCCTCAGTGTTCTTTGACCAGTCCAGTTTATCATCAATTCGTATCCCCAGGTATTTGTAATCCTCCACCATGTCCACACTATCCCCTTGGATGGAAACAGGGGTCACCGGTGCCTTAGCCCTCCTCAGGTCCACCACCAGCTCCTTAGTCTTTTTCACATTAAGCTGCAGATGATTCTGCTCACGCCATGTGACAAAGTTTCCCACCGTCGCCCTGTACTCAGCCTCATCTCCCTTGCTGATGCATCCAACTATGGCAGAGTCATC
The DNA here is from genome assembly GCF_048418815.1 of Hemitrygon akajei. NCBI lineage: Eukaryota > Metazoa > Chordata > Chondrichthyes > Myliobatiformes > Dasyatidae > Hemitrygon > Hemitrygon akajei. Next base: position 10,752,111 of record NC_133134.1, on the reverse strand, counting down.
AGAAAACTTCTGAAGATGGCAAGACTCTGTGTTGTAGTTGAAGTCCAAGGTGTAGATGGTGAAGAGAAAGGGAGACGGGACAGTCCCCTGTAGAGCCCCAGTGCTGCTGACCACTCTGTCTGATACACAGTGTTGCAAGCGCACGTACTGTAGTCTGCCAGTCAGGTAATCAATAATCCATGACACCAGGGATGTGTCAGGGCAGGGCGGATGGTGTTGAATGCACTGGAGAAGTCAAAAAACGTGACCCTCACAGTGCTTGCTGGCTTGTCCAGGTGGGCGTAGACACGGTTCAGCAGGTAGACGATGGCATCCTCAACTCCTAGTTGGGGTTGATAGGCGAACTGGAGGGGGTCTAAGTGTGGCCTAACCATTCGCCAGAGCTGCTCTAGAACAAGTCTCTCCAGGGTCTTCATGATGTGGGAGGTCAATGCCACCGGTCTGTAGTCATTGGAGCCACTGGGGCGCGGCGTCTTTGGTACAGGAACGAGGCAGGTTGTCTTCCACAGCACAGGAACCCTCTGGAGACTCAGGCTCAGGTTGAAGACATGGTGAAGTACTCCACATAGCTGGGTGCACAGGCTTTGAGCACCCTGGGGCTGACACCATCCGAGCCTGCAGCCTTGCTTGGGTGGAGACGTTTCAGCTGTCTTCTCACCTGTTCAGCTGCGAAGCCCCCCGTGGTGGTTTCAGGTGTGGGAGGGGTTGTTACGGATTCAGCAACAATAAATATATAAGTGAAGCAGGGTTTTTATAACAAATAAAACATTTATTAAACACTGAAAATCAAACCCCCAAAAGTAAACAAACCACTAACGCAACCGGAAATCAGCTGCTGTGTGGCAGCTTAAACAGTTCTTAAAGCGATATTGCAAAAACAGGTCTTCAAAGTAGTATTGCAAAAGTTCAAAATGCTTACAGTCCATTAAAGGAGAGACTTTTTAGACGATTTAAATTCTCTTTCACGTCGTGTTGCTGCGGTTCCCAGTCGAACTATACTTTTCCCAGAGATTTTACGAAGATGAAAATGAAACAGCTTAAAGACACTGACCTTTCCTTGGCAAAACTGTGCCCAATCCTTTCTGCTATTATTGCAGGGGTTAACACGGGCACAGCCAACAAATTCCTTCCGAATGAGGATCAAACAAGGTCGAACCTGTTTCACCATCGAAATCGACTTTCCTCAATCTGTTAGCTCCCGAACTCCGATCTTCACTCTCCACTGATTTTTAACTGGCAGTATTATAAAGAAACTGCCGGCAAAGACCTTTTAAACTTTAGACATTAAATAAAACTCCACCTTTCAACGGAACTGCATCATAATATTGGACCACGCAGTAGCATGGAGTCAAAATGGCAAATCCAGCCACAAACTGCCCCTCCTCACAGGGAGGGGTCCTCCTTTTATACCCTGAAAAAAAACTGTCACATGACCTCTACTGGCGGGAAAATGACGTCACTCCACCATCACAAGACCATTACCTTAAGTCCAGTATAGCTTCAACACCACTGTCACGTGACAAGTACAAGATACCCACGAGTATGTTACAGAGGTGTAGTCATGAGAGCAGGGTGAGGGGCTGTGAGGAGGGGTAGGAGGGGAGAGTGGAGTATGTGTTGGTTGGGGGCTGACAACAGATGGCTTGCAGAGAGGATGTAGAGTGGTGGGTGGGATGGTGCAAGCACAAAAACTTGAGTTTCAATATGCAATAGACCAAACGGATGATTGTGGACTTTAAAAAGTTTCAAGCTGATAACTTCTTGCTGCACATACACAACCATGGAGAGAATTAGCCGCACCAAGTTTCTGGAAATGAATATAATGGGAAATCTCACCTGGTTCCACAACACAACCACGGCATCTCCACTTCCTGAGGAGTTTGAGGCGACTGAGGCTCCTCTTCCCACTCTAAGCTATTTTTACAGGAGCACCATCGAGAGTGTACTGACAAGCTGCATCTCTGTCTGCTACAGGGATTGCAAGGCAGCTGACCTCACTCCCTGACAAAGGATTGTGAGGGCAACTGAGAGGATCGTCAGGGTCTCCCTTCCACCCATCAGAGAAATTTATCAAGAGCACAGTGTATGCAGAGACCTTAGCATTGCCAGTGACCCTCCACATCCCTCTAACAATCTCGTTGACTCCCTACCATCAGGAAGATCATAACATAGCATTAGACCACGATCTGTATGAATGCAAAACACCATCTTCCCCGAGGTCATAAGACTCCTGAACTCCCTGCCACCTCCCAGGTCTTATCACACATGAAGCACGAATAGTTCAATAGTTCAACATTCCATTTAATATCAGAGAATGTATAGAATATACAACCTGATATTCTTCATCTTCACAGACATCCAGTAGCGTCACATTGTTTACTTTTTAACTTGCATCATAAATGCACCATATTATTTGTTAATTTAACAGTCATAATTAAACTTTGTGTTATGTGTGAGCAATATGTACTCCTTTGTGCCATTCAGTCTGAAGGAACGATGTTTCATTTGGCAGTATACTTGTTTATGGTTGAATGGCAATAAACTAAACTTGACCTTTAAGATAAGTGAGTCGTAAAGTGACATGGAATACCAGAAGTCAATGAACTGTTGATTCCTTAAGGTTGTCATAGCCGGGAGAGATAGTGGGATAATCTCACACTATCTATTAAATGCTCCCAATAGTGTGTGACTCAATTAACCTCTGACAACCAAGTCTAGCTCCTGTGCTTCACGAGTGGCTTTGCTCCAAACCTGGTGAAACTTTCCTACTGACAGGTGAAGGGGCAAAGGTGGTTACTGGTGCCTTAAAACCAGTCGCTTTGGGAAGATGGGACTAATCAGTCTTGGTTGATAGCTCATTTAGAGAAGGAAAACTCTGATCTCAAATCTCCACTGCTTTGTAGCTATAATCTCTCATGGGGAAGGCTTTGGGAGTAAATCCCAAGCAACAATCCGGAGATGGAGTCCCTAAAGCAGTCTTACATTGAGCTCAATGCTGACTGGCAACTTATGAGATGCTGTTGATGCCAGATTTTATCAGTCTCTGCCGTTCATTTGCATTGATCAACTGCATGGAGAGGGGGTGCCTATAACATGGGCAACAGCTTGCTCTCCATGTCATACTTCCCTTGCTAGCATATAATGTAGATTGTGGGCACACAGTATCCATGCTGGATTCTGACCGATACAGGGCCTCGGGATGCAATGAAGCTGAGGACAGAACTGACCTTGACTGAGTGAAGGACATTGGAGATCTGCAAGAGGTATGACTGCACCTGGTGTGTAATAGCTGCCACATTTGTTAATTTTATTCCAGTGGAATTATTTTCAGTAATATTTCTCAAAGGCAATAACAATGTAAATTGTAAATTATTTCCTTAGGGCACACCAGTGATGCCTTTACTAACCTCGGTGTTATACGACAAAACTCAATGGGAAACCCCAAATGACTTCAACCCTTCCAACTTTCTGGATGCTGATGGGAAGTTTGTGAAGAGAGATGCCTTTGCTCCCTTTTCTATGGGTAAGAAGTTTAAATCACTGGATTGTAGATTAGTGGGATTTCCCCTCTGTCGTTGGCCCATTTGTAGGAAGGAATGTTGAAATCAGATAGTAAAGCAATCATATTTAGATGGTGGAAAGTAAGACATAGTCATTGAACATGGAAACAGGCCATTCTGCCCATTATTCTATGCCAACCACTGTGCACCAATCAGTATCAATCTTGGAACTTCTATCTTCTATTCAATTTCAGTGATCGTCCAGATGCTTCTTAAATGCTGTCAACAGTTCTGCTTCTGCTACTGTCTCAGGCAGTAATCCTGTCTGTATCTCTCAGTTTTGTAATCTGCAATTTCATGCTCAGTGGACACTTTATTAGGTACGATGGAAAACCTACTTGTTAATTCAAATATCTAATTAGCCAATGATGTGGCAGTTGTGTGCAGAAGAGCATCTCTGAATCCTCATCATGTAGAAACTTGAAGTCGATGAGCTGCAACAGTAAAAGACCACAACGTAAACTCAGTGGCCACAATATCAGGTTCAGGAGCTACTTCATAAAGTAGCCACTAAATGTGGAATCAGAATATTACAGAGCACAGAAACACTTCTTGTATACTATCCCACATGAGGGAAAAGACACTAAATCTTTCCTCAGGAATTAAAGTACTTCAACCAGGGAACATCACAGCAATTTCCTCAATGCCCTCTCTAATACCATCATATTGTGACATAAAAACAGTGTACAGTATTGTGGAAATACTCAAGAGGTCAGTCAGTGTTAACAATAGGTAAACAAAGATTAACATTTAGATTAATGTACTTTTGGTGGAACTAGGAATACTTGGGAAACAATGGTTGAAGATGCAGAGAAGTTCGGAGTTCTCTGGTGGATGAAGGGAATGTCCATGACAGGATGACAATCAAGAGAAACTAAATGACAAAGATTAGGGTGGTGCTGGCTGAATGAGTGACAAAGACCACAGGGGACAGATAATCTGACTAGAGGGGGTGTATGAGGAAGGTGAGTGATGCTGGGAGACAGGAAGTAAGACAATGACCTGAGCTGCGTCAAACACAAGATGGTTGGAAGTTTGAATTGAAAAAGAAAGCAGAAAACATACGGCAAGCCAGGTAGCATCTGTGGCGAGAGAAACAGAGTTAATGTTTTAGGTCAGGTACCTTGCATTCCCATTATATAATGTCACTGTTCAGTGTCTTGGGCTGAGGGTGAATAACTTTCTGTTTTGAAAATTGACATTGTTTGCCACTCTGTTTTGCAGGACGCAGGGACTGTGCGGGGGAGACCCTGGCCAGAATGGAGCTTTTCCTGTTCTTTACCATCCTGATACAAAGGTTCAGGTTTCAAGTTCCTCCAAACGTTACCAATCTGCAGCTTGTGTCTGGTGTGGCCTTCACTTCAGTTCCAAGTTATCAGAACGCGGGTGCAGTCCGTCGCTGAAGCAAACACATCCTTTCATGACTTGCCTTGATTTTCTCCTTTCAGTATTTTCATAATCACCGTAAAAACATGTATCTTTATGTGAAATGTGATATTTGTCATGGGGCTGAATTATAAAGGATAATCGATAGTGGCTTCTTAACCTCAGTCAAATCATCCTGCAAATTCCTAAGATTGAAATGCACAAAAACTGGGGAACTCTGGAGTTCAGCGGATGATAGATTCAAGATTGTTTAATTTCATTTCCAGTGCACAACTGTAAAGGAGAATGAAATAATTGTTACCCTGGATCTGATGCAGTGCAAAATAAACAAGAATAAAAACATACAATATGATTTAATACATAAGGTCACTTATATACTGCATATAGATTGATTATATGACCATAAAGTGATGCTGGGCACAGGAGTATCTGTACATATGATGACTCTGACAGGAAATGATAAAGTAGTGATTCTCGATGTGTGTGGAGGGGTGGATTAGTGGGTGGTGTTGTTGATTGGCCTGACTGCTTGGTGAAAGCAACTGTTTTTGAGTCTGCTGGTTCTGCTGTGGATGCTATGTTGCCCCTTGCCCTGATGGGAATGGGACTTGCAGTCTTAGAGCTGGGTGGATGGGATCCTTCGTGGTGTTACTGGCACTTTTCCAGCATCTTTCTGTGTATATGTGTTTGATGTTGGGTAGGCTGGTCCTGGCATGCCTTGAAGGTGGGAGGTGGTAGTTTCAAGGGATATGAGAAGGGTATGTTTTCATCAGATTGTGCTGGATGACTAGAATGTGCTGCCTGGTATGGTGGAGACCAATACATTTGAGGCTTTTAAGAGATGTTTGGATTGAAGTAATATTGTAAATACGTTGGTTGATTAAGCATTCTTTGTCATTTACATAATGCATTGCAGGTTATCTGTCATTACACCAGAGAAATGCAGGTTAAAAGGCAAAATTTGTACAATTGCAAAAAAGTTGGACACATATAAAGAGCATGTCGGGCACACACACAAAAATAAATGAACTGCACAAGGAAGAGAAAAACCTGACAGAGTAAAGTTGCATTTTCAGAAAGACCACTAATCTGCATACAGCTGATGAAAAAGCTGATAAAGATGGGACTAACACAGGACTCTATATCCTTGAAATTAACGTTGTGAAAACTGACAACAGATAAGGAATATGGCTTACACAAGAAGCAGATTAATTAAATTGGAATTGGATACTGGCTTCGCTGTTTCAATCATTCCACAAAATGGCTTTGAACAGCATTTCAAATATACTGAACAATTAGAGCCTGTAGATCTCCAACTAAGAACTTATTCTGGAGAAAAGATACCTCCTGGGGAATTACATTCTCAGCAGAGTGAGACAAACAACCAACAAGCTACATTGGGCTTATATGTGGGAAACAAAGGAGGACCTGAATTATGGGGATGTGAATGGTCAGGACAACTGCAATTTGATTGGAGGTCCATCCTGCATTTGCATGCTACATCCCCTGTAATGAAGTAAACCGAAAGCCAATTAAGAAAAGTACTGGGTGATGCCAAAACTGTCTCCATGCTGTACACCATCAGGTGTTGCCCAACAGTAGGCAAGCAGGAACCTCTGTGCCTCAGGGTGGAAAGTATATTGAATGAAGGAAGAAACATAGAAAATAGGTGCAGGAGTAGGCCATTCGGCCCTTCGAGCCTGCACCACCATTCAGTATGATCATGGCTGATCATCCAACTCAGAATCCTGTACCTGCTTTCTCTCCATACCCCCGGTCCCTTTAGCCACAAGGGCCATATCTAACTCCTTCTTAACTATAGCCAATGAACTGGCCTCAGCTGTTTCCTGTGGCAGAGAATTCCACAGATTCACCACTCTCTGAGTGAAGAAGTTTTTCCTCATCTCGGTCCTAAAAGGCTTCCCCTTTATTTTTAAACTGTGACCCCTTGTTCTTGACTTCCCCAACATCGGGAACAATCTTCCTGCATCTAGCCTGTCCAATCCTTTTAGAATTTTATACGTTTCAATAAGATCCCCCCCTCAATTTTCTAAATTCCAGCGAGTATAAGCCTAGTGGATCCAGTCTTTCTTCATATGAAAGTCCTGCCATCCCAGGAATCAATCTGGTGAACCTTCTCTGTACTCCCTCTATGGCAAGAATGTCTTTCCTCACATTAGGGGACCAAAACTGCACACAATAGGACTGTGATGATCAGGGGAAGCATGAAAATAATATAAGCACTGATTATGCAACAACAGATTTTAGAAACAATGTATCTGAAAGTGCTTTTGATATATTAATCAGGCAGTTACTTGTGAAAAGTGGCTTGTTTTAAGCTGGAAGACTGTTCAAAGAGCTTCAGGAAAAATGCAAACATTTGGATTTTATGAGTATAAAGAACCAGAATGTACTCTGCATACATCAAGGTTTTTGCATGAACTTCTAGTGGAAAACTTGAAATTCAGCTACAGCTTGGCAAATATGACATTGTGGCCATCTCTGAAACTTAGCTAAAGGATGGCTGCCATTGGGAGCTGAATGTCCAAGGATATACAGTGTACTGGAAAGATAGGGTAGTAGGCAGAGTGGGTGGTGTGGCCCTGTGCATAAGAAGTATTATTAAATCATTAGAAGGTGATGACATAGGAACAGAAGGTATAAAATCTCTATGGGTTCAGTTTAGAAATGGACCCTAATGGCAGTTGTATACAGGCCTCCAAACAGCAGCTGGGATGTGGATTACAAATTACAGCAGGAGATAGAAAAGGTGTGACAGATGGTAATATCATGATAACCGTTGGAGATTTCAACACGAAAGTGGACTGGGAAAACCAGGTCAGTCCTGGACCTCAAGAGAGAGCATTTCTAGAATGTTGAAGGGATGGCTTTTCAGAACAGCTCATTGTTGAGCCAACTAGGAGATCGGCTGTGCTGATTGGGTGTTGTGCAATGATCCGGAGGTGATAAGAGAGCTTAAGGTTATGGATCCCTTAGAGAACAGTGATAACAATATGATTGAGTTCACATTGAAATTTCAAAGGGAAAAAATAAAATCCGATGTGTCGGTATTTCAGTGGAATAAAGTAAATTACAGTGGCATTAAAGGGGAACTGGCCGAAGTTGCCAGGAAGGGACATTTGCAGGAAGGACAGCAGAGCAGCAATGGCTGGCGTTTCTGCAAAACATGAAGGAAGTGCAAGACAGATATATTCCAAATAAAAAGACATTTTCAAAGGTAACATGGACACATGGATTACAAGTGAACTCAGAGCCAAAGTAAAAGCAAAAGAGAGGGTATACAAGGAAGCTAAGGCTAGTTGTTGAAGTCGATTGTTAGGGATAAGATTACGGAGTACCTGAAGACACATGAAAAGATAGGCCAAAGCCAGCATGGTTTCCTAAAAGGGAAATCATGCCTGACAAACATACTGCAATGCTTTGAGGAAATTACAAGCAGGGTAGACAAAGGAGATGCAGTTGACGTGGTGTACTTGGATTTTCAGAAGGCCTTTGACAATGTGCCACACATGAGGCTGCTTAGCAAATAAGAGCCCATGGAATTACAGGGAAGTTACTAGTGTGGGCGGAGCATTGGCTGATCGGCAGTAAACAGAGAGTGGGAATAAAAGGATCCTATTCTGGTTGGCTGCCGGTTATCAGTGGAGTTCCACAGGGGTCGTGTTGGGACCACTGCTTTTTAAGTTGTGCATCAATGATTTGGACTACGGTATTAATGGATCTGCGGCTAAATTTTCCAATGATACAAAGATAGGTGGAGGAGCGGGTAGTGTTGAGGAAACAGAGAGCCTGCAGAGAGGCTTAGATAGTTTAGGGGAATGGGCAAAGAAGTGGCAAATGAAAAACAATGTTGGAAAGTGTATGCTCATGCACTTTGGTGGAAGAAATAAATCGGCAGACTACTATTTAGATGGGGGAGAATTCAAAATGCAGAGATGCAAAGAGACTTGGGAGTCCTTGTGCAAGATACCCTAAAGGTTAACTTCCAGGTTGAATCAGTGATGAAGAAGGCAAATGCAATATTCGCATTCATTTCTAGAGGTATAGAATATAAGAGCAGGGATGTAATGTTGAGGCTCCATAAGGTACTCGTGAGTCCGCACTTGAAGTATTGTGTGCAGTTTGGGGCTCCTTATTTTAGAAAGGATGCACTGATGATGGTGAGTGTTCAGAGAAAATTCACAAGAACGATTCCAGGAATGAAAGGGTTAATGTATGAGGACCATCTGGCAGCTCTTAAGGTCTGTATTCCCTGGAGTTCAGGAGAATGAAGGGGGATCTTATAGAAACATTCCAAATGTTACAAGACCTGAAGAGATTAGATATGGCAAAGTTATTTCCCATCGTAGGGGATTCTAGGAGAAGAGGGTGTGAATTCAGGATGGAAAGACGTCCATTTAGAACAGAGATGCGGAGAAATTACTTCAGTCACAGAGTGTTAAATCTGTGGAATTTGTTGCCACGAGCGGCTGTGGAGGCCAAGTCAGTGGGTGTATTTAAGGCAAAGATAGATAGGTTCTTGACTAGCGAGGGCATCAAAGGGTATGAGGCGAAGGCAGAGGAGTGGGGATGACTGAAAGAATTGGATCGGCCCATGATTGAATAACAGATAGACTCGATGGGCCGAATGGCCTACTTCTGTTCCGATATCTTATGGCCTTAAGACAAAAGCTGCTTGTAAATGTAAATGCAAAGATCAAGCCCAGCTGGATGAATGGAAAACCAAAAAGAAAAGTCAATGGAGTTAGGAAAACAAGAAGCGATATATGATGTTATATGTTTCAGTATATTTAAACTGCTCACCATGGGGCATCATTCAGAGAAATGCCTGTTTCTGTGAGTCTCACTGGGCAGGGGTTAGTACTTAATTTATTGAATAGTTTTTCTCATTTTATTCACATTATCCAACAGACTCTCTTCTGTTTGGAATTGTTTTATTTTTCTTGCGTGCACTGAGGCAAAGTGAAAATCTTGTCTTGTATACAGTTCATACAAAACAATTCACTGTACGGTGTATTCAGGTAGAACAAGGTAAAACAGAAATCGAATGCAGAACAAAGTGTAACAGCTACAGAGAAAGTGCAGTGTTAATAATGCCCAGATTAGTAATACCCTGTAATGACGCACACGACTGTGCAAACGCCTCAGGCACAGATAGCTAGGGAGGCTCGGACTATTACACATTACACAAGACTATTTGTCATCATGGAGTGGAGGGCGAGGTTGTAAATCTGGCGGAGAAAATGATGTTGGGAATGGTGAGGGTGGAAAGCTGCGGGACGGGTGTGGGACAGCTGGCAGAGGAGGAGTGCCCAGAGGAGCGGACGGTGTGGGTGCAGTCACATCCAGCCCGGAGACACCAGACAAAATCATTTGATTCCAAACAATTGGTTTATTGATCATTACACAATGTCTCTCTGGTGCTTCCCTCTCCCTCTCCTCTCCCTTCCCCTTTTCCTAACCATGATTCCCCTCTCCCTGACATTCCTACTCGCAGTTCACTATCATGACCCTATCAGAATCAGGTTTATCATCACTGACAAAGGTTCTGAAATTTGTTTTTATTTGCGGCAGCAGTCCAGAGCAATACACATTAAAATTACTGGGCTGCGCAAACTCTTAGGCACACTAGCTAGATATACGTGCCTAAGACTTTGCACAGTACTGTCTATTGTGAAGTGAAGAGCCTATTTAATTTTGTTCTTGAATTCATACGAGCTCCAGGATGTAGTTCAGGTAGAAACGCCAACCCTTCTTGGCTCGATTGTTGTGGATCTTTCTCCGGTGAAACTCAGAGCGAGTTCCGTCTATCGTCAGTTCTCTAGATTCTGTGTAGTTCGATCAAGTTCTTGGTAGTTTTGCTGGTTAATCTCTAGTTTTGTTTAAAGGGAGACGTTACTTATACTGTGGGGAACTGGGGCATTATGTTGTCATGTGCCGCGTGAGGTCGCCTGACTCCAGGAACCGGCCAGTCAGGGGAGATCTGTTACGGTCCCCAGGGCTTCTTCTATGAGTACTTCCTCGGGTTCCCCTTTTAGATTTAGGGGTGGAGTGAGCAATATGGTCCCTGTCTCCAAGCCTGATCATTCCCTTACCGTTACTGCCCGGAACGGTAGGCCTGTTGAACTGGATAAGTTTTGTTACGTTCCGGGCCGTTGGGAACTCGGATAGGTAATCACCATGAAACATTATATTTCCACCCGATCCATTCAACAGAGATCCCTCTTACTTACAGGTACCCATGCTTCTCTCAGCATGTCCGCTGTGATCGACCGGGTGGTCGCCTGACTGCCAGATTATTTGTTTTTCATCGATTTCCCAATATCGCGTGTATGAGCCCGAGCGGCCGAGGTCAAAACGAAGATCACCGAACGTGTGTCCGACCTTCCTGAGTCAGATGTTATTAATGAGATTCAGAGAGCCCCTCCTGAATACAGTACTCAGAACTGCGAGCAGTTTTTAGGAAGGAAAATGTTACCTCCCAGCTACGCCTTTGAAATTATGAGTGCTCCATTGAATTTTTGCCGGGTTCCTGCCTTTCCCGAGGGAGGGTGTTCTCCCTATCTGGACAGGCTATGGACGATTACCTCATAGAGGCCTGAGCAGTGCGGTTTCAGACTCCTGACATCCCCAGAGGGGCTGGGTTTTCCTTTGTCACCAAGAAGGATGGCGGCAGAAGATTCTGTAATGATTCTCGGGATCTTAACAAGATTACCGTTAAATATCGTTAGCCAAGGCCATTAATTGGGGTTTGCTAACATACAACATAGAGGATGACAGCACAAGAACTGGCCATTCGGCCCGCAATGTTGCGTCGAAATTGCTAAAAAGCACATCAAAAAGAGCCAGACATAATCCCTTCTACCATATAGCTCCATCTCCCTTACATCCATGTGCCCATCCAAACGTCTCTTCAAAACCACTAATCTATTCGCCTCTACCAGGCAGCGCATTCCAGTCATCCACCACAAGGAAAACCTTACTCCTTACACTCCCCTTGAACCTACCCCGTCTCACCTTCAATATACACCCTCTGGTAACAGATATTTCAATCATGAGAAACGGGTACTCCCTGTGAATTCAATCTATGCCTCTCAAAATCTTATAAACCTCTTTGATATCTCCCCTCTGCCCCGCCCTTCCAGAGAAAACAACCCAAGTTTATCAGGCCTCTCGTGATAGCTCACGCCCTCTCAACCAGGCAGCATCCTGGTAAACCTCTCCTGCACCCTCTCCAAAGCCCCAACATCCTTCTGAGAGTGGGGCGACCAGAATCCCGCTCTGTGGTTGGTCGCTGTCCAACTCCGAAAAACTGCCACGAAGGGTTGCGTTCTTCATCTTGAGTGCGACCGCAAGTGAAAACGCAGCTCTCTTCTCACGCTCCCGCTTAGTGATTTGTCGTGGTCCAACTATAATGTCCTCTTCCATTTTACAGTAGAACGGATAGGCACAGGTTAAAGCCAAAATCTAACGCCAAAATCTAACCACGTTGACGTCAAATAACCTCTAACCTAATGCGTTAACTTTTCACCCAGATACCGCCACCGTTCCAGAATATTCTTTTACCTTTTTGCATTGTAACCTCTTCCCCAGTGGGCACACAAAGTTATTTGCTCTGATGCGCGTATTAATACCGCCCACGCTAAGTTAACTTCTCTCCAGTTGCAGAACGAGTCATTCCAGTAGGTCCGAGTTCACTCACTGTTTGTCCTGGAACCCTGCTCCTGATCGCTGGAAGAAGCTGTCAGTCCAACGGAGCCGGAGATGTCGTTCGACTGTGTTTACTCACTGGACGCTGTCACTTTGGTGCTTCTCTGCGCCCTCACCGCGTTGTTTCTCGTTTATTTTCGCAATGGGTCTAAATCTCACGTAGAGCTCAACTTCCCCCCGGGACCCACTCCTCTTCCGATCATCGGGAACCTGCACCTCCTGGATCTGAAGAAGCCCCACCTGAGTCTCATGAAGGTAAGAGGAGTCGCGACCCAGACCAGCAATTGCTGGACACTGTGTACTAGTCCTAACGAGTCAGGGAGTGTTGTTGGCAATTCAATTCCGTAACGCAGGAAACACGGGAGAAAAGTTACACAATCCGTTATTACGGCAACTTCCAAAATAAATTCCCACTGCCAGAAGTATTCAGATAATACCCGCTCTGGATGAGACTGCTAAGGGTACGCCAAGACAAATACTTTACCAAGTATTTTTTAATCTAAATTATTTTTGGTGAATAAAAACATTTTCAATAATAAACCGAAAATGGCCTTTCCATTCCTACGTCCGGAGTTCAGAGAGCAATTCCGAGACTGTGTGTCCTCCCGGTGAGATGCGTGGGGTTATTCCGGGTGCTCCGGGTGCTCACATAGTCCAAAAGAGGTAACGGTTAATACGTTAATTGGTCATTACAAATTGCCCTGTGATTAAGCCGGGGTTAACTGGCTGGGTTGCAGAGGGGTGCCGCTTGTTGGGCCAAAGGACTTGTTCTGCGCTAATAAATACATAACGTGAAGACCTTCAGCCACCCTGAACGGTGGAAGCAAGTGTAGGGGAGATTTACGATTGGATGACGTACACTCAGTGGCCGATTTATCAGGTACAGGTGTGGCACCTGGTGTGGTCTTCTGCTGCTGTAGCCCATCAACTTCAAAGTTCAACATGGACATTCAGAGATGTTCTTCTGCTCAACACAGTTGTAACACGTGGTTATTTCAGTTACCATTATCTACCTGTCAGCTTGAACCAGCTTGGCCATTTTCCTCTACCCTATGCCAGTAGCAATACATTTTTGTCGACATAACTGCCACTCACTGTAAGTTGTTTTTTTCAATTTTTGAACCATTTTCTAGAGACTGTTGTGCGTGGAAATTCCAGATGATGCGCAGTTTCTGCAATACCAAAACACCCTGTCTGGCATCAACAATTATTCCAGCTCAAAGTCATTTCGATTACATTTCTTCCCCATCTTGATGTTTGCTCTGACCTCTAACTGAACCTCTTCACCATTTCAGCCTGCTTTTATGCATTGACTTGCTGCCACGTGATTGGCTGATTCGATATTTGACACAGGCAGGTGTATTTGTGTACTTAATAAAATGGCCACGGAGTGTAGTTTCTGGGCTGTACAATAGTGGCCATTTCCAATGAAGTGATGGTATCAATGAATATTAAAAACAAGGATTTAATTGCTTAATTAATGAATTGTTGGTGGAAACTTGTTCCTACTGTTTCAGCTGTCCGAGAAATATGGTCCAATCTTCAGCATCAAGCTTGGGACAATGAGAGCGGTGGTCCTGACTGGCTACGAGACAGTGAAGGATGCTCTTATCAACAATCCAGATAAGTTTGGAGGAAGACCCCACATCCCGATATTTGATGATTTAACACACGGTTATGGTAATTCTCACCATCATTATTCCTCACTCTGCTCAGTTCATTTGCTGTTGGAGGGTTGTTATTCTGGGGTGTAAGGCTCTAAAGGTTTAAGTTATTTTAATGGTCTTAGACACAACATTAACATACAAAATTCTGCAGATACTGAAAATCCAGAGTAACACATAGAAAGGACTCAGCAGATCAGACAGCAACTATGGAGAGGAATTATGAGTCGACATTTCAGGCCAAGACCCCTCATTGTGACTGGAAGGGAGAGAGGAGAAGCCAGAAAGAGAAGGTGGGGGAGTGGAACGAGTACACGAGGGAATTGGTCAGTGGAGCCAATTGAGGGGAAGGTGGGTGTGAGAAGAGCATGATGAACTGAGAAACTGGGTGGGTAAAAGTGAAGCCAGGTGACTGGGATATTTGGTGAATCGGTGAGTTGTGGGGTAATGGATAAGTGAGTAAATTCTGCTGCCTCTCTGCTCCACAGACCCAGGTTCAATTCTGATCTCTGATGCTGCCTATGTTGAGTTTGCAAGTTCTCCCTGTCACTGTGTGGGTTTCTCTCAGATGCTGTAATTTCCTCCCACTTACTGAAGATATGCAGAGTATTCGGATCACTGGCTACTGTAATTTTGCCCTAGTCCAGGCATGTTGTTGGACAGACATGGCCAAGGAAGGATTGTATGGGAATGTAAGAACAAGATGTTTTCTTGATGTTTGTTATAGATATGTTGTATTGCTGGCCATGAAGCAATTAATTATAATTAAAAGTAATTAAATGTAATAAGTCAAGGACAGTGGAAGATGGCAAACCAAATATCTTTCTTCTAGCCATGTGGTAGAAGTAATGAAAGCCATCATTTTGTGAGACTGTTCTGCAACATCCATTTTTCGAACTAGTTTTGCTCAGGAATAGCCGGATCAAACTACTTATAAGTGGACAGAATAAGGCCTCCACTGATCATCTGCTGAACTAGAGACACTTTTCCAGATAAGACATTTGTCAGATGCTCAGGTGTAACACCTTTTGTCCTGCAGTCATCACCCGCGCACTGTGGTTCATCCCAGTAGGTCACCCCCTCAACAGTATCCAAAGCTGTATAATTATTATTGACAGGAACAACCACTGGAGTATCTGCACTGGCTGTCCAATTCTCTTCCTCCCCCGACTGTCATCCAGGTAACTCCCTCCTGCTACCTAGGAGTATCCATCACTTCCCCACTGTCTGGTATGAGCTGAAGCTCATCAAGCTGCTGCCTCAGTTCCTTAACACGCTCCCTGAGGAGCTGAACCTCGGTTCACCTGCATGCAGATGTGGATATCGGGGAGGCTGGACGGTTCCCAGGATTCCCACACCTCACATACGGAACAAAACACAGCCCCAGAACCATTCTCACTGCACTAACCGGGTCCTAACAAATGAGGACTGAAGAATAAAGAAGGAAAAGAAACTTATCACCCTGATATCGCCAAAGCCCAGTGAACCAATGGCACTCCAGCACTAGCCCACTCATACAACGGCCTCTCCATTTGTTCCTACCTTATTTTCGTTCACCTTTCTGAATGAAATTTGTTCACTGAGTGGGTACAACCAGGTCCAAAAACTGCCAAGAAGTGCTGTTTCTCTTAAGCTTCAGCCACATAGCGAAGTGAAATCATCTCTTCTTGTTGAGCTCTTCCTCAGTCATTGAGCACGGTATTGGCAGAACAGGAAGTATAGAATGCATGGCTTAATTTCCTGGCCTCGGTTAAAGCTTATTTGTTAATTCATTTATTGATTGATTCAGATACAATGTGGAATAGATTTCTGTATAGTTGGGGAATGAATGGTCACGGGAAAAGGCCAGAAGGTGGAGATGAGCCATGAGCTTATTTAATGCTGGAGCAGGCTCAATGGGCTAGATGGCTTACTCCTGCTTCTATTTTTATATTCATATGTAATAGGCGCTTCCTGACCTTTGAGCCATACCACTGAGCAACCTCTCGATTTTACCACAGTCTAATCATGGAAAAATTTACAATGAGCAACTAACCCATCAACCAGTTCACCTTTCGTCCAGAAGTAACCCGAGCAGCCACGGAAATCCGCATGATCATGGAGAGAAATTACAAACTCCTAACAGGCATTGGCAGGAAATGAACCTGGGTCGCCTGCACTGAAGACCTTTGTGCGAATCACTACACTGCTCTGTCACTTGTTGATATTTGTGTTGTGTTACGTACCCCGTAACTGGGTTAACAAACCAGCAGAACTGAAATGATACATTGGAGTCTGGTGGTACTGAAACTAAAGGTGTTTATTAGTAAACTAAGCAATACAGTATCGAAAATGCCAATATACATATAAAACAGGTTAGCAATGATAAATACAGAAGTGCAGGAATAATAATCAAAACCAAGCTCTATCAAAGTCTAGGGGTAAATGAATTGTCATAAGAGAATATAGAGTTCAGTTCAGTTCGTGCTGAGGTAGTTGTTGTTGTGTTGCAATGTTGGAGAGTGAGCGAGAGAGAGAGAGAGAGAGAGAGAGAGAGAGAGAGAGAGAGATGAGCAGCTGCAGCAGGCAAACCTTCCGTCGTCTTCTTGTTCCGTTGTACCGTTGCACTTACAGGCTTGCTCGTCAGCGACACTGCTGAATACACATTCCCACCTGTAAGGTCATTACCGAGTAGGACGTTCACACCATCCATCGGTAGTTCAGACCGCACCCCTATTTTGACTGGTCCAGATACCAGGTCACATTTCAGAAATATCTTGTGCAAAGGTACGGCCTCAGTCCCTTTTCCGATACCTTTTATCACATTTAACTCCCCAGTCTCGGTCTCAGCACCGAATTTCTAACACCTTCCTTTGGATCAATGACTGACCAGCCCCAGTATCTCTCCAGATCCGCACTGGAACTGGGGTTTCTCCCTCCCTCACAGATACCATCCCTTCTGAAATAAACTTCTCACGCCCCTCTTGAGCTCTACCTAACCTTGCCCTCCTCATCGGTCTGTTGACCGGCTCAATGCAACCAGTTGGGGTTGTCGTCTTTCTTTTCCTGTCTCCATCTTTGGAGCCATGCACTTAGATGCTATGTGACCAGCTTTCCCACAATTATAACACATAAAGCTGGCAAACTTCCTTCCAGCCTGCTTTTCCTCCTCCTTACCCTTTCCACTAGTTCCCGGCTTATTCTCTGACTTAGCCAGTGGGCTTTCTCTACCATCCCTACTACCCCTCTGGTAGCTCTTATTTGGGGACAATTTTATCTTATGGGTTAAGGTGTATTCATCTGCTAGCTTGGCAGACTCTGATATGGACTTATTCTTCTTCTCGTTCAGGTATGTCCGGATATTATCCGGAACACAACCTTTAAATTCTTCGATCAGGATCAACTCTTAGGTGGTAGAAATCCTCCTCCACCTCTTCTACAGCGCACCAGCTGTCATAGTACACACACTTCTCGTAGGCAAACTCTGTGAACGTCTGATTCCACTGCTTCCTTAAGTCCCCGAACTTTTGTCTACATGCTTCGGGTACCAGCTCATAGGCCTGAAGGATAGCCTGTTTTGCTTCCTCATAATCCTCTGCATCCTCCGCAGACAACGCCACATATGCTCGTTGAGCCCTCCCTTTAAGTAACTTTGTAACAACACAACCCATTTATCTCTAGGCCACTTCTGGTTCGTGGCCACTTTTTCAAAATGCAAAAAGTACCGATCAATGTCCGTCTCCTCAAACGGAGGTACCAACCTAATCTCCTGACTAACATTAAACTTTTCCCCACAGTCTGTCCCGCTATCCACGCATTGCCATTTCTCCCTCTCAAACTGTCGCAGTTTTTCTGCCTCCTATGCCTCCAACTTAATTCCCTCCAACCGCTTCTCTTCTAGACATAATTGGACCTCCCCTTTCCCTACAGGAAAGTGTTCTAACACCTCCAGCTTGAATATCTGCATCATGACATAATGTTCAGCTATCTTACGTTGTATCTCAGCCTTCGTCATCCCTTTCTTAACCTCCTTGAGTTCCGAAGTCTCCACCATTTCCCACAACTCAGACTTTTTAGCCTTCTTTAAACCCACAGGGTCCGGACTTAACAGAAACTCGTCAACAACCATTTCTGCTATCTGCCTTTCTGGTTTCTCACACAACCAGATCAGATAAGGGAATTCTACCCCGATTCACTGGCCCCCCCAAATTTTTATTAATCAAATCCCGGACGAGCCCCCAATTTGTCACGTACCCCGTAACTGGGTTAACAAACCAGCAGAAATGGAATGATACGTTGGAGTCTGGTGCTACTGAAACTAAAGGAGTTTATTAGTAAACTAAGCAATACAGTATTGAAAATGCCAATATACATATAAAACAGGTTAGCAATAATAAATACAGAAGCGCAGGAATAATAATCAAAACCAAGCTCTATCAAACTCTAGGGGTAAATGAATTGTCATAAGAGAATATAGAGTTCAGTTCAGTTCGTGCATAGCTGCTTGTTGTTGTGTTGCAATGTTGGAGAGAGAGAGAGAGAGAGAGAGAGAGAGAGAGAGAGAGAGAGAGAGAGAGAGAGAGAGAGAGAGAGAGAGAGAGAGAGAGAGAGAGAGTGCGAGCAAGAGATGAGCAGCTGCAGCAGGCAAACCTTCCGTCGTCTTCTTGTTCCATTGTACCGTTGGGGTCACTGGTGATGACCCTTCTGTTCCAGGCTAGATCGTTCTTCAGTGATGGACTCGTCACCCAAGCAAGGGCGGACACACACACAAGTCCCCACCGGTCTACCTTCATCCACCGTGCTCCAGACCGATTCTCCTGAACCGATCCTCCAGGCCCTCACCTTCCTGTGGGTGCACAACGCTCTTTCAGTGTCCACTGGTGTGTCTGAGGGTGTCTCCCCAGATCCATCTTTTATCCCCACTGACGGGGTATCAGCCATCTATCAACTCAACATGTCCATCAAACTAGGCCACTTCCTGCTGTCTCCTCAGGAATGTTAACGAGCAAAGAAGTGTCCTTGTAGCAAAAGGTAAATAATCAGTGAAGAAGCCAAAATACATAAATCATTCGTCTCTCTCTGTCTCCCTCATCTGTAGCAGATGCTTCTACCTCTGTTCTTCATCTCTCTCTCTCATTAGCAGCATAGTTCCCGGGGGGGCGGGGGTCAGCCCTGGACCCCATTTTCATCTGGTTTGTTCAGCACACATAACAGTTGTGACAAAAAAATGCAAGCTCTAAGTTAAGAGTTGAGTAGTGAATTGCCTAACTTGAGTTTGGAGGTAATAGGTCAGCATTATAACTCCATTAGGTAGAAAGCATTTTTGATCAGTTTTAGTTTGGGTAGCAGGTTGCAGATTGTCTCCATTTCTGCTCGTTGAGATGTAATGATATGCTGAGCCAAACTAATCACTCATTGGAGTGTTGTGTGATCTGTCTTACTGCAGCTAGAGTACAACACTGGGATAGTGTATGCCAGTATGCTCTCTTTTGCACACATGGATAAAAGTTGGCCAGCAATTTTGGGCAGATTAGCTCTCTTTAAGACCCTCTGGTGGTATTGTCACTGTTCTAAATTCATAGGAAAGTACAGCACAGAAACAGGCCCTCTGGCCTATCTAACTAATGCTGAGCTATTTAAACTGCTACTCCTATTGACCGATACCGGGAACAGAGCCTTCTATACTGTTATCATCTATATACCAATCCAAATTTCTCTTAAACATTGAACTTGAGCTTGCATGGACCACCTGAACTGGCAGCTTGTTCCACACTATCACAACCCGCTGAGTGAAGAAGTTACCCCTCGTGTTCTAATTAAATTTTGCACCTTTCAGCCTTAACCTAGGACTTTTAATTGTCCAACCACAGTGGGAAAAGTCTGCTTGCATTTAACCTATCCATATTCTTCATAATTTTGTATATCTCTATCAAATCTCCTCTCAGTCTTCTATGTTCCAAGGAATAAACTCCTAACCTATTCAAATTTTCCAGATACCACAGGACCTCCAGACCCAGTAACATCATAATAAATTTTCTCTGTATTTTTTCCTGTAGGAAAGTGATGGAATCTGCACACATTAGTCCAAATTAGACTTCACCAGTCTCTTATAGAACATCAACATATCATCCCATCTCTTGTACTCGCTACTTTGATTTATGAAGGCCAATGTGTCAAAATGCCTTCTTTACAACCATATCAACCTGTGACACCACCTTCAATGAATGATGGACCTATATTCCCTGATCCTTTTGTTCTACCGCACTCTTCAGAGCCCCACCATTCAATGTGTACAACCTACTCTGGCAATTGATATTTGTATTGAGACAATAAAATGCAAGCTCTAAATTAAGAGTTGAGTAGTGAATTGCCTAACGTGAGTCTGGAGGTAATAGGTCAGCATTTATAACTCCATTAGATAGAAAACATATTTACTCATTTTTGACCAGTTTTAATTTGGGTAGCAGGTTGCATTGACAAGTTGTCACAATAATTATAGGGATTATTTTTGGAAACGGCGAATCGTGGAGGCAAATGCGAAGGTTCACCATGTCCACTCTACGGGACTTTGGGATGGGCAAGAAAACTATTGAAGATAAAATCACTGAGGAAGCCCATTTCCTGATAAAAATGTTTGAATCCCATAAAGGTAAGTCCAAGTGAGTAAACATAAAAAGCATAGAACATAGAACATTATAGCATAGTGAAGGCCCTTCAGCCCAGGATATTGTGTTGTCCTTTTAACCTACTGTAAGATTATTAATCTAACCCTTCCCTCTGACATAGCCCTCCATTTTTTGATCATTCATGTGCCTATCTAGGAGTTTCTTAAATGTCTCTAATAAATCTGCCTCTACCAGCACTTTTCATGCACTCACCACTCTCTGTGGAATACTTACTAACATTTCCTCTGTACTTTCAAAGTAAATTTAGAGTCCAAGTACATATACATTATGTCACAAGTTAGTACCCCGAGAGTCATTTTCCTGCAGGCATTCACAATAGAACAATGAAAAACAATAGAATCAAAGAAAAACAACACTCAAACAAACACCGACCAACAACCAATGATGCTAATTGTGTAAATATGAACAGATAATAACAACTAGACAACAGGGTGACCTGTTGGGGCACACTTTGAGAGAAAGGCAGTGCAATCTGATGTGATGTGCTTTGGAAATTAATGAAGAAAAACTCAGTTTATTAAAGAAGAAAGAAGTGTAGCAGGACAAATACAGCTCCTCCTCATTTAACGAAGGGCACTTTTGATGACAGAATTTCTGGTTGATCTCCCACCCTTCCAGAATACTCTAACATTTTCATTTCTTTTCCCCCGGCTTAAAGCTACATACAGCTGATAATGCTGGAATACCTGATTCTCCAGATAAATCAACACATTCTCCATGGTTTGGCCTTGGGCCTTATGTATAGTCAAAGCAAAGCATGATTGTATTGGAAACTGGCTCCGCTGAAGAGGGACATCTTCCCCTTCTGATAAATTGAGAGTAATTCTTGGGATCATGACAATGTCTTTTTTGAATGCACCAATGTTTATTTTTGCTACGATGAGATGGCTGTGCAGTTCTTCCACCATCATTCATGTTCCATTGCAAAGCCTTGGTGGATCCAAGTTCCTCATTGAAATGATAGGAGATCCCCTCTGCAATTCCAGTTTATGTGGTGGCAATCCAGAGAGTTTGACTGAGTCAAGGAATTCTGTTGGCAAATGAGTGGCTTTAGCTACTTCGCTTATGGCATTGAAGGAACAGTATTCTTTCATGATTCCAGGGAAAAGTCTAATGCATGTGAAGTTTATTTTTTGCATCATCTCATTAAGAGGAAACAAGATAGAATTCATCGAGAACAGTTCTGCAGGATTGTCGAATGTCAGGTAGATGAAATCAATGCTTTCTTCCATAGTTTTTCTGGCAGAATCATATCTTCAGGTAATTCAATTTAATCGTTTTCATTTTTCTCAATTTTGTCTTCTCCAACATCCAATAAGAACTCAGAATATCGTTCTTCTCCCTCACTCAATCGCATGTTTCTCTTCAATTGAAACTGGATGAAGCTTCTCCATAAGTAGGAGTTTTTTTATGCATGAATTCTCCACATCAGCATCATTTCCGCGTTTCACAACTGCTAGAAGCTGACGGAAATCGTCACAGCAAATGGTTGAAATACCCCCAAAGGCCTCATTCTTGCCACATACGTCACCAAGAGTCCAGTCCATGGCTTCGAAGCTCTCCCGCCTTATCATGGGGCAGACAATAAGCTCATCCCAGACAATAAGCCTCGCATTTTGGAGTATTGGTGTTTTTATCAATGTTACAAAAGGCATCTTCATTGACTTTGAGAGATATTTTGAACTTTGAATGCGCTGTCTAACCACCAGGCATCAATGTTGCTGCAATACCTGATGATGCTACAGCAATAGCAACACCTCCATCTCCCCTAACTTTAGCGAGGATCAAGTTGATGATAAATGTCTTGCTTGTTCCTCCTGGTGCATCAATGAAAATCATTGAAGAGAGATTCCTTTCCAAGCAGTCGCACACATATTCATATACTTCTCTTTGCTCATTATTCAATAGGGGCTCCTTCTGTGAAACAAATTCCTGCTGTTCATCTCTGCTGTATTGCAGTTCACACAATAATTCCAGATTGCCAGCACTTTGAGTAATTGTACCATTTTTTGGTGTTCGCAAGTTAAATTCTTCAAGTGTTTTGCCCAAGTTCTCAAGTTTCTGTTGGAAATACAGAAGAGCTTGTCCATAATGCCTCTCATCGATCATGATATTAGAATCATTGATAGTTCTCCTCTCCATTTGTAAGAAATCTTCAGACATTGCACTCTTGAACCGGTTCCACAATTGCTGTGGATTGTTGATTTCAGTGTTGGTTAGCAAGACGACAAACAAATCTCTCACTGCCTGGGCATTCTTGTTCTCTCTGCTTCTTCCATAGTTTGTTGCCAATGATCATCAGTTTGCAACAATCCTCTCTCTCTGCAGACATCTTTGAATGATGGAAGGATATCTCCATCATGTGTTTTCAATGATTCGAAAGATACTGGTCCTTTTATGTGATGAAGAAGAACTCTCAAATAGTAGAGGTCACCACGTCATGGAGAAACAGTATACACTCGACCCAGAACATTTGCTTCAAAAATCCCGGAGTACTCCTCCACTCTTTTCCCCATTCTCCTTCTTTCCCATCTCTTATTAGTCCAAGTGTGGAATCTGGGAAGATCCGCATAGTACAGGGTTCTTGCAAATGGATCGCGAGTGCAAAGATCCATGAATTCCGTTAAACTGGTTCTTGCCATATCATTATTCAGTTGCACAGCAGCATTATCTCGAAAGAATACTTGATGCTGTTGGGGAAGGTGCATTTCAAGGCGAACAACAGCTGGTTCCCTCTTGTGAATTGGAAATCCAAGTATCGAACAGACAGCTTCAGAGGGCCCAATATATATGCCTGTCAAATACTGTGTGACTTCGTCTTTATTCACTCCAAAAATTGCCCGATCACTGTGTCGCTGCTGTGAGCATCGTCAGGCGCTGCCGAGGCTGGCTGTGCGCATGCGTCGTGGTGTCATGTCGCAGTTTCCATGAAAGGTGGGATTGGCTCAGGTTGTTGCATTCTGTAAATTAGCGCATTTTAAGTCGATCTAGCCTGAAATAGTGCCGCTGTAATGCACCATTTGTGCTAATTGGAGGCAACAAACAGACAAACAGTTTGTTTGTCAAACTATACAGTATAGCATACAGTATACAGGTACTATATATACTACCTATATATAGTATACAGTATATAGGTAGATAGATAAATTACCCCAACTGGAAAAGTAGCAGCAATGATAGTATTCATGACTATTGGTGTATAAAAAATTTGCTTGTATTCATCCTTAACTACTGATATATATCAATAATTTTCTTAAATATCCTGAAAAAAGTGTCCAAATTTTGGAAAGAAGGTAAAGCATATCGCTTGCCTAAAAGAGAAATCACAACTGATGCCCTATTATCAAAATATCATCCTATTAATTGTTTATAAACAATATATAAAATTGTAACGTCGTGCATCTTGCAAATGATCACGACAAACTTATAACCGCAGTAAACTCAGAGAAGAGCAGAAAGGGTGCCATAAGGGTGTGAAAGGATGTGAAGAACAACTGATCATGAATTCTATAAATCTAATTCAACCTAGAGAAAAGCAGAAATTTTTTCATCATTTTATAATCTATATACTACTAAAACTCTCGTCCTCTGTTTGACTGTTTTGCGACCTCCAATTAGCGGAAATGGTGCATTACAGCGGCACTTTTTTTTGCTAAATCGACTTAAAATGCGCTAACTTACAGAATGCAGGCAAAGTTCAGCGTTACATATTCGTATAAAATTGCTCATTCGCCAAAATCAATAGCCCCGCTTTCACCTGAGAGCCGATCCACCATCATGGATATCGGGACGCGACACCACGACGCATGTGCACGGCCAGCCTCAGCAGCGACACCAAGCGGAGCAAAAGGGCAGGACTGGGCAGCTCTATTTCGATTCTCTCAAAGGGTGCCCCAACGCATCACTCCGTTGTCTAGTAATTACCAAAAATGATTTAATTCAGTCTCACTCATGGTTAATAGAAATACTTATATATATAAACTACACCCAATACTTGTGAAATTCCTTCAACATCTGATGAAACGTTGTTGTACAATAACCCCCATGTCTATTAACAATCAAAAATAAAACAACCGTCCTATTAAAATTACCAAGGCATTTCCAGGCCGACTCTCTAAGCCCCCGATGTTTTTGTTCAGCTTTAAACCTGCCCTCTAATTTTCAGAAGTGGAGGAAAATCGGGTATCAAGTCAGTGACAACTAAATGAATGCCTGGATCAGAGTTGGAGCCCTCTCCCCAGAAGCTCTGGGTTCCTTGTGGCAATACAAGATGAAGTGGTTACCAGAAAAATTATTATGTAATTGATGGATATATCCATTTAAAACCCAAACAACTTACAGAAATCAAAAAGGAAAAAAAAACAGATATATGCTGAATTAAAAGAGGAAATTGAAATACTATTTGGGGTACATAATAAAGAGTCCAGCGGTATTCTGCATTGTCAGTAACTTGTCAATGATCTGTGTTTCTGCAGGCCAAGAATTCAATCCAACCATTCAGTTAAATGCTGCTGTGGCCAATATCATCTGTTCCATAGTTTTTGGTGATAGATTTGATTATGAAGACAAGACATTCATTGCTTTGGTAAAGAGAGTGAATGAAAACTTTCAGCTTGCTGGTTCTCCTGTGGTTCAGGTAAATCTCATCATTCACCAGAATTGTAAATATACACTCCAGGTGATACACCTGTACACCTGCTCGTTAATGCAAATATTTGATCCGCCAATCAGGTGGCAGTAACTCAATGCATGGGGGCATGCTGACATGACCAAAAGGTTCAGTTGTCGTTCAGACCAAGTATCAGAAAGGGGAGGAAATGTGATCTGGACCATGGAATAAGACCATAAGATGCAGGAACAGAATTGGGCCACTTTCTTGCCTGTTCTTGTAATGTATCTAAGTCCTTCTGCAGCCTTCCTGTTTCCTCAACACTGCCTGCCCCTCCACAAATCTCTGTACCATCTGAAAACTTGGCTACAAAGCCACCTATTCCATTGTCTAAATGACTGATATACCGTATAAAAAGAAGCAGTCCCAACACCGACCCCTGTGGAACACCATTAGTCACTGGCAACCAACCAGAATAGGAACGTTTGATTCCCACTCGCTAACTCCAACCAATCAGCCAATACTCTCACCATGCTCGTAACTTTTCAGAAACACAGCATGGGCTCTTAACTTGGTAAGCAGCTTCATGTGGCACCTTGTCAAAGACCATCTGAAAATCCACAATCTCTACCACTACCTCTTTCAGAACCCTCGGGTGCAGTTCATCTGGTGTGGGTGTCTTTTGCACCTTTGGGTCTTTCAGCTTTTTGAGCAACTTCTCCCTTTGTAATAGTAACTGCACTCACTTCTCTTCCCTCACACCCTTCAACACCTGGCACATGCTAGTGTCCTCCATAGCGAAGACAGATGCAAAATACTCATTTAGTTCATTTGCCATCTCTTTGTACATCGTTAATTTCTTTAGCCTCATTTTCTTGTGGTCCTAGATCCTCTGTCATCTTTCTTTTATCTTTTATATACTTGAAGAAGCTTTTTTCTATCCACCTCGATTGTGTTTGCTAGCATATTTTATTGTTTCTCTCCTAATTAATCTTTGAGCTGCTTTCTGTAGCTTTTCAATCCTCTATCTTCCTGCTAATTTTTACTTTGTTGCATTCCCTCTCTTTCCTTTTGCAATGGCTTTCACTTCCCTTGTCACCCACGGCTGTACTATTTTCCCATTTGAGTATTTCTTTGTGTTTGGAATAAATCTGTCCTGCACCTTCCTCATTTTTCCAGAAACTCAAGCCATTGTTGTTCTGCTGTCATCCCTGCCAGCATCTCCTTCCAATTTACTATGGTCATTGGTATTGATTGTTGGTGCCAGATGGAATGGGTTCTGCGTCTCAGAAACTTCTGATCTGCTGGAACTTTCATGCTCAACAGTCTCTGGAGTTTACAGAGAATGGTGCAAAATCAAAAACAAAAAATACATCCAGTTCTGTGTGCAAAAATACAGCAGTTCTGTGTGCGAAAATGCCTTATTAAAGAGAGAGGTCAGATGAGAATGTCCAGGCCAGTTCAAGCTGACCGGAAGGTGACAGTAACTCAAAATGGTGCATCACAACCACGGATTGGGCAACACACAAATACAGCAGATGCGCCGGTATATGCACGTGTCAGCAAACTACCATTTCATTGTGATTTAACTCCATTCTTTTTGGTCATAGCGCTTGGCTTGACTTGAGCGAATCACAGCAACAAATCGCTGCCTGCTTGCATTCAGCCTTGCCTGACAAATTAGATTGTCGAGTCAATTGACTCTGAAGACGAGTAATATTCGTTTTATATTTAGTTATTCCTTTCAGCCACAGTGTTGCCTTCATTTTCCATCTCAGAGTTTTAGTTCTTATTTCGAAGAGGGTCAATCTTCTAGATGGAAGCCCTGTCAGCCTGTTCAATGCTTTACGGAAGAGAGGATTCTCGCAGCCCAGTCATTCTGACATTTCGTGACAGAGTTAAGCAGGGTTTTGACCTTCTAGTATGGGTCCAGTATGGTCAGTGTGTTGACATGGCAAGAAAACAATATTCAATGATTGCAAAGAATAAATAATTACATGAAATATAAATTTAGAGGTTCAAGTAAAGATATCGAATAAAATGTGCAGAAATCCATAAATAACAGCATATATTTACAATGCAAACAAAATTATAAAAGTGGTTTTAAGTGTTTACAATACATTAAGACGGGAGAGGAGTGGGGGTTAATAGAGCAAGGTATGGGTTCCAACTAGAATGGTTGATCAGATTAACTGCCTGAGGTATAAACTTTAAAGGTGGTGTGAAAATTTTGATAATGATCTGCTGAGCCACACTAATCAGTCATTGGAGTGTTGTGTGATCTGTCTTACTGCAGCTAGAGTACAACACTGTGACATTGTCTGCCAGTATGCTCTCTTTTGCACACTTGGATAAAAGTTGGCAGAAATTTTGGGCAGATTAGCTCTCCTTAAGACCCTCTGGTGGTATTATCACGGTTCTAAAGTCATAGTAAAGTATGATGCAGAAACAGGCCCTTTGGCCCATCAAGCTAATGTTGAGCTATTTAAACTGCTACTCCCTCCTATTGACCTGTACTGGGATCATAGTCCTCCATACTGCAAACATCCATATACCAATCTAAACTTCTCTTAAACATTGATCTTGAGTTCGCATGGACCACCTGCACTGGCAGTTTGTTCCACACTATCATGATCCTCTGAGTGAAGAAGTTTCCCCTCATGTTTCAATTAAACTTTTCACTTCTCAGCCTTAACCCAGGACTTATAATTCTCCCATCCAACCACAGTGGTAAAAGTCTGCTTGCATTTAACCTATCTATTCCCCTCATAATTTTGTATATCTCTATCAAATCTCTTCTCAATCTTCTACGTTCCAAGGAATAAACCATATAACCATAACTATATAACAATTACAGCACAGAAACAGGCCATCTCGGCCCTTCTAGTCCATGCTGAATGCTTTCTCTCACCTAGTCCCACTGACCCGCAGTCAGCCCATAACCCTGCATTCCTTTCCTGTCCATATACCTATCCAATTTTACTTTAAATGACAATACTGAACCTGCCTATCCTTCTCCATAATTGTATTGAAACTAATGGCATCGTGATCACTGGACCCAAAGTGCTCCCCAACACATACCTCCGTCACCTGACCTATTTCATTCCCTAACAGAAGATCCAACACTGCCCTTTCTCTAGTCGGTATCTCTATGTATTGCTGCAAAAAACTATCCTGCACACATTTTACAACCTCCAAACCAACCATCCCTTTTACAGTATGTGCTTCCCAGTCTATGTGTGGAAAATTAAAATCCCCCACAATCACAACACTATGCTTACTACAAATATCTGCTATCTCCTTGCAAATTTGCTCCTCCAATTCTCGCTCCCCATTAGGTGGTCTATAATACACCCCTATAAATGTTACTACAGCTTTCCCATTCCTCAATTCCACCCAAATAGTCTCCCTAGACGAGCCCTCTAATCTATCCTGCCAGAGCACCGCTGTAATATTTTCTCTGACAATCAATGCAACACCTCCCCCTCTTGTCCCTCCATTTCTATCACACCTGAAGCAGGAATATTTAGTTGCCAATCACACCCCTCCTGCAACCATGTTTCACTAATAGCTACAACATCATATTTCCAGGTATCAATCCATGCTCTAAGCTAATCCACCTTTCTTACAATGCTCCTAGCATTAAAATAAATGCATTTAAGAAATTCTCTACCTCTTCCTCTCTGTTTATCTCTAACAGTACAAAGAACTTTACTGTCTTCTTTTTCTTCCTTCTCCCATACATCTGTTCCTACACTCTGGTTCCCCTCCCCCCTCATATCTAGTTTAAATCCACTGGAGCCTCTCGAGCAAACCTACCTGCAAGAATATTTGTCCCCCTCCAGTTCAGATGTAAACCACCTTTGCTGGAAAACTGCCCAATTATCTATAAATCTGAAGCCCTCCCTCCTGCACCATGTCTTCAGCCACATGTTGATCTGCACTAGCTTACTAGTGCTCCGAGACCCCGAGACTCAGGACCCCGAGACCCAGTAATGACCTTATAACTTTCCTCTGTATTTTTTCCTGTAGGAAAGTGACAAAAACTGCACACAATACTCACCAGTGTCTTATACAACATCAACATATCATCCCACCTCCTCTACTCAATACTTTGATTTATGAAGGCCAGAGTGCCAAAAAGCTTTCTTTACAACCATATCAACCTGTGACACCACCTTCAATGAATGATGGACCTATATTCCCTGATCCTTTTGTTCTACCACATTCTTCAGAGCCCCACCATTCACTGTGTATGACCTACTCTGGTTAGTCCTCCCAAAGTGCAACTCCTCACACTTGTCTGCATTCCATTCCGTCTGCCATTTTTCAGCCTATTTTTGTAGTTGGTCCAGATCCCGCTGCATGACATGATAGTCTTCCTTGCTGTGGACTGTGCCCTCTCTACTATCGTGGTTGTTTTGACAGATTAAGAAAGTTTCTCAGTGATGTTAATCCACAAAAACGTGAAGCTGGAATCCCTTTTCGCTACCTCACCATTTATGAATAACAGGGCTTGTTTGGTCAGGACATCTTGCCTTCCTGAAGTCAATTATCATATTTTGTTTTCTTGATGTTGAGTGCTAGGTTCTGGTTCCTGCACCAATCAGACAGAGTTTCGGCACCTCCTCCCGATTTGTTCTTTCTTGGGTTTAGTGTCGTCTACAAATGTGATGATTGAGTTTGTAACATGAGCAAGAGGGCAGGTATAGATGCAGTGAGAATACTCAATTGTGTTCAGAACATACCTCTGTGGGACACCGGTGTTCAGGTTTGGGGGGTTGTGAGTCGGGTTAATGCACACTTGACTTGGTTCACCATCTGGGAACAAATAAGATGTTCAAGATCTCATTGAAGGTTGATGTGCCAAGACCTTGACTGTGGAGCTTGACAGCACTTGTTTGGTAGTGTTTTAATAAAGACAGAGCTGCAATTAATGAAAAACATCCTGACGTAGCTGTCTTTGTGATCTCGGTGTTCCATGACGGTGTGGAGGGCGACAGAAATGGCACCTTCAGTTGATCTATTCACCTTGTAGGCAAACTGATGCTGGTCCAAGGTAACCAGCATGACATCCTTGATATGGGACATGACCAATTGTCCCAAGCACTTGGCAGCTATGGGAGTGAGTGCCACAGGTCTGTAGTTATTAGGACATATTGCTGCTGATGTCCTGAGGATTGGAATAACAGTGGCTGCTTTGAAGCATTCTAGAACCATACCTGGGATAGAGAGAGGTTGTAAACACCCATCAGGACTTCCTTGTATTTCAGAACAAATATATTGATAGCAATGTTTTTACGTTACAGCTTTATAATGCATTTCCCATACTGGGATTTCTACCTGGTTCACACAAGAAAATGCTGAAAAATCGAAACTTAAATTGTGGGTTTGTAAAAAACTTTGTAACCAAGAACTACCAGACACTGGATGCAAATGATCCAAGGAGCTTTATTGATGCGTTCACATTAAAACAGCAGCAGGTACGCTCCCAAATGGCTCACAGTTTGCATGCTACCATCTTTATAGAAATCCAGATTTATTTAAGTACCTGGAATTTAATCCCTCAGTAACCACGGTAAGATTTGCACACCTGTCTCTGGTTCATTGAAATCACAGTCGAATATGCTGTGCAGAATTGGACTGTTACAATGTTATAACAACTGTAATGTGCTTCATTGACAACAAGTGACATTTATTTCTGATGACACTCTAGAACTCTTTTTTCCCTTCCAGAGATATTGGTTGGGATTTAAACACCTACCTCTGGTTCAGTGCTTTGTTCAGCATGAATTAGCCATTAATTTTACATGATGATTGTAATATATTTCATTGATGCTCTTAGAGGGTCAAGAGAGATTCATCCAAAAGAAGAAGTATTCCAAAGGGAGGATGAGGCAACCACGGCTGACAAGAGAGGTCAAAGATAAAATAAAAGCAAAAGAAAGGGCAAAAGGTAGTGGGAACTTAGAGGATTAGGAACATTGTAAAAACCATCAGAAGGTAACTATAAAAGCAATAAGGAGAGAGAAGATGAAATATGAGGTAAGTTAGCCTTAAATAATAATAACAGATAAACAGTGGAAATATAACAATGGATAGCAAAAGCTTTTTCAGACATATTACAAGTGAAAGAGAGGTTAGGTTTGATACTGGACCATTGGAAAATTATGCTTGCTATGTGGCAATGGGAGGCAAAGCAATGTTGGATGAACTCAATCAGTATTTTGCATCAGTCTTCTCTATTAAAGACACCAGCTGCATGCTACAAATTGGAAAGTGTGGGGTAGAGTGAAGCAGGGAGATGGTGCTTGGGAAGCTGAAAGGCTTGAAGGTAGATAAGTCATCTGGACCTGATGGATTGCACCCTCAGGTTTGAAAGAGATAGCTGAAGAGTTTATGGAGGCATTATGAATGACCTTTCAAGAATCACTTGATTCTGGAATGGTTCCAGATGATTGGAAAATTGCAAAAACTATTTCATTATTTAAGAAGTGAGGGAGGCAGAAGACAGAAAATTATAGACTAGTCAACTTGACTTCAGAGGTTGGGAAGATGTTGGAGTCCATTATTAGCGATGAGGATTTGGTGCACTTGGAGGTTTACTGGAGCGGTTGGAAGTGGTTTAAACTAATATGGCAGGGTGATGGAGACCAATATGATAGAGCTAAGGATGAGCCAGCAGGGTTAAAAGTAGCTGATGGATGTAACATGAAAGTAAGGAAGAACAAGCCAATGATTGGGTACAAATGCAGACAGAGCAAAGAGTTAAATTGTACCCAGAGGCAAAATGCAAAAGGGCAAGGAATGCAGGGCTGGAGGTGCTGTATTTAAAGGCCAATAGCATTCAGAATAAGGTGGATGAACTCATGGTGTGATTAGAGATTGGTTGGTACGACATTGTGGGCATCACGGTGTCATGGCAGAAGGAAGGCCATATTTGCCATCTTAACATCAAAGGATATACATTGTATCCATAGGATAGGCAGGAAGCTATGGGCAGTGGAGAAGCTCTGTTGGTAAGAGATGGAATTCCATCTTTAGAAAGAGGAGACATATGGTCAGACAATGTTGAATTTTTGTGGGTGGAGTTAAGAAATCACAAGGGTTAAAAAAAACCATTATGGACATCACATATAGGCCTCCAAAAAGTACCCAGGATATGAGGTTGAGATTGCAAAGAGAGCTGGAAAAGGCATGGAATAAAGGTAATGACACAACTTCAATTGGAGATGTCAATACGCAAGGGGATTGGGAAAATTAGGTTGGTGGTGGATCACAAGAAAGGGTATTTATTGAATGTCTGCGAGATGGTTATTTAGAGCAACTTGTGCTTGAGCCTACTTGTGGAAAGGCTATCTTAGATTGGGTGTTGTGTAATAACTGAGATTTTCTTAGGGAAGTTAATGTAAAGGAACCCTTAGGAAGCAGTGATCATAATACAATTGAATTCATACTGCAATTTGAAGGAGTCAAATAAGTCACACGTATGAGTATCACAGTGGAATAAAGGGAATTACAGAGGCATGAGAGAGGAGCCTACCCAGGTGTATTGGAGGAGGATACTGGCAGGGATGGTGGCAGAGAAGAGATGGTGGAAGTTTTTGGGAACAGTTCACAAGGCACAGGGGATAGATATGTCCCTCAGAAGAATTTGTTCTCAAATGGCAGAGGTGGCCAACCGTGCCTGACAAGGGAAGTTATGGACTGCATAAAAGCCATGCAAAAGTGAGTGGGAAGCTTTTAAAATCCAACAAAAGGCAACTAAAAAATCACTATGAAAGGAAAAGATGAAATATAAGGGCAGAGTTGCAATAATCTAAAGCAGAATATCAAACGTTTTTTCAGTTTTATATAGAGTAATAGGTAGGTGAGAGTTGGTATTGGACCACTGGAAGATTGCAATGTCACTGCACACTTTTAGAAGGGAGGACAGCAAAAGAAAGGTAATTATAGGCCAGTTAGCCTGACTTCAGTGGTTGGGAAAGTGTTGGAGACTAATATTAAGGATGAGATTTTGGGGTACATGGAGACTAATGATAAAATAAGTGAAAGTTAGCATGGTTTCCATGAAAGGAACTCTTGCCTGACAAATCTGTTAGAGTTCTTTGAGGAAGTAACAAGCAGGGAGGACAAAGGAGAGGCAGTGCATGTCATTCACTTGGATTTTCTGAAGACATTTGATAAGGTGGCACATTTGAGAATGTGTAACAGGATAAAATCCTATGATGTTACAGGAAAGATACTAGCCTGAATAGGAGAATAGCTGACAGGCAGGAGGAAGCCAGTGGGAATAAAAAGGGCCTTTTCTGGTTGACTGCCAGTGACTAATGACTGGTGTTCCTCAAGGGGTCGGTATTGGACAATTCCTCTCAAACTTTTTATCAGTGATTCACATAATGGAATCGATGGCTTTGTGGCAAAGTTTGTGGATGATACAAAGATAGGTGGAGGGGGAGATTGTGCTGAGGAAGCAATGCAATTTCAGCAGGACTTAAACAAATTGAAAGAATGGGCAAAAAAAAGCATTGGGAAATGTATGAACATAAACATAGAATATATAAATTTACAGCACATTACAGGCCCTTCGGCCCACAATGTTGTGCCGACCACGTAATGTTCTATAGAGACTGCCTAGCATTTCCCTAGTTCATAGCCCTCTATTTTTCTAAGCTCCAGGTACCTATCTCAAAGGTTCTTAAATGACCCTAATGTTTTCGCTTCCATCGCCGCTGCCGGCAGTACATTCCATCCACCCACCACTCTCTGTGTGAAAATCTTACCCCTGACAACCCATCGGTTTCTATTTCCTTTTTTTGTAATTTATTTTTTTATTGAAGTTCATCATCAAACAAACATTTTGGTAAGATGTATATTAGACATTGTACATATATATCATATAATCAGATATATATCACAAATCTCCACAAAGTATTTATCTGAGGTATACACTTATAGAAAAGAGTGGAAAGAAAAAAACAAGCAAAGGGAAATAACTATGTACAAGTAGGGAGTGATTTTTTTTTTACAACAGATTCATTGCTTTGTGAGAATAAAATCAGGCCTATGAGGCATTATGTAGTTAAACCATTTTTCCCAGTATGAATCAAATTGTTCCAGCTTATGATTAGCAGATGTTGTTATCTTCTCCATTTTGTAAATGTCCATTGTAATTTCCATCTATGTATTTAAAGTTGGGCTCTCCTGTGATAACCATTTCCTAGTAAGAGTCTTTTTACCAGCCACCAACAGTATGTTCATTAAATATTTATTTCTTTTCAACCATTCTTGAGGGATATATCCAAAATATATGGTCTTACTCTCTAAGGGTATTTCACTTTTAAAGATGGCTTGTAGGGCATTGTGTATCCCCCTCCAATAGTTTTTGATAACAGAGCAGTCCCAAAAAATATGATGTTACGAACCCCGTAACTGGGTTACTTACCAGCAAAGACAGAGACGTCTGTTGGAGTCTGATGATACTATTTTTAACAGTATTTATTAGTAAAAATACACAAAAATAATATCAATCAAATATACAGATAATATACGTCGTCAATACTAAACCTAAAAGTGCGGGTATAATAATAATCAATAAGAAATAAGCTCTGTCGTTGTCTAGGGGATAATGAATTGTCCGATGAAAATATAAAGTTCATTTCAGTTCACACAGGCTGCCGTTGTTTGTTTGTCGCTGTGTTGCAATTGTTGGGGAGAGAGAGAGAAAGAGAAAAACTTGCCGACTTTCCTTTATGATTTTGATCCGTCGGTGTCTCGTTGTTGTGGCTGTTCAAGTGTGACCTCTCCTTTAGCTAAACCGTTCTTCCGTGATGAGCCCGCCACCCAGGCAAGGGAGGACACACACGAGCTCTCACCGGCTTCGCTATAAAACACTGTCACTGGATTTCTAGCGTTTCTCCTGGTGTGTCTAAAGGGGTGTTCCCCAGACCCATCTTTTATTCTCACTCACGGGGTCTCAGATGCCAATCAGGTTGGGATGATGCAATCCCTCAACCAGACCACTCTGGTTGTACCCTGAGGGGTTTCAATGAATAGTACAGCACTCAATACACAATTCCTTCTCCAAGAGACAATAGCAGTAAACAGTGGCTCCGTTCCGCTTATGTCAGGAGACATTCCAAACCTTGTGTATTCTGCGTTGTCTATGGCAACTGCCTTTGCTGTGATCCTGCGTCTCTCTCTCTCTCTCATTATTGACATGATGTGTATCTCTCTCATTTCCTGGGTCTCAGACCCGAAATAATAGCGATCTTGCGATTCTCAAAAAGGAGGGGGCGACTTTGCACCCTTCGGCCCCTCAGAGTTACTCCACAATCGTAACAATGATAATGATTTGCATTTTGATTTCCACAATTTCTCCAGCAAACAGGGAGGTTACTATCATAATGGGATTTCTGAGAGGGTGTAATAAAATATCTTATCAAGTTTTTCCATCCAAACTCCCTCCATTTCTGTGAACTGGTACACTTCCATTGATATCTCCATATTGTTGTCCATTCTTCCTCAGATATAATTATCCCTCCTTCCTTCTCCCATTTTGTTTTACTATATGAAGTCGAATGTGTTTTAAGATTTGACAACCCCTTATACATGCTTGAAATTATTCTACTACCATTATCTGAATTATATGCTTTTCTAAAGAGCTCTATCAAGCATGCATTTGCCTTGGTTACATTTTTAAACATCTTATTAACATATTGTCGCATCTGTAAATACCGATAAAAATCTTGTTATTCTTATAAGTGTTTCTCTTTAAGCATTTCAAAACTGAACCGTGTTCCTTCTTTCATTATGTTGCAAAGAACTGTTATTCCTTTAGCTGTCCAGTCCTTAAATCTAGCATCCAGTTTATTTGGTGTAAAATCCGAGTCATATGCACACCATTTAAGAATTGCAATATCTCCCTCTACATTATATTCTTTTATAGTAGTTTTCCATATTTTAAGAGTCAATTTTACCCATGGGTTAGCAATAGTATTTATGTACCTTCACAGGTTGTTATCAACCAAAATTGCTTGTATGGGGATGGGAAGTACCCGCTCCTCAATGTTTTTCCATTGAGCGTCATATGATGGGTTGCACCAACATATCACAGCTCTCAACTGTGCTGCAAAATAATAATCTCTAAGAGAAGGAAGGCCCCATCCCACCTTTTCCTTTGCTAATTGCAAAGTTTTGAGATGAACTCTAGGCCTTTTACCCTGCCAAATATACCTTGATAACATCTTGTTCCATTCATTGAATTGATTTTGATTCATCTCTATTGGTAGGATCTGAAAGAGATATAACAGACTGGGCAGTATACTCATTTTAATAGACTCAATCCTTGAACTGAGACTGAAAAAAGGAATCAGGTTCCATCTTGCCACATCTTCCTTAATTTTTTAATATAAAGGCTGATAATTACATTCTGATAATTTTGCCAAATCTTTTGGCATAATGATGCCAAAATATTTGTAAGACTCTGTGTGCCATGCCCAGGGGTATCGACTTACAATTTCTCTTGGTGAGCTATAGTAATATGAAAGTAATTGGGTTTTATCTATGTCGATCTTGTATCCTGATAATTGACCATATTGTTCAAAGGATTGCATCAGTTTAGGTAAAGAGTATGTTGTTTGCCCTAGATAGATCAAAATGTCATCCGCATAACAAGCAAATTTATGCTCTGCCCCTTTAATAGTAATTCCCCTGATATCTTCATTTTGTCTGATGTATTGAGCTAATGGTTCCAGACACAATGCGAAGAGTAACGGTGACCATGCACAATCCTGTCTCGTGCCCCTTTCTAGGGTAGGACTATTTGATAAATATCCATTGATTTTAATCTTAGCAGTAGGATTGTCATATAGTGTCTGTATAGTTTTAATAATTGTGTCTTGGAAACCAAATCTATGTAAAACTCTGTAAAGTAAATTCCAATTAACCGAATCAAATGCTTTTTCAGCATCCACGCTCATCACTATTGCTTCGATTTTATTTTTTTTGTATAGGATCCATAATTTGAAGTGTCCTTCATATATTGTCTTGTGTCTGGCATTGTTGTAGAAAACCTGTCTGATCGTTATGTATCAGTATGGGTAGAAACTCCTCCAATCATTTGGCCATGATGGAAGTAAATAACCTATAATCTACATTAAGAACGGATATTGGTCTAAATGACCTGTATTCCATTTTATTCTCGCCTTCTTTCGGTATAGCTGAGATTATCGCTTCCTTCCAACTGGGTGGGATTTGTGCCTTCTTTAGAGCCCAGTTCAGTGTGGGGAGTAAAACAGGAATTAACTGATTTTTTAATTCTTTGTACCACTCTGCCGTATACCCATCTGATCCTGGTGACTTGCTTAATTTAAGCCTACTAATTGCAGCTTTTAATTCCACTTCAGTTATGTCAGCAGTCATCATTCTATTTTGTTCTTCGCTTACAGTGGGTGACTCTAGAGAATTCAAGAAGGTATCAATTTGGGTTATGCTTCCCCCTGGAACTTTGGAATATAGAGTTTTGTAAAACACTTCAAAAGCTTCTTGAATTTTACTTAGCTTATTTTTTATCATTTTCGTTCTTGGGTCCCTAATTCTATGAATTGTATTTTCTGCTATCTTTTTTTTTTCAGTTTCCACACCAGTATTTTCATAAATTTCGATCCACTTTCATAATGTCTCTGTTTCAGAAACATTAAATTTTTCCTGGTTTCTTGCATAGCCAAACTGTTAATTTCATTCCTAATCCTTTTAATTTCCCCTAATGTATCCTGTGCCAAATTCAATTTGTGTTTTTTCTCTAGTTCCTTCAGCCTATTTTGTAATTCCTCTAATATTTTATTCCTTATTCTTATATGAAGATATCACTATAATTTTCGCTCTGAAGACTGCCTTCAGAGTATCCCATAAAATGGGAGGTGAAACCTCTCCATTATCATTAAATTCTAAGTGGAGACCAATTTCTTTTTTAATTTGTTCCTTAAAGTACGGATCATTGAGTAGACTTGAATTTAGTTTCCAAATAGTATTCTTTGGTTGTAGGTCAAGATCAACAGATAAATATATAGGTGCATGGTCACTTACATCTATTGTCCCAATTCCACAAGTGTTTATTTTGTCTTTGTCTTTTCCAAGTGTTATGAAATAGTCTATTCTTGTATATACAGAATGGGAAGTAGATTAATGAGTGTAATCCCTTCTGTCGGGGAAAAGCTCCCTACATATATCAATTACAACAACATCCTCAAAAAGTGTATTAACTTTCTTATGTAAAGATTTTGTTTCATAGGTTTTTCTATTGGAAGAGTCTAAGTTTGGTTGTAATTGTAAATTTAAGTCTCCCCCACATATCAGGAGACCTTCTGTTTCCGTTACCATAATATCAGTAATTTTCTGAAAGAAACCAATATCACTTCCCGGGGGTGCATATATATTCAATAGAGTAACTGAATTGCCATCTGTATTCCCCCTTACCAGAATATATCTGTCCTCTTTATCTTCCATTTTGAATACCTTTTCAAAATTTAGCTTACTTGAGATAAGAATAGCAACTCCTCTCTTATATCCCGATTTATATGAGGAGAAAAACAAATTAGTGAAGCCCATTCTCTTTAGTTTTTTATGCTCATTATCACTTAAATGAGCTTCCTGCAAATATACTACATGGGCTTGTTCTTTTTTTCATTTTGGATAAAATTCTATTACGTTTAATTGGATTTAATAGCCCTTTGACATTAAAAGAAATGAATGTTACCTTGTCCTTAGCCATCTGTATTTATCTGTCAATGTATCATTGAAATTAGAATAAAACTTAATCGATCTACTCCCTGAACAAATAAGAACCAGGAAACGCAAATAATAACACAAATGGCAACAAATGTGTGAATCCAAGGCTGAGGTCTCTAGTAAATGACCCTGCGTTGAGCTAGAGGAAATGTTTAGATGTGGGGGATAACCCCTCCTACTTGTGAGTTGAGGGTCCCCATTGCGGTATTCATAAAAGTCAGTGAACAAATCCATTACACAGAAAAGATTTCCCTGTGTACTCCTACTATATATACATATATATATATATATATATATATATATGCACACACACCCACCCACCCACACACATATATATTACATACATACACATATATGCATACATATATATATATTCTCATTTTGGTGGGGATAAAGGAGTAAGTGAGCGAATAAAGAATAACAACTAAGTAATAAAAATTCACATTATAATAAGTATTTCTCGAGATAGGTATATCACCATCTACTTTTGCTTCCGTTTAGCTTCTCAACATTTTTAAAGTTAGCCAAACCTTATGGCTCTTCTGAAGGGGGTGAGGACTGTCCTTGGGAAACTCCTGGTCTCTTCCTGATGTACTTCTCTCGGCCTCCTCCCGTCTCCTGCCTTCTCAATTCTCACACTATTTCCCAAGTGGAGCGGGATAATTCCTCCGCCAGGGTTTGGTCACGCTGACGGACAACCCTCTGGCCTTCATTTCTGTAGTCACCTCTTCCACTGTCTGGTACAACCACGTCCCGTCGTCATAAAACACTCAAAGTTTAGCAGGGTACGGAGTTTGAAATCTAATCTAATCTAATCTAATCTTTTTTTGCTTTAGTACTCGCTTTCCTTCAGAGTATTCTTTGTGTTTCTGCAGGACCGCGGGGGCGGGGGGGGGGGGGGTAATCTAAATATATTACTTTATCGTTTAAAAATGCTTTCTTCTTACCCCAGGCCCTTTGTAGAATCTTCGCCTTTGTGCTGTACCCGAAGGAATTTAACTATTATTGAACGTGACTTATCCCGGACAGGTTTCGGGACTAGTGAGCGATGCGCTCGTTCGATTTCCAGCTCCACAGTTCAGGGAAGCTCCAGAGCGACAAACTCCGTCATAGACAAGCCCTCCGCTCCTTCGGGAACGTTGTATATTCTGATATTTTTCTACCGTGATCTTCCCTCCAGGTCAAGCAGTTTACCTTCTTGGTGATTTAATATTTTTATCGTCTTACTCAGTGTTTGTTCAACGTTTTGAACGCGATCTTCCACCTTCTCAATTCGAGTCTCTGCCACCGCTATTTTTTGATTGACATTGGCGAGCTCTGACTTAATATCATGTAGCTGCTGCTTTATTTCTTTCTGGAACTCCCTTATCTCTTTCAGGATTTCGATCATATTCGCCGCTTCGCCTGAACGAGGCTCAGTGTCCACCTCACTAGCACGCGGTCGGGTAGGAGAGCCGCTTGCTACACTCTTCTCGGCCGCAGGCTCCGCATTGTTGCTTTTTAATTTCCATTCTTTTTCTCCATTCTTGCCCCTCTTTTCAGTTCAAATATTTTTCGAAAAATACTACGAAGTACATTTGATGGGTTAACGAGGCTTAATACGCGTTTTTTCGGAGGAGCTAGTGACTTAAGCTGTCATTCTCAACAATGATGTCACCGGAAACCCCTCGGTATCTGTTTCTAAGCCATTAAATTATGCTGCCTCGGTACCTATTTCAAAACACTTTAAAACTATCCACAACACCCCCAACCTTTGTGTCATCAGCAAACTTACGAATCCACCCTTCTACTTTTTCATCTTTTTGCATTCTGTGGGCAAGCCAATTCTGGATCCACAAAGCAAGATCTCCTTGGATCCCGTGCCTTCTTACTTTCTAAATGAGCCTTACATGGGAACCTTATCAAATGCCTTACTGAAATCCATACACACTACATCTACTGCTCTACCTCCATCAATATATTTAGTTACATCCTCAAAGAATTCAATCTGGCTTGTGAGGCAAATCCTGTCCTTGACAAAGCCATGCTGAATATCCCTAATCAGATTATGTCACTCCAAATGTTCATAACTCCTGCCTCTGAGGATCTTCTCCAAGAACTTGCGAACCACTGAAGTCAGACTCAAATGATCTATAACTCCTGGGATATCTCTACTCCCTTTCTTCAACAAGGGAACAACATTTGAAACCCTCCAATCCTCTAGTACTTCTCCTGTCCCCATTGACGATGCAAAGACCATCGCAAGAGGCTCAGCCTCACTTCCCACAGTAGACTGGGGTATATCTCATCTGGTCCTGGTGACTTATCTAACTTAATGCATTTCAAAACCACCAACACATCGTCTTTCTTAATGTCTGTGTTGCCCTAAGGCTTTTGTTTAGCTTTATTACATTTCTTCTTTAGTACTTCATTTGCAATTATTTTCTAGTTAAAGTTAAGGTTGTTGAAAGTAAATTCATTGTCTGTGGTGTATCGCGGCATGCGATGACGTCACACCCGGTTTTGCCGCGTCTTGTGGGAAAATACTGGTTTGGAAAAACGGGAAGGGCGAGGGAGCTTGTGTGTGCAGGTTCATCGTGAGAAAAGTTTTCATTCTACGCACTAAGAAACATCATAGAAGCAACGTTAATATGGAAGAGTGAACAGTAAAGGGTTAATCTTACTGGGATCCTGCTTCATTGACTACAGTTTACCTCAATGCTTGGTTCAGAGTTTTTACACCTGAATGAGAACACTACAATGTCTATATGCTCAAGCATTTCAGTCTGCTGTAGGCCATCTGCACAGTTGCCAAGGTCTTTTTTCCCTGGTGAATATTGATGCAAAGCATTTATTAAGTACCTCCACTACCTCCTCCATCTCCATACACACATTTCCACTATCACACCTGATTGGTCCTGTTCTCACACGGCTCATCCTCTTGCTCTTCACATACTTAGAGAATGCCTTGGGGTTTTTCTTAATCCTGCTCATCAAGGCCTTCTCATAGCCCCTTCTGGCTCTCCTAATTCCATTCTTAAGCTCCTTCTGAGCAACCTTGGAACTTTCTATACCTCTAACAGTACCTAGTTTCTTGAACCTTTTGTAAGCTTTTCTTTGCTCCTTA
The DNA here is from genome assembly GCF_048418815.1 of Hemitrygon akajei. Lineage (NCBI taxonomy): Eukaryota > Metazoa > Chordata > Chondrichthyes > Myliobatiformes > Dasyatidae > Hemitrygon > Hemitrygon akajei. The sequence goes on along the minus strand of NC_133134.1, from coordinate 10,709,602 downwards.
ACTCGATTTTCTGCACCGTTTGTACACCGTGGTTCTTTAACATACCATCCTCTCCCTGGCTCAATGGAACATACCTATGCAGAACTTCATGCAACTGTTCCCTGAACATATTACACATTTCTGCTGTGCATTACCCTGAGAACATCTGCTTCCAATTAATGCTCCCAAGTTCCTGCCTAATAGCATCACATTTCCCCCTACCCCAATTAAATGTTTTCCCAAATTGTCTGCTCCTAACCCACTCCAGCTGAAGTTGGTGAAGGAGATCAAGTTGTGGTCACTTCCTCCAAAATACTCTCCTACGGAGAGATCTGACACCCGACCAGGTTCATTTCCCAATACCAGATCAAGTAAAATCTCTCCTCTAGTTGGCTTAACAACATATTGCATCAGGAAACCTTCCTGATAACCCCTAACAAACCGTGCCCCATCCAAACCCCTTGCACTAAGGAGATGCCGATCAATATTAAGAAAGTTAAAATCTCCCATCACAGCAACCCTTTTATTATTGCACGATTCCAGAATCTTCCTCTCTATCTGTTCCTCGATATCCCTGTTACTATTGGGGGGGGGAGGGGGGGTCAAAAAAACAAACACCCAGTGGAGTTATTGCCACTTTCCTGTTTCTGACTTCCACCCACACTGAGTCAGTAGACCATCCCTCCATGACTTCCTCCTTTTCTGCAGCCCTGACGCTATCCCTAATTAGAAATGCCACCTTTCACATGGAAGAAATAATAATAATAAAATAATAATAATAATAATAGTAAATCAATTACAGTATACATATATTGAATAGATTAAAAATTGTTCAAAACAGAAATTATATATATATAATATAATATATAATATATAATATATATATATATATATATTTAACAATACCCTGGGTGCTGAAGGACCTTAAAAATGGACGCTGCCTTTCTGAGACACCAGTCCTTGAAGATGTCCTGGGTACTTTGTAGGCTGGTACCCGAGGTAGAGCTGACTAAATTTACAACACTCTACTTCTTCTTTCAGCCTGTGCAGTAGCACCCCCCATACAATAGTGATGCAGCCTGTCAGTATGCTCTCCATACTACATCTATAGAAGTTTTTGAATGTATTTGTTGACATTACCAAATTTCTTCAAATGCCTAATGAAGTATAGTCACTGTCTTGCCTTCTTTATAACTGCATAGATATGTTGGGACCAGGTTAGATCCTCAGAGATCTTGACACCCAGGAATTTGAAACTGCTCACTTTCTGCATTTCTGATCCCTCTGAGGATTGGTATATGTTCCTTCATCCTAACCTTCCTGAAATCCACAATCAGTTATTTTGTCTTACTGATTTTGAGTGCCACGTTGGTGCTGTGACACCACTCCACTGGTTGGCATATCTTGTTCCTGTCCACCCTCCCATCACCATCTGAGATTCTACCAACAATGAATGTATCATCAGCAAATTTATAGATGGTATTTGAGCTATGCCTTGCCACACAGTCATGGGTATAAAGAGAGTAGAGCAGTGAGCTAAATGCACATCCTGAGGTGCACCAGTGTTGATCGCCAGTGAGAAGGAGATGTTATCACCAATCCGCACAGATTGTGGTCTTCCAGTTAGGAAGTCGAGGATCCAATTGCAGAGGGAGGTACAGAGGCCCAGGTTCTGCAACTTCTCAGTCAGAAAGATGGTATTAAATGCTGAACTATCATCGATGAATAGTATCCTGACACAGGTGTTTGCGTTGTCCAGGTGGTCTCAGGCCGCATGAAGAGCCATTGAGATTGCATTTGCCATTGACCTATTGTAGCGATAGGCAAATGGCCATGGGTCCAGGTCCTTACTGAGGCAGTTCAGTCTGGTCATGACCTGTTGCAAGGACGTGGCTGGGGACAAACCCAAGTGCAGGACACAGGCACAGAGACAGAATCGGGAGACGTTAGCACCATAGCAAGCGTGGAATAGGTATCCAGGAAAGTCTTTACGTGGAGCTTCACGTAGAGAATCCAGGAAACAGTGTGGAACTTAGAACTGACAGTCCTAAAGAACCATGAAACAAGGTTACTCACACAAGAGTCGACCAATGAACTGGCAGCTCCTTGTTGTGATTCCAGAGTTTTTATACTGTATTTACTGATGGAGAGCAGGTGTGTGTAATTAGTGGAACTGGGAATGATTGGATATTAGCCGAGGAGATTGAGGCCCAATTACTGAGGTAATAGTAAGGTGGGGAACAGCCAGACAGGACCATGACATGACTAACCTCTCAAAGCATTTAATCACTGTAGAAGTGAGTACAACGGGGCGATAGTCATTAAGGCAGCTCACCTTACTCTTCTTAGGCACTGGTATAATTGTTCCCATTTTGAAACGTGGGAACTTCTGCCCGTAGCAGCGGGAGGTTGAAAACATCCTTGAATACTGCCACTAGTTGGTTAGCGCAGGTTTTCAGAGTCTTACCAGGGAACCCCTCGGGACCTTGTGCCTTGCGAGGGTTCAGTCTCTTTAAAGGCGACCTACCATCGGCCTCTGAGACAGAGATCACAGGGACATCAGATGCAGCAGCGATCTTCACAGCTGTAGTTATATTCTCCCTTTCAAAGCGGGCATAGAAGGCATTGAGTTCATCTGGTAGAGAAGCATCGCTGCCGTTCATGCAATTGGATTTCGCTTTGTAGGAAGTAATGTCTTGCAAACCCTGTCAGAGTTGTTGTATATCCGATGTCAAAACCAACCTCATTCGAAATTCTCTCTTCACCCTTGCAATAGCCCTCTGCAAATCATATCAGGTTTTCTGGTACAGGCCTGTGCCAGACTTGAATGCCACAGATCTAGCCTCTCTACCTCCTGGTTCATCCATGGGGTTTGGTTTGGGAATGTACAGTAAGTCTTTCTAGGCACACACTCATCCACACAGGTTTTAATGAAGTCGGTAACAACTGTAGCATGCTCACTCAGGTTCAAAAATGAATCCCTCAATACAACCCAGCATTTAATGGCTCTAGGCTGGCACTCTCAATTTGAATGAAGGGATCTCATTGAAATCAGTTGAATTTTGAAAGGATGGATATTGAGAAGTAGATGTGGAGAGTGTGTTTCCGTTAGCGGGGGAGTTTCGGACCAGAGGGCACAGCCTCTGAGTACAAGGACATTCCTTTTGAACAGACATGAGGAGGAATTTATTTAGCCAGAGAGTGGTGAATCTGTGGAATTCTTTGCCACAGGTGGTTGTGGAGCCCAGGTCATTGAGTATATTTGAAGTGTAGGTTAACAGATTCTTTATTTGTATGAGTTTCAAAGGTAATGGGGAGAAGCAGTAGAATGGAATGCGAAGGTTAATAAATCCACCATGATGGAATGGCAGAGCAGACTTAATGGGCAGAATGGCTAAATCATGCTCTGTGTCTTATGGTCTTTTACAGGAATCAGGTAGCCCAAATACATATTTCCATGAAAACAACCTGATAATCACAGTAACCAACTTGTTTAATGCTGGGATGGAGACAACTTCGACCACCCTTCGTTGGGCTATGCTGTTGATGATGAAATATCCTCAGATTCAGGGTGAGGAGCATCTGATTGATGACTGTTTTTCCTCATGTGAGAATCTGGGCTCTAACCCTGCTGCTGAGTGCATTAACCATTTCCTTGTGTTCCAGAAAAAGTCCACGATGAAATCACCACCGTCATTGGTTCTGAGCGGTTCCCCGGAACTGGAGATCGGAAAAATTTGCCGTACACCGATGCAGTGATCCATGAAATCCAGAGGTTTTCTAACATTGTGCCAATGAACCTCATGCACTCAACAACAGAGGACGTGAACTTCAAAGGATATTTCCTTCCAAAGGTACGTGAGGTGAAGTGAGTGGCTGATTGCTTCTCACATGCCAGCAAATGTTCTGTGAAAGTGCAAATGGATTGTTTGTGACTAAATTTTTTAAATTCCTGTGTGTAATATTACATAACATATAAAACTGACATATTCAACTTTTTGGAAGCATCAAGCATGGGTCAGGTGGATGAGATACAGAGGGCAACTTGCATAAAATGGACTTTGTTTTTTTGTTCTCATTGTATCTCTCTTGTATCATTTTGTATCATTAACATTTTTGTTGTGAATGTTCTATCCCTGGAAAGGTCACTCCACTCTTTCAGAAGGGCGGGATGTAAAGACAGGAAATTATAGACCAGTTAGCTGACTTTGCAATGTTGGGAAAATGCTTGAGTCGTTTATGAAGGATGATTTGGGTTCCTTGTCGATTCATGATAAAATAGGCCAAAGTCAACATGGGTTTCTTCAGAGGAAACAGAGCGATGTGTTAGCAAGTAATGCCACCTTCTCCCTGAGGAGCAGGTACAGTACTCTGTCTGGCTGTAGCGAATATGAGGAAGACCCTAGCAAGGGTCAACTCACATAAACCTGCGGGGCTGGGTAACATACTGGGAGGGTCCTGAGGGACTGTGCAGTAATATTTACATAAGTTATGACAGACATCTTCAACATATCTCTGGAATAGTCCACTGTCCCCTTGGACTTCAAGGTGGCCACTATCATCCTGGTGACCAAGACAGTGACAATAACCTCCTCAGTGACAACCATCCATCCTGTCCCACCTGGAAAATGGTGCCTCATATGTCAAGAGGCTGTTTATCGACTTCAGCTTGGCATTTAATGCAATTGTCTCTTTGAAGCTGCTGGGTAAACTGTCCTCGTTGGGTATCAGCACCTCTTTGTGAAATTGGATCTGTCAGAATGCTGGAGCAGGGATCAAATTACAGACCCAGTACTGTGCACACAGTGATATTAATTGAGTAACAAATCCCGAGGTGCAAACAAAGTCGGTGTCAAAGTTGAAGCAGAGATCAGAACATCCAGAGAAATCCAAAAACCAGAATCAGGAAACAGGCAGAGTCAATATTCAGATGGACAGAGTACAGGTATGAATGATAGAAAGGCCCAGGAGAATCCACTGACACAATCTGGCAACAACCAGGTGAAAACACAGGACTGAAATACACTGAGCATAAACAGAGAGGCAGATGATCGATGGAGCACAATGAGACACAGGTGGCAGCAATACAGGTAATAATGAGAAACAGATGAGAGATGGAATACTCAGTAATACAGGGGCTGGAGTGGAGCAGGAGCAGGGACAGGAGTACATGGCAATACAAAACCACAGACTAACAGCTGGGGAAAACACACAAGACAGGGTTCAAACGGAAGTACTGACAGGATCCTAGACCTCTTGACAGAAATGGCACAGTTAGTCCATGCTGGCAGAGATGTCTCCAGCTCCTTCATGCTAGCACTGGCACTACCCAGTGCTGTGTGCCCAGCTCGCTATTGTTCACACTGTTGACCCATGAAGGCACTGATAGATGCTGTTCAAACTGAGTTATTAAGTTCACCGTTCACACACAGTGGTTGGCCTCATCAGCAAAGACAACGAGATGGCTTGCAGAGAGGATGTAGAGTGGTGGGTGGGGTGGTGCAAGCACAAAAACTTGAGTTTCAATATGCACAAGGCCAAACTGATGATTGTGGACTTTAAAAAGTTTCAAGCTGATAACTTCTCGCTGCACATCCACAACCATGGAGAGAATTAGCCGCACCAAGTTTCTGGAAATGAATATAATGGGAAATCTCACCTGGTTCCACAACACAACCACGGCATCTCCACTTCCTGAGGAGTTTGAGGCAACTGAGGCTCCTCTCCCCACTCTAAGCTATTTTTACAGGAGCACCATCGAGAGTGTACTGACAAGCTGCATCTCTGTCTGCTACAGGGATTGCAAGGCAGCTGACCACACGCCCTGACAAAGGATTGTGAGGGCAACTGAGAGGATCGTCAGGGTCTCCCTTCCACCCATCAGAGAAATTTATCAAGAGCACAGTGTATGCAGAGACCTTAGCATTGCCAGTGACCCTTCTCAACCCTCCAAGAATCTCGTTGACTCCCTACCATCAGGAAGATCATAACATAGCATTAGACCAAGATCTGTGTGAATGCAAAACACCATCTTCCCCGAGGTCATAAGACTCCTGAACTCCCTGCCACCTCCCAGGTCTTATCACACATGAAGCACGAATAGTTCAATAGTTCAACATTCCATTTAATATCAGAGAATGTATAGACTATACAACCTGATATTCTTCATCTTCACAGACATCCAGTGGCGTCACATTGTTTACTTTTTAACTTGCATCATAAATGCACCATATTATTTGTTAATTTAACAGTCATAATTAAACTTTGTGTTATGCGTGAGCAATATGTACTCCTTTGTGCCATTCAGTCTGAAGGAACGATGTTTCATTTGGCAGTATACTTGTTTATGGTTGAATGACAATAAACTAAACTTGACCTTTAAGATAAGTGAGTTGTAAAGTGACATGGAATACCAGAAGTCAATGCACTGTTGATTCCTTAAGGTTGTCATAGCCGGGAGAGATAGTGGGATAATCTCCCACTATCTATTAAATTCTCCCAATGGTGTGCGACCCAAATGGCCTCTGACAACCAAGTCCAGCTCCTGTGCTTCACATGTGGCTTTGCTTCCAAATCTGGTGAAACTTTCCTACTGACAGGTGAAGGGGCAAAGGTGGTTTAAAACCAGTCTTAAACTGGTGCCTTAAAACCAGTCGCTTTGGGAAGATGGGACCAATCAGCCTTGGTTGATAGCTCATTTAGAGAAGGAAAACTCTGATCTCAAATCTCCACTGCTTTGTGGCTATAATCTCTCATGGGGAAGGCTTGGGGAGTAAATCCCAAGCAACAATCCAGAGATGGAGTCCCTAAAGCAGTCCTACATTGAGCTCAATGCTGACTGGCAACTGATGAGATGCTGTTGATGCCAAATGTTATCAGTCTCTGCCGTTCGTTTGCATTGATGAGCTACATGGAGAGGGGGGGTGCCTGTAACATGGGCAACAGCTTGCTCTCCATGTCATACTTCCCTTGCTAGTGTATAATGTAGATTGTGGGCACACAGTATCCATGCTGGATTCTGACCGATACAGGGCCTCGGGATGCAATGAAGCTGAGGACAGAACTGACCTTGACTGAGTGAAGGACATTGGAGATCTGCAAGAGGTATGACTGCACCTGGTGTGGAATAGCTGCCACATTTGTTAATTTTATTCCAGTGGAATTATTTTCGGTAATATTTCTCAAAGGCAATAACAATGTAAATTGTAAATTATTTCCTTAGGGCACACCAGTGATCCCTTTACTAACCTCGGTGTTATACGACAAAACTCAATGGGAAACCCCAAATGACTTCAACCCTTCCAACTTTCTGGATGCTGATGGGAAGTTTGTGAAGAGAGATGCCTTTGCTCCTTTTTCTATGGGTAAGAAGTTTAAATCACTGGATTGTAGATTAGTGGAATTTCTCCTCTGTCGTTGGCCCATTTGTAGGAAGGAATGTTTATATCAGATGGTAAAGCAATCATATTTAGATGGTGGAAAATAAGACATAGTCATTGAACATGGAAACAGGCCATTCTGCCCATTATTCTATGCCAACCACTGTGCGCCAAACGGTATCAATCAGATCTTCCAGAACTTGGAACTTCTATCTTCCATTCAATTTCAGTGATCATCCAGATGCTTCTTAAATGCTGTCAACAGTTCTGCTTCTGCTACTGTCTCAGGCAGTAATCCTGTCTGTATCTCTCAGTTTTGTAATCTGCAATTTCATGCTCAGTGGACACTTTATTTGGTACAATGGAAAACCTACTCGTTAATTCAAATATCTAATTAGCCAATAATGTGGCAGTTGTGTGCAGAAGAGCATCTCTGAATCCTCAGCATGTTGAAACTTGAAGTCGGTGAGCTGCAACAGTAAAAGACCACAACGTAAACTCAATGGCCACAATATCAGCTTCAGGAGCTACTTCATAAAGTGGCCACTAAGTGTGGAATCAGAATATTACAGAGCACAGAAACACTTCTTGTATACTGTCCCACATGAGGGAAAAGACACTAAACCTTTCCTCAGGAACTGAAATACTTCAACCAAGGAACATCACAGTGATTTCCTCAATGCCCTCTCTAATACCATCACATTGTGAAGTAAAAACAGTGTACAGTGGAAATACTCAAGAGGTCAGCCAGCATTAACAATAGGTGAACCAAGGTTAATATTTCAGCTTAATGTACTTTTGGTGGAACTAGGAATACTTGGGAAACAATGGTTGAAGTTGCAGAGAAGTTGAGAGGGCTCTGGTGGACGAAGGGTATGTCCATGACAGGGAGACGATCAAGAGAAACTAAATGACAAAGATGAGGGTGGTGCTGGCTGAGTGAGTGACAAAGACCATAGGGGTCAGATAATCTGACTAGAGGGGGTGTACGAGGAAGGTGAGTGAGGATGGGAGACAGGAAGTAAGACAATGGCCAAAACTGCGTCAAACACAAGATGGTTGGAAGTTTGAATTGAAAAAGAAAGCAGAAAACATACGGCAAGCCAGGTAGCATCTGTGGCGAGAGAAACAGAGTTAATGTTTTAGGTCAGATACCTTGCATTCCCATTATATAATGTTACTGTTCAGTGTCTTGGGCTGAGGGTGAATAACTTTCTGTTTTTGAAAATTGACATTGTTCTGCCACTCTGTTTTGCAGGACGCAGGGCCTGTGCGGGGGAGACCCTGGCCAGAATGGAGCTTTTCCTGTTCTTTACCATCCTGATACAAAGGTTCAGGTTTCAAGTTCCTCCGAATGTTAGCAATCTGGAGCTTACGTCTGGTGTGGCCTTCACTTCAGTTCCAAGTTACCAGAACGTGTGTGCAGTCCGTCGCTGAAGCAAACACAGCACTTCCATGACTTGCCTCGGTTTTCTCCTTTCATTGTTTTCATAATCACCGTAAAAACATGTATCTTTATGTGAAATGTGATATTTGTCATGGGGTTGAATTATAAAGGATAATCCATAGTGGCTTCTTAACTTCAATCAAATCATCCTGCAAATTCCTGAGATTGAAATGCACAAAAACTGGGGAAACTCTAGAGTTCAGTGGATGATAGATTCAAGATTGTTTAATTTCATTTCCAGTGCACAACTGTAAAGGAGAATGAAATAATTGTTACCCTGGAGGGTAACCCTGGAGGCTGGTCCTGGAGATGCACTGGGAAGTTCTGACTACCTGTTGTAGAACTTTCCTGTCCACTGCAGTGCATTTGGCCCTTTCCTCCACCTCCTCCCCACCATACTCAGCATCTCACTGTCCATTCACCAAGAAATTTGAAAATATAGATTCAACCTTTCTGATGATCTGCTGAAATCGACAGAAATAATAATCAGTGTGATCAGTTCCTTAATGTTTAACCAATCTATTTAGCAAGGGAGAAATGCTTATCCCATCAAACCCCTTAATAAGTATCAGCACCTTAAGTATGAGCTATAACTCGGTGCGGTGCCCAGTCACACTCAAAGGATATCAGCTTCAAGTCTTTCTCCAGGCATTTCAGTGCAAGTGTTATAGCGTGCAATAAATGGTTGCAGTGTGGCGACCCACTTTCTGCGCAGGCGAACCGGCTCACAAATAGCCAGCGCGCGAGGGGAGACGCTAGTAATGTACCTCTGACGTCATTTCCGCCCGGAGAGGGCAGGCGCTAGGGATTTAAATACCAGCACCGCGAAGTTTGAATAAACTAGTCTCGAAACGACTTACCGACTGCGTGTCATTATTTCATCGCTACAGCAGGACAGATACTCTGCATGTCCCTCAATGCAACAATGGATTATTTGATAAATACATACAACATTGCTGCTTCAGAAAGTTTTCAAGGTACAAACTGGGTGCTGATTTTCAAAAAAAAATCTTGCCAGATTGCAAGAAGCAATGAATAAGGATCTCTGGCTAAAATAAAGGTTCAGAAAACATTGGGTCCATTTGGATGGATCTCTGCAATAGAAAGGGTACAAACACACTGATGGGATTCTACTAGAGACCACCCCACCCCTCAATTGGCACTGAGACATTGAGGAACAGATATGTAATTAGATCAGTGAAATATACAAAAATAATTGGGTTGTTGTCGCAGGGGATTTCAACTTCCCCGGTGTAATCTGGGACCTTCTCAGTGCAAGGGGTTTAGATGGGGCTGAATTTGATAACGGGATCCAGGAAGGTTTCTTAAATCTCTATGTTGGTTGTCCAATGAGAGGAGGGCTGCACTGGACCTGGTGTTAGGCAAGAAGCCTAGCCAGGATGAACCGTTTGGGAGCAGAGACCACAAATCCTTAACTTACAGGAATTCTATAAATAAGGCTAGATATGGTCAATGTGGGAGGGTTTTAAATTGGAGTAGGGCAAATTATGAGAGCAATAGGCAGTAACTAAGAAGCGTTAATTATGAACACTTTTTCTCTCGCAAGTCCATATTAGCCAAGTGGAGGATGTTCATAGATAAATTGTACAGGGTACAGAAAAGGTGTGTTCTCCTGTTAGAAGGAAGGAAATGGATGGAAAAATTAGGGAACCTTGGATGTCCAGAGAGGTGATGAAATTGGTCAAGACCAAAATGGAAAAGTATGTAAAGCTTCAGAAGTTAGGATCATGTAGAGCACATGAAGAATATAAAGAAACCAGTAAAGAATGAAAGAAGGGAATTAGAAGAGACAGGATGGACCATGAAAAGTCCTTGAAAAGCAGGATTATGTTGAATCCCATGTCATTCTATACCTACATAAAGAGCAAGAGAATAACTAGGGAGAAGGTGAAACCATTCAAGGATAAAGGGAAAATCATTTGCTTGAATGACAAGAATGTGAGTGAGATGCTTTATGAGTACTTTGCTTTAGTATTTATAAGGAAAGTAATGTTGAGGATTAGGAGATCAGTGCTGAGTGTTTCAATGCTTTAGAACATCTAAAGGTTAAGGAAGAAAAAGCATTGGGCCTCTGAATGAGTGTTAAGGTGGATGTCCATAGGGCCTGACAGGATTTATTCCAAGTTATTGAAGGAAACAAGATAGGAGATTGCTAGTGCATTGTCCAGCACCTTTGTGCCCTTTGTAGCCTCAGGTGAGGACCCGCAGTGCTGGCGAGTGGCTAATATTCTACTTCTATGTAAGAGGAGAACAAGGAAAAATCCTGGGAATTATAGACAGCTGTACCTCACATCAGTTGTAGCAAAATTGCTGGAGAGAATTCTCAGGGACTGTGTATATGAGCATGTGGAAACCCACAGCCTTATTAGAGACAGCCAGCATGCCTTAGAGCATGGCTGGAGGTGCCTTATCAACTCGATGTGTTTTTTGACAAGGTGCCAAGAGAAGTTGATCAGGGTAGGACAGTAGAGGTAGTCTGCATTGATTATAGTAAGGCATTTGACAAATTCCCTCATTGGAGGCTATTCCAGAAGATAAAGACACATGGGATCCACAGAAAATTCACTGTTTGGATTCAGAACTGGCTTCTGCATAAAAGATTGAGCGTAGTGGTGGAAGGGTTTTATTTGAGTTGGAGATTTGTGATTAGTGGTGTTGCACAGAGAACTGTGCAGGGACATCTGCTGTTTGTGATCCATGTAAATGAACTGGATGACAATGGAAATGAGTGAGCTAGTAAGTTTGCAGATGATCCTCAGAATGGTGGAGTTATGAATAGTGCCGAAGACTGGGAAAGAATACAGCACAATGTAGATCACTTACAGATATGGGCAGAAAAAAATGGCAGATGAGTTTAATCAAGGTAAGTGTGAGGTGTTGCACCTTGGTAGGGCAAATGCAAGGACACAGCACACTGTAAAGGGCAAAATCCTTAACAGTGTGGCTGAGCAGAGAAATCTTGGGACCCAAGCTCACAGCTCCTTGAAAGTGGCTACCAAGTCAATAATGTGGTTAAAAAGGCTCACGGAATGGATGCTTTTATTAGTCGAGGCAATGAGTTGAAAAGTCAAGAGGTTATGTTGCAACTTTATAAAACGCTAGTTTGGCCACATCCGGAGTATTGGATACAATTCTGGTTGCGACACTATAGGAAGGATATTGAGGCTTTTGAGAGGGTGCAGAAGAGGTTCACGTGGATGCTGCCTGGTTTGGAGACATATGTTATCATGGGAGACTGGATGAAGTTTGGTGGGTTGTCTCTGGATCGTCATAGGGAAGATCTGATAGGTATATATAAGATTATGAGAGGCATAGATAGAGCAGACAAGGAGTATCTGTTTCCCAGAGTAGAAATGTCTAATATCAAAGGCATGCCTCCTACATGTGGGAGGCAGTAGGTTCAAGGGCGAATAGAGGGGTATGTTTTCATCAGATTGTGCTGGATGACTAGAATGTGCTGCCTGGTATGGTGGAGTCAAATACATTGGAGGCTTTTAAGAGATGTTTGGATTGAAGTAATATTGTAAATACGTTGGTTGATTAAGCATTCTTTGTCGTTTATATAATGCATTGCAGGTTATCTGCTATTACACCAGAGGAATGCAGGTTAAAAGGTGAAATTTGCACAATTGCAAAAAAGTTGGACTCATATAAAGAGCATGTCGGGCACACACACAAAAATAAATGAACTGCACAAGGAAGAGAAAAACCTTACAGAGTAAAGTTGCAGTTTCAGAAAGACCACTAATCTGCATACAGCTGATGAAAAAGCTGATAAAGATGGGACTAACACAGGACTCTATAGCCTTGAAATTAATGTTGTGAAAACTGACAACAGATAAGGAATATGGCTTACACAAGAAGCAGATTAATTAAATTGGAATTGGATACTGGCTTCGCTGTTTCAATCATTCCACAAAATGGCTTTGAACAGCATTTCAAATATACTTAACAAGTAGAGCCTGTAGATCTCCAACTAAGAACTTATTCTGGAGAAAAGATACCTCCTGGGGAATTACATTCTCAGCAGAGCGAGACAAACAGCCAACAAGCTACATTGGGCTTATATGGGAAACAAAGGAGGACCTGAATTATGGGGATGTGATTGGTCAGGACAACTGCAATTTGATTGGAGGTCCATCCTGTATTTGCATGCTACGTCCCCTGTAATGAAGTAATCTGAAAGCAAATTAAGTAAAGTACTGGGTGATGCCAAAACTGTTTCTATGCTGTACACCATCAGGTGTTGCCCAACAGTAGGCAAACAGGTCTTGGTGCCAAACTCTGTGCCTCAGGGTGGAAAGTATATTGAACGAAGGAAGGACTGTGATAATTAGGGGAAGCATGAAAATAATGTAAGCACTGATTATGCAACAACAGATTTTAGAAACAATATATCTGAAAGTGCTTTTGATATATTAATCAGGCAGTTACTTGTGAAATGTGGCTTGTTTTAAGCTGGAAGACAGTTCAAAGAGCTTCAGGAAAAATGCAAACATTTGGATTTTATGAGTATAAAGAACCAGAACGTACTCTGCATACATCAAGGTTTTTGCATGAACTTCTAGTGGAAAACTTGAAATTCAGCGACAGCTTGGCAAATACGACGTTGTGGCCATCTCTGAAACTTGGCTAAAGGATGGCTGCCATTGGGAGCTGAAAAGTCCAAGGATATACAGTGTACTGGAAAGATAGGGTAGTAGGCAGAGTGGGTGGTGTGGTCCTGTGTATAGGAAGTACTATTAAATCATTAGAAGGTGATGACATAGGAACAGAAGGTATAAAATCTCTATGGGTTCAGTTTAGAAATGGACCCTAATGGCAGTTGCATACAGGCCTCCAAACAGCAGCGGGGATGTGGATTACAAATTACAGCAGGAGATAGAAAAGGTGTGACAGACGGTAATATCATGATAACCGTTGGAGATTTTAACACGAAAGTGGACTGGGAAAACCAGGTCAGTCCTGGACCTCAAGAGAGAGCATTTCTAGAATGTTGAAGGGATGGCTTTTCAGAACAGCTCGTTGTTGAGCCAACTAGGAGATTGGCAGTGCTGATTGGGTGTTGTGCAATGATCCGGAGGTGATAAGAGAGCTTAAGGTTAGGGAACCCTTAGGGAACAGTGATCACAATATGATCGAGCTCACATTGAAATTTGAGATGGAAAAAATAAAATGCAATGGGTCGGTACTTCAATGGAATAAAGTAAATTACAGTGGCATGAAAGGGGAACTGGCCAAAGTTGCCTGGAAGGGACATTTGCAGGAAGGACAGCAGAGCAGCAATGGCTGGAGTTTCTGCAAAAAATGAAGGAAGTGCAAGACAGATATATTCCAAATAAGAAGACATTTTCAAAGGTAACAAGGACATTTCTGTGGATTACAAGTGAACTCAGAGCCAAAGTAAAAGCAAAAGAGAGGGTATACAAGGAAGCTAGGGCTAGTTATTGGAGTCAATTGTTAGGGATGAGATTATGGAGTACCTGAAGGGATATGAAAAGATAGGCCAAAGCCAGCATGGTTTCCTGAAATTAAAATCATGCCTGACAAACATACTGCAATTCTTTGAGGAAATTAAAAGCAGGGTAGACAAAGGAGATGCAGTAGACATGGTGAACTTGGATTTTCAGAAGGCCTTTGACAAGGTGCCGCACATGAGGCTGCTGAGCAAAATAACAGCCCATGGAATTACAAGGAAGTTACTAGCATGGGTGGAGCATTGGCTGATCGGCAGGAAACTAGCATGGGTGGAGCATTGGCTGATCGGCAGGAAACTAGCATGGGTGGAGCATTGGCTGATCGGCAGTAAACAGAGAGTGGGAATAAAAGGATCCTATTCTGGTTGGCTGCCGGTTATCAGTGGAGTTCAACAGGCGTCGTGTGGGACCACTGCTTTTTATGTTGTGCGTCAATGATTTGGACTGCGGTATTAATGGATCTGGGGCTAAATTTTCCAATGATACAAAGATAGGTGGAGGAGCAGATCGTGTTGAGGAAACAGAGAGCCTGCAGAGAGGCTTAGGTAGTTTAGGGGAATGGGCAAAGAAGTGGCAAATGAAAAACAATGTTGGAAAGTGTATGCTCATGCACTTTGGCGGAAGAAATAAATCGGCAGACTACTATTTAGATGGGGGAGAATTCAAAATGGAGAGATGCAAAGAGACTTGGGAGTCCTTGTGCAAGATACCCTAAAGGTTAACCTCCAGGTGGAATCAGTGGTGAAGAAGGCGAATGCAATATTGGGATTCATTTCTAGAGGTATAGAATATAAAAGCAGGAATGTGATGTTGAGGCTCCATAAGGTACTCGTGAGTCCGCACTTGAAGTATTGTGTGCAGTTTGGGGCTCCTTATTTTAGAAAGGATGCACTGATGATGGCGAGTGTTCAGAGAAAATTCACAAGAACGATTCCAGGAATGAAAGAGTTAACGTATGAGGAACATCTGGCAGCTCTTGGGTTGTATTCCCTGGAGTTCAAGAGAATTAAGGGGGATCTTATAGAAACATTCCAAATGTTACAAGACCTGAAGAGATTAGATATGGCAAAGTTATTTCCCATCGTAGGGGATTCTAGGAGAAGAGGGTGTGAATTCAAGATTATTCCAATTAGAACAGAGATGCGGAGAAACTACTTCAGTCAGAGATGATAAATCTGTGGAATTTGTTGCCACAAGCGGCTGTGGAGGCCAAGTCAGTGGGTGTATTTAAGGCAGAAATAGATAGGTTCTTGATTAGCCAGGGCATCGAAGGGTATGGGCTGAAGGCAGAGGAGTGGGGATGACTGAAAGAATTGGATCAGCCCATGATTGAATGACAGACAGACTCGATGAGCCAAATGGCCTACTTCTGTTCCAATATCTTATAGCCTTAAGACAAAAGCTGCTTGTAAATGTAAATGCAAAGATCAAGCCCAGCTGGATGAATGGAAAACCAAAAAGAAAAGTCAATGGAGTTAGGAAAACAAGAAGCGATATATGATGTTATATGTTTCAGTATATTTAAACTGCTCACCATGGGGCATCATTCAGAGAAATGCCTGTTTCTGTGAGTCTCACTGGGCAGAGGTTAGTACTTAATTTATTGAATAGTTTTTCTCCTTTTAATCATATTATCCAACAGAATCTCTCCTGTTTGGAATTGTTTTATCTTTCTTGCGTGCACTGAGGCAAAGTGAAAATCTTGTCTTGTATACAGTTCATACAAAACAATTCACTGTACGGTGTATTGAGGTAGAACAAGGTAAAACAGAAATAGAATGCAGAACAAAATGTAACAGCTACAGAGAAAGTGCAGTGTTAATAATGCCCAGATTAGTAATACCCTGTAATGACGTACACGACTGTGCAAACGCCTCAGGCACAGATAGCTAGGGAGGCTCGGACTATTACACATTACACATGACTATTTGTCATCATGGAGTGGAGGGCGAGGTTGTAAATCTGGCAGGAGCAAATGATGTTGGGAATGGTGAGGGTGGAAAGCTGCGGGACGGGTGTGGGACAGCTGGCAGAGGAGGAGTGCCCAGAGGAGTGGACGGTGTGGGTGCAGTCACATCCAGCCCGGAGACACCAGACAAAATCATTTGATTTCAAACAATTGGTTTATTGATCATTACACAATGTCTCTCTGGTGCTTCCCACTCCCTCTCCTCTCCCTTCCCCTTTTCCTAACCATGATTCCCCTCCCCCTGACATTCCTACTCGCAGTTCACTATCATGACCCTATCAGAGTCAGGTTTATCATCACTGACAAAGGTTCTGAAATTTGTTTTTATTTGCGGCAGCAGTCCAGAGCAATACACATTAAAATTACTGGGCTGCGCAAACTCTTAGGCACACTAGCTAGATATACGTGCCTAAGACTTTGCACAGTACTGTCTATTGTGAAGTGAAGAGCCTATTTAATTTTGTTCTTGAATTCATACGAGCTCCAGGATGTAGTTCAGGTAGAAACGCCAACCCTTCTTGGCTCGATTGTTGTGGATCTTTCTCCGGTGAAACTCAGAGCGAGTTCCGTCTATCGTCAGTTCTCTAGATTCTGTGTAGTTCGATCAAGTTCTTGGTAGTTTTGCTGGTTAATCTCTAGTTCTGTTTAAAGGGAGACGTTACTTATACTGTGGGGAACTGGGGCATTATGTTGTCATGTGCCGCGTGAGGTCGCCTGACTCCAGGAACCGGCCAGTCAGGGGAGATCTGTTACAGTCCCCAGGGCTTCTTCTATGAGTACTTCCTCGGGTTCCCCTTTTAGATTTAGGGGTGGAGTGAGCAATATGGTCCCTGTCTCCAAGCCTGATCATTCCCTTACCGTTACTGCCCGGAACGGTAGGCCTGTTGAACTGGATAAGTTTTGTTACGTTCCGGGCCGTTGGGAACTCGGATAGGTAATCACCATGAAACATTATATTTCCACCCGATCCATTCAACAGAGATCCCTCTTACTTACAGGTAGCCATGCTTCTCTCAGCATGTCCGCTGTGATCGACCGGGTGGTCGCCTGACTGCCAGATTATTTGTTTTTCATCGATTTCCCAATATCGCGTGTATGAGCCCGAGCGGCCGAGGTCAAAACGAAGATCACCGAACGTGTGTCCGACCTTCCTGAGTCAGATGTTATTAATGAGATTCAGAGAGTCCCTCCTGAATACAGTACTCAGAACTGCGAGCAGTTTTTAGGAAGGAAAATGCTACCTCCCAGCTACGCCTTTGAAATTATGAGTGCTCCATTGAGTTTTTGCCGGGTTCCTGCCTTTCCCGAGGGAGGGTGTTCTCCCTATCTGGACAGGCTATGGACGATTACCTCATAGAGGCCTGAGCAGTGCGGTTTCAGACTCCTGACATCCCCAGAGGGGCTGGGTTTTCCTTTGTCACCAAGAAGGATGGCGGCAGAAGATTCTGTAATGATTCTCGGGATCTTAACAAGATTACCGTTAAATATCGTTAGCCAAGGCCATTAATTGGGGTTTGCTAACATACAACATAGAGGATGACAGCACAAGAACTGGCCATTCGGCCCGCAATGTTGCGTCGAAATTGCTAAAAAGCACATCAAAAAGAGCCAGACATAATCCCTTCTACCATATACCTCCATCTCCCTTACATCCATGTGCCCATCCAAACGTCTCTTCAAAACCACTAATCTATTCGCCTCTACCAGGCAGCGCATTCCAGTCATCCACCACAAGGAAAACCTTACTCCTTACACTCCCCTTGAACCTACCCCGTCTCACCTTCAATATACACCCTCTGGTAACAGATATTTCAATCATGAGAAACGGGTACTCCCTGTGAACTCAATCTATGCCTCTCAAAATCTTATAAACCTCTTTGATATCGCCCCTCTGCCCCGCCCTTCCAGAGAAAACAACCCAAGTTTATCAGGCCTCTCGTGATAGCTCACGCCCTCTCAACCAGGCAGCATCCTGGTAAACCTCTCCTGCACCCTCTCCAAAGCCCCAACATCCTTCTGAGAGTGGGGCGACCAGAATCCCGCTCTGTGGTTGGTCGCTGTCCAACTCCGAAAAACTGCCACGAAGGGTTGCGTTCTTCATCTTGAGTGCGACCGCAAGTGAAAACGCAGCTCTCTTCTCACGCTCCCGCTTAGTGATTTGTCGTGGTCCAACTATAATGTCCTCTTCCATTTTACAGTAGAACGGATAGGCACAGGTTAAAGCCAAAATCTAACGCCAAAATCTAACCACGTTGACGTCAAATAACCTCTAACCTAATGCGTTAACTTTTTACCCAGATACCGCCACCGTTCCAGAATATTCTTTTACCTTTTTGCATTGTAACCTCTTCCCCAGTGGGCACACAAAGTTATTTGCTCTGATGCGCGTATTAATACCGCCCACGCTAAGTTAACTTCTCTCCAGTTGCAGAACGAGTCATTCCAGTAGGTCCGAGTTCACTCAGTGTTTGCCCTGGAACCCTGCTCCTGATCGCTGGAAGAAGCTGTCAGTCCAACGGAGCCGGAGATGTCGTTCGACTGTGTTTACTCACTGGACGCTGTGACTTTGGTGCTTCTCTGCGCCCTCACCGCGTTGTTTCTCGTTTATTTTCGCAATGGGTCTAAATCTCACGTAGAGCTCAACTTCCCCCCGGGACCCACTCCTCTTCCGATCATCGGGAACCTGCACCTCCTGGATCTGAAGAAGCCCCACCTGAGTCTCATGAAGGTAAGAGGAGTCGCGACCCAGACCAGCAATGGCTGGACACTGTGTACCAGTCCTAACGAGTCAGGGAGTGTTGTTGGCAATTCAATTCCGTAACGCAGGAAACACGGGAGAAAAGTTACACAATCCGTTATTACGGCAACTTCCAAAATAAATTCCCACTGCCAGAAGTATTCAGATAATACCCGCTCTGGATGAGACTGCTAAGGGTACGCCAAGACAAATACTTTACCAAGTATTTTTTAATCTAAATTATTTTTGGTGAATAAAAACATTTTCAATAATAAACCGAAAATGGCCTTTCCATTCTTACGTCCGGAATTCAGAGAGCAATTCCGAGACTGTGTGTCCTCCCGGTGAGATGCGTGGGGTTATTCCGGGTGCTCCGGGTGCTCACATAGTCCAAAAGAGGTAACGGTTAATACGTTAATTGGTCATTACAAATTGCCCTGTGATTAAGCCGGGGTTAACTGGCTGGGTTGCAGAGCGGTGCAGTTTGTTGGGCCAAAGGACTTGTTCTGCGCTAATAAATACATAACGTGAAGACCTTCAGCCACCCTGAACACTGGAAGCAAGTGTAGGGGAGATTTACGATTGGATGACGTACACTCAGTGGCCGATTTATCAGGTACAGGTGTGGCACCTGGTGTGGTCTTCTGCTGCTGTAGCCCATCAACTTCAAAGTTCAACATGGACATTCAGAGATGTTCTTCTGCTCAACACAGTTGTAACACGTGGTTATTTCAGTTACCATTATCTACCTGTCAGCTTGAACCAGCTTGGCCATTTTCCTCTACCCTCTGCCAGTAGCAATACATTTTTGTCGACATAACTGCCACTCACTGTAAGTTGTTTTTTTCAATTTTTGAACCATTTTCTAGAGACTGTTGTGCGTGGAAATTCCAGATGATGCGCAGTTTCTGCAATACCAAAACACCCTGTCTGGTATTAACAATTATTCCAGCTCAAAGTCATTTCGATTACATTTCTCCCCCATCTTGATGTTTGCTCTGACCTCTAACTGAACCTCTTCACCATTTCAGCCTGCTTTTATGCATTGACTTGCTGCCACGTGATTGGCTGATTCGATATTTGACACAGGCAGGTGTATTTGTGTACTTAATAAAATGGCCACGGAGTGTAGTTTCTGGGCTGTACAATAGTGGCCATTTCCAATGAAGTGATGGTATCAATGAATATTAAAAACAAGGATTTAATTGCTTAATTAATGAATTGTTGGTGGAAACTTGTTCCTACTGTTTCAGCTGTCCGAGAAATATGGTCCAATCTTCAGCATCAAGCTTGGGACAATGAGAGCGGTGGTCCTGACTGGCTACGAGACAGTGAAGGATGCTCTTATCAACAATCCAGATAAGTTTGGAGGAAGACCCCACATCCCGATATTTGATGATTTAACACACGGTTATGGTAATTCTCACCATCATTATTCCTCACTCTGCTCAGTTCATTTGCTGTTGGAGGGTTGTTATTCTGGGGTGTAAGGCTCTAAAGGTTTAAGTTATTTTAATGGTCTTAGACACAACATTAACATACAAAATTCTGCAGATACTGAAAATCCAGAGTAACACATAGAAAGGACTCAGCAGATCAGACAGCAACTATGGAGAGGAATTATGAGTCGACATTTCAGGCCAAGACCCCTCATTGTGACTGGAAGGGAGAGAGGAGAAGCCAGAAAGAGAAGGTGGGGGAGTGGAACGAGTACACGAGGGAATTGGTCAGTGGAGCCAATTGAGGGGAAGGTGGGTGTGAGAAGAGCATGATGAACTGAGAAACTGGGTGGGTAAAAGTGAAGCCAGGTGACTGGAATATTTGGTGAATCGGTGAGTTGTGGGGTAATGGATAAGTGAGTAAATTCTGCTGCCTCTCTGCTCCACAGACCCAGGTTCAATTCTGATCTCTGATGCTGCCTATGTTGAGTTTGCAAGTTCTCCCTGTCACTGTGTGGGTTTCTCTCAGATGCTGTAATTTCCTCCCACTTACTGAAGATATGCAGAGTATTCGGATCACTGGCTACTGTAATTTTGCCCTAGTCCAGGCATGTTGTTGGACAGACATGGCCAAGGAAGGATTGTATGGGAATGTAAGAACAAGATGTTTTCTTGATGTTTGTTATAGATATGTTGTATTGCTGGCCATGAAGCAATTAATTATAATTAAAAGTAATTAAATGTAATAAGTCAAGGACAGTGGAAGATGGCAAACCAAATATCTTTCTTCTAGCCATGTGGTAGAAGTAATGAAAGCCATCATTTTGTGAGACTGTTCTGCAACATCCATTTTTCGAACTAGTTTTGCTCAGGAATAGCCGGATCAAACTACTTATAAGTGGACAGAATAAGGCCTCCACTGATCATCTGCTGAACTAGAGACACTTTTCCAGATAAGACATTTGTCAGATGCTCAGGTGTAACACCTTTTGTCCTGCAGTCATCACCCGCACACTGTGGTTCCTCCCAGTAGGTCACCCCCTCAACAGTATCCAAAGCTGTATAATTATTATTGACAGGAACAACCACTGGAGTATCTGCACTGGCTGTCTAATTCTCTTCCTTCCCCTGACTGTCATCCAGGTAACTCCCTCCTGCTACCTAGGAGTATCCATCACTTCCTCACTGTCTGGTATGAGCTGAAGCTCATCAAGCTGCTGCCTCAGTTCCTTAACACGCTCTCTGAGGAGCTGAACCTCGGTTCACCTGCATGCAGATGTGGATATCGGGGAGGCTGGACGGTTCCCAGGATTCCCACATCTCACATACGGAACAAAACACAGCCCCAGAACCATTCTCACTGCACTAACCGGGTCCTAACAAATGAGGACTGAAGAATAAAGAAGGAAAAGAAACTTATCACCCTGTTATTGCCAAAGCCCAGTGAACCAATGGCACTCCAGCACTAGCCCACTCATACAACGGCCTCTCCATTTGTTCCTACCTTATTTTCGTTCACCTTTCTGAATGAAATTTGTTCACCGAGTGGGTACAACCAGGTCCAAAAACTGCCAAGAAGTGCTGTTTCTCTTAAGCTTCAGCCACATAGCGAAGTGAAATCATCACTTCTTGTTGAGCTCTTCCTCAGTCATTGAGCACGGTACTGGCAGAACAGGAAGTATAGAATGCATGGCTTAATTTCCTGGCCTCGGTTAAAGCTTATTTGTTAATTCATTTATTGATTGATTCAGATACAATGTGGAATAGATTTCTGTATAGTTGGGGAATGAATGGTCACGGGAAAAGGCCAGAAGGTGGAGATGAGCCTGCGGTCAGATCGGCCATGAGCTTATTTAATGCTGGAGCAGGCTCAATGGGCTAGATGGCTTACTCCTGCTTCTATTTTTATATTCATATGTAATAGGCGCTTCCTGACCTTTGAGCCATACCACTGAGCAACCTCTCGATTTTACCACAGTCTAATCATGGAAAAATTTACAATGAGCAACTAACCCATCAACCAGTTCACCTTTCGTCCAGAAGTAACCCGAGCAGCCACGGAAATCCGCATGATCATGGAGAGAAATTACAAACTCCTAACAGGCATTGGCAGGAAATGAACCTGGGTCGCCTGCACTGAAGACCTTTGTGCGAATCACTACACTGCTCTGTCACTTGTTGATATTTGTGTTGTGTTACGTACCCCGTAACTGGGTTAACAAACCAGCAGAACTGAAATGATACATTGGAGTCTGGTGGTACTGAAACTAAAGGTGTTTATTAGTAAACTAAGCAATACAGTATCGAAAATGCCAATATACATATAAAACAGGTTAGCAATGATAAATACAGAAGTGCAGGAATAATACTCAGAACCAAGCTCTTTCAAAGTCTAGGGGTAAATGAATTGTCATAAGAGAATATAGAGTTCATTTCAGTTCGTGCTGAGGTAGTTGTTGTTGTGTTGCAATGTTGGAGAGAGAGAGAGAGAGAGAGAGAGAGAGAGAGAGAGAGAGAGAGAGAGAGAGAGAGAGAGAGAGAGAGAGAGAGAGAGAGAGAGAGAGAGAGAGAGAGAGATGAGCAGCTGCAGCAGGCAAACCTTCCGTCGTCTTCTTGTTCCGTTGTACCGTTGCACTTACAGGCTTGCTCGTCAGCATCACTGCTGAATACACATTCCCACCTGTAAGGTCATTACCGAGTAGGACGTTCACACCATCCATCGGTAGTTCAGACCGCACCCCTATTTTGACTGGTCCAGATACCAGGTCACATTTCAGAAATATCTTGTGCAAAGGTACGGCCTCAGTCCCTTTTCCGATACCTTTTATCACATTTAACTCCCCAGTCTCGGTCTCAGCACCGAATTCTAACACCTTCCTTTGGATCAATGACTGACCAGCCCCAGTATCTCTCCAGATCCGCACTGGAACTGGGGTTTCTCCCTCCCTCACAGATACCATCCCTTCTGAAATAAACTTCTCACGCCCCTCTTGAGCTCTACCTAACCTTGCCCTCCTCATCGGTCTGTTGACCGGCTCAATGCAACCAGTTGGGGTTATCGTCTTTCTTTTCCTGTCTCCATCTTTCGAGCCATGCACTTAGATGCTATGTGACCAGCTTTCCCACAACTATAACACATAAAGCTGGCAAACTTCCTTCCAGCCTGCTTTTCCTCCTCCTTACCCTTTCCACTAGTTCCCGGCTTATTCTCTGACTTAGCCAGTGGGCTTTCTCTACCATCCCTACTACCCCTCTGGTAGCTCTTATTTGGGGACAATTTTATCTTATGGGTTAAGGTGTATTCATCTGCTAGCTTGGCAGACTCTGATATGGACTTATTCTTCTTCTCGTTCAGGTATGTCCGGATATTATCCGGAACACAACCTTTAAATTCTTCGATCAGGATCAACTCTTAGGTGGTAGAAATCCTCCTCCACCTCTTCTACAGTGCACCAGCAGTCATAGTACACACACTTCTCGTAGGCAAACTCTGTGAACGTCTGATTCCACTGCTTCCTTAAGTCCCCGAACTTTTGTCTATATGCTTCAGGTACCAGCTCATAGGCCTGAAGGATAGCCTGTTTTGCTTCCTCATAATCCTCTGCATCCTCCGCAGACAACGCCACATATGCTCGTTGAGCCCTCCCTTTAAGTAACTTTGTAACAACACCACCCACTTATCTCTAGGCCACTTCTGGTTTGTGGCCACTTTTTCAAAATGCAAAAAGTACCGATCAATGTCCGTCTCCTCAAACGGAGGGTACCAACCTAATCTCCTGACTAACATTAAACTTTTCCCCACGGTCTGTCCCGCTATCCACGCATTGCCATTTCTCCCTCTCAAACTGTCGCAGTTTTTCTGCCTCCTATGCCTCCAACTTAATTCCCTCCAACCGCTTCTCTTCTAGACATAATTGGACCTCCCCTTTCCCTACAGGAAAGTGTTCTAACACCTCCAGCTTGAATATCTGTATCATGACATAATGTTCAGCTATCTTACGTTGTATCTCAGCCTTCGTCATCCCTTTCTTAACCTCCTTGAGTTCCGAAGTCTCCACCATTTCCCACAACTCAGACTTTTTAGCCTTCTTTAAACCCACAGGGTCCGGACTTAACAGAAACTCGTCAACAACCATTTCTGCTATCTGCCTTTCTGGTTTCTCACACAACCAGATCAGATAAGGGAATTCTACCCCGATTCACTGGCCCCCCCCCCCAAATTTTTATTAATCAAATCCCGGACGAGCCCCCAATTTGTCACGTACCCCGTAACTGGGTTAACAAACCAGCAGAAATGGAATGATACGTTGGAGTCTGGTGCTACTGAAACTAAAGGAGTTTATTAGTAAACTAAGCAATACAGTATTGAAAATGCCAATATACATATAAAACAGGTTAGCAATAATAAATACAGAAGCGCAGGAATAATAATCAAAACCAAGCTCTATCAAACTCTAGGGGTAAATGAATTGTCATAAGAGAATATAGAGTTCAGTTCAGTTCAGTTCGTGCATAGCTGCTTGTTGTTGTGTTGCAATGTTGGAGAGAGAGAGAGAGAGAGAGAGAGAGAGAGAGAGAGAGAGAGAGAGAGAGAGAGAGAGAGAGAGAGAGAGAGAGAGAGAGAGAGAGAGAGAGAGAGAGAGAGAGAGAGAGAGAGCGAGAGCGAGCAAGAGATGAGCAGCTGCAGCAGGCAAACCTTCCGTCGTCTTCTTGTTCCGTTGTACCGTTGGGGTCACTGGTGATGACCCTTCTGTTCCAGGCTAGATCGTTCTTCAGTGATGGACTCGTCACCCAAGCAAGGGCGGACACACACACAAGTCCCCACCGGTCTACCTTCATCCACCGTGCTCCAGACCGATTCTCCTGAACCGATCCTCCAGGCCCCCACCTTCCTGTGGGTGCACAACGCTCTTTCAGTGTCCACTGGTGTGTCTGAGGGTGTCTCCCCAGACCCATCTTTTATCCCCACTGACGGGGTATCAGCCATCTATCAACTCAACATGTCCATCAAACTAGGCCACTTCCTGCTGTCGCCTCAGGAATGTTAACGAGCAAAGAAGTGTCCTTGTAGCAAAAGGTAAATAATCAGTGAAGAAGCCAAAATACATAAATCATTCGTCTCTCTCTGTCTCCCTCATCTGTAGCAGATGCCTCTACCTCTGTTCTTCATCTCTCTCTCTCATTAGCAGCATAGTTCCCGGGGGGGCGGGGGTCAGCCCTGGACCCCATTTTCATCTGGTTTGTTCAGCACACATAACAGTTGTGACAAAAAAATGCAAGCTCTAAGTTAAGAGTTGAGTAGTGAATTGCCTAACTTGAGTTTGGAGGTAATAGGTCAGCATTATAACTCCATTAGGTAGAAAGCATTTTTGATCAGTTTTAGTTTGGGTAGCAGGTTGCAGATTGTCTCCATTTCTGCTCGTTGAGATGTAATGATATGCTGAGCCAAACTAATCACTCATTGGAGTGTTGTGTGATCTGTCTTACTGCAGCTAGAGTACAACACTGGGATAGTGTGTGCCAGTATGCTCTCTTTTGCACACATGGATAAAAGTTGGCCAGCAATTTTGGGCAGATTAGCTCTCTTTAAGACCCTCTGGTGGTATTGTCACTGTTCTAAATTCATAGGAAAGTACAGCACAGAAACAGGCCCTCTGGCCTATCTAACTAATGCTGAGCTATTTAAACTGCTACTCCTATTGACCGATACCGGGAACAGAGCCTTCTATACTGTTATCATCTATATACCAATCCAAATTTCTCTTAAACATTGAACTTGAGCTTGCATGGACCACCTGAACTGGCAGCTTGTTCCACACTATCACAACCCGCTGAGTGAAGAAGTTACCCCTCGTGTTCTAATTAAATTTTGCACCTTTCAGCCTTAACCTAGGACTTTTAATTGTCCAACCACAGTGGGAAAAGTCTGCTTGCATTTAACCTATCCATATTCTTCATAATTTTGTATATCTCTATCAAATCTCCTCTCAGTCTTCTATGTTCCAAGGAATAAACTCCTAACCTATTCAAATTTTCCAGATACCACAGGACCTCCAGACCCAGTAACATCATAATAAATTTTCTCTGTATTTTTTCCTGTAGGAAAGTGATGGAATCTGCACACATTAGTCCAAATTAGACTTCACCAGTCTCTTATAGAACATCAACATATCATCCCATCTCTTGTACTCGCTACTTTGATTTATGAAGGCCAATGTGTCAAAATGCCTTCTTTACAACCATATCAACCTGTGACACCACCTTCAATGAATGATGGACCTATATTCCCTGATCCTTTTGTTCTACCGCACTCTTCAGAGCCCCACCATTCAATGTGTACAACCTACTCTGGCAATTGATATTTGTATTGAGACAATAAAATGCAAGCTCTAAATTAAGAGTTGAGTAGTGAATTGCCTAACGTGAGTCTGGAGGTAATAGGTCAGCATTTATAACTCCATTAGATAGAAAACATATTTACTCATTTTTGACCAGTTTTAATTTGGGTAGCAGGTTGCATTGACAAGTTGTCACAATAATTATAGGGATTATTTTTGGAAACGGCGAATCGTGGAGGCAAATGCGAAGGTTCACCATGTCCACTCTACGGGACTTTGGGATGGGCAAGAAAACTATTGAAGATAAAATCACTGAGGAAGCCCATTTCCTGATAAAAATGTTTGAATCCCATAAAGGTAAGTCCAAGTGAGTAAACATAAAAAGCATAGAACATAGAACATTATAGCATAGTGAAGGCCCTTCAGCCCAGGATATTGTGTTGTCCTTTTAACCTACTGTAAGATTATTAATCTAACCCTTCCCTCTGACATAGCCCTCCATTTTTTGATCATTCATGTGCCTATCTAGGAGTTTCTTAAATGTCTCTAATAAATCTGCCTCTACCAGCACTTTTCATGCACTCACCACTCTCTGTGGAATACTTACTAACATTTCCTCTGTACTTTCAAAGTAAATTTAGAGTCCAAGTACATATACATTATGTCACAAGTTAGTACCCCGAGAGTCATTTTCCTGCAGGCATTCACAATAGAACAATGAAAAACAATAGAATCAAAGAAAAACAACACTCAAACAAACACCGACCAACAACCAATGATGCTAATTGTGTAAATATGAACAGATAATAACAACTAGACAACAGGGTGACCTGTTGGGGCACACTTTGAGAGAAAGGCAGTGCAATCTGATGTGATGTGCTTTGGAAATTAATGAAGAAAAACTCAGTTTATTAAAGAAGAAAGAAGTGTAGCAGGACAAATACAGCTCCTCCTCATTTAACGAAGGGCACTTTTGATGACAGAATTTCTGGTTGATCTCCCACCCTTCCAGAATACTCTAACATTTTCATTTCTTTTCCCCCGGCTTAAAGCTACATACAGCTGATAATGCTGGAATACCTGATTCTCCAGATAAATCAACACATTCTCCATGGTTTGGCCTTGGGCCTTATGTATAGTCAAAGCAAAGCATGATTGTATTGGAAACTGGCTCCGCTGAAGAGGGACATCTTCCCCTTCTGATAAATTGAGAGTAATTCTTGGGATCATGACAATGTCTTTTTTGAATGCACCAATGTTTATTTTTGCTACGATGAGATGGCTGTGCAGTTCTTCCACCATCATTCATGTTCCATTGCAAAGCCTTGGTGGATCCAAGTTCCTCATTGAAATGATAGGAGATCCCCTCTGCAATTCCAGTTTATGTGGTGGCAATCCAGAGAGTTTGACTGAGTCAAGGAATTCTGTTGGCAAATGAGTGGCTTTAGCTACTTCGCTTATGGCATTGAAGGAACAGTATTCTTTCATGATTCCAGGGAAAAGTCTAATGCATGTGAAGTTTATTTTTTGCATCATCTCATTAAGAGGAAACAAGATAGAATTCATCGAGAACAGTTCTGCAGGATTGTCGAATGTCAGGTAGATGAAATCAATGCTTTCTTCCATAGTTTTTCTGGCAGAATCATATCTTCAGGTAATTCAATTTAATCGTTTTCATTTTTCTCAATTTTGTCTTCTCCAACATCCAATAAGAACTCAGAATATCGTTCTTCTCCCTCACTCAATCGCATGTTTCTCTTCAATTGAAACTGGATGAAGCTTCTCCATAAGTAGGAGTTTTTTTATGCATGAATTCTCCACATCAGCATCATTTCCGCGTTTCACAACTGCTAGAAGCTGACGGAAATCGTCACAGCAAATGGTTGAAATACCCCCAAAGGCCTCATTCTTGCCACATACGTCACCAAGAGTCCAGTCCATGGCTTCGAAGCTCTCCCGCCTTATCATGGGGCAGACAATAGGCTCATCCCAGACAATAAGCCTCGCATTTTGGAGTATTGGTGTTTTTATCAATGTTACAAAAGGCATCTTCATTGACTTTGAGAGATATTTTGAACTTTGAATGCGCTGTCTAACCACCAGGCATCAATGTTGCTGCAATACCTGATGATGCTACAGCAATAGCAACACCTCCATCTCCCCTAACTTTAGCGAGGATCAAGTTGATGATAAATGTCTTGCTTGTTCCTCCTGGTGCATCAATGAAAATCATTGAAGAGAGATTCCTTTCCAAGCAGTCGCACACATATTCATATACTTCTCTTTGCTCATTATTCAATAGGGGCTCCTTCTGTGAAACAAATTCCTGCTGTTCATCTCTGCTGTATTGCAGTTCACACAATAATTCCAGATTGCCAGCACTTTGAGTAATTGTACCATTTTTTGGTGTTCGCAAGTTAAATTCTTCAAGTGTTTTGCCCAAGTTCTCAAGTTTCTGTTGGAAATACAGAAGAGCTTGTCCATAATGCCTCTCATCGATCATGATATTAGAATCATTGATAGTTCTCCTCTCCATTTGTAAGAAATCTTCAGACATTGCACTCTTGAACCGGTTCCACAATTGCTGTGGATTGTTGATTTCAGTGTTGGTTAGCAAGACGACAAACAAATCTCTCACTGCCTGGGCATTCTTGTTCTCTCTGCTTCTTCCATAGTTTGCTGCCAATGATCATCAGTTTGCAACAATCCTCTCTCTCTGCAGACATCTTTGAATGATGGAAGGATATCTCCATCATGTGTTTTCAATGATTCGAAAGATACTGGTCCTTTTATGTGATGAAGAAGAACTCTCAAATAGTAGAGGTCACCACGTCATGGAGAAACGGTATACACTCGACCCAGAACATTTGCTTCAAAAATCCCGGAGTACTCCTCCACTCTTTTCCCCATTCTCCTTCTTTCCCATCTCTTATTAGTCCAAGTGTGGAATCTGGGAAGATCCGCATAGTACAGGGTTCTTGCAAATGGATCGCGAGTGCAAAGATCCATGAATTCCGTTAAACTGGTTCTTGCCATATCATTATTCAGTTGCACAGCAGCATTATCTCGAAAGAATACTTGATGCTGTTGGGGAAGGTGCATTTCAAGGCGAACAACAGCTGGTTCCCTCTTGTGAATTGGAAATCCAAGTATCGAACAGACAGCTTCAGAGGGCCCAATATATATGCCTGTCAAATACTGTGTGACTTCGTCTTTATTCACTCCAAAAATTGCCCGATCACTGTGTCGCTGCTGTGAGCATCGTCAGGCGCTGCCGAGGCTGGCCGTGCGCATGCGTCGTGGTGTCATGTCGCAGTTTCCATGAAAGGTGGGATTGGCTCAGGTTGTTGCATTCTGTAAATTAGCGCATTTTAAGTCGATCTAGCCTGAAATAGTGCCGCTGTAATGCACCATTTGTGCTAATTGGAGGCAACAAACAGACAAACAGTTTGTTTGTCAAACTATACAGTATAGCATACAGTATACAGGTACTATATATACTACCTATATATAGTATACAGTATATAGGTAGATAGATAAATTACCCCAACTGGAAAAGTAGCAGCAATGATAGTATTCATGACTATTGGTGTATAAAAAATTTGCTTGTTTTCATCCTTAACTACTGATATATATCTATAATTTTCTTAAATATCCTGAAAAAAGTGTCCAAATTTTGGAAAGAAGGTAAAGCATATCGCTTGCCTAAAAGAGAAATCACAACTGATGCCCTATTATCAAAATATCATCCTATTAATTGTTTATAAACAATATATAAAATTGTAACGTCGTGCATCTTGCAAATGATCACGACAAACTTATAACCGCAGTAAACTCAGAGAAGAGCAGAAAGGGTGCCATAAGGGTGTGAAAGGATGTGAAGAACAACTGATCATGAATTCTATAAATCTAATTCAACCTAGAGAAAAGCAGAACTTTTTTCATCATTTTATAATCTATATACTACTAAAACTCTCGTCCTCTGTTTGACTGTTTTGCGACCTCCAATTAGCGGAAATGGTGCATTACAGCGGCACTTTTTTTTGCTAAATCGACTTAAAATGCGCTAACTTACAGAATGCAGGCAAAGTTCAGCGTTACATATTCGTATAAAATTGCTCATTCGCCAAAATCAATAGCCCCGCTTTCACCTGAGAGCCGATCCACCATCATGGATATCGGGACGCGACACCACGACGCATGTGCACGGCCAGCCTCAGCAGCGACACCAAGCGGAGCAAAAGGGCAGGACTGGGCAGCTCTATTTCGATTCTCTCAAAGGGTGCCCCAACGCATCACTCCGTTGTCTAGTAATTACCAAAAATGATTTAATTCAGTCTCACTCATGGTTAATAGAAATACTTATATATATAAACTACACCCAATACTTGTGAAATTCCTTCAACATCTGATGAAACGTTGTTGTACAATAACCCCCATGTCTATTAACAATCAAAAATAAAACAACCGTCCTATTAAAATTACCAAGGCATTTCCAGGCCGACTCTCTAAGCCCCCAATGTTTTTGTTCAGCTTTAAACCTGCCCTCTAATTTTCAGAAGTGGAGGAAAATCGGGTATCAAGTCAGTGACAACTAAATGAATGCCTGGATCAGAGTTGGAGCCCTCTCCCCAGAAGCTCTGGGTTCCTTGTGGCAATACAAGATGAAGTGGTTACCACAAAAATTATTATGTAATTGATGGATATATCCATTTAAAACCCAAACAACTTACAGAAATCAAAAAGGAAAAAAAAACAGATATATGCTGAATTAAAAGAGGAAATTGAAATACTATTTGGGGTACATAATAAAGAGTCCAGCGGTATTCTGCATTGTCAGTAACTTGTCAATGATCTGTGTTTCTGCAGGCCAAGAATTCAATCCAACCATTCAGTTAAATGCTGCTGTGGCCAATATCATCTGTTCCATAGTTTTTGGTGATAGATTTGATTATGAAGACAAGACATTCATTGCTTTGGTAAAGAGAGTGAATGAAAACTTTCAGCTTGCTGGTTCTCCTGTGGTTCAGGTAAATCTCATCATTCACCAGAATTGTAAATATACACTCCAGGTGATACACCTGTACACCTGCTCGTTAATGCAAATATTTGATCCGCCAATCAGGTGGCAGTAACTCAATGCATGGGGGCATGCTGACATGACCAAAAGGTTCAGTTGTCGTTCAGACCAAGTATCAGAAAGGGGAGGAAATGTGATCTGGACCATGGAATAAGACCATAAGATGCAGGAACAGAATTGGGCCACTTTCTTGCCTGTTCTTGTAATGTATCTAAGTCCTTCTGCAGCCTTCCTGTTTCCTCAACACTGCCTGCCCCTCCACAAATCTCTGTACCATCTGAAAACTTGGCTACAAAGCCACCTATTCCATTGTCTAAATGACTGATATACCGTATAAAAAGAAGCAGTCCCAACACCGACCCCTGTGGAACACCATTAGTCACTGGCAACCAACCAGAATAGGAACGTTTGATTCCCACTCGCTAACTCCAACCAATCAGCCAATACTCTCACCATGCTCGTAACTTTTCAGAAACACAGCATGGGCTCTTAACTTGGTAAGCAGCTTCATGTGGCACCTTGTCAAAGGCCATCTGAAAATCCACAATCTCTACCACTACCTCTTTCAGAACCCTTGAGTGCAGTTCATCTGGTGTGGGTGTCTTTTGCACCTTTGGGTCTTTCAGCTTTTTGAGCAACTTCTCCCTTTGTAATAGTAACTGCACTCACTTCTCTTCCCTCACACCCTTCAACACCTGGCACATGCTAGTGTCCTCCATAGCGAAGACAGATGCAAAATACTCATTTAGTTCATTTGCCATCTCTTTGTACATCGTTAATTTCTTTAGCCTCATTTTCTTGTGGTCCTAGATCCTCTGTCATCTTTCTTTTATCTTTTATATACTTGAAGAAGCTTTTTTCTATCCACCTCGATTGTGTTTGCTAGCATATTTTATTGTTTCTCTCCTAATTAATCTTTGAGCTGCTTTCTGTAGCTTTTCAATCCTCTATCTTCCTGCTAATTTTTACTTTGTTGCATTCCCTCTCTTTCCTTTTGCAATGGCTTTCACTTCCCTTGTCACCCACGGCTGTACTATTTTCCCATTTGAGTATTTCTTTGTGTTTGGAATAAATCTGTCCTGCACCTTCCTCATTTTTCCAGAAACTCAAGCCATTGTTGTTCTGCTGTCATCCCTGCCAGCATCTCCTTCCAATTTACTATGGTCATTGGTATTGATTGTTGGTGCCAGATGGAATGGGTTCTGCGTCTCAGAAACTTCTGATCTGCTGGAACTTTCATGCTCAACAGTCTCTGGAGTTTACAGAGAATGGTGCAAAATCAAAAACAAAAAATACATCCAGTTCTGTGTGCAAAAATACAGCAGTTCTGTGTGCGAAAATGCCTTATTAAAGAGAGAGGTCAGATGAGAATGTCCAGGCCAGTTCAAGCTGACCGGAAGGTGACAGTAACTCAAAATGGTGCATCACAACCACGGATTGGGCAACACACAAATACAGCAGATGCGCCGGTATATGCACGTGTCAGCAAACTACCATTTCATTGTGATTTAACTCCATTCTTTTTGGTCATAGCGCTTGGCTTGACTTGAGCGAATCACAGCAACAAATCGCTGCCTGCTTGCATTCAGCCTTGCCTGACAAATTAGATTGTCGAGTCAATTGACTCTGAAGACGAGTAATATTCGTTTTATATTTAGTTATTCCTTTCAGCCACAGTGTTGCCTTCATTTTCCATCTCAGAGTTTTAGTTCTTATTTCGAAGAGGGTCAATCTTCTAGATGGAAGCCCTGTCAGCCTGTTCAATGCTTTACGGAAGAGAGGATTCTCGCAGCCCAGTCATTCTGACATTTCGTGACAGAGTTAAGCAGTGTTTTGACCTTCTAGTATGGGTCCAGTATGGTCAGTGTGTTGACATGGCAAGAAAACAATATTCAATGATTGCAAAGAATAAATAATTACATGAAATATAAATTTAGAGGTTCAAGTAAAGATATCGAATAAAATGTGCAGAAATCCATAAATAACAGCATATATTTACAATGCAAACAAAATTATAAAAGTGGTTTTAAGTGTTTACAATACATTAAGATGGGAGAGGAGTGGGGGTTAATAGAGCAAGGTATGGGTTCCAACTAGAATGGTTGATCAGATTAACTGCCTGAGGTATAAACTTTAAAGGTGGTGTGAAAATTTTGATAATGATCTGCTGAGCCACACTAATCAGTCATTGGAGTGTTGTGTGATCTGTCTTACTGCAGCTAGAGTACAACACTGTGACATTGTCTGCCAGTATGCTCTCTTTTGCACACTTGGATAAAAGTTGGCAGAAATTTTGGGCAGATTAGCTCTCCTTAAGACCCTCTGGTGGTATTATCACGGTTCTAAAGTCATAGTAAAGTATGATGCAGAAACAGGCCCTTTGGCCCATCAAGCTAATGTTGAGCTATTTAAACTGCTACTCCCTCCTATTGACCTGTACTGGGATCATAGTCCTCCATACTGCAAACATCCATATACCAATCTAAACTTCTCTTAAACATTGATCTTGAGTTCGCATGGACCACCTGCACTGGCAGTTTGTTCCACACTATCATGATCCTCTGAGTGAAGAAGTTTCCCCTCATGTTTCAATTAAACTTTTCACTTCTCAGCCTTAACCCAGGACTTATAATTCTCCCATCCAACCACAGTGGTAAAAGTCTGCTTGCATTTAACCTATCTATTCCCCTCATAATTTTGTATATCTCTATCAAATCTCTTCTCAATCTTCTACGTTCCAAGGAATAAACCATATAACCATAACTATATAACAATTACAGCACAGAAACAGGCCATCTCGGCCCTTCTAGTCCATGCTGAATGCTTTCTCTCACCTAGTCCCACTGACCCGTACTCAGCCCATAACCCTGCATTCCTTTCCTGTCCATATACCTATCCAATTTTACTTTAAATGACAATACTGAACCTGCCTATCCTTCTCCATGATTGTATTGAAACTAATGGCATCGTGATCACTGGACCCAAAGTGCTCCCCAACACATACCTCCGTCACCTGACCTATTTCATTCCCTAACAGAAGATCCAACACTGCCCTTTCTCTAGTCGGTACCTCTATGTATTGCTGCAAAAAACTATCCTGCACACATTTTACAAACTCCAAACCATCCAGCCCTTTTACAGTATGTGCTTCCAAGTCTATGTGTGGAAAATTAAAATCCCCCACAATCACAACACTGTGCTTACTACAAATATCTGCTATCTCCTTGCAAATTTGCTCCTCCAATTCTCACTCCCCATTAGGTGGTCTATAATACACCCCTATAAATGTTACTACAGCTTTCCCATTCCTCAATTCCACCCAAATAGTCTCCCTAGACGAGCCCTCTAATCTATCCTGCCAGAGCACCGCTGTAATATTTTCTCTGACAATCAATGCAACACCTCCCCCTCTTGTCCCTCCATTTCTATCACACCTGAAGCAGGAATATTTAGTTCCCAATCACACCCCTCCTGCAACCATGTTTCACTAATAGCTACAACATCATATTTCCAGGTATCAATCCATGCTCTAAGCTAATCCACCTTTCTTACAATGCTCCTAGCATTAAAATAAATGCATTTAAGAAATTCTCTACCTCTTCCTCTCTGTTTATCTCTAACAGTACAAAGAACTTTACTGTCTTCTTTTTCTTCCTTCTCCCATACATCTGTTCCTACACTCTGGTTCCCCTCCCCCCTCATATCTAGTTTAAATCCACTGGAGCCTCTCGAGCAAACCTACCTGCAAGAATATTTGTCCCCCTCCAGTTCAGATGTAAACCACCTTCGCTGGAAAACTGCCCAATTATCTATAAATCTGAAGCCCTCCCTCCTGCACCATGTCTTCAGCCACATGTTGATCTGCACTAGCTTACTAGTGCTCCGAGACCCCGAGACTCAGGACCCCGAGACCCAGTAATGACCTTATAACTTTCCTCTGTATTTTTTCCTGTAGGAAAGTGACAAAAACTGCACACAATACTCACCAGTGTCTTATACAACATCAACATATCATCCCACCTCCTCTACTCAATACTTTGATTTATGAAGGCCAGAGTGCCAAAAAGCTTTCTTTACAACCATATCAACCTGTGACACCACCTTCAATGAATGATGGACCTATAGTCCCTGATCCTTTTGTTCTACCACACTCTTCAGAGCCCCACCATTCACTGTGTATGACCTACTCTGGTTAGTCCTCCCAAAGTGCAACTCCTCACACTTGTCTGCATTCCATTCCGTCTGCCATTTTTCAGCCTATTTTTGTAGTTGGTCCAGATCCCGCTGCATGACATGATAGTCTTCCTTGCTGTGGACTGTGCCCTCTCTACTATCGTGGTTGTTTTGACAGATTAAGAAAGTTTCTCAGTGATGTTAATCCACAAAAACGTGAAGCTGGAATCCCTTTTCGCTACCTCACCATTTATGAATAACAGGGCTTGTTTGGTCAGGACATCTTGCCTTCCTGAAGTCAATTATCATATTTTGTTTTCTTGATGTTGAGTGCTAGGTTCTGGTTCCTGCACCAATCAGACAGAGTTTCGGCACCTCCTCCCGATTTGTTCTTTCTTGGGTTTAGTGCCGTCTACAAATGTGATGATTGAGTTTGTAACATGAGCAAGAGGGCAGGTATAGATGCAGTGAGAATACTCAATTGTGTTCAGAACATACCTCTGTGGGACACCGGTGTTCAGGTTTGGGGGGTTGTGAGTCGGGTTAAGGCACACTTGACTTGGTTCACCATCTGGGAACAAATAGGATGTTCAAGATCTCATTGAAGGTTGATGTGCCAAGACCTTGACTGTGGAGCTTGACAGCACTTGTTTGGTAGTGTTTTAATAAAGACAGAGCTGCAATTAATGAAAAACATCCTGATGTAGCTGTCTTTGTGATCTCGGTGTTCCATGACGGTGTGGAGGGCGACAGAAATGGCACCTTCAGTTGATCTATTCACCTTGTAGGCAAACTGATGCTGGTCCAAGGTAACCAGCATGACATCCTTGATATGGGACATGACCAATTGTCCCAAGCACTTGGCAGCTATGGGAGTGAGTGCCACAGGTCTGTAGTTATTAGGACATATTGCTGCTGATGTCCTGAGGATTGGAATAACAGTGGCTGCTTTGAAGCATTCTAGAACCATACCTGGGATAGAGAGAGGTTGTAAACACCCATCAGGACTTCCTTGTATTTCAGAACAAATATATTGATAGCAATGTTTTTACGTTACAGCTTTATAATGCATTTCCCATACTGGGATTTCTACCTGGTTCACACAAGAAAATGCTGAAAAATCGAAACTTAAATTGTGGGTTTGTAAAAAACTTTGTAACCAAGAACTACCAGACACTGGATGCAAATGATCCAAGGAGCTTTATTGATGCGTTCACATTAAAACAGCAGCAGGTACGCTCCCAAATGGCTCACAGTTTGCATGCTACCATCTTTATAGAAATCCAGATTTATTTAAGTACCTGGAATTTAATCCCTCAGTAACCACGGTAAGATTTGCACACCTGTCTCTGGTTCATTGAAATCACAGTCGAATATGCTGTGCAGAATTGGACTGTTACAATGTTATAACAACTGTAATGTGCTTAATTGACAACAAGTGACATTTATTTCCGATGACACTCTAGAACTCTTTTTCCCTTCCAGAGATATTGGTTGTGATTTAAACACCTTCCTCTGGTTCAGTGCTTTGTTCAGCATGAATTAGCCATTAATTTTACATAATGATTGTAATATATTTCATTGATGCTCTTAGAGGGTCAAGAGAGATTCATCCAAAAGAAGAAGTATTCCAAAGGGAGGATGAGGCAACCACGGCTGACAAGAGAGGTCAAAGACAGAATAAAAGCAAAAGAAAGGGCAAAAGGTAGTGGGAACTTAGAGGATTAGGAACATTTTAAAAACCATCAGAAGGTAACTATAAAAGCAATAAGGAGAGAGAAGATGAAATATGAGGTAAGTTAGCCCTAAATAATAATAACAGATAAACAGTGGAAATATAACAATGGATAGCAAAAGCTTTTTCAGACATATAACAAGTGAAAGAGAGGTTAGGTTTGATACTGGACCATTGGAAAATTATGCTTGCTATGTGGCAATGAGAGGTAAAGTAATGTTGGATGAACTCAATCAGTATTTTGCATCAGTCTTCTCTGTTAAAGACACCAGCTGCATGCTACAAATTGGGAAGTGTGGGGTAGAGTGA
Organism: Hemitrygon akajei; assembly: GCF_048418815.1. Lineage (NCBI taxonomy): Eukaryota > Metazoa > Chordata > Chondrichthyes > Myliobatiformes > Dasyatidae > Hemitrygon > Hemitrygon akajei. Next base: position 10,671,519 of record NC_133134.1, on the reverse strand, counting down.
AGCAGGGAGATGATGTTTGGGAAGCTGAAAGGCTTGAAGGTAGATAAGTCATCTGGACCTGATGGATTGCACCCTCAGGTTTGAAAGAGATAGCTGAAGAGTTTATGGAGGCATTATGAATGACCTTTCAATAATCACTTGATTCTGGAATGGTTCCAGATGATTGGAAAATTGCAAAAACTATTTCATTATTTAAGAAGTGAGGGAGGCAGAAGACAGAAAATTATAGACTAGTCAACTTGACTTCAGAGGTTGGGAAGATGTTGGAGTCCATTATTAGCGATGAGGATTTGGTGCACTTGGAGGTTTACTGGAGCGGTTGGAAGTGGTTTAAACTAATATGGCAGGGTGATGGAGACCAATATGATAGAGCTAAGGATGAGCCAGCAGGGTTAAAAGTAGCTGATGGATGTAACATGAAGATAAGGAAGAACAAGCCAATGATTGGGTACAAATGCAGACAGAGCAAAGAGTTAAATTGTACCCAGAGGCAAAATGCAAAAGGGCAAAGAATGCAGGACTGGAGGTGCTGTATTTAAAGGCCAATAGCATTCAGAATAAGGTGGATGAACTCATGGTGTGATTAGAGATCGGTCGGTACGACATTGTGGGCATCACGGTGTCATGGCAGAAGGAAGGCCATATTTGCCATCTTAACATCAAAGGATATACGTTGTATTCATAGGATAGGCAGGAAGCTATGGGCAGTGGAGAAGCTCTGTTGGTAAGAGATGGAATTCCATCTTTAGAAAGAGGAGTCATATGGTCAGACAATGTTGAATTTTTGTGGGTGGAGTTAAGAAATCGCAAGGGTTAAAAAAAAAACCATTATGGACATCACATATAGGCCTCCAAAAAGTACCCAGGATATGAGGTTGAGATTGCAAAGAGAGCTGGAAAAGGCATGGAATAAAGGTAATGACACAACTTCAATTGGAGATGTCAATACGCAAGGGGATTGGGAAAATTAGGTTGGTGGTGGATCACAAGAAAGGGTATTTATTGAATGTCTGCGAGATGGTTATTTAGAGCAACTTGTGCTTGAGCCTACTTGTGGAAAGGCTGTCTTAGATTGGGTGTTGTGTAATAACTGAGATTTTCTTAGGGAAGTTAATGTAAAGGAACCCTTAGGAAGCAGTGATCATAATACAATTGAATTCATACTGCAATTTGAAGGAGTCAAATAAGTCACACGTATGAGTATCACAGTGGAATAAAGGGAATTACAGAGGCATGAGAGAGGAGCCTACCCAGGTGTATTGGAGGAGGATACTGGCAGGGATGGTGGCAGAGAAGAGATGGTGGAAGTTTTTGGGAACAGTTCACAAGGCACAGGATAGATATTTCCCTCAGAAGAATTTGTTCTCAAATGGCAGAGGTGGCCAACTGTGCCTGACAAGGGAAGTTATGGACTGCATAAAAGCCATGCAAAAGTGAGTGGGAAGCTTTTAAAATCCAACAAAAGGCAACTAAAAAAACACTATGAAAGGAAAAGATGAAATGTAAGGGCAGAGTTGCAATAATCTAAAGCAGAATATCAAAAGTTTTTTTAGTTTTATATAGAGTAATAGGTAGGTGAGAGTTGGTATTGGACCACTGGAAGATTGCAATGTCACTGCACACTTTTAGAAGGGAGGACGGCAAAAGAAAGGAAATGATAGGCCAGTTAGCCTGACTTCAGTGGTTGGGAAAGTGTTGGAGACTAATATTAAGGATGAGATTTTGGTGTGATCCTGCATCTCTCTCTCTCATTATTGACATGATGTATATCTCTCTCATTTCCTGGGTCTCAGACCCGAAATAATAGTGATCTTGCGATTCTCAAAAAGGAGGGGGTGACTTTGCACCCTTCGGCCCCTCAGAGTTACTCCACAATCGTAACAATGATAATGATTTGCATTTTGATTTCCACAATTTCTCCAGCAAGCAGGGAGGTTACTATCATAATGGGATTTCTGAGAGGGTGTAATAAAATATCTTATCAAGTTTTTCTATCCAAACCACCTCCATTTCTGTGAACTGGTACACTTCCATTGATACCTCCATATTGTTGTCCATTCTTCCTCAGATATAATTATCCCTCCTTCCTTCTCCCATTTTGTTCTAATGTATGAAGTCAAATGTGTTTTAAGATTTGACAACCCCTTATACATGCTTGAAATTATTCTACTACCATTATCTGAATTATATGCTTTTCTAAAGAGCTCTATCAAGCATGTATTTGCCTTGGTTACATTTTTAAACATCTTATTAACATATTGTTGCATCTGCAAATACCGATAAAAATCTTGTTTTTCTCATAAGTGTTTCTCTTTAAGCATTTCAAAACTGAACCGTGTTCCTTCTTTCATTATGTTGCAAAGAACTGTTATTCCTTTAGCTGTCCAGTCCTTAAATCTAGCATCCAGTTTATTTGGTGTAAAATCCGAGTCATATGCACACCATTTAAGAATTGCAATATCTCCCTCTAGATTATATTCTTTTATAGTAGTTTTCCATATTTTAAGAGTCAATTTTACCCATGGGTTAGCAATAGTATTTATGTACCTTCGCAGGTTGTTATCAACCAAAATTGCTTGTATGGGGATGGGAAGTACCCGCTCCTCAATGTTTTTCCATTGAGCGTCATATGATGGGTTGCACCAACATATCACAGCTCTCAACTGTGCTGCAAAATAATAATCTCTAAGAGAAGGAAGGCCCCATCCCACCTTTTCCTTTGCTAATTGCAAAGTTTTGAGATGAACTCTAGGCCTTTTACCCTGCCAAATATACCTTGATAACATCTTGTTCCATTCATTGAATTGATTTTGATTAATCTCTATTGGTAGGGTCTGAAAGAGATATAACAGTCTGGGCAGTATACTCATTTTAATAGACTCAATCCTTGAACTGAGACTGAAAAAAGGAATCAGGTTCCATCTTGCCACATCTTCCTTAATTTTTTAATATAAAGGCTGATAATTACATTCTGATAATTTTGCCAAATCTTTTGGCATAATGATGCCAAAATATTTGAAAGACTCTGTGTGCCATGCCCAGGGGTATCGACTTACAATTTCTCTTGGTGAGCTATAGTAATATGAAAGTAATTGGGTTTTATCTATGTCGATCTTGTATCCTGATAATTGACCATATTGTTCAAAGGATTGCATCAGTTTAGGTAAAGAGTATGTTGTTTGCCCTAGATAGATCAAAATGTCATCCGCATAACAAGCAAATTTATGCTCTGCCCCTTTAATAGTAATTCCCCTGATATCTTCATTTTGTCTGATGTATTGAGCTAATGGTTCCAGATACAATGCGAAGAGTAACGGTGACCATGCACAATCCTGTCTCGTGCCCCTTTCTAGGGTAGGACTATTTGATAAATATCCATTGATTTTAATCTTAGCAGTAGGATTGTCATATAGTGTCTGTATAGTTTTAATAATTGTGTCTTGGAAACCAAATCTATGTAAAACTCTGTAAAGAAAATTCCAATTAACTGAATCAAATGCTTTTTCAGCATCCACGCTCATCATTATCACTTCGATTTTATTTTTTTTGTATAGGATCCATAATGTGAAGTGTCCTTCATATATTGTCTTGTGTCTGGCGTTGTTGTAGAAAACCTGTCTGATCATTATGTATCAGGATGGGTAGAAACTCCTCTAATCATTTGGCCATGATGGAAGTAAATAACCTATAATCTACATTAAGAACGGATATTTGTCTAAATGACCTGCATTCCATTTTATTCTTGCCTTCTTTCGGTACAGCTGAGATTATCGCTTCCTTCCAACTGGATGGCATTTGTGCCTTCTTTAGAGCCCAGTTCAGTGTGGGGAGTAAATCAGGAATTAACTGATCTTTTAATTCTTTGTACCACTCTGCCGTATACCCATCTGATCCTGGTGACTTGCTTAATTTAAGCCTACTAATTGCAGCTTTTAATTCCACTTCAGTTATGTCAGCAGTCATCATTCTATTTTGTTCTTCGCTTACAGTGGGTGACTCTAGAGAATTCAAGAAGGTATCAATTTGGGTTATGCTTCCCCCTGGAACTTTGGAATATAGAGTTTTGTAAAACACTTCAAAAGCTTCTTGAATTTTACTTAGCTTATTTTTTATCATTTTCGTTCTTGGGTCCCTAATTCTATGAATTGTATTTTCTGCTATCTTTTTTTTTCAGTTTCCACACCAGTATTTTCATAAATTTTGATCTACTTTCATAATGTCTCTGTTTCAGAAACATTAAATTTTTCCTGGTTTCTTGCATAGTCAAACTGTTAATTTCATTCCTAATCCTTTTAATTTCCCCTAATGTATCCTGTGCCAAATTCAATTTGTGTTTTTTCTCTAGTTCCTTCAGCCTATTTTGTAATTCCTCTAATGTTTTATTCCTTATTCTTGTATGAAGATATCACTATAATTTTCGCTCTGAAGACCGCCTTCAGAGTATCCCATAAAATGGGAGGTGAAACCTCTCCATTATCATTAAATTCTAAGTGGAGACCAATTTCTTTTTTAATTTGTTCCTTAAAGTACGGATCATTGAGTAGACTTGAATTTAGTTTCCAAATAGTATTCTTCGGTTGTAGGTCAAAATCAAAAGATAAATATATAGGTGCATGGTCACTTACATCTATTGTCCCAATTCCACAAGTGTTTATTTTGTCTTTGTCTTTTCCAAGTGTTATGAAATAGTCTATTCTTGTATATACAGAATGGGGAGCAGAATAATGAGTGTAATCCCTTCTGTCGGGGAAAAGCTCCCTACATATATCAATTAAACCAACATCCTCAAAAAGTGTATTAACTTTCTTATGCAAAGATTTTGTTTCATAGGTTTTTCTATTGGAAGAGTCTAAGTTTGGTTGTAATTGTAAATTTAAGTCTCCCCCACATTTCAGGAGGCCTTCTGTTTCCATTACCATAATATTAGTAATTTTCTGAAAGAAACCAATATCACTTCCCGGGGGTGCGCATATATTCAATAGAGTAACTGAATTGCCATCTGTATTCCCCCTTACCAGAATATATCTGTCCTCTTTATCTTCCATTTTGAATACTTTTTCAAAATTTAGCTTACTTGAGATAAGAATAGCAACTCCTCTCTTATATCCTGATTTATATGAGGAGAAAAACAAATTAGTGAAGCCCATTCTCTTTAGTTTTTTATGCTCATTATCACTTAAATGAGCTTCCTGCAAATATACTACATGGGCTTGTTCTTTTTTTCATTTTGGATAAAATTCTATTACGTTTAATTGGATTTAATAGCCCATTGACATTAAAAGAAATGAATGTTACCTTGTCCTTAGCCATCTGTATTTATCTGTCAATGTATCATTGAAATTAGAATAAAACTTAATCGATCTACTCCCTGAACAAATAAGAACCAGGAAACACAAATAATAACACAAATGGCAACGAATGTGTGAATCCAAGGCTGAGGTCTCTAGTAAATGACCCTGCGTTGAGCTAGAGGAAATGTTTAGCTGTGGGGGATAACCCCTCCTACTTATGAGTTGAGGGTCCCCATTGCAGTATTCATAAAAGTCAGTGAACAAATCCATTACACAGAAAAGATTTCCCTGTGTACGCCTACTATATATACATATATATATATATGCACACACACCCACCCACCCACACACATATATATTACATACATACACATATATGCATACATATATATATATATTCTCATTTTGGTGGGGATAAAGGAGTAAGTGAGCGAATAAAGAATAACAACTAAGTAATAAAAATTCACATTATAATAAGTATTTCTCGAGATAGGTATACCACCATCTACTTTTGCTTCCGTTTAGCTTCTCAACATTTTTAAAGTTAGCCAAACCTTATGGCTCTTCTGAAGGGGGTGAGGACTGTCCTTGGGAAACTCCTGGTCTCTTCCTGATGTATTTCTCTCGGCCTCCTCCTGTCTCCTGCCTTCTCAATTCTCACACTATTTCCCAAGTGGAGCAGGATAATTCCTCTGCCAGGGTTTGGTCACACTGACGGGCAACCCTCTGGCCTTCATGTCTGTAGTCACCTCTTCCACTGTCTGGTACAACCACGTCCCGTCGTCATAAAACACTCGAAGTTTAGCAGGGTACGGAGTTTGAAATCTAATCTAATCTAATCTTTTTTTGCTTTAGTACTCGCTTTACTTCAAAGTATTCTTTGTGTTTCTGCAGGACCGCGGGGGCAGGGGGGGGGTAATCTAAATATATTACTTTATCATTTAAAAATGCTTTCTTCTTACCCCAGGCCCTTCGTAGAATCTCCGCCTTTGTGCTGTACCCGAAGGAATTTAACTATTATTGAACATGACTTATCCTGGGTTGGTTTCGGGACTAGCGAGCGATGTGCTCTTTCGATTTCCAGCTCCATAGTTCAGGGAAGCTCCAGCGCAACAAACTCTGTCATAGACAAGCCCTCCGCTCCTTCGGGAACGTTGTATATTCTGATATTTTTCTGCCGTGATCTTCCCTCCAGGTCAAGCAGTTTACCTTCTTGGTGATTTAATATTTTTATCGTCTTACTCAGTGTTTGTTCAACGTTTTGAACGCGATCTTCCACCTTCTCAATTCGAGTCTCTGCCACCGCTATTTTTTGATTGACGTTGGCGAGCTCTGACTTAATATCATGCAGCTGCTGCTTTATTTCTTTCTGGAACTCCCTTATCTCTTTCAGGATTTCGATCATATTCACCGCTTCGCCTGAACGAGGCTCAGTGTCCACCTCACTAGCACGCGGTCGGGTAGGAGAGCCGCTTGCTGCACTCTTCTCGGCCGCAGGCTCCGCATTGTTGCTTTTTAATTTCCATTCTTTTTCTCCATTCTTGCCCCTCTTTTCAGTTCAAATATTTTTCAAAAAATACTACGAAGTACATCTGATGGGTTAACGAGGCTTAATACGCATTTTTTCGGAGGAGCTAGTGACTTAAGCTGCCATTCTCGACGATGATGTCACTGGAAACCCCTCGGTATCTGTTTCTAAGCCGTTAAATTATGCTGCCTCGGTACCTATTTCAAAACACTTTAAAACTATCCACAACACCCCCAACCTTTGTGTCATCAGCAAACTTACGAATCCACCCTTCTACTTTTTCATTTTTTTGCATTCTGTGGGCAAGCCAATTCTGGATCCACAAAGCAAGATCTCCTTGGATCCCGTGCCTTCTTACTTTCTAAATGAGCCTTACATGGGAACCTTATCAAATGCCTTACTGAAATCCATACACACTACATCTACTGCTCTACCTCCATCAATATGTTTAGTTACATCCTCAAAGAATTCAATCTGGCTTGTGAGGCAAATCCTGTCCTTGACAAAGCCATGCTGAATATCCCTAATCAGATTATGTCACTCCAAATGCTCATAACTCCTGCCTCTGAGGATCTTCTCCAAGAACTTGCGAACCACTGAAGTCAGACTCAAATGATCTATAACTCCTGGGATATCTCTACTCCCTTTCTTCAACAAGGGAACAACATTTGAAACCCTCCAATCCTCTAGTACTTCTCCCGTCCCCATTGACGATGCAAAGACCATTGCAAGAGGCTCAGCCTCACTTCCCACAGTAGCCTGGGGTATATCTCATCTGGTCCTGGTGACTTATCTAACTTAATGCATTTCAAAACCACCAACACATCGTCTTTCTTAATGTCTGTGTTGCCCTAAGGCTTTTGTTTAGCTTTATTACATTTCTACTTTAGTAATTCATTTGTAATTATTTTCTAGTTAAAGTTAAGGTTGTTGAAAGTAAATTCGTTGTCTGTGGTGTATCGTGGCATGCGATGACGTCACACCTGGTTTTGCCGCGTCTTGTGGGAAAATACTGGTTTGGAAAAACGGGAAGGGCAAGGGAGCTTGTGTGTGCAGGTTCAGCGTGAGAAAAGTTTTCATTCTACGCACTAAGAAACGTCATAGAAGCAACGTTAATATGGAAGAGTGAACAGTAAAGGGTTAATCTTACTGGGATCCTGCTTCATTGACTACAGTTCACCTCAGTGCTTGGTTCAGAGTTTTTACACCTGAATGAGAACACTACAATGTCTATATACTCAGGCATTTCAGTCTGCTGTAGGCCATCTGCACAGTTGCCAAGGTCTTTTTTCCCTGGTGAATATTGATGCAAAGCATTTATTAAGTACCTCCACTACCTCCTCCATCTCCATACACACATTTCCACTATCACACCTGATTGGTCCTGTTCTCACATGGCTCATCTTCTTGCTCTTCACATACTTAGAGAATGCCTTGGGGTTTTTCTTAATCCTGCTCATCAAGGCCTTCTCATAGTCCCTTCTGGCTCTCCTAATTCCATTCTTAAGCTCCTTCTGAGCAACCTTGGAACTTTCTATACCTCTAACAGTACCTAGTTTCTTGAACCTTTTGTAAGCTTTTCTTTGCTCCTTAACTCGATTTTCTGCACCGTTTGTACACCGTGGTTCTTTAACATACCATCCTCTCCCTGGCTCAATGGAACATACCTATGCAGAACTTCATGCAACTGTTCCCTGAACATATTCCACAATTCTGCTGTGCATTACCCTGAGAACATCTGCTTCCAATTAATGCTCCCAAGTTCCTGCCTAATAGCATTACATTTCCCCCTACCCCAATTAAATGTTTTCCCAAATTGTCTGCTCCTAACCCACTCCAGCTGAAGTTGGTGAAGGAGATCAAGTTGTGGTCACTTCCTCCAAAATACTCTCCTACGGAGAGATCTGACACCCGACCAGGTTCATTTCCCAATACCAGATCAAGTAAAATCTCTCCTCTAGTTGGCTTAACAACATATTGCATCAGGAAACCTTCCTGATAACCCCTAACAAACCGTGCCCCATCCAAACCCCTTGCACTAAGGAGATGCCGATCAATATTAAGAAAGTTAAAATCTCCCATCACAGCAACCCTTTTATTATTGCACGATTCCAGAATCTTCCTCTCTATCTGTTCCTCGATATCCCTGTTACTATTGGGGGGGGGGTCAAAAAAACAAACACCCAGTGGAGTTATTGCCACTTTCCTGTTTCTGATTTCCACCCACACTGAGTCAGTAGACCATCCCTCCATGACTTCCTCCTTTTCTGCAGCCCTGACGCTATCCCTAATTAGAAATGCCACCTTTCACATGGAAGAAATAATAATAATAAAATAATAATAATAATAATAATAATAGTAAATCAATTACAGTATACATATATTGAATAGATTAAAAATTGTTCAAAACAGAAATTATATATATATTATATATATATATATATTATATATATATTTAACAATACCCTGGGTGCTGAAGGACCTTAAAAATGGACGCTGCCTTTCTGAGACACCAGTCCTTGAAGATGTCCTGGGTACTTTGTAGGCTAGTACCCGAGGTAGAGCTGACTAAATTTACAACACTCTACTTCTTCTTTCAGCCTGTGCAGTAGCACCCCCCATACAATAGTGATGCAGCCTGTCAGTATGCTCTCCATACTACATCTATAGAAGTTTTTGAATGTATTTGTTGACATTACCAAATTTCTTCAAATGCCTAATGAAGTATAGTCGCTGTCTTGCCTTCTTTATAACTGCATAGATATGTTGGGACCAGGTTAGATCCTCAGAGATCTTGACACCCAGGAATTTGAAACTGCTCACTTTCTGCATTTCTGATCTCTCTGAGGATTGGTATATGTTCCTTCATCCTAACCTTCCTGAAATCCACAATCAGTTATTTTGTCTTACTGATTTTGAGTGCCACGTTGGTGCTGTGACACCACTCCACTGGTTGGCATATCTTGTTCCTGTCCACCCTCTCATCACCATCTGAGATTCTACCAACAATGAATGTATCATCAGCAAATTTATAGATGGTATTTGAGCTATGCCTTGCCACACAGTCATGGGTATAAAGAGAGTAGAGCAGTGAGCTAAATGCACATCCTGAGGTGCACCAGTGTTGATCGCCAGTGAGAAGGAGATGTTATCACCAATCCGCACAGATTGTGGTCTTCCAGTTAGGAAGTCGAGGATCCAATTGCAGAGGGAGGTACAGAGGCCCAGGTTCTGCAACTTCTCAGTCAGAAAGATGGTATTAAATGCTGAACTATCATCGATGAACAGTATCCTGACACAGGTGTTTGTGTTGTCCAGGTGGTCTCAGGCCGCATGAAGAGCCATTGAGATTGCATTTGCCATTGACCTATTGTAGCGATAGGCAAATGGCCATGGGTCCAGGTCCTTACTGAGGCAGTTCAGTCTGGTCATGACCTGTTGCAAGGACGTGGCTGGGGCCAAACCCAAGTGCAGGACACAGGCACGGAGACAGAATCGGGAGACGTTAGCACCATAGCAAGCGTGGAACAGGTATCCAGGAAAGTCTTTACGTGGAGCTTCACGTAGAGAATCCAGGAAACAGTGTGGAACTTAGAACTGACAGTCCTAAAGAACCATGAAACAAGGTTACTCACACAAGAGTCGACCAATGAACTGGCAGCTCCTTGTTGTGATTCCAGAGTTTTTATACTGTATTTACTGATGGAGAGCAGGTGTGTGTAATTAGTGGAACTGGGAATGATTGGATATTAGCCGAGGAGATTGAGGCCCAATTACTGAGGTAATAGTAAAGTGGGGAACAGCCAGACAGGACCATGACATGACTAACCTCTCAAAGCATTTAATCACTGTAGAAGTGAGTACAACGGGGCGATAGTCATTAAGGCAGCACACCTTACTCTTCTTAGGCACTGGTATAATTGTTCCCATTTTGAAACGTGGGAACTTCTGCCCGTAGCAGCGGGAGGTTGAAAACATCCTTGAATACTGCCACTAGTTGGTTAGCGCAGGTTTTCAGAGTCTTACCAGGGAACCCCTCGGGACCTTGTGCCTTGCGAGGGTTCAGTCTCTTTAAAGGCGACCTACCATCGGCCTCTGAGACAGAGATCACAGGGACATCAGATGCAGCAGCGATCTTCACAGCTGTAGTTATATTCTCCCTTTCAAAGCGGGCATAGAAGGCGTTGAGTTCATCTGGTAGAGAAGCATCGCTGCCGTTCATGCAATTGGATTTCGCTTTGTAGGAAGTAATGTCTTGCAAACCCTGTCAGAGTTGTTGTATATCCGATGTCAAAACCAACCTCATTCGAAATTCTCTCTTCACCCTTGCAATAGCCCTCTGCAAATCATATCAGGTTTTCTGGTACAGGCCTGTGCCAGACTTGAATGCCACAGATCTAGCCTCTGTACCTCCTGGTTCATCCATGGGGTTTGGTTTGGGAATGTACAGTAAGTCTTTCTAGGCACACACTCATCCACACAGGTTTTAATGAAGTCGGTAACAACTGTAGCATGCTCACTCAGGTTCAAAAATGAATCCCTCAATACAACCCAGCATTTAATGGCTCTAGGCTGGCACTCTCTATTTGAATGAAGGGATCTCATTGAAATCAGTTGAATTTTGAAAGGATGGATATTGAGAAGTAGATGTGGAGAGTGTGTTTCCGTTAGCGGGGGAGTTTCGGACCAGAGGGCACAGCCTCTGAGTACAAGGACATCCCTTTTGAACAGACATGAGGAGGAATTTATTTAGCCAGAGAGTGGTGAATCTGTGGAATTCTTTGCCACAGGTGGTTGTGGAGCCCAGGTCATTGAGTAAATTTGAAGTGTAGGTTAACAGATTCTTTATTTGTATGAGTTTCAAAGGTAATGGGGAGAAGCAGTAGAATGGAATGCGAAGGTTAATAAATCCACCATGATGGAATGGCAGAGCAGACTTAATGGGCAGAATGGCTAAATCATGCTCTGTGTCTTATGGTCTTTTACAGGAATCAGGTAGCCCAAATACATATTTCCATGAAAACAACCTGATAATCACAGTAACCAACTTGTTTAATGCTGGGATGGAGACAACTTCGACCACCCTTCGTTGGGCTATGCTGTTGATGATGAAATATCCTCAGATTCAGGGTGAGGAGCATCTGATTGATGACTGTTTTTCCTCATGTGAGAATCTGGGCTCTAACCCTGCTGCTGAGTGCATTAACCATTTCCTTGTGTTCCAGAAAAAGTCCACGATGAAATCACCACCGTCATTGGTTCTGAGCGGTTCCCCGGAACTGGAGATCGGAAAAATTTGCCGTACACCGATGCAGTGATCCATGAAATCCAGAGGTTTTCTAACATTGTGCCAATGAACCTCATGCACTCAACAACAGAGGACGTGAACTTCAAAGGATATTTCCTTCCAAAGGTACGTGAGGTGAAGTGAGTGGCTGATTGCTTCTCATATGCCAGCAAATATTCTGTGAAAGTGCAAATGGATTGTTTGTGACTAAATTTTTTAAATTCCTGTGTGTAATGTTACATAACATATAAAACTGACATATTCAACTTTTTGGAAGCATCAAGCATGGGTCAGGTGGATGAGATACAGAGGGCAACTTGCATAAAATGGACTTTGTTTTTTTGTTCTCATTGTATCTCTCTTGTATCATTTTGTATCATTAACATTTTTGTTGTGAATGTTCTATCCCTGGAAAGGTCACTCCACTCTTTCAGAAGGGCGGGATGTAAAGACAGGAAATTATAGACCAGTTAGCTGACTTTGCAATGTTGGGAAAATACTTGAGTCGTTTATGAAGGATGATTTGGGTTCCTTGTCGATTCATGATAAAATAGGCCAAAGTCAACATGGTTTTCTTCAGAGGAAACAGAGCGATGTGTTAGCAAGTAATGCCACCTTCTCCCTGAGGAGCAGGTACAGTACTCTGTCTGGCTGTAGCGAATATGAGGAAGACCCTAGCAAGGGTCAACTCACATAAACCTGCAGGGCTGGGTAACATACTGGGAGGGTCCTGAGGGACTGTGCAGTAATATTTATATAAGTTATGACAGACATCTTCAACATATCTCTGGAATAGTCCACTGTCCCCTTGGACTTCAAGGTGGCCACTATCATCCTGGTGACCAAGAGAGTGACAATAACCTCCTCAGTGACAACCATCCATCCTGTCCCACCTGGAAAATGGTGCCTCATATGTCAAGAGGCTGTTTATCGACTTCAGCTTGGCATTTAATGCAATTGTCTCTTTGAAGCTGCTGGGTAAACTGTCCTCGTTGGGTATCAGCACCTCTTTGTGAAATTGGATCTGTCAGAATGCTGGAGCAGGGATCAAATTACAGACCCAGTACTGTGCGCACAGTGATATTAATTGAGTAACAAATCCCGAGGTGCAAACAAAGTCGGTGTCAAAGTTGAAGCAGAGATCAGAACATCCAGAGAAATCCAAAAACCAGAATCAGGAAACAGGCAGAGTCAATATTCAGATGGACAGAGTACAGGTATGAATGATGGAAAGGCCCAGGAGAATCCACTGACACAATCTGGCAACAAACAGGTGAAAACACAGGACAGAAATACACTGAGCATAAACAGAGAGGCAGATGACAGGTGGAGCACAATGAGACACAGGTGGCAGCAATACAGGTAATAATGAGAAACAGATGAGGGATGGAATACTCAGTAATACAGGGGCTGGAGTGGAGCAGGAGCAGGGACAGGAGTACATGGCAATACAAAACCACAGACTAACAGCTGGGGAAAACACACAACAAGACAGGGTTCAAATGGAAGTACTGACAGGATCCTAGACCTCTTGACAGAAATGGCACAGTTAGTCCATGCTGGCAGAGATGTCTCCAGCTCCTTCATGCTAGCACTGGCACTACCCAGTGCTGTGTGCCCAGCTCACTACTGTTCACACTGTTGACCCATGAAGGCACTGATAGATGCTGTTCAAACTGAGTTATTAAGTTCACCGTTCACACACACAGTGGTTGGCCTCATCAGCAAAGACAACGAGATGGCTTGCAGAGAGGATGGAGGGCAAATGGTGGGATGGTGCAAGCACAAAAACTTGAGTCTCAATATGCACAAGGCCAAACTGATGATTGTGGACTTTAAAAAGTTTCAAGCTGATAACTTCTCGTTGCACATCCACAAACATGGAGAGAATTAGCCGCACCAAGTTTCTGGAAATGAATATAATGGGAAATCTCACCTGGTTCCACAACACAACCACGGCATCTCCACTTCCTGAGGAGTTTGAGGCGACTGAGGCTCCTCTCCCCACTCTAAGCTATTTTTACAGGAGCACCATCGAGAGTGTACTGACAAGCTGCATCTCTGTCTGCTACAGGGATTGCAAGGCAGCTGTCCTCACGCCCTGACAAAGGATTGTGAGGGCAACTGAGAGGATCGTCAGGATCTCCCTTCCACCCATCAGAGAAATTTATCAAGAGCACAGTGTATGCAGAGACCTTAGCATTGCCAGTGACCCTTCTCATCCCTCCAACAATCTCGTTGACTCCCTACCATCAGGAAGATCATAACATAGCATTAGACCAAGATCTGTGTGAATGCAAAACACCATCTTCCCCGAGGTCATAAGTCTCCTGAACTCCCTGCCACCTCCCAGGTCTTATCACACATGAAGCACGAATAGTTCAATAGTTCAACATTCCATTTAATATCAGAGAATGTATAGAATATACAACCTGATATTCTTCATCTTCACAGACATCCAGTAGCGTCACATTGTTTACTTTTTAACTTGCATCATAAATGCACCATATTATTTGTTAATTTAACAGTCATAATTAAACTTTGTGTTATGCGTGAGCAATATGTACTCCTTTGTGCCATTCAGTCTGAAAGAACGATGTTTCATTTGGCAGTATACTTATTTATGGTTGAATGACAATAAACTAAACTTGACCTTTAAGATAAGTGAGTTGTAAAGTGACATGGAATACCAGAAGTCAATGCACTGTTGATTCCTTAAGGTTGTCATAGCCGAGAGAGATAGTGGGATAATCTCCCACTATCTATTAAATTCTCCCAATGGTGTGCGACCCAAATGGCCTCTGACAACCAAGTCCAGCTCCTGTGCTTCACATGTGGCTTTGCTTCCAAATCTGGTGAAACTTTCCTACTGACAGGTGAAGTGGCAAAGGAGGGTTACTGGTGCCTTAAAACCAGTTGCTTTGGGAAGATGGGACCAATCAGCCTTGGTTGATAGCTCATTTAGAGAACGAAAACTCTGATCTCAAATCTCCACTGCTTTGTGGCTATAATCTCTCATGGGGAAGGCTTGGGGAGTAAATCCCAAGGAACAATCCAGAGATGGAGTCCCTAAAGCAGTCCTACATTGAGCTCAATGCTGACTGGCAACTTATGAGATGCTGTTGATGCCAAATGTTATCAGTCTCTGCCGTTCGTTTGCATTGATGAGCTACATGGAGAGGGGGGTGCCTGTAACATGGGCAACAGCTTGCTCTCCATGTCATACTTCCCTTGCTAGTGTATAATGTAGATTGTGGGCACACAGTATCCATGCTGGATTCTGACCGATACTGGGCCTCGGGATGCAATGAAGCTGAGGACAGAACTGACCTTGACTGAGTGAAGGACATTGGAGATCTGCAAGAGGTACGACTGCACCTGGTGTGAAATAGCTGCCACATTTGTTAATTTTATTCCAGTGGAATTATTTTCAGTAATATTTCTCAAAGGCAATAACAATGTAAATTGTAAATTATTTCCTTAGGGCACACCAGTGATCCCTTTACTAACCTCGGTGTTATACGACAAAACTCAATGGGAAACCCCAAATGACTTCAACCCTTCCAACTTTCTGGATGCTGATGGGAAGTTTGTGAAGAGAGATGCCTTTGCTCCTTTTTCTATGGGTAAGAAGTTTAAATCACTGGATTGTAGATTAGTGGAATTTCTCCTCTGTCGTTGGCCCATTTGTAGGAAGGAATGTTTATATCAGATGGTAAAGCAATCATATTTAGATGGTGGAAAATAAGACATAGTCATTGAACATGGAAACAGGCCATTCTGCCCATTATTCTATGCCAACCACTGTGCGCCAAACGGTATCAATCAGATCTTCCAGAACTTGGAACTTCTATCTTCCATTCAATTTCAGTGATCATCCAGATGCTTCTTAAATGCTGTCAACAGTTCTGCTTCTGCTACTGTCTCAGGCAGTAATCCTGTCTGTATCTCTCAGTTTTGTAATCTGCAATTTCATGCTCAGTGGACACTTTATTTGGTACAATGGAAAACCTACTCGTTAATTCAAATATCTAATTAGCCAATAATGTGGCAGTTGTGTGCAGAAGAGCATCTCTGAATCCTCAGCATGTTGAAACTTGAAGTCGGTGAGCTGCAACAGTAAAAGACCACAACGTAAACTCAATGGCCACAATATCAGGTTCAGGAGCTACTTCATAAAGTGGCCACTAAGTGTGGAATCAGAATATTACAGAGCACAGAAACACTTCTTGTATACTGTCCCACATGAGGGAAAAGACACTAAACCTTTCCTCAGGAACTGAAATACTTCAACCAAGGAACATCACAGTGATTTCCTCAATGCCCTCTCTAATACCATCACATTGTGAAGTAAAAACAGTGTACAGTGGAAATACTCAAGAGGTCAGTCAGCATTAACAATAGGTGAACCAAGGTTAATATTTCAGCTTAATGTACTTTTGGTGGAACTAGGAATACTTGGGAAACAATGGTTGAAGTTGCAGAGAAGTTGAGAGGGCTCTGGTGGACGAAGGGTATGTCCATGACAGGGAGACGATCAAGAGAAACTAAATGACAAAGATGAGGGTGGTGCTGGCTGAGTGAGTGACAAAGACCATAGGGGTCAGATAATCTGACTAGAGGGGGTGTACGAGGAAGGTGAGTGAGGATGGGAGACAGGAAGTAAGACAATGGCCAAAACTGCATCAAACACAAGATGGTTGGAAGTTTGAATTGAAAAAGAAAGCAGAAAACATACGGCAAGCCAGGTAGCATCTGTGGCGAGAGAAACAGAGTTAATGTTTTAGGTCAGATACCTTGCATTCCCATTATATAATGTTACTGTTCAGTGTCTTGGGCTGAGGGTGAATAACATTGTTTTTGAAAATTGACATTGTTCTGCCACTCTGTTTTGCAGGACGCAGGGCCTGTGCGGGGGAGACCCTGGCCAGAATGGAGCTTTTCCTGTTCTTTACCATTCTGATACAAAGGTTCAGGTTTCAAGTTCCTCCGAATGTTAGCAATCTGGAGCTTACGTCTGGTGTGGCCTTCACTTCAGTTCCAAGTTACCAGAACGTGTGTGCAGTCCGTCGCTGAAGCAAACACAGCACTTCCATGACTTGCCTCGGTTTTCTCCTTTCATTGTTTTCATAATCACCGTAAAAACATGTATCTTTATGTGAAATGTGATATTTGTCATGGGGTTGAATTATAAAGGATAATCCATAGTGGCTTCTTAACTTCAATCAAATCATCCTGCAAATTCCTGAGATTGAAATGCACAAAAACTGGGGAAACTCTAGAGTTCAGCAGATGATAGATTCAAGATTGTTTAATTTCATTTCCAGTGCACAACTGTAAAGGAGAATGAAATAATTGTTACCCTGGAGGGTAACCCTGGAGGCTGGTCCTGGAGATGCACTGGGAAGTTCTGACTACCTGTTGTAGAACTTTCCTGTCCACTGCAGTGCATTTGACCCTTTCCTCCACCTCCTCCCCACCATACTCAGCATCTCACTGTCCATTCACCAAGAAATTTGAAAATATAGATTCAACCTTTCTGATGATCTGCTGAAATCGACAGAAATAATAATCAGTATGATCAGTTCCTTAATGTTTAACCAATCTATTTAGCAAGGGAGAAATGCTTATCCCATCAAACCCCTTAATAAGTATCAGCACCTTAAGTATGAGCTATAACTCGGTGCGGTGCCCAGTCACACTCAAAGGATATCAGCTTCAAGTCTTTCTCCAGGCATTTCAGTGCAAGTGTTATAGCGTGCAATAAATGGTTGCAGTGTGGCGACCCACTTTCTGCGCAGGCGAACCGGCTCACAAATAGCCAGCGCGCGAGGGGAGACGCTAGTAATGTACCTCCGACGTCATTTCCGCCCGGAGAGGGCAGGCGCTAGGGATTTAAATACCAGCACCGCGAAGTTTGAATAAACTAGTCTCGAAACGACTTACCGACTGTGTGTCGTTATTTCATCGCTACAGCAGGACAAATACTCTGCATGTCCCTCAATGCAACAATGGATTATTTGATAAATACATACAACATTGCTGCTTCAGAAAGTTTTCAAGGTACAAACTGGGTGCTGATGCAGCCCAAAATAAACAAGAATAAAAACATACTATATGATTTAAGACATAAGGTCACTTATATACTGCATATAGATTGATTATATGACCATAAAGTGATGCTGGGCACAGGAGTATTTGTACATATCATTTCCTGTCAGAGTCATCATAAAGTAGTGGTTGTCGGTGTATGTGAAGAGTTGGATTAGTGGGTGGTGTTGTTGATGTCCCTCAATGCAACAATGGATTATTTGATAAATACATACAACATTGCTGCTTCAGAAAGTTTTCAAGGTACAAACTGGGTGCTGATTTTCAAAAAAATCTTGCCAGATTGCAAGAAGCAATGAATAAGGATCTCTGGCTAAAATAAAGGTTCAGAAAACATTGGGTCCATTTGGATGGATCTCTGCAATAGGAAGGGTACATACACACTGATGGGATTCTACTAGAGACCACCCCACCCCTCAATTGGCACTGGCATTGGCATTGAGGAACAGATATGTAATTAGATCAGTGAAATATACAAAAATAATTGGGTTGTTGTCGCAGGGGATTTCAACTTCCCTGGTGTAATCTGGGACCTTCTCAGTGCAAGGGGTTTAGATGGGGCTGAATTTGATAACGGTATCCAGGAAGGTTTCTTAAATCTCTATGTTGGTTGTCCAATGAGAGGAGGGCTGCACTGGACCTGGTGTTAGGCAAGAAGCCTAGCCAGGATGAACCGTTTGGGAGCAGAGACCACAAATCCTTAACTTACAGGAATTCTATAAATAAGGCTAGATATGGTCAATGTGGGAGGGTTTTAAATTGGAGTAGGGCAAATTATGAGAGCAATAGGCAGTAACTAAGAAGCGTTAATTATGAACACTTTTTCTCTCGCAAGTCCATATTAGCCAAGTGGAGGATGTTCATAGATAAATTGTACAGGGTACAGAAAAGGTGTGTTCTCCTGTTAGAAGGAAGGAAATGGATGGAAAAATTAGGGAACCTTGGATGTCCAGAGAGGTGATGAAATTGGTCAAGACCAAAATGGAAAAGTATGTAAAGCTTCAGAAGTTAGGATCATGTGGAGCACATGAAGAATATAAAGAAACCAGTAAAGAATGAAAGAAGGGAATTAGAAGAGACAGGATGGACCATGAAAAGTCCTTGAAAAGCAGGATTATGTTGAATCCCATGTCATTCTATACCTACATAAAGAGCAAGAGAATAACTAGGGAGAAGGTGAAACCATTCAAGGATAAAGGGAAAATCATTTGCTTGAATGACAAGAATGTGAGTGAGATGCTTTATGAGTACTTTGCTTTAGTATTTATAAGGAAAGTAATGTTGAGGATTAGGAGATCAGTGCTGAGTGTTTCAATGCTTTAAAACATCTAAAGGTTAAGGAAGAAAAAGCATTGGGCCTCTGAATGAGTGTTAAGGTGGATGTCCATAGGGCCTGACGGGATTTATTCCAAGTTATTGAAGGAAACAAGATAGGAGATTGCTAGTGCATTGTCCAGCACCTTTGTGCCCTTTGTAGCCTCAGGTGAGGACCCGCAGTGCTGGCGAGTGGCTAATATTCTACTTCTATGTAAGAGGAGAACAAGGAAAAATCCTGGGAATTATAGACAGCTGTACCTCACATCAGTTGTAGCAAAATTGCTGGAGAGAATTCTCAGGGACTGTGTATATGAGCATGTGGAAACCCACAGCCTTATTAGAGACAGCCAGCATGCCTTAGAGCATGGCTGGAGGTGCCTTATCAACTCGATGTGTTTTTTGACAAGGTGCCAAGAGAAGTTGATCAGGGTAGGACAGTAGAGGTAGTCTGCATT
Organism: Hemitrygon akajei; assembly: GCF_048418815.1. Taxonomy (NCBI): domain Eukaryota; kingdom Metazoa; phylum Chordata; class Chondrichthyes; order Myliobatiformes; family Dasyatidae; genus Hemitrygon; species Hemitrygon akajei. Next base: position 10,651,530 of record NC_133134.1, on the reverse strand, counting down.
GATTATAGTAAGGCATTTGACAAATTCCCTCATTGGAGGCTATTCCAGAAGATAAAGACACATGGGATCCACAGAAAATTCGCTGTTTGGATTCAGAACTGGCTTCTGCATAAAAGATTGAGCGTAGTGGTGGAAGGGTTTTATTTGAGTTGGAGATTTGTGATTAGTGGTGTTGCACAGAGAACTGTGCAAGGACATCTGCTGTTTGTGATCCATGTAAATGAACTGGATGACAATGGAAATGAGTGAGCTAGTAAGTTTGCAGATGATCCTCAGAATGGTGGAGTTATGAATAGTGCCGAAGACTGGGAAAGAATACAGCACAATGTAGATCACTTACAGATATAGGCAGAAAAAAATGGCAGATGAGTTTAATCAAGGTAAGTGTGAGGTGTTGCACCTTGGTAGGGCAAATGCAAGGACACAGCACACTGTAAAGGGCAAAATCCTTAACAATGTGGCTGAGCAGAGAAATCTTGGGATCCAAGCTCACAGCTCCTTGAAAGTGGCTACCAAGTCAATAATGTGGTTAAAAAGGCTCACGGAATGGATGCTTTTATTAGTCGAGGCAATGAGTTGAAAAGTCAAGAGGTTATGTTGCAACTTTATAAAACGCTAGTTTGGCCACATCCGGAGTATTGGATACAATTCTGGTTGCAACACTATAGGAAGGATATTGAGGCTTTTGAGAGGGTGTAGAAGAGGTTCACGTGGATGCTGCCTGGTTTGGAGACATATGTTATCATGGGAGACTGGATGAAGTTTGGTGGGTTGTCTCTGGATCGTCATAGGGAAGATCTGATAGGTATATATAAGATTATGAGAGGCATAGATAGAGCAGACAAGGAGTATCTGTTTCCCAGAGTAGAAATGTCTAATATCAAAGGCATGCCTCCTACATGTGGGAGGCAGTAGGTTCAAGGGCGAATAGAGGGGTATGTTTTCATCAGATTGTGCTGGATGACTAGAATGTGCTGCCTGGTATGGTGGAGTCAAATACATTGGAGGCTTTTAAGAGATGTTTGGATTGAAGTAATATTGTAAATACATTGGTTGATTAAGCATTCTTTGTCGTTTACATAATGCATTGCAGGTCATCTGCTATTACACCAGAGGAATGCAGATTAAAAGGCGAAATTTGCACAATTGCAAAAAAGTTGGACTCATATAAAGAGCATGTCGGGCACACACACAAAAATAAATGAACTGCACAAGGAAGAGAAAAACCTTACAGAGTAAAGTTGCAGTTTCAGAAAGACCACTAATCTGCATACAGCTGATGAAAAAGCTGATAAAGATGGGACTAACACAGGACTCTATAGCCTTGAAATTAATGTTGTGAAAACTGACAACAGATAAGGAATATGGCTTACACAAGAAGCAGATTAATTAAATTGGAATTGGATACTGGCTTCGCTGTTTCAATCATTCCACAAAATGGCTTTGAACAGCATTTCAAATATACTTAACAAGTAGAGCCTGTAGATCTCCAACTAAGAACTTATTCTGGAGAAAAGATACCTCCTGGGGAATTACATTCTCAGCAGAGCGAGACAAACAGCCAACAAGCTACATTGGGCTTATATGGGAAACAAAGGAGGACCTGAATTATGGGGATGTGATTGGTCAGGACAACTACAATTTGATTGGAGGTCCATCCTGTATTTGCATGCTACATCCCCTGTAATGAAGTAATCTGAAAGCAAATTAAGAAAAGTACTGGGTGATGCAAAAACTGTCTCTATGCTGTACACCATCAGGTGTTGCCCAACAGTAGGCAAACAGGTCTTGGTGCCAAACTCTGTGCCTCAGGGTGGAAAGTATATTGAACGAAGGAAGGACTGTGATAATTAGGGGATGCATGAAAATAATGTAAGCACTGATTATGCAACAACAGATTTTAGAAACAATATATCTGAAAGTGCTTTTGATATATTAATCAGGCAGTTACTTGTGAAATGTGGCTTGTTTTAAGCTGGAAGACAGTTCAAAGAGCTTCAGGAAAAATGCAAACATTTGGATTTTATGAGTATAAAGAACCAGAACGTACTCTGCATACATCAAGGTTTTTGCATGAACTTCTAGTGGAAAACTTGAAATTCAGCGACAGCTTGGTAAATACAACGTTGTGGCCATCTCTGAAACTTGGCTAAAGGATGGCTGCCATTGGGAGCTGAAAAGTCCAAGGATATACAGTGTACTGGAAAGATAGGGTAGTAAGCAGAGTGGGTGGTGTGGTCCTGTGTATAGGAAGTACTATTAAATCATTAGAAGGTGATGACATAGGAACAGAAGGTATAAAATCTCTATGGGTTCAGTTTAGAAATGGACCCTAATGGCAGTTGTATACAGGCCTCCAAACAGCAGCGGGGATGTGGATTACAAATTACAGCAGGAGATAGAAAAGGTGTGACAGACGGTAATATCATGATAACCGTTGGAGATTTTAACACGAAAGTGGACTGGGAAAACCAGGTCAGTCCTGGACCTCAAGAGAGAGCATTTCTAGAATGCTGAAGGGATGGCTTTTCAGAACAGCTCGTTGTTGAGCCAACTAGGAGATTGGCAGTGCTGATTGGGTGTTGTGCAATGATCCGGAGGTGATAAGAGAGCTTAAGGTTAGGGAACCCTTAGGGAACAGTGATCACAATATGATCGAGCTCACATTGAAATTTGAGATGGAAAAAATAAAATGCAATGGGTCAGTACTTCAATGGAATAAAGTAAATTACAGTGGCATGAAAGGGGAACTGGCCAAAGTTGCCTGGAAGGGACATTTGCAGGAAGGACAGCAGAGCAGCAATGGCTGGAGTTTCTGCAAAAAATGAAGGAAGTGCAAGACAGATATATTCCAAATAAGAAGACATTTTCAAAGGTAACAAGGACATTTCTGTGGATTACAAGTGAACTCAGAGCCAAAGTAAAAGCAAAAGAGAGGGTATACAAGGAAGCTAGGGCTAGTTATTGGAGTCAATTGTTAGGGATGAGATTATGGAGTACCTGAAGGGATATGAAAAGATAGGCCAAAGCCAGCATGGTTTCCTGAAATTAAAATCATGCCTGACAAACATACTGCAATTCTTTGAGGAAATTAAAAGCAGGGTTAACAAAGGAGATGCAGTAGGCATGGTGAACTTGGATTTTCAGAAGGCCTTTGACAAGGTGCCGCACATGAGGCTGCTGAGCAAAATAACAACCCATGGAATTACAAGGAAGTTACTAGCATGGGTGGAGCATTGGCTGATCGGCAGGAAACTAGCATGGGTGGAGCATTGGCTGATCGGCAGGAAACTAGCATGGGTGGAGCATTGGCTGATCGGCAGTAAACAGAGAGTGGGAATAAAAGGATCCTATTCTGGCTGGCTGCCGGTTATCAGTGGAGTTCAACAGGCGTCGTGTGGGACCACTGCTTTTTATGTTGTGCGTCAATGATTTGGACTGCGGTATTAATGGATCTGCGGCTAAATTTTCCAATGATACAAAGATAGGTGGAGGAGCGGGTAGTGTTGAGGAAACAGAGAGCCTGCAGAGAGGCTTAGGTAGTTTAGGGGAATGGGCAAAGAAGTGGCAAATGAAAAACAATGTTGGAAAGTGTATGCTCATGCACTTTGGTGGAAGAAATAAATCGGCAGACTACTATTTAGATGGGGGAGAATTCAAAATGCAGAGATGCAAAGAGACTTGGGAGTCCTTGTGCAAGATACCCTAAAGGTTAACCTCCAGGTGGAATCAGTGGTGAAGAAGGCGAATGCAATATTGGGATTCATTTCTAGAGGTATAGAATATAAAAGCAGGAATGTGATGTTGAGGCTCCATAAGGTACTCGTGAGTCCGCACTTGAAGTATTGTGTGCAGTTTGGGGCTCCTTATTTTAGAAAGGATGCACTGATGACGGCGAGTGTTCAGAGAAAATTCACAAGAACGATTCCAGGAATGAAAGAGTTAACGTATGAGGAACATCTGGCAGCTCTTGGGTTGTATTCCCTGGAGTTCAAGAGAATTAAGGGGGATCTTATAGAAACATTCCAAATGTTACAAGACCTGAAGAGATTAGATATGGCAAAGTTATTTCCCATCGTAGGGGATTCTAGGAGAAGAGGGTGTGAATTCAAGATTATTCCAATTAGAACAGAGATGCGGAGAAACTACTTCAGTCAGAGATGATAAATCTGTGGAATTTGTTGCCACAAGCGGCTGTGGAGGCCAAGTCAGTGGGTGTATTTAAGGCAGAAATAGATAGGTTCTTGATTAGCCAGGGCATCGAAGGGTATGGGCTGAAGGCAGAGGAGTGGGGATGACTGAAAGAATTGGATCAGCCCATGATTGAATGACAGACAGACTCGATGAGCCAAATGGCCTACTTCTGTTCCAATATCTTATAGCCTTAAGACAAAAGCTGCTTGTAAATGTAAATGCAAAGATCAAGCCCAGCTGGATGAATGGAAAACCAAAAAGAAAAGTCAATGGAGTTAGGAAAACAAGAAGCGATATATGATGTTATATGTTTCAGTATATTTAAACTGCTCACCATGGGGCATCATTCAGAGAAATGCCTGTTTCTGTGAGTCTCACTGGGCAGGGGTTAGTACTTAATTTATTGAATAGTTTTTCTCCTTTTAATCATATTATCCAACAGAATCTCTTCTGTTTGGAATTGTTTTATCTTTCTTGCGTGCACTGAGGCAAAGTGAAAATCTTGTCTTGTATACAGTTCATACAAAACAATTCACTGTACGGTGTATTGAGGTAGAACAAGGTAAAACAGAAATAGAATGCAGAACAAAATGTAACAGCTACAGAGAAAGTGCAGTGTTAATAATGCCCAGATTAGTAATGCCCTGTAATGACGTACACGACTGTGCAAACGCCTCAGGCACAGATAGCTAGGGAGGCTCGGACTATTACACATTACACATGACTATTTGTCATCATGGAGTGGAGGGCGAGGTTGTAAATCTGGCGGAGAAAATGATGTTGGGAATGGTGAGGGTGGAAAGCTGCGGGACGGGTGTGGGACAGCTGGCAGAGGAGGAGTGCCCAGAGGAGCGGACGGTGTGGGTGCAGTCACATCCAGCCCGGAGACACCAGACAAAATCATTTGATTCCAAACAATTGCTTTATTGATCATTACACAATGTCTCTCTGGTGCTTCCCACTCCCTCTCCTCTCCCTTCCCCTTTTCCTAACCATGATTCCCCTCTCCCTGACATTCCTACTCGCAGTTCACTATCATGACCCTATCAGAATCAGGTTTATCATCACTGACAAAGGTTCTGAAATTTGTTTTTATTTGCGGCAGCAGTCCAGAGCAATACACATTAAAATTACTGGGCTGCGCAAACTCTTAGGCACACTAGCTAGATATACGTGCCTAAGACTTTGCACAGTACTGTCTATTGTGAAGTGAAGAGCCTATTTAATTTTGTTCTTGAATTCATACGAGCTCCAGGATGTAGTTCAGGTAGAAACGCCAACCCTTCTTGGCTCGATTGTTGTGGATCTTTCTCCGGTGAAACTCAGAGCGAGTTCCGTCTATCGTCAGTTCTCTAGATTCTGTGTAGTTCGATCAAGTTCTTGGTAGTTTTGCTGGTTAATCTCTAGTTTTGTTTAAAGGGAGACGTTACTTATACTGTGGGGAACTGGGGCATTATGTTGTCATGTGCCGCGTGAGGTCGCCTGACTCCAGGAACCGGCCAGTCAGGGGAGATCTGTTACGGTCCCCAGGGCTTCTTCTATGAGTACTTCCTCGGGTTCCCCTTTTAGATTTAGTGGTGGAGTGAGCAATATGGTCCCTGTCTCCAAGCCTGATCATTCCCTTACCGTTACCGCCCGGAACGGTAGGCCTGTTGAACTGGATAAGTTTTGTTACGTTCCGGGCCGTTGGGAACTCGGATAGGTAATCACCATGAAACATTATATTTCCACCCGATCCATTCAACAGAGATCCCTCTTACTTACAGGTACCCATGCTTCTTTCAGCATGTCCGCTGTGATCGACCGGGTGGTCGCCTGACTGCCAGATTATTTGTTTTTCATCGATTTCCCAATATCGCGTGTATGAGCCCGGGCGGCCGAGGTCAAAACGAAGATCACCGAACGTGTGTCCGACCTTCCTGAGTCAGATGTTATTAATGAGATTCAGAGAGTCCCTCCTGAATACAGTACTCAGAACTGCGAGCAGTTTTTAGGAAGGAAAATGCTACCTCCCAGCTACGCCTTTGAAATTATGAGTGCTCCATTGAGTTTTTGCCGGGTTCCTGCCTTTCCCGAGGGAGGGTGTTCTCCCTATCTGGACAGGCTATGGACGATTTCCTCATAGAGGCCTGAGCAGTGCGGTTTCAGACTCCTGACATCCCCAGAGGGGCTGGGTTTTCCTTTGTCACCAAGAAGGATGCCGGCAGAAGATTCTGTAATGATTCTCGGGATCTTAACAAGATTACCGTTAAATATCGTTACCCAAGGCCATTAATTGGGGTTTGCTAACATACAACATAGAGGATGACAGCACAAGAACTGGCCATTCGGCCCGCAATGTTGCGTCGAAAAGCACATCAAAAAGAGCCAGACATAATCCCTTCTACCATATAGCTCCATCTCCCTTACATCCATGTGCCCATCCAAACGTCTCTTCAAAACCACTAATCTATTCGCCTCTACCAGGCAGCGCATTCCAGTCATCCACCACAAGGAAAACCTTACTCCTTACACTCCCCTTGAACCTACCCCGTCTCACCTTCAATATATACCCTCTGGTAACAGATATTTCAATCATGAGAAACGGGTACTCCCTGTGAACTCAATCTATGCCTCTCAAAATCTTATAAACCTCTTTGATATCGCCCCTCTGCCCCGCCCTTCCAGAGAAAACAACCCAAGTTTATCAGGCCTCTCGTGATAGCTCACGCCCTCTCAACCAGGCAGCATCCTGGTAAACCTCTCCTGCACCCTCTCCAAAGCCCCAACATCCTTCTGAGAGTGGGGCGACCAGAATCCCGCTCTGTGGTTGGTCGCTGTCCAACTCCGAAAAACTGCCACGAAGGGTTGCGTTCTTCATCTTGAGTGCGACCGCAAGTGAAAACGCAGCTCTCTTCTCACGCTCCCGCTTAGTGATTTGTCGTGGTCCAACTATAATGTCCTCTTCCATTTTACAGTAGAATGGACTTGTATAGGCACAGGTTAAAGCCAAAATCTAACGCCAAAATCTAACCACGTTGACGTCAAATAACCTCTAACCTAATGCGTTAACTTTTCACCCAGATACCGCCACCGTTCCAGAATACTCTTTTACCTTTTTGCATTGTAACCTCTTCCCCAGTGGGCACACAAAGTTATTTGCTCTGATGCGCGTATTAATAAAGCCCACACTAAGTTAACTTCTCTCCAGTTGCAGAACGAGTCATTCCAGTAGGTCCGAGTTCACTCAGTGTTTGCCCTGGAACCCTGCTCCTGATCGCTGAAAGAAACTGTCAGTCCAACGGAGCCGGAGATGTCGTTCGACTGTGTTTACTCACTGGACGCTGTGACTTTGGTGCTTCTCTGCGCCCTCACCGCGTTGTTTCTCGTTTATTTTCGCAATGGGTCTAAATCTCACGGAGAGCTCAACTTCCCCCCGGGACCCACTCCTCTTCCGATCATCGGGAACCTGCACCTCCTGGATCTGAAGAAGCCCCACCTGAGTCTCATGAAGGTAAGAGGAGTCGCGACCCAGACCAGCAATGGCTGGACACTGTGTACTAGTCCTACCGACTCTGAGAATGTTGTTGGCAATTCAATTCCGTAACGCAGGAAACACGGGAGAAAAGTTACACAATCCGTTATTACGGCAACTTCCAAAATAAATTCCCACTGCCAAAAGTATTCAGATAATACCTGCTCTGGATGAGACTGCTAAGGGTACGCCAAGACAAATACTTTACCAAGTATTTTTTAATCTAAATTATTTTTGGTGAATAAAAACATTTTCAATAATAAACCGAAAATGGCCTTTCCATTCTTACGTCCGGAGTTCAGAGAGCAATTCCGAGACTGTGTGTCCTCCCGGTGAGATGCGTGGGGTTATTCCGGGTGCTCCGGGTGCTCACATAGTCCAAAAGAGGTAACGGTTAATACGTTAATTGGTCTTTACAAATTGCCCTGTGATTAAGCCGGGGTTAACTGGCTGGGTTGCAGAGGGGTGCCGTTTGTTGAGCCAAAGGACTTGTTCTGCGCTAATAAATACATAACGTGAAGACCTTCAGCCACCCTGAACACTGGAAGCAAGTGTAGGGGAGATTTACGATTGGATGACGTACACTCAGTGGCCGATTTATCAGGTACAGGTGTGGCACCTGGTGTGGTCTTCTGCTGCTGTAGCCCATCAACTTCAACGTTCAGCATGGACATTCAGAGATGTTCTTCTGCTCAACACAGGTGTAACACGTGGTTATTTCAGTTCCCAGCATCTACTTCAACCAGCTTGACCATTCTCCTCTACCCTCTGCCAGTAGCAATACATTTTTGTCGACATAACTGCCACTCACTGTAAGTTGTTTTTTTCAATTTTTGAACCATTTTCTAGAGACTGTTGTGCGTGAAAATTCCAGATGTTGTGCAGTTTCTGCAATACCAAAACACCCTGTCTGGCATCAACAATTATTCCAGCTCAAAGTCATTTCGATTACATTTCTCCCCCATCTTGAAGTTTGCTCTGACCACTAACTGAATCTCTTCACCATTTCAGCCTGCTTTTATGCATTGACTTGCTGCCACGTGATTGGCTGATTCGATATTTCATTGACACAGGCAGATGTATTTGTGTACTTAATAAAATGGCCACGGAGTGTAGTTTCTGGGCTGTACAATAGTGGCCATTTCCAATGAAGTGATGGTATCAATGAATATTAAAAACAAGGATTTAATTGCTTAATTAATGAATTGTTGGTGGAAACTTGTTCCTACTTTTTCAGCTGTCCGAGAAATATGGTCCAATCTTCAGCATCAAGCTTGGGACAATGAGAGTGGTGGTCCTGACTGGCTACGAGACAGTGAAGGATGCTCTTATCAACAATCCAGATAAGTTTGGAGGAAGACCCCACATCCCGATAGTTGATGATTTAACACACGGTTATGGTAATTCTCACCATCATTATTCCTCACTCTGCTCAGTTCAGTTGCTGTTGGAGGGTTGTTATTCTGGGGTGTAAGGCTCTAAAGGTTTAAGTTATTTTAATGGTCTTAGACACAACATTAACATACAAAATTCTGCAGATACTGAAAATCCAGAGTAACACATAGAAAGGACTCAGCAGACCAGACAGCAACTACGGAGAGGAATTATGAGTCGACATTTCAGGCAGAGACCCCTCATTGTGACTGGAAGGGAGAGAGGAGAAGCCAGAAAGAGAAGGTGGGGGAGTGGAACGAGTACAAGAGGGAATTGGTCAGTGGAGCCAATTAAGGGGAAGGTGGGTGTGAGAAGAGCATGATGAACTGAGAAACTGGGTGGGTAAAAGTGAAGCCAGGTGACTGGAATATTTGGTGAATCTGTGAGTTGTAGGGTAATGGATAAGTGAGTAAATTCGGCTGCCTCTCTGCTCCACAGACCCAGGTTCAATTCTGATCTCTGATGCTGCCTATGTTGAGTTTGCAAGTTCTCTCTGTCACTGTGTGGGTTTCTCTCAGATGCTGTAATTTCCTCCCACTTACTGAAGATATGCAGAGTATTCGGATCACTGGTTACTGTAATTTAGCCCTAGTCCAGGCATGTTGTTGGACAGACATGGCCAAGGAAGGATTGTATGGGAATGTAAGAACAAGATGTTTTCTTGATGTTTGTTATAGGTATGTTGTATTGTTGGCCATGAAGCAATTAAATATAATTAAAAGTAATTAAATGTAATAAGTCAAGGACAGTGGAAGATAGCAAACCAAATATCTTTCTTCTAGCCATGTGGTACAAGTAATGAAAGCCATCATTTTGTGAGACTGTTCTGCAACCTGCAACTGTTCTGCAACATCTATTTTGTGAACTAGTTTTGCTCAGGAATAGCCAGATCAAACTACTTATAAGTGGACAGAATAAGGCCTCCACTGATCATCTGCTGAACTAGAGACACTTTTCCAGATAAGACATTTGTCAGATGCTCAGGTGTAACACCTTTTGTCCTGCAGTCATCACCCGCGCACTGTGGTTCATCCCAGTAGGTCTCCCCCTCAACAGTATCCAAAGCTGTATAATTATTATTGACAGGAACAACCACTGGAGTATCTGCACTGGCTGTCCAATTCTCTTCCTCCCCCTGACTGTCATCCAGGTAACTCCCTCCTGCTACCTAGGAGTATCCATCACTTCCCCACTGTCTGGTATGAGCTGAAGCTCATCAAGCTGCTGCCTCAGTTCCTTAACACGCTCTCTGAGGAGCTGAACCTCGGTTCACCTGCATGCAGATGTGGATATCGGGGAGGCTGGACGGTTCCCAGGATTCCCACACCTCACATACGGAACAAAACACAGCCCCAGAACCATTCTCACTGCACTAACCGGGTCCTAACAAATGAGGACTGAAGAATAAAGAAGGAAAAGAAACTTATCACCCTGATATCGCCAAAGCCCAGTGAACCAATGGCACTCCAGCACTAGCCCACTCATACAACGGCCTCTCCATTTGTTCTTACCTTATTTTCGTTCACCTTTCTGAATGAAATTTGTTCACTGAGTGGGTACAACCAGGTCCAAAAACTGCCAAGAAGTGCTGTTTCTCTTAAGCTTCAGCCACATATCGAAGTGAAATCATCACTTCTTGTTGAGCTCTTCCTCAGTCATTGAGCACGGTACTGGCAGAACAGGAAGTATAGAATGCATGGCTTAATTTCCTGGCCTCGGTTAAAGCTTATTTGTTAATTCATTTATTGATTGATTCAGATACAATGTGGAATAGATTTCTGTATAGTTGGGGAATGAATGGTCACGGGAAAAGGCCAGAAGGTGGAGATGAGCCTGCGGTCAGATCGGCCATGAGCTTATTTAATGCTGGAGCAGGCTCAATGGGCTAGATGGCTTACTCCTGCTTCTATTTTTATATTCATATGTAATAGGCGCTTCCTGACCTTTGAGCCATACCACTGAGCAACCTCTCGATTTCACCACAGTCTAATCATGGAAAAATTTACAATGAGCAACTAACCCATCAACCAGTTCACCTTTCGTCCAGAAGTAACCCGAGCAGCCACGGAAATCCGCATGATCATGGAGAGAAATTACAAACTCCTAACAGGCATTGGCAGGAAATGAACCTGGGTCGCCTGCACTGAAGACCTTTGTGCGAATCACTACACTGCTCTGTCACTTGTTGATATTTGTGTTGTGTTACGTACCCCGTAACTGGGTTAACAAACCAGCAGAACTGAAATGATACGTTGGAGTCTGGTGGTACTGAAACTAAAGGTGTTTATTAGTAAACTAAGCAATACAGTATCGAAAATGCCAATATACATATAAAACAGGTTAGCAATGATAAATACAGAAGTGCAGGAATAATAATCAAAACCAAGCTCTATCAAAGTCTAGGGGTAAATGAATTGTCATAAGAGAATATAGAGTTCATTTCAGTTCGTGCTGAGGTAGTTGTTGTTGTGTTGCAATGTTGGAGAGTGAGCGAGAGAGAGAGAGAGAGAGAGAGAGAGAGAGAGATGAGCAGCTGCAGCAGGCAAACCTTCCGTCGTCTTCTTGTTCCATTGTACCGTTGCACTTACAGGCTTGCTCGTCAGCGACACTGCTGAATACACATTCCCACCTGTAAGGTCATTACCGAGTAGGACGTTCACACCATCCATCGGTAGTTCAGACCGCACCCCTATTTCAACTGGTCCAGATACCAGTTCACATTTCAGAAATAACTTGTGCAAAGGTACGGCCTCAGTCCCTTTTCCGATACCTTTTATCACATTTAACTCCCCAGTCTCGGTCTCAGCACCGAATTCTAACACCTTCCTTTGGATCAATGACTGACCAGCCCCAGTATCTCTCCAGATCCGCACTGAAACTGGGGTTTCTTCCCTCCTTCACAGATATCATCCCTTCTGAAATAAACTTCTCACGCCCTTCTTGAGCTCTACCTAACCTTGCCCTCCTCATCGGTCTGTTGACCGGCTCAATGCAACCAGTTGGGGTTGTCGTCTTTCCTTTCCCTGTCTCCATCTTCGGAGCCATGCACTTAGATGCTATGTGACCAGCTTTCCCACAATTATAACACATAAAGCTGGCAAACTTCCTTCCAGCCTGCTTTTCCTTCTCCTTACCCTTTCCACTAGTTCCTGGCTTATTCTCTGGCTTAGCCAGTGGGCTTTCTCTACCATCCCTACTACCCCTCTGGTAGCTCTTATTTGGGGAAAATTTTATCTTATGGGTTAAGGTGTATTCATCTGCTCGCTTGGCAGACTCTGATATGGACTTATTCTTCTTCTCATTCAGGTATGTCCGGATATTATCCGAAACACAACCTTTAAATTCTTCGATCAGGATCAACTCTTAGGTGGTAGAAATCCTCCTCCACCTCTTCTGCAGCGCACCAGCGGTCATAGTACACACACTTCTCGTAGGCAAACTCTGTGAATGTCTGATTCCACTGTTTCCTTAAGTCCCCGAACTTTTGTCTACATGCTTCGGGTACCAGCTCATAGGTCCGAAGGATAGCCTGTTTTGCTTCCTCATAATCCTCTGCATCCTCCGCAGACAACGCCACGTATGCTCATTGAGCCCTCCCTTTAAGTACACTTTGTAACAACACCACCCACTTATCTCTAGGCCACTTCTGGTTCACGGCCACTTTTTCAAAATGCAAGAAGTACCAATCAATGTCCGTCTCCTCGAACGGAGGTACCAACCTAATCTCCTGACTAACATTAAACTTTTCCCCACGGTCTGCCCCACTATCCACGCATTGCCATTTCTCCCTCTCAAACTGTCGCTGTTTTTCTGCCTCCTCCGCCTCCAACTTAATTCTCTCCAGCCGCTTCTCTTCTAGACGTAATTTGACCTCCCCTTTCCCTACAGGAAAGTGTTCTAACACCTCCAGCTTGAATATCTGCATCATGACATAATGTTCAGCTATCTTACGTTGTATCTCAGCCTTCGTCATCCCTTTCTTAACCTCCTTGAGTTCCAAAGTCTCTACCATTTCCCACAACTCAGACTTTTTAGCCTTCTTTAAACCCACAGGGACCGGACTTGACAGAAACTCGTCAACAACCATTTCTGCTATCTACATTTCTGGTTTCTCACACGACCAGATCAGATAAGGGAATTCTACCTCGATTCACTGCCCCCCCCCCCAACATTTGGTAATCAATTCCCGGACGAGCCCCCAATTTGTCACGTACCCCGTAACTGGGTTAACAAACCAGCAGAAATGGAATGATATATTGGAGTCTGGTGGTACTGAAACTAAAGGAGTTTATTAGTAAACTAAGCAATACAGTATTGAAAATGCCAATATACATATAAAACAGGTTAGCAATAAAAAATACAGAAGTGCAGGAATAAAACCAAGCTCTATCAAACTCTAGGGGTAAATGAATTGTCATAAGAGAATATAGAGTTCAGTTCAGTTCGTGCATAGCTGCTTGTTGTGTTGCAATGTTGGAGAGAGAGAGAGAGAGAAGCAGCTGCAGCAGGCAAACCTTCTGTTGTCTTCTTGTTCCATTGTACCATTGTGGTCACCGGTGATGACCCTTCTGTTCCAGGCTAGACCGTTCTTCAGTGATGGACTCGTCACCCAAGCAAGGGTGGACACACACACAAGTCCCCACCGGTCTGCCTTCATCCACTGTACTCCAGACCGATTCTCCTGAACCGATCCTCCAGGCCCCCACCTTCCTGTGGGTGCACAACACTCTTTCAGTGTCCACTGGTGTGTCTGAGGGTGTCTCCCCAGACCCGTCTTTTAACCCCACTGACAGGGTATCAGCCATCCATCAACTCAACATGTCCATCAAACTAGGCCACTTCCTGCTGTCTCCTCAGGAATGTTAACGAGCAAAGAAGTGTCCTTGTAGCAAAAGGTAAATAATCAGTGAAGAAGCCATAATACATAAATCATTCGTCTCTCTCTGTCTCTCTCATCTGTAGCAGATGCCTCTACCTCTATTCTTCATCTCTCTCTCTCATTAGCAGCATAGTTCCTGGGGGGGCGGGGGTCAGCTCTGGACCCCATTTTCATCTGGTTTGTTCAGCACACATAACAGTTGAGACAAAAAAATGCAAGCTCTAAGTTAAGAGTTGAGTAGTGAATTGCCTAACCTGAGTTTGGAGGTAATAGGTCAGAATTATAACTCCATTAGATAGAAAGCATATTTACTCATTTTTGACCAGTTTTAATTTGGGTAGCAGTTTGCATTGACAAGTTGTCACAATAATTATAGGGATTGTTTTTGGAAACGGCGAATCCTGGAGGCAAATGCGAAGGTTCACCATGTCCACTCTACGGGACTTTGGGATGGGCAAGAAAACTATTGAAGATAAAATCACTGAGGAAGCCCATTTCCTGATAAAAATGTTTGAATCCCATAAAGGTAAGTCCAAGTGAGTAAACATAAAAAACATAGAACATAGAACATTATAGCATAGGGAAGGCCCTTCAGCCCAGGATATTGTGTTGTCCTTTTAACCTACTGTAAGATTATTAATCTAACCCTTCCCTCTGACATAGCCCTCCATTTTTTGATCATTCATGTGACTATCTAGGAGTTTCTTAAATGTCTCTAATAAATCTGCCTCTACCAGCACTTTTCATGCACTCACCACTCTCTGTGGAATACTTACTAACATTTCCTCTGTACTTTCAAAGTAAATTTAGAGTCCAAGTACATATACATTATGTCACAAATTAGTACCCTGAGAGTCATTTTCCTGCAGGCATTCACAATAGAACAATGAAAAGCAATAGAATCAAAGAAAAACAACACTCAAACAAACACTGACCAACAACCAATGATGCTAATTGTGTAAATATGAACAGATAATAACAACTAGACAACAGGGTGACCTGTTGGGGCACACTTTGAGAGAAAGGCAGTGCAATCTGATGTGATGTGCTTTGGAAATTAATGAAGAAAAACTCAGTTTATTAAAGAAGAAAGAAGCGTAGCAGGACAAATACAGCTCCTCCTCATTTAACGAAGGGCACTTTTGATGACAGAATTTCTGGTTGATCTGCCACCCTTCAAGAATACTCTAACATTTTCATTTCTTTTCCCCCGGCTTAAAGCTACATACAGCTGATAATGCTGGAATACCTGATTCTCCAGATAAATCAACACATTCTCCATGGTTTGGCCTTGGGCCTTATGTATAGTCAAAGCAAAGCATGATTGTATCGGAAACTGGCTCCGCTGAAGAGGGACATCTTCCCCTTCTGATAAATTGAGAGTAATTCTTGGGATCATGACAATGTCTTTTTTGAATGCACCAATGTTTATCTTTGCTACGATGAGATGGCTGTGCAGTTCTTCCACCATCATTCATGTTCCATTGCAAAGCCTTGGTGGATCCAAGTTCCTCATTGAAATGATAGGAGATCCCCTCTGCAATTCCAGTTTATGTGGTGGCAATCCAGAGAGTTTGACTGAGTCAAGGAATTCTGTTGGCAAATGAGTGGCTTTAGCTACTTCGCTTATGGCATTGAAGGAACAGTATTCTTTCATGATTCCAGGGAAAAGTCTAATGCATGTGAAGTTTATTTTTTGCATCATCTCATTAAGAGGAAACAAGATAGAATTCATCGAGAACAGTTCTGCAGGATTGTCGAATGTCAGGTAGATGAAATCAATGCTTTCTTCCATAGTTTTTCTGGCAGAATCATATCTTCAGGTAATTCAATTTAATCGTTTTCATTTTTCTCAATTTTGTCTTCTCCAACATCCAATAAGAACTCAGAATATCGTTCTTCTCCCTCACTCAATCGCATGTTTCTCTTCAATTGAAACTGGATGAAGCTTCTCCATAAGTAGGAGTTTTTTTATGCATGAATTCTCCACATCAGCATCATTTCCGTGTTTCACAACTGCTAGAAGCTGACGGAAATCGTCACAGCAAATGGTTGAAATACCCCCAAAGGCCTCATTCTTGCCACATACGTCACCAAGAGTCCGGTCCAAGGCATCGAAGCTCTCCCGCCTTATCATGGGGCAGACAATAAGCTCATCCCAGACAATAAGCCTCGCATTTTGGAGTATTGGTGTTTTTATCGATGTTACAAAAGGCATCTTCATTGACTTTGAGAGATATTTTGAACTTTGAATGCGCTGTTTAACCACCAGGCATCAATGTTGCTGCAATACCTGATGATGCTACAGCAATAGCAACACCTCCATCTCCCCTAACTTTAGCGAGGATCAAGTTGATGATAAATGTCTTGCTTGTTCCTCCTGGTGCATCAATGAAAATCATTGAAGAGAGATTCCTTTTCAAGCAGTCGCACACATATTCATGTACTTCTCTTTGCTCATTATTCAATAGGGGCTCCTTCTGTGAAACAAATTCCTGCTGTTCATCTCTGCTGTATTGCAGTTCACACAATAATTCCAGATTGCCAGCACTTTGAGTAATTGTACCATTTTTTGGTGTTCGCAAGTTAAATTCTTCAAGTGTTTTGCCCAAGTTCTCAAGTTTCTGTTGGAAATACAGAAGAGCTTGTCCATAATGCCTCTCATCGATCATGATATTAGAATCATTGATAGTTCTCCTCTCCATTTGTAAGAAATCTTCAGACATTGCACTCTTGAACCGGTTCCACAATTGCTGTGGATTGTTGATTTCAGTGTTGGTTAGCAAGACGACAAACAAATCTCTCACTGCTCTGGGCATTCTTGTTCTCTCTGCTTCTTCCATAGTTTGCTGCCAATGATCATCAGCTTGCAACAATCCTCTCTCTCTGCAGACATCTTTGAATGATGGAAGGATATCTCCATCATGTGTTTTCAATGATTCGAAAGATACTGGTCCTTTTATGTGATGAAGAAGAACTCTCAAATAGTAGAGGTCACCACGTCATGGAGAAACAGTATACACTCGACCCAGAACATTTGCTTCAAAAATCCCGGAGTACTCCTCCACTCTTTTCCCCATTCTCCTTCTTTCCCATCTCTTATTAGTCCAAGTGTGGAATCTGGGAAGATCCGCATAGTACAGGGTTCTTGCAAATGGATCGCAAGTGCAAAGATCCATGAATTCCGTTAAACTGGTTCTTGCCATATCATTATTCAGTTGCACAGCAGCATTATCTCGAAAGAATACTTGATGCTGTTGGGGAAGGTGCATTTCAAGGCGAACAACAGCTGGTTCCCTCTTGTGAATTAGAAATCCAAGTATCGATCAGACAGCTTCAGAGGGCCCAATATATATGCCTGTCAAATACTGTGTGACTTTGTCTTTATTCACTCCAAAAATTGCCCGATCACTGTGTCGCTGCTGTGAGCATCGTCAGGCGCTGCCGAGGCTGGCCGTGCGCATGCGTCGTGGTGTCACGTCGCAGTTTCCATGAAAGGTGGGATTGGCTCAGGTTGTTGCATTCTGTAAATTAGCGCATTTTAAGTCGATCTAGCCTGAAATAGTGCCGCTGTAATGCACCATTTGTGCTAATTGGAGGCAACAAACAGACAAACAGTTTGTTTGTCAAACTATACAGTATAGTATACAGTATACAGGTAATATATATACTACCTATATATAGTATACAGTATATAGGTAGATAGATAAATTACCCCAACTGGAAAAGTAGCAGCAATGATAGTATTCATGACTATTGGTGTATAAAAAATTCGCTTGTTTTCATCCTTAACTACTGATATATATCAATAATTTTCTTAAATATCCTGAAAAAAGTGCCCAAATTTTGGAAAGAAGGTAAAGCATATCGCTTGCCTAAAAGAGAAATCACAACTGATGCCCTATTATCAAAATATCATCCTATTAATTGTTTATAAACAATATATAAAATTGTAACGTCGTGCATCTTGCAAATGATCACGACAAACTTATAACCGCAGTAAACTCAGAGAAGAGCAGAAAGGGTGCCATAAGGGTGTGAAAGGATGTGAAGAACAACTGATCATGAATTCTATAAATCTAATTCAACCTAGAGAAAAGCAGAATTTTTTTCATCATTTTATAATCTATATACTACTAAAACTCTCGTCCTCTGTTTGACTGTTTTGCGACCTCCAATTAGCGGAAATGGTGCATTACAGCGGCACTTTTTTTTGCTAAATCGACTTAAAATGCACTAACTTACAGAATGCAGGCAAAGTTCAGCGTTACATATTCGTATAAAATTGCTCATTCGCCAAAATCAATAGCCCCGCTTTCACCTGAGAGCCGATCCACCATCATGGATATCGGGACGCGACACCACGACGCATGTGCACGGCCAGCCTCAGCAGCGACACCAAGCGGAGCAAAAGGGCAGGACTGGGCAGCTCTATTTCGATTCTCTCAAAGGGTGCCCCAACACATCACTCCGTTGTCTAGTAATTACCAAAAATGATTTAATTCAGTCTCACTCATGGTTAATAGAAATATATATATAAACTACACCCAATACTTGTGAAATTCCTTCAACATCTGATGAAACATTGTTGTACAATAACCCCCATGTCTATTAACAATCAAAAATAAAACAACCGTCCTATTAAAATTACCAAGGCATTTCCAGGCCGACTCCCGATTCCAAGCCCCCGATGTTTTTGTTCAGCTTTAAACCTGCCCTCTAATTTTCAGAAGTGGAGGAAAATCGGGTATCAAGTCAGTGACAACTAAATGAATGCCTGGATCAGAGTTGGAGCCCTCTCCCCAGAAGCTCTGGGTTCCTTGTGGCAATACAAGATGAAGTGGTTACCACAAAAATTATTATGTAATTGATGGATATATCCATTTAAAACCCAAACAACTTACAGAAATCAAAAAGGAAAAAAAAAACAGATATATGCTGAATTAAAAGAGGAAATTGAAATACTATTTGGGGTACATAATAAAGAGTCCAGCGGTATTCTGCATTGTCAGTAACTTGTCAATGATCTGTGTTTCTGCAGGCCAAGAATTCAATCCAACCATTCAGTTAAATGCTGTTGTGGCCAATATCATCTGTTCCATAGTTTTTGGTGATAGATTTGATTATGAAGACAAGACATTCATTGCTTTGGTAAAGAGAGTGAATGAAGACTTTCAGCTTGCTGGTTCTCCTGTGGTTCAGGTAAATCTCATCATTCACCAGAATTGTAAATATACACTCCAGGTGATACACCTGTACACCTGCTCGATAATGCAAATATTTGATCCGCCAATCAGGTGGCAGTAACTCAATGCATGGGGGCATGCTGACATGACCAAAAGGTTCAGTTGTCGTTCAGACCAAGTATCAGAAAGGGGAGGAAATGTGATCTGGACCATGGAATAAGACCATAAGATGCAGGAACAGAATTGGGCCACTTTCTTGCCTGTTCTTGTAATGTATCTAAGTCCTTCTGCAGCCTTCCTGTTTCCTCAACACTGCCTGCCCCTCCACAAATCTCTGTACCATCTGAAAACTTGGCTACAAAGCCACCTATTCCATTGTCTAAATGACTGATATACCGTATAAAAAGAAGCAGTCCCAACACCGACCCCTGTGGAACACCATTAGTCACTGGCAACCAACCAGAATAGGAACGTTTGATTCCCACTCGCTAACTCCAACCAATCAGCCAATACTCTCACCATGCTCGTAACTTTTCAGAAACACAGCATGGGCTCTTAACTTGGTAAGCAGCTTCATGTGGCACCTTGTCAAAGGCCATCTGAAAATCCACAATCTCTACCACTACCTCTTTCAGAACCCTTGAGTGCAGTTCATCTGGTGTGGGTGTCTTTTGCACCTTTGGGTCTTTCAGCTTTTTGAGCAACTTCTCCCTTTGTAATAGTAACTGCACTCACTTCTCTTCCCTCACACCCTTCAACACCTGGCACATGCTAGTGTCCTCCATAGCGAAGACAGATGCAAAATACTCATTTAGTTCATTTGCCATCTCTTTGTACATCGTTAATTTCTTTAGCCTCATTTTCTTGTGGTCCTAGATCCTCTGTCATCTTTCTTTTATCTTTTATATACTTGAAGAAGCTTTTTTCTATCCACCTCGATTGTGTTTGCTAGCATATTTTATTGTTTCTCTCCTAATTAATCTTTGAGCTGCTTTCTGTAGCTTTTCAATCCTCTATCTTCCTGCTAATTTTTACTTTGTTGCATTCCCTCTCTTTCCTTTTGCAATGGCTTTCACTTCCCTTGTCACCCACGGCTGTACTATTTTCCCATTTGAGTATTTCTTTGTGTTTGGAATAAATCTGTCCTGCACCTTCCTCATTTTTCCAGAAACTCAAGCCATTGTTGTTCTGCTGTCATCCCTGCCAGCATCTCCTTCCAATTTACTATGGTCATTGGTATTGATTGTTGGTGCCAGATGGAATGGGTTCTGCGTCTCAGAAACTTCTGATCTGCTGGAACTTTCATGCTCAACAGTCTCTGGAGTTTACAGAGAATGGTGCAAAATCAAAAACAAAAAATACATCCAGTTCTGTGTGCAAAAATACAGCAGTTCTGTGTGCGAAAATGCCTTATTAAAGAGAGAGGTCAGATGAGAATGTCCAGGCCAGTTCAAGCTGACCGGAAGGTGACAGTAACTCAAAATGGTGCATCACAACCACGGATTGGGCAACGCACAAATACAGCTCTCCTTAAGACCCTCTGGTGGTATTATCACGGTTCTAAAGTCATAGTAAAGTATGATGCAGAAACAGGCCCTTTGGCCCATCAAGCTAATGTTGAGCTATTTAAACTGCTACTCCCTCCTATTGACCTGTACTGGGATCATAGTCCTCCATACTGCAAACATCCATATAACAATCTAAACTTCTCTTAAACATTGATCTTGAGTTCGCATGGACCACCTGCACTGGCAGTTTGTTCCACACTATCATGATCCTCTGAGTGAAGAAGTTTCCCCTCATGTTCCAATTAAACTTTTCACTTCTCAGCCTTAACCCAGGACTTATAATTCTCCCATCCAACCACAGTGGTAAAAGTCTGCTTGCATTTAACCTATCTATTCCCCTCATAATTTTGTATATCTCTATCAAATCTCTTCTCAATCTTCTACGTTCCAAGGAATAAACCATATAACCATAACTATATAACAATTACAGCACAGAAACAGGCCATCTCGGCCCTTCTAGTCCATGCTGAACGCTTTCTCTCACCTAGTCCCACTGACCCGCACTCAGCCCATAACCCTGCATTCCTTTCCTGTCCATATACCTATCCAATTTTACTTTAAATGACAATACTGAACCTGCCTATCCTTCTCCATAATTGTATTGAAACTAATGGCATCGTGATCACTGGACCCAAAGTGCTCCCCAACACATACCTCCGTCACCTGACCTATTTCATTCCCTAACAGAAGATCCGACACTGCCCCTTCTCTAGTCGGTACCTCTATGTATTGCTGCAAAAAACTATCCTGCACACATTTTACAACCTCCAAACCAACCATCCCTTTTACAGTATGTGCTTCCCAGTCTATGTGTGGAAAATTAAAATCCCCCACAATCACAACACTGTGCTTACTACAAATATCTGCTATCTCCTTGCAAATTTGCTCCTCCAATTCTCACTCCCCATTAGGTGGTCTATAATACACCCCTATAAATGTTACTACAGCTTTCCCATTCCTCAATTCCACCCAAATAGTCTCCCTAGACGAGCCCTCTAATCTATCCTGCCAGAGCACCGCTGTAATATTTTCTCTGACAATCAATGCAACACCTCCCCCTCTTGTCCCTCCATTTCTATCACACCTGAAGCAGGAATATTTAGTTGCCAATCACACCCCTCCTGCAACCATGTTTCACTAATAGCTACAACATCATATTTCCAGGTATCAATCCATGCTCTAAGCTAATCCACCTTTCTTACAATGCTCCTAGCATTAAAATAAATGCATTTAAGAAATTCTCTACCTCTTCCTCTCTGTTTATCTCTAACAGTACAAAGAACTTTACTGTCTTCTTTTTCTTCCTTCTCCCATACATCTGTTCCTACACTCTGGTTCCCCTCCCCCCTCATATCTAGTTTAAATCCACTGGAGCCTCTCGAGCAAACCTACCTGCAAGAATATTTGTCCCCCTCCAGTTCAGATGTAAACCACCTTCGCTGGAAAACTGCCCAATTATCTATAAATCTGAAGCCCTCCCTCCTGCACCATGTCTTCAGCCACATGTTGATCTGCACTAGCTTACTAGTGCTCCGAGACCCCGAGACTCAGGACCCCGAGACCCAGTAATGACCTTATAACTTTCCTCTGTATTTTTTCCCGTAGGAAAGTGACAAAAACTGCACACAATACTCACCAGTGTCTTATACAACATCAACATATCATCCCACCTCCTCTACTCAATACTTTGATTTATGAAGGCCAGAGTGCCAAAAAGCTTTCTTTACAACCATATCAACCTGTGACACCACCTTCAATGAATGATGGACCTATATTCCCTGATCCTTTTGTTCTACCACACTCTTCAGAGCCCCACCATTCACTGTGTATGACCTACTCTGGTTAGTCCTCCCAAAGTGCAACTCCTCACACTTGTCTGCATTCCATTCCATCTGCCATTTTTCAGCCTATTTTTGTAGTTGGTCCAGATCCCGCTGCATGACATGATAGTCTTCCTTGCTGTGGACTGTGCCCTCTCTACTATCGTGGTTGTTTTGACAGATTAAGAAAGTTTCTCAGTGATGTTAATCCACAAAAACGTGAAGCTGGAATCCCTTTTCGCTACCTCACCATTTATGAATAACAGGGCTTGTTTGGTCAGGACATCTTGCCTTCCTGAAGTCAATTATCATATTTTGTTTTCTTGATGTTGAGTGCTAGGTTCTGGTTCCTGCACCAATCAGACAGAGTTTCGGCACCTCCTCCCGATTTGTTCTTTCTTGGGTTTAGTGCCGTCTACAAATGTGATGATTGAGTTTGTAACATGAGCAAGAGGGCAGGTATAGATGCAGTGAGAATACTCAATTGTGTTCAGAACATACCTCTGTGGGACACCGGTGTTCAGGTTTGGGGGGTTGTGAGTCGGGTTAAGGCACACTTGACTTGGTTCACCATCTGGGAACAAATAGGATGTTCAAGATCTCATTGAAGGTTGATGTGCCAAGACCTTGACTGTGGAGCTTGACAGCACTTGTTTGGTAGTGTTTTAATAAAGGCAGAGCTGCAATTAATGAAAAACATCCTGACGTAGCTGTCTTTGTGATCTCGGTGTTCCAAGACGGTGTGGAGGGCGACAGAAATGACACCTTCAGTTGATCTATTCACCTTGTAGGCAAACTGATGCTGGTCCAAGGTAACCAGCATGACATCCTTGATATGGGACATGACCAATTGTCCCAAGCACTTGGCAGCTATGGGAGTGAGTGCCACAGGTCTGTAGTTATTAGGACATATTGCTGCTGATGTCCTGAGGATTGGAATAACAGTGGCTGCTTTGAAGCATTCTAGAACCATACCTGGGATAGAGAGAGGTTGTAAACACCCATCAGGACTTCCTTGTATTTCAGAACAAATATACTGATAGCAATGTTTTTATGTTACAGCTTTATAATGCATTTCCCATACTGGGATTTCTACCTGGTTCACACAAGAAAATGCTGAAAAATCGAAACTTAACTCGTGGGTTTGTAAAAAACTTTGTAACCAAGAACTACCAGACACTGGATGCAAATGATCCAAGGAGCTTTATTGATGCGTTCACATTAAAACAGCAGCAGGTACGCTCCCAAATGGCTCACAGTTTGCAAGCTACCATCTTTATAGAAATCCAGATTTATTTAAGTACCTGGAATTTAATCCCTCAGTAACCACGGTAAGATTTGCACACCTGTCTCTGGTTCATTGAAATCACAGTCGAATATGCTGTGCAGAATTGGACTGTTACAATGTTATAACAACTGTAATGTGCTTCATTGACAACAAGTGACATTTATTTCCGATGACACTCTAGAGCTCTTTTTCCCTTCCAGAGATATTGGTTGGGATTTAAACACCTACCTCTGGTTCAGTGCTTTGTTCAGCATGAATTAGCCATTAATTTTACATAATGATTGTAATATATTTCATTGATACTCTTAGAGGGTCAAGAGAGATTCATCCCAAAGAAGAGGTATTCCAAAGGGAGGATGAGGCAACCACGGCTGACAAGAGAGGTCAAAGATAAAATAAAAGCAAAAGAAAGGGCAAAAAGTAGTGGGAACTTAGAGGATTAGGAACATTTTAAAAACCATCAGAAGGTAACTATAAAAGCAATAAGGAGAGAGAAGATGAAATATGAGGTAAGTTAGCCCTAAATAATAATAACAGATAAACAGTGGAAATATAACAATGGATAGCAAAAGCTTTTTCAGACATATTACAAGTGAAAGAGAGGTTAGGTTTGATATTGGACCATTGGAAAATTATGCTTGCTATGTGGCAATGAGAGGTAAAGCAATGTTGGATGAACTCAATCAGTATTTTGCATCAGTCTTCTCTGTTAAAGACACCAGCTGCATGCTACAAATTGGAAAGTGTGGGGTAGAGTGAAGCAGGGAGATGGTGCTTGGGAAGCTGAAAGGCTTGAAGGTAGATAAGTCATCTGGACCTGATGGATTGCACCCTCAGGTTTGAAAGAGATAGCTGAAGAGTTTATGGAGGCATTATGAATGACCTTTCAAGAATCACTTGATTCTGGAATGGTTCCAGATGATTGGAAAATTGCAAAAACTATTTCATTATTTAAGAAGTGAGGGAGGCAGAAGACAGAAAATTATAGACTAGTCAACTTGACTTCAGAGGTTGGGAAGATATTGGAGTCCATTATTAGCGATGAGGATTTGGTGCACTTGGAGGTTTACTAGAGCGGTTGGAAGTGGTTTAAACTAATATGGCAGGGTGATGGAGACCAATATGATAGAGCTAAGGATGAGCCAGCAGGGTTAAAAGTAGCTGATGGATGTAACATGAAGATAAGGAAGAACAAGCCAATGATTGGGTACAAATGCAGACAGAGCAAAGAGTTAAATTGTACCCAGAGGCAAAATGCAAAAGGGCAAAGAATGCAGAACTGGAGGTGCTGTATTTAAAGGCCAATAGCATTCAGAATAAGGTGGATGAACTCATGGTGTGATTAGAGATCGGTCGGTACGACATTGTGGGCATCACGGTGTCATGGCAGAAGGAAGGCCATATTTGCCATCTTAACATCAAAGGATATACATTGTATCCATAGGATAGGCAGGAAGCTATGGGCAGTGGAGAAGCTCTGTTGGTAAGAGATGGAATTCCATCTTTAGAAAGAGGAGACATATGGTCAGACAATGTTGAATTTTTGTGGGTGGAGTTAAGAAATCACAAGGGTTAAAAAAAAACATTATGGACATCACATATAGGCCTCCAAAAAGTACCCAGGATATGAGGTTGAGATTGCAAAGAGAACTGGAAAAGGCATGGAATAAAGGTAATGACACAACTTCAATTGGAG
Source organism: Hemitrygon akajei (assembly GCF_048418815.1). Taxonomy (NCBI): domain Eukaryota; kingdom Metazoa; phylum Chordata; class Chondrichthyes; order Myliobatiformes; family Dasyatidae; genus Hemitrygon; species Hemitrygon akajei. The sequence continues at coordinate 10,625,951 of NC_133134.1, read as the reverse complement.
ATGTCAATACGCAAGGGGATTGGGAAAATTAGGTTGGTGGTGGATCACAAGAAAGGGTATTTATTGAATGTCTGCGAGATGGTTATTTAGAGCAACTTGTGCTTGAGCCTACTTGTGGAAAGGCTGTCTTAGATTGGGTGTTGTGTAATAACTGAGATTTTCTTAGGGAGGTTAATGTAAAGGAACCCTTAGGAAGCAGTGATCATAATACAATTGAATTCATACTGCAATTTGAAGGAGTCAAATAAGTCACACGTATGAGTATCACAGTGGAATAAAGGGAATTACAGAGGCATGAGAGAGGAGCCTGCCCAGGTGTATTGGAGGAGGATACTGGTAGGGATGGTGGCAGAGAAGAGATGGTGGAAGTTTTTGGGAACAGTTCACAAGGCACAGGATAGATATGTCCCTCAGAAGAATTTGTTCTCAAATGGCAGAGGTGGCCAACTGTGCCTGACAAGGGAAGTTATGGACTGCATAAAAGCCATGCAAAAGTGAGTGGGAAGCTTTTAAAATCCAACAAAAGGCAACTAAAAAAACACTATGAAAGGAAAAGATGAAATGTAAGGGCAGAGTTGCAATAATCTAAAGCAGAATATCAAACGTTTTTTCAGTTTTATATAGAGTAATAGGTAGGTGAGAGTTGGTATTGGACCACTGGAAGATTGCAATGTCACTGCACACTTTTAGAAGGGAGGACAGCAAAAGAAAGGTAATTATAGGCCAGTTAGCCTGACTTCAGTGGTTGGGAAAGTGTTGGAGACTAATATTAAGGATGAGATTTTGGTGTGATCCTGCATCTCTCTCTCTCATTATTGACATGATGTGTATCTCTCTCATTTCCTGGGTCTCAGACCCGAAATAATAGTGATCTTGCGATTCTCAAAAAGGAGGGGGCGACTTTGCACCCTTCGGACCCTCAGAGTTACTCCACAATCGTAACAATGATCATGATTTGCATTTTGATTTCCACAATTTCTCCAGCAAGCAGGGAGGTTACTATCATAATGGGATTTCTGAGAGGGTGTAATAAAATATCTTATCAAGTTTTTCTATCCAAACCCCCTCCATTTCTGTGAATAGGTACACTTCCATTGATACCTCCATATTATTGTCCATTCTTCCTCAGATATAATTATCCCTCCTTCCTTCTCCCATTTTGTTCTAATATATGAAGTCAAATGTGTTTTAAGATTTGACAACCCCTTATACATGCTTGAAATTATTCTACTACCATTATCTGAATTATATGCTTTTCTAAAGAGCTCTATCAAGCATGTATTTGCCTTGGTTACATTTTTAAACATCTTATTAACATATTGTCGCATCTGTAAATACCGATAAAAATCTTGTTTTTCTCATAAGTGTTTCTCTTTAAGCATTTCAAAACTGAACCGTGTTCCTTCTTTCATTATGTTGCAAAGAACTGTTATTCCTTTAGCTGTCCAGTCCTTAAATCTAGCATCCAGTTTATTTAGTGTAAAATCCGAGTCATATGCACACCATTTAAGAATTGCAATATCTCCCTCTACATTATATTCTTTTATAGTAGTTTTCCATATTTTAAGAGTCAATTTTACCCATGGGTTAGCAATAGTATTTATGTACCTTCGCAGGTTGTTATCAACCAAAATTGCTTGTATGGGGATGGGAAGTACCCGCTCTTCAATGTTTTTCCATTGAGCGTCATATGATGGGTTGCACCAACATATCACAGCTCTCAACTGTGCTGCAAAATAATAATCTCTAAGAGAAGGAAGGCCCCATCCCACCTTTTCCTTTGCTAATTGCAAAGTTTTGAGATGAACTCTAGGCCTTTTACCCTGCCAAATATACCTTGATAACATCTTGTTCCATTCATTGAATTGATTTTGATTCATCTCTATTGGTAGGGTCTGAAAGAGATATAACAGTCTGGGCAGTATACTCATTTTAATAGACTCAATCCTTGAACTGAGACTGAAAAAAGGAATCAGGTTCCATCTTGCCACATCTTCCTTAATTTTTTAATATAAAGGCTGATAATTACATTCTGATAATTTTGCCAAATCTTTTGGCATAATGATGCCCAAATATTTGAAAGACTCTGTGTGCCATGCCCAGGGGTATCGACTTTCAATTTCTCTTGGTGAGCTATAGTAATATGAAAGTAATTGGGTTTTATCTATGTCGATCTTGTATCCTGATAATTGACCATATTGTTCAAAGGATTGCATCAGTTTAGGTAAAGAGTATGTTGTTTGCCCTAGATAGATCAAAATGTCATCCGCATAACAAGCAAATTTATGCTCTGCCCCTTTAATAGTAATTCCCCTGATATCTTCATTTTGTCTGATGTATTGAGCTAATGGTTCCAGATACAATGCGAAGAGTAACGGTGACCATGCACAATCCTGTCTTGTGCCCCTTTCTAGGGTAGGACTATTTGATAAATATCCATTGATTTTAATCTTAGCAGTAGGATTGTCATATAGTGTCTGTATAGTTTTAATAATTGTGTCTTGGAAACCAAATCTATGTAAAACTCTGTAAAGAAAATTCCAATTAACTGAATCAAATGCTTTTTCAGCATCCACGCTCATCACTATCACTTCGATTTTATTTTTTTTGTATAGGATCCATAATGTGAAGTGTCCTTCATATATTGTCTTGTGTCTGGCGTTGTTGTAGAAAACCTGTCTGATCATTATGTATTAGGATGGGTAGAAACTCCTCTAATCATTTGGCCATGATGGAAGTAAATAACCTATAATCTACATTAAGAACGGATATTGGTCTAAATGACCTGCATTCCATTTTATTCTTGCCTTCTTTCGGTACAGCTGAGATTATTGCTTCCTTCCAACTGGATGGCATTTGTGCCTTCTTTAGAGCCCAGTTCAGTGTGGGGAGTAAAACAGGAATTAACTGATCTTTTAATTCTTTGTACCACTCTGCCATATACCCATCTGATCCTGGTGACTTGCTTAATTTAAGCCTACTAATTGCAGCTTTTAATTCCACTTCAGTTATGTCAGCAGTCATCATTCTATTTTGTTCTTCGCTTACAGTGGGTGACTCTAGAGAATTCAAGAAGGTATCAATTTGGGTTATGCTTCCCCCTGGAACTTTGGAATATAGAGTTTTGTAAAACACTTCAAAATCTTCTTGAATTTCACTTAGCTTATTTTTTATCATTTTTGTTCTTGGGTCCCTAATTCTATGAATTGTATTTTCAGCTATCTTTTTTTTCAGTTTCCATGCCAGTATTTTCATAAATTTCGATCCACTTTCATAATGTCTCTGTTTCAGAAACATTAAATTTTTCCTGGTTTCTTGCATAGCCAAACTGTTAATTTAATTCCTAATCCTTTTAATTTCCCCTAATGTATCCTGTGCCAAATTCAATTTGTGTTTTTTCTCTAGTTCCTTCAGCCTATTTTGTAATTCCTCTAATGTTTTATTCCTTATTCTTATATGAAGATATCGCTATAATTTTCGCTCTGAAGACTGCCTTCAGAGTATCCCATAAAATGGGAGGTGAAACCTCTCCATTATCATTAAATTCTAAGTGGAGACCAATTTCTTTTTTAATTTGTTCCTTAAAGTACGGATCATTGAGTAGACTTGAATTTAGTTTCCAAATAGTATTCTTTGGTTGTAGGTCAAAATCAAAAGATAAATATATAGGTGCATGGTCACTTACATCTATTGTCCCAATTCCACAAGTGTTTATTTTGTCTTTGTCTTTTCCAAGTGTTATGAAATAGTCTATTCTTGTATATACAGAATGGGGAGCAGAATAATGAGTGTAATCCCTTCTGTCGGGGAAAAGCTCCCTACATATATCAATTAAACCAACATCCTCAAAAAGTGTATTAACTTTCTTATGCAAAGATTTTGTTTCATAGGTTTTTCTATTGGAAGAGTCTAAGTTTGGTTGTAATTGTAAATTTAAGTCTCCCCCACATTTCAGGAGGCCTTCTGTTTCCGTTACCATAATATTAGTAATTTTCTGAAAGAAACCAATATCACTTCCCGGGGGTGCGCATATATTCAATAGAGTAACTGAATTGCCGTCTGTATTCCCCCTTACCAGAATATATCTGTCCTCTTTATCTTCCATTTTGAATACTTTTTCAAAATTTAGCTTACTTGAGATAAGAATAGCAACTCCTCTCTTATATCCTGATTTATATGAGGAGAAAAACAAATTAGTGAAGCCCATTCTCTTTAGTTTTTTATGCTCATTATCACTTAAATGAGCTTCCTGCAAATATACTACATGGGCTTGTTCTTTTTTTCATTTTGGATAAAATTCTATTACGTTTAATTGGATTTAATAGCCCATTGACATTAAAAGAAATGAATGTTACCTTGTCCTTAGCCATCTGTATTTATCTGTCAATGTATCATTGAAATTAGAATAAAACTTAATCGATCTACTCCCTGAACAAATAAGAACCAGGAAACACAAATAATAACACAAATGGCAACGAATGTGTGAATCCAAGGCTGAGGTCTCTAGTAAATGACCCTGCGTTGAGCTAGAGGAAATGTTTAGCTGTGGGGGATAACCCCTCCTACTTATGAGTTGAAGGTCCCCATTGCAGTATTCATAAAAGTCAGTGAACAAATCCATTACACAGAAAAGATTTCCCTGTGTACGCCTACTATATATACATATATATATATATATATATATATATATATATATATATATATATATATATGCACACACACCCACCCACACACACACATATATATTACATACATACACATATATGCATACATATATATATATTCTCATTTTGGTGGGGATAAAGGAGTAAGTGAGTGAATAAAGAATAACAACTAAGTAATAAAAATTCACATTATAATAAGTATTTCTCGAGATAGGTATACCACCATCTACTTTTGCTTCCGTTTAGCTTCTCAACATTTTTAAAGTTAGCCAAACCTTATGGCTCTTCTGAAGGGGGTGAGGACTGTCCTTGGGAAACTCCTGGTCTCTTCCTGATGTATTTCTCTCGGCCTCCTCCCGTCTCCTGCCTTCTCAATTCTCACACTATTTCCCAAGTGGAGCAGGATAATTCCTCTGCCAGGGTTTGGTCACGCTGACGGGCAACCCTCTGGCCTTCATGTCTGTAGTCACCTCTTCCACTGTCTGGTACAACCACGTCCCGTCGTCATAAAACACTCGAAGTTTAGCAGGGTACGGAGTTTGAAATCTAATCTAATCTAATCTTTTTTTGCTTTAGTACTCGCTTTACTTCAGAGTACTCTTTGTGTTTCTGCAGGACCGCGGGGGCGGGGGGGGGTAATCTAAATATATTACTTTATCGTTTAAAAATGCTTTCTTCTTACCCCAGGCCCTTCGTAGAATCTTCGTCTTTGTGCTGTACCCGAAGGAATTTAACTATTATTGAACATGACTTATCCTGGGTTGGTTTCGGGACTAGCGAGCGATGCGCTCTTTCGATTTCCAGCTCCATAGTTCAGGGAAGCTCCAGCGCAACAAACTCTGTCATAGACAAGCCCTCCGCTCCTTCGGGAACGTTGTATATTCTGATATTTTTCTGCCGTGATCTTCCCTCCAGGTCAAGCAGTTTACCTTCTTGGTGATTTAATATTTTTATCATCTTACTCAGTGTTTGTTCAACGTTTTGAACGCGATCTTCCACCTTCTCAATTCGAGTCTCTGCCACCGCTATTTTTTGATTGACGTTGGTGAGCTCTGACTTAATATCATGCAGCTGCTGCTTTATTTCATTCTGGAACTCCCTTATCTCTTTCAGGATTTCGATCATATTCGCCGCTTCGCCTGAACGAGGCTCAGTGTCCACCTCACTAGCACGCGGTCGGGTAGGAGAGCAGCTTGCTGCACTCTTCTCGGCCGCAGGCTCCGCATTGTTGCTTTTTAATTTCCATTCTTTTTCTCCATTCTTGCCCCTCTTTTCAGTTCAAATATTTTTCAAAAAATACTACGAAGTACATCTGATGGGTTAACGAGGCTTAAAACGCGTTTTTTCGGAGGAGCTAGTGACTTAAGCTGCCATTCTCGACGATGATGTCACTGGAAACCCCTCGGTATCTGTTTCTAAGCCGTTAAATTATGCTGCCTCGGTACCTATTTCAAAACACTTTAAAACTATCCACAACACCCCCAACCTTTGTGTCATCAGCAAACTTACGAATCCACCCTTCTACTTTTTCATTTTTTTGCATTCTGTGGGCAAGCCAATTCTGGATCCACAAAGCAAGATCTCCTTGGATCCCGTGCCTTCTTACTTTCTAAACGAGCCTTACATGGGAACCTTATCAAATGCCTTACTGAAATCCATACACACTACATCTATTGCTCTACCTCCATCAATATGTTTAGTTACATCCTCAAAGAATTCAATCTGGCTTGTGAGGCAAATCCTGTCCTTGACAAAGCCATGCTGAATATCCCTAATCAGATTATGTCACTCCAAATGCTCATAACTCCTGCCTCTGAGGATCTTCTCCAAGAACTTGCGAACCACTGAAGTCAGACTCAAATGATCTATAACTCCTGGGATATCTCTACTCCCTTTCTTCAACAAGGGAACAACATTTGAAACCCTCCAATCCTCTAGTACTTCTCCCGTCCCCATTGACGATGCAAAGACCATTGCAAGAGGCTCCTTTGCTTTTCTTTGCTCCTTAACTCGATTTTCTGCACCGTTTGTACACCGTGGTTCTTTAACATACCATCCTCTCCCTGGCTCAATGGAACATACCTATGCAGAACTTCATGCAACTGTTCCCTGAACATATTCCACAATTCTGCTGTGCATTACCCTGAGAACATCTGCTTCCAATTAATGCTCCCAAGTTCCTGCCTAATAGCATTACATTTCCCCCTACCCCAATTAAATGTTTTCCCAAATTGTCTGCTCCTAACCCACTCCAGCTGAAGTTGGTGAAGGAGATCAAGTTGTGGTCACTTCCTCCAAAATACTCTCCTACGGAGAGATCTGACACCCGACCAGGTTCATTTCCCAATACCAGATCAAGTAAAATCTCTCCTCTAGTTGGCTTAACAACATATTGCATCAGGAAACCTTCCTGATAACCCCTAACAAACCGTGCCCCATCCAAACCCCTTGCACTAAGGAGATGCCGATCAATATTAAGAAAGTTAAAATCTCCCATCACAGCAACCCTTTTATTATTGCACAATTCCAGAATCTTCCTCTCTATCTGTTCCTCGATATCCCTGTTACTATTGGGGGGGGGGGTCAAAAAAACAAACACCCAGTGGAGTTATTGCCACTTTCCTGGTTCTGACTTCCACCCACACTGAGTCAGTAGACCATCCCTCCATGACTTCCTCCTTTTCTGCAGCCCTGACGCTATCCCTAATTAGAAATGCCACCTTTCACATGGAAGAAATAATAATAATAAAATAATAATAATAGTAAATCAATTACAGTATACATATATTGAATAGATTAAAAATTGTTCAAAACAGAAATTATATATATATATAATATATATTTAACAAAACCCTGGGTGCTGAAGGACCTTAAAAATGGATGCCGCCTTTCTGAGACACCGCTCCTTGAAGATGTCCTGGGTACTTTGTAGGCTGGTACCCGAGGTAGAGCTGACTAAATTTACAACACTCTACTTCTTCTTTCAGCCTGTGCAGTAGCACCCCCCCCCCCCCATACAATAGTGATGCAACCTGTCAGTATGCTCTCCATACTACATCTATAGAAGTTTTTGAATGTATTTGTTGACATTACCAAATTTCTTCAAATGCCTAATGAAGTATAGTCGCTGTCTTGCCTTCTTTATAACTGCATAGATATGTTGGGACCAGGTTAGATCCTCAGAGATCTTGACACCCAGGAATTTGAAACTGCTCACCTTCTGCATTTCTGATCCCTCTGAGGATTGGTATATGTTCCTTCATCCTAACCTTCCTGAAATCCACAGTCAGTTATTTTGTCTTGCTGATTTTGAGTGCCAGGTTGGTGCTGTGACACCACTCCACTGGTTGGCATATCTTGTTCCTGTCCACCCTCCCATCACCATCTGAGATTCTACCAACAATGAATGTATCATCAGCAAATTTATAGATGGTATTTGAGCTATGCCTTGCCACACAGTCATGGGTATAAAGAGAGTAGAGCAGTGAGCTAAATGCACATCCTGAGGTGCACCAGTGTTGATCGCCAGTGAGAAGGAGATGTTATCACCAATCCGCACAGATTGTGGTCTTCCAGTTAGGAAGTCAAGGATCCAATTGCAGAGGGAGGTACAGAGGCCCAGGTTCTGCAACTTCTCAGTCAGAAAGATGGTATTAAATGCTGAACTATCATCGATGAACAGTATCCTGACACAGGTGTTTGTGTTGTCCAGGTGGTCTCAGGCCGCATGAAGAGCCATTGAGATTGCATTTGCCATTGACCTATTGTAGCGATAGGCAAATGGCCATGGGTCCAGGTCCTTACTGAGGCAGTTCAGTCTGGTCATGACCTGTTGCAAGGACGTGGCTGGGGACAAACCCAAGTGCAGGACACAGGCACGGAGACAGAATCGGGAGACGTTAGCACCATAGCAAGTGTGGAATAGGTATCCAGGAAAGTCTTTACGTGGAGCTTCACGTAGAGAATCCAGGAAACAGTGCGGAACTTAGAACTGACAGTCCTAAAGAACCATGAAACGAGGTTACTCACACAAGAGTCGACCAATGAACTGGCAGCTCCTTGTTGTGATTCCAGAGTTTTTATACTGTATTTACTGATGGAGAGCAGGTGTGTGTAATTAGTGGAACTGGGAATGATTGGATATTAGCCGAGGAGATTGAGGCCCAATTACTGAGGTAATAGTAAGGTGGGGAACAGCCAGACAGGACCATGACATGACTAACCTCTCAAAGCATTTAATCACTGTAGAAGTGAGTACAACGGGGCGATAGTCATTAAGGCAGCTCACCTTACTCTTCTTAGGCACTGGTATAATTGTTCCCATTTTGAAACGTGGGAACTTCTGCCCGTAGCAGCGGGAGGTTGAAAACATCCTTGAATACTGCCACTAGTTGGTTAGCGCAGGTTTTCAGAGTCTTACCAGGGAACCCCTCGGGACCTTGTGCCTTGCGAGGTTTCAGTCTCTTTAAAGGCAACCTACCATCGGCCTCTGAGACAGAGATCACAGGGACATCAGATGCAGCAGCGATCTTCACAGCTGTAGTTATATTCTCCCTTTCAAAGCGGGCATAGAAGGCGTTGAGTTCATCTGGTAGAGAAGCATCGCTGCCGTTCATGCAATTGGATTTCACTTTGTGGGAAGTAATGTCTTGCAAACCCTGTCGGAGTTATTGTATATCCAATGTCAAAACCAACCTCATTCGAAATTCTCTCTTCACCCTTGCAATAGCCCTCTGCAAATCATATCAGGTTTTCTGGTACAGGCCTGTGCCAGACTTGAATGCCACAGATCTAGCCTCTGTACCTCCTGGTTCATCCATGGGGTTTGGTTTGGGAATGTACAGTAAGTCTTTCTAGGCACACACTCATCCACACAGGTTTTAATGAAGTCGGTAACAACTGTAGCATGCTCACTCAGGTTCAAAAATGAATCCCTCAATACAACCCAGCATTTAATGGCTCTAGGCTGGCACTCTCTATTTGAATGAAGGGATCTCATTGAAATCAGTTGAATTTTGAAAGGATGGATATTGAGAAGTAGATGTGGAGAGTGTGTTTCCGTTAGCGGGGGAGTTTCGGACCAGAGGGCACAGCCTCTGAGTACAAGGACATCCCTTTTGAACAGACATGAGGAGGAATTAATTTAGCCAGAGAGTGGTGAATCTGTGGAATTCTTTGCCACAGGTGGTTGTGGAGCCCAGGTCATTGAGTATATTTGAAGTGTAGGTTAACAGATTCTTTATTTGTATGAGTTTCAAAGGTAATGGGGAGAAGCAGTAGAATGGAATGCGAAGGTTAATAAATCCACCATGATGGAATGGCAGAGCAGACTCAATGGGCAGAATGGCTAAATCATGCTCTGTGTCTTATGGTCTTTTACAGGAATCAGGAAACCCAAATACATATTTCCATGAAAACAACCTGATAACCACAGTAATCAACCTGTTCAATGCTGGGATGGAGACAACTTCAACCACCCTTCGTTGGGCTATGCTGTTGATGATGAAATATCCACAGATTCAGGGTGAGGAGCATCTGATTGATGACTGTTTTTCCTCATGTGAGAATCTGGGCTCTAACCCTGCTGCTGAGTGCATTAACCATTTCCTTGTGTTCCAGAAAAAGTCCACAATGAAATCACCACCGTCATTGGTTCTGAGCGGTTCCCCGGAACTGGAGATCGGAAAAATTTGCCGTACACCGATGCAGTGATCCATGAAATCCAGAGGTTTTCTAACATTGTGCCAATGAACCTCATGCACTCAACAACAGAGGACGTGAACTTCAAAGGATATTTCCTTCCAAAGGTACATGAGGTGAAGTGAGTGGCTGATTGCTTCTCACATGCCAGCAAATGTTCTGTGAAAGTGCAAATGGATTGTTTGTGACTAAATTTTTTAAATTCCTGTGTGTAATATTACATAACATATAAAACTGACATATTCAACTTTTTGGAAGCATCAAGCATGGGTCAGGTGGATGAGATACGGAGGGCAACTTGCATAAAATGGACTTTGTTTTTTTGTTCTCATTGTATCTCTCTTGTATCGTTTTGTATCATTAACATTTTTGTTGTGAATGTTCTATCCCTGGAAAGGTCACTCCACTCTTTCAGAAGGGCAGGATGTAAAGACAGGAAATTATAGACCAGTTAGCTGACTTTGCAATGTTGGGAAAATGCTTGAGTCGTTTATGAAGGGTGATTTGGGTTCCTTGTAGATTCATGATAAAATAGGCCAAAGTCAACATGGTTTTCTTCAGAGGAAACAGAGCGATGTGTTAGCAAGTAATGCCACCTTCTCCCTGAGGAGCAGGTACAGTACTCTGTCTGGCTGTAGCGAATATGAGGAAGACCCTAGCAAGGGTCAACTCACATAAACCTGCGGGGCTGGGTAACATACTGGGAGGGTCCTGAGGGACTGTGCAGTAATATTTACATAAGTTATGACAGACATCTTCAACATATCTCTGGAATAGTCCACTGTCCCCTTGGACTTCAAGGTGGCCACTATCATCCTGGTGACCAAGAGAGTGACAATAACCTCCTCAGTGACAACCATCCATCCTGTCCCACCTGGAAAATGGTGCCTCATATGTCAAGAGGCTGTTTATCGACTTCAGCTTGGCATTTAATGCAATTGTCTCTTTGAAGCTGCTGGGTAAACTGTCCTCGTTGGGTATCAGCACCTCTTTGTGAAATTGGATCTGTCAGAATGCTGGAGCAGGGATCGAGTTACAGACCCAGTACTGTGCGCACAGTGATATTAATTGAGTAACAAATCCCGAGGTGCAAACAAAGTCAGTGTCAAAGTTGAAGCAGAGATCAGAACATCCAGAGAAATCCAAAAACCAGAATCAGGAAACAGGCAGAGTCGATATTCAGATGGACAGAGTACAGGTATGAATGATGGAAAGGCCCAGGAGAATCCACTGACACAATCTGGCAACAAACAGGTGAAAACACAGGACTGAAATACACTGAGCATAAACAGAGAGGCAGATGACAGGTGGAGCACAATGAGACACAGGTGGCAGCAATACAGGTAATAATGAGAAACAGATGAGGGATGGAATACTCAGTAATACAGGGGCTGGAGTGGAGCAGGAGCAGGGACAGGAGTACATGGCAATACAAAACCACAGACTAACAGCTGGGGAAAACACACAACAAGACAGGGTTCAAATGGAAGTACTGACAGGATCCTAGACCTCTTGACAGAAATGGCACAGTTAGTCCATGCTGGCAGAGATGTCTCCAGCTCCTTCATGCTAGCACTGGCACTACCCAGTGCTGTGTGCCCAGCTCACTACTGTTCACACTGTTGACCCATGAAGGCACTGATAGATGCTGTTCAAACTGAGTTATTAAGTTCACCGTTCACACACAGTGGTTGGCCTCATCAGCAAAGACAACGAGATGGCTTGCAGAGAGGATGGAGGGCAAATGGTGGGATGGTGCAAGCACAAAAACTTGAGTCTCAATATGCACAAGGCCAAACTGATGATTGTGGACTTTAAAAAGTTTCAAGCTGATAACTTCTCGTTGCACATCCACAACCATGGAGAGAATTAGCCGCACCAAGTTTCTGGAAATGAATATAATGGGAAATCTCACCTGGTTCCACAACACAACCACGGCATCTCCACTTCCTGAGGAGTTTGAGGCAACTGAGGCTCCTCTCCCCACTCTAAGCTATTTTTACAGGAGCACCATCGAGAGTGTACTGACAAGCTGCATCTCTGTCTGCTACAGGGATTGCAAGGCAGCTGACCACATGCCCTGACAAAGGATTGTGAGGGCAACTGAGAGGATCGTCAGGGTCTCCCTTCCACCCATCAGAGAAATTTATCAAGAGCACAGTGTATGCAGAGACCTTAGCATTGCCAGTGACCCTTCTCATCCCTCCAACAATCTCGTTGACTCCCTACCATCAGGAATATCATAACATAGCATTAGACCAAGATCTGTGTGAATGCAAAACACCATCTTCCCCGTGGTCATAAGACTCCTGAACTCCCTGCCACCTCCCAGGTCTTATCACACATGAAGCACGAATAGTTCAATAGTTCAACATTCCATTTAATATCAGAGAATGTATAGAATATACAACCTGATATTCTTCATCTTCACAGACATCCAGTAGCGTCACATTGTTTACTTTTTAACCTGCATCATAAATTGTATTATTTGTTAAATTAATACTGATTTTACTTTGTGTTAACGCTTGAGAAGTATGTACTCTGTTGTGCCATTTGGTCTGGAGGAACATTGTTTCGTATGGTGGTATACTAGTTTATGGTTGAATGACAATAAACTAAACTTGACCTTTAAGATAAGTGACAGATTATTCCAGAAGTCAATGCACTGTTGATTCCTTAAGGTTGTCATAGCCGGGAGAGATAGTGGGATAATCTGACACTATCTATGAAATACTCCCAATGGTGTGTGACTCAATTAACCTCTGACAACCAAGTCTAGCTCCTGTGCTTCACGAGTGGCTTTGCTCCAAACCTGGTGAAACTTTCCTACTGACAGGTGAAGTGGCAAAGGAGGGTCACTGGTGCCTTAAAACCAGTCGCTTTGGGAAGATGGGACTAATCAGCCTTGGTTGATAGCTCATTTAGAGAAGGAAAACTCTGATCTCAAATCTCCACTGCTTTGTGGCTATAATCTCTCATGGGGAAGGCTTGGGGAGTAAATCCCAAGGAACAATCCAGAGATGGAGTCCCTAAAGCAGTCAGTCCTACATTGAGCTCAATGCTGACTGGCAACTTATGAGATGCTGTTGATGCCAGATTTTATCAGTCTCAGCTGTTCGTTTGCATTGATCAACTGCATGGAGAGGGGGTGCCTATAACATGGGCAACAGCTTGCTCTCCATGTCATACTTCCCTTGCTAGCATATAATGTAGATTGTGGGCACACAGTATCCATGCTGGATTCTCTGACTGAGTGAAGGACATTGGAGATCTGTAAGAGGTACGACTGCACCTGGTGTGGAATAGCTGCCACATTTGTTAACTCTATTCCAGTGGAATTATTTTCAGCAATATTTCTCAAAGGCAATAACAATGTAAATTGTAAATTATTTCCTTAGGGCACACCAGTGATCCCTTTACTAACTTCAGTGTTGTATGACAAAACTCAATGGGAAACCCCAAATGACTTCAACCCTTCCAACTTTCTGGATGCTGATGGGAAGTTTGTGAAGAGAGATGCCTTTACTCCCTTTTCTATGGGTAAGAAGTTTAAAATATTGGATTGTAGGTTAGTGGGATTTCTCCTCTGTCCATAGCCCATTGTAGGAAGGAATTTTTAATATCAAATGGTAAAGCAAACATATATACGTTTGTAGATGGTGGAACATAAGCCACAGTTATTGAGCATGAAAACAGACCATTCTGCCCACTATTCTATGCCAACCACTGTGCGCCAATCAGTATCAATCACATCCTCCAGAACTTGGAACTTCTATCTTCTATTCAATTTCAGTGATCATCCAGATGCTTCTTAAATGCTGTCAACAGCTCTGTTTCTGCTACTGTCTCAGGCAGTGATCCTGTCTATACCCCTCAGTTTTATAAACTGCAATGACATGCTCAGTGGCCACTTTATTGGGAACAATGGAACACCTACTTGTTAATTCAAATATTTATTTGGCCAATGATGTGGCAGTTGTGTGCAGAAGAGCATCTCTGAATCCTCATCATGTTGAACCTTGAAGTCGATGAGCTACAACAGTAAAAGACCACAACGTAAACTCAATGGCCACAGTATCAGGTTCAGGAGCTACTTCATAAAGTGGCTACTAAGTGTGGATTTATAATTTTACAGAGCACAGAAACACTTCTCCTCATATACTGTCCCACATAAGGGAAAACACACTAAACCTTTCCTCATGAACTGAAGTAGTTCAACCAAGGAACATCACAGTGATTTCCTCAATGCCCTCTCTAATACCATCACATTGTGACATAAAAACAGTGTACAGTATTGTGGAAATACGCAACTGATCAGTCAGCATTAACAATGGGTGAACCAAGGTTAACATTTCAGTTTAATGTACTTTTGGTGGAACTCGGAATACTTGGGAAACAATGGTTGAAGTTGCAGAGAAGTTGGGAGTGCTCTGGGGGATGAAGGGAATGTCCATGACAGGATGACGATCAAGAGAAACTAAATGATAAGGGCAGTGCTGGCTGAGTGAGTGACAAAGACCATCGGGGACAGATAATCTGACTAGAGGGGGTGTACGAGGAAGGTGAGTGAGGATGGGAGACAGGAAGTAAGACAATGGCCAAAACTGCGTCAAACACAAGATGGTTGGAAGTTTGAATTGAAAAAGAAAGCAGAAAACATACGGCAAGCCAGGCAGCATTTGTGGAGAGAGAAACAGAGTTAAAGTTTTAGGTCAGATACCTTGCATTCCCATTATATAATGTTACTGTTCAGTGTCTTGGACTGAGGGTGAATAACTTTCTGTTTTTGAAAATTGACATTGTTCTGCCACTCTGTTTTGCAGGACGCAGGGCCTGTGCGGGGGAGACCCTGGCCAGAATGGAGCTTTTCCTGTTCTTTACCATCCTGATACAAAGGTTCAGGTTTCAAGTTCCACCGAACGTTACCAATCTGGAGCTTGTGTCTGGTGTGGCCTTCACTTCAGTTCCAAGTTACCAGAACGTGTGTGCAGTCCGTCGCTGAAGCAAACACATCATTTCATGACTTGCCTTGATTTTCTCCTTTCATTGTTTTCATAATCATCATAAAAATTAGTATCTTTATGTCAAATGTGATATTTGTCATGGGGCTGAATTATAAAGGATAATCGATAGTGGCTTCTTAACCTCAATCCTGCAAATTCCTGAGGCTGAAATGCACAAAAATTGGGGAACTCGGGAGTTCAGTGGATGATAGATTCAAGATTGTTTAATTTCATTTCCAGTGCACAACCGTAAAGAAGAATGTTACCCTGGATCTGATGCAGTGCAAAATAAACAAGAATAAAAATACACAATATGATTTAATACATAAGGTCACTTATATACTGCATATAGATTGATTATATGACCATAAAGTGATGCTGGGCACAGGAGTATCTGTACATATGATGACTCTGACAGGAAATGATAAAGTAGTGATTCTCGATGTGTGTGGAGGGGTGGATTAGTGGGTGGTGTTGTTGATCGGCCTGACTGCTTGGTGAAAGCAACTGTTTTTGAGTCTGCTGGTTCTGCTGTGGATGCTATGTTGCCCCTTGCCCTGATGGGAATGGGACTTGCAGTCTTAGAGCTGGGTGGATGGGATCCTTCATGGTGTTACTGGCACTTTTCCAGCATCTTTCTGTGTATATGTGTTTGCTCTTGGGTAGGCTGGTCCTGGAGATGCACTGGGAAGATCTGACTACCTGTTGTAGAACTTTCCTGTTCCCTCTAGTGCACCTGACCCTTTCCTCCACCTCCTCCCCCACCATACCCAGCATTTCACTGTCCATTCACCAAGAAATTAGACAATATCATAGCTTCAACCTTTCTGATGATCTACTGAAATAATAATCAGTGTGATCAGTTCTTTAATGTTTAACCAATCTATTTGGTAAGGGAGAAACGCTTATCCCATTAAACCGCTTGATAAATATCAGCACTTTGGTATGAGCTGTAACTCGGTGCGGTGCCCAGTCACACTCAAAGGATATCAGCTTCAAGTCTTTCTCCAGGCATTTCAGTGCTAGTGTTATAGAGTGCAATAAATGGTTGTAGGTCAGATACTCTGCATGTCCAAGCACTACAACAATGGACTATTTGATAAATACAGCATTGCTGCTTCAGGATGTTTTCAAGGTACAAACTGAGTGCTGACTTTCAAACAAAATCTTGCCAGATTGAAGAAGCATCTCTGGCTAAAATAGAACTTCAGAAAACCTTGACTCCATTTGGATAGATCTCTGCAATAGGAAGGGTGCAAACACACTGATGGGATTCTACTACAGAACACCCCCCCCCCCCAAATGGCACTGAGACATTGAGGAACAGATATGTAATAAGATTAATGAAAGATGTAAAAATAATAGGGCTGTTGTCGCAGGGGATTTCAACTTCCCCGGTGTAATCTGGGACCTTCTCAGTGCAAGGGGATTAGATGGGGCTGAATTTGATAACGGTATCCAGGAAGGTTTCTTAAATCTCTGTTTGCGTGGTCCAATGAGAGAAGGGCTGCACTAGACCTGGTGATAGGCAAGAAGCCTAGCCAGGATGAACAGTTTGGGAACAGAGACTACAAATCCTTAACTTTCAGGAATTCTATAAATAAGGATAGATATGGTCCATGTGGGAGAGTATTAAATTGAAGTAGGGCAAATTATGAGGTGAATAGGCAGTAACTAAGAAGTGTTAATTATGAATACTTTTTCTCTGGCAAGTCCATATCAGCCAAGTGGAGGATGTTCGTAGATAAATTGCAGAGTAGAAACGGTGTGTTCCTGTTAGAAGGAAGGACGGGCATGTAAAGATTAGGGAACCTTGGATGTCCAGAGAGGTGATAAATTTGGTCAAGACCAAAAAGGAAAAGTGTGTAAAGCTTCAGAAGTTAGGATCATACGGAGCACATGAAGAATATAAAGAAACCAGTAAAGAATGAAAGAAGGGAATTAGAAGAGACAGGATGGACTATGAAAAGTCCTTGAAAAGCAGGATTATGTTGAATCCCATGGCATTCTATACCTACATAAAGAGCAAGGATGTCACTAAGGCCTCATGGGATTTATCCCAGGTTATTGAAGGCAGCAAGATATGTGATTGCTAGGGTCTTGTCCAGAGCATTTGTGCCCTTTGTAGCCTCAGGTGAGGTCCCAGAGAGCTGGTGAGTGGCTACTATCCTACCTCTAAGCAACAGCAGAACAAGGGAATATGCTGCGGATTATAGGCAGGTGAATCTCACTTCAATTGTAGCAAAATTGCAGGAGAGAATTCTCAAAGACAGTATAGATGAGCATTTGGAAACCCACAGCCTTATTAGAGAGAGCCGGCATAGCTTTAAGCATATCTGGCAGTGCCTTATCAACTTGATGTGTTTTCTGACAAGGTGCCGAGAGAAGCTGATGAGGGTATGACAGTAGATATTGTCTGCATTGATTTAGTAAGGCATTTGACAAGTTCCTCAAAGGAGACTATTCCAGAAGATGAAGATGCATGGAATCCACAGCGAAATAGCAAAAAAGATTGAGGGTAGTGGTGGGAACCAAGCTCACAGCTCCTTGAAAGTGGCTACATAAGTCAATAATCTGGTTTAAAAGGCTCACGGAATACTTGCTTTTATTAGTCGAGGCAATGAGTTGAAGAACCAAGAGGTTATGTTGTAACTTTAGAAAACTCTGGTTGGGCCACATCTGGAGTATTGCATGCAGTTCTGGTTACAACATTACAGGAAGGATTCCAACATCAGCAGTCTCATGTCTTTCCACTCAGGAATTGTTTTTCTCATCATCGTTATGTGCCATGTCATACGACGTGTGCTATCATGGCCTAGCTGACCATGATTACTTTTGGCTAATTTTTCTACAGACGTAGCTTGCAAAACAATTCACTGTACGGTGTATTGAGGTAGAACAAGGTAAAACAGTAACAGAATTCAGAATAAAGTGTAACAGCTACAGAGAAAGTGCAGTGTTAATAATGCCCAGATTAATAATGATGAGGTACAGGACTATGCAAATGCCTCAGACACAGATAGCTAGGGAAGCTAAGATACTTGCACAGTACTGTATTTGTCATCATGGAGTGGAGGGCGAGGTTGTAAATCTGGCGGAGAAAATGATGTTGGGAATGGTGAGGGTGGAAAGCTGCGGGACGGGTGTGGGACAGCTGGCAGAGGAGGAGTGCCCAGAGGAGCGGACAGTGTGGGTGCAGTCACATCCAGCCCGGAGACACCAGACAAAATCATTTGATTCCAAACAATTGGTTTATTGATCATTACACAATGTCTCTCTGGTGCTTCCCACTCCCTCTCCTCTCCCTTCCCCTTTTCCTGACCATGATTCCCCTCTCCCTGCCATTCCTACTCGCAGTTCACTATCATGACCCTATCAGAGTCAGGTTGATTATCACTCACATACGTCCAGAAATTTGTTTTTATTTGTGGCAGCAGTCCAGAGCAATACACATTAAAATTACAGAGCTGCGCAAACTCTTAGGCACACTAGCTGCATATATACGCCTAAGACTTTGCAGAGTACTGTCTATTGTGAAGTGAAGAGTCCGTCTTATTTTGTTCTTGAATTCATACGAGCTCCAGAATGAATTTCAGGTAGAAATGCCAACCCTTCTTGGCTCGATTGTTCTGGATCTTTCTCCGGTGAAACTCAGAGCGAGTTCCGTCTATCGTCAGTGAATTCAGTTCTTTAGATTTTGTGTAGTTTGATCAAGTTTTTGGTAGTTTGCTGGTTAATTTCTAGTTTTGTTTAAAGGGAGACATTGATTATACTGTAATAAGGTTGGTAAACTCCAGGAACCTGTCAGTTAGGGAAGATCTGTTACAGTCCCCATGACTACTTCAATGGGATACCTTTTTTAGATTTAGGGGTGGTGCAACAATGGTTGTCCTTGTCTCTAAGCTTGATCATCCCCTTACCGGTCACGGCCCGGGACGGTAGGCCTCTTGAGTCAGGGAAGTTTTGTAATGTAACACCATAAGACAGGAGCAGAATTAGGCCATTCAGCCCATCGAGTCTGCTCCACCATTCCATCGTGCCTGATCCCAGATCCCAGTCAAACCCATACACCTGCCTTCTCGCCATGTCCTTTGATATCCCGACCGATCAACTTCTGGCTTAAACAGACTTCCACAGCAGTCTGTGGCAGAGCATTCTACAGCTTCACTACTCTCTGGCTAAAAGAAAATCCTCCTTACCTCCATTCTAAAAGTTTACCTCTCAATTTTGAGGCTGTGGCCTCTAGTTCTAGACAGCCCCACCATAGGAAACATCCTCTCCACATCCACCATATCTAGTCCTTTGAACATTTGGTAGATTTCAATGAGATAAACCCACATTCTTCTAAATTCCAGTGAATACAGGCCCAAAGCTGCCAAATGCTCCTCATATGTTAACCCCTGCATTCCCAGAGCCATTACTTCTGGGCTGTTAGGCTTTCGGATAGTTAATCACCACGAAACATTAACTTCCACCTGATTCATTGTACAGACATCCTATTTATTCTTGGTGTTCGTGGTAGTCTCAGTATGTCGCTGTGATTGACTGGTCCAGCGGAGTTATTACTAGTTGGTCGCCTTACTGCAGTCCTGCCGAAGGGTTTCGACCTGAAACGGAGACTGTACACTTTTTCATAGATGCTGCTTGGCCTGCTGAGTTCCTCCAGCATTTTGTATGTGTTGCAAGAATGATTGTTTTTCATGGATTTCCCAGTAACGTGTGTTGGTGTCCCGGGCGCCCGAGGTTAAAACAAAGATCACTCAACTTCCTGAGTCAAAATTTATTGATGAAATTAAGAGAGTCCGTCCCGAATACTCAGAATCTCCTAGCAGTTTTTAGGAAGGAAAAAGCTACATCACTGCCAAGCCTTTATAATTATGATTGCCGGGTTCCTGTCTTTCCTGAGGGACACTATTCTCCCTATCTGGTCCTGACAGACAGACTACAGACAATTACCTCAAAGAGGCATGGGCAGTGGGGTTGCAGACTCCCGACCTCCCCTGCAGGGGCTGGGTTTTCCTTTGTCACAAAGACTGAGGGCAGCCTGGGACCCTGTAATAATTATCGAGATTACCATTAAAAACCATTGCCCCAGACCATTAACTGGGGTTTGCTAACATAGAAGAGGACAGCACAGGAACTGGCCATTCAGCCCACAAAGTTGTGCCAAAATAGCTAAAAAGCACATGAAAAAAAGCCAAACACAATCCCTTCTACCATATCCCCCATCTCCCTTACATCCATGTGCCCATCCAAACATCTCTTCAAAACCGCTAATGTATTTGCCTCTACCAGGCAGCACATCCCAGTCAGTCACCACACTCGCAGTAAAAAAAAATTTACTCCTTACACTCCCCTTGAACCTACCCCATCTCACCTTCAATATATACCCTCTGGTAACAGATACTTCAATCATGAGAAACAGGTACTCCCACTGAACTCAATCTATGACTCTCAAAATCTTATAAACCTCTTTGAGATCTCCCCTGTGATCCCGCCCTTCCAGAGAAAACAACCCAAGTTTATCAGTCCTCTTGTGATAGCTCACGCCCTCTAAACCAGGCAGCATCCTGGTAAACCTCTCCAGCACCCGCTCCAAAGCCCCAACATCCTCCCGAGAGTGGGGCGACCAGTATCCCGCCCAGTGATTGGTCGCTGTCCAACTCCGAAAAACTGCCACAAGGGCTACTTTCTTCATCTTGAGTGCAACCCTAAGTGAAAACACAGCTCTCTTCTCGCTCTCCCACTTAGTGACTGGTCATGGTCCAACTATAATTTTCTCTTCCATTTTACAGTAGAACGGATAAGCACAGGTTAAAGGCCAATTTATACTTCAGCGGCGAATCTACACCATAGGTACGGCATAGCCCCGTACCTTACACAGTATCCTATGCCGTAGCCTGATGCGCACCTCCCCAAAAATGTAACTATGTATCGCAGTGATGCAGACCGCAACAACTGTGATTGGTCCACTTGGTAGCATCATATTTCCCCCTACGCATTTCCGGTTGCTTCTGAATGACGAACCAAATCATCAAATCTACCTGCCGACATCCGAAAATATTTGAAGTGCATTTCCTCATCCATGTCTCTCAGTGGCCGGACAAGCACAGAAAATTCACCCTCCTTCTGCCTCAATCCATTCAATGGTCGTACACACCATCTCCTCCAACATCTTCTCTCTTTTTTGCGTTACAGTAATTTCAATAAAAGTAACTCTTATTCAACATTAATTAGCTCCAAATCCAACATAATGCGCTTAGTTTAAAGTCACCATTGTCTGACATACACAAAGAAACTCAACATGAAGAAACTCAACACAGTGGCATAGAAACCCCACCGCCAACTAGCGTTTTGGCGGTGAATTGCAGAGCGACACAGACACATCAACGTACAAGTATAAGGGCTCACAACGGCGTAAGCCACTTGCGTAGGCTACAGCGTAGAGCCTACGCAGAAGTATAATTCAGCCTTAAGCCAAAATCTAACCGCTGTTACGAATGAGGAGCAAATCTGATGGGCAGAAGGGTACAGAATCGCCAATGCCCGACCCCCCCCCCCCTTTTGAGAATCGCAAGATCGCTATTATTTCGGGTCTGATACCCAGGAAATGAGAGAGATACACATCATGTCAGTAATGAGAGAGAGACGCAGGATAACAGAAAAGGCAGTTGTTATTGACAATGCAGGAATACACAAAAAGTGGAATGTCTCCTTCTAACAAAAGTGGAACAGAACCACTGATTACTGCTATTGTCTCTTAGAGAAGGAATTGTGTATTGAGTACTGTTCTATTCATTGAAACCCCTCAGGGGGCAGCCAGAGTGGTCTGATTGAGGGATTGCATCATCCCAACCTGATTGACACCTGAGACCCCGTGAGTGAGAATAAAAGTAAAGTCTGGGGAAACACCCCTCAGACGCACCAGGAGAGATGCTACGAGACCGGTGGGGGCTTGTGTGTGTGTCCACCCTTGCCTGGGTGACGAGTCCTCCACAGAACGGTCTAGCTAAAGGACGGATACGGATTAAGATCGTAACAAGGAAAGTCGACAAGTTTTTTTTTCTCTCTCTCTCTCTCTCTCTCCAACAATTGCCACACGGTGATCAGCAACGAC
This sequence comes from Hemitrygon akajei, assembly GCF_048418815.1. Classification (NCBI taxonomy): domain Eukaryota; kingdom Metazoa; phylum Chordata; class Chondrichthyes; order Myliobatiformes; family Dasyatidae; genus Hemitrygon; species Hemitrygon akajei. Next base: position 10,603,467 of record NC_133134.1, on the reverse strand, counting down.
TGCAGCCTGTATGAACTGAACTGAACTTTATATTTCCATCGGACAATTCATTATCCCCTAGACAACGATAGAGCTTATTTCTTATTGATGATTATTATACCCGCACTTTTAGGTTTAGTATTGATGACGTATATTATCTGTATATTTGCATTGATATTATTTTTGCGTATTTTTACTAATAAATACTGTTAAAAATAGTATCATCAGACTTCACCTGCTACTCCTATCTTTGCTGGTAAGACACCCAGTTACGGGGTTTGTAACACCACCTTGACGTCAAATAATTTCTTTTTTTTCATTAATTTTTTATGAGCTTCTACAATGCAACAAAACAAAGAACAAATTTAAAAAGGCTTATACAGTGCAAAACAAACGTATCAAATGTGCAGTCCATAACAATTAAGAAAAATCATCCATAGTAGAATCGTATAAAGTTAGTTACCACCCCACCCTCCCACTACCCAACTCCAAGCCAACTTTACAATATATAAATATATATAAAAAATATATTAAAATACATTAAAAAGTTAATATTCAAAATATATACTATTAATATATAAAAATATATTTTAAAAAGTTAATCAGAACTTTTATCACCACAGAGCTGTATTTATAAAAAGAAGGTACATTGCCTACTACCTGAACTATAATATGTTTACACATAAAAAAAACTGTAAATCTTAACTGAAAGCAGCTGGAAGTAAGGAATTTAAATGCAAAAGAAAAAAGGGAGGGAGGCAGTCTTAATCTAAATGCGAATTATGAAAATATTCAAGAAAAGGTCCCCACACCTTTTGGAACTTTATGTCCAAATTACAAAGTGAATAATGAATCTTTTCAAGGTCTAAGCAGGACATAATGTCTCTAAGCCATTGAGCATGAGTGTGTGGGGCAGCATCTCTCCGCCTAAGAAGGACTGCACATCTGGCCAAAAGAGAGGCAAAAGACAATGTACAACATTTAGTCGAAGTCAGATGCATTTCAACTTCTCCTGAAGTGCTGGAAAGAGCAATCAGAGGGTTATGTTCCAAGTAGCAATTAAGTATATGGGATAAAGTTAAAAAAAAACTCTCCAGAATTTCTCCAAGCTAGGACAAACCCAATGCATATGAATAAGGGAAGCCTCGCCCCCTTTACACTTGTCACAACAGGGATTAATATCAAGATAGAACCGCAATAATTTAGTTTTAAACCTAAGAGCCATGTGTACAACCTTGAACTGTAAAAGGCAGTGGCAAGCACATAGAGAAGTTGAATTAACTGACTTGAGAATTGAATCCCAAACCTTGTCCGACAGAGGAAAATTTAAATCATGCTCCCAGGCGGTTTTAATTCTCTCAAAGGGGGCTAGCCTCAACATTGCTAACATATCTCGAATAGTAGGTATTAAACCTTCACCCAATGGGTTCATACAAAGAAACAAATCCACATTTTTATCGGGTACCTCAGGAAAATTTGGTATTAAAGGGTTGACAATATGTCTAGTTTGGAGATATCTAAAGAAATGAGTGTTAGGTGGGCCAAACTTTACAGACAGTTGTTCAAAAGTTGCAAAGCATAGGAAGTCATTCCTGCCTGTGGCCATCAAACTTTACAACTCCTCCCTTGGAGTGTCAGACACCCTGAGCCAATAGGCTGGTCCTGGACTTATTTTTCCACTTGGCATGATTAATTTATTATTATTTAATTATTTATGGTTTTTATATTGCTATATTTCTTCACTATTCTTGGTGGTGCGGCTGTAACGAAACCCAATTTCCCTCGGGATCAATAAAGTATGTCTGTCTGTCTGCTTCTCTATGAAAAGATCTTGACGTCAAATAATTTCTAAACTAATACATTATCTTTTCACCCAGATACCATCGCCTTTGCTGTGCCTTTCCAGAATACTCTTTCACCTGAGTGAAATGCGCATGGTCACATTTTTCCCAGTGGACACAAAGTTATTTGCTCTGATGCACGTAGTAATACCGCCCACACTAAGTTAACTTCTCTCCAGTTGCAGAACGAGTTATTACAGTAGTTCGGAGTTCTCTCAGTGTCAAGTCAGAGTTCTTGTTCTTCTTTGGAGATGTGCATCTTCCCCACTTGAAAAGGATTGAATGCACCTACCCGAAGGTTTTTTTAACCGGATTCCACTCAATGACCAAACAACTTTTCCCTTTTTTTCTCCTTTTATTTTTCGCAAGTGCTGCATTTTGATAGTTCCGTTAGTTCCATTAGTCAGTAGTCATTAGTCATAAGTCATTCGTAATCAGTCATTAGGTGAAAAATCTGGCTGCCTCTCGGACTTTTTAGACGAATTTCTACCTGCACAGTCTCCGTTTCTCTAATGGACCGTTATGTTTTCAAACCGGGCGGCCCCTCCCGAAGGTTCCCGAACTCTTCATAAACCTCGCGCCATTTCCGAGAAGCGCCTGTGCGCGATGATCCCCGAGACAAAGCTAGCACTAACCCAAATGCAGTGACAGCAGTGCTCTTTTCCGTGAAAAAGTCTCTCAAGTTATTTAAAGTTCAGCATCTTACCTCAGTCAGTCCGGATCGGGAGCAGCATCTCCAACACCATCACACTGAGCACGGAGGCCCCCCAGGGCTGTGTGCTCAGTCCACTGCTGTTCACTCTGCTGATCTATGACTGTGCTGCAACACACAGCTCGAACCACATCATCAAGTTCACCAATGACATGACCTTGGTGGGTCTCATCAGCAAGTACGACTAGTCAGCTTACAGAGTGGAGGTGCAGCAGCTAAAGGACTGGTGCAGAGCCAACAACCTGTCTCTTAATGTGAACAAAACAAAAGAGATTGAGATGGTTGTTGACCTCAGGAGGGCACGGAGCAGCCACTCCCCGCTGAACATCGTCGGCTCCTCGGTAGAGATCGTAAAGAGCACCAAATTTCTTGGTGTTCACTTGGCGGAGAATCTCACCTGGTCCCTCAACACCAACTCCATAGCAAAGAAAGCCCAGCAGCGTCTCTACTTTCTGCGAAGGCTGAGGAAAGTCCATCCCCCACCCCCCACCCCCCATCCTCATCACATTCTACAGGAGTTGTATTGAGAGCATCCTGAGCAGCTGCATCACTGCCTGGTTCGAAAATTGCACCATCTTGGATCGCAAGACCCTGCAGCGGATAGTGATGTCAGCTGAGAAGATCATTGGGGTCTCTCTTCCTGACATCACGGACATTTACACTGCACGCTGCATCCGCAAAGGAAACAGCATTATGAAGGACCCAATGCACCCCTCATACAATCTCTTCTCCCTCCTGCCGTCTGGGAAAAGGCTCCGAAGCATTCGGGCTCTCACGACCAGGCTATGTAACAGTTTCTTCCCCCAAGCTATCAGACTCCTCAATACCCGAAACCTGGACTGACACTTTGCCCTACTGTCCTGTGTTACGAAGGATGAACAACTCTGATGGGCAGAAGGGTGCAGAGTTGCCCATGCCCCCTTTTGGAGAATCGCAAACTGTTACTATTTCAATGCTGCTAACAAGGAAGTAAGAGAGACAAAAGAAAACATGCCAGGACAGCTGTTACTGATAACAGCTCATGAGAGAGAATGAGAGAGACACAGATAAGAGGTAAACAAGTTGGAACATCTGCTACTGATAAGAGAGGAGAGGAGCCATTGATTTACTGTTATTGTCTTTTGGAGAAGGATTGTTTACTTGGTACTATTCTATTCATTGAAATTCCTTGGTGGACAGCTGGAATGGGCTGGTTTGATGGGCTAAGCCATTCAAAATTGATTGACACTTGAAACCCCGTGAGTGGGGATAAAAGTGAGGTCTGGGGTGACACCCCTCAGATGCACCAGGAGACACACTAGTGAGCATCAGACACCCACGAGAAAGTGCGGGGCATCGGAGACCGAACGAAGGATCAGTAAATTTTAACTCACAGTGTTTATAGTGAGGCCGGTGGGGGCTTGAGTATGTGTCCACCCTTGCCTGGGTGACGAGTCCACCATGGAAGAACGATCTAGCTAAAGGACGGAGGGGTCATAATTGAATGGCCACAGCAACAACACATTGACAGATCAAGATCGTAAAGGAAGATTGGCAAGACAATAGCTGTTACTGTTTGCACGTTCTCGTTCTCTCTCTCTCTCCAACAATTACAACGCATCGACCAACATCTACCTCAGCCTGCATGAACTGAACTGAACTTTATATTTCCATGTGACAATTCATTATCCCCTAGACAATGATAGAGCTTGTTTATTATTGATTATTATTATACCCACACTTTTAGGTTTAGTATTGCTAACGTATGTTATCTGTATATTTGCATTGATATTGTTTCGTATATTTTTACTAATAAACACTGTTGAAAATAGTACCACCAGACTCCAACGGACACTTCTATCTTTGCTGGTAAGACACCCAGTTACGGGGTATGTAACACCTGTTTATTATTTATTGTAATGCCTGCACTGGTTTTGTGCACTTTATGCAGTCCAGTGTAGGTCTATAGTCTAGTGTAGCTTTCTCTGTGGGTTTTTTTTTATTACCTAGTTCAGTCTAGTTTTTTGTACTGTGTCATGTAACACCATGGTCCTGAAAAAACTTTGTCTCATTTTTACTATGCACTGTACCAGCAGTTATGGTCGAAATGGCAATAAAAGTTGACTTGACTTGACTTGAAATTCCAACGCTGCTCCCGGACTGCCACTGTGATGCTGTGGGGTCCACCCAATGTTCCGGGCAGAAGCAGCTCTCAGGCAGTGGGTTCCGTCAGGTCTATCAGTGGATTCTTGCTATTACTTTTAAATTTTATTTTCTTTTGCCTCTAAGTCCCAATACTTCCTGGAAACTCAAGTTTGACTTGACATTCAGTGGTTTCCCTGGAACCCTGCTCCTGATCGCTGGAAAAGGCTGTCAGTCCAAGGGAGCCGGAGATGTTGTTCGCCGGTGTTTACTCACTGGACGCTGTGACTTTGGTGCTTCTCTGTGCCCTCACCGCATTGTTCCTCGTTTATTTGCGCAATGGGTCTAAATCTCACGTAGAGCTCAACTTCCCCCCGGGACCCACTCCTCTTCCGATCATCGGGAACCTGCACCTCCTGGATCTGAAGAAGCCCGACTGAAGTCTCATGGAGGTAAGAGGAGTTGGGACCCAGACCAGCAATGGCTGGACACTGTGTACCAGTCCTACTGAGTCAGGGAGTGTTGTTGACAATTCAAATCAGTAATGCAGGAGACACGGCAGGAAAGTTATACAATCCGTTACTGTGGCAACTTCCAAAACAAATCTATCTATCTAACAAATCTTCTCTATCTCCTCCTACTAACTAAAGATATGCAGGTTATTCGAATCATTGGCTACCCTAATTTACACCTAGTGTAGGCATGTGATTGGACAGTCATGGCCTTGGAAAGATTATATGGTAATAGAAGAACAGAGGTGTTTTCTTGATGTTTGGTTAAGGTATGTTGTATTGTTGGCCATGAATGAATTAGATATAAAATAAAACATCTAACTGTAATGAGTCAAAGACAGAGGAAGAAGGCAAACGAAGTGTCTTTCTACTAGCCATGTGGCAGAAGCAATGGAAGCCACCATTTTGTGAGACTGTTCTGCATCCTCCATTTTGTGAACTGGTTTTAGTCAGGAATAGTTGGATCAAACCACTTATAAGTGGATGCAGTGAGGCCTCTCCTGATCATCTGCTGAACTAGAGACCCTTTCCAGATAAGACATTCGTCAGATGCTCAAGTATAACCTTTTTTCCTGTAGTTGTGTTGCCTTTAAGGCATTTGTTTAGTTTATCATATTTTCGCTTTAGTAATTCATTTGTTATCGTTTTCTAGTTAAAGTTAAGGTTGTTTAAAGTAAATTCATTGTCTGTGATATATCGCGGCATGCGATGATGTCACACCCGGTTTCTCTGCGTCTTGTGGGAAAATACCGGTTTGGAGAAACGGGAAGGAGGGGGCTTATATGTGTGCAGGATCAGCGCAAGAAAAGTTTTCTTTCTACGCACTAGAAACATCAGAGAAGTAACGCCGTAAGTTCATGAGATAATCGATATGTTGAATTAAAAATGTTAACACTGATTCTGTTAAAAGTAATGATGATTGATAAAGTTTATGTTTTTTGTTATTTAAAGAATTGCAGATAGTTTGTGTTGAAGTGTATTTAAAGCCAGTCGATGGTGTAGGTAGATTCTGACTGTGTGTTGTACTTTAATGTAATATAGTTGTTGTAGCTTTACTTTTGCAAGTATTTTGATGTAAATGTGATGTCAGGAAGGAAACAAATACTGTATATATTTTGTATTGTTTTATCAACAGTTTTCACCATACGTTAATGTGGAAGAGTGAACAGTAAACGGTTAATCTTACTGGGATCGCCTCATTGACTGGTTTATGCTTGGTGTTCAGTTCAGAGTTCTTTTACACCTGTGCGAGAACACTACAGTGAAAAGGCAGCATTACCAGGTGTTTCAAGTGCTACAATGGCATCACGATCCAGCATCAAGTCATTGCCATCCAGCGACAGGGGCAGCAGGGCATCAACAAGTAAGGCTGCCCGTGCAAGAGCTAAGGCAGAAGCCGCCAAGGTGCGAGCGTTGTACGCCGAACAAGAAGCAAAATCGAAAAAGGAAGCGGCTGCCAGAGAAGCCGAAAACCAGTTGGAAAGGGTAAGGATAGAGTCAGAGTTAGAAGTGCTGATGCTACACCGAGAAGCAGAAGCTGCCAGGGTGGAAGCAGAGATATTAGAAAGTGCTGAAGAACTGCATGTTCTGGATGACGTAAAATCTACTTCAGAAAGGACCAGATTGGAACGCACAAGCGACTATGTCCGATCTCAAATGGACTTGAAGATTCGTTCTTCCTCTCCATACTTATATGCTAACATCCCACCTCATGAGGAGTCTCAGAGAGGCCCAATTGCATCACATCCATCCGAGGAAGACAATTTACCCTTGCAACTCCGCAACGAATTCAAGAATGAAAGGGCTGATGACAAATACTTCTCGACACCAAACTTACCAGATTTGGCGAGAGGAGAGGCAAAGGCTGAACTCAGAACAGCAAATTCCATAACAAATGTACACCCTCAGTCATATACCCGCTGACATATTCCCCCAGCCAGCATGCCACTAGCAGTTGAACCCATGGCACAGTATTTAGCACAACGAGATCTCATCACTTCAGGACTATACCAGTTTGACGACAAACCTGAAAATTACTGTGCATGGTACTCCTCATTCGCCAATGCTATTCACGGAGTCCAGCTCGGAGCAACCCAAGAGTTGGATCTTATGACGAAATGGCTGGGAAAAGAATCATGCGAACAGGTGAGACGCATACGTTCAGTGTACATCAACAACCCCAAGCTAGCCTTAAGCAAAGTATGGGAGAGACTTCGGGAGTGCTATGCGGCCCCTGAAATTATTGAAATGGCACTATTTCGACGTCTGGAAAATTTTCCTAAGGTGTCAGCCAAGGACCACACTAAGATAAGGAGCTCAAAGATTTACTCATGGAGATTCAAGGTGCCAAAGAAGATGGCTATTTAACTGGTCTGTCATACCTAGATACTTCATACGGGATTAGACCAATCGTGGACAAGCTTCCATTTGGGCTGCAGGAAAGGTGGGTGTCTGTTGGCTCAGAGTACAAGGAAGAGAACGATGGTCGATTTCCTCCCTTTGAGTATTTCACTAGGTTTGTGTGCGAGGAGGTGAAGAAGCGAATTGACCCTAGCTTCATGAGTCCAGGTAGCAGTACAATTTACACCAAGCCAGTTAAATCCACTTCGAATAATTTCAAAATCAATAAACCTGTCTCAGTGCATAAAACTGAAGTCTTTACAACTGACAATGACACTAGCAAGAATTATCCATTGCACAACAAACCCCACCCCCTCAAAAAATGCAGAATGTTTAGGAAAAAACCCCTTGAAGAGAGAATGGTCCTTCTCAAGGAGAAAAAAATGTTTTAAATGCTGTTCCTCTACCTCTTACCTTGCCAGAGAGTGTACGATCGCCGTGAAGTGCCCGGAATGTAATAGCACTAATCACGATGGGGCCATGCATCCCAGCCCGTTACCGCAAACCGACAAAGCTCCTTCACCCTCACAACAGGACGGCGGGGAGGGAGAGGCTCACTCCAGGACAACTGTTGTCAGCTCGAGCTGCACAGAAGTTTGCAGTCAAGCTCAGTCAAGCCGTTCTTGTTCAAAGATCTGCCTCACTAAGGTGTACCCTAAGGGAGCCAAAGACAAGGCCATCAAAGCCTATGTAATTCTGGATGATCAGAGCAATCGCTTACTAGTCAGACCAGAGTTCTTTGACTTGTTCAACATTGAGAGTAATCAGTTCCCATACTACCTTAGAACTTGCTCAGGCAGCGTGGAAACTTATGGAAGGAAGGCAAAAGGCTTCCAGCTCAAGTCCCTGGATAGTAAAGTTGTCATCTGTCTCCCTCCACTCTTAGAGTGCAATGAAATTTTGAATAACCGCATTGAGATCCCGACGCCAAGTGCGGTGCTACACCAGCCACATCTCCACCACATTGCCAAGCACATCCCAGAACTGGATCCAAAAGCAGAAATATTCCTGCTATTAGGAAGAGATGTTCTCCAGGTGCACAAGGTTAGGCAGCAGGTCAATGGACCACACGATGCCCCCTTTGCCCAACGCCTGGATCTGGGCTGGGTGGTGATAGGAGAGGTGTGCCTTGGCAATGTACACAAACCGACAGTTAACACACTCAAGACCAATGTGCTAGAGAGTGGCTGCCATTCAATTTTTCAACCCTGTATAAGTTTCATGTGTATCAAGGAAGCATGACAAGGCTTTAACAAATGTAAAGTAACCAACAAGATGCTGGGACAGTCAGTCTTCGCTCAAACTGAGCATGATAATAATCTTGCTCCATCAACACAAGACGCCATTTTCTTAAAAACAAAGGACACCAAGGTCTTCAGAGATGAAGCAAATAATTGGGTTGCCCCACTACCTTTCAGAGAACCACGCCAGTGCTTGCCAAACAACAAAGAGCAGGCAGTCAAGCGGTTCTTGTCCTTGCAAAAAACCCTGAAAAGGAAACCTGAGATGCAGCAACAATACATAGCATTTATGGAGAAGATCTTCGCTAATGGACATGCTGAAGTAGCACCGCCACTGAGGGAAGGCGAGGAGTGCTGGTACCTCCCAATATTTGGGGTTTACCACCCACAGAAGCCCAATCAGATCAGGGTGGTTTTTGACTCCAGTGCTCAGTGCACTGGTATCTCCCTTAATGACGTGCTCCTTACAGGCCACGACTTTAACAATACCCTTCTTGGGGTCCTGCTGCGCTTCCAGAAGGAGAAGGTCACAATCTTAGCGGACATCTGGCAGATGTTCCATTGCTTCTTAGTACAGGAGGACCATCGCAATTTCCTCCGTTTCTTATGGCACAAGGACAATGACATTAACAAGGAAGTTATTGAGTACCGGATGAAAGTCCACATTTTCGGCAATCGTCCATCATCTGCCGTGGCCATCCATGGGCTGCGAAGAGCCATCAGAGAGGGCGCACAGGAGCATGGTGACAACACCGTTAAGTTTGTAGAAAGGCACTTCTATGTCGACGACGGCTTGATATTGCTACAGAAAGAAGACGAAGTAATCGATCTGCTCCGACGTACACAAGCCTCACTCATTGAGTCAAACCTCCGCTTGCATAAGTTCGCATCAAACTGTCAGGCAGTAATGGAGGCCTTTCCACACGAAGACTGTGCTCCGGCAATCAAAGACCTAGATTTAGATGGAGAAACCAGACCCACACAAAGGAGTTTGGGCCTCCTTTGGGAGATTACGACTGACTCCTTCACCTTCTCCGTGCCGACTGTGATCAAGCCATTTACCCGCCATGGAGTTCCCTCCACTGTCAACAGTGTTTTTGATCCCTTGGGTCTACTGGCACCAGTTACGATCCAAGGAAGAGTCCTTCTCAGAGAACTTACCTCTGAGCTCTCTGACTGGGATACTCCCCTACCAGAAGACAAGCTAAGTAAATGGGAGGCTTGGAGAGGTTCACTTCAAGATCTAAAACAGCTTCATATCCCACGTAGGTACACTGTGACCTCACCCACCGAGGCAGCGCACACAGAATTGTGTGTTTTTTCGGATGCGTCTACCAAGGCCATCGGTGCTATGGCTTACTTGAAAGTGGTCAGGAAGGATGGTCAAGTTGAAGTAGGATTTGTAACTGGTAAGGCGAAGCTCACTCCTCAGTCCGAGCTGACAATTCCAAGGCTTGAACTGTGCGCAGCTGTCCTGGCTGTGGAAATGGCGGTTCTTATCCAGGACGAGCTAGACCTAGAGTTGGACGATATCAAGTTCTACACAGATAGCAAAGTAGTGCTTGGTTATATTTATAATGAATCAAAACGTTTCTACGTGTACGTTCATAATAGAGTTCAACGTGTCCGCCTGTCATCAAAGCCTGAACAATGGCATTATGTACGTACCGAGGATAACCCTGCAGACCATGCATCGAGATCCTTACCTGCATCCCGTCTGGCGCAGACATCCTGGTTCACCGGATCCCCCTTTCTGTATCAGCCACCAACGGAAAAAACTCAAATGAGCGAGACATTTGAGCTGATCGAACCCGAAAGAGACTCGGAAATTCGGCCGCAAATACAAACAGGAGTCACCTACCTGGAAGAATCAATACGTACTAATGAACGCTTTCAGCGGTTCTCCACTTTGAATTCTTTAGTGAGAGGACTTGCGTTCCTCATTCACATGGCCAGATCACACAAACACTCATCCCAAAATAGTAAATGTAAGGGATGGCACAAATGTAACTTACCTCGCACTGTGGACGAATTAGCCCAGGCAAAGGACGTCATCTTTAAAGCAACTCAAAGAGTAGTTTTTGCAAGGGAGTTTTTGGCTCTCCAAGCTAATAAACCAATAACAAAGGACAGCCCTTTGAGGAAATTCAACCCGATCCTGAAGAACGATATCATTTGCATTGGAGGCCGGTTAATACACTCCCAACTTCCAGCTGAAGAAAAGAGTCCAGTAATCCTGCCCAAAGACAGCCACGTGTCCTTACTGCTCACTCGCCATCACCATGAACAGGTAAAGCATCAGGGCCGTCACCTGACGGAAGGAGCAATAAGGGCAGCGGGACTGTGGATCTTGGGAGGTAAAACACTGATCAATTCAGTACTTCACAAATGTGTAACCTGCAGGAAACTGCAAGGCAAGTTGGAAGTTCAACGTATGGCGGACCTCCCACCAGAACGCCTCGAAGCCTGCCCTCCTTTTACATATGTGGGGCTCGATGTATTTGGTCCCTGGACTATCACTACGAGACGCACCAGAGGAGGACAAGCAGAGAGCAAGTGGTGGGCCATCATGTTTAGCTGCATGAGTTCAAGAGCGGTACACGTTGAGGTCATCGAATCTTTGGATACATTCAGCTGCATTAACGCTCTCAGGCGCTTCTTTGCGCTAAGAGGCCCTGCAATACAGTTAAGGTCTGATTGCAGCACGAACTTTGTTGGAGCGTCCAAGGAGCTGGGGATGGACAAAACGGTGCAAAGGTACCTCAGTCAGCAGGGATGCAACTGGGAGTTCAACACACCACACGCCTCTCACATGGGAGGCGCATGAGAGCGGATGATTGGTATTGCCAGAAGAATTCTTGATTTAATGTTTCTGCAGCAACGCACCCGACTGACCTACAAGGTACTGTGCACACTAATGGCAGAGGTCACAGCCATTATAAATGCACGACCACTCCTACCTGTGGCTTCTGACCCGGAAAACCCCTTCATACTCTCGCCATCAATACTCCTTACGCAGAAGACAGGAGCTCCCCCTCCACCAGGGGACTTCTCTGATAAGGATTTGTACACAAAGCAATGGAGACAGGTCCAGGCTCTGGCAAATCAGTTCTAGTCTCGTTGGAGTCATGAATATCTACCTTTGTTGCAACACAGACAAAAGTGGACAGAACCACGCAGGAATCTTCAAGTAGGAGATTTAGTCCTGCTCAGGGACAAGGAAATCGCCCGCAACTGCCGGCCAATGGCCAGAATCACTGCCACATTCCCTGGTAGGGATGGACATGTCAGGAAGGTTGAGTTGAAAACTTCTGACCAAGGTGATGTGAAAACTTACCAAAGGCCAGTTACAGAAGTCATTCTACTTCTACCTAAGGACTGATTTAGAGACTAAAGCTTTGTATTATGTTCATAGTAACCTTACGAAGGTCAGGCGGGGTGTGTGTTGCCTTTAAGGCATTTGTTTAGTTTATTATATTTTCGCTTTAGTAATCCGTTTGTTATCATTTTCTAGTTAAAGTTAAGGTTGTTTAAAGTAAATTCGTTGTCTGTGATATATCACGGCATGCGATGACGTCACACCTGGTTTCTCTGCGTCTTGTGGGAAAATACCGGTTTGAAGAAACGGGAAGGAGGGGGCTTATATGTGTGCAGGATCAGCGCGAGAAAAGTTTTCTTTCTACGCACTAGAAACATCAGAGAAGCAACGCTGTAAGTTCATGAGATAATCGATATGTTGAATTAAAAATGTTAACACTGATTCTGTTAAAAGTAATGATGATTGATAAAGTTTATGTTTTTTGTTATTTAAAGAGTTGCAGATAGTTTGTGTTGAAGTGTATTTAAAGCCAGTCGATGGCGTAGGTAGATTCTGACTGTGTGTTGTACTTTAATGTAATATAGTTGTTGTAGTTTTACTTTTGCAAGTATTTTGATGTAAATCTGATGTCAGGAAGGAAACAAATACTGTATATATTTTGTATTGTTTTATCAACAGTTTTCACCATACGTTAATGTGGAAGAGTGAACAGTAAATGGTTAATCTTACTGGGACCGCCTCATTGACTGGTTTATGCTTGGTGTTTAGTTCAGAGTTCTTTTACACCTGTGTGAGAACACTACAGTAGTCATTGCTTGGTCACTGTGGCTCCCCCCAGTAGGTCATTCCCCACAACAGTATCCAAAACTGTAAACTTATTATTCACAGGAACAACACTGGAGTATCTGCACTGGCTGCCCAATTCTCTTCCTTCCCCTGACTGTAATCCAGGTAACTCCCTCCTGCTACCTAGGAGTATCCATCACTTCCTCATTGTCTCATATGAGCTGAAGCTCATCAAACTGCAGCCCCAGTTCCTTAGCACGTTCTCTGAGGAGCTGTGTTTTCCACAGGCATTAGCAAGAATTGAACCTGGGTCACCTGCACTGAAAACCTTTGTGCTAACCACTACACTACTGTGCCGTCTGTTGATATTTATGTTGTGATAATAAAGTGCAAGCTCTAAATTAAGAGTTGAGTAGTGAATTGCCTAACGTGAGACTGGAGGTAATAGGTCACCACTATATCTCCATCAGAGAGAAAGCATATTCACTCATTTCTGATCAGTTTTAATTTGGGTAGCAGGTTGCATTGACAAGTTGCCACAATAATTATAGACATAATTTTTGCTAATGGCAAACCCTGGAGGCAAAAGTAAAGGTTCATCATGTCCACTCTACGGGACTTTGGGATGGGCAAGAAAACTATTGAAGATAAAATCATTGAAGAAGCCCATTTCCTGATAAAAATGTTTGAATCCCATAAAGGTAAGTCCAAGTGAATAAACATAAAAAATATGGAAAGTAGAACATTATAACATTGTGAAGGCCCTTTGGCCCACTACAATAAGATTAACCTAACCCTTCCCTCTGACAGTTCCAGGAAAAGCCCTTGGTGTCTCAGTGTATGTTTGCTCTGCCTTTAGCTCACTGGTTACTGACCAGTAGGTTTGTGTCTTTGTACTAAATATAGTTGCCTGTCACAACCACGGATTCGGTAGCGCAGTAAATACAGCAGTTGCGCGCGTGAATATGCACGTGTCAGCTAATTATTATTTCATTGTGATAGTATTTAACACCATTCTTTTTGTCATAGTGCTTGTCAAGACTAGGACACAGCACAGCAATGCTTCGCTGCCTGTTTGCATTCGGGCTTTGACTGAGAAATTGGACTGTCGAGTCAACTGACTCTGAACTCTGGCGTATTTTTTTTATATCTAGTTGTTCTTTCAGCCGCAGTGTAGGCTTTGGTTTCCATTTGGGAGTTTTAGTTAACGGCCCTGTTTAGCCTAGCGTTCATTGTTTTCTTTTCCCTTCAACACTGTTCGCATTAAAGTCTGTGAACTATCGACCCACTTCAGTGTCTCTTACTCGGTACTTGGGCCATATCCGAACCGGATGATAGTAATTCTCGACGACACAAAGATGGACCCAGCAGAGAGAGAGCAGCTGACCTTGGCTGTGAGATTCATTGGTCAGGTAGGAGACAAGCTACAGGCAATAGAATCTGTTTTCAGTGAAGTTAATCTCGTGCCAACAAACCTAATCTAATTTGGAGGAGCAGGTATCATCCCTAGCCACAACGGTTGAACAGATCACCGCAGACAATCAGACTCGGGTGTCTGCAATTTACACACTCATGACCGTCGTCCGTGAACTTACTGTGAACACCCAGCATCAGCTGATTGCCAATAACGTTCTCGCCAAGGCGATTTAGCAGCCTCAGTCCCACTCACAGCATCTCGCAGGTCCTCCTTTTCTGCTGCCCCGACAATCACTGCTACTAATGCTCACACCCAGACCAGAGCTGACTCCCAGGTCCGTACAGGAACCGAGTATTCCACCACCAGGCAGATATACTGGCGATCCCGATGGCTGCAGGAATTTTATTACCCAATGCGAGCTGACATTCCAAGCACAGCCTGGTCATTTTGATGATGCGCGAAAATTGGCGTACATGGTCAGTCTTGATGGGCCTCCACTCAGCCTGTTCAACGCTTCACAGGAGCAAGGATACCCCGCAGCCCTGTCATTCTGACATTTCATGGCGGAGTTGAGGAAGGTTTTTGATCTTCCAGTATGGTGTCAGGAGGCTGTCCACCAACTCTTGGACCTGCGCCAAGACAGAGGAACTGCGAGAGCCTATGCAGTTAGATTCCGTACTCTTGCAGTAAAGATGAATTGGAATGAGGAATCTCTCATCACTGCCTTCCCGCGTAGACTGAACGCAGCGGTCCGGCACGAGACTGCTGTCAGGGACGAGCAGGATAGTCTGGATGGCCCAATTGATCTGTCTATTGGAGTTGACAACAGGTGACTATGAATGAAAGGGAATACATCAAGGAGGCATTGAGCATGGGGTTCATCCGTCTGTCAATGCTGCCAGCAGGAGCAGGCTTCTTTTTAGTGAGCAAGAAAGATGGCAAGCTCCTTCCCTGCATCGATTATCGGCCCCAGAACAACATCACTGTGAAGAACCGCTACCTTCTTCCCTTGCTGGTGTCTGCATTTGAACATCTCCAAGGAGCAACAATATTTCCCAAAGTTGACAACGTAATGCTTACAATCTGATTCGCATAAGAGAAGGGGATGAGTAGAAAACGGCTTTCAACACATCTGATAGCCACTATGAGTATCTGGTGATGCATTTTGGTCTGGCCAACGCCCCGGCTGTACTCCAGGCCTTGGTTAACGATGTGCTCAGGGACATGTTGAACCAGTTTGAGTTTGTGTATTTGGATGACTTCCTTATCTATTCCCGCTCTCATCAGGAGCATGTCCAGCATGTCCGGAGAGTTCTCAGATGCCTTCCTGAGAATATCCTGTATGCCAAGCCCGAAACACGTGAGTTCCATAAAGACCAGGTGTCGTTTTTGGGCTACATACTTACCCCATCCAGTGTTCAAATGGACCCTAGTAAAGGTCAGGCAGTTGCAAAGTGGCCCAAACCGTCAACAGCCTAACGAGTACGGCATTTCATGGGGTTTGCGATCTTTTATCGCCGCTTCATCCGGAATTTCGTCTCTACTGCGGTTCATAGAAATGCACTCACTAAGAAGACCTCGGCAGGATTCCATTGGACGGACTGTGTCGACCAAGCATTTTCAGAGTTAAAGCAACGTTTCACCACTGCTACAACACCCAGACCCATCAAAGCCATCATTGTCTAGGTGGGTACATCCGATGTTGGCATTGGAGCTGCCCTCCCTCAGCGCTCGTCTGCGGATAGCCGGCTGCACCCTCGTGCCTTTCTTTCCTGTCACTTGACTCCGGCTGAGAGGAATATCGATGTTGGAAACCGGGAACTTCTGGCTGTCACGGAGGCCCTGGAGGAACAGAGACATTTGCTGGAGGGGGCAGAGCACCATTCTTGGTCTGGACAGATCACAAGGACCTCTCCTATATTCAGGATACTAAGGGGCTCAACTCTCTTCAAGCCCGGTGGGCTCTCTTCACACGGTTCCATCTCATCCTTGCCTGTCACCCTGACAGCAAGAACACAAAGGCCGACGCTCTCTCCCGGCAGGTCGACGGATCTGAGGACAATGCCGATCCAGAGTCCATTCTTCCTCGCTCATGTATCGGTGATCTGGGGCATTGAGGGATAGGTGAGGGCCCCCCAACAATCAGGTCAGCCGGATGGGGAATCTCTCCACCGGCTGGTTGTCCCTGATGCGGTGCGTTCCAAAGTATTGGAACTGCTATGTCACACTTTACTTTCTCCCTATCAACTTTCAAGTTGCACTCAATGATATTCTGATCACTGCCTCCTAAGGAGTTTTTAACCTAAGCTCCCTAATCTCCTCTGGTTCATTACATAACATCCAATCCAGCATAGCTGATTCCCTAGTAGGATCAATGACAAACTGTTCTAAAAAGCCATCTTGTAAGCATTCAACAAACTCACTCTCTTGACATCCATTTCGGCATATGCACCTATCTAAAAGAAGTCCCTAATGTTTCTGCCTCTATCACTACCCCAGGCAGTGCATGTCGCAATTCTGAAGGAGGGGGCGTGGAGGTTAAAAGGGCCTGTGTCAAGCAGCTGAGTTTACAGAGGACTCTCTCTGATTTACAGTTTATTCCCTAGGACACACACACAGTCCGAATATTGGTTTATTCCCTGGGACATCTTGACATGCTGGCAGACAAACAAGCTTCCAACACTCAGTCAGTGTCCACTGGCATGTCTGGAGGGTGTCTCTCCAGACCTGTCTTTTTATCCCTACTAACGGGGACTCAGCTATCCATCACTCCTGAATGACTGTGTCCATCAAATAAGGCCACTCCTCGCACAAAAACTCCCAATTATTCGCTAACTACACTTAGAGATTTCCAAGCGTAATGGATTAAAGATGAAGACAGAGACAGTGAATGGAATTGATAGACATTTAAGGATGATACAGGAGAGAAAGGCAAAATTTGAGAGATACTAATTGAGAATAGTATTTTTTTTCTTCTCATATATATACTTTTTTATGTTGCGGGGGGGCTGGGGAGCTTTGGATCGATTACTGCGGGATTCACGTGTGTAATCATGGCGATTTCCATGACCCGTACAACAGAGGGGGGTAATGTTGTGTTCTTTTTTTTTCACAACATTAGTAGGGGAGTATTTTGTTTTTTTCTTTATAATCTATTTTTCTTCTATCTTTCTGCCTGGATGATCGGTGGGGACACATATAGCAACATGGAGAATTTTAAAAAGATTCCCCAAGATACCACGAAAGTTGAAAGATTAGGTATTATTATAGATTGGAGTAACACAATTAAAAATAATGACTAATTTACTGAATTTTTAAAGTTTTAATGTTAATGGGCTTAATGGACCGGTGAAAAGAAAAAGAATCTTAACATATATTTTAAAAATGAAAATAGATATAGCTTTTTTACAAGAAACACACTTAACAGAGATAGAACATCAGAAATTAAAAAGAGACCGGGTTGGAAATGTTATTGCAGCTTCATTTAATTCAAAGGCGAGAGGAGTTGCAATTTTGGTTAATAAAAATTTACCAATTAAAATACAAAACATATTAATTGATTCGGCAGGGAGATATGTAATTATACATTGTCAAATTTTTTCAGAACTATGGACTCTTATGAATATTTATGCACCAAATGAAAATGATGTAAAATTTATACAAGAGGTCTTTCTGAATTTGGCTAACACACATGACAAAATATTAATAGGTGGAGATTTTAACTTTTGTCTAGATCCAGTTTTAGATAGATCAACAAAGATTGTCACAAAATCAAAAGTAGCAAAATTAACTTTATCATTGATGAAAGATTTAAATTTGATTGATATATGGAGAAGAATTAATCCAAAAGAGATTATTCATTTTATTCAAATAGAAATAAAACATATTCAAGGATAGATTTTTTCCTATTATCAACGAATATTCAAGACAGAGTGAAAAATATGGAATATAAAGTGAGAATATTGTCAGATCATTCTCCTTTGATAATGACAATGATAATGATAGATAAAGATAGATAAATGATAGATTATAGATGGAGATTTAATTCAATATTACTAAAACATCAAGATTTTTGTGATTTTATGAAAAAGCAGATTCAGTTCTTTTTAGATACAAATTCACATTCAGTTGATGATAAATTTATATTGTGGGAAGCAATGAAGGCATATTTGAGAGGTCAGATAATAAGTTATACTTCTAAAATTAAGAAGGAATATATGATAGAAATAGATCAATTGGAAAAAGAGATTACAAAATTAGAAAAAGAATCTCAAAGATATATGACAGAAGAAAAACAAAGACAACTTATTAACAAGAAGTTACAATATAATACACTTCAGACATATCGAACAGAAAAAGCAATTATGAGAACTAAACAGAGATATTATGAACTAGGTGAAAGATCACATAAGGTCCTTGCATAGCAGTTAAAAACAGACCAGACTTCTAAAACGATAAATGCAATTCGAACAAGAGTAAATAAAATTACTTATAAACCTTTAGAAATTAATGAAACTTTCAAGAATTTTTATTCTGAATTGTATAAATCAGAATCACAAAATGATAATGTCAAGATAGAAAGGTTTTTATCACAAATAACTCTTCCAAAATTGAATACTGAAGAACAGAAGGGATTAGATATGCCATTTACATTGAAAGAGGTCGAAGAAGCTCTAGGATCATTTCAAAGTAATAAATCTCCAGGAGAAGATGGTTTTCCGCCTGAATTTTATAAAAAGTTTAAAGATTTGTTAATTCCTCCTTTTATGGAGTTAATACATCAAGCGGAAAGAACACATAAACTTGCAGTATCTTTTTCGACAGCTATTTTAATAGTATTGCCAAAAAAAGATAGAGATCTTTTAAAGCCAACATCATATAGACCTATTTCTTTGTTAAACACTGATTATAAAATAATAGCAAAAATCTTATCTAACAGATTATCTAAATATTTACCAAAATTAATACATATGGATCAAACAGGATTTATTAAAAATAGACAATCGGCAGATAATGTAACTCGGTTATTTAGTATAATTCAATTTGGCTCAAAAGAGGGAGGAAATGAGAGTGGCAGTTGCTTTAGATGCAGAAAAAGCATTTGATAGATTGGAATGGGATTTTTTATTTAAGGTATTGGAAAAATATGAATTAGGAGTATCTTTTATAAAATGGATTAAAACCTTAAATACTAATCCCAAAGCTAAAGTGGTGACAAATGGTCAAATTTCAACACCATTTCAGTTAACAAGGTCAACTAGGCAAGGTTGTCCATTATCACCTGCTTTATTTGTGTTGGCGATAGAACCATTAGCTGAATTAATTAGAATGGACCCAGATATTAAGGGTTTCAGAGTTAACCAGGAGGAATACAAGATTAACTTATTTGCTGATGATGTTCTGCTTTATTTAACAAACCCATTGCACTCGTTGCGTAAATAATCCTCTAGATTAGAAGAATACGGGAAAATATCAGGTTACAAAATAAATTGGGATAAAAGTGAAATTTTACCTCTTACTAAAGGAGATTATAGTCAATGTCGATTAATAACTCAATTTAGATGGCCGACAAATGGTATAAAATATTTAGATATAAGAGTTGATAATGATATAAAGAACTTATATAAATTAAATTACTTACCATTATTGAAAAAAATTCAAGAAGATCTTGATAAATGGATGATATTACCAATAACATTAGTAGGTAGAGTAAATACTGTAAAAATGAATATATTCCCTAGACTACAATACTTATTCCAATCACTACCAATACAACTACCCCAGAAGTTTTTTCAAGAGTTAAATAAATATGTGAGGAAGTTCCTTTGGAAAGGTAAGATGTCAAGAATATCGTTGGAAAAATTGACACGGAAATTTGATCTAGGAGGGTTGCAACTTCCAAATTTTAAGAATTATTATAAAGCAAATCAACTTAGATTTATTGCATCTTTTATTGAGAAAGATAGACCGGCATGGATTAGAATAGAACTAGATAAAATAGGAGAAAATACACCAGAAGATTTTATATATAAATGGGAATCTAAATGGATACTGGAAAAGAAAGAATCTCCTATATTAAAACATTTGATTGACTTATGGAATAAGATAAATGTTGATGAATGAGACAAAGAAATCTTTATTAGCAAAGAGATCTTTAATTCAAAATAGATTTATTCCTTTTACAATGGATAATCAACTTTTATATAATTGGTTTCAAAAAGAGATTAGATATATAGGAGATTGTTTTGAAGGAGGTATATTAATGTCAGTTGATCAATTAAAGAATAAATATAAAGTATCAAACAACACTCTTTTTTGTTACTTCCAATTAAGGGCTTATTTAAGAGAAAAATTAGGTCAAACAATGTTATTGCCGAAATCTAATGAAATAGAAACTTTAATTCAAAAAGGAAAAACTAAAAAATTTATTTCTTGTATGTATAGCTTGATTCAAAAACAGGCAATTAAACAAGGAATCCATAAGTCAAGACAAAAATGGGAAAGTGAGTTGAATATTAAAATTGAAGAAACAAATTGGTCAAGACTATGTCTTGATAGTATGACAAATACAATAAATGTTCGGTTAAGATTAGTGCAATATAATTTTTTACATCAATTATATATTACACCACAAAAAATAAATAAATTAAATCCAAATTTATCTGATCAGTGTTTCCGATGTAACCAATAAATTGGTACTTTTTTACACTCTACTTGGTCTTGTTCTAAAATTCAACCTTTTTGGACAAATTTAAGAGTTTTATTGGAACAAATTATTGGAACACAACTTCCACATAATCCAATATTATTTTTATTAGGCGATATTGAAGGGATAAAATCGAAACCCAAATTGAATAAATATCAGAAAGAATTCATAAAAATACTGGCAGTAGCCAAAAAGGCTATTGCAGTTACTTGGAAATTGGATTCATACTTAAGTATAGATCGTTGGAAGAATGAAATTTCCAGCTGTATTCCACTTGAAAAAATTACTTATAATTTAAGAGATAAATATGAAACATTTTTGAAAATTTGGTGCCCTTATTTACAAAAGACAGGATTAAATATATAGGTGCTCCGAAGATAAAATAATTGGTTATTTGGGGAAAGAAATAAATATATATACTAAAGTTATTACGAACTCCGTGGAGCATGTGGGGATCTTCTGATATCCAGGCACTCTCTCTTTCTTTCTTTTTTTTTCTTTTTCTTTTTCTTTTTTTCTATAGGGATGTTAGGGGGGAGGGGCTAAGGGGAGGGGGGAAGGGTATATATTTTTTTTCTTTCTGTAATCATTTGAAAACTCAATAAAAAAAGTTTTTAAAAAAATAAGGCCACTCCTTCAGTCCACTGAGGAATGTTTATGAGCAAACTATTGTCCTTGCAGCGAAACAGTAAATAATTCAAGAAGGAGTCACAATACGGTTAATCAGCAATTTCCCCCTCTCTCTTATCTGTCGCCAATGTTCTTGCTTGTTTTTCCGTCTGCCTTTCTCATGGTCAGCATAGCAACAGTAATAGTTCATGGTTCTCAGCAGGGGAATGGTTAACTCTGTACCCCTTTGTCCATCAGGTCTGTTCATCACTCATAACGATTTAATTTTGTGGTGTTTTTCTTTTTGCATTTGCAGTTTGTTGTCTTTGGAGACATGCTCTCTTCTCACTGCTGCCATCAAGAAGGTTGGTGGTATAGAAGCCTCAGGACTCACCACCAGGATCAAGAACAATTATTACCCCTCAACCATCAGGGTTTTGAAACAAAGGGATTCAACTTCACTCACCACATCATTAAAATGTTCCCAAAACTTATGGACTCACTTCCAAAGACTCTTCATCTCATATTTTCAATATTTGTTTATTTATTTTTATTGCTTCTTTTTGTATTTGTTCAATTTGCTGTATTTATACACCAGTTGAATGTCCAAGTTGGTGCAATCTTTTATTGATTCTGTTATGGTTATTATTCCATAATTTATTGAGTATGCCCACAAGAAAATGAATCTCAGGGCTGCATATGGTGATATAATGTAATTTGATAATAAGTTTATTTTGAACTTTTCAATATTAGTCGTATGCCCATCTCTGTCATGTGTGGTCTTTCACTGTTGCTATTGCATTTCTTACTATTTAGAAGAGTGCCCATAAGAAACGTTAAATAATTTACTTTGAACTTTAAGAACAAGGAGGAAAGGACAGGATAATCTACTAAATAAATGTTCTGAAACTCCAAGAGGTCTTGAATTGAAGGGTTTGTGATCATACAATTCACAAAACTTGGTTGTTTACGCAAATGACGTGTTTCACTGTATATTTCGATATACATGTGAGAAATAAACTTGAATCTTGAAGATTCTGTCCTGCAACTTTGGGGAAGAGAAGACACGCCTGTACTTTCTTATTGCAATAAAAACATAGAAAACCTACAGCACAATACAGGCCCTTTGGCCCACAATGCTGTGTCGAACATGTACTTACTTAGAAATTACCTAAGGTTACCCGTAGCCCTCTATTTTTCGAAGATCCATGTACCTTCCTGCAATGAGGTGACCAGAACTGAGCACAGTACGCCAAGTGAGATCTGACCAGGGTCCTATATAGCTGCAACATTACGTCTTCTTAACCACAGAATCAACCGGGGCGTGGAGGTTAAAAGGGCCTGTGTCAAGATTTAGCTGGAGCAGCTGAGTTTACAGAGGACTCGCTCTGATTTACGGTTTATTCCCTAGGACGCACACACAGTCCAAATATTGGTTTATTCCCTGGGACACCTTGACATGCTGGCAGACCAACAAGCTTCGGTCAGACCAAAGGGCACCTTGCACCGAGTTACTCTTTCAGCAGCACCTGTCTGTGAAAAGATCAACGTCTGTCGATGTATGTGTGTCCAAGGGCGATAAAACCACAGATCAGAGTGCATGTGCCCAGGGGAATGATGCTCAGATGAACCCTGACACAGACACTTTCATTGTCCTCCAAATGCCTGGAATGCGCTGCCTTGGGTGCTGATAGAGGCAGAAACATTAGGGACTTCTACAGACATTTAGATAAGCGCATAAATGTGAGGAAAGTGAAAGGATGTGGACACTGAGTAGACAGAAGAGATTAGTTTAGTTAGCCATTTGATTACTAATTTAATTGGTCCACACAACATTGTGGGCCAAAGGGGCCTGCTCCTGTGTTGTATTTCTACATATGGTCTACATAGGAAAGGATATGGGCCAAATGCAGGCAAACTGAACCAGCTCAGGTTGACAGCGTGGTCAGCATGAATGAGCTGAGCTGAAGGGCCTGTTACATACTGTATAATCTATGTCCTGTGTAACAATTACTTCATGTCTGAGCTTCATCTCTCCTTTCCTTCATTGATTGGTCCTATAGTATTTCTTTGTTCTACTGTGATTGCCCACAAGGATATGACTGTCAGAGTGACGATAATGCAAAACTTCAAACTTGCATCTATAGAGTGGAAATAGCAAAAGCCTGAGAGGAGAAAGGTGAAGGCTACTGAGGACTGAAGTTGATGGAATCTGACAGGAAAGGAAGGTCGAGCATAGAATCCCATGAAGGAGATGGGAGAGGCAGGGGAACCAGTATAGAGGGCTTATCATTTCAGAGGATCTGACCTGGGTCCAGCACATGCTGTAACTGTTATTACAAAGAAGGCACAGCAAAGCCTCTACTTTCTTAGACATTGGCAAAGGTTCGGTATGTCATCTAAAACTCTGACGAACTTCTATAGATGTCTGGTGGAGAGTATACTGACTGGTTGCATTATGAGTTGGTATGGGAACACCAGTTCCCTTGAATGAAAATAAAAACAAGAAAAGCATTGGATACAGCCCAGTCCATCACAGCTAAACCCTCCCCATCATTGACCACATCTACAAGGAATGCTGTTGCAGGAAAGCGGCAACCACCATCACGAACCTCCGCTCTCTACTCACTGTTGCTAAGAGGAAAGAGGTACAGGAACCTCATATCCCACACTACCAGGTTCAGGAACAGTTATTACCCTTCAACCATCAGGCTCTTGAACCAAAGGGGATAACTTCACTCACCCCAGCACTGAACTGATTCCACAGCCTATGGTCTCGCTTTTTAAAGGCTCTACAATTCTTTATCTTGATATTTGTGGTTTATTTAATTTTGTGTTTTTTTTCTTTTTGCATTTGCGGTTTGTTGTCTTTGGAGACATGCTCTCTTCTCACTGCTGCCATCAAGAAGGTTGGTGGTATAGAAGCCTCAGGACTCACCACCAGGATCAAGAACAATTATTACCCCTCAACCATCAGGGTTTTGAAACAAAGGGATTCAACTTCACTCAGCACATCATTAAAATGTTCCCAAAACTTATGGACTCACTTCCAAAGACTCTTCATCTCATATTTTCAATATTTGTTTATTTATTTTTATTGCTTCTTTTTGTATTTGTTCAATTTGCTGTATTTATACACCAGTTGAATGTCCAAGTTGGTGCAATCTTTTATTGATTCTGTTATGGTTATTATTCCATAATTTATTGAGTATGCCCACAAGAAAATGAATCTCAGGGCTGCATATGGTGATATAATGTAATTTGATAATAAGTTTATTTTGAACTTTTCAATATTAGTCGTATGCCCATCTCTGTCATGTGTGGTCTTTCACTGATGCTATTGCATTTCTTACTATTTAGAAGAGTGCCCGTAAGAAACTTTAACTAATTTACTTTGAACTTTAAGAGCAAGGAGGAAAGGACAGGATAATCTACTAAATAAATGTTCTGAAACTCCAAGAGGTCTTGAATTGAAGGATTTGTGATCATACAATTCACAAAACTTGGTCGTTTATGCAAATGACGTGTTTCACTGTATATTTCGATATACATGTGAGAAATAAACTTGAATCTTGAAGATTCTGTCCTGCATCTTTGGGGAAGAGAAGAAACGCCCATATTTTCTTATTGCAATAGAAACATAGAAAACCTACAGCACAATACAGGCCCTTTGGCCCACAGTGCTGTGTCGAACATGTACTTACTCAGAAATTACCTAAGGTTACCCATAGCCCTCTATTTTTCGAAGCTCCATGTACCTTCCTGCAGTGATGTGACCAGAACTGAGCACAGTACTCCAAGTGAGGTCTGACCAGGGTCCTATATAGCTGCAACATTACGTCTTCTTAACCACAGAATCAACCAGTGCAACAGCTTTGAGTGTCTTACGGACTCGGACCCCAAGATCCCTCTGATCCTCCACACTGCCAAGAGTCTTACCATTAATACAATATTCTGCCATCATATTTAACATAGAAACATAGAAAATAGGTGCAGGAGTAGGCCATTCGGCCCTTCGAGCCTGCACCGCCATTCAGTATGATCATGGCTGATCATCCAACTCAGAACCCTGTACCTGCTTTCTCTCCATACCCCCGATCCCTTTAGCCACAAGGGCCATATCTAACTTCTTAAATATAGCCAATGAACCGGCCTCAACTGTTTCCTGTGGCAGAGAATTCCACAGATTCACCACTCTCTGTGTGAAGAAGTTTTTCCTCATCCCCTTTATCCTTAAACTGTGACCCCTCGTTCTGGACTTCCCCAACATCGGAAACAATCTTCCTGCATCTAGCCTGTCCAATCCCTTTAAAATTTTATACGTTTCAGTAAGATCCCCCCTCAATCTTCTAACCTACCAGAATGAACCACCTCACACTTTTCTGGGTTGAACTCCATCTGCCACTTCTCAGCTCAGTTTTGCATCCTATTGATGTCCTGCTTTAAGCTCTGACAGCCCTCCACACTATCCACAACACCCACAACCTTTGTGTCATCAGCAAACTTACTAACCCATCCCTCCACTTTCTCATCCAGGTCATTTATAAAAATCACGAAGAGCAGGGGTCCCAGCACAGATCCCTGAGGCATACCACTAGTCACCAACCTCCATGCAGAATATGACCCATCTACAACCACTCTTTGCTTTCTGTGAGCAAGCTAACTCTGGATCCACAAAGCAATGTCCCCTTGGATCCCATGCCTCCTTACTTTCTCAATAAGCCTTGCATGGGGTACCTTATCAAATGCCTTGCTGAAATCCATATACACTACATCTACTGCTCTTCCTTCATCAATGTGTTTAGTCACATCCTCAAAAAATTCAATCAGGCTCGTAAGGCATGACCTGCCTTTGACAACACCATGCTGATTATTCCTAATTATATTATGCCTCTCCAATGTTCATAAATCCTGCCTCGCAGGATCTTTTCTATCAACTTGCCAACCACCGTAGTAAGACTCACTGGTCTATAATTTCCTGGGCTACCTCTACTCACTTTCTTGAATAAGGGAATATCCAATCCTCTGGAACCTCTCCCATCCCCATTGATGATGCAAGGATCATTGCCAGAGGCTCAGCAGTCTCCTCCGTCACCTCCCACAGTAGTCTGGGGTCCCGGAGACTTTATCCAACTTGATGCTTTCCAAAAGCTCCAGCACATCCTCTTTCTTAATATCTACATGCTCAAGCTTTTCAGTCCGCGGCAAGTCATCCCTGCAATCGCCAAGATCCTTTTCCTTAGTGAATACTGAAGCAAAGTATTCATTAAGTATCTCTGCTATCTCCTCTGGTTCTATACACATTTTCCCACTGTCTCACTTGATTGGTCCTATTCTCTCCCATCTTACTCTTCACATACTTGCAGAATGCCTTGTAGTTTTCCTTAATTCTGCTCCCCAAGGCTTTCTCATGGTGCCTTCTGGCTCTTCTCATTTCATTCTTAAACTCCTTCTTGCTAGCCTTATATTCTTGTAGATCTCTATCATTACCTAGTTTTTTGTACCTTCCATAAGCTTTTCTTTTCTTCTTGTCTAGATTTTCAACAGCCTTTGTACACCACAGTTCCAGTACCCTACCATCCTTTCCATGTCTCATTGGAACGTACCTATGCAGAATACTACGCAAATATCCCCTGAACATTTGCTACATTTCCCTGAGGAAATCTGTTCCCAATTTATGCTTCCAAATTCCTGCCAGATGGCTTCACATTTCTGCTTACTCCAATTAAACGCATTCCTAACTTGTCTGTTCCTATCCCTCTCCAATGCTATGGTAAAAGAGATAGAATTATGATCACTATCTCCAAAATGCTCTCCCACTGAGAGACCTGACACCTGACCAGGTTAATTTCCCAATACCAGATCAAGTACAGCTTCTCCTCTTGTAGGCTTATCTACATATTGTGTTAGGAAACCTTCCTGAACACACCTAACAAACTCCACCCCATCTAAACCCCTTGCTCTAGGGAGATGCCAATCAATATTTGGGAAATTAAAATCTCCCACCACGACAACCCTGTTATTATAACACTTTTCCAGAATCTGTCTCCCCATTTGCTCCTCTATGTCCCTATTACTATTGGGTCATCTATAAAAAAAACACCCAGTAGAGTTACTGACACCTTCCTGTTTCTAACATCCACCCACAGAGACTCAGTAGACAATCCCTCCTTTTCTGCAGCCATGACATTATCTCTGGTCAGCAGTGCCACACCACAACCTCTTTTGCCTCCCTCCCTGTCCTTTCTGAAACATCTATAGCCTGGCACTACTAGTAACCACTCCTGCCCCTGAACCATCTAAGTCTCTGTAATGGCCACAACATCATAGCTCCAAGTACTGATCCATGCCTTAAGCTCATCTGCTTTGTTCATGATGCTTCTTGCATTAAAATAGATACATCTCAAACCATTGGTCTGAGCGTATCCCTTCTCTATCATCTGCCTATCCTCCCTCTCGCACTGTCTCCAAGTTTTCTCTATTTGTGAGCCAACTACCCCTTCCTCCGTCTCTTTAGTTTGGCTCCCACCCTCCAGCAATTCTAGTTTAAACTCTCCCCGATAGCCTTAGCAAACCTCCCCGCCAGGATATTGGCTCCCCCTCGAATTCAAGTGCAACCCGTCCTTTTTGTGCAGGTCACACCTACCCCAAAAGAGGTCCCAATGATCCAGAAATCTGAATCCCTGCCCCCTGCTCCAATCCTTCAGCCATGCATTTACCCCCACCTCACTCTATTCTTATACTCACTGTCACGTAACACAGGCAGTAATCCCAAGGTCCTGCTTCTCAACTTCCTTCCTAACACGCTGTAGTCTGTTTTCAGGACCTCCTCCCTTTTTCTACCTATGTCATTGGTACTAATATGTACCACGACCTCTGGCTGTTCACCTTCCCACTTCAGGATATCATGGACGTGATCAGAAACATCCCAGACCCTAGCAAATGGGAGGCAAACTACCATCCGTGTTTCTTTCCCACGTCCACAGAATCACCTGTCTGACCCCCTAACTATAGAGTCCCCTATTCTGCTTGCTTCTTCCTTTCCCTACTGTTGCTTCCCTCAGGTAGGTCAATCCCCCCCCCCCCCAACAGTACTCAAACAGGAGTGCTTATTGTTAAGGGGGACAGCCACAGGGTTACTCTCTAATATCTGCCTCTTGCCCTCCCCTCTGCTGTAACCCACTTATCTGTCTCCCGAGGCCCCAGTGTGACTACTTGCCTATAGCTAGTCTCTATCACCTCCTCAGTTTCACTGACCAGGCAAAGGTCATCGAGCTGCATCTCCAGTTCCCTAATGTGGTCCCTAAGGAGCTGCAGCTCGACGCACCTGGCGCAGATGCACAGTTGAAGTCATAAGTTTACATACACCTTAGCCAAATACATTTAAACTCAGTTTTTCACAATTCCTTACATTTAATCCCAGAAAACATTCCGTCTTAGGTCAGTTAGGATCACTACTTTATTTTAAGAATGTGAAGTGTCAGAATAATAGTAGAGAGAATGATCTATTTCAGCTTTTATTTCTTTTATCACTTTCCCACTGGGTCAGAAGTTTACCTACACTTTGTTAGTATTTGGTAGAATTGCCTTTAAATTGTTTAACTTGGGTCAAACGTTTTGGGTAGCCTTCTGCAAGCTTCTCTTGCTGGAATTTTGTTCCATTCCTCCAGACAGAACTGATGTAACTGAGTCAAGTTTGTAAGCCCCCTTGCACGCACATGCTTTTTCACTTCTGCCCACAAATTTTCTATCAGAAAATGTCAGGAATTGTGAAAACTGAGTTTAAATATATTTGGCTAAGGTGTACATAAACTTCTGACTTCAACTGTAGCTGTCCGGGAGGCCAGGAGTCTCCCGGATTTCCCACATCTGACACCCATTACAGAACACCGGCCTCACAGACATACTTCGTGTTTCTATTCTTCACAGATAACCTACCTGGCATCGACCCTCAACACCAAAACCCCATTGAACCAAAGCCTCTGTCTCCCTCTACTCTCTCACCTGCCCTGTAAGTCTGTCTCCTTTTCAGTTCTTCGCGCCAGTCTAACTCACTGACATCCACACGCTTGTGCAATCGTCCTTCCATCTGAGCGATTTAATTTGGGGCAATTTGTTATTCTTTTTTTGGTGGGGGGAGGGGAGAAGAGGTCTGATGTTTTTCTTTGAATGACTTGCATGGATTTCTTTGTTTTGTGGCTATCTGGAGAAGACAGATCTCAGAATTGGAACTGCTGATATACTTTGATAATAAATGAACCTTTGAAACCCAATAAATAAATTCCAATAAAGTCTTTTTTTTAGTGTGACCAATCGTGTCAGGATTAGTCTCCTTTCGGATTAACCAGGTCATGATATGAACGCTCCAAACTCCATCCTTTTTTTTAAACAAGGCTCGACACTCAACCCAGCATGGATGGAAAGCATGCTCTGGGGTGGCCCGATTTGGATTCGAACTCGGGAGCCTTCACTCCAGAGTCCAGTGTGGATGCCACTGCACCATCAGCCGGCCATAGGGTCTATCAATAAGCCACAAGTGTCAAGGGAGTAAGGAATAAACAGAGAAAAAAATAACGATAGTACGATTGAAAGGAGACCAACTAATCAACGTTTTAAGCAACGATCACACATTTATTGCACAGAAAAATATCTTACAATATATACACATTTGGTATGAATAGAGCCCCAGATTAATTTAATTCATAGGTGTAACACCCTGCACATCTGTTAGGTGTTTTTTTTGCTGATCTGTTTCTACTGAGTGAACATCCAGGAGATCTTTGAATCCCAGTTTCTCCAGAGGTTCCTTGGCCATCAACTGTCTGTGGAAGAAAACACAATCAAGCCATGAAGAGATACACCCCCATCAACTGTATGCTCAAACTAAGAATCTTGAACTATACAAGAAACGTGTAGAACTCCAAACTAAATTTAATCTTCTGTCCACTCAACCTGTCGAACGCCAACTTCTTGAAAGTAAGTCGTTTTTATATTCATGGTGACAAATCTGGTCAATTTCTGGCCAATCAGCTGAGGCGTTCCAAAGCCAAACAACATATTACAAAGATCCGGAAGGAGAATGGAGACCTTACATCGGATCACTTAGAAATCAATGATGCATTTAAAAATTTCTATTCTCGACTTTATTCCTCTGAATCTTTGAATGACAATATCTTTATCGATCATTTTTTAAAATAATCTGAATATTCCTTTGCTTTCATCTGATTTTAAAGCCAAACTTAATGCGCCTATATCATCAGAAGAAATATCTTCTGCAATTTCTGCATTGTCCTCAGGGAAATCTCCTGGACCTGATGGGCTCCCCGTAGAATTTTATAAATCATTCTCTTCACTTCTCTCCCCTCAGTTACTTTCAGTGTTATCTGACTCGTTTAACTACGGCAAATTGCCACCCTCTTTCAATGAGGCTTCTATTATTCTTTTATTAAAAAAGGGTAAAGACCCAACAGAGTGTTCCTCGTATAGGCCGATTTCATTGCTTAATGTTGATGTTAAAATCTTGGCCAAAGTTTTGGCTTATGGATTAGAAACTGTTATCCCCTCTATTATTTCTGATGATCAAACTGGTTTTATTAAAAACCGTCTTCCTTTTTTTAACATTCGGCGTTTATTTAACATTTTATATTCACCTCCAACTGGGATTCCTGAATGTGTTATTTCCCTTGATGCGGAGAAAGCATTTGATCGTATAGAGTGGAACTACCTTTTTGCAGTTTTAGAAAAATTTGACTTCGGTCAAAGTTTTATCTCTTGGATCAAATTGCTGTATTTGTGTCCTACTGCCTCTGTTTTAACTAATTCTCAGAAATCCCAGTTATTTAACCTCAAACGTGGCACCCGTCAGGGATGCCCTTTAAGTCCTTTTCTCTTTGATTTGGCTATAGAACCTTTGGCGATAGCTTTTCGAAATTGTCCTGAACTGACCGGGATTTGGAGAGGGGGTGTTAAGCATAAAGTTTCTCTTTATGCTGATGACTTATTACTTTTTCTTTCAAATCCGTCTACATCCTTACCTCCAATGTTTTCACTTCTTGACCAGTTCAGCCAGTTCTCTGGATATAAACTTAATTTATATAAGAGTGAACTTTTCCCAATTAATAAAGAAGCACAAGAATTAACATTTCGTGATCTCCCTTTTAAAGTAGTCCACAATCAATTTACTTATCTTGGGATTATAGTCACAAGGAAGTTTAAAGATCTCTTTCGTGAAAATTTTGCCAATCTTTCATATACTATTAAACAGAGTCTGTTACAATGGTCACCTCTATCTATGTCTTTGGTAAATCTTATTAATGTTGTTAAAATGTATGTTCTCCCTAAACTTTTATATTTATTTCAATCAATCCCAATTTTTATTCCTAAATCTTTTTTTGATTCCTTAGACTCTATTATTTTGTCATATCTGTGGAAGAATAAGCGCTCTAGAATTAACAAAGTTTATCTCCAAAAATCTAAAAAAGAGGGTGGCATGGCTTTACCTAACTTTCGTTTATATTATTGGGCAGCCAATATACGTTGTGCTACCTTTTGGTCTTTTTTCCATGGCCAACCCGAGTGCCCTAACTGGGTGGCAATGGAGTTGAGCTCCACTAAAGAATTATCTATCTCTGCACTTCTCGGCTCTGTACTCCCTAGCAGTTTGTCCAGATTAATAGTTAATCCTCTTGTCAGACACACTTTGCGTATATGGGCTCAGTTTAGGAAATTTTATGGGTTCCATGGTTTTTCCTTTTCTAGCCCTATCTTATATAATCACCTTTTTTTTACCTACTACGTATGACTCAGCCTTCCATGATTGGTATAGGAAGGGCATTAGACATTTTGAAGATCTTTTTATTGATAATCGCTTCGCCTCTTTTCAACAGCTCTCTGCTAAGTTCAATCTGCCTAATGCTCATTTCTTTAGATATCTCCAAATTAGACACTTTATTACTCCTTTAATCCCTAACTTCCCTGAAATGCCTGAGAAAAATGTTATGGACTTATTTCTTTCTATTAATCCACTAGGTAAAGGTTTAATATCATTTATTCGTGATAAATTAGCAGCCCTACGACGTGCCCCTGTGGATAAAATTAAAATGGCATGGGAGCATGATTTAAATACCTCCTTATCCGATGAGACTTGGGACTCGATTCTCAAATCGGTTAACTCAACCTCTCTTTGTGCTCGCCATTGCCTTTTACAGTTTAAGATTGTTCATAGAGCCCATATGTCTAAATTCAAATTATCTCAGTTTTACCCTAACATCATTCCGCTTTGTGATAAATGCAAAAGGGGCGAGGCTTCTCTCATTCATATGTACTGGCTTTGTCCTAGCTTGGAGAAATTTTGGAAAGATGTCTTCATAACGTTATCGTATATTCTGAATCACCACCTAGAACCTAACCCTTTAATTGCTTTGTTCGGTTTCTGGGGTGAGACAGATTTACGTCTGAGTTCGACTAAGTGTCGAATATTATCTTTTGCCTCTCTCCTGGCTAGACGTTTAATCCTCCTTAGATTGAGAGATGTTGCCCCGCCCACGCATGCTCAATGGCTTAACGATATTATGGCCTGCTTAGACCTTGAAAAAATTCATTATTCAGTCCCTAATTCGGATTTAAAGTTCCATAAGGTCTGGGGACCTTTTATTGAGTACTTTCATAACCTTCCTCTCAACTAAGGTTTTTTTTCGGTCCCTTGCTTTCAGCTCCTTTTTTTTGTAGTAGGCATTAATATCCTCTGTTGCTAAGTGTATTTACAGTTTTGGAGGTTTGAATGTCCTGATTTATATTCTCTATATTGTGTTGTGGTTGGTCTGGAGTTTTTTTTTGTTGCGGGGCTTGGGGAGGATACTAATTTTACGTCTTCAATTTGGGTGCTTTCTCAATTATCTTTCTTTGTATCATATTATTATTGTATGTTTATTTTTGCACTGTATCAATGTTCTTCATTTTGATCCGGGGTTTTTTTTATCTGTAGCTATGTAGAAAATGTATTAAAAAACTAATTTAAAAAAAGAGATACACCCCCGACTACTACAGAAATGAGCTTCAACATTTATTTGCACATTGGACTGGTTTAACTGTAATTGGCCCTTTTATTTTACTTTTCTTTTTCTTGAACTGTTGGTTAAAACTCAAAATTTCATAAATATACTTTCTTCATAATTTTATGCGGTATATGATCTGTCATATCTGGGCTACCAATAGCTGTGCCTGGGCAGTATTTTACACAGCATTCACTACAACCCATGTTCCTTAATAGTAACATCCTAACTTCCCTGTTTGGTTGAACCCCAAATCATATCGACCCAAGATGTATATTGTTTATGAAGGATGGTCGACTCACTGCTGAGTCAGGAGGTTGTTAGAGTTAGCTTATAAGCCAAGTTTGTATACAAGCCTCGTGAGAGGGTTACGTAAGTCAAAACACACTAAATGCCAGAAATACTCAGCATGTCAGGCAGCATCCATGGAAGAGCAGGGCAATGTTTCAAGATCTCATGATGAAATGAAAGATTTCATTCCCTGGCTGGCAGCCTCATCCAAAGACCCATGACCCATGGGAACAGAATTAGGCTATTCAGCCCATTGAGTCTGCTCTGCAATTATATTATGGTTTATATTATTACATTCCCATAACACCCTTACTAATCAACTACCTATCAACCTCCACTTTAAATGAACTGAATAACTTACCCTCCATAGTCCTCTGTGCAATAAATTCTACAGATTCACACTCTCTGACTAAAGAAATTCCTCCTTATCTCGGTTCTAAAGGGATGTCCTTGTATCCTGAAGTTTTTCAATATCTGATAGATTTCAATGAGAATCCCCCCCCCCCCCAATTCTTCTGAACTCCAGTGAGTACAGGCCCTGACGCTCTGACTGAGAACTCATCTCCCGTACCAAAGATAACATACCAAACTCTAGTGCCAGTACAGCACAAAGAAAGGATGAGAGATGAGAAGCTAAAGAGGTCCTGGCTGTTCAGGAAAATATCAGATCTAAAGCCCATCTGTATCTCAGGTGGACAAAAGGGAATGAATCCCAGGATAGTGTATGATGACATACACTTAACTTTGACAATACATTTACTTTGAACTTTAGGTCCCAGGCAGAACAGTTACTACCCTTCAACCATCAGGATTCTGAAACAGCATGTATAAGTTCAGTCATCACAACTCTGAACTGGTTCTTCAACCTACTGACTCACTTTCAAGGGCTCTTTACAACAGATACTCTCAGTATTTTTACTTACTTGCCAAATTTGTCTTTTAGACATTGGTCTTTGTTTATGAAAAGTTTCTAATAAACACTATTGTACAAACCCCATTTCCAGAAAAGTTGGGATATTTTCCAAAGTGCAATAAAAACAAAAATCTGTGATATGCTAATTCACGTGAACCTTTATTTAACTGACAAAAGTACAAAGAAAAGATTTTCAATAGTTTTACTGACCAACTTAATTGTATTTTGTAAATATACACAAATTTAGAATTTGATGGCTGCAACACACTCAACAAAAGTTGGGACAAAGGCATGTTTACCATTGTGTTACATCACCTTTCCTTTTAATAACACTTTTTAATCGTTTTGGAACTGAGAATACTAATTGTAGTAGATTTGCAATTGGAAATTTTGTCCATTCTTGCTTGATATAAGACTTCAGCTGCTCAACAGTCCGTGGTCTCCGTTGTCTGATTCTCCTCTTCATGATGCGCCGTACATTTTCAATAGGAGATAGATCTGGACTGCCAGCAGGCCAGTCAAGCACACGCACTCTGTGTCTACAAAGCCACGCTGTTGTAGCCCGTGCAGAATGTGGTCTGGCATTGTCCTGCTGAAATAAGCATGGACGTCCCGGGAAGAGACGTCGCCTTGATGGCAACATATGTCTCTCTAAAATCCTAATATACGCCTCAGAGTCAATGGTACTTTCACATACATGCAACTCACCCATGCCGTGGGCACTGATGCACCCCCATACCATCACAGATACTGGCTTTTGCACCTTTCACTGATAACAATCAGGATGGTTGTTTTCATCTTTGGCACGGAGAACTTGACGCCTGTTTTTTCCAAAAACTAGCTGAAATGTGGACTCATCTGACCACAGTACACAGTTCCACAGTCTTTCGGTCCATCTGAGATGAGCTCGGGCCCAGAGAACTCGCTGGTGTTTCTGCATAGAGTTCATGTATGGCTTCCTCCTTGCATAATACAGTTTCAAGTTGCATTTCTGGATGCAGCAACGGACTGTATTAAGTGACAATGGTTTTCTGAAGTACTCCCAAGCCCAGGTGGCTATAATTGTCACAGCAGCATGACGGTTTCTTAGGCAATGCCGCCTGAGGGCTCGAAGATCACGCGCATTCAACAG
The DNA here is from genome assembly GCF_048418815.1 of Hemitrygon akajei. Lineage (NCBI taxonomy): Eukaryota > Metazoa > Chordata > Chondrichthyes > Myliobatiformes > Dasyatidae > Hemitrygon > Hemitrygon akajei. Next base: position 10,567,438 of record NC_133134.1, on the reverse strand, counting down.
TTGTTTCCGACCTTGCCCTTTACACAGTGAGATGTCTCTGAATTCTCTGAATCTTTTCACAATATTATGTACTGTGGATGTTGAAAGACCTAAATTCTCTGCAATCTTGCGTTGGGAAATGTTCCTTTTGAACTGACTAACAAGTCTCTCACGAATTTTGGCACAAAGGGGTGAGCCACGACCCATCGTTGCTTGCAAAGACTGAGCCTTTGATGGACGCTACTTTTATACCCAGTCATGATACCTCACCTGCTACCAATTAGCCTGCTTAATGTGGAGTCTTCCAAACCGGTGTTACTTGAATATTCTGTGCGCTTTTCAATCTTATTTTAACTCTGTCCCAACTTTTGTTGAGTGTGTTGCAGCCATCAAATTCTAAATTTGTGTATATTTACAAAATACAATTAAGTTGGTCAGTAAAACAATTGAAAATCTTTTCTTTGTACTTTTTTCAGTTAAATAAAGGTTCACATGAATTAACATATCACAGATTTTTGTTTTTATTGCATTTTGGAAAATATCTCAACTTTTCTGGAAATGGGGTTTGTATTTATTATCCTGTAAACCAGAGGCTTGTGTGCCTCAATGACCTGGAAAGCACCTTGGCTAGAGTAAGGTCTTTGTGCTTTGACTCTTGGTAGGATCACCCATGCCAAATAGGTAGAGGGTAGAAGGCAGACTAAGAGTAGTCCTCCAGTCACAGCGGTTCAGTTCAGGGCTAACAAACCTGATTGGTCAAAAAAATTGTTACGGAAAACACCAATGAAAAATCGCTTTTTATCTGTGTGCGATAGTATCGACAGAGTTGGACCTTCATTGCTGCCCTAAATGTCAACAGAGCAACAAACACTTAGTAAGTAAAGTTCAAATGAAATGCGTGGGCTAAGTTTTGTTTTTAAAAAAGTGTGGCGGATGCTTTGAATGTGCTGCCAGGGGTGGTATTGAGGCAAATATTATAGAAGTGTTTGAGGCTCTTCGAATGTGCAGGGAATGGAGGGATATAGACCTTTGTAGACAGAAGGGATTTGTTTAGTTAGTTCTGCACAACATGGGGGGGGGGGGCTGAAGGGCTAGCGGTCTTTGTTTAAGTGCTATACCTGCCCATTTAACCCTCCCCCCACCCACCTCACCTCCAGTCCGATTATATTAAGCCTGATTCTGATTTCCGTACCTGTCCATTCTGCATTTTAAATATTCCATTGATTGCTCTCTGCACACAGAGCTGTCAAACTTGCTCTCTTTAAGGCAATCCATAAATTTCTCTTTAAATGCTTTACATTCACCTGTAAAATAGCAACACGGAGATTCTGTTAAAGCAACGTATTAGAAATGTTGATCTGTTGCCATCAGAAGCGAAACCAAACTACGAATGCTGACAATGTGAATAAAAATCACTAATACCGAAACACTGGATAAGTCAGGTGCATCTGAGTTAAAAGAACAACTCAGATCGAAACTACAACAGCAAAACGTAGTCCAAGACTACTGAAAAAGATGTTATAAGAGGGATGGAAGAGGCAAATATAAGGAGGAGGAGGAGGCATGGATGATGAGGAAAGTAGGAAAAGGGAAGGTGGAAGAGGGGCAGAGGAAATGGGGACTGCGGTGTAATGGGAGGTCATGAGGGCGGAGTGGTTGTAGAGACACGGAAGTTATGGGGGGAAAGAGCCTGGGACCTCCGCCCACTTACCCAGGTGATCGAGCGGGAACGCGCCCCGGTCCGGCGGCCGAGGACTGAAGCTTTTGCCGCTGAAGTTCATGGCGGTCGACATCTTGGCGATGGCGTCGCAGCGAAGCCAAGCGCGGTGACGTCGGCGGTCAACGTGATCCGTGACGTCGCGCATCCGCTCGCCTGCCTCGGCCTGTCTTATCCTGCTGCGCCACCTGCTGTCCCGCCGCTGTCTGTGCACTTGAAATTAGATTCCATAGTTTGTGTTCCTCTCTCGGCATCAATAGTAACAGAGCCCTTCTCTGACTCACTTTGTGAGACCCTGGTGTACGCATACCACAATCCTGCACACAGACCTCCAAGTCCATTTGCACCCCAGTTTTTTGTCTTTTCTCTCCATTTAGAGAATAGTTAACCCTTTCATTTCTTCCACCAAAGTTTTCCACAGATGCTGCCTATCCTCCAGCACTTTGCGTGGGTGTTTCTGAGGTTCACCTGCCCATCTTCCACCTCTGTTCTCAGGATGCGACTTTCCATTCCATGTCCTCTTTTAAAGAACCAGACATTTTAATTCCAATTCCCATTCCTTCCCTCCACTATTGATGCTGCCCTCACCGGCATCTCCTCCATTTCCCATACACCCCATCTTCCAACCGCCTTAACAGTGATAGAGTCCCTCTTGTCCTTATCTACCACCCATGAGCCTCTGCATCCAACACATTATCCTCTGCAAATTCCATCATCTCCAAAAGGACACTATGTCTAAACATATCCTTACCTCCACCCCCCTCCCCCCATAGGCCTCCCCACTAATCTCCCTCCAGGCACTACACCTATCCATCCCTCACCTCCATTCAGGGCCCCAAACAGCCCTTCCAGGTGAGGCAACACTGCACCTGGAAACCTGCTGGGGTCGCCTATTGTATCCAGTGTTCCTGATGCGGCTTCCTCCACACCCCCACCCTAAACTGGGGGACTGCTTCATCGGGCACCTCCGCACCATCCGCCACAAGTGGGACTTCCCACTGGCCAAACATTTTAATTCTGATTCCCAATGCTGTTCCCGTTCCGACATGGCAATGAACGGCCTCCTCTTGTGCCAAGATGAGGCCACTCTCAGGGTGAAAGAGGAACATCTTATATTCTGTCTGGGTAAACTCCAACCTGATGTTATGAATATCGATTTCTCCTTCTGGTGAACAAAAATCCACCCCCCCCCCCCATTCCCTACTGACTTTCTACTTCTTCTCACCTGCCTATTCCTTCCCCCTGGGTTCCCTCCTCCTCCCCTTTTTCCTATTGTGGACTCTCCTCCCCTATCAGATTCTTTCTTATCCAGCCCTTGACCTTTCCCACCCACCTGGCTTCACCAATCACCTTCCAGCTAGCCTCTCTCCCCTCCCTCCAACTTTTATTTCAGGTATCTATACCCACCCTCCCTCTCAGTCCTGAAGAAGGGTCTCGGCACAAACCTTCAACTGTTCACTCTTCTCCATTGATGTTGCCTGAACGGCTGAGTTCCTCCACCATCTTGTGTGTGCAAAAATGGGAGGAACGCCATCTCATATCCCTCTTGGGCCGCGTACAAGTCAACAGAGTTTGCAGTTTTCCAACCCCGGGAGATCTGGTGAGACTCTGCAGATGCCCCGTGGAGAGCGTTCTGACTGAGCGCATCTCCATCCGGCTCTAATACACAGGATGGAAAGAGGCTGCAGAGGTTTGTATACTAAGTTTCTCCCACCATGGCCATAACCCTCCCACTATCGAGGGCCTCTTCAAGAAGCAGTCCCTCAAGAAGGCAGCATCCGTAATGAAGGACCCTCACCATCAGTGACATGCCCTCTTCTCATTACCACCATCAGGGAGCAGGTGCAGGAGTCTGAAGACACACACTCAACATTTTAGGGACAACTTAGTCCCCTCCACCTTCAGATTCCTAAACTGACAATGAGCCCATGAACACTACCTCACTATTCTCCATCGGTACTATTTAGTGATTTAACTATAGTAATATTTTGTCTTGCACTGTACAACGGCCACAAAATTACAAATTTCATGACGTGTGTGATAATAAGCCTGACTCTGATTCTATATCCAAATCCTCATGCCCATGCTTAATAGCCCCCGTGGATTTTTTTCTCTCTTTGCCACCTCTCCCCCACCTCATTCCATCTGTCCATCAGAAGAATGGCCATCAACTACCGTGGGTGGCGAGGGGGAAGTACATCTCTATCAAAGGAGGTGTAAGGAACTCCTTCCCTCTGCTAGCCTGCAGGTCACCCTTGGTCAAGGTGTAACATCTGCTTGACACCCCCCGCCCGCCCCCGATCACGGTCATTTGAAGCCATGGGAGCAGCTGGTGTATATCACAAGTCCTGGCTATGCGATCACTGACACCAGGCAGACAATTTCTGAAGAGAAACACGTACAACGAGCTGGAGGAACTCAGCAGGTCGGGCAGCATCTGTGGAAATGAGCAGTCAACGTTTCGGGCCAAGGCCCTTCGTCAGAAGATTTCTGAACAGTATTGATAATGACTGATTTTCTCTTGTTTGTGAAGTGAAAATGTCACTGTTGGGATTGTTCTGCAGGGAGCTGCTAATGGGCCAAATGGCTTCCTGCTTTGGTATGTTAAGTAATTTTATAAAACAGGATTGGTACAAAGCTGGTCATTAGTCTAAATAATGCCATCAAAGGCCACGAGAATGAAGTTCAAGACAGTGGGTTTAACAAACTCAAACGAGAGACTTGATAGTCTGCCAGTATGCAGCGGGGTTTAAATAGATGGTGGGTTTAACAAAGTCAAATGACAGGCTTGATATTCTGCCAGTACGCAGAGGGGTGTCCTTAACATCAAAGTGTATACCGACCTCCAAATGATTTGGAACAGGCGTAATATTTGCGTTAACCAGAAGGGGGCGCATGGAGTCTACTTTTTGACCAGCCGCTCACTGACAGCGAAGTGCCCAACCCAGCTTGTTGGGGTAATAAAGGAATGAGATTGTGTGCTGGTTCAGCATGTTTCCGCTATTCGGAAATCAAAAGCCAGAGGTCTTAAAGAGAGAACAGGACCGTTTAAATCCAAGAAGGAATTCAGAAATCTTCTCAACATCAGTTTAACATGGTACCAATGTGAACCAGACATAAAATACTCTACACTATCTTGCATGCTCTTACACCAGCAAAGGCTCGGGTAGAAAGTGCACAGAAAGCTCTGCCTCCTGCGGGTTTCCCCCGATGTCTCCCACTACCCTGACTTGGTATTATATCACCAGTCCTTCCTTGACAATAGGTGGAAAGTCTGGCGTGGGGGCTCCAACGTGCAGAACGGGAAGAGACTGCAGAGGGTTGTAGACGCAACCAGCTCCATCGTGGGCACAACCCTCCCCGCCATCGAGGACATCGTCAAGGCGCGGCGCCTCAAGAAGACAGCATCCATCACTAATTACCGTAAGCATTCGAGGCATGCTCTCTGATAGTCAGAAAGTCAAAGAACACTACAGCACAGAAACAGGCCCTACCACCTACCCAGACCATGCCGAAACATTTAATCCACCTACTCCCATCAACTTGTACCCCTATCATCCATGTGCCTATCCAAATTTCTCTTAAATGTTGAAATTGAGCCTGCATCCACCACTTCCACTGACAGCTTGTTCCATATTCTCACCATATTCTCAAGCATTTCAGGATGTATATTGTATACATTTGTCTGACATTAAATGTACCTTTGAAACCTTTGAACCCTCTGAGTGAAGAAGCTCCCCCCTCATGTTCCACTTAAACAATTTACCTTTCACCCTTAACCCATGACCTCTAGTTCTAGTCTCACCGAACCTCATTGGAAAAAGCCTGTTTGTATTTACCTTATCTATACTGCTCATAATTTTGTATACCTCTGTCAAATCTCCTCTCATTCTCCAACGCTCTAGGGAAAAAAGTCAACCTTCCCTTATAACTCCGTTTCTCCCGTCCTGGCAACATCCTTGAACATTTTCTCTGTATGTACTCATTCATCGTTCCTGTAGTAGGACACTAAAACTGCACACAATACTCCAAATTAGGCCTCACCAACATCTTACTGAACTTCAACGTAGCATCTCAACTCTCGTACTGAACACTTCGATTTATGAAGGCCAATATGCCAAAAGCTTTCCTTATGACCCTATCTAGCCATGACACCTCTTTCAAGGAATTATGGATCTGTATCTATACATTCATTGGAATGTATACACTGGAATTTAGAAGGATGACAGGGGATCTGATTGAAACATATAAGATTATTAAGGGATTGGACACGCTGGAGGCAGGAAGCATTTTCCCGCTGATGGGTGAGTCCAGAACTAGAGGCCACAGTTTAAGAATAAGGGGTAGGCCATTTAGAACAGAGATGCGGAAAAACTTTTTCACCCAGAGAGTGGTGGATATGTGGAATGCTCTGCCCCAGAAGGCAGTGGAGGCCAAGTCTCTGGATGCATTCAAGAGAGAGTTAGATAGAGCTCTTATAGATAGCAGGGTCAAGGGATATAGGGAGAGGGCAGGAACGGGGTACTGATTGTGTATGATCAGCCATGATCACAGTGAATGGCGGTGCAGGCTAGAAGGGCCGAATGGCCTACTCCTGCACCTACTGTCTATTGTATGTTGTATTCCCAGAACCCTCTGTTCTATTACACATCTCAGTGTACTCACCATGCAAGTCCAACCCTGGTTTTTCTTCCTAAAGTGCAAACTTGTCTGCATTAAGTTCCACCTGCTGTTTTTCAGTCCATTTTCCCAGCTGGTCCAGATCCCGTTGGAGGCTTAGATAGTCCTCTTGCTGCCTAGTGCACCCCCAGTCTTGGTGTCATCCACAAATTTGCTGATCTAGTTTTCCACATCATCATTCAGATTGTTGATATCGATGACACTTCTTCTCTCACTAATACTATCAGGGAGGACGTACAGGAGCCTGAAGTCCCATACTCAGCATTTTAGGAACAGCTTCTTCCCCTCTGCCACAGAATTCTGAATAGTCAGTGAACTCACAAACACTACCTCTCTCCTCCTCTTTTTTGCTATTAATTTATTTGCATTGTAAATGACAGTAATTTGTTAAGCCCGCACTGTGGTAGTTCTCCATCATATCCAACAGTAGCAGGAAACCTGTGTGGGTGAGGTTTTAAAGTGGAAGGGCTTTTGCAATGGGGCAGTTCCACTCTCTCGACCTCAGAACTCTGTGTCCAGTGGTACGAACTGGGCTCTTCCTTGCCTGCAGTGGGTGGCCAGGGTGTCTTCTGCACCTTGTCATGCCCCTTGGCCCCCCCCGCGGAGCATCGCAGTACCTCCTTCCTGGCCGTTGGATCTCACTGCAGGTCTCGTCCGCCCGGGCCGACGGAGCTGACTTTGCACGCTAGGACGGGCATGTGCCTATCCCGCCAGCTACCCTCACCTGGTTTAGCCTGCCCCCTGTCGAAGCGCGTACTGCCGCATGCAAGTGGCTGCTTGGAGCCACAGGTGAGAGTCCGATGGGGCCCAAAATGAGTAAGCTGCCCCAGAATGAACACGAAAAGCCCCTTCACCAGAGGTTTACCCCTCCCTGGACACCCTATACACCCCATGCTGCTGTAAAACACCAAATTTCATCACATGCCGGTTTTGGTATTGGTTTATTACTGTCACATGTACAGTGAAAAGGTTGTCTTGCATACTGTTCATTACACGGAGCATTGCGGTAGAACAAGGTAAAACAATAACATTGCAGAATGAAGCGTAAAAACTATTGTGAATGATAAAGTGCAAGATCACCGTGCGGTAGATTGTGAGGCCAAGAGTTCATCTTATTGTACAAGAGGTCCATTCAAGAGTCTGATAACAGAGGGATAAAAGCTGTCCTTGAGCCTGCTGGTATACGATTTCAGTTTTGTCAATGACATATGGCACGGTAGTGTAGTGGTTAGCACAACTCTTTACAGTACTGGCGACCCAGGTTCAATTCCCACCGCTGCCAGTGAGGTTTATAAGTTCTCCCTGTGGCTACATGGATTTCTGCTGGGATCTGCAGTTTCTTCCCACAGTCAGTTGGTAGGTAAGTGGCCCTGTGATTAGGCTAGGATTAAATCAGGGGGCTGCCGAGCAGCACAGCTCAGAGAGCCAGAAGGGCCTGTTCTTCACTGTAATAAATAAATACCGGTAAATTCAATTCTGATTCTGATCTTCTCCCCAACAGCACAATCAGCCGAGCAGCAAACCACCACCTCCTCAAGGGCAATACTCAAAGTGCAATAAATGCTGCCTACATCATTTAAAAAATAAACAAACAATTTTAATGGAAGTATATAAACAGGTTACTGGTGTTTTGCTCCTAAAATCTCATTGAGGCACCATCTTTCAGAGGACAGATAGAAAACATGGGTAAAGAAGCACACACAATTCCTTAGTCAAAGTGCCTGACGCAGGAACAGGAAGGATATTTTAGAACCGTATAGCACAAGCTAAGTTACGCTATGTCCTAATCTGGTCACCACACTACAGGAAGGATGAGGTGGCAATAGGTATGGGCACTGAGGAAATATATGGGGATGCTTCCTGGGTTAAAGTGCAGCTTGGAGGATGGTCTATCTCCTTTGGGTAATTTGGAGGATGGTCTATCTCCTTTGGGTAACTTGGAGGATGGTCTATCTCCTTTGGTAATTTGGAGGATGGTCTATCTCCTTTGGGTAACTTGGAGGATGGGCTATCTCCTTTGGGTAATTTGGAGGATGGGCTATCTCCTTTGGGTAACTTGGAGGATGGTCTATCTCCTTTGGGTAATTTGGAGGATGGTCTATCTCCTTTGGGTAACTTGGAGGATGGTCTATCTCCTTTGGTAATTTGGAGGATGGTCTATCTCCTTTGGGTAACTTGGAGGATGGTCTATCTCCTTTGGTAATTTGGAGGATGGTCTATCTCCTTTGGGTAACTTGGAGGATGGTCTATCTCCTTTGGGTAATTTGGAGGATGGGCTATCTCCTTTGGGTAACTTGGAGGATGGTCTATCTCCTTTGGGTAATTTGGAGGATGGTCTATCTCCTTTGGGTAACTTGGAGGATGGTCTATCTCCTTTGGGTAACGGAGACTGGGGAAAGATTTGATTGTTATTTTGCTCATCTTTGAAGCATGCCCATTACTATTGGAGGGAGGGAGGATGAGAGGCGACTTGATAGAGACATATAAAATGATAAGAGGCACAGATAGAGTGGGCGATCAGCAGTCAGAGACTTTTCCTCATTGTAACACACACAAAGTGCTGGAGGAACTCAGCAGGTCAGGTGGCGTCTATGGAGAGGCATGAAGAGTCGTCATTTCAGGCCAAGACCCTTCATCAGGACCTCCATCCCAGGGAGGAAATGGCTAATACAAGAGGGCACAATTTTAAGATGATTGGACGAAAGCATAAGGAGAATGTCAAAGGTAGTTTTTTTTTAAACAGGGACTGGTGACTGCCAGGGTGGAGGTTGAGATAGACACTTCAGGCACACTTAAGAGAGTCTTAGATAGACACATGGATGAAGGAAAAATGGAGAGCTATGTGTGAGGGAAGGGTTAGGTTGATCTTGGAGTATGTTAAATGGTTGGAAAAACATGGTGGGCCAAAGGACCTGTAGTGTTCTAGGTTCTATGTTCTACATATATTATTTTTGTTCTTGAGAAGGCAGTGGAGACCAACTGCAATCCTTCTGGGAAGCTGCTTCCTCTGTGCTGTTGAGGACGGAGTTCCAGATTTAGATCTGGTGATTTTGAAGGAGCAGTGATATACACTCAGTGGCCACTTTATTAGGTACACCTGTACACCTGCCTGTTAATGCAGATATCGAATCAACCAATCATGTGGCAGCAAGTCAATGCATAAAAGCACGCAGACATGGTCAAGAGGTTCAGTTGTTGTTCAGACCAAACATCAGAATGGGGAAGAAATGTGACCTAAGTGACTTTGACAGTGGAGTAATTGTTGGTGCCACATGGGGTGATTTTCACTCGCAACAGTCTCTAGAGTTTATAGCGAACTGTTCTAAAAGACAAATAAAAACAGTAAGCAGCAGTTTGGTGAGTGAAACACCTTGTTAATGAGAGAGGTCAGAGGAAAGTGGCCGGAATGGTTCAAGCTGACAGGAAGGTGACAATAACTCAAAGAACCATGCATTACAACAGTGGTGTGCAGAAGAGCATCTGTGAATGTACAACACGTTGAACCTTGAAGGGATGGGCTTACAGCAGCAGTAGACCACACCTGATTCCTCTCCTGCAGCTCATAAAGTGGCACTGAGTGAGTGTGTGCGCGCGTGTAGATATATACTCGTCACCGTGGTCAGATCAGACAAACTAGTCTCTCAATAATGGAAGTCCATCTCATCCTTGCTCACATTAGTTGGTGGTTTGCAGTAATTTTAAATGACATCAGAATCGGGTTAATCTCGCAGACATATGCCATGAAATTTGTCATTTTGTGACAGCAGTACAGTGCAATGTATTAAACTTGCTGTAAGTTACAAAATAAATATAAAAATAAGCAAGTAGTGCAAAAGTGAGATAGTGTGTCTGGTCTTGTGGTAGAGGGAGTGAAGCAGTTGTGGTGTCCCCATTGCATCAGAATCAGAATCAAAATCAGGCTCAGTTTCAATAACATAAGTTGTGAAATTTGTCATTTTGCAGTAGTACGTAAAATAATACTATAAGTCACAATAAGAAATATAAAAATAAGTAATTTAAAAAGAGAGCGTAAGCGAGATAGTATGCATGGGTTCATGGTCTGTTCAGAAGTCATCTCGTTTTCAGTTGACCGAAGATATTTAAAGCTAACCTCAAAAGCAGAACTGGTAGTTAACGAGTTAAAGGCACCCAGGTGCTTGAAGAAACAAATAATAAATAAATAAATAATACTGAGAACATGAGTTGTAGGTTGTGGAATCAGTTCAGAGTTGAGGTGAGTAAGTTATCCACCCTGGCTCAAGAGCCTGATGGTCGAGGGGTAATAACAGTCCCAGACGCTGGTGGTAGGGGACTTTGACAACAGATGCTGCTTTCTTGTGGCAGCACTCTTTGTAGATGCGCTCAATGGTGGGAAGGGGTTTTCCTGTGATAGGCTGGGCTCTATCCATTACTTTCTGTAGAGTTTTCCATCCCCGGGCATTGAGGTTTCCACACTAGGCAGTTTATTTATTTATCTAGTTAGCAAATCAGTGTGGGCTAGATCCTTCCAGCCCTTCAAACCATGACACCCCAGCAACCCCCAACAACCCTAGTTAACCCTAACCTAATCACAGGACAACTTACAATGGTCAATTAACTTACCTGGCTGTCTCTGGACTGTGGGAGGAAACCGCAGCAGTGGGGGAAAACCTACGGCCAGGTTGCATAGATTCCTTACAGGCGGTGCCAGGATTGAACTCCAAGTTCTGGGGCTGTAATAGTGACGTGCTAACCACTACATCTCCACCACGTAGCTATAGACTATCCGCACATTTCAGTGGCAAACACTATCGCTGGGTAGTGTCCTCTTCTCATTACTACTATCAGAGAGGAGGTACAGGAGCCTGAAGGCACAGACTTGATGGTTCACACTTCAGGATCAATCTAACCCAGGTGTTCCCAACCTTTTCCATGCCATGAACCCCCACCGTTAACCAAGGGGGCCACGGACCCCAGGTTGGGAGCCCCTGATCTAACCTTTCCCTCCCACATAACCTTCCATTTCCTCTTTCATTGGTATGCCTATCAAAGAGTCTCTATTAGTGCCTGGTATTTTGACACTTACCGACCAATGCAAGATGTATTGAAGATTTTCATGTGTCTTAGAACGCAGAACAGAACAGCATAGTACAGGCCCTTCAGCCCACAGTGTTGTACCGACCCATATAAACCCACTCTAAGATCAAACTAACCCTTCTCTACCCCATAGCCCTATTATTCTTGTGCCTGTCAAAGAGTTTCCCCAATGTATCTGCCTCGACCATTAAAGTGTGTGTGTGTGTGTGTGTGTGTGTGTGTGTGTGTGTGTGTGTGTGTGTGTGTGTGTGTGTGTGTGACCAAATACTACACTATTTTCTTGCAGACATTCACCAAGAAATATAACAGAATTAATTAAAAAAAAACACACACAAAGACTGGCAAACAACCAATGTGCAAAATAAGACAAATACAAAAGAAAAACACCCACCCACCACTCTCAGTATTAAACCAAGCTACCTCTGACATCTCTCCTATCCTTCCTTCCTATCCTCTTGAAATTATGCCCCCTGATACTAGCAATTTCCATCTATAGGAAGAAAGGTCTCCTTCTATCCACTCTATCTAGAGGGTATAGCTTTAAAGTGGAGAAGAGGAAGTTTAATGGAAATTTATGGAGATTTTTCTTTCAAGAGATCGGTAAAAGAAAACGTCTTTACCACCATCTTGTGATCTCTTTCACCAATCGACTTCCCAGCTCTTCACTTTGCTCCTCCTCATCTCATGGTTTTACCTATCACTTGTCGCCTTGTACTTCTTCCTCCCCTTCCCCCACCTTCTTGTTCCGACTTCTTCCTTTCTTTTCCAGTCCTGATGAAGGATATCAGCATGAAACGTCGACTGTTTACTCTTTTCCACAGATGCTGCTAGGCCGGCTGAGTTCCTCCGGCATTTTATTTGGATTGCTTTGTATTTTCAGCATCTGCAGAATTTCTCGGGAAGGTGAGTCCTTTTTACTGGGGGGAAACTGGGAGATGTCAGCGGGAGCAGATCTAAAAGGTCTGGAAGATTACAGGCCATCAATTGGAGGGATACAGAGCATGGATTGGAGGGATTTAGATCATGGATTGGAGGGATATACACCATGGATTGGAGGGATTTAGATCATGGATTGGAAGGATTTAGATCATGGATTGCAGGGGTACAGACCACAGATTGTAGGGATATAGACCATGAATTGGAGCGATAAGACCATGGATTAGACGGATCTAGACCACGGATTGGAAGGACATGGATATGAATTGGAGGGATCTAGGCATTGAACTAGAGGGATATAGATCATGGATTGGAGGGATATGGATCATAGTTTGGGAGGATATGGATCATGGATTGGAGGGATATGGATCATGGATTGGAGGGATATGGATCATGGATTGGAGGGATACAGAGTATGGATTGGAGGGATACAGAGCATGGATTGGAGGGATGGAGATCATAGATTGGAGGGATGGAGATCATAGATTGGAGGGATATAGATCATGGATTAGAGGGATACAGAGCATGGATTGGAGGGATACAGAGCATGGATCGGAGGGATGGAGATCATAGATTGGAGGGATATAGATCATGGATTGGAGGGATTTAGATCATGGATTGGAGGGATACAGAGCATGGATTGGAGGGATACAGAGCATGGATTGGAGGGATGGAGATCATAGATTGGAGGGATATAGATCATGGATTGGAAGGATGTGGATCATGAATTGGAGGGATGTAGACATTGAACTAGAGGGATATAGATCACGGATTGGAGGGATACAGAGCATGTGGAGACAGATGGGTTTAGTAGAATGCCTTCAAGATCAGTATGGACAAGGTGGGATGAAGGACTTTGCCAGCATCCTATGAATAAATTAAAAAATACAGATAACTAATTTCTTTAACAGAAGGGCAAGCATTACTTGTATAATCAGGTGCTTTGTGCAAACACTATCACCCCTTTCAAAATAGCAACAGCTAGACTAAGGCTTTGAGGGAATATAATCAAACTGAGTGGGTGAAAACAAAGCAGATGTAAAATCATGGAGATGATTACGTGATTATCCACTTCAGAGTATTTTTAAGTTGAGAGAGATTGGAGAGTGATCTAAGAGAACAAGGAAAGCTCATATAGAAGCCCATGTAGAGGTGCAGGAAGGTTTTCATCTCCAGTGGATGAGAATATAAAAGCAAGGATGTAATGCTGAGGCTTTAGAAGGTGCTATTTAGATCAAATTTGGAGTATTGTGAGTAGTTTTGGGCCCCATATCTATGAAAGGATATACTGGCATTGGAGAGGGTCTAGAAAAGGTTTACATAAATTATCCTGGACATGAAAGGGTTAACATACGAGGGTCCTTTGAGCCTGTATTCACTGGACTTTAGAATGAGAGGGGATCTTATTGAACTTACTGAATATTGAAAGGCCTGGATAGAATTGAGTTGGAGAGGATGTTAGAGAGATTTCTTTAGCCAGAGGGGACTGAATCTGTCGATTTCATTGCCATAGACTGCTGCGAGGGCCAAGTCATTGGATATATTTAAACCAGAGATTAATAAGTTCTTGATTAGTAAGAGCATCAAATGTTACATGGGGAAGGCAGGAGAATGAGGTTAAGTGGGAAATTAAATCAGCTATGATCGAATGGTGAGGCAGATTTGATGGGCTGAGTGGCCTCATTCTGGTCCTACATCTTATGGTCTTATGGTCAAGTGAAGTGTGTTCATATATCCATAGATTTATTCAACATAGAAACCGTCTATTCATCCACTTGTCCATGCTGACTACTCAGAATCAGAATCAGGTTTAATATCATTAGCATATATTGTGAAATTTGTTGTTTTACAGCAGCAGTACCATGCAATACATAATAATAAAAAACTAGAAATTACAATAAGATCTACAGAAAAAAATCAAATAAGTAGCGCAAAAAGAGACCAAAAACAAAGGGAAAAAATCGTGAGGTAGTGTTCATGGATTCATTCTCCATTCATAAATCTGATGGTGGATGGGAAGAAGCTGCTCCTGAAATGTTGAGTGAGTGGCTTCAGGCTCCTGATAACAATGAGGAGAAGACAAATGTGGGTGATAGGGTCCTTAACGATGGATGCCACCTTTTTGAAGCATCGCTTTTTGAAGATGTCCTGGATGCTGGAGAGGTTAGTGCCCATGATGATGCTGGCTGTGTTTACAACTTTCTGCAGCTTTTTCCAATCCTGTTCAGTGGCCCCTCCATACCAGACGGTGATTCAACCACTTTGAATGCTCTCCATGGCACACCCGTAGAAATTTACTGGTGGCTTTGGTGACATACCAAATCTCCTCAAACTCCCAATGAAATATTGCCTTTGACATGCTTTCTTTGTAATTGCATCAATATATTGGGCCTAGGATAGAACCTCAAAGATATTGACACCCAGCAACTTGGAACTGTTCACCCTTTCCACTTCTGATCCCTCAATGAGGACTGGTCCCTCGACTGATCCCTCGACTTCCCCTTCCTGAAGTCCATAATCAACTCCTTGGTCTTACTGATGCTGAGTGCAAGATTATTGCTGCAACACCACTCAACCAGCAGATCTACCTCACTCCCCATCCTGTACTCCTGTACGCCTTCTCATCACCATCTGAAATTCTGCCAACAGTCGCGTCATCAGCAAATTGATAGATAGTGTTTGAGCTGTGCCTAGCCACACAGTCGTGGGTGTAGAGAGAGCAGAGCAGTGGGCTAAGCACACATCCCTGAGATGCACCAGTGTTGATGATCAGCAAGGAGGTGATGTTACTTCCAATCCACACAAACTGTGGTCTCTTGTCGAGCAAGTCAAGGATCTAGTGGCAGAGGCCCAGGTTTTGGAGCTTGTTGATTAGTACTGCGAGTATGATGGTGGTGAATGCTGAGTGATCCAATGCCAAAAGGAGAGCCAGTGAGATTGCATGTCCTGTAGACCTATTACGGCGATAGGCAAACTGCAGTGTGTCCCAGTCCCTGCTTCGGCAGGAATTGATTCTGGCCATGACCAATCTCTCAAAGCAGTTCATCACAGAAGACGTGAGTGCAACTGGGTAATAGTTGTTGAGGCAGCACATCACTTTATTTTCCACGAGGAACTTCATCTGTGCAGTGGTAAGGACAACATCACAAACTTAAGATACACAACACCACACTCCATATAGTTAAACACAATATAAAATACTCACGATCGATAATAAGTACTAAACATTAATGCGTGTAATTTAAGATACAAATACACATAATAAAACTGATTGTTTTTACTGTCAAAGATGCTATGCACACTATATATTCAAAATTGGGTGTTTAGGAGGTGAATGGGGGAAGGCACAAAACTGCATAAGGCTCTCCTGGTGCTGATGGGCAGGGACCTGTAGCAGCATCCAAATGGCATGAGAGTGCGGTGTGTGTGAAGAGTATGTGTAATGTCCTCTCCTATTTGTTGAGCCTTCTTTATTGTCCGTCTCTTATGGATGTTGTTGAGTCATTCTTGTTCCTGGCCAACGATTTTACTACTTAGTCTAACAATTCTGTGGAGTGGGCTGAGGTAGATTGTGCTCATGGCTCTGAACCATGTTGTGATGTTGTAGGTTAATATTGATTTAACAAAGCATCTATAAAATATCTGGAGGAATGATGGCAGGACCTGAAGTTTCTGCATCTTCCTAAGGAGAAATAGCCATTGTTGGCACTTGGAGAGTATCAACCCACCATTGGTCTTAAAGATGATAGGGTCTTTTAAGAGACTCCTGGATGGCTACATGGAGCTTAGAAAAATAGAGGGCTATGGGTAAAACCTAGGTGGTTCTGAGGTAGGGATATGTTCAGCACGGCTTTGTGGGCCAAAGGGCCTGTATTGCGCTGTATGTTTTCTATGTTTCTATGTTATCTATAGTTGTGCTGAGACACTTGTATTCTCCAACACACTATCAACTGGCTAGTCATTTCCAGGGTTGGGGCAGTGTACTGCTGCTTTCTAAAGTCCACTATCGTTTCCTTAGATTTACTGGGGTTCAGGTCCAGATAGTTGTTTGTGCACCATCCAGCAAATGTATTGATTTCCTCATTGATGCAGTCGTCAGAGTAGGTAGTGTCAATGATGACTGTGTTACCTGAGTACCTGATGTACTGCGTGCCTGGGTGTGAGCTTCTGCAGTCGTCTGTGTACAGTGCAAACAAGAGTGGTGAGATCACCGAGCCCCGTGGTGCTCCAGTTGATATTCGCCTGTCATATAACCATTATACGTCACAGTTTGATGTCTGTCTGTGAGGAAGGAGAGGATGAGGAGTATGAGGTGGGGGGCTTACGTTAATTTGCTGGAGTTTGTGTCCCATGAGATGGGGTTGCTCGGGTGTTAAACGCACTGGTGAAGTCCACAAACAACATCCTAACAAATGATCCAGGCCTCTGTGTAGGTATGGCGCAGTAACATTAGTACTGCATCATCTACACCTCTTTTCAGCCCATAAGCAAACTGGAGTGGGTCAGTGAGCCCACTTACCACCACCTGGAGCTGTGGTAGGAGGAGTTCTTCAAAGGACCTCATGACCAGTGATGTTAGAGCTACAGGACAACAGTCATTACTGCTCTTCTGGAGAACTGGGCATATAATGGTGGTTTTCCAAATGGTCCGTATGGAATGTTCAGATAGAGAGTGGTTGAAGAGATGACAGAAAATCTCTGACAGTTGTCTACAGCAGAGTCTCAGTAGCCATCCACTGATGTTGTCTGGACCTGGTGCTTTACTGGGGTTTGTTCTCTTGAGTACTCTCTCTATTTCTGTCGGAGGGAAACTCTATATTGGTGCTGCTTAGTGCATCTGATAGAGGAATGGTGGTCAACTTCTCCATCCCCGGTGTGAAGCTGTACTGATCAAACCTGAGGTAAAAGCTCTTCCCGGGCACTGGTATGATGGTTGCCCTTTTGAAGAAGGTGCCGCGGTGAGAGACTGACGGTGTCCTTGAACACTCCTGCCAGTTGGTTGGCACAGGTTTTCAGAGCCTTACCAGGTACACTATCAGGGACCAACGCCTTGCGTGGGTTCAACTTGTTGAAAGATGCTGTGATGTCGGCCTCTAAGACCAGATGCTACAGCAATCCGCGCAGATATATTTTTATCCTCCCTTTCAAAATGTGCATGGAAGGCATTGCACTCTTCAGGGAGTGAAGCGTCACAGCCATTCATGATGTTAGGTGTCGTTTTGTAGCATGTAATGGCCTGCAAACCCTGCTAGAGCTGGTGTGCATATGATTCCATATATAATTTCAATAAGATTTGTTTTTTCACTCTTAAAATAATCCTCTGTAGTTTGTATCTGGACAGGGATGAAGGAGGAAACTCTGAGGAGATAGGTGGACCTCCCCCCACCTGGTCCCGCCTTTCACGCACCTTCCCCCTAGCTAGTCTCACCTATTACCTTCCAGTTTGTATTCTTTCTCCTCCCAACACCTTCGTATTTGGGCTTCTGCCCCGTTCCTTTCCAGTCCTGATTGAAGGTCTCGGCCTGAAACGCTGACTGTTAATTCCTCTCCATAGATGCTGCCTGACCTGCTGAGCTCCTTCTTGCATTCTGTGTGTTTGCTCCAGATTTTCAGCTCCTGCAGAATCGCTTGTGTGTGTTTAGGAGTCATTGATTTAATTAATTCGACAGAACGTCCTGTGCTCTACTGTCCAATGTTCCAACTCAGTCCCAAATGGTCAGCTTTGAGACTGATCTACTTCTGACCTCTCAGAGGAAGTGGTTGAAGCAGGTGCAATAACAACATTTAAAATACATTTGGACAGGTACATTGATAGGAAAGGTTTAGCGGGATGCAGACTTAGGTTAGCACCTTGGCTAGTATGGATGAGTTGGGCTGAAGGGCCTGTTCTCCTGCTATATTACCCTATGGTTCCATGACGTCATCTCAACCTCCTTAAGAGCTAAGAATTGGGCCGCCATGGTAGCCTAACAGCTAGCATGATGCTGTTATAGCTTGGGGCATCAAAGTTCAGTTCCAGCGCTGTCTATGAGGAGTTTGTCCGCGTGGGTTTCCTCCCACAGTCCAAAGGCGCACCAGTTCATAGGTCATTGTAAATTGCCCTGTGATTAGGCTTGGGTTAAATAGAATCAGAGTCAGGTTTATTATCACCAGCATGTGATGTGAAATTTGTTAACTTAGCAGCAGCAGTTCAATGCAATACATAAGGGCCTGTATTGTGCTGTAGGCTATCAATGTTTCTATAATCTAGCAGAGAAAAAAATAAATAAACAAGTAAATCAAATATGTATATTGAATAGATTTTTTTTAAATGTGCAAAAATGGAAATACTGTATATTAAAAAAAAGTGAGATAGTGACCAAAGATTCAATGTCCATTTAGGAATCGGATGGCAGAGGGGAAGAAGCTGTTCCTGAATCCCTTTAGGCTTCTGTACCTCCTACCTGATGGTAACAGTGAGAAAAGGACATGCTCTGGGTGCTGGAGGTCCTTAATAATGGATACTGCCTTTCTGAGACACCGCTCCCTAAAGATGTCCTGGGTACTTTGTAGGTTGGTACCCAAGATGGAGCCAGCAAAATTTACAACCCTCTGCAGATTCTTTCGGTCCTGTTCAGTAGTCCCTCCATACCAGACAGTGATGCAGCCTGTCAGAATGCTCTCCACGGTACATCTATTGAAGTTTTTGAATGTATTTGTTGACATTCCAAATCTCTTCAAACTCCTAATGTAGTTGCTGTCTTGCCTTCTTTATAACTACATCGATCTGTTGGGACCAGGTTAGATCCTCAGAGATCTTGACACCCAGGAAATTGAAACTGCTCACTCTCTCCAATTCAGATCCCTCTATAAGGATTGGTATGTGTTCCTTCACCTTACCTTTCTTGAAGTCCACAACCAGCTCTTCCGTCTTACTGATACTGACTGCCAGGTTGTTGCTGTGACACCACTCCACTAGTTGGCATATCTCACTCCTGTACGCCCTCTTGTCACCACCTGAGATTCTACCAACAAGGGTTGTATCGTCATCAAACTTATAGATGGTATTTGAGCTATGCCTAGCCACACAGTCATGGGTATATAGAGAGTAGAGCAGTGGGTTAAGCACACACCCCTGAGGTGTGCCAGTGTTGATCGTCAGCAGGGAGGATATGTTATCACCAATCCGCACAGATTGTGGTCCTCCGGTTAGGAAGTTGACGATCCAATTGCAGAGGGAGGTACAGAGGCCCAGGTTCTGCAACTTCTCAATCAGGATTGTGGGAATTAAATGCTGACCTATAGTTGAGCATAGGTGAGTTGTTGGGCCGGAAGAGCTTGTTCTGTATCTCTAAATAAAATAAATAAATTTTGAACAACACAGACAAAATGCTGGAGGAATTCAACAGGTCGGGCAGCATCTATGGAAAAGAATAAACAGTCACTGTTTCTGTCCGAGACCTGTCAAAACCCAGCAAGCTCTAATTCCTTATTTTTAAGCAACGTTTAGTAACTGAAGGGTCTCGGGCCAAAACGTCGACTGTTATTCTTTTTCACAGATGCTCCCTGGCCTGCTGAGTTCCTCCAATATTTTGTGTGTGTCCCTAGGATTTCCAGCATCTGCAGATTGCCCCCTGTTTGAAATAAATTTTGAATATTGGAATGTGAATAGCACTCATTTCTCCTCCCCTCTGGAGAGTATAGTTCCAGCCTGCCTATCCTTTTCTCAGAGGATGATCTCTCCCATCCCAGGAAACAACGACCCGGGAGAAGGAAGGCCGGTGCCCAGCGCAGGCTACAACACAAAGGAGCACAGGAGAATGATTTCATCTCAAGCGGGTGGCTGGAGGGGCGCTTATGGGCCGCCACCAGGGGTCGGGCTGGAGCGCTTGGGGCGGATCTCCGGCGAGGGAGGATCAGCCCACTTTCCTCACCGGCGCAAGAATGCGGAACAAGTTACGATTTAGAACGAGAGAGCAAGTTTGCAGCGTAGACCCGCTCATTGGCAGGGGTTCCCCTACCACTCTGTCCTTAGACTGTCTGTGCACAGAGAGAAAAAAAATCGGAAAAGTGAACGATGATGCAATTTTAGGAGGTGTGGCAATTTTTTTGGGGGGGCGGGAAATTCGCCGTTGTTAAATTTTACTTAAAAATAAGGAATTGGAGCTCGCCGGGTCTTGACCGAGAGGAAGAGGAGAGCGAGCACTGCTCCAGCTATCTCGGTAGCATGGCGGTCGAGAGGAACAGAAGGATTTTGCAGGATTTTCAGGCAAATCCGAGCAACCAGACGTGTGCAGATTGCGGAGCGGACGGTAAGTGCCGGAATATTGGAAAACAGGTTCGGAGGCTTGCAAGGAGGGGTCAGGGAGAGTCTTGTATGGGGATTCTCCTTCCTTCCCCCAACCCCGTCTCCTGTCAAACACCTGTGTGCGGGAAGGAGGGTCACGTTAGCATTTTTAATTGTGCATGTGTGTTCATGATAGTGATCTGAACGTTTCTCGGGAGCCGCTCGTGCGACCTTCCCTTGCAAAGGCAGCAGGGACTCTGAATGTGTGTGTGTGTTGCACTGGGTCATGTCACTGATTTGATCATTTCTCGGGAATCGCTGGAGCGACCTTTCCTCGCAAAGCAGCCGAGATCATGTGTGGTGTGGTGTGGGGTGTGTGTTCACGTTTTAACAAGGCGAGCCCAGGGGTGGGGTGGGGTGTGTATATATTTCTCAAATTGCTGGAGTGAGCGGCAGGCGTGAACCACATTACAGGTGTTCCTTCGGGACGACCGCTGGACCCCTGGCCAAGGGACATTGTATTGTGACGGGTGGGAAATTACAGCACACGGCTCCCTTTCGTAAAACAAAAAGCGTGTTTTGCAACAGGAGACTCTCTAGGGTGGGGGTGGAGGGGGGAGAAGGTTCTAAAAATAACCCTCCCTGGTCACCTCCAACGTAGAGTAAATATGCATCTGGTTTTTTTTTGGTGGGTGGGTGATGTGGGTTATTTTTGCCCTTGAGCATGAATCCTGGCCAGAGAGAGAGAAGGGTGTAGAGCTGTCGGTCAACGTTACATCCAGCGACGTCAATACTTAAAAGTGTGTGTGTGTGTGTGTGTGGGGGGGGGGGGGTAAAATATCCTGATTTTCTTTTTGTTTCGGGGTGTGTTCGTGGGGTGGTGCGATGTGCAGGCGGAACGCCAGTGATCTTGTTTTCCCCCTCTCGTCGAATTTGGAGTGTTTTCATACATTGAAATTCGAGAGGTAATTAAATTCTGAACTGTTTATCACAATGACGTAAAGCTAATTTGAATGTGATTTTAATACATTATTGGTACTGAAAGAACAGTAATTTTGTTTCTGAGAATGTCATATCGAGGCCCAGATACGATCACGAGCAGGCTAAACCTGATTTTTATTGCGATTTTAAAACTCCCTGTTTGACAAGTGTATTTAAAATTTAGTGTTGGATTACCCTGCAGTGCTGCTTGCTTGAGGTGTTCCCTTTGATGCCGGTAAAATAGGATGCTCAATTAAACATGAGGAGCAGAATTAGGCCGTGTCGCTTCTTCAGGCGGAATCACTGTTGAATAAAAAGATGAACACCAGTCATTCTGCAGACGCTGGAAATCCACGGCAACACACACAAGATGCTGGAGGAACTCAGCAGGCCAGGCAGCATCTATAAAGAGGAATAAAGAGTCGACATTTCGGGTTGTCTGATGGTTGTGGAGTAATAATTGTTCCTGAACCGGGTGGTGTGGGACTCAAGGATCCTGTAGCTCCTTTTCAATGGTGGTAGCTAGAAGAGAGCATGTCCATGATGGACATGCCCTTGGTGATGGCCACTGCCTTTTTGTGGCAGTGCTCCTGGTAAATGTGCTCAGTGGTGGGGGTGGGGCTTGGCCTATGATGGACTGGGCTGTGTCCACCACTTTCTATAGATATTTCTGTTCCTGCAGATGGGTGTTTCTGTACCAGACCATGATGCAACCAATTAGGATGGCCTTTACTGTGTGTCTACAGAAGTTCGTCAAAGTTTAAACAAGTCGAGGCGCTCCCATGCCTTCGTTGTGACGGCACTTACTTGCCGTATTCCCGTAACAAGAGCCAAATTCATGCAGAGCAAGTTCACTAACGTTCTTCCAGGGAATAAGTTCGGCGGTCCCTACCTAATCTGTCCATGCATCTTGACACGAGATTCTGCCGATGCTGGAGATCTTGAGCAACACACACAAAATGACAGAGGAACTCGAGGGTCAGGCCGCATCCAAGGGGGGAAATGAAGGCTGAAACCCTTCATCAAGTTTGGAAAGGAAGGGGAGCTAAAGCCAGAATAAACGGGAAGGGGGAGGAGCACAGGGTGAATCCAGGTGAGGGGGGAGGTAATTGGTTGGGGAGGGTGGGTGATAGAAAGTGATATGAGAAGCTGGGAGCTGAGTGGTGGGAGAGGCAAATGGCTGAAGAAGGAGGAATCTGATAGGGGAATAAAGGGGAGTGGATGAGAAAGTGTGAGGTGGGGCACAGGAATGGGAGGAAAACTAAGGGAAGGGGAGAGGAAGATGGAGCACAGTGGTCAGCAGAAGTTGATGAAATCGATGTTGTCAGACGAAGTGTTGCATCTCGAGCTTGTGTCCGGCCTCATCATGGCCCCGTTCTGTCAGAGTTGTTGGCCTATCTGCTCCTCCAGACCTGCCAAGGCAGTTGGTTCCGTACCCCCCCCCCCCCCGTGAAATGGACTGGTGAACTTGAGGAGGGGCAATTATTGATGGAGAACACTTTCCTGCCTTGCCAATGGTGCCTGTAGTTTATGAATACATTTTTTTAAATCACCCTCAATTTGTCCCACATCCCCAAGTGCCCAAAAATTTATCAATTTTGCGACCACAAGAGATTCTGCAGATACTGGAAATCTAGCGCAACATGCACACAATGGTGGAGGGACTCAGCAGGTCAGGCCCATCCGTGGAGGGAAATAAAGAAACGACATTTCAGGCTGAGACCGTTTATCAGGGCCAGATCTAATGAAGGATCTCAGTCCAAAACACTGACTCTTTATTCATCTCCTTTGATGCTGCCTGACCTGCAGAGTTCCTCCAGCATTTTGTATGTGTATCAAATTCAAAGTAAATTTAGTATCAAAGAGTGTATATGTCACCATATAGTACACTGAGATTCATTTTCTTACAGGCATTCACAGTAGAACAAAGAAATACAATAGAGATAATTAAATTCTGAACTGTTTATGACGTAAAGCTAATTTCAATGTGATTTTAGTGCATTACTGACACTGAAAAAAAGTTACTTGTTTTTGAAAATGTCATGTTGAGGCCCAGCTACAATTATGGACAAAGTAAACCTGACGTTTATTGTGATCTTTAAATTCCAAGTATCAACACCTTGTTTGGCAAGTATAATTCAAATTTAGTGTTGGATTACCCTGCAGTGCTGCTTGCTTGAGGTGTTCCCTTTGATGTCAGTAAGAAAGTATGTTCATTTGAGTATAAGGAGCAGAATTGGCCCATGTCTGTTCAGGTGGAATCACTGTTCAATATGAAGATAAACGCAAGAGATTCTGCAGATGCTAGAAATCCAGAATGACATACACAAAATGCTGGAGGAACCCGGCAGGTCAGCCAGTATCCATAATGAGCCGACATTTGGGGTTGTCTGATGGTTGTGGAGTAATAATTGTTCCTGAACCTGGTGGTGTGGAACCTCAGGCCCTTGTACCTCCTTCTCAATGGTAGTAGTGAGAAGTGAGCATGTCCTGGATGGTGGAGGTCCTTGGTGATGGATGCTGCTTTCCTGTGGCATTGTTCTTGTGAGTGTGTTCAATGGTGGGGAGGGCTTGGCCTGTGATCTTTCTGGTCCTGGACATGGATGTTTTCATACCAATTAGGATACTCTTTACTGTGCGTCCACAGAAGTTCGTCAAAGTTTAAAGAAGATGCACTCCCGTGCCTTCATTGTGACAGCACTTACTTGCATTATTCCTGTAACAAGAGCTTTTTGTGGCAACAGCACAGTATGTTACAAACATATGTAACCCTGGGTCCCATCCTCCTTCTCTTTCTCCCATTGTCCATTCTCCTCTCCTATCAGATTCTTTCTTCTCTAGCCCTTGACTTTTCCCACCCACCTGGGTTCACCTATCACCTTCCAGTTAGATTCTTTCCCCTCCCCCCCCCACATTTTAATTCAGGCATCTTCTCCATACCCCCCCCCCCACCCCTAAAGAAGGGTCTCGGTCTGAAACGTCGACTATTTACTCTGCTGCCTAATCCGCTGAGTTCCTCCAGCAATTCGTGTGTGTTGCTAAGTAAATATAAATTAAGTTATACACAACTGGCATGTGTACTAAATAGACATAGACACACTGGTACAAAATTGAGTGAAAGAAAGGGGCGCCTTGGTAGTATAGTGGTTAGCATGACGTTATTACAACTCAGCGTGTCAGAGTTCGAAGCTGAATTCCAGTGGTGTTTATATGTCCTTCCTTTGAGCATCAGGGTTCCCTTCAGGTGCTCCAGTTTCCTCCTGCCGTCTAAAGACACGTGGGTTAGTAGATTAATAGATCATTGTAAATTGTCCTGTGATTAGGCTAATGGGTTGCTGGTGCAGCACAAGTGGTTGGCCCAGGAGAGCCTGTTCCGCACTGTTTCTCTATAACTGAATGAAAATTATAGGCCAACGTAGCATTAGGTGTCTCGGGTTGGTTTGAGAACCTGATGGCAGTGGGGAAGAAGGTATTCCTGAACCTTGACGTGTGGGTCTTCAGGCTCCTGGCCTATCTGGCCAATGGCAGCATTGAGAAGAGGGCATGGCCCAGATGGTGGGGTTCCCTGACGGAACATGTCACATTCCTGAGATAAAGATTAAAGATGAGCTTTATTTGTCACATATACATCCTGACCAATCTGACTCTGATTCTCAATATGGGGTTGACTCTTAATCAACATTTTAGTCCAGAGACAGGCTATAAGCATTCGTGGCGTAGTGGCATCAGCGCTGGATTTCAGGGCGAGAGGTCCCGAGTTCGAATCCAGCCGGCTCCGGTTAAGAGTTGGTGATCTCTTTAAAAGAAACTCACCGAAGGCAGAAGTCAATGGCAAACCACTGCTGTAACTTGCCTAGTACACGACTTCCCAATACGTCAGAGCGGCGTGGAAGGAAATCGTCCGCCTGCTGGAAATAATTCCAGATGCGACCTACCTTACCTTATAAACATTGGGGTGGGCCAAGGCATTCACGTCCTCTGAACAAATAACAAAAAAAAAACGTAATTCACTACAACTAATGTTTATTTAGAGAAAATTTCCTTATCCTATTTTTTTTTGGCATTTTATCTTGTATCTGTCTTATCTAAGCCCTCCGGACCATTGATCTCTAAGGAGTGCTGTCACAGGAAAACAGCATTGATCACCAAGACCCCACCATCCAGGCCAGGCTGTCCTCTCACTGCAACCATTGGGAAGGAGGTACAGAAGCCTTAGGCCCACACCTCCAGGTTCAGGAACACTTATTACCCTTCAACCATCAGTCTCCTGAACCAATGTAGATAACTTCTCTCAACTTAATGCTGAACTGACTCTCCAACCTATGGATGGACTCACACTCAAGGACTCAACAACTCATGTTCTCAGTATTTTTTTTTTCTTCAGTTTGCACAGACTGTCTTCTTTTGCATATTGATTGTTTGTCAGTCCTTGTGTGTAGTTGGGCATTTAAAATGGAATCAATTTTGAGACTCCCATGCATGCGTAGTCAGATGCAGAAGTCCTGTAGTGACCAGCAGATTCAGAACGTTGAACTGTCATCTCTTCTGCTGGGTTCCAAGAGGCAGTGCAGATGCTCCCGTTGACGTCAATCACGCTGAGGTTAAGAACTTCAAGTCCCTAGAAGTGAACAGCATCATTAGACTGTGGTGGTCCAACCATGTAGACTTCACGGCCAAGAAAGCTCGCCAACACCTCTTCTGCCTCGGGAGGCTAAAGACATTTTGTCTGTTCCCTTGGACTCTTTACCAGTTTTTATTAATACTCAATAGAAAGCGTTCTTGTTGATGCATAACAACTTGATAATAGCAACCACTCTACAAGTTCCATGGTAACGCCATTGTCAGTGACACACTGTTACAGCTCAGGGTGTCAGAGTTCAGAGTTCAATTCCACTGCCATCTGTAAGGAGCCTCTGTACGTCCTCTGGCTTTCCCTGTTCCTCCAGTTTCCTCCCACTGTCCAATCAGTGGTTAGATTAATTGACCATTGTAAATTGTCTCACTGTTAGCTTAGGGATAATCAGAGTTGCTAGGGAGGTGTGGCTTGAAGAGCCTACTCCATGTTGCATTGCTAAATAAACAATATAACTAAGTGACTGCGAGAAGCTGCAGAGAATTCTAGACACAACTTGGCGCATCGCCGAATGAGCCTTCCCCTCTATGGACAATCTGTGCTTCTTACCACACCATAAAGACCCCATCCTGAACATTCTGTCTTCTCCACTCTCCCGTTGGGTGGAAGATGCAACCTCTCAAAAGCACATACCACCAGGCTAGGGCAACTTTGTTGTGGTCGTCATCATTATGTGCCATGTCACATGACATCATCAGTAAGTGCCTTGTTTTATGTCACCGGTGATCATGGTCTTTCCATGACCATGATTGTTCTTGGCAAAATGTTTCTACAGAAGTGGCTTGCCATTGCTTTCTTCTGGGCCATTTCCTCACGAGATGAGTGATGCCAGCCATTATTCAAAATTCTTCAGAGATTGTATTCCAGGCGTCAGTGGTCGCGTAGCCAGGACATGTGATGTGCACCAGCTCCTCATACGACCATCCACCACCTGCTCCCATTGTGCGGAGGGTGGGAAGGGAAGGGCTAAGCAGGTACTACACCCTGCCCAAGGGTGACCTGCAGGCTAGCGGAAGGAAGAAGCGCCTTACACCTCCTTTGGTAGAGACATATCTCCACTGTTAAAAGACTATTGATTGGTTTCCTAGAACGATAAATTGGACTCATGACCTCGCAATCTACCTCATTATGATCTTGCACCTTATTGTCTGCCTGCACTGCCCTTTCTCTGCAGTTGTTACACTTTATTCTGCATTCTGTTATTGCTTTACCTTGTTGTTCTAGCACTGTGTAATGGTCTGATCTGAATGAACAGTATGCAAGACAAGTTTTCACTGTATCTCGGTACATTTGACCATAATAAACCAGTTCTAAGTAAAGTCTAGTGGGGGAGCTCATTTATTGCCAAGGTTTTCCCAGCTGGATATCTGATGTCAGAAAATGGGCCACAGATGCAGGCTCTTTAGCCCTTCCTGTCCATGCTGACCAGGATTTCCTGTCCACACTAATCCCGTTTGGTAGGCCCAGGTGAGAAGGGAGATAAGACAATCAGATATAGGAGCAGAATTAGGCCATTTGGCCTATTGAGTCTGTTCCACCATTTCATAATGGATGTTCTATTTTCCTCTCAGCCCCAAATCTCCTGCCTTCTCCCCATATCCCTTCATGCTCTGACCAATCAAGAATCTGTCAACCTCTGCCCTACATACACTTCATGGCCGCGCCTGTGGCAACAAATTCCACAGATTCACAGTCCTCTGGCTAACAAAATTCCTCCTCATCTGTTCTAAGTGGATGTCCCTCTATTCTGAGGCTAGGTGGGGAGGGAGAGGATGGAGCAATGCAATCTATTGGAGGAATTGTCGTACGTTCCGGGTTGAAAAGATGCATCTGCAGCTGGGAGGCAGTGGGTGGTAGGTAGAGGCAAATAAAGGAGAGAAAACGACTTGGGACAGAGGGAGTCAGGCAGGGAGATGGGATGGTGGAGGTAGAGACGGAGGCTGCAGAGTGATCATTGGAAACACAGTAGACTGTGGATGCTGGAACTAGATGAGGTGAGTTGATGTCAGATGGACCCAACTGGGGAAGGGGATAGCAGATCCTGAAATTGTTGTGTATGTGGTTGGTTGGCAAACTCCCTGTTGCTGTTGTAGCCCATCCTCTTCAAAGGTCAATGTATTGTGTGTTCAGAGATGCTCCTCTCCACACCAGTGTTATAACGTCTGGTTATTTGAGTTACTGTCACCTTCCTGTCAGCTTGAACCAGTCCGGCCGATCTCCTGTGACCTCATTGACAAGGCATTTTCACCCACACAACTGCCGCTTGTTGGATGGTTTTTGGTTTTTGCAACATTCTCTGTAAACTCCAGAAACTGCTGTGCGTGAAAATTCCAGGAGATCCGCTGTTCCAGACACAAATCAAACCACCCCGTCTGGCACCAACAATCATTCCACGGTCAAAGTCACTCAGATCACATTTCTTCCCCATTCTGACGTTTGGTCTGGAAAACACCTGAACCTCTTGACCGTGCCTGCATGCTCTTATGCACGAAGTTGCTGCCACTTGATTGTCTGATTAGATACTTGCTTTAATGAGCAGGTGTACCTAATAAAGTGGCCACTGAGTGCATGTTGTAAATGGTGCAGGCAATTCTGGTAGAGAGGGCGGCCAGAGATGGTTGGGACGAGATATTAGTGTTCACACCATCAGGTTGGGGACTGGCCATTTGGAATATGAGGTGTTCCTCCAAACAGAGTAAAGCCTCGTGGCAGTGGAGGAGTTGTTTTTTTCATTATCCACCATCCAGAGACAGAGAAGCAGTCTCAGCGACAGGTTACTATCGATGCAATGCTCCTCAGACAGGATGAAGAGGTCAATACTCCCCAATGCCATTAGGCTTTACAATTCTACCGCCAGGACTTAAGAACTTTTTAAAGCTATTATTAATGCTTTTTGAGATAGTGATTTAGATGCATATCATATTTTTTTTTACTGAGTTAAGTATTGTATGTAATTAGTTTTGCTACAACAAGTGTATGGGACATTGGAAAAAAGTTGAATTTCCCCATGGGGATGAATAAAGTATCTATCTATCTATCTATTATGTGCTGTGTCATTATGACGTAGGTGATCATGGTCTTTCCAAGGCCATGCTGAATTTTTTTACTACAGAAGTGGTTTGCCATTGCCTTCTTCTGGGCAGTGTCTTTACAAGGCAGGTGATCCCAGCCATTATCAATACTCTTCAGAGATTGTCTGCCTGGCATCAATGGTTGCATAACCAAGACTTGTGATATGTACCAACTGCTCATACAACCATCCACCAACTGCTCCCATGGCGGTCACGTGACCATGATCTGGGGAGGGGGCGCTAAGCAGGTGTTGCACCTTGCCCAAGGGTGACTTGTAGGTTAGCGGGGGTGGGGGGGGGGGAAGGAGCACTTTATACCTCCTTGGGTAGAGATGTATCTCCACCCCGCCACACAATTAGAGGAAGTCGTGGGCAAACATTGAAGTATGGTCATGAGAAGTTGAATTGAAATGGGTCCTCCAATTGGCATCAGGCTGCACTGGGAGCCCCGGATACAATAGAAAGCTCTGACAGTTCCATAGGAGAATTGTTGCCTCACCTTTAAGGATGTTTTCGGGCCCTGAATGGTGGTAGTGAAGTAGGAGATGAATAGGCAGGTGTACCAGGGATAAGTGCCAGGAAGGAGATTAAAGGGGAGGGATGAGCGGACAAGGGGGTTGTGTGTGTGGAGTGATTCTGTGGAGGGTGGGGTGGGGTGCAGGAGGGAAAAGTGCACTTGGTGTTTGCATTCCGTTGGAGGTGGTAGAAGTTATGGAGAATGACTTGCTGGATACAGAGAGTCGTGGGGTGGGAGATAACGACAGGAGATCCTCCAGCAGTTGTTCTTTTGCATTTCAGCTGCTTGTCCTTTGCTTTAGCCAGATGACCACAAGACATAGCAGCAGAATCAGACCATTTGGCCTTTACAGTCTGCTTGCCATTCCATCACGGCTGATTTATTATCCCTTGAGGAATTTAACGTTGTTGGCCCTCTTCACCTCTGATCCCCCAGTAAGAAATGGCTCACAGTCCTCCGGTTTCCTCCTCCTAGAGTCAATAATCATTTCCTTGGTCTTGCTAACACTGAGTGGGAGGTTGTTGTTGTTGTAACAGCACTCAGCCAGACTTTCAATTTCCCTCCTCTCTGCTGATTCATCACCACCTTTGATTTGGCCAATGATAGTGGCATCGTCAGCAAACTTAAATATGGCATTGGAGCTGTGCTTATCTTCAAGTCCTAAGCATAAAGTGAGCAGAGCAGAGGCTAAGCACACAGCCTTGCGGTGCACTTGTGCTGATGGAGATTGTGGAAGAGATGTTGTTGTCAGTCTAAAATTGACTGGGGTTGGCAAGTAAGGAAACAGAATCCACTTACGCAAGGAGGTATCAAGGTCTGGGACTTGAAAATTATTGATTAGTTTTGAGGGGATGATAGTGTTGAATGCTGACCTGTAGTCAATGAAGAGCATCCTAATGAAGGCATCTTTACTCTGGAGAGGTTCCAGGATTGAGTGAAGACCCAAGGACATGGCATCTGCTGTTGACCTGTTGTGATGGTAGGCAAGTTGGAGTAGAATCCAAATCACATCTCAGGCAAGAGTTGATGTGTTTGATCACCAATCTCTCAAAGCAGTTCATCACAGTGGATGTAAGTGCTGCTGGACAATAGTCATTGAAGCATGTTGTTTCATTCCCAGAATCATTCTTGTGAACCTCCTGTGAGCCCTTACAATGCCAGCACATAACTTTTACCTAAGAGGCCCAAAGCTGCTCACGAAGTTCCAAGTAGGGTCTGACCACAACACCTTGCAAAGCCTCAGCAGTACATCCTTGCTTTTATATTCTAGTCCCCTTGAAATGAATGCTAACGTTGCATTTGCTTTCCTTACTGCTGACTCAACCTTGCCCAGAAGCACTAGTCGGTGAGGGATGCCGATAAATCTCCAAGGTCAGGAGTGTTGAGCACGGTGCCCAGGAATGAGCACAAATTGGCTTGTTGAGCTTTATGGGCCGGTATATGCAGTGCTTTTACGGGAATATGTCAGTGTTACTGCCATGTGTGTGAATCATGAACAGTTTGACAAGTCAATAACTGAAAGACTTGTATATTAGTGTTCAATGAAGTGTTTAGCCCTGAACTGGTCCATTGGAGCTACAGCTTGTCCACTGGATAAAAAATATGAGGAGCTATCCATGTTTCTAGTTTTGACATTGACATTGCCAGCAGCTGCTCTCCGGCATAAAGCCCTCTCTATTGCCATGGAACTGAGGGGAATAATCAAGGTTCAAAGTAAATTTGTTATCAGTACACAAATGTCATGGTATACAACCCTGAGATCAGTCAGTGTTTCAGGCCGAGATCCTCCAGCATCTGCAGAATAGAGTCATAGCATTAAAGCAGACCCTTTGGCCCATCTATTATGCCAAACTATTATGCTGCCTAGCCTTATTGACCTGCAGCTGGACCGTAGTCATCCATACCCCTTCCAGCTGTGTATTTACTTAAGCACATCAGTCTACTGTGGTAGGCTACCAACAGCAGCTCATTAGGATCCCCTGTCCTGGGCTAGTAGAAGGTTGAACCGCCTTGTGGCTCCCACTTTCACCACGTAACTTCGTAAGTCTTTTAGGCAACGATCCTTCCTTTCACAGGAATGAGGTCTTTGAAACTTATGTGGTCGTTTCTGTAGCTCTTTTTTTTTGCAGGTTAGGGTTCCTAGCCCCATGCTCACCCATCCTCCTTTTGCTGCCTTGGGACTCCCATCCACATACCTATCCAAATTTCTCTTAAATATTGAAATCAAACCCACATCCACCACTTCCACTGGCAGCTCGTTCCACACTCTCACCACCCTCTGAGTGAAGCAATTCCCTCTCATGGTCCTGTTAAATATTTCACCTTTCACCTTTAACCCATGACCTCTAGTTCTAGCCTTACTCATCCTCAGTGGGAAGAACCTGCTTGCATTTACCCTATTTTACCAAAATTATAGCCCTCATAATTTTGTAGACCCCATCAAATCTCCCCTCATTCTTCTATCTTCCAGGGAACGAAGTCCTAACCTGATCAACCTCTCCCTATAATTCAGGGCCCAAAT
Source organism: Hemitrygon akajei (assembly GCF_048418815.1). Taxonomy (NCBI): domain Eukaryota; kingdom Metazoa; phylum Chordata; class Chondrichthyes; order Myliobatiformes; family Dasyatidae; genus Hemitrygon; species Hemitrygon akajei. Next base: position 10,535,061 of record NC_133134.1, on the reverse strand, counting down.
ATCCTTGTAAATTTTCTCTGTCCTCTTCCAATTTCTTTGACATCTTTTATCTCCTGTGTTTATCAAAGGGCAAAAGGTCATTATGAAGAGCACTACCAGGGTTGAAAATACTCATCAGAATGACAAGACAAGACGAATTGTCTTGGTAACTTGACTCCAAGTTCATTTTTAGAGAGATTGGCACAAGGATGTTGAGAAGACCATCATTTCCTTTCCTGTGTGCCACCACCTCCACCCTCACCTTTTGTACGTCCTCTCCCTGTGGGTAGAGTAACCTATAGAATGTGTATATGCTGACTGCCTGTGCTTAATCAGTGCCATGGAGCAGGGAAAACGTTGCATTGTTAGTGTTTTAGGTGGGTGGGAAGGTAGGGATAGTCCCTTGTTTGTAGGACACCATATGCCAACCGTACCTGCTTTATGTTTTAGATAAAATAGCTTGATAAAAAGGAAATGAGGCTTTATCTTCTGTAAATATTCTCTATATTAACTGATGAAAGAACAAGGTTGGTATGTGGGAAGGTGGTGGGTGAGATATCCTTGAATGACATTTATTTTCCCATTGTGGAGGCGTGGCTGTGTGTCAAAAGATGGGAGAGTTTCATTGCTGTTGTGCATTGTGGGTAAAGTAGCCCTCCATGGCTGAATATCCCATATAATCAACTAAGTTGCCTGTGTGGATTTTCATGAGACCATAAGACATAGGAGCAAAATTAGGCTATTCCCACCATTTGATCATGGCTGATTTATTATCTCTTTCAACCCTGTTCCCTTGCCTTCTCCCCATAACCATTGGAATCATTACTAATCAAGAACCTATCAACCTCCACCTTAAATATACCCAATGACTTGCCCTCCACCGATTCACCACCCTCTGGCTAAAGAAATTCCTCCTCATCTCTGCTCTGAATAGACGTTTTTGTATTCTCAGGTTGTGCCCTCTGGTCGTAGACTCTCCCATTATTGGAAACATCCTCTCAATGTCCACTCTATCTACACCTTTTAATATTCAGTAGGTTTCAAAGAGATTCCATCTTCATTCTTATAAGCTCTAGCGAGTACAGGCCCAGAGCAAACCAAATGCTCCACACATTGTTGGTGGTGAAGATTTTGGGATAAATGACATTTCTACAGATATTGTCCTGGTCTTGTGTTTTTTGAACAGTTGGTCTCCCTAATTCCAATCAGCACGCTTAAGCTGCTTAAGAAGTCCCACTGGCTCCCTATGGCTACTAGAAATGAGCAATAATTGGTGGGATTGCCCGCCATGCTCCCTTTCTGAGAACAGTCATAACCTCAGACAGCACAGGATCAGTCTGTCAGATTGATGATGTACAGTATATCAAAGGTAGCACAGTAATGCAGCAGTTAGCATAATGCTTTCCAGTGCCAGCGATTGTGATCGGACTTCAATTCCCGCCACTGTCTGCAAGGGATTTGTGTATTCCGCCTGTGACTGTGTGCACTTCCTCCGAGTGCTCAGGTTCCCTCCCTCATCGCAAAAGCGTACGGGCTGAATGGGTCAATTGGTCACATGGCTATAATCAGGTGGTGTGAACTCATTGGGCTGGAAGGGCCTGTTAGCCTGCTGTATCAATAAAATAAAAAGTTAACAAAGGCTGACAAAGAAACAATCTGCAAAAGAAGACAAATTGTGCATAAAAAATCAATGATTCGGAGAACATCAGTTGTAAAGAGTGCATGAAAGTGAGCGTGCAGGTTGTAGAATCAGTTCAGTGTTGCCAAGGCCGTCAGTGAAGGAATTCCCCTTGTCCACGTCCCCAACACCCTCCTCCTTAACAACCTATCTCCAGTGTGTCCGGGAGTGATAAATTGCCAAGGTTGTTTGGCCTGTCTAGTCTATGCTGGACTCTCTTTCCTCTGCTTTCTCCCCATGAAATTATTCTCTCTCAGATGTCTACCCAATTCCCTCTTGATTGTTTTCACCAAGCCTACCAAGGAGCAAAGTCCATATTTCAATACAGTCTGCATAACAATTACATTTCCCAATAGTTAAAGAAATTAAACAAGTACCTTTGGTCCCACATTACCCAGACTACCATTTTATGTGACTCATTAAAGCCATAAGACATAGGAGCAGAATTTGGCCATTCAGCTCATCTGTCTACTCTGTCATTCCATCATGGCTGATTTATTATCCTTCTCAACCCCATTCTCCTCCTTTCTCCCTGTAACCATTTGATGCCCTTACTAATCATGAAGCTATCAACCTTCACTGTAAATATATGCAATGATTTGGCTCCCACAGCTGTCTGTGGCAATGAATTGCACAGATTCACCATCCTTTGGCCAAAGAAATTCCTCATCTCTGTTCTAAAGGGTCATCCTTTGATTCTGAGACTGTACCCTCTGATCCCAGACTCCTCCTTATAGGGAATATCCACATCCTCTCTTATCTAGGCTTTTTCAATATTCAATAGATTTCAGTGAGATCCCCCCCCCCCCCCATTCTTCTAAACTCCAGTGTGTACATACCCGGAGCTATCAAATGCTCCTCGTATGTTAACCCTTACATTCAAAGGATCATTCTCAAGAGCCTCCTCTGGACCCTTTCCGATGCAAGCACTTTCTTGTGAATTTCCTCTGAACCTATCCAACACCAGTAACTTTGTCCCAAATACCCTCAGGTATTTTACTGTGCTCTTGACCTTGGTGAGAGTAATACCAGAAGTGGGACGGAGAATAAAGTTGAGTTCAGTTTGACGTTCAAGCTACAAGACTTCAAAAAAATTAAAAAACCACAAGGGATTTTGCAGATGCTGCAAATCCATAGCAACACGCACGCGCGCGCGCACACACACACACACACACACAATGCTGGAGGAACTTCCTGATTGAGCATGGCAGGTACTGTCCCATTTTAGGATTAAACCGCCAAGGATTCAGGTTGAGACCCTTCATCAGCACTGGAAAGGAAGGGGGAGGGGAAGGAGTACAAATTGGCAGCTGATAGATGAGACCAGTTGAGGGGAAAGGCAGGGGATGAAGTAAGAAGCTGGGATGTGATAGGTGTAAAAGGTAAAGGACTGCAGAAGAAGGAATCTGATTCAAGAATGCTTATGGTTATAAAATATTCAGCACTGCTCTCTGTGAACTCTAGAGATTGTTGTATTTGGAAAAACCCAGGAGATCTGCAGTCTCTGAGATATTCAAGTCACCCCATCTGGCACCGACAATCATTCCATGATCAAAGTCACTTAGATCACATTTTTCCGCCATTCTGATGTTTGGTCTAAACAACAACTGAACCTCTTGACCATGTCTGCAGGCTTTTATGCAATGAGTTGCTGCCTCATGATTGGCTCATTAGATTATTTGCATTAACAAGCAGGTGTACAAGGGAAGAACAGACCTTGTTTTGCTGTTGTTGCTTTGTGCTTGGTATATTCTGTTTTGTTGTGTCCTGCCAAACATGGTGGGTATGTTATGTTGACACTAGAATGTGTATATCAAAACATACAGTGGTATATATCATTTGCATTAACAACCAACATACCCAAGGATGTGCTGGGGAACAGCCAGCATGTGCTTCCTCCCAGTCCTGATCAAAGTTCATTCGTTTGAAATGTTGTCTCTATTCCTCACCCAATGGGCGCTGACTGACCAGCTGAACATTTACAGCATACTTTTTCACTTCCTGGTGAGTGACTTCCCTTTATTGCATCATTTCTCATGTAATATTCATTTTGAAGGACTTTAAGGCAGCTGGGACTATTTCATCATACGGGCATCTTTCGTTGAACATTTCTGGAACAAAGTTCAAAGTAAATTTATCATCAAAGTACATGTCGTCATATACCACCCTGAAATTCATTTTCTTGTAGTCATACTCAATAAATCTATAGAATAATGACCATAACTGAATCAATGAAAGACCACCCAACTTGGGTGTTCAACCAGTGTGCAGAAAACAACAAATTGTACAAATACAAATAAAAAGAAATAATAAATAAGCAATAAATATTGAGAACATGAGATGAAGAGTCCTTGAAAGTGAGTCCAGAGGTTGTAGCAACTTTTCAATGATGGGGCAAGTGAGGTTATCCCCTTTGGTTCAAAGCCTGATGGCTGAGGGATAATAACTATTCCTGAACTTGGTGGTGTGAGTCCTAGGGCTTCTGTGCCTTCATCTTGATGGCGGCAGTGAGAAGAGAGCATGTCCTAGATGGTGGGGGTCCTTGATGGACACTGCTTTCCGGCAACAGCATTTCATGTAGATGTGCTCAGAGGTGAGGAGGGCTTTACCCCGATGGACTGGGCTGTATCCAGTATTTTTTGTATGAGTTTCCACTCAAGGGCATTGCTGTTTCCGTAGCTGGTTGTGATGCACCCAGTCAATATACTCTCCACCACTCATCTACTCTGAACATCCTCTACATAGCACCATCCAGAGACAGAGAAGCAGTTTCAGTGACAGGTTACTATCGATGCAATGCTCCTCAGACAGGATGAAGAGGTCAATACTCCCCAATGCCATTAGGCTTTACAATTCTACCGCCAGGACTTAAGAACTTTTTAAAAACTATTATTAATGCTTTTTGAGACGGTGATTTAGATGCATATCATATTTTTTTTTACTGAGTTAAGTATTGTATGTAATTAGTTTTACTACAACAAGTGTATGGGACATTGGAAAAAAAGTTGAATTTCCCCATGGGGATGAATAAAGTATCTATCTATCTATCTATAGAAATGTATTGAAGTTTGGAGTCTGAAAACAGCGGAGATGTTAGACTGATGTTATTCAAAAATGGAGTTTAAAGAGATTAGCTGTATTGGACACATGCACATTGTAACATTAAAATACACAGTGAAATACATCTGTGTTGTATCAAATCAGTGAGGATGTGTTTGGGGCAGCCCACAAGCGTCGCTACGCTTCCGGTGCCAACATTGCATGCCCACAATCACTAACCCTAACCTGCCCATCTTAGGAATGTGGGAGGAAATCAGAGCTCCCAGAAAAAGCTCAAGTGCCTACAGGGAGAACGTAGAAATTCCTTACAGACAGTGGCGGGAATTGAGCTGTGAAGATTAACACCAATCACGATGTTACTGTGCTGCCCGTTTGTTGCACATTCCAGTACCGATTGCCCATCCCTAACCACTCAAGAGGAGGTGGTGAGATGCTTCCTGTAGGGTTGTTCCCGAAACACCTTTTAGTGCAGGAGCCTGAAGACACACTCAACATTTTAGGAACAGCTTCTTCCCTTTCATTAACAGATTTCTGAATGGACAATGAACCAATGACGTCCGCCTCACTATTTTTATTCTCTTTTTGCACTACTTATTTAACTTACTTTGTGCATATACTCAGTGGCCAATTTAATTGGTACACCTCGTTAATACAAATATCTAATCAGCCAATCATATGGCAACAACTCGGTGCATAAGAGGTTCAGTTCTTCTTCAAACAGAACATCAGAATAGGGAAGAAATGTGCTCTTAGTGACTTTGACTGTGGAATGACTGTTGGTGCCAGATGGTGTGATTTGACTATCTCAGAAACTGAAGATCTCCTGCCATTTTCACTTACAACAGTCGCTAGAGTTTATACAGAATGGTGCAAGAAGCAGAAAGAAACTTCCAGTGAGCAGCAGTTCTGTGAGCGAAAACATTTTATTCATGAGAGAGGTCAGAGGAGAATGGCCAGAGTGGTTCAAACTGGCAGGACGGCAACAGTAACGCAAGTAACCACACATTAGAACGGTGGTGTGCAGAAGTTGAACACGACGTCAAAAGCTCAAGGTAAAATTTATCAGAGTATATATATGTCACAACATACAACCCTGAGACTGTTTTTCCTGTGGGCTTACTTAGCAAATCTATAGCACAGCAACTGTAAACAGGATCAATAAGCAACAAACTGTGCTAAACACACAAAATGCTGGTGGAACGCAGCAGGCCAGGCAGCATCTATAGGAAGAAGCACTGTCGGCGTTTTGGGCCGAGACCCTTCATAGTGGTCCTGAGATCCTGACGAAGGGTCTCGGCTGGAAACGTCGACAGTGCTTCTTCCTATAGAAGCTAAGCACAAAGTACACTGCAGATGCTGTGGTCAAAGCAACGCGTACAACAAGCTGGGAGAACTCAGCAGGTCGGACAGCATCCGTGGAAACAAACAGTCACAGACGCTACCTGGCCCGCTGCGTTCCACCAGCATTTTGTGTGTGTGTGTGTGTGTTGCTTGAATATCCAGCACCTGCAGGTTTCCTTGTGTTTGCGTTTTTAAACTGTACAAAAGCAAATATAAATAAATAGCAATTAATAACAAGATAAAGAGTCCTTAAATTGAGACCATCAGTTGTGGGAACAAGAGAAATAGAATGATTGTAGTTATCCCCTTTTGTTCAAAAGTCAGATGAGTGAGGGGTAGTAACTGTTCCTGAACCTGGTGGTATGAGTTCTGAGGCTTCTGTACTTTTTATGTGATGGCAGCAGTGAGAAAAGAGCATGGCCTCAGTACTGAGGATCTCTGATGATGGATTTTGCTTTTCTATGGCAACGTTTCATGTTTAATAGTTTGGAGGGTTTCCCCATGATGTACTGGGCTAAATCCACTACCTTTTGTAGGATTTTCCACTCAAAGGCATTGGTGTTCCCATACCAGGCTGCAGTGCACGCAGTCAGTACACATTCCACCGCATATCTATAGAAGTTTGCCAAGGGTTTTGATGACATGCTGAATCTCTGTAGGCACCTGAGGAAGTAAAGGCACTGTCGTGCTTTCTTTGCAATTATATTTGTATGATGGGTCCAGGACAGGTCCTCTGAGATAGTGACACCCAGGAATGTAAAGTTACTGATCCTCTCCACCTCCAATCCTCTAATTACTGGCTCATGGTTTCCCTCTCCTGAAGTCTACAATCACTTCCTTGGTCTTATTCACATTGAGTGAGAGGTTGTTGTTATGACACCACACAGCCAAGTGTTCAACTTCCCTCCTGTGTGCTGATTCATCACCACCTTTCATACGGCCCACAACAGTGGTGTCACCAGCAAACTTGAAAATGGTGCTGGAGCTGTACTTAGCCACACAGCCATCGGTGTAGAGCAAACCTTGTTGAACCTTGAAGTGGATGGGTTACGGAAGGCCATGAACATACACTCAAGTGACCTCTTTATTCGGTACAGGAGGTATCTTAATGTAATTTATAACTTCTTATTGCATTGTACCCTGCTGCTGCAAAACAAATTTCATGACATGCATCGGTGATACTAAATCTGATTCTGACTTCTTGTATCAGAAGTTCCAGGATTTTGACATTGTTCAAACTTTTGGAATTTTGGCCGAAAAGGCATGCTGTCAGTTGGTTTGTTCATTAATTAGACCTCCATCAATCCTACTGGGGAATAGGCTGCCAACAGCAGCTCAACAGAGACCTTGGTCCTGGACCAGACTTTCCAGTCGTCTCCTGGTGTAGCCCATCAAAGATAGTTCCTCTCCCAGAGGAGAGGTCCTTGGAGCTTCTGTAGCCTGGGTTTTTAATGGGATGAGGTTGCCTCATACCCAACCTTCCGCCTTTCTCAGCTGGGCTTGGGGCCGTCCAGGGCTGGGTTCTGCTGTCAGTAATATTGATCCTTCCTGTTATAAGAGGTCATTTGTTTTACCAATTTCTTTTTAGAGAAGGGGGTCTTTAACCTACTGTGTCTCCAACACCAGAACCACAGCTATATTTGGAGCCAGTTGAGGATTGGCAATTAATAAGGCAGTGACCACACATAAAGTGCCTACATTATTGGGTATTCACGTAATATGTCATAGTACAGTGCTAGATAATGGAGACAGTACCACTGACAGCGAAGGCAATTTTCAATAAATCAGCTCTCTTATATTACAGCCCTTTCTGAAATTCTGACAATAATTTATTGTATTTTTCATTATTGTGTTCTCTTTGTGTGTTTTTTTTTGGTGCTGTATCTGCATTGGACCCAGAGTAACAATTATTTCCTTCTCCTTTACACACGTGTGCTGGAAATGAAATTAAACAATCTTGAATTACTGGTGCAAGAAGAGCAGCACTGGTAGTATTTTGATCTTTTCCTCTCAGCCCATAAGTCCCTCTCCCTCCCTCTCATTTTCAGCCCCCTCCTCCACCCTGACACACAAACCGATTCTTAGTCACACAGGCAAGCAGAGAGATGCTTTCTTTTGCTGCTGTAATCTAAAATGTCATCAATTTCCCAGAGATAAAGATCTGTGCAAATCTGTGAGGTTTCAAAAAAAAAAGGAAGATTTCTACTGAGTCAGATTTACTAGAAATTGCTAGATCTTCATATTGGTGTTGTATCACCCCACTGCACTTGAGACAACAGGCAAACCCTAAATGCCGTGGAATATATTCACCACCTATCTGCACGTTCTCTCATTAGAGAGCAAGTTCAAAGTACATTTATTATCAGTGTATACCATGTACAGCCCTGAGATTCATCTCCTTACAGGCAGCCCCAAAACAATGAAACCCCAAGAGAGCCAATTTTTAAAAAACAATGTACAGAAACATAATCATGTAATCAATAAAAGCGAGTTCATGAAAGTGAGCCCACAGCTGCGAAGCCAGTCGTCACTACACCCGATTCAGGAGCCGGGCACTTGCAGGCCACGGCCTTGGGTCAGGGCAGACAAGTAAGCCTTGCAGAGCAGCAAGCTGAACCAACCCGTCCCTCGCCTCTGGTCCTGACACCCTGACCTTAAATTGTCCAAACGCTGGGTCAGTTCTCACCCTCAGACCCAGGCGCTGCCACTTCGCTATGCTCTCGCATAGTTTACTTTAAACAAAACTCTCATGCTTCACGTGGTAATATGACGTGTGCAATTCTCCTATTTATCATATAACCTATAATTATGTAAACATACAATACTTTATCAAACAATATATGTACAAGATTGCTAAATATTATTGAAATATCAAATACACAACACTCCTCCTTACTTGGGTATAAGCTGCAATTCCATATAGAATGCATCTCAACTATATACACAGTATACTATATAATGCAACATCATGATCTCATTCAGGCCTAAAGATTTCTTACTCTTGTGGGAGAAACTCTTTGCGATCAAGAGAGGTCACTCTGTGTCCAGCGAGACTTGTGGCTGTGAAAACAGTCTCGAGCTCTGGGACCTCCTTCGTGGTGGTTGTATGAGTTGAATCAGAGACTGCATGAAGCTGTTCTGACAATGGTAGCCACCTTTCCTCTTCCTTTATCTTCTAGCTTGTGCATCTTCATCTTGGGAAGGTGGATTTAGTTCAATGGAGTATTCTCTTACTATTACTTCTATTCCTCCCTTTACAATCTGATCTCCCCTCTTGGTTTCCTCATCCACAACATCATCTGATGAATGGAGTTTTTGTATCTCCATTGACTCATTTATTTTTGACCTTCCATTCATCCAGCTGGGCTTTGGTCTTTGCATCTACTTTACAAGCAGCTTTTAGTCTCCCACTTGAAGTTCATGCAATAATCTTAATGTGTGTAGAGTAGATTCTGGTTCTTTATACTCACAAAAGCCGAATGCTTGCAACTTTCTTGAAGTTCCTTGAACTCTCTTCCAACATCAAACCAGGCCACATTTGATTAGTATCAACACGTCTGAAGCTTTCTCAGATATGATGCCTATGAACGCTGTTGTCGTCGGACCAGTACTTTTGTCACTTTCATGCTTCCGCTGAGCAGCATGGTCCTTCCTTGGTCCAATATGTTTTCCAATCAGAGGTGCAGAGGCTTGGGATGTATATATTCTATGCCTTCCGAATTGCTTCCAGAAATTCCTGGCTTTGCTGCTCTGCCATCATCCCTGCCAGTGTTTTTTTTTTCCAAACAATCCTGGCCAACTCCTCTCTCATGCCTCTGTAGTTCCTTTTACTCCACTGTAATACTGATACATACACATACTTCAATAATAAATTTGCTTTGACCTTGACCATCAGACATTGGAGCAAAATTTGGCCATGCAGCCCTTCAAGTTGCATGGCCACGTTTTATCATGGCTGATTTATTACCTTCTCGATCCTATTCTCCTGTTTTCTCCCTGTAACCTTTGACACCATTACTAATCAAGAACCTATCAATCTTCATTTCAATCTTCAGTGACTTGGCCTCCACATCCACCTGTGGTAATGAATTCCACAGATTCGCCACCCTCTGTCTTAAGAATTTCCTCCCCATCTCTGTTCCAAAGGGATGTCCTTAAATTCTGAGGTTATGCCCTCTGGTCCTAGACTATCACACTATAGGAAACATCCTCTCCATGTCCACGCTGTCTGGGCATGGTAGTGTAGGTGGTTGGCATCATGCCATTACAGCACCAGCAACCCTAGTTCAATTCCCACCACTATCTGTGAGGAGTTTTTACATTCTTCCCTTGACTGCATGGGTTTCCTCCAAGTGTTCCCATTTCCTCCCACATTCCAAGGATGTATAGTTGGGATTAGTGAGTTGTGGACACGCTATATATCAGCTCTAAGCATGACAACACTTTTGTCTTCCCTTAGCATAATCCTCAAGGCAACATTATGCATTTCACTGAGTGTTTTGATGTAGATGTGACAAATAAAGCTAATCTTTATCACTACCACTGGCAGCTCCTTTCTCACTCACACCACCCTCTAAGTGGAGAAATTCCCCCTCAGTTTCCCCTTAAATATTTTACCTTCCTCCCTAAGTCTATGACCTCTAGTTCTAGTGTCAGCAAACCTCAGGAAAAATGCCTACATGTATTTATCCTATATATTCACTACTTTATGTGCTGTACCTCTATAAGATCTCCCCCATTCTCCTAACCTATTCAACCTTTCTCTGTAACTCAGATCGTCAAGTCTCAACAACATGTGAATAAATTTTTGCTGCACTCTTTAAGCTTATTGATATCTTTCCTGTAGGCAGGTGACCAGAAGACACACAATACTCCAAATCCTGCCTCAACAAATTTGTATATAACTTCAGCATAATATCTCAGCTCCTGTATGTAGATCCCTGATTTATGAAGGCCAATGTGCCAAAAGCTCTCTTTAACACCACAACTACTTGTGAGGGCACACTTAAGGAATTCTGGATCTGTATTCCCAGATCCCTCGTTCTCCTGCACTCCTCAATACCCTCATGCATTCACTGTCAAGTCCTAACTTGGTTTGTCCTGCCAAAGTGCAACATTTCACACTCGCCTGTATTAAATTCCATCTGATACTTTTTTCAGTTCATTTTCCCTGCTGGGGAAGTTATAATGTACCAGTGTCAAAGGGAGTGAACGAAGGCAAAGTGCTTTGTCTTGAACTGTGCGAGCCTCCTGTTCTAAATCCACTCTTGCAGTCAGATGGGGAGCATTTCATCACATTCCTCGCTTGTGCAGACCTGCCTTGCAGATGGTAGAATGGCTTCAGGTAATCAGGAGATGAATAACTTGCCACTAGTTGATCAGCTTTTGTGACCGGTTGGTGCGGTAACTTGTCAAGTTCCACCCCAACTCCCCAAACCCAAGAGATTGAAGGTGGAGGATTTGACATTAATATTTCCATTGAACATCGGGAAGAGGTGATGAAACATTCTTCTGTTGGATTTATAACTGTTTCCAAAAAAGGAGTTTGCAAGTCCATCGCTGGCAAAGCCTTCCCTACCAATGAGCCCATTTACAAGGAAAGCTGCCACAAGAACGGCTGGAGTTTCTGGGAGCAATTCGGAAAGCGCAGGATAGATACATCCTAAAGGTGAAGAAATACTCTAAAGGTAGGATGAGGCAACCGTGGCTGACAAGGGAAGTCAAAGACACCATAAAAGGAAAAGCGAGGGCAGATAAAATGGCAAAAATTAGTGGGAAGTTGGAGCATTGGGAAGCTTTTTAAAAACCAATAGAAGGCAGATTAAAAAAGCCAGGAGAGAAGAGATGGAATGTGAAGGTAAGCTAGCCAATAAAATAAGAGGAAGCCAAAACATTTTTTTTTCAGATGTATAAAGAGTAAAAGGCAAGAGTGGAGATTGGACTGCTGGAAAATGAGAGGTAGTATTGAGGTCAAAGGAATGGTGGACAAATTTATTAAGTATTTTGCATCAGTCTTCACTGGAAAACACTAACAGTGTGTCAGATATTCGAGAGGGTCTGGTGGCAAGAGTGTAATTGCTATAACTAAGGAGAAGGTGCTTGGGAAGCTGAAAAGTCTGCAGGTCGATAAGTCCACCTGGACTGGATAGATTACACCCCAGGGTTCTGAAAGAGGTGGCTGAAGAGATTGTGGAGGCATTAGCAATGATCATTCAAGAATCACTAGATTCTGGAATGGTTCTGGGCAACAGAAAAATTGCAAATGTTACCCTGCTCTTTAAGAAAGGAGAGAAGCAGAAGAAAGGAAATTATGGGCCAAATGCTGGACTTCAGTGATTGGGAAGATGTTGGAGTCTATTATTAAGGATGAGGTTTCTGGGTGCTTGGAGGCATATGAAAAAAATAAGCCTAAGTCAGCATGATTTTCTTAAAGGGAAATCTTAGCTGACAAATCAGTTGGAATTCTTGGAGGATATAACAGGAAGGATAGACAAAGGCGAGTCAGCGGATGGTGTTTGTTTGACAAGGTATTACACATGAGGCTGCTTAATAAGATGAAGCCCATGCTATTAACAGGAAAGATACCAAAATGGATAGAAGATTGGCTGACTGTCAGGAGGCAAAGAATGGGAATAAAGAAGGCCTGCCTTTTCTAGTTGATTTCTGGTGACTAGTGATGTTCTGCAAGGGTCAGTGTTGGGACTGCCTTTTTTCACATTATATGTCAATGTTTTGGGTATCAAAATTGGTGGCTTTCTGGCCAAGTTTGCAGGCGATACAAAGAAAGGAGGAACAAGTAGTATAAAGAAAAGCAGGAAGTCTGCAGAAGAACATAGATCAGGGGTTCCCAATTTGGGGTCCGCAAACCCCTCGGTTAATGGTATAAAAGATTGGGAACCCATCACTTACACAGATTGGGAGAATAGGCAAAGAAGTGGCACATGGAACATGTTGTAGGGAAGTGTATGGTCATGCACATTTTTTTAAAGAAGGAATAAAGATAAAGACCATTTTCTAAACTGGGAGAAAATTCTAAAATCAGAGCTGCAAAAGGACCTGGGGGGGTGGGGGGGGGGGGGAGTTCCTTATGCAAGATTTTTAAACAAAAGCTAACCATTAAATTCAAGTTTGAAGACCAAGAACAGGAGCTTTTTGAGAATCTGTTCTGCAATACATTGTTGTTTAAAAGTGTGTTCTAACACCATTACTTGAAGGCACTGTGTCTTGAGGTTAATTATAGTAACATTATACGAATGGTGCTTCAAGCAGCTGAATATTGACTGCTTTTGATATTCGTGAGTCAAATGAATTTTATACAAGAAATATAAGGACTCGGGTGTACAACGGAGATCGTGGGTGATCTGCGACATGATTTCACTTTCTTATCTTTGCCTCACTAATATTGGAGTGACAGAGCACTACAGCACCGAACCAGGCCATTCATCCCATCAAGTACATGCCAAACGGTTATTCTGCCTGACCCATCGACCTGCACCCAGACCATATCCAACCATACCTCTCCCACCCATGTACTTATCCAACCTTCTCTCAAAAGTTGCAAATGAGCCCACATCCACCACTCAATCCACGCTCACACCATTCCTCAGTTCACCCTTGGGTTCCCCTTCAATAGTCCACCTTGTTTATAGCTCCAGATTCCTATGTCTGGAATCTCTCATGTCCCCATTATCCAAATATATATTGCTTTCAGTGTCTCAGATACCAGGAATTATTAAAGCATTTTTTTAAAAAAAAAAATCTTTTAAATGTTTAAAGTTTTAAAAAAGGAAATACACTTAAATATTTCAAATGCAGTGAAATAATATTAAAAATTTCAAAATGAACGTTTCCTGTGCTGGGACTGGCTGTAATTAATTGGGGATTGCCAGAATTTCAAGCTCCCTCACTGGTGCCCAGGCCAGAACGTTTAAATAGATTAACATTGAACCTCCGAGCTAAAATTTGGAAATTCCTCCTTCATCAAAGTTGCCCACCTCCACTTCACAGGAAGTGTCAGTAGTGGGGCAGTAAGTGGTTCCTTGTAAAGCCATGACATTACTATGAAATGCATGTGTTCATATCATGACCCTTTTCAAGTTCCCTTTTTTTTTTGTTGGTACTTGCCATCTGTTTGCCTTTCTTTTGCTTTTATTCCTGCTAGTTGCAAAATTCTTCTTGCATTTTGTTCTGCATTTTAATTTTCTTGTTGACCTTGAGTGATGGGAGTTTTGGGCTTTTTTTTTCTGACCAATGGTACCAGTTGATTCTGTAAAGCATTAAGTTGTTCTTTGAACAGCTGCCACTGATCTTGTCAGTCAGAGAAACTACAGTGCAGAAACATTCCCTTCAACCCATCTAGTTCATGCCAGCCTGGTCCCATCTACCTGCACCAGGACCACCACCCACCGTACCTCTCTCACTCATTTACCTGTACAAGTTTCTCTTAAATGTTGCAATTGACCCATCTTCCAGCATTCCTGCTGGCAACCCGTTCCACTCCCCGCCAAAACACCGTATGAAATTGCCCCTCAGATTCTTCTTAAATTTGATTTCCCCTTAGATTTGAAGGAGGTTTACAAAATTATAGGGGAATTTCCATTGAGGTTGGATGGGACTGCAACTGGAGGTGATGATTTAAGAGTGAAAGGTGAAAAGTTCAAGTGGAATATGAGGAGAAACGTCTTCGCTCAGAGCGTTGTGAGAGTGTGGAATGAGCTGCCAACACAAGTGGTGCATGCAAGCTCGTTTTCAAAGTTTCTCTGTTTTAAAGTAATTTCAGGGAAGTATAGGGGCAACGTCAGAGGTAAGTTTCCTTAACACAGAGTGTGGTGGGTGCAAAGAACCTTGCTGTCAAGGATGGTCGTAGAAACATTTAAGAAATTCCTAGATGGGTACATGGATCAAAGAAAAAAATGGCGGGCGATGTGGGAGAAAGGGTTAGATTGATCTTGGAGGAAATTAAAACATTCTGTATTGAAGGGTCTGTACTGTGACCATAAGATATGGGAGTAGAATTAGGCCACTTGTTGCATCGAGTTTACTCCACTGTGCCATCATGGCTGATCCAAATTTCCCCTCAGCCCCAATCTCCTGCTTTCTTCCCATATCCCTTCATGCCCAGACCAATCAAGAATCTATCAACTTCTGCCTTAAATATACATAAAGACTTGGCCTCTACAACTGCCTGTGACAAAGCATTCCACAGATTCACCACTTTCTAGCTAAAGAAATTCCTCCTCAGCTCCATTCTAAAAGGACGCCCCTCTATTCTGAGGCTGTGTCCTCTGGTCTTAGGCACCCCCACCAGAGGAAACAGCCTCTTTACATCCACTCTACCAAGGCCTTTCACCATTCAATAGGTTTCAATGAGGTAATTCATCTGATTTCTGGTGAATACAAGCCCGTGGCCATCAGAAGCTTTTCATATGACAAGCCATTCAATCCTGGAATCATTTTCGTAAACCTCCTTTGAACCCTCTCCAGTATCGGCACATCCTTTCTAACATAAGGGGCCCAAAACTACTCCGAATGCTGCAAGTGAGGCCTCACTAGTGCTTTATAAAGTCTCAACATTACACCATTGTTTTCATGTTCTAGTGCTTTTGAAATGAATGCTAACATTGCCTTCCTCACTACAGACTCAACCTGCAAATTTACCTTTTGGGGATCCTGCACAAAGACTCAGAAGTCCCTTTGCGCCTCAGTTATTTTTTTTTTTGTATTTTCTCTCCATTTAGAAAATAGTCAACCCTTTCATTTCTTCTACCAAAGTGCATGACCGTACACTTCCCAACACAGTATTCCATCTGCCACTTCTTTGCCCATTCTCCTAATCTGAGTCCTTCTGTAGCCTCTCTACTTCCTCAAAACTACCAGTCCATCAACCTATCTTCATATCATCTGCAAAGTTTGCTACAAAGTCATTAATTCCATCATCTAAATCATCAGCATAAAATGTAAAAAGAATCTGTCCCAACACAGACCCCTGTGGAACACCACTAGTCACCAACAGCCAACCAGAGAAGACTCCCTTTATTCCCACTCTTTACCTCCTGCCAGTCAGCCACTGCTTTATCCATGCTAGAATCTTTCCTGTAATACCATGATCTTGTAGCTTGTTAAGCAGCCTCATGTGTGGCGCCTTGTCAAAGGCCTTCTGAAAATCCAAGTACACAACATCAACTGATTCTCCTTTGTCTATCCTGCATGTTATTTCTTCAAAGCGTTCCAACAGATTAGTCGGGCAAGATTTTCCCTTGAAGCAACCATGCTGACTACAGCCCAATTTATCACGTGCCTTCAAGTACCCTGAAACCTCATCCATAATTGTCAACTCCAACATCTTCCCAACTACTGAGGTCAGGCTAACTGGCCTGTAACTTCCTTTCTTCTGCCTCCCTCCCTTTGAAGAGTGGAGTGACATTTGCAATTTTCTTGTCTTCTGGAACCATTCCAGTATCTAGTGATTCTCGAAAGATCATTACTAATGGCTCCACGATCTTTTCAGCCACCTCCTTCAGAACTCTGGCATGCACACCAGCTGGTTCAGGTGACTTGTCTACCTTCAGACCTTTCAGTTTCCTAAGAACCTCTCTCTAGTAATGGTAACTTCACATACTTCATGACCCCTGACACCTCGAACTTCCACCATCCTGCTGGTGTCCTCCACAGTGAAGACTGATGCAAAATACTTATTCAGTTTGTCAGACGTTACCTTGTTCCCCATTACTTCCTCTCCAACATCATTTTCCAACGGTCTGACATCCACTCTCACTTCTCTTTTTGACTTTATTTATCTGAAGAAACTTTTGGTATCTTCTTTAATATTACTGGATTACTTACTTTTGTATTCCATCTCTAGTTTCTTAATGATATTTTTAGTTGCCTTCTGCTGGTTTTTAAAAGCTTCCCAATCCTCTAACCACCCACTAATTTTTGGTCGATTATATGACCTCTCTGGCTTTTATGTGCAAGGTTCATGATATTAATATAATGTTCCCTCTTACTGGTACCAGGCAAGATCCTGCAACAAACAATCTCAAGCATACTCTGAATTGGTGTGTACCTTACTGAAATAAGAGCTCACTTATCCCAGTAAAGATTAAAATGAGACCATCTTGGAGTATTTTGAGCAGTTTTTGGGAAAGGATGTGTTGATATTAGGGAAGAGTCCAGAGGAGGTTCACAGGAATAATCCTGAGAATGAAATTTATCGGGATGCCGCCTGGATTAGAAAGTGTGTCTTATGAGGAAAGATTGAGCGAGTCATGGCTTTTCTGTTTGGAGATGAGGAGGATGAGAGTGTAAGAAGATGAGAGCCATAGATTATTGGATAGCCGGAGACATTCCCCCAGGGCGGAAATGGTTTACAGGGGGCATAACTTTAAGGTGATTTGAGGTATAGGGCGATGTCAGAGGTAAGTTTCTTTTTACATAGAGAGTGGTGGCTGTGCAGAAACTTCTTACCAAAGGTTAAGGTATGAGGAGCATTTGATGGCTTGCTGCACTTTGAAGAATGAGGGGGGATCTCACTGGAACTTATGGAAAATTGAAAGGCCCAGAAAGAGCGGACATGGAGAGGTTGTTTCCTATAGTGGAGGAGTCTAGAACCAGAGGGCACAGTCTCAGAATACAAGGACGTACCTTCAGAACAGATGAGGAGGAATTTCTTTAGCTGGGGGCGGTGAATCTTTGGAATTCATGGCCACAGGCAGATGTAGAGCCAAGTCATTGGGTATGTTAAAAGCAGAGGTTGATAGGTTATTGAGTAGTAAGGGCTTCAAAGATTATGGGATGAAGGCTGAAAAATGGGGTTGGGAAGGATAATAAAGCAGCCATGGTGGAATGGATGGGCTGAATGGCCTAATTCTGTTCCTATGTCTTCTGTTCTTATCTTTGCTACGTTATTCTCTGCAATTGTATGGTCTGTTGCTTCATAGCTACCATCAGGAGGTTGATGGCCAATTCATCCTGATGTTTTTAATCCCTTCTCATTTTCATAATTATCACCATAATTCTCTTTATATTAAAAGAAAATATTTCTTCTCATGATTGAAGTTATTTCCTCCTTGGGTACTAATATTATTCAGTTTGCTCCCACTACCCAATGTGAAACCGAGGCTGGTACCTTTTAGTTCCCAGTCATGGCTGTTTTGTGGCCATGCCTCTTGCACACCATTTTGCAATTCCCCATTTAAACTTACTTCTGTAATTATTCCTTGTGGTATGTGGGAGAAAATGCATATACTAGAAGTCTCCAGATTATGACAACCTTTTATAACCCAAACTGTTTAATATTTTATAACTTACTTCAAATCTTTTACTTTTCCCTTCACCCACTGAGACAAAACACCTTTTTTACAGCTAGTCATCTCCATCGGACCATAGGAGCAGAGTCAGACCATTTGGCCCATCGAGTCTGCTCCACCATTCCACCATGGCTGATTTATGATCCCTCTCAAACCCATTCTCCTGCCTTCTCTCCATAACACCCTTACTAATCAAGAACTTCAACTCTCCTTTAAATATACCCAATGACTTGGCCTCCACAGCCATCCGTTGCAATGAATTTCACAGATTCACCACCCTCTCACTAAGGAAACTCCTCCTCATCTCTGTTCTAAGGGGACATCCTTCTATAATGAGGCAGTGTCTTCATAAGTTAGTGTGTGTTACGTGTACTAGTGTGCTTTACACCCTGGTTCAAAGAAACGCTGTCTCATTTCTATGTACATTATATGGTTTATATATGTTATATACATGTATGTAGTTAAAAGATGCTTGCTTCGACTTGCCCTCTGGTCCTAGACTCTCCCACAATTGGAAATATCCACTCCAAGTCCAGGCCTTTCAATATTTGATGGGTTTTAATGAGATCCCCCCCCCCCCCACCCTCTCAGTCTTACAATGTCCAGAGCCATCAAACACACTTTCATTCCAAGGACCATTCTCGTAAACCTTCACTAGCTCCTCCCCAGGAGTTTCTAACCAGGGATCATTTCTGACAAGAGCCAGTGACGAGAGCAAAGGACCTTGCAAGGATCTTGTGGGAATGAAAGTGACGTGCAGATGGCACTGCAAGTTAGGATTGATTAGCTGAATAAAGACAATTGATCCCTGCCCTGCATCAGGAACAGTTACTAATCTACAACCATCAGGCTCTTGAACCGAAGTGGATAAACTTCACTCACCTTAATACTGAACTGATTCCTCAGCCAATGGACTCACTTTCAAGTACTCTGCAATCCATGTTCTCTATATTATTTATTATTATTGTTATTTGTTTTCTTTGGTGACTTGTACGTACTTTTACAAGGAGTGCTGCCACAAGAAAGCACCGTTCATTATCGAGGACCTTCACCATCCAGGCCATGTTCTCTTCTCAGTGCTGTCATCAAATACAGGAGCCTTAAGACCTGCACCACCAGGTTTAGGAGCAGTTATTACCCCTCAGCCGTCAGGCTCCTGAACCAGTGTGGATAACTTCACTCACCCCAACACTCAACTGATTCCACAATCAGTGGACTCACTTTCAAGGATTTTACAACTCATGTTCTCAATATTATTTATTTATACATCTTTGTATTCACACAGTTTGTCTTCTTTTGCACATTGGCTATTTCTCAGTCCCCGTTTGTAGGTTTTCATTGATTCTATTGTGTTTCTTTGTTCCACTGTGAATGCCCACAAGAAAATGATTCTCCAGGTAATATATGGTGACATATTCATACTTTGATAGCAAGATTACTTTGAACATTCTTGACTTCTGTCTGCACCACTCTATGAAACCATTCTTCAGCCAGCACTGAAGCCTCCGTTCTGGGATTAATACACCCCAATCGAAGAGCCTGCTGTCTGCAGCACTTGAGCTAAATAAAAGTTTATTACTCTTATTTCAGGGCTGGCTCCAGACAATCTATTAAAATATCTTCAATTCCCTGTGCCCTTGCTTAAAATAGTTGAGCTCGTATCACATCACGGGAAGCAAAGTTAGCAATCCAACTATTTAAGACTGGAGGTTATGCCTAAAAACTCACTTTAAATAGCACTGCCCAGCAGTAGAAAAGGCACGAGCTAAAGGCATCAACACAGCTTGTAATGCCATTAAGTAAAGTGTTGAGAAGTAGAAATATTTGAGCAGATCTATAGAAAGAAAGATTAACTTTATTTGTCACATGTACATTGAAACATCAAAACATACCAAGAAGTGCATCGTTTGCATCAACGGCCATCTCAGTTTGAGAATTGTGCTGGCGTCACCAAGCTTCCAACCCCAACGTAGTGTGTCCACAACTCACTAACCCATGTATCTTTGGAATGTGGGAGACAACCAGAGGAATCCCTCACAGTCAATGGGAGAACGTACAAACTCCTTACAGACAGCGGCGGGAATCAAACCACCATCACTGGCGCTATAAAGCGTTAACAGCTACACCACCGAGGTGTTTTAACTACCACTGAGGTAGTAATTTATCAGTACTGAAATTAATTCCTTTTGTGTTGTGCATGTCTTTGGAATCCTCTGACCACAGAGAGAGAGAGGGAGGGAGGTGTCTGCAGCTTTCAGAGCAACTCGCGTACTGGCCCCCCGACCCTTGGCTTGAGGAGGAATGTTGTTGGGCTCCTGAAATTCTCAACTTTCACCATCTCCAGCATCTGTGTAACAGATCTAACAAAACAACCTTCGCAAGCATTTCACAGAAGAATAGAGGAAGTATTGAGTGAGAAGACCAAAAACTTTGGCCAAAGGGAAGGGTTTTGACTTAAGAGGAAAGGAGTAGTGAGGGAGGAAGTTTCATGGTAGGGATCTTGCTGACTAGTTATCTTGTTCAGTTGCAGAAGATTAGCAGGTGGAACACCACAAGGCAGGAGCAGAATGAGGCCATTTGGCCCATCAAGTCTCCTTTGCCATTCCATCATGGCTGATTTATTTTCTCTCTCAACCCCATTCTCCTGCCTTCTCCCCATCACCTCTGATGCCCTTACTACTCAAGAACCTATCAATCTCCTCTTTAGATATTTCCAATGACTTGACCTCCACAGCTGTCCATGGCATTTCACCACCCTCTGGCCAAAGACGCTTCTTCTCAACACTGTTCTAAAGGGATGTCCCTCTGTTCTGAGGGGCTGCCCTCTGGCCCTGCATTCCCCCACTATAGAAAACCACCTCTCTACATCCACTTCATCTAGGCCTTTCAATATTCAACAACTTTCAGTGAAATCTCCACCCCCCCCACCACCACCACCACCTCACTTTTCTAAATTCCATTGGGTACAGGCCCAAAACCATCAAACACTCCTCATACATTAACACTTGCATTCCCAGAATCATTCTCATGAACCTCCTCTAGTCTCTCTCCAATGCCAGGAGAGGGAGGGTCTGAGGGATGAAATCTCTGTCCACGAGACCTCAGTCAAATGGGCAAGCTGTCAAGTTCGTGAACTGAAAGCTCGTTCACAAGGTGCTGGGAAAAGGCCAGCAAGATCACGAAGGTCAGGATGGAGGCTACGTATCATCCATGTCAGGCTCAAAAACAGTTCATTTCTCCAAGCTGTAAGGCTGATCAACACCTCCATCCACTAAACCACCCCTCCACACCCTCCACAGAAACTATCATTTCCCATCAGTAATATTCCCATCACCACTGTGCCTGGCAACACTTTATGGATGTACAATCAATCTATGTGTATAAGCTATCTTACATATTTATATTTTTTATTATTGTGATTATTATCTCTGTGTGTTTTTATATGCTGCATTGGTTCCAGAGGGACAATTATTTTGTTCTACTTTACATTTGTGTACTGGAAAGGACATTAAACAGTCTTGAGCCTGTTCCACAGTGGCGTCGTTACTTGTGAGCCAAGTACTCTTCCATTTTAATCAGAATGTTTGTTCTGCTCTAGTGGACACCACCTGTCATTGAACATGCCTGTTCGGTGTGGGTGGACCAGATTCACTTTTCCTTCTGTTTGGGCCCCATATCTGAGAAAGGTAGTGCTGGAACTGAAGAGGGTCCAGAGAAAGTTCAGGAGAATGATCCCAGGAACAAAGAGGTTAACGTATAAGAAACACTTGATGGCACTGGGCCTATACTCGCTGGAGTTGAGTAGTTAAGAGATGAGGGGAACGAGGGGGGAATATCTTTGAAGCCTACTGACTATTGAAAGCCTGGGCAGAGTGGACAAGCAGAGGATCTTGCCAATGATGGGAGATATTAGGACCAGAGGGCACAGCCTACAAATGCAAGTACTTTCCAAGATGGCGACACACTCAGATGCAGCGGCCTCTCAGGGCCCAAACAAAGGTGCAGTTTGTCTTTTATGTCCTTTTTATGATCACAAGGCACTGCTGGATATTAAGAACACCAAGTTCGACAGGTCTACCCCACTTATGAGTTGCTGGATAGCAGCAGAGCTGGACTTGTGAACAATGTTTCAGCCTGCTTCAGTCATCCAGGGAAGAAGGTGTCAGAAACGGTGCGAGAGGATGGTACGCAATCCAACAAACGGTGGAAATAATTGCCTTTGATGTTGTCATCACAAGCCCCTCCTGGAAATTGGTCACGTAGAATACTGCGATTCACTGGTTCATTGGCTTGACAGCGGGGAAATGGCATTGCGTTGGGTGTTACGCAGGCGAGCCACTCACGCCTCGAAGTTGCCTGTTGCGGCCGCCGAGGAAGGAAGTGCCGGAGATGGTTGTGTGCCGCTGGATTCTGTTTAGGGTTGGGGGGTGAGCCTCTCCTGTTAGTGCTGCCCTCTGTTGTTCGCTCAGTGGAAGACAAGCTGCCTTCATCCTCACTGCATTTGCACGAGATGAGGAACCGCTGCAGGCTTGTTCTTGCAGCAGTGTGGCTCCCGGGCAACATCCTTGCACCATTAATCGACAAGCCATGATACTCAAAGTCTTTTACATTTATTTTTTTTTCTAACTATGTTTTTAGTCTCTCATAGTTGTATGTGCTGTGTGTGACTGTTGGTACTGTCTTCTGTACCTTGGCCCCAGAGGAATGCTGTTTTGTTTGGCTATATTCCTGCATATGTTGAATGACAATTAAACTAGAACTTGAAAGCTGCTTGGGGCTCATCACCAACAATGAAGGCCTACAAACTGGAGGAGGAACAGCTCAAGGCCTGGTGCCAGGCAAATAACCTCTTTCTCAATGTCAGTAAGATAAAGTAGATGGTTATTGACTTCAGGGGAACTCCGACCATTCACACCTGTCTTTATCAGTGGAACAGCAGTTGAAATTGTGAGCAGTTTCAAATTCCTGGGAATGCTCATCACACACAACCCCTCGTGGTCCCAGAGCATGTCCTGCACAATCAAGAAAGCTTACCAATGCCTCTACTTTTATTGGAGGCTGGAGAGAGCTGGACTATGTATATCCATACGAAAGTCATTCTACAGATGCGCAGTAGAGCGCATCCTGATACGTTGCATTACTGCATGGTACGGAAACTGCACTCCAATGGCCAGGAGCGTTCTACAGCAGGTAATGCATCACTGGCACTAGCCCACCCACCATCAAGGACATAGATACAGAAAGGTGCTGGAAAAGGGACAGTGACATCACGAAAGGTCCCACACACCCTGTCCATGGGCTGTTTGTCCCACTCCCATCAGGAAGGAGGCTGCGTGGCGTCCACGCCAGGACCACCAGACTCAAAAACAGCTTCTTTCCGCAAGCAGTCAGGGTGATCAACACTTCCACCCACTAATTCCACCTGTCAGTCACCTTGTACAGCCTAGTGTCACTTTATGGATATACAATCAGTATATATATATGTATATATATATATGGTTTTCTATTATTATTGTATTCGTTGTCTTTTGTGGGTTTTTTTGTGTTGCATCAGATCCTGAGTAACAATTATTCATTCTCCTGACACTTGTGCGCTAGAAATGCCATTAAACAATCTTGAATCTAAAACAGAATGAAAAGGAATTTTCCTTGCACACTTTCATACCGATCAGATCATTACAACTGTGCACTGAGGTAGAACAAGGTGAAAGAATAACAATGCAGAATAAAGTGTAACAGCTACAGAGAAAGTGCAGTGCAGGTAGACAATAAGGTGCAAGATCATAATAAGGTAGATTGAGGTCAAATGTTTTGGGGTAGTGACATGTGAACTGTATAGAGGTGAATTTCTGTAACCCAGCCGACATTAATGTGAGTGTCGTCTGCAAACAGGTTCATGTTTGGCTGGCATAGATGTGGACAGTCTTCCAGGCCACACAGTAACACAGCGGTTAGCGCAAAGCTTTACAGTGTCATCAGTCAGCTTTTGGAGATCGATTCCTGTCATTGCCTGTGAGGAGTTTGTATGTTCTCCCTGTGACCATATGGATTTACTCTGAATGCTCAAGCTTCCTTCGGGGGTTAATATTAGCGAGTTTGGGCATACAACGCTGGTGCCAGAAGCATAGTGACACTCACAGGTTGCTCCCATCCTCAGACTTTGATGCAAATGGCACATTTCACCGTATGTTTCAATGTACAAACAAAGCTAATCTTCACCTCCTGTACTGTAAGTTCTGCAGTTTATTTAGGTGGCATTTTAATACTTTTGTGAATGGTTACATCCTGCATTGACCCATTGATCTATGACCAGCCACCCCTGCCAACCTCTACAAAGGAACAGGTGCCTTGGCTGTCAGAGCCAGGTTTGAAGTGCCCACAGTGCAAGAGACAGGCTTACGTTACCCCTTTTACAACAGTTATTGCCGCAAGAGATCCCACAGGAAGCTGATATAGATCATACCCACTGTTTCCTGTCAATTTCGTGTAATTCTCCGTGTCTAAATAATAATAATAAGTGCTTATTGATCTTGAGCGGGAAATTCTTTCATTACAGCAGCAACATTTAAGAACACACTTAGCAGTGTGCAGACTTAATGAATAATAAAGTACAGAATAATAATATACATAATTTGCAATAACATACAAAATAATAGCGTTACTGTACTATGATGTGTGTTCTCCTGTCACACAGAGATGAATTGTTGTATATGCTTATTGCATTTGGTAGGAAAGATTTTCTGTAACGATCTTTGTGACAGCGGAGCTGAATGAGTCTGTTCGAAAGGGGGCTCCGCTGCTTACTCAGTAGGTCATGGAGAGAATGTGCAGATTGTCCATAATGGATAACAGTTTGTTTAGTGATCTCCTCTCCACCACTAACTCAGAAGAGTCCGGGCTGTAGCCAAGGACGGATCCAGCCTTTTTGATGAGTTTTGGTCTTTTTGCATCACCAGCACCGATGCTGCTCCCCCAACCTGAAGCTGCAAAAAAGACTGAACTCACAACTGGTAAAAGATCTCCAACGTCCTGCTGCACACATTGAAGGATCTCAGCTTCCTTAGAAAAGAGAGTCTGCTCATCCCCTTCTTGTAAACAGCCTTGGTGTTGGTTTTTCAGTGGAATCTGTGGTTGAGGTGAACACCTAAGGGACAGGGCCAAACAGTCGTAGAGCACGACAGCACAGGAAAGGGCCCTTCGGCCCATCTAGTCATGCCAACCTGGCCTTCTGCCTAGTCAGATCTACCTGCCCTGAACCATAGCCCTCCATTTCCTTCTCATCCATGTACCTAGATAAATTTCTCTTAAGTGTTACAAATGAACCCACATCTACCACCCCCATTGGCAGCTTCATGCTGTGAGTGAAGAGGCCACCCCTCAAATTCCCATTAAACGTTTCACCTTTCACCCTAAACCCATGAACCCTACTTCTAACGTCATTCAATTTGAAGGGGGAGAAAACCTATACGCATTCACCCCATCTATAGCTCTCAAAATTTTGCATGCTTCCATAAGATCTTGTTTAATAATTTCCTACCCTTATTAACACAAGAGATTATGCAGATGTTGGAAATCTAGAGTAACACACACAGTACGCTGAAGGAACTCAGCAAGAGCAGGAAGTATCTATGGAAGTGACTAAAGCATTGACATTTCGGGCCGAGACCCTTTATCCATCATCAAGGACCCCCATCACTCAGGCTGTGCTCTCTCCTCACTGGAAGGAGGTACTGGTGACTGAGGACACACAGTCAACATTTTAGGAACAGTTTCTTCCCCTCTGCCATCAGATTTCTGAATAGACAACAAGCCATTAACATTTCCTCACTATTTTTGCTCTCTTTTAGCACTGCTTTAATTTCAAATTGCAGTTGATTGTGACCAGTCCATTTTGGCCCAATTAAGTGGCTGCTCCAATTAAGCAGCTGCCCAAATTAGCCAAAGTTTCATGGAAATAGTTAAAAAGGTATTTTTTTAAAACTACTTAATGAGTAACAAGTTATCTATTTAAGTAAAATACAAAATTAGGAGGTGCAAAAATTACGTGGACATTCAGAGTATCAAGAGAGAAAAAGGAAAACATAGTTACAAAAGAAAACACTCCTTTAGTCCAAGACCCTGAGAGACAAGACCCACAAGTTGATGGTTCCCAGCCGTCCAGCCTGTAAGTCCACTGATCCAGCACTGGGGGGCAGCACCAATGGGAGAGGCCATCCCCAACCAAGCACGGGTGCCCGATGGCCGAACCGCCTTCTCCAATTACCAGCCAGCTCTTACGGCACTCCAGCTGGCTACTGTATGCCAGTGATAATAAATCTGATTCTGAAACCCACGGCATGTAGTTGTCATCTCGCTCAGCCTCAGTGGAAAAAGCCTACTTGCATTCAACCTATCTATACCCCTTATGGTTTTGTACACTAAATTGTGTGATGGGAGAGAACTTTCAGCAGATTCTCTAATTCAGTGAATTGGAAAGGGAATTAGTAGTTTCGTTAGTAGGATTTGATGTACAACTTCACATCCTCACATCAGTCATTACTATCCTTTCACAACACACAAAACCTGTAGTGAGCTATCAGGTGAGTAGGAAAGGTCATTGGCTGCCGTCTACCGCCATTGCTGGACTTGATTGTGTCCTGGACGAAGAAGTAGGCAGGAAATCCTTGCGGACACTACCCACGCTGCAAGCTGACTTTTCCAAAAAAACTCCCTTCTGGAAAGCATTACAGGGCTATTAAAACACAATCTTCACACCATCTTGAAAGCTTTTTCTCACGCAGACAGTTAATCGGATCAACCATTCTAGTTGGCATCCCCACCCAAATCTATCTATTGCCCCATTACTGCACTGTGAGCACTCTAAACCACTTTTTTATAATGCTTGTGTTTGTTCCATGTCTGTACTTTAACTTCGAACTTTTATATAGTTCTTTGTAATTGTTGAATGTTGTTTTTTTGTTGCATATCGCACTCTGACCAAATTCCTTTTGACCAAACACCACAGCAAATTCCTGATACTGTACATATAAATGTATATGGTGAATAAACTTGATACCTGGTCTTTGTTTGGAACCTTAGATTGTAACAAGGGAAAGCATTGTCAGGTGGAGAGTGAGCTAGTCGGTGCTGGTCCCGCACCTCATTCATCCGTTCCAGAAATGCAAATTAGCAAGGTCACCTGACTCGTGTGGTCTCTCTGACCCTCGGAAAACAAATTAGTAGCAAATTAAGATCTTTCATATTTTTCCACAGGATGTGGGTGTCACTGGCAATTTATTGACCTTCTCTTCTGGTTCTGGTTAGTGAGCACCAAGCTGGGTCATTTCAGAAGGTAGTTAAGGGCTGTGCCGGACTGTATTGCTGGGGTAACGTAAAGGCCAGACTTGAAATGACTGTAAATTGGAATTGGTTTATTATTTTCGCTTGTAAAATACATCTTTAAGTCCTGCGGATGGGTCTCGGCCCAAAATGTTGATAGTTTACTCTTTTCCATGGATGCTGCCTGGCGTGCTGGGTTCCTCCAGCATTTTGTGTGTGTTAAAACACAAAAATACAACTGCAGATGCTGTGGATCAAAGAATACGTACACAACGCTGGAAGAACTCAGCAGGTCAGGCAGCATCCGTGAGAAAAGAGTAGCCAACGTTTCGGGCCGAGACCCTTTGGATTTCCAGCATCTGCAGATTTTCTAGTGCTATTGTAGAAGAGGTCCGCTCTACAGTCTGATAACAGCAGGGTAGAAGCTGGTACGTGCTTTCAGGCTTTTGTATCTTCTGCCTGATGGAAGGGGGGAGATGAAAGAATGTCTGGGGTGGGCGGGGTCTTTGATTATGCTGGCTGGCTTACCGAGAGGTGTAGACAGAGCCCACGGAGGAGAGGCTTGTCCCTGTGATGTGATGTGCTAAGGCTGAGCCATATATGTCAAACTCAAGGCCCGCGGGCCAAATCCGGCCTGCGGTGGAATTATCTTTGGCCCGCGAGATAATATCTAATTACTATTAAAGCTGGCCCCAGTAATCGAAGCGCCTATGGCGTATGATATGGCTAATGCTGAGTTTATTCAGGTACCAGGTTTTCAGGGTTTTTAGTGTTTATTCGGCAGTCTTGCTCGGCAGTCTTCTTCATAAGAAACGGAATTTGTAAAGTGAAACACTTTGTAGTTATAGCAGAGACTGAGACACATGAGAGCAGGCTGAAAAAACGGAGGCAACGAAAGCTGCGTTCGCACGTGTCCGACTGATCCGGCCCGCATGAAGCTGCATTTTGCTCAATCCGGCCCGTGACCTAAAATGAGTTTGACACCCCTGTTTAAGCTGTGTCCACAACTCTCTGCAGTTCCTTGTGGTCATGTACAGAGTAGTTGCCGTACCAGGCCATAGTGCATCCAGACAGAATGCTTGCTATGATTCATTGATTAAAATTGAGGTAAAAATCAAGGAGGACAAGCTGACGATCTTTAGCCTCCTGAGGAAGTAGAGGTGCTGATGAGATTTCTCAGTTGTGACACCAACGTGGTTGGACCAGTTCAGGCTGTTGGTGGCGTTCACGCCAAAGAACTTGAAGCTTTCAGCCTTCTCAATCGCAATACCATTGTTGCAGCCAGAATCACGTACCTCCACAAACCATCCCCCCACCCTACTCCTTTCTGAAGTCAATTGCCAATTGTTTCGTTGACATTGAGGGAAAGGTTGTTATCATGACACCATGTCACTAAGCTCTCGATCTCTTTCAACACACACAAAATGCTGGAGGAACTCAGCCCGTCGGTCTCGTTCCCGTACTCTTGACTCGTCGTTATTAAGGAGCAGCCCCGATGGTGGTATCATCAGCAAACTTGCAGTAGGAGTTGGAGCAGAGTCTGGCCATGCAGTTGTGAGTGTACAGGGAGTAGTGTAGGGAGCTGAGGGCAGTACCTTGTGGAGCATCAGTGTTTACTATAATCTTGTGGAGGTTGCTGCCATCAAGTTCAACTTTATTGTCATCTGACTTTAAATATATGCAACCAAGCAAAACAACGTTCTTCTGGACCACAGTGCACCCACGATACATATATCTCACACAGCATATATGGTAAAACAAAATATTGCCACAAATAAGTTAATAAAATATAATTCAATATGGATGTAAAGTGCACAGCACAGGTAAACAGTAAACAGCGCACTGTTCTAGGGAAGAGATTTGGTAGTGGCAGGGTATTCATCACTCTCACAGCCTGAGGGAAGAAGCTGCTACGCATTCCGGCAGTTCTAGTCCTGATGCTCCTGTCCCTCCTTCCTGATGATAGTGGGTCAAAGAGATTGTGGGATGGGTGGTAGGGATCCTCAACAATGCTTTGAGTCCTTTGTATACAATCCTTACTGATAGCGGTCTGTTGGTCATAAGATCCACCTTTCCAAAAGGACATTAGCAAACTGGTACACCTTTCAACTTCATCTCATTACTGTCAAAGTCAAATTAATATGTATTGTGAAAGCTGAATGCGTTACTGTATACAGTGGATTCCGGGTAATTCAGCCGTCAGTTAATCAGGGCAGACACTTATTTGGGGCAACTCTTGAAGAACAAAAACTAATTGAGAAAATAGCTGGGACTACCTTCATTTATTTGGGACACTATGCCGCTTAAGTGGGACAGGAGACTGTTTCTGGTCGATTTCTATTGAGCATCAGTTGCGTGCACTTGTGTGGCCATTAGACACGACATGCTTAGAGCGAACAATTTTAAAATAGTGTCAGCTGCTTGTGTTTGTATTCAAAAATGAGTGACCTTTGTCACTGATAGTTGGTGTGAAATAAGCAGTAGGACAATTCAGAACTGTTTTGCTCACTGTGGTTTCGAACATTTAAGCTTGGAGAAACAGACAGAAGTGAAAATGAAATGATTTCACTCCTTCAACTAGTTGGAAACAATGAAGAATTTGAAGGTTTTGACAATTATCTTGAATATTACAAAGGAAATGAAGATTTGGAGATGTAAATTTTGTGCTGATTTTGTTCTTTTACAGTCAATCAGGAGAAAATGACAGCATGCACTGGATGAATTCCTCCGATAACTATTAACAAATAATATACAGTTTTATATTACTCTAGTAGTATTGATGGTGTTCTAATTTGTTCTGTATTTCATTTAAATACATAATTTCTGACTCATTTAAAATTAGTTCAACTTTTTGCTACCTTTTTAACAATTTTCATGAAGCGGGTAGCCTCTTATTTGAGCCAAAATGTTCTGGTCCCAATGTTTCCCAATTATCTGGAACCACTATACTGCTTTGAAATTCATCTTCTTGGAGGCATTTACAGGAAAATAAAGAAATGCAATAGAACTTTTAAAAATATATATATATAAAGACTGTCCAACAACCCATGTGCAAAAGGCAAATCGTGCAAATAAAAAAAATACTGAGAACATGAGTTGTAAAAAGTCTTTGAAAGTGAGTCTGTGGTTTGTAAAACCAGTTCAGAATTGAGGTGAATAGAGTTGTCCTTGCTGGTTTGGGGGCCTGATGGTTAAAGGTGTAATAACTGTTCCTGAATCTGATTGTACAGTTCCCAGCTGGGCTGGTATTACTTGAGAATGTGGTTGTGGGTTGAAGGGTCAGTACTGGGACCAGAGTACAGGTTGTCCCTGTGTAACAGATGGGTTCTGTTCTCACAGATGTCTGTAAGGCTATCTCATTTGTAAAATACATAAAAAGAGCCCTGTGGTAACAGCACCTCCACAGCATTGTAATGCATGAAAGGAAGTGTTATCATACGACGGAACACATTCCAATCCTTATAGAGGGATCAGAAGTGGAGAGAGTGAGCAGTTTCAAGTTCCTGGGTGTCAAGATCTCTGAGGATCTAACCTGGTCCTCCCACATTGACGTAGTCATAAAGGAGGCAAGACAGCAGCTATACTTCATTAGGAGTTTGAAGAGATTTGGCATGTCAACAAACACACTCAGGAACTTCTATAGTTGTACCATGGAGAGCATTCTGACAGGCTGCATCACTGTCTGGTATGGAGGGGCTACTGCACAGGACCAAAAGAAGCTGCAGAAGATTATAAGTCTAGTCAGCTCCATCTTGGGCACCAGCCTACAAAGTACCCAGAACATCTTTAGGGAGCAGTGTCTCAGAAAGGCAGTGTCCTTTATTAAGGACCTTCAGCACCCAGGGCATACCCTTTTCTCACTGTTACCATCAGGTAGGAGATACAGAAGCCAGAAGGCACACACTCAGCGATTCAGGAACAGCTTCTTCCCTTCTGACATCCAATTCCCGAATTGGCTTTGAAGCTTTGGAAACTCACTTTTTTTTGTATTTCTGTTTTTGCATATTTAAAAAAAATCTATTCTATATATAATTGATTTACTTGTTTATTATTATATTTTATTTATTATTACTATTTTTTCTGTCTCAGCTAGATTATGTATTGCATTGAACTGCTGCTGCTAAGTTAACAGATTTCACGTAGCATGCCAGTGATAATAAACCTGATTCTGAAATGAGGAGCTTTTGATGGCTCTGGGCCTGTACTTGCTGGAATTTAGATGAGTGGGTTGATCTCATTGAAACCTACTGAATATCAAATGGCCTAGATACCCTGGATATGGAGAGGATGTTTCCTACAGTGGGTGAGTCTAGGGCCACAGGGCACAGCCTCAGAATAGAGACAGATCCCCTTAAACAGAGATGAGGAAGAATTTCTTTAGCCAGAGAGTGGTGAGTCTGTGGAATTCATTGCCACAGATGGCTATAGAGGCCAAGTCATTGGGTATATTTAAAGTAGAGGTTGATAGGTTCTTGATTTGTAAGGACATCAAAGGTTATGGGGTTGGGGGGGAATAATAAATCAGCCATGATAGAATGATAGATCAGACTCAATGGGCCAAATGGCCTAATACTGCTCTTATAGTACGTCTTGTACATCAAAAATACCATGACTGATGAGAACAATTGCTGAATGTAGAGAGATAGAGGAAATTGGTGACTAGTTGTTCCATTTGTGCAAATAAGTGTATGTAGGCATTCGGTTTTAATAGTATTAAACTCAATATCAACCAATATGTTGAGTGCATTTAATCTGGGGAGAGCCCGTACACAAACTCAGTTTACTCTCTCTCCACCCCAGGATAGTGAGAGAGCAGTGTGATGTCAGAGGTGTCATGTTTTGGTCTAGCATTAACGTAAGATCTGTCTGCTTTCTTGCAGACGTACAAACTTCCATGTTGCTATCTGGAAGAAGGGCAAGATGGTTTTTCCTGCCCCTTTCCACATTCATTCCCTCAGTAGCTTCACAATGTGGTCTCAATTCATTAGCGATTGTGGAAGAACTTTGCGGTGCACTAATGAACTGAACATTTCCTCAACTGCAGCAATAGTTTGACAGACTTGAATTTCTCTTGTGGCCACTTTATTAGGTACACCTGTACATCTGCTCTTTAATGCAAATGTCTCATCAGCCAATTGTGTTCCAGCAATTCAGTTTATAAAACCATGCAGACATGGTCAAGAGACTCAGTTGTTGACCACAGGACATAGGAACTGAATTAGGCCATTTGGCCCATCGAGTCTGCTCCACCATTCCATCGTGGCTGATTTATTATCTCTCTCAACCCCATTTGCTTTCTTCTGTAACCTTTGACATACTGTCCACCTCAGCTTTAAATATACCCAACGACTTGTCCTCCACAGCTGTCTGTGGCAATGAATTCCACAGGTTCACTACCCTCTGCCTAAAGAAATTGCTCTGTTGGAAAGGGACGTTCCTGTATTCTGAGGCTGTGCCCACTGGTTCTAGACTCTCCCACTTCAGGAAACATCCTCTTCTTGTCCACTCGCAGCCTTTCAGCATTCAGTGAGTTCCCCCTACCCCCATTCTTCTAAACTCCAGTGTGTACAGACCCAGGGACATCAAATGCTCTTCATACATTAACTCTTTCATTCCAGGGTACAATCTCGTGAACCTCCTCCAGACCCTTCCTAATGCCAGCACATCCTTTCTTAGATAAGAAGCTCAGTACTGCTCTCAGTAGTCCAAGTCAGTTTGATGACTGATATTTCCACTTCTAAGGTCCAGTGGGAGGGACTCCCAGGAAAAAGCAGAACAGGGACAAAATGCAGACAGCCAGTTGCTGGGGATCTAGTTTCCCTTTGTTGTTCAGACCAAACATCAGAATGGGAAAGAAATGTGATCTAAGTGACTTTGACCGTGGAATGACTGTTGGTGCCAGACACTGCGTCTTGAGTATCTCGGAAACTGCTGGTCTCCTGGGATTTTCACACACACTACAGTCTCTAGCGTTTAGATGGTGCAAAAAGTAAAAAGCATTCAGTAAGCAGCAGTTCTTTGGGCAAAATCAGCTTGTTAATCAGCGAGGTCCGGGGAGAATGGTCAGACTGGTTTAAGCTGACAGGAAGGTGACAGAAACTCAAATAACTACATGTTACAACAGTGAACACACAGCATGTTGATCCTTGAAGTGGATGGGCAACAGCAGCAGAAGACCACACATTTAGTGGCCTCTTTATTAGGTACATGGAGAACGCAATGAAGTAGCCACGGAATGTAGATAGTTAGCCGCAGAACTCAGTGAAGGGTTCATTCCCAACGCACGCTCTTGGAATAGAAACAGCTTTGGATTGCAGAGTCAATTACAATTAAATTGCTCTGTAGTTAATGTTATTTATTACAAGACAGTCATGGAAAAAGTTGCTCATTTTCTTTGAGCTTCATTAGTTTTGTAAAGTCCCTGTCATTGTGAAATCTGGAAGTCTTTTATTAAATCATCGAAAGAGCTGAATTTCCCTGAAAAGCACAGCTGTGTAGTGTTTACCTTACTGGAAATAATAGTCAAATTTCAGATTTAGCTTTATTTATGGCATGTATATTGAAACATACAGTGAAATGGGTTGTTTGCGTTAAGGACCAACACACCCAGGGATATGCTAGGGACAGCTCGCAAGAGTTGCCATAAATTTTGACTGCAACATAGCATGTCTGTACTTGGCAGAACAACACAGAACACAACAATCACTTTTCCACCAACCCACCACACATGGACAGTCCTCCAGCTCCAGGACTGGTCTCCAGCCTCTAGGCTTCGGACATCGAGCTTTCACTTCTGGATTTATGATCAACCTTCGACCTCCAGATTAGCCAATAACAGGATCCCAAGCTCCATCACCTCATGCCTGACAAACAACTACCGTAAATCTGAACCATTGTCTCAATAGTGATCTCAGCTCAGCACCATCTTAATCATATTCATAACCTGATCATTGATTCTACAGTTGAGGTGTCAAATCCTAACATTGCCACTGAGCAACGTAAATTCAGAGGATTAAATAAATCTGGGATTTTTAAGAAGGGCCAGTCATAGGAAAAAAAAAATCAATCCTCTTCTGGTATTAATATCCTTCAGGAATAGTTTCTGCCTTTGACTGGTCTGGCCCATGTGCTCCTCCAGACCCAATAATATCACTGATCGTCAATTGGTTTCTCAGTTCGTGAGCAATGGCCAATGTATCGTTTGTTTATATGCCATATAGTATGACATGGGCAATCATGGTCTTTCCGTGACCATGATTGTTCTTGGCAAATTTTTCTACAGAAGTGATTTGCTATTGCCGCCTTCTGGGCAGTGTCTTTACAAGACAGCTGATCCCAGCCGTTATCAATACTCTTCAGAGGTTGTCTGCCTGGCATCAGTGGTCGCGTAACCAGGACCTGTGATCTGCACCGGCTGCTCATACAACCATCCACCACCTGCTCCCATGGCTTCATGTGATGCTGATCGGGTGCTACACCTTGCCCAAGGATGACCTGCAGGCTAGCGGAGGGAAGGAATGACTTATGCCTCCTTTGGTAGAGATATATCTCCACACACCACCAAATGGTAGCAGCTGTATAATGGCTAATATTTTCTAGTGTAGTCCTTATTCTACCCCACCCAGTCTGTAATGTCCTCAGTGGGGAGTTTTACTTTACGATGCACTTCCTTAAAACAGTGCTAGGTTTCCTCTTTTACTCATTTAAACCTTATCCCGTTCCTGAAATTCAGTTTGAAGTCATTTTTGAGTCAAATTCGTTTGCTGGAAGTTCATAATGCCCAGATGCTGCACTTTATACCAAACTTCCAACACAATTCTACTGAATGAAGCAGCTTTGAGTGTCATGTCTCTACTCTTGTTGGTTTGTTAAGAAGGCATATGGTGTGTTGATCTTCATTAGTCAGGGAATTGAGTTCAAGAACTGCAAGATCAGGTTGCAGCACTATAAAATTCTGGTTAGACCACATTGGAATATTGGGCTCAGCTTTGGTCACCTCATTATAGGAAGGATGTGGAATCTTCAGAGAAGGTGCAAAGGAGA
The DNA here is from genome assembly GCF_048418815.1 of Hemitrygon akajei. Lineage (NCBI taxonomy): Eukaryota > Metazoa > Chordata > Chondrichthyes > Myliobatiformes > Dasyatidae > Hemitrygon > Hemitrygon akajei. The sequence continues at coordinate 10,499,334 of NC_133134.1, read as the reverse complement.
TTTACTGGTATACTGTCTGGATTAGAAGGTGAGTTGAGCGAGCTAGATCTTTTCCCTTTGAAGCAAAGGATGACGATACCACTGTTGTTAGCTGATTCAAGGAGGTGATGAATCAGCATATAGGAGGGAAAGTCCACTACCTCTTGACTACTTTCAAGGACTCTACAACTCGGGTTCCAAGTATTATTTCAGAATCAGTTTTAACATCACTGGCATATGTAATGAAATTTGTTGTCTTTGCACCAGCAGTACAATGCAATACATAATAATAGAGAAAAATGTGAATTACAGTAATTATGTATATTAAATAGTTAGATTTAAAGTAGTGAAAAGTAAAAAAGTAGTGAGGTAGTGTTCATGGTGATGATGAAGCAGCATACAGGAGGAAGAATTCAGAAATTAGATGGCAGAGTAGAAAAGCTATTCCTGAATCGGGTGAGTGTGTGCCTTCGGCCTTCCCTACCTCCTTCCTGATGCTAGCAATGAGAACAGGGCATGGCACGAGGACATCTGCAGATGCTGGAAATTCGAGCAACACACACAAAATGCTGGAGGAACACAGCAGGCCAGGCAGCATCTATAGGGAGAAGCGCTGTCGACGTTTCGGGCCGAGACCCTTCGTCAGGACTAATTGAAAGAAGAGGTAGTAAGAGATTTGTAAGTGGGAGGGGGAGATCCGAAATGATAGAAGACAGGAGGGGGAGGGATGAAGCTGAGAGCTGGAAAGTTGATTGGCAAAAGGGATACAGAGCTGGAGATGGGAAAGGATCATGGGACGGGAGGCCTCGGGAGAAAGGAAGGGGGAGGGGCATGACCCTGTTTTTTTTGCATATTAGTTGTTTGTCACTCTGCGTGTATTTTTTCTTTAATACTATTGTTTTTCTTTGTTTTATTGTGAATGCCTGCAAGAAAATGAATCTCAAGGCCGTATATGGTGACATATACGTATTTTAATAATACATTTACTTTGAACTTGAGAGATGACTTGGTAGAAGTGTTAAAAGCCATAGATGCAGTGGACAGCTAGAGACTTTTCCCACTATGGAAATGGCTAATATGAGGGGTCATAAGTTTAGGATGTTTGGGGGAAAGTATAGGGGGGATGTCAGAGGTAAGTTTGTACACAGAGTGGTGGATATGTAGAACACACTGCCAGGTGAGGAAATAGAGGCAGATGCATTGGGGGCATTTAAGAGACTCTTAGATAAGCACATGGATGAAAGAAAAAAATTGGAGGGAAGGGTTAGATTGATGTAGGATTAAGTTAAAAGATCGGCAAGACATTGTGGACTAAAGGGCCTGTACTGGTCTTTGTTCTGCGTAGGGGACGGGAAGTCCAGTCTCTGAGGTGATAGCCCAGTAGTGTATTTGCCATTAATCTCTAACCCTGCTGAGGTGGGGAGGAGTGAAGCTATCTGTAAACAAATTTAAGGGGAGTAGATAATTCTTGAGGAAGCAGGGAGGCTGCAAAAGGACATAGTCAGATTAGGAGAATGGGCAAAGAAGTGGCAGATGGAATGCAGCGTCATGAAATGTCTGGTCATGAATTTTAGTAGAAGGAATGAAAGCATAACCCATTTGTAAATAGGGAGAAAATCACAAATCCGAGGTACAAAGGAACTTGGGAGTCTTGCTGCAGGATTCCCTGAAGATTAACTTGCAGGTTGAGTCAGTGGTGAGGAAGGCAAACACAATCTTCGCATTCATTTCAAGAGGACTAGAATATAGAAAATATGGACGTACTGCTGAGGTTTGCTAAGGCACTGGTGGGTGAATGGGGTATTGTGAGCAGTTTTATGCCCATTAAGAAAGTATGTGCTCACGTTGGAGACGGTGCACAGGAGGTTCACAAAAATGATTCTGGGAATGAAAGGTTTATCGTATGAGGAGCGTTTGATGGCTCTGGACCTGTACTCACTGGAATCTAGAGGAATTGGGGAGGGATCTCATTGAAAGGTCTAGACTGAGTGGATGTGGAGAGGATGTTTCCTACACAGGGGGAGTCTAGGACCAAAGGGCACAACCTCAGAATAGAGGGTCGTCCAATTAGAACGGTGATGAGGAATTTCTTTAGTTGGCGGGGAGTGAATCTGTGGAATCTGTTGCCACAAGTGCCAGTGGAGCCCAAGTCATTGGGTGTACTTAAGGCAGAGGTTGATAGATTCTTGACTAATCAGGGTGTGAAATATTATGGGGAGGAGACAGGAGAATGGGGTTGAAAAGAAAATAGGTCAGCCATGATGGATTGGCAGAGCAGACTCGATGGGCCAAATGGCCTAATTCTGCTCCTATGGCTTTTGGTCTTATTGCCTTTATAATAGAATGTTAGTCAGGGAACCACTGGAGGATATTAGAGGGCGCAAGAACTGGATGAGAAATCTATAATGCCATGCTACTAGATTGCTGAAAAATCCCATCTGATTTATTAATGTCCATCCAGGAAGGGAGTCTGCCATTTGGGACTCCAAACCTAAGCCTAAGTTTAGTTTTAAAATGGCCTGCCAAGCTACCTGGCTGTCACCTCAAGGGACAGATAAGGATCAGCAATCATTGCTGGTATAGTCAGCAAGCCCCAGATTTTTTTTTAAAAAGTTAGCTATTTGAGATAGATTAGAATTTGTATTGTATTTGGCCTCATTTTGTTTAGAGATACAACATGTGAGAGGCCCTTTCGACCTACCAAGCTGCACCGCCTAGCAACCCCGATTTAACCTTTAGCCTAATCACGGGACAATTTACAATGACCTATTATCCTACTAACGGGACTGTGGGAGGAAACCTGAGAACCTGGAGGAAACCCACACATTCCACAGGAAAGAACATACAAACTCCTTAAAGACGATGCAGAAACTGTACTCCTAACTCTGACGCCCTGCGTGCTGTTTAACATCGCAGTAATCGCTACTCTGCTGTGGCGCCCCATGTCAGTGTTGTGTTTATTATAATATGCACACATAGATGTAGGTACAATAAAAAAGCTACTTGCAGCATCAACGCAGGAACATGGCATCTTATAAGCATAATTCACAAAATGAAAACATAAATTAACCATAAACTAAAGACAATTTTTATGAGAAAGAACATTTGGAGCATTGTGTTCAGTTCTGATCGCCTCATTACAGAAAGCTTTAGAGAGGGTGCGGAGATCTACCAGGATGCTGCCTGGACGAGAGAACAGGTTGAGCAAGCTAGAGCTCGCGTCTTTGGAGCGAAGGAAGGTGAGAGGTGACTTGATAGAGGTATACAAGATGATAAGAGGCATAGATCGAGTGGACAACCAGAGATTTCTTCACAGGGTGAAAATGTCTAATACAAGATGGTATAATTTTAATTCAAAGGTGATTGGAGGAAAGTATAGGGGGATTATCAGTAATCAGTTTTTTACACAGAGTGGTTGATACATGGACTGCTCTGCCAGGGGTGGTGGTTGAGACAGATTTGTTAAGATATTTACGAAGCTCTTACATAGGCACACTGGTATAAGACCATAAGACGTAGGAGCAGAGTTAGGCCATCTGGCCCATCGGGTCTGCTCCGTCATTCAATTATGGCTGATCCTTTTTTCTATCTCCTCCTCAACCTCAGTTCCCAGCCTTCTCCCCGTAACCTTTGATGCCATGTCCTGTCAAGAACCCATCAATCTCTGCCTTAGATACGCCCAACGACTTGGCCTCCACAGCTGCACGTGGCAACAAATTCCAAAAATTCACCACCCTATGGCTAAAGAAATCCCTCCACATCTCTGTTTTGAAAGGGCGCCCTGCTATCCTGAGGCAGTGCCCTCTTGTCCTAGACTCTCCCACCACATCTGCTCTATCTAGGCCTTTCAACATTCAAAAGGTTTCAGTGATATCCCCGCCTTACCCTTCTGAATTCCAGCGACTACAGACCCAGAACCATCAAATGTTCCTCGTATAATAACCCTTTCATTCCTGGAATCATCCTTGTGAACCTCCTCTGGACACTCTCCAATGCCAGCACATCTTTTCTAAGATAAGGGGCCCAAAACTGTTCACAGTACTCAAGGTGAGGCCTGACCGATGCCTCATAAAGCCTCAGCATCACATCCTTGCTCCTGTATTCTAGACCTCTTGAAATGAATGCTAACATGGCATTTGCCTTCCTCATCACCAACTTGACCTGCAAGTTAACCTTCATGGTGTTCTGCACAATGTGTTCTCCCAAGTCCCTCTGCATCTCAGATTCCTGGATTTCCTCCCCATTATGTAGGAGGGAAGGGTTAGATTTATCTTAGCGTAGGCTAAAAGGTCAGCAAAGCATTGTGTGAGCTGTTCTTTGCAGTAATGTTCAATGTTCTAGAACAAAGAAAAAGTCAGTCTTAGTGCAGAGTGGTCGAAATGGTCATAGTGCTGCTGAACTGTTGTGATTAGGGACGTGTTGGCTCAGTTTAAGAACCGAATGGTTGAAGGGAGGTAGCTGTTCCTGGACCTGGTGACTTGACACTTCAGCTTTCTGTGCTTCCTGTCTGATGGTAGCTGAGAGAAGATAGCATGGCCTGGTTTTATTGTTTGAATCACACCCCCAATCTATGTGGGCTCCTGACATGTAAGAATTGGTTCCTGCATTTCCTTTATTGCAGTTGTGGTTTCTCTTCAAAGTACTGCGTTAGCTGCTTGCAAATATTAGGCCTCCAGAGATCGTGAGAGGCACTTTATAAATGCAAGACTCACACTTCATGAGTATCACAAAGTACCATTAGACAGAATCCAGGCAGAGCATCTGCTGCCAATCTGATGAAGTATAAAGATGAAAATGAATTGTTTCCAGTGCTGAGTTATCATTTTTGGCCTGCTGAGAATATTGGATTTCTGCACGCACCGGGACCGTCTGGCAAGAAGTTGGCTACTGGAACAAGCCATAAATGGACGAGACTGGACAACATGGAGTTAATGGAATGCTACTTTAACAGCAACCCACATAAAGAGGATACGTTAAGCACATGTTGGGACTCAGGCAACAATGAGGACCGTTGTCCACATTCAACTAGTTACCCAGTGATCAGACATTATCAACAGAGGATTGCTATTACATCTGGAATTGGAAGACATACAATCACGATACTCAACAGCAACACCACCACAGAACCAAGCCAATTGGGAAATACGAGTTCAAACCCCACTTCCACAACTCACAGATAGTATCACCTTGTACACAGGAATACAAGTTCGAACCTCACCTAAGGGCATATCAATGTAACCTGCTGCATTCAGAGAGAAGATTGTAGCTAAATTGGCAATCAATGAACTAGGCTCCACAGACTTAACGATGAAACTCCATCAGACAGCATGCTGGAAACAGCCAGTGAAGCACCACTCACAATTGCAGCCTTCAATGTAACTGAGACCAATTACCTGATACATGCATCGGCAGCAGCAGTCCTAGAAATGCTGGGCTACAAAGTGAAATAGAGTGGAGCGTACAATTATAACCCCTCCCCCACCACCACCTCCCCAGAGATGGCAATTGGAAGTTAAGATGAAAATTACAAGGGCAGAAGTCAGCAAACTAGCTGGTGGAAAGCTGGGAAGACCATAGACTCATCTCGGCTTGAATGACAGTTACATCAGAAAGAAGGAATATGAGAAACTGGGGAAATACCAGGGTTTGAAAGAGCAGATAGAAAGGATGTGGAAGGTTAAAGCCAGAGTAATCCCGGTGGTGATAGGAGCACTTGGAGCCGTAACACCTGGATTGGGAGGGTGACTCCACAAAATCAGCACCTGAGATCTCGGTCCAGAAGAACGAGGAACAGTGAGGACACTGCACCGAACTCTCAAGCTCCCAGGCCTCTGATAGAGATTGAGGGGAAAATACACATAGACACCACCCATAAGGGGTGAGAACAAAATAAATTATATTTACTGGAATTCAGTTTTTTTCTCTATTATTATGTATTACGTTGAACACTGGCGCAAAGTCAACAAATCTCACAACATATGCCAGTGATGTTAAACCTGATTCTGATTCTGCAAGATTTCTCACTGTTGATTGTGTGTTGGAACAGCAACTACTGAAATGAAGACAAAGTGTTATGAGCACATAGATGGGGGATAGGAGCTGTCAAATTCAGAGAGTCTTTTATAAATGACTTTGACTTCTCATCCATTAACATGACATACATCATGTACAGCATCTCCTTCATCCCCACGGCATACAGAACAATTGGTTGATATTACAATGCTTTGTTTCCTCTCACCAGGCCAACTCGAAAGTTCAAAAAGATCAAATTAAGTTTATTATTGAAGTTTGCATACCGGATACAACTTTGAGATTCATTTTCTTGCAGGCACTAACAGCAAAATAAAGAAACACGATAGAATTCATGAAAATCCATACACAACAAAGACTGACAAACATCCAATGTGCAAAAGAGGACAAATCAGGCAAATACCAAAAAGCAAGCAATTAATACTGAGATCATAAGCTGCAGGGTTTCAGACTGTGTGTAGGTTGTAGAAACTGTTCAGCACTGAGATGTAATGAGTTTTTGCTACAACAAGTGTATGGGACATTGGAAAAAATGTTGAATTTCCCCATGGGGATGAATAAAGTATCTATCTATCTATCTATCTATCTATCCACGCTGGTTCAAAGATGCATCCCCACCCACACAAGCCCTCAGACACTCACACGCTGATCCAGGAGCCTGATGGTTGTAGGGCGACAAATGTTCCTGAACTTGCTGGAATCATCTCACTACTAGCGTCAGGCAAGAGGTACAGGAGCCTTTGGTCCCACACCACCTACATTCGTCAGGCTTCTTGAACCGGTGCAGAAGACTTCACTCACCTCAGCACTGAACTGATTTTACAACCTACAGATTCTCCCTCAAGAACTCTTTACAACTCATGTTCTCAGTATTATTTTTATTTGCACAGTTTGTCTTCTATGCACAGGTTGTCTGTCAATAACTCAAGAAAGCCTGCAGATGCTGGAAATCCAAAGCAACACACACAAAATGCTGGAGGAACTCAACAGGTCAGGCAGCATCTATGGAAATGAATAAACAGGCAACATTTCGGGCCGAGACTCTTCAGGTTGTTTGTCAGTCTTTGTTTATGTAGAGTTTTTCTTAAATTCTACTGTATTTTTTTATTCATGTAAATGTCTCCAGGAAAATGAATCTCAAAGTAGTAAATGGTAACATATTCATACTGGGATAATAATTTGAACTTTGAACATTGCACAGTTGGGCGCGATCAGCAGTACATTTTATTTAAGCATGAGCTATACACTTGTTGATTCTTTAAGCATACAGACTCTAGGAGTGTCCACATTTGGGCCTAGTCTCTGAGTCGAGTACTGTTAAATGATGTGCTTTGTCTTGTATATAGATAAACATACAGTGAAATGCGTCCTTTTGAGTCAAATCAAATCAACGAGGTTGGTGCTGGGAGGCGGCCTGCAAGTGTCACCACTCTTCCATTGGTAACATGGCACGCCCACAACTCACTACCCCTAACCTATACATCTTTGGAGTGTGGGAGGAAACCTACACAGTCATGGGGAGAATGTACAAGCTCCTTACAAACAGTAAACAGGATTGATTATAGGCACTGTAATAGCATTACACTGACTGCTCAGCTGCCGTGACATCCAATTCAAAGCAGTTGGGCATCTCGTCACTTTGGATTTTCCCAACATTAACAAATCATTTTTCAACATAAAGATGCCCTTGGGAGCTTCTGCTGCAGGGTTTCAGATCTGAAACGTCAAAAGGTCTTCCCAGCCATTCCTCCCACCTCAAAACACCTGCTGCTTGACCTTCTGACAGACTGTTGTTACACCAATATAAGTTAATTATTGGCTTTGATCATAATTTAAGTCATTGTATATTGAACAATACAGGCACTTCAGCCCACTGTATTGTCCCGCCCCTTTAAACTACTCCAAGGTCATTGTAACCCATCCCTCCTACATGCAACAGACCTCCATCCTCCAATTTTCAATGAGCCATGTGCTTATCTAAGAGTTGCTTAAATGTCCCTGATGTACCTGCCTCTACCACCACCTCTAGCAGGGTGTTCCACGTATTCAGCACTCTCTGTGTAATAAAAAAAAACCTCTGATATTCCCCCCATACTTTCCTCCAATCACCTTAAAGTTACACCCCTTTTATTAGCCATTTCCTCCCTGAGAATGAGTTGCTGGCTGTCCATTTGATCCCTGCCTCTTTTCATCTTGAACACCTCTATCAAGTCACCTGTTATTCTCCTTCACTACAAAGAGAAAAGCCCAAGACATGCTCTCCAATCTAGGCAACATCCTGGTAAATATCTCTAAAGCTTCACGTCCTTCCCAGAATGAGGCAACCAGAAATGAACGCAGTATTCCAGGTGTGATCTAACCAGGGTTTTATAGAGCTGCACTAATACCTCACGGCTCTTGAACTCAAAATATCAATTCTCTTTCAGCACAATCACTGCATTTTGCATTATTTTTGATGTTACAGACCTGAAACAATTTTTTAATTTTTTGAACTGACAAATGTTGGCTTAAGTTGTCAAGAAAGAATTTCTGGGTCACCTTGTCACTTCCATGATTTCTCAGTTGCATACAGTAAATAGTAGGCAAACCACACTGCACTGGCAAAAATGAATATTAAAAGTTTTTTTTTCAGTACCCCTTTAAATATTTGTGGCCCATGAGTGAATATTACCTCTACTTAGTCTTCAACTATCATAATCCAAAATTTCTTCCAACTTTAATTATTACTCAACTGTTTGATTGCTTTATCATCATCCTCTCTGTGGGATATGTGTCAATGCCTTGAAGAATTAATTTGTAATTTCTGTCCTGAACCACATGAATCATTTCATGATTTTGAGCATATCTGACATCATCAGTGCAGTGTCACCAAATATTTCTATGGTATATTGTCTCACTCATAATCAATCACTGTGTTGCAACCATAAGACAGCGGAATAGAATTAGACTATGCAGAACATCAAATCCTCTCTGCCATTCCATCATTTTTGATTTATTATCCCTGTCAACCCTATTTTCCTGCCTTCTCTCCGTCACCTTTAATGCCCTTACTAATCAAGAACCTATCAATCTCCGCTTTAAATATACCCAATGACTTGCCCTCCAGAGCCGTCTGTGACAATGAATTCCACAGATTCACCACCCTCTGGCTAAAGAAATGACTGAAGACTGACTGTGTATACACAAAGTGACACTAGGTGATATGTACGTAGAGATGGTGGGGAATGTTATCCAGTGTGAGCCAATTTGTTGTTTTCGGGTGTCATTGAAAAGAATAGGTAGGGTCTCGTCTCTCCACACCTCAGGCACCGGTCATGTTATCAAATCAAAGTTAAGGATACTAATTTCTCCGAGAGAATATGCAACTAAAGCTTTTGCTGCTTTAATTTTAAAAATTATTCTTTTGTTATAATACCCAGAGTGATTGTACACTGCTGGGTGATATCCAGCATTTCAGTCATTTGGTCTGGTCCAGCTCTGGGTGAAGAGACCGTTCCTGCATCACCGGCCTGATTCACCATCTTTAGTCAACATAAATCATTGCCTACCGTATGATTAACAACCCCGGAACTCATTCTGTGGCTCCAAATTCTAATACTGAGGCGTTCTCGGGCTTCAGCATACAAAAAGGTGGCATTTCAGTCCCGTCACGGTCTGTATCCTGAGGCACGGTGCTGTCGTGGTCATTCTGTCAGACGTCTCAGAGCGGGTGGGCATGTAGAACTGACTGAATCAGGAACAAGTTTAGTATCACCGGCATACGTCGTGAACATCGCTCTCTTAGCAATATGTCCAAGAAGGTTCTCACTCATCCAGGTCATTGTAAATCAAACAGTAGTAAATCAAGGCAACTGGACTTGCGGTGTTTTACCTCTGGTGCATTGGGCCGGCTGAGCACATTCAATGAAATTGGACACTGCCTGTAAAATGGTGACCTGTTGCCTTGATTCACTACTGCTTGATATCACTGGCTTCGATCAGCCTAGCTATAGAGTCTTGGAATACTGCTGTGAATGGGCTATTGAGTTAAACCAATTTCTCAATGAGTTTGACAATTGCCCTCCTGCTCTCATCCCCCTCAACACACCAGCCCAGGTGACGAGGCACCCAATGCTCCCTCAGCTCCAGCGCCTCCCCTCCACTCTCCTCCCTCCCCCCCCCCCCACTCCAATTCAACATGTGGATGAACAGTACAGGCTACTACTGTCTACATCAACTCCTTGCTCTGCACCTACCATTCACACCTCCACATACCAGCTGCTATCATCCTGATCTTCACCTCCCCCAGTCCCCACTCCTCAGTCATCACGGACTCACCTTCACCACTGAGCAGGTGCAAAGGGCTCCGGGGGAATTCAGACACGGCAAAGCATTGGGTCCTGAAGGAGTGTGCTGAGCAGCCGTGTGGAGTTGTCCAGCGCATTTTCAATCTGAGCCACAGTCTGATGTGTGGAAAACATCGTGTGTGACCCCAGTACCCAAGAAAGAAACATAGAAAATAGGTGCAGGAGTAGGCCATTCGGCCCTTCGAGCCTGCACCGCCGTTCAGTATGATCATGGCTGATCATCCAACTCAGAACCCTGTACCTGCTTTCTCTCCATACCCCCCGATCCCTTTAGCCACAAGGGCCATATCTAACTTCCTCTTAAGTGTAGCCAATGAACCGGCCTCAACTGTTTCCTGTGGCAGAGAATTCCACAGATTCACCACTCTCTGTGTGAAGAAGTTTTTCCTCATCTCTGTCCTAAAAGGCTTCCCCTTTATCCTTAAACTGTGACCCCTCATTCTGGGCTTCCCCAACATCGGAAACAATCTTCCTGCACCAAGACCAACTGAAAGTCTGGAATGACTACTGTCCAGTGTCCTGACCTCACACATCAAGTCTTCCCTAGAGAGACCGGTCCTGGCTCACCTCTGACCCCTCGATCCCCTGCAGTTTGCCTACCAGGAGCACGTTGGAGTCGATGATGCTGTCATCTACCTGCTGAGCAGAGCCTGCTCCCATTTGGATAAGCAGGGCAGTACGGTGAGGATCATGGTTTTTGATTTCTCAAGTGCCTTCAATACCATACAGCCCTCACTGCTGGGGGGTGGGGGGAAGCTCCGTTCAATGCAGGTTGGCACTTCCACTGTGTCCTGGATAATGGACCATCCGACTGGCAGACCACAGTTTGTGCAGCTACAGAGCTGTGTGTCAGACATGGCTATAAGCAGCACTGGGGCCCCACAGGGGACTGTATTGGCCCCCTTTCTGTATACCTCGGACTTCTCTTCTAATATTTGTATATCTGTGCACTTGTAATGCTACTATGACACTAGGATTTCCTTTCGGATCAATGAAGTATATATGTATATGTGTGTGTGTGTGTGTGTATATATTCAATAGTTAAGTTAAAATAAGGAGTGCAAGAAAAGAAATGTTTTAAAAAGTAGTAAGGTAGTGTTCATAGTGTCCATTTAGAAATCAGATGGCAGTTCCTCGGGAAGACTGGATTGAGGAGGTGTTTGAGTGTAAGAATACAATGAGCTGCCGTAGCTGTGCCAGAGATGGGGTGATCTGAGCCAATAGAGGTGAGATGGAGAGGGTTTCCTGGCTGCTCACTGTGCAGAGCCTACTCTGTCCTTGACATTATAGGGGTGGAACAGGAATGAGCCATCAGGGCCGTCACAGAGGCTGCTGAGCGAGCCTCCAGAGAGCTGTGGATCAAGAAGTGTGTCCCGTGGACCAGCCAGGACCTGGTCAACCCTGGCTGGGTCGCCTGGCCAGGAGTGTCTGATGTTGTAAAGCCCGAAACACTTGACGACCTTAGGTTATATCACCGATGATGTGGCCCAGCACATCCTAGGATGTATCTCAGCATGGTAAGGAGTTTACACGTTCTCTCTGTGACCACATGAGTTCCTCCAGATGTTCTGGTTTCCTCCCACAGTCCAGAGACATACCTGCTGGTAGGTTAATTGGTCATTGTAAATCGTCCCATCATTAGACTCGGGTTAAACGTGGGGCTGCAGGACAGTGCGGCTCGAAGGACACGCGGTGTCTCAGTAAATAAATAATTACACAAAGGATCGACGACAGGAGACGACGTGCAGAGCTGGACTTTCAGATGATAACTTGTCCATCGTATATATGTGATAAACGGATGGGGCTGCTTTTATGGAAGCAAACAATACCAAATGTGAATTTCAGCATCTCGAGCCAAACATCCCTCAGTTTTGTTTACAAACTTGAATAGGGAAGCAAAATGGTTTTTCATAGAAGAGCAGACGTGTGAGGAAAAAGAGAGGAGTGTCTGAGAGAGATTGGGGGAGATTGGTAGGACAGAAGGAGACGGAGAAATAAATGGAGGGCGGAGAAGGAGAGGAAAAGACTGATGTGTCGAGAACATTTTATAAATGCTTCAGATATGGCAGCTTGAGAGAGAAACTTGAAGATAAAGGTACTTTGCAAGATGTCACCGGTGAAGCATGGTGACGTTCTTCAGGCTACGTGCACAGGTTGAGTACGCAAGTTGCTGTGGTATTTCATTGACTCTATTGTGGTTAGTATTCCATTACTGATTTATTGAGTATGCCCGCAAGGAAATAAACCTCCAGGGTTGTATGTGGTGACATATATGTACTTTGATAATAAACTTACTTCAAACTTTGATTTGCTTTCTGTTACCTGCATCAAATCAAATCAGCGAGGATTGTGCTGGGCTGCCCACTAGTGTCACCATGCTACTGGTGGCAAAATACCATATTCGCATCTCATTAATCCTAACCGTAGGCTCTTTGCACTGTGGGAGGAAACCATGCAGTCATGGAGAGAATGTACAAACTCCTTATAGGCAGCAGCAGGAATCGAACCCTGATCTTTCAGCTGTAAGGCAGTGTGGTAACTGCTCAGAAGAGTTACTGATTTGTCACTTTATTTATTGAGATACATCGTGGAACAGGCCCTTTCAACCCTTCGAGCCACTTGCCCAGCAACCCCCGATTTAACCCTAGTCTAATTACAGAACAATTTACAATGACCAATTAACCTAATAACTGTTACATCTTTGGACTGTGGGAGGAAACCGGAGCACCCAGCGGAAACCCACGTGGTCACAGGGAAATCGTGCAATCTCCTTACAGGCAGTAGCGGGAGTTGCCTGTACGGTAAAGCGCTACGCTGCCGTGCTACCCACTTCGGGAGAGTTACTGTTTCGGGAAACTTACTGCCTTGTTACTGCTTCAGGAGAGTGGATTTTGTTTCTTGCTGGGCGGGTTCGCAAATAAACCTGTCAGGGTAGTTGGTGTTGAAAGGAAAGCATGAAATGATTAATTAATACCAAAACACAAATACAAACTGAGCACACTGGGAAAACTAGGCAGGTCAGACAGCATCCGTGGAGGGAAAGGCAAAATGTCTGCTTGGAGTCTGCAGAAGGACTTGGACAGATTAGGAGAATGGGCAAAGAAATGGCAGATGGAATACAGTATAAGGAAGTGTATGGGCATGTACTTTTATAGAGGGAATAAAGGCATAGATTATTTTCTGAATGGGGAGACAATTCAGAAATCTGAGATGCAAACGGATTTGGAAGTCCTAGTGCAGGATTCTCTAAAGGTTGTCTTGCAGGTTGAGTCAGTAATAAGGAAGACAAGTACAATGTTAGCATTGATCTTGAGAGGAATATAGAAGCAAGAATGTAACACTGTTGCTTGATAAAGCACTGGTCAGACCACATTTTGGAGTATTATGAGCAGTTTTGAGCCCCTTATCTCGCACTGGCATTGGAGAGGGTCCAGAGGAGGTTCACTAGAATGAACCTGGGAACGAAAGGGTTAATGTATGAGGAGTGTTTGATGGCTCTGGTACTCGTTGGAGTTTAGAAGAATGACATATTGAAGTGGGGGTTGAGGGGTCATTAAAACCTATTGAATATTGAATGGCCTTGATAGAGTAGATGTGGAGAGGGTGTTTCCTATAGTAGGGGAATCTAGGACAAGAGGGCACAGCTGCAGAAAAGAGGGGTGTCCATTTAGAACAGAGATGAGGAATTTCTTTTGCTAAACGGTGGTGAATCTGTGGAATTCATTGCCACAGACAGCTGTGGAGGCCGAATCATTGGGTATACAGTATTTAAAGTGGAGATTTTTGATTAGTAAAGATGTCAAAGGTTATAGGAGAATGGGGTTGAGAGGGAAAAATAAATTACCCATGATCAAATGGCAGAGCAAACTTAATGGTCTGAATGGCCTGATTCTGCTTCTATGTCTTATGGTTTATGGGCATTATGGTTTAGTTTTAAATATATCTCTTTTATCTGTGATGATATTGGGTTTGCTGTCTGTGAAGTTCTAAACTCAAATGAAGACCTTAAGCCCTGTCAGATATGGGTAGCCGTACTAAAGGGAGATTAGTTATACAGTAACCATCTACACTTCAAAAGCTAGTTCACTTCCCTGGGATCCTCCATGACAAATTTAGCTGTCAATACCGACTATTTGAGTGGAGGGAACCTTCCTTCCTACCAAGAAGGAGATAGTTCAAGCTAACAAAGCGGCTTAAACACAGATGAGAAAATCTGCAGATGCTGAAAATCCAGAATGCTGGAGGAACTCAGCTGATTCATAGATTTCTAAAACACAAGGATATCCAAAGCACAGATAGGATTCTTATAATTCAAAAAAGCATACCAACGAGTTGCAGACAAAATAAAAAATCATCTGTCATAGAAATTGTCACCCTTTCTTTCAGTCATACTCCTTGTTATTCCGTAACCATTCCTTTCAAGTCCAACTGTTCTCTACGTTTATCTCTATGTTCATCCTGTTTTCTGCCACTTGACTAACCTCACACTCATGGTATTTTTTCAGGTATCTTTTTACACAGATGGCCTAAACACTTCTGGAGACGGTTACCAGATTCCCACTGAGAAGCTGACTCTTTGAGCACACAAACCTTCCAGCTATTAACAGATTTGCTATTTGATGTGCTAAGTGATAGTATTGATCTGGTCTACAAGCTTCCCTGAATTAAGTAACTTAAGTTGATCGTTGACGTAAACAATGCATTTCACTGCATGTTTCAATGCACACGTGATAAACATAGCCAGTCTTTAAAATGAAGCCCTTTTGAAGAGTAGCAATCGTAACATGCACAGCAAAATCCCACGAGCAGTAACATAGTAATAACCAGATTGGCAGACATCAGTTGAGGGCTAAATGTGGATCATGGCACAAAGTGGAACCCACCCCCCCCCCCCCCCCGCTTTTTACTGTTGAGCTCAAGTACATCTTTGTGGATCAGCTAGTCTTCAGTTCAAAATCTCATCTGAAACACAGCACCTCCAGCAGTGTAGGTTGGCTTCAGTACTCTGTTATTTTACTTGTATTTTTCTTGAAGTTTAACTTTCCTACACTTGTATTTTTTATATAATCTATTTACAGCATTGTGCAAAAGTCTTAGGTACATATACAATGCCTGTAAAAAAATGTTCACCCCCTTGGAAGTGTTCATATTTTATTGTTTTACAACATTGAATCACAGTGGATTTAATTTGACTTTTTTTGACACTGATCAACAGAGAAACATTTTTTTGTGTCAAAGTGAAAATGGATCATGGTAGGGAGGGTGTGTTTCTCATAATGTGCAGTGGCTGGTTTACGCCAAACATAGCATTTAGTCTGTTGGCCTAAAAACTCAATTTTGGTTTCATCAGACCATAGAACCTTCCTCCAGCTGACTTCAGTCTTCTTCATGTCTTCTGGCAAACTGTAGCCAAGATTTCATATGAATTTTTTTCAACAGAAGCTTTCTCTTTGCCACTCTCCCATAAAGCTGCAACTGGTGAAGCACCCGGGCAACAATTGTTGAATGTGCTGTCTCTCCCATCTCAGATATTGAAGCTCATAACTCCTCCAGAGTTGTCATAGGTCTCTTGGTGGCCTCCCTCACTAGTCCCCTTCTTGCACGGTCACTCAGTCTTCGAGGACGGCCTGCTCCAGGTAGACTTACAGCTGTGCCATATTCTTTCTATTTCTTCATGAGTGACTTAACTGTTCTCCAAGGGATATTCAGTGACTTGGAAATTTTCTTGTATCCATCTCCTGACTTGTGCTTTTCTATAACTTGGACTTTTTTTTGTCTTCATGGTGTAGCTTTTGCCAGGATACTGACTCACTAGCAGATGGGCCTTCCAGATACAGGTTTATTTTTAATACAATCGATTGAAACACCTTGTCTCCAAAAACAGATCCCCATTTAACTAATTATGTAACTTCTAAAACCAATACCTGCACCAGTCACCAGTGATGATCTAATGTGTCATATTAAAGGGGGGGGGGTGAATACTTATGCAATCAATTATTTTGTGTTTTATATTTGTAATTAATTTAGATCACTTTGTAGAAATCTGTTTTCACTTTGACACAAAAAAGTCTTTTTCTGTTGATCCGTGTCAAGAAAGCCAAATTAAATCCACTGTGATTCAATATGGTGAAACAATAAAACAGGAAATGTTCCGGGGGGGGGGGGGTGGTGAATACTTTTCATAGGTGCAGTATTTAGCTAGGATGTCTAAGAGTTTTGCACAGAAATGTAATAATTTTGTGTCTTGCACTGTTCTGCTGCCAGATATGTGTGAGTGATGATAAACCTGATTCTGATATGGGTCTCTATTGTGGACTGAGAGTGGGAAAAGGGCAGGGGGAGGGGAGGGAGCAGGAAGCACCAGAGAGACATTCTGTAATGATCAATAAACCAATTGTGTGGAATCAAATTACCTTGCCTGGTGTCTCAGGGCTGGGTGTGTCTACAACCCCACCACCCCCGCTTCCCCACCTCTGGCACCCCTTCCCTGTCACCTGTCCCACGGCACCAAGCCCTCACTATTCCCAACATGCTTTGCTCCTGCCAGATTTACAAACTCACTCTCTGCAGGCACCCTATATATATATCCGGACCTGATCTATCATAGCCTATATGCTCAGACAAACAACACAACACATAATTGTAGTGCAAATGCCTCTGTATGTTTTTGGAAACATCTTGTTTTCAATGTCAGGTGTCACAATACTTGAATCCGGTTATTTTATTGGCTATTTTCTTGCAATTCAATGGAATTTTTGTCATGTCTGGTCTACCCCGACCATGACTACTTTTAGTCTCCTCTTTGTTTTCCCGATGCATCTCTTCCTTCTTCTTTGGTTTTGTAGCACTTAATAAAATGGGCGTCACTGTCTTACTGTCCGTTCAGCCTCTAGTGTTTAGGGCAGTAATGAAAGGCCTCCAAATCTGTCAGGTCGGGGCAACCACACAAGTCCCGTGTGGAGACTCAGGAATACCGTCGCACTCAGATGTAGAAAGATTCTTCATTGCTGTTTCTGTAGCAGTTTTGTTTTACCAGTCAGATTGCCAGCCCTGAGCTGAACCCCCGAACCTGAAGGATCACTCTTAGTATAACAGCCCCAGTCTAAAGCAATGTCCTTATGCTCTGAAGCTGGGCCCTCTGGTCCACATTCCCACTGTTGGAAACATCCTCTGCCTGTCTGCTCCATCTAGGTTTCAATGAGATCCCCCCCTCATTGTTCTGAACTCCAGCGAGTATGGGCCCAGAGCCATCAAATGTTCTTACTTCCACGTGCACAGCACTGGCACAATTTTTAACTCTTGTGCTGACACACAGGAACTCGCACACAACTATAAATATATGTGCGTCTGTTGGCAGTCTTCCACACCTGCAAACCACTACACAGCCACACCTGCGCACACAAAGACGCATCCCACCCACACGAGCCCTTAGACACTCACAGGCTTGGACTCAATGCACTGGGGTAGAACTTTTTTGATGAATCAATAATTTAGGACAAGCAAGCAAACAGCACTTAGACCATAAATCATAAGATATGGGAGCAGAATGAGGCCATTCAGCCCATCAATTCTGCTCTACTATTCATCTAAGGCTTATTTGTTTCAATCCTATTCTTGCGAGTTAAACCCTTTACCATCAAGAAACCATCCAACTCAACTTTAAATATACCCAATAACCTGGCCTCCATGGCTGCCTCTGGCAGTGATTTCCACAGAAGTCTGGCTGAAGAAAATCCTCCTCAACTCTCTTTTGAAGGGGTATCCCTTTAAATCTGAGGCCGTACCCTTGACTTTTTGACTCACTACTAATGGAAATACCTTCTCTATATTCACTCTACCTGGACCTTTCAACATCTAGCGGTCTTCATCCTTCTAAACTCCATTGAGTACAGTCCAGAGCCATCAAACATTCCTCGTACATTAAACCATTCATTACTGGAATCATTCATGTGAACATCCTCTGGAGTCAGAACATCCTTCCTCAGATACAGGGCCCAAAATTCCTCACAATAGTCCCAAAGCAACGCCTTATAAATCCTCGGCAATACATTTTTTTTTATATATGCTTGTTCTTTCAAAAAAAATATATGATGACATTGGATTTACCGTCTTGGCTACTGACGCGGCCTGAAAGGAATCGTGAACTAGGACTCTGAAGTCCTTTACACCTCCAATTTCTGGATAGAAATGCAACAATTGACCCTCTTTGGACCAAGTGGTGGTTTAGCTGTATTTTGTAATGAGTAACGAGATTTGCATCTGTATTTTGACACATCTTTTATTGCCAGATATGCTGCCAGCTCTGGAACGAAAGTAAAAGCTTGCTGGGTGCGAATATCTTTCTTCTGGAGCAGCAGTGTCACTTCTGCCGACTCTTCCTAGCCTTCATGCTTTCAGTGACCATTGCTGTTTGGCAAATGAACTCGCTTTTGGGGGCTCTGCCGGTCACATGACGTGTTTTTGTTTCAACTAGTTGAGCAATATGATCAGGGTGCTTCAGCACTGAACTGGCTCAGTGGCCGTGGATTCACTTTCAGGGATTCTGTGGTTTATGTTCAGTGTGTTATTTGTTCATTTTTTTTTACTGTTTACACGATTTGGTCATTTTTATCACACATTGGGTGTCTGGTGGTCTTTGGTTTGTGCGTGCGTGTGTGTGTGTGTGTATGCGTGTGTCTGTGTGTGTATTTTTTAAATGGGTTCTGTTGTGTTACCTTGTTTTGTGGCTGCCTGCAAGAAAATGAATCTCAAGGTTGTATGCACAGTTTGATAACAAGTGTACTTTGAACTCTACTCCTCGAAAAAGCTCAAATTTGCTTAAAACCAGATTACTCAAGTTTTTGATACTTTTTCCCGATGTATTCTACAGATTAAAAATTAATTTTATTTATCACGTGTACATCAAAGTGTACAGTGAAATGCATCGTTTGATTCAAGTCAAATCGGTGAAGGTGGTGCTGGGCAGCCAGCAAGGGTTGTCACGTTTCTGGTGACAACGTAACACACCCAGAACTCGCTAACCCTAGCCTTTATGTCTTTGGACTGTGGGAGGAAACCAGAGCACCTGGAGGAAACCCACGTGATCATGGGGCGGTCGTACAAACTCCTCACAGACCCCAGCGAGAATCAAACCCCAAGCTTACAGTGGGCACTGAAAAGTGTTGCACTAAGTGCTACGCTACCAAACCGTCCATTCGGATTTAATCTTAAAGCAGAAATTTGATCTTAATGTGTCATTTGCAGGCTCACTGTCAAGGATTCTTTATGACTCTTGTTCCCCATGTTCAGTACTATGCAAATCTTAGGCACAGATATATATAGTCAGGGTGCCTAAGACTTTGCACAGCACCCTAGTAATTTTATGTATTGCTCTGTACTGATGCTGCTGCTGCAAAACCAAAATTCATGAGTGAGGATAAACCTGAATCTGATATGGGTCTCTGTTGTGGACTGAGAGTGGGAAGTGGGCAGGGAGAGGGGAATCATGGTTGGGAAAGGGGAGGGAGTGGGAAGCACCAGAGAGACATTCTGTAATGATCAATAAACCAATTTTGTGGAATCAAATTACCTTGCCTGGTGTCTCAGGGCTGGTTGTGTCTGAACCTGCGCCACTCCCGCCTCACTTCTCTGCCACCTGTCCCACACCCCTCCCACAGTGCTCCACCCTCACTATTCCCAACGTCCTTTGTTTCCACCAGATTTACAAACTCGCTCTCCACCCCATTGACAAATACAGTTCTGTGCAAATGTTTTAGGTGCCTTAGCTATACAGTATACTGTATATGTGTTTTAGGCTTTGCATAATACTGTATATTTGAACGATTTGTCATCTCTTGTACATTGGTTGTTTGTCAAGTTAGAGACATAGAACACTACAGCGCAGGAACAGGCCCTTCAGCCCATCTAGTCCATGTCAGCCAGGTCTTTTGTCTAGTCCCATCTACCTAGACGTAAACCATACCCCTCTCATCCATGTATATGTTTATGAATAATTTTTCATAAAATTTGATTATTTGTTTTTTCTTGTAAATGCCTGCAAGAAAATGAATCTCAGGCTCATGCATGGTAATATGTATGAATTTTGAGAAAAATTTACTTTGAACTTTGTTTATTAGAAATCCACAGTTTAGATTTCACTTTCAGGATTTCAACTTGCATTTTGAAATCTGGATGTATTTCAGCAAAGTTAGGTTAAGCAATGTAGCACAGATCATTTTGCGAGCTCTGCACTATTGCAGTGTATTGCACAATGCTTCCAATGAATGCGGGCCTGCCTGTCTGAACAACAAACAATGCGACTGTATACATCAGTCATACTTGGCAATCTCTCAACATTGTTGGCTTCACAGGAGACCTGAGACTGCAAATGCTGTAACAAGCTGATTGTAGACTTCAGGAAGGGTAAGACGAGGGAGCGCAAACCAATCCTCATAGAGGGGTCAGAAGTGGAGAGAGTGAGCGATTTCAAGATCCTGGGTGTCAATATCTCTGAGGATCCAGCCTAGACCCAACTTATTGATGTAGCTATAAAGAAGGCAAGACAGCAACTATACTTCATTAGGAGTCTGAGGAGAATTGATTTGTCAACTAAAGCACTCAGAAACTTCTACAAATGTACCGTGGAGAGCATTCGGACAGGCTGGTATGGGGGAGGCGGGGGCGACTGCACAGGATCAAAATAAGTTGCAGAAACTTGTAAAATTAGTCAGCTCCATCATGGGTACTAGCCTCCATAGTATTCAAGACATCTTCAAGCAGCAGTGCCTCAAAAAGGCAGCGTCCATCATTAAGGATCCCCACCATCCAGGACATGCCCTCTTCACACTGTTACCGTCAGGAGGGAGGTACCGAAGCCTGAAGGCACATACCCAGCGATTCAGGAACAGCTTCTTCCCCTCTGCCATCCGATTTCTAAATGGACATTGAACCCATGAACACTACCTCACTACTTTTTTTATTTCTGTTATTTTGCATTACTTATTTTAACTTAACTGTTTAATAGTTATGTCTACACTTAATATAACTCAGTTTTCTCTCTATATTTATTTCTGATGTATTTCATTGTACTGCTGCCGTAAAGTTAACAAATTTTACCGCATATGCCTGGGATGTTGTATCTGATTCTGATTCACCTGGAGTTAAGAAAAAGCAATTTGCTGGAGAAACTCAGTCAAGCAGCATCTATGGAGACCTGATGGATGGTCAATGTTTGGGACAAGACTTGGTGTATCATGCCTGGTGTGTCCGGTTAACATGCTTTAGGAAGGACGTAACACCTTGGAAAGGGTATAGAGCAGATCCACCAGGCGCAGACCATTTCCTAAACTGAGAGCATATTCAGAAATACAAGATGCAAAGGAATCTGGGAGTCCTAGTGTAAGATTCCTGATAGGTTAACTGACAGGTTGAGTTGCTGGAGGAACGCAGAAGATCAGGCAGCATTTATGGAGAGGAATACATAGTCAACGTTTCAGGCCAAAACTCTTTATCAGGACATAATCATATTGATCATAGAGTAGGCTTCTATCATTTGGCATTTTAAAAAAAGGGCCAAATGGCCTGTACTATTCTATGTTTAAACACTGAACTGCAGTCTGTGTCAGATGCCAATTTGCAGACAGCAAGCTCTCAGAACAGCAATATGATAATGAGTGGTTAGTTTATTTTAGGTGATGTGAGTCAAAAAATAAATAATGTACAGGGACGTTTCCCATAAAGTATTTCAAAGAGTAATTGTTATCAGATAGGCTGTGGTTCAGTATCTTGTCAGAAAGATAACTGCTCGGATGGGAGCAACACTCCCATGCTTTTCGTTGGAGAATCGATTTGGTATGTCACCAGAAACGCAAGCGAATTTCT
Source organism: Hemitrygon akajei (assembly GCF_048418815.1). Lineage (NCBI taxonomy): Eukaryota > Metazoa > Chordata > Chondrichthyes > Myliobatiformes > Dasyatidae > Hemitrygon > Hemitrygon akajei. The sequence continues at coordinate 10,477,120 of NC_133134.1, read as the reverse complement.
ACAAATGTAGAAATAAGCTGAAGAAAGTTGCAAACACAGTTCGCTCCATCTTGGGCACTAGCTTCCATAGTATGCAGGACATCTTCACAGAGCAATGTCTCAAAAAGGGAGCGTCCATCATTAAAGACCCCCATCACCCAGGACATGCCCCCCTTCTCATTGCTACCATCAGGCACACGCTTATCGATTCAGGAACTGCTTCTTCCTCTCTGCCATCCAACTTCTGGATGGACATTGAACCTATGAACACTACCTCACTACTTTTTTATTTCTATTTTTGCATTAATTATTTAATTTAACTATTTATATACATACTGTAACTCAATGTGTTTTTCTATTATTATGTATTGCATTGTACTGCTGTCGCAAAGACAACAAATTTCACGACATATGCCGGCGATTAAACCTGATTCTGATTCTACATTCTGCCCTTGAGTCAATAAGAGCCTGTGTCACGGCTCATCCCGTGACAGAGGACTCTCTGATCTACGGCCTGTTCCCAGAGAGACACAGACAGACGTCAAGCGTTGCTGGAAGATCATCAACTCGGTGAAAGGTGCCCTTTGGTCTGCCAGCCCATCGAGATGTCTGTGGAGGAATGCTGCTGCCGACTGGCACATTCCAGGCTGTGGGAGTACGTGCTGAGGGACGCACTGAAGCTTGATGCAGCCACCTGAAGGGCTCGGTGGGAAAGGACCACAGTATAGGGTTCTTCCGTTACTGGAGAGGGATGCGCCCCTTAATTACTGTAGTAATGTACCACCACAGAGGCCATATGTGTGACAATGGTGCTAATATTTTTAAGAAATGCAACTGAACACAACTATAAAAATAAGAATGAAAAAGCATTGCATTATTTAGAAACATAGAAAACCTACAGCACAATACAGGCCCTTCAGCCCACAAAGCTGTGCCGAACATGTCTTTACCTTAGAACTCCCTTGGCTTTACCCATAGCCGTCTATTCTGCTAATCTCCATGTAGCCATTCAGGAGTCTCTTAAAAAAACCCTATCGTTTCTGCCTCTGCCACCACCAGCAGCCCATTTCACGCACTCGCCACTCTCTGCATAAAAAAACTTACCCCTGACATCTGCTCTGTACCTACTTCCACGCATCTTAAAACTATGCCCTCTCGTGCTAACCATTTCAGCCCTGGGGAAAAGCCTCTGACTATCCACACGATCAATGCCTCTCAATTTCTTGTACACCTCTATCAAGTCACCTCTCATTCTCTGTTGCTTCAAGTAGAAAAGGCCAAGTTCACTTAACCTGTTCTCATAGGGCATGCTCCCCAATCCAGGCAACATCCTTGTAAATCTCCTCTGCACCCTTTCTATGGCTTCCACATCTTTCCTGTAGTGAGGCGACCAGAACTGAACACAGTACTCCAAGTGGGGTCTGACCAGAGCCCTATATAGTTGCAACATTACCTCTCAGCTCCTAAATTCAATTCCATGATTGATGAAGGCCAATACACTGTACGCCTTCTTAACCACAGAGCCAACCTGCGCAGCTGCTTTGAGCGTCCTATGGACTCGGACCCCAAGATCCCTCTGATCCTCCACACTGTCAAGTGTCGTGCCATTAATACTATATTCTGCCATCATATTTGACCTACCAAAATGAACCACTTCACACTTATCTGGGTTGATCTCCATCTGCCACTTCTCTGCCCAGTTTTGTATCCTATCAATGTCCCACTGTAACCTCTGATAGCCCTCCACACTATCCACAACAACCCCAACCTTTGTGTCATCAACAAACTTACTAACCCATCCCTCCACTTCCTCATCCAGGTCATTTATAAGAAACACAAAGAGTAGGGGTCCCAGAACAGATCCCTGAGGCACACCACTGGTCACCAGCTTCCATGCAGAATATGACCCGACTACAACCACTCTTTGCCTTCTGTGGGCAAGCCAGTTCTGGATCTACAAAGCAATGTCCCATTGGATCCCATGCCTCCTTACTTTCTCAATAAGCCTTGCATGGGGTACCTTATCAAATGCCTTGCAAAAATCCTTGAATAAAATTTACATTCAGTGGCCAATTTATTAGGTACACCTGTGCACCTGCTCATTAATGAAAATATCTAACCAACCAATCATGTGGCAGCAACTCAATGCATAAAAGCATGCAGACATAGTCAGGAGATTCAGTTGTTGTTCAGACCAGACATCAGAATGGGGAAGAAATGTGATCCATGTGACTTTGACTGTGGAATGATTGTTGGTGTCAGATGGGGTAGTTTGAGTATCTCAGAAACTGCTGATCTCCTGGGATTTTCATGCACAATTGTCTCTCAAGTATAAAGGAAATGGTGTAAAAATTTTTAAAAAAACACCCAGTTGAGTGACAGTTCTGTAGACGTAGGTGAGGTCCGAGAGAATGGCCAGACTGTTCCAAGCTGACAGGAAGCTGATGGTAACTCAGATAACCACACGCTACAACTGTGCTATGCAGAGGACTATTTCTGAACACACAACACATCAAACTTGGAAGGTGAGCTACGGCTGCAGAATAAGACTAGCGTACACTCAGTGGCGACTTTGTCAGGTATAGGAGGCACCTAATAAAATGGGCATGGAATGTATTTTGGATAGAAGATCTGTAGCCCACAGGCCTCTGATTCAGAAGTCAGGGTGCTACTCAATAATGCTGAATATTAGTAACTTGGAATGGATGGCCAGAGTAGAATCTAAATGTCAAATGCTAGACAGCATGATATAAGTGAGAAAGGAACGGTGTAAAGGAGACGGAGAGTGATTGGTCATAGAGCTACAGAACTATACGGCATAGAAAAAGTCCCTTCAGCCCATCTGGTCCATGCTGACCCAGATTCCCATCTAAGCATGTCCCATTTGCCCACTTTAGTGGTGGCGATTAGAATTTATTCTAGACCAGTGTGAGGTTATGCATTTGGGAAGTCGAATTCTGGTTTGGATATCTAGAGTGAATGTTAGAACCTTAGAAGCATTGATACACAGAAGATCTCAGGGTTGCAAGGTCATAGCTCCCTAAAAATCTGCCATGGGAATGGTGGAGCAGATGCGATGGGCCAAATGGCCTAATTCTGCTCCTATGTCTCATGGTCTTAAAACAAAGACATAGCTGGATAGGGTACTCAGTACCTCTGTGGACCGTAGGGTTGATTTTATAAGAGTTGAAACATCATGTTGCATTTGTTCAAGGTATTGATTAGACCACACTTGTGTACAGGTCTGGTAGTGGCAGAAGCAGATACAACAGTCGTATTTAAAAGGTTTTTAGAGAGACGCGTGAGTATTCAGGAACCGGGTCATGTACTGACAGAAGAAATTTTAGTTTAACTTGGCATCGTGTTTCAGGCCGGATGTTGTAGGCCAAAAGGCCTCTCCCTGTGCTGTTCTCTGTTCTAATAGAAAATTCATCAGTGTTTATTCACAGATACCATGCAAAAACTTTGTAGAGGAATGTGGTGTTGTGCTCAGGGAGGCTCAGCCCGAAATAACTAACTGTTGATGTGATAGTAGCAAATGGTGGGGTTAGAATATTATTAAAGGTTCCTCCACAGTGTCCCAAATTAACTCAAGTGCCGATGCTTTGAGTGCAGTACTGAAGGAGTTATAATTGGTTGAGTTACTCAGTTCATCTTGGCATTTGGTAACACTATAATTTCGATGCATCTATCTGCCGAGCCTCCGGTAATATCAGCTCAGAGGTGCAGTGTAATTAAGGCGCTGTGACCCACCGAATGACACCACAAGAAACTTGAAAAGACATTGATGAATTTTTAATAACAGTCAGTTCAGCACAGTCAAATGATGAGTCACAGGCAAATTAAATAATGGGCCTGTACAATGCTGAGTTTAACCATTTGTTGGCTGGGAATTGTTTTCACAGGTTTTTACATAAAGCTGTATTTGCTGGCAGCTCGTTCCACTCTCTCACAACCCCCTGAGTGAAGAAGTTTCCCCTCATGTTCCCCTTAAAGTTTTGGCCTTTCACCCTTAACCCATGACCTTTGATTGTAGCCCCACCCAATCTCAGTGGAAAAAGTCTGCTTGCATTTACCCTGTCTATACCGCTCATAATTTTGTAGGCCATTATCAAATCTCCTCTCAGTCTTCTACATTCCAAGGAATAAAGTTCTAACCTATTCAATCTTCCCCATAACTCAGGTCCTCCAAACCTGGCAACATCCTTGTAAATTTTCTCTATACTCTTTCAATCTTATTTACATCTTTGCTGTAAATAGGTGGCCAAAACTGCACGCATTACCCCAGATTAAGCCTCACCAAACTTTCAACCATTTTCCCTAATGTCAGCATCAAATTCAGTTTGGTGGTGTTCCTGAGAACTGTCCTCAAGTATTTTTCCACAGTAGAACCACTTATGATTTGCAATCATTGAAAATAAGTCTGATATTATGTCAAAATAGGCCATTCAGCTCCTCACATCTGTTTCACTATTCAAATTATAATTGATTATTTACCTCAGCACTGCCTTCCTACACTAACCCCATATGTATTACAAGTCAACAGACTCTCACAAGTAACTTAGCCAGACTTCACCTTGCTTCCTGCAGAGGTCCCATTCCACTTGTTCACTCATCTCCTTCACATCTGCTCTGACAATGAATCTTTCCATACAAGAACCTCTGAGATGTCTTCCTCTTTCCCTATCTTTGCAGCTTCCTCTACTCCAGTTGACCGAGACTTGGACTGTGCTTCATCTTTTTCACACACTTCTCTCACACCCTCTCCCGCAGCCCGAACAAGGATAAGGTCACACAGATCAACAGCTTCCCCTACACCTGTCTCCACATTCCACCAAACTTCCTTCATAATATCCAACATCTGTAAGCCTACATCGATGTTGCAGCTCTATTAAAAACCTGGTTAGACCACATGTAATATTGTGTTCAATTCTGGTCTCCTCATTACAGGAAGGACATGAAAGCTTTAGAAAAGATGTATAGGTGCACCTTCTCTGCAGCTTTTGCACTTAATACTGCTTTGTTAATATTTTACCTTGTTCTACCTGAATGCACGATGCAATGATTAGCTCTATATGAACAGCTTTTCACTTATCTTGCTGCTGCCATCAGGAGAAAGGTACAGGAGCCTCAGGACTCACACCACCAGCTTCAGAAACATTTATTACCCCTCAACCATCAGGCCCTTGAGCCAAAGGGGATAACTTCACTCAACTTCACTTGCCCGTCATTGAAATGTTCCCACAATCTATGGACTCATTTTCAAGGACTCTCCATCTCATGTTCTTGATATTTAATGTTTATTTGTTTATTGTTATTATTTATTTCTTTTTGTATTTGCACAGTTTGTCTTATGCACACTTATTCAACACCCAGATGGTGCAGTCTTTCATTGATTCCATTATGGTTATTATTCTATTATGGATTTATTGAGTATGCCTGCAAGAAAATGAATCTCAGGGTGGCATATAGTGGTGCTAGAAAGTTTGTGAATGCTGTAGAATTTTCTCTATTTCTGCATAAATATGTGATCAGATCTTCACAGAAGTCTTAAAACTAGATAAAAACAACTCAATTAAATAAATAACACAAAGCATTATTATTTATTTATTGAGAATAATTAGTCCTTGAAAGTGAGTCCATAGGTTGTAGAGTCGGTGATCAGTTCAGTGTTGGAGTGAGTGATCTTGTCCACACTCCTTCAAGAGTCTAATGGTTGAAGAGAAATAATTGTTCCTGAACCTAGTGGTGTGGGACCTAAGGTTCTTGTATCTCCTGGTCAATGGTAATAGTAAGAAGAAAGAATGGCCTGGGTAGTGGGAGTCTTTCATGATGGATGCTGCTTAGTTCTGGGGTTGCTATGGTAACCCATTTGCCTTCACTAGGCCTGTATCCCTCCACTCTTTAAATGTGCAAGTACCTGTACAAATGCCTTTTAATCCCTGTGAAAGGATCTCCACCACTAAAAATATTTGTCATATGTAGAGTACTGTGCAAAAATCTTAAGCACACACACACATATATATAGCTAGGGTGCCTAAGACTTTTCTACAGTACTGTACTTGCCAATGTAGAGTGGAAGTTTGTAAACCTGGCAGGAGCAAAGGAATGGCGAGGATGGAACGCCGCAGGAGGGGTGTAGAGAAGATGGCAGAGAAAGAGTGCCGGGGTGGGGGTAGTGCAGGTGCAGACAACACCCAGCCCTGAGACAACAGGCAATGCCATTTTTCCCATAGTAAATTAATCCAACTGTATCCCTCTGCTGGCCAGGAAAATTACTGACACTAAGTATCTGATAGAGTTAGTTTGGAGAAAGCCAAACTTCGAATGAGATTGTCAAGGTCAATTTATTATCAATGTCTGAATATCTCACATATTCTATCATAAGACCATAGATATAGGAGCAGAATTAGGTCATTTGAGCCATCGAGTCTGCTCTGCCATTTCATCGTGGTTGATCCATTCTTCCCTCACAGCCCCAATCTCCTGTCTTCTCCCAGTGTCCCTTCATGCCCTGACCAATCAAGAATCGAGGTAAAGGGCAGAAGAAGTAGGAAATGATAGGAGAGGACCAAGGCAGAAAGGGAATGAGGAGGGTGGCAGAGGGAGATGATAGACAGGTGAAGAAAAGGGTGATGGGGGATCCATAATGAGGAATGGAAAAAGAGAGGAGGGAGAGCGGAAGAAATTGCCAGAAGTTAGAGAAATCAATGTTCATGCCACCAGGTTGGAAGCAACCCAGACAATCCAGTTGTATCAGCCATGATGGAATGGCAGAGCAGACTCGATGGGCTGAATTGCCAGATTTTATTCCCATGTCTTATGGTCTTAATAGCTGGCCATCATTGGCTGCCACACTTTCTGCGTGACAGCAGTGACTCAGAAAGCACCTGACTGTTTCTTTGGGAGGACTTGGCTGTGCTCGGCACCGTAGAAATGCAAGTGGTTATAGTGCTGAAGATTAATTGTGCTTTCATTTATAATGTAGATTATTAAACAGGCCCAGAGCTTATTGCACACAATATCACGTTAATCAGGCTCAAGGAAGTCCATTACAAACAAACTCAATTACTCAGCAATAGAGAGTCATGTGTATTAGCACACTGGCAGGGTAAATTAAACTGAGAAAGTGTTGTGGGAACAAGCCAGAAATTATTCAAGAGGCAGCTGATCAATATTTCAGAACCAGAGGTATGTGATGAACTCTTAGAACAGAAGAGGTAAGTATCAGTGAGTACTCACAGGTGGCAAGAATGATTTCTTTGGAATGGGAAATGCTCGTTATTGAATGTGTAAGGCAAAGTGGTGAATTATTATTTTTATTTTAGAGTCTCAGTGTGGAACAGGCCCCTCTGGCCCTTCAAGTTATTCCACCCAGAAACCCACCTATTTAACACTAGCCTAATCACAGGACAATTTACAATGATTGATTAACCTATTAACTGTAACATCTTTGGACTGTGGGAGGAAATCATAACACTCAGAGAAACCCACGCACTCAGGAAGGAATGTAGGAACTTTCTTATGGAGGGTGCTGGAATTGAACTGCCAGCTGTGACCCCCTGAGCTGTAATTGCGTCACACTAATTGCTGTGCTACCATGAATTGGGTCTGTCTGCCTTGGAAATTATTGAGACATGAAGTTCTGCAAGGGCTTCAGGAGCAGGTTGGAGGATGTTGTCTTTGTCTTGAGTGTCTAAACGAGGAATACCATTCATTCAATAAGACTGTGGCTGGCCTGACTGTAGCCTCAAGACCCTGTTCTTGTCATCAAAAGGACAGCGCTGCAGCATAAGGCTTTACAACGCCAGGGATTGGGGTTTAATTCCCACCACTCTCTGTAAAGAATTTCTACTTGTGGACAGAATCAGGCTTATTATTACTGACAATGCGTGAAGTTTGTTTTGTGACAGCTGTACAGTGCAATACATTAACATTAAAAACTGCAAGTTGCATATAGAAATATAAAATAGTTAGTGCAAAAGCAGAGCAAGATGATGAGGTAGTGTTTGTGATGTCGGAGGAATCTGACGATGGAGGGGAAGAAGCTGTTCCTAAAACGCTGAGTGTGTGTCTTCAGGTTCCTGTATCTCCTCCCTGACGGTAGCAATGAGAAGAGGGCATCTCCTAAGTGATGGGGGTCCTTAATGACAGACGCTGCCTTTTTGTGACATTGCCTTTTAAAGATATCTTTGATGGTGAGGAGGCTAGTGCCCATGATGTAAGTGGCTGAGATTACAACACCCTGCAGCTTGTACCGATCCTGTGCAGTAGTCCCTCCATACCAGAGAGTGGTGCCACTATTAGCATGCTCTCCATGGTACATATGCCACGATTTGATCATTCTTTGATGACATATCAAATCTGATATTGAGGTGTTGGCCGAGCCTGGCAATTAGCTGACAGACGAGGTGATTACCTCAGTGAGCAGTTGTTGGTGTTTCTCTCTAGGAGTGCTCACATTTTTATAGGCCCCATTCGCTTTTCCTCAGTCCTGAACAGAAGAAAGCCCTTAACTCCGAGTAGAGTCATCGGAACGCCATCGTGACGGCGTTTTTTTTTAACAGGCTTTCTTGTTTTTACAAGGTCGAGTTGCCAGCTCAACGTTCAACCCAGCACAGATGGGAAGCGTGCAAGGGAGTCGGCTGGATTCGAACTCGGGAGCCTTCGCTCCGAAGTCCAGCGCTGATGCCACTACGCCAGCAGCCTGCAAGTCCTGAACAGGGGGCCTATATAAACATGAGCACTCCCAGAGAGAAACACCAACAACTGCGCCCTGAGAATGTCGCCTCGACTAGTGATAAAACGCCTGCAAGCTAATTGCCAAACTCAGCCAATACCACAGCATCAAAACCCAAGCTACAAAAAATACACCATCCTAAACTTACCAAATCTCCTCAAACTCTTAATGAAATATTTGCCGCCTTTGTAATTGCATCTGTATGTTGGGCCCAGGATAAATCTTCAGAGGTTTTGACACCCAGGAACTTAAAACTGCTCACCCTTTCCACTGCTGATCCTTTGATAAAAGCTGGTGTGTGTTCCCTCGACTTCCCCTTCCTGAAGTCCTCAGTCAATTACTTGGTCTTACTGATGTAGAGTTCAAGGTTGTTGTTGTTGTGATATCACTCAACCAGCAGATCTATCTCACTTCTATATGCCTCCTCATCACTAATAATGCTGGCAGAGCCATGGAAAGAAACAGAGGAAAAGGAAAGGCCACATTTGGAATATTGTGCTCAGTTTTGGTCACTGAAGATGCCATTAAGCTGGACAGAGTGCAAAGAAGATTTACAAGAATATGGACAAAACGCGAGGGACTAGGTTACTAAGAGAGATTGAACAGTATGGGGTGTTTTCATGCTGGAGCGTAGGAAAATGTGAGCTAATTTTACGGGTGTTCATAACATTATGTGGGACATAGGCTGAAGGAGCATAGTCTCTTTCTCAGTGGTGGTGAAGCAAGAACTAGAGGGCATTAAATTGGTGTTTGATTAGTAAGGGTGTCAAAGGTTATGGGAAGCAGTCAGGAGATTGGGTGTGATTGGCTGAATAGCCTAATTTATTTTTCCTTCCAACCCAACTCTGCTGCTATATCTTATGCGCTTTTGGCGTGGGTTTAAGATGAGAGAAGAGAGATTGAATAGGAATGTAAGAGGTAACTTTAAATTCCTCAGTACAATTACTTTGGAGGGCCTGGCGTGGACGAGCACATCAGAATCAGGTTTATTATCACCAGCATGTGTCGTGAAATTTGTTAACTTAGCCACAGAAATTTAAAGCAATACATGATAATATAGAATAAATAAATAAATCAGTTACAGTAAATATATATGTATATTGTACAGAAATAATATTTTTTAAAAGTGAGGTAGTGTTCATGGGTTCAATATCCATTTAGAAATCATATGACAGGGGAAAGAAGCTATTCCTGAATCACTGAGTGTGTTCCTTCAGGCTTTTGTACCTCCTTCCTGATGGTAACAATGAGAAGAGGACAAGTCCTGGGTGATAGGATCCTTAATAATGGACGCTGCCTTTCTGAGGCACTGCTCCTTGAAGATGACTTAGATACTAAGGAGGCTGGTACCCAATATGGAGCTGACTGATTTTACAACTTTCTTTAGCTTCTTTCGGTCCTCTGCCGTAGCCCTCCCACCCCATACCAGACAGTGTCAGAATGCTTTCCACAGTACATCCATAGAAGTTTTCAAGTGTTCTAGTTGACAAACCAAGTCTCCTAATGAAATATAGCCACTGTCTTGCCTTCTTTATAGTTGCATCGATATGGTGGGACCAGGTTAGATCCTCCGAAACCTTGACACCCAGGAACTTGAAACCGCTCACACTCTCCACTTCTGAACTCTCTCTGTGAGAATTGGTTCATATGCCGTTGTCTTACCTTTCCTAAGGTCCACAACCAGCTCTTACGTCTTACTGACATTGAGTCCAACACCACTCAACTAGTTGGCATATCTTGCTCCTGTATGCCCTTTCATCTCCATCTGAGATTCAACCAACAATGGTTGTATGATCAGCAGATTTATAGATGACATTTGAGTTTTGTCTAGCCACACAGTCATGGGTATAGAGAGTGTAGAGCAGTGGGCTAAGCACACACCCCTGAGGTGCGCCAGTGTTGATCGTCAGCGAGGAGGAGATATTACTACCAATCCGCACAGATTGTGGTCCTCCGGTTAGGAAGTCGATGATCCAATTGCAGAGGGAGGTACAGAGGCCCAAGTTTGGTGGCTTATCGATTAGGACTGTGCGAACAATGGTGTTAAACGCTGTGCTATAGTCAACGAACAGCATCCTGACATACCATCGCATGTAAAGCCCTCCCCATTGTTGAGCACATCTACATAAAACATTGTTGCAGGAAAGCAGCATCTGTCGTAAGGGACCCCCAGCACCCAGGCCACGCTCTCTTCTTCCTGCTGCCGTTGTTCTCCCCATGACCACATTGATTTCCTCCGGGTGGTCTGGTTTCCTCCACGGTCCAAAGACGAACCAGTTGGTAGGTTAACTGGGCATTGTAAACTGTCCCATGATTAGGATTAAATCAGGGGATTGCTGGGCAGCACAGCTCAAAGGGCCAGAAGGGGCTATTTCGCACTGTATCTCAATAAATAAGAATCAAGAAGGAGGTGCAGGTGTGTCGGGTCAGGAGCAGGTATTACCCCTCAACCATCAACCAACTTCACTTCCCCCATCATTGAAATGTTCCCACAACCTATGGACTCACTTTCAAGGACTCTTCATTTGATGTTCTAGTTATTGTTTTCTTTATTATTATTATTTTTTCATTTTGTATTTGCACAGTTTGTTCTCTTTTGCACACTGGTTGAACACCCAAGTTTATGCAGTCTTTCATTGATTCTATGGTGGTTTTTAGTCTAGTGGTCAGAACATAGAATAAGCTGCCACAGAGGCAGGTACATTATCAACATTTCACAGGTAATTGGACAGGTACATGGATAGGAAAGATTCGGATGGCTTGAGTGGGAACCTTGGTGGGTATGGACCAGTTGGGCCAAAGAGCCTGTTTCCTTGCTATATGGCACTGAATATGTTACAGATTGGGCATCGTGTAAAGGGGCTGAATGGCCTCTTCTGGCTATAATGCTAACCACCAAGTTACTGCTGAATTATTTATTACCTTTTGAAATGGAACAAATATTAGCTGAAAGATAAATTATATTTTAATAATGCTTCCTACTAATTTATTGCATTTAGCATAACAAAAGTCTTGATCTTTTTCTTTTTTCCCCCAGATAACGACTGGGCATCTTACACGCTTGGAATTTTTATCTGTTTAAATTGCTCAGGAATTCATCGAAATATTCCTCAAGTTAGCAAAGTGAAATCCGTTCGATTAGACGCCTGGGAGGATGAAGAAGTTCAGGTAGGTCGTTTCCCGTCAAGCTTTATACTGAAGGTAAATAGATAGATACCTTATTGATCCCAAAGGAAATTACAGTGCCACAGTAGCATTACAAGTGCACAGATATACAAATATACAAATATTAGAAGAGATGTAATAAAGAATAAAAAGTAAGTTACGTCAAACAGTCTAACAGGAGGTGGTCGTCACTTCCCCAGCTACAGATTGACTCGTTATAGAACCTTATGGCCAAGGGTAAGGATGACCTCATATAGCGCTCTTTGGAGCAGCGCAGTTGTCTTAGTCTATCACTAAAAGTGCTCCTCTGTTCACCCAATGTGGCTAGTCCAGAACTGCCAGGATTTTCCACAGGGTCCTTCATTTTACCACAGCCTCCAGTGTGTCCAATTTGACTCCTATAACAGAGCCAGCCTTTCAGATCAGTTTATTGAGCCTGTTGGCATCAGCCATTGCCCCAGCACACCACTGCATGGAAGATTGTACTGGCGACAACGTGTGAAGGAGAGGCCTGCATACTCCAAAGGACCTCAGTCTCCTTAGAAAATAGAGGTGGCTCTGGCCCTTCTTGAACACAGCCTCTGTGTTGGTGCTGCACTCAAGTCTGTCATCCAGGTGCACACCCAGGTACTTGTAAGTTCTCACCACACTCACATCCTCACTAACAATAGTAACAGGGAGTAGTGCAGGCTTAATCTTCCTAAAGTCCATCACCATCTCCTTTGTCTTACTGGTGTTGAGTTACAGATGATTCAGCTTGCACCGTTTGACAACCGGGGCCCTGTATTCATCCTCCCATTATACACCCACCTATTGCTGAGTCATCAGAGAATTTCTGCAAGTGACTTATTCAGTGTTGTATCTAAGATCCAAGGTAAACAGGAAGGCGGCAAATACAGTCACCCCGTGGGGCCCCAGTGCTGCTGATAGCCACGTCTGACACACAGTGTTGAAGCCGCACAGTCTGTGGTCTGCCAGGCAGGTGAGCCATCATCCAGGATGCAAGGGAAGTGCCAGCCTGCATTGGACAGAGCTTCTCCCCCGGCAATGAGGGCTGCATGGTATTGAAGGCATACATGATCCTCACAGTGCTGCCCTGCTTGTCCAAATGGGACTGAGATTGGGAACTCAGTGGGATATCGGATTCCTAGTTTGGCACGATCCAGCCAGGACTGGACGGGTATCTTGTGATTGGGTGGATCTTGCCAGTATTACTTCCCATTGAGTTCAATGATATTAAAAACTGGGCAGCATATAATACATTGTATCTGCTCCATTCTGAAGCCTGAGTGGTGAACCCTGATGAAATTCAAACCACTGTCTGTCATCTTCCCCCTGATGCAGTTGATTCTCAACACCCTGAACAAAATAAATGGGCTGGCAGGCTAGTGTAGTGGTTAGCGTAACACAATTACAGCGCGTGTGACCCGGGCTCAGCTCTCGCTGCTGCCTGTGAGGATTTCGTATGCTCTCCCCGTGACTATGTTGTTTTGTTCCGGGTGCTCCGGTTTCCTCCCATATTCCAAGTATGTACAGTTAGTAGATGAATTGGTCACCTGGGAGTAGTTGGGTGTTGCAGCCTCGTTTGGCCAGAAGGGCCTGTTACTCTGCTGGTTTTTAAATATTAAAACATTTTAAAAATAAATCTGGCGCCACACTAAATTTCCGTCCTGCCTCACCACTGTTCCATTATGATCAGAGTGTGGGTCATCTACAAAATGCACCATACTTACTCATCCAGGCTTGCTTATTTTTAAGAGAAACTTGGATAGGTATGGGACTATGGTTCAGGTGTAGGGCGATGGGGCTAGGCACAGACTAGATGGGACAAAGGGCCTGCTTCTGTGTTACTCTGTTCAATGATTCTATGACTTTGTGGCTGTTACAACAGCATCTCCCAACCTGTGACCTCCAGCACCAGGTGCATTGGGACAGGTTCCCTTCCATGTTACACGTCACCCAGATCTGGGAATATATGATCAGTCACTTCATCATTGCTATATTTGGATCCCGGAAGTCCTTCTCAGAATCAGCATTGAGGTACCTCTCCCAGAATAATAAATAAATAAGCAATAACTATCGAGAACGTGAGGTGAAGAGTCCTTGAAAATAAGTCCATTAGTTGTGGGAACATTTCAGTGATGGGGCAAGTGAATTTGAGTGAGGTTATCCCTTGGTGCAAGAGCCTGATGGTTGAGGGGAAGACACAGTAGTGCAGTGGTTTGCTTAATGCTTTACAGAACCAGCAACCGGGATTCAATTCCCACCACTGCCTGTAAGGAGTTAGTCTGTTTTCCCTGTGACCGTGTGGGTTTACTCTCACAGTCCAAAGACGTACGGGTTGGTAGGTTAATTGGTCGTTGTAAATTGCCCTGTGATTAGGCTGGGGTTAATATCAGGTTATTGCTGGGTGGTGCAGTTTGAAGGGCCAGAAGGACCTATTCTGTGCTGTATCTCAATAAAAAAAAAAGAATACCACCACCTTCTCAAAGATGATGAGGGAATGGCAATAAATACTAGCACAAAACAACAAATTTCATAAGACCATATTACATAGGAGTATAATAGCCCATTGAGTCTGCTCCATCATTCCATCTTGGCTGATTTATTATCCTTCTCAACCCCATTCTCCTGCCTTCTCCCCATCACCGTTGGCACTCTTACTAATCAAGAACATACCAGCCTCCGCATTAAATATACCCAATGACTTGGTCTCCACAGCCATCTACAGCAGTGAATTCCACAGATTCACCATCTTCTGGCCAAAGAAATAATTTCCTCATCTCCGTTCTAAATGGACATCTCTCAATTCTGAGTCTGCTCTCTGGTCCTATACTTCCCCCACTATAGGAAACATCCTCTCCAAGTCCATTCTGTCTAGGTCTTTCAGTAGTTCATAGGTTTCAATGAGATCCCCCTCATTCTTCAGTGGGTACATCCTCAGAGCCACTAAATACTCTTCGTACATTAACCCTTACATTCCCAGGTCATTCTCATGAAGCTCCTCTGGACCCTCCCCAGTTCAAACAACATTCTTGTGAACTTCCTCTGGACTTTCTCTGATTGCAATGATATTTTGGGAAAGTACCCATCAAAGCTGAAACATCCTTAAATAATACTATGAAGTGAAATTAGTCATTCTGTAATTCTGAAAGAAAAATAAATCAGCTCTTTAGTGCAACCCACATCCATACCATGTGGAGGGCATTTTTATACACAATGTTTCCATCTTTAAACACCGACCCAAGCAATGCAATCCATGTAAGTTTTTGGAAATACTTCAGAAGTGGAATAATGATGCCCAAGGCAAGTCAAACACACAGGAATCACAGTGCAAGCAGAACAGATATAACTCTATATATCTCAAAGACCTAGAATAGTAAAGATTTTAAGGTTTGGACTTAGATCCCATATTAGTTTGTTTCTGTCACTAAGCATTACACCCTATATGTAAACCTAACACCATTCCAATAAGTAAAGCAAATTTGAAGTCTATTCCCTCAGTGGCAAAATTTGAGAGAATGGTCAAAGAGTTGTGGAGGCAACAGAAGAAATTTCTTAAAACTTTTAGTCAGTTGATTATGAAAATATTGGACAAAGGAATTGGACCACCTCACCTGGTGGTCCAGAATCATCCAATCAACTCTTTCTATTTCACAGTGTGAAATGAAAATTGGTATGTTGCATGGCCAATTGGTATGTGGGGTGGAGGCCTTTGCAGCAAGAGGTCATATGATTCGTCTATGAGTGCATGCAACAAGTATTGACCAATAGAAAACGAAGTCCCATGGGTCAATTCAAAGAGCAAACTGAAATTTTTTTCTTCATCTTGACTGTGAGGTAATCAATTTATGACAGGTCAATAAGTTGTTATCTTCAAAAAAACATTTTTTTCTAAATGAAAATTGCCAGTTGATTCAAACTCTGCACTTTTTCTCTCTTAGTTTATCACTTCCAACGGGAACAGCAAAGCCAAAGCAATATATGAATCAAAGTTTCCGCCATTCTATTATAGACCAACATTTACAGACTGCCAGTAAGTAAGGAATTAATGAATAAACAGTTATGTTTAATTATATTGATTACATAGCATATGTAGAACATTTCTTCAGGCAATTAAATGATTTTTTTGCTCTTTGTTGTGAATTATTAAACTAGGGTTTGTCTGCCTTGTTAGATGGATTTTGATACTGGTTTATTACTGTCACATGTTTAAAGTCCAAAGTAAATTTATTATCAAAGCGCATATACTTTGCCTTTCTTCCAGATAACACCATGGAACTTTGTACGGTGGTGCTAGAAAGTTTTTGAACCCTGTAGAATTTTCCCTTTTTCTGCATAAATATGACCTAAAATGTGATCAGATCTTCACGTAGATTGTAAAACTAGATAAAGAGAACCCAATTCAAAAAAACACAAAAACATTATACCCGTTCATTTATTTATTGAGAAAAATGATCCAATATTACAGGTATTTGTAGGAAAAAGTATGTAACCTTTGTTTTCAGTAACTGGTGTGACCCCCTTGTACAGCAACAACTTCAACCAAATGCTTCTAATAACTCTTGATCAGCCCTGCACATTGACTTGGAGGCATTTTAGACTATTCCTCCTTACAAAACTGCTTCAACTCCACGGTGTTGGTGGGCTTCCTTGAACGAACTGCTTGTTTCAGCTCTTTCCACAACGTTTCTATAGGGTTAAGGTCAAGACTTTTACTCGGCTATTCCAAAACATGAGCTTTCTTCTTTTTAAACCATTTTGTTATTGATTTACTCTTATCTTTCAAATCATTGTCTTGTTGGATTATACAACTTCTATTAAGATTCAGGTGATGGACTGCTACCCTGACATTCTCCTGTAAAATGTCTTGATGCAATTTTGAACTCATTTTCCCTCAAAAATTGCAAGCTGTCCAGGTCCTGAGGACTGAGGACTTTATAAGAAGAATTATAGGGATGCATGAAGCTGGAAAAGGCTGATGCTCATTCCACCATGCTTCACAGTTGGGATGAGGTTTTGGTGTTGGTGTACAGTGCCCTTTTACTTCCAAACATAGTGGAGTGCATTTCTGCCAAAAAAGTTCAACTTTTGTCTCTTCTGTCCACGGAACATTGCCCCAGAAGTGTTGTAGAACATCCAGGTGGTCTTTTGCAAACTTGAAACATGCAGCAATGTTTTTGTTTTGGAGAGTAAAGGTTTCCTCCGTAGTGTTCATCTGTGAACACCCTTCTTGTTCAGTGTTTTTCTTATAGTGGACACAGGAACAGAGACTTCAGCAAGTTCTAGAGATTTCTGCAGGTCTTTTACTGTTACCCCTGGGTTCCTTAACACCTCCTTCAGTATTGCATGTTGTGCTCTTGGTGTGATCTTTGTAGGTCACCCACTCCAAGGGAGAGTAGCAACAGAAATGAGTTTCCTCCACTCATAGACAATTTCTCTCACTGTGGACTGATGACACTCTGGTCTTCCAGAAATGCTTTTGCAGCCTTTTCCAGCTTCATGCATCCTTATAATTCGTCTTACAAAGTCCTCAGAAAGTTGTTTTGATTGATGCATTGTGCACAAAAACAGATCTTTCTGGAGTAGATCAGGCTCTGTCAGAAACCTGACTTTGTGAGTCTTTTTCATAGAACAGGGCACCTCTGCAACCCACACCTCCTATCTCACTCCATTGATTGAAACCCCTGACTCCAAATAGCTTTTGTAGAAGGCATTACCCCAGAGGCTCACATACTTTTTCCAACAATACTTGTAATATTGGATCCTTTTTCTCAATAAATAAATTAACAAGTATAATGTTTTTGTGTTATTTAATTAATTGATTTTTCTTTATCTAGTTTTGGGACTTGCACGAAGATCTGATCACATATTTATGCAGAAATAGAGAAAATTCTACAGCGTTCTCAAACTTCCTAGCACCACTATATGCCACCATATATACAACCCTGAGATTCATTTTCTTGCAGGCATACTCAATAAATCCATAATAGAATAATAACCATAATGGAATCAATGAAAGACTGCACCATCTGGGTGTTGAATAAGTGTGCATAAGACAAACTGTGCAAATACGAAAAGAAAGAAATAATAATAAACAAATAAACATTAAATATCAAGAACATGAGATGGAGAGTCCTTGAAAGTGGATAGATTGTGGGAACATTTCAGTGAAGGGGCAAGTGAAGTTGAGTGAAGTTATCCCCTTTGGTTCAAGGGCCTGATGGTTGAGGGGTAATAAATGTTTCTGAAGCTGGTGGTGTGAGTCCTGAGGCTCCTGTACCTTTCTCCTGATGGCAGCAGCAAGATAAGTGAAAAGCTGTTCATATAGAGCTAATCATTACATCGTGCATTCAGGTAGAACAAGGTAAAATATTAACAAAGCAGTATTAAGTGCAAAAGCTGCAGAGAAGGTGCACCTATACATCTTTTCTAAAGCTTTCATGTCCTTCCTGTAATGAGGAGACCAGAATTGAACACAATATTACATGTGGTCTAACCAGGTTTTTAATAGAGCTGCAACGTCGATGTAGGCTTACAGATGTTGGATATTATGAAGGAAGTTCGGAGGAATGTGGAGACAGGTGTAGGGGAAGCTGTTAATCTGTGTGACCTTATCCTTGTTCTAGCTGTGGGAGAGGGTGTGAGAGAAGTGTGTGAGAAAGATTAAATCCAGTCAAAAAATCTCTATCAACTATAGAGGAAAGAGGAAGACAAGAGTTCTTGTATGGAAAGATTCATTGTCAGAGCAGATGTGAAGGAGATGGAGGAACAGGTGGAATGAAGCCTCTGCAGGAAGCAAGGTGGAAATGTAGTCGAGATATGGGGTTAGTGTAGGAAGGCAGTGCTGAGGTAAATAATCAATTATACTTTGAATAGTGAAACAGATGTGAGGGGCTGAATAGCCTAGTTTGACTTAATACCAGGCTTATTTTCAACAATTGTTGTAGTAGGTGATTTTATCTTTCCACGTATTGCCTGGGCCTCCGATACTGTAAAAGGAATATATGGGATAGAGTTTGTCAAATGTCTTTAGGAAAGTTTCCTTAAGGAGAACAACAGTACAATGGTCGCTGTTTTATTATTTCATACATTACTATCGCACATTATTGCACTTTGGAAGCTGAGATCCTTCAATGCAGATATTGCATTGAAGACTAAATAAACTCATAAAGGCCGGAGCCATCCGTGCCTATTATCCGGACTCTTTGAGTTAGTGGTGGAGAGGAGGTCTCTAATCAAACTGTTATCCATTATGGACAATCTGGCATATCCTCTCTATGACCTTCTGAATAAGCAATGGAGCACCCTTTCAAACAGACTCAATCAGCTCTGGTGTCACAAGCATCGTTACAGAAAATCTGTCCTTCCAAATGCAATAAACATATACAACAGTTCATCTCTGTGCAACAGGAGAACACACATCATAGCCTCTGCTTTATTATTTTGTACATTTTATAGCACAGTATTGCACATTGGTAAATTATTATTGTGTGTATTATTATTCTGTACTTTATTATTTATTTATACTTTATATATTTATTTTTAAATGTTGCCGCTGTAATGAAATAATTTTCCACTCGGGATCTTTAAAATACTTATTGTTGTTATTAATAATCAGTACATAGAAGTCCCAGCGAGAGAGTGGGCGATACTTGATTTGCTGTTAGGGAATGAGGCAGGGCAGGTGACAGAAGTTTGTGTAGGGGAACACTTTGCATCCAGTGATCACAATGGCACTGCTTCAAAGTAAACATGCAAGAAGATAGGTCTGATCCACGGGTTGAGATTCTAAGTTGGAGAAAGGCCAAATTTGATGGTGCCGGAGAGGATCTGGCAAGAGTGAATTGGGACAGGCTGTTTTCTGGTAAAGGTGGACTTGGTAAGTGGAAGGCCTTCGGACCTGAAATTTTGAGAGTGCAAAGCTTGTATGTGCCTGTCAGAATAAAAGGTAAAGGTAACAGGTGTGGAGAACCTTGGTTTTCAAGAGATATTAAGGCCCTGGTTAAGGAAAACAGAGGGGGTGCATAGGAAGTATAGGCAGGAAGTCACAGCTCGAACCATATCATCAAGTTCGCCGATGACACCACCGTGGTGGGTCTCATCAACAAGAACGATAAGTCAGCTTACAGAGGAGAGGTGCGGCGGCTAATGGACTGGTGCAGAGCCAACAACCTGTCTCTGAATGTGAACAAAACAAAAGAGATGGTCGTTGACTTCAGGAGGGCACGGAGCAACCACTCCCCGCTGAACATCGACGGCTCCTCGGTAGAGATCGTTCAGAGCGCCAAATTTCTTGTGTTCACCTGACGGAGAATCTCACCTGGTCCCTCAACACCAGCTCCATAGCAAGGAAAGCCCAGCAGCGTCTCTACTTTCTGCGAAGGCTAAAGAAAGTCCATCTCCGACCCCCCCCCCCCATCCTCATCACATTCTACAGGGGTTGTATTGAGAGCGTCCTGAGCAACTGCATCACTGCCTGGTACGGAAATTGCACCATCTCGGATCGCAAGACCCTGCAGCGAATAATGAGGTCAGCTGAGAAGATCATCGGGGTCTCTCGTCCCGCCATCACGGACTTTTACACTACACGCTGCATCCGCAAAGGAAACAGCATTATGAAGGACCCCATGCACCCCTCATACAATCTCTTCTCCCTCCTGCCGTCTGGGAAAAGGCTCCGAAGCATTCGGGCTCTTACAACCAGACTATATAACAGTTCTTTCCCCCAAGCTATCAGACTCCTCAATACCCGAAGCCTGGACTGACACCTTGCCCTACTGTCCTGTTTATTATTTATTGTAATGCCTGCACTGTTTTTGTGCACTTTATGCAGTCCAGTGTAGGTCTGTAGTCTAGTATAGCTTTCTCTGTGTTTTTTTTATTACGTAGTTCAGTCTAGTTTTTTGTACTGTGACATGTAAACCATGGTCCTGAAAAACATGGTCTCATTTTTACTATGCACTGTACCAGCAGTTATGGTCGAAATGACAATAAAATTTGACTTGACTTGACTTGAGGTAGGAACAAATAAGGTGCTTATGGAATATAAGAAATGCAAGAGAAAGAAATCGGGAGGGCTAAAGAAAAACAGCAGGAAGTTGCCCTAACAGACGAGGTGAAGGAGAATCCTAAGGGATTCTACAGATATGTTAAGAGCAAAAGGATTGCAAGGGATAAAATTAGTCCTCTGGAAAATCAGAATGGTAATCCATGCCTGGAGCCAAAAGAGATGGGGGAGATCTTAATTTTTTTTGCATCTGTATTTACTCAGGAGATGGGCACAGAGTCTATAGAAGTGAGGCAAAGTGGCATCAGCTTCATGGACCCTGCACAGGTTACAGAGCAGGAGGTGTTCACAGTCCTCAGGCAAATTAGGGTGGCTAAATCCCCAGGGCCTGATGAGGTGTTCCCTCAGATCTTGCAGGAGACTAGTGCAGAAATTGCCGGGGCCCTAGCAGAGGTATTTAAATCACCCTTAGCGACAGATGAAGTGCCAAAGGATTAGAGGATAGTCAGTGTTGTTCCACTGTTTAAGAAAGCCTCTAAAAATAAACCAGGAAGTTATAGATATCAGTAGTGGGAACGTTATTGAAAGGCATTCTATGGGATTGGATAAATAAGTATTTGGATAGACATGGACCGATTAAGGATAGTCATCATTGCTTCATGCATGATAGGTTATGTCTAATCAATCTTTTTTGAGCGTTTTTTGAGGAATTTACCAGGAAATTGGATGAAGGCAAGGCAGTGGACGTTTTCTACATGGACTTCAGCAAGGTATTTGACAGGGTCCCACGTGGGAGGCTGGTCAGGAAGGCTCAGTCACTCGACACTCAAGATGAGGTAGTAAATTGGATTAGACATTGTCTTTGTGGGAGAAGCCGGAGAGTGGTAGGAGATGGTTTGCAGTGGGATTTGGACCAGCTGGGAAAATAGGCTGAGAAATGGCAGATGGAATTTAATGTAGACAAGTGCGAGGTTTTGCATTTTGGCAGAGCCAGCCAGGATAGGTCTTACACAGGGAACAGTAGGGCACTAAGCAGTGCTAGAGCAAAGGGACCTGGGAATACAGGCCCATAGTTCATTGAATGTGGCACCACGGGTAGATAGGATCGTAAAGAAAACTTCTGGCATGTTGGCTTTCATAAATCAAAGTATTGAGTAGAGGAGGTGGGACATTTTGTTGAAGCTGTATAAGACATCAGTGATGCCTAACTTGGGGTATTGTGTGCAGTTTTGGTCTCCTACCTACGGGAAAGATGTAAATAAGGTTGAAAGAATTCAGAGAAAATTTACAAGGATGTTGCCAGGCCTGGAGAACTTGAGTTGTAAGGATTGATTAAATACGTTAGGACATTATTCCTTGCAACAGAGAAGTTTGGGAGGAGATTTGATAGAGGTATACAACATTATGGGGGGGGGGTATAAATAGGGTAAATGCAAGTAAGCTTTTTCCACTGAGTTTGGGTGGGACTACAACCAGAGGTCATGGGTTAAGGGTGAAAGGTGAAAGTTTTAAGGGGAATATGAGGGGAAATTTCTCCACCCAGTTGGTAGTGAGAGTATGGAACAAGCTGCCAGCACAAGTGGTGCATATGAGCTTCATTTTAAAGTTTAAAAGGAACATGGATAGATACATGGGTGGTAGGGCTATGGAGGGCACTTCTAGTTTGGACTAGATGGGCTGAAGGATCTGTTACTATGCTGTATTTTTCTATGACTCTAATTGCAAAACACAAGTGGCTCTACTATGGGAAAATACCTGAGAACCGTTCTCGGAAACTTTGCCAAACTAAATTTGTTACTGATGTCTGGGAAAGTGATCGATAGCTTGGCTGAAAGACCAGTGTTTTGGAAAACGTCCTGAAGGAGGAAAGTGATGCAGAGAGGGTTCGGGGTGGAATAAGGCTCTAGAAGTATGCATGGCCTCCAAGGGTGAGGCAATTCCAATCAGGGTTGTGCCACAGGCCAGATTTGAACGAGCCCTCTGAGAGAGAGGTTTTTCAGGATCACGGACAGACTGTGTATGGTGAAAATTTGTTGTTTTGTGGCAGCAGTACAGTGCCAGTTATAAAAGTTCACTGCAAGTTTCAAGAAAAAAATAAACCGTGTAGCAGAGGAATAGTGAGGTAGTATTCATGGGTTTGTGGGCTGTTCAGAAGTCCGGTGGCAGAGCGGAAGAAGCAATTCCTCAAGCACTGAGTGTGTACTTTCAGGCTCCTGTACCTCCTCCCTGATGGTGAGACTGAGACTTCAAAATTTCTCACCATCCAGGACTTCATGGGCCCAAGCTTCCCTACTAATAGATAGACAATGACTTGTCAAAGAGATACAATGACAATTTGGATAGACCCAGTGAGATAGTCTGTACATACCAGCTGTGTGGTGAAAAAGGCACAACAGCGCTTCTTTTACCTCAGACGGTTGAAGAAGTTTGGCGTGGACCCCCAGATCCTAAGAACTTTCCACAGGGGCACAATTGAGAGCATCCGGACTGGCTGCATCACTGTCTGGTATGGGAACTGTACTTCCCTCAATTGCAGGACTCTGCAGAGAGTGGTGCGGACAGCCCAGCGCATCTGTAGATGTGAACTTCCCACTATTCATGACATTTACAGAGACAGGTGTGTAAAAAGGGCCCGAAAAATCATTGGGGACCTAAGTCACCCCAACCACAAACTGTTCCAGCTGCTGCCATCCAGAAAACAGTACCGCAGCATAAAAGCCAGGACCAACAGGCTCCAGGAAAGCTTCTTCCACCAGGCCATCAGGCTGATTAATTCATGCTGATACAATTGTATTCCTATGTTATTTCACTATCCTGTTGTACATACTATTTATTACAAATTACTATAAATTGCACATTGTACATTTAGATAGAGACATAATGTAAAGATTTTTACTCCTCTAAAACGTGAAGGATGTAAGTAATAAAGTCAATTCAATTCAAACCCAATACCCTGTTTGCTCACCTGGTTGGATACTTGAGAACCCAAGGCATTATTTTGAGGAAGGTGAAGGCCGGTCTCCCTGGTAACCTGGCCAATGAAAGGGTAACCTACCCCCTTGATAGGCGTTCCTTCAGAAAATGGGCTCGTTTTCTGGTCTGCTTTTTCTGGGATGTTGCTGTGCATAGTTTGGCTGCTGTAATTCCTTCAGTACATCTGTGGCTAAATTTCAAAGAACCATTTCATTGTGTGCATGAGGCCTTGGGATGTCCTCGCGCATCATACTGATGTGAGATCTTCTTTGGACATGGGCAGAGAAACCAGTGCATGCGGTTAAAAATCACTTTGTTAACTGTGTGGAGAGCTTGTGTGTGGAGGCCGAGATGTATTTCATTTGTAGCATGTTTATTTAATTATTTGAAACATGCAGTCATCCATATGAAATGCTTTATCTTGTGTTAAAGCATTTCCTGACAGGAATTGTCGAGTGAGGCCTGTTAAATTGAATGGGGCCAAACATGGGTGCTCTGTGATACACCATCTGTGTCTGATTAGCACGGGGGTTGGATTTCTACAGCATACACAAATGCTGCAAGACCCTGGCAGGACTGTTGAAAGAGGAAATGGTGCAGGATTGTTTATTACCCGTTGTTCTCAGGGACCGGTCATGATTTCATAGTATTAATGCGAAGCTGATGTTTTTGACCGACAGTGACTCAACATATTGTGTATGGCGCTTTCAACCGGCTTAGCTTCGCCGGACATGACTGTTTACTATACAAACTTAACACTGAAATCTGTTCTCTTCAGAAATACAGTCCTGTGCAAGAGTCTTAGGCACATTTAAACTGTGTGTGTGTGTGTGTATATATATATATCCAGGGTGACCAAGACTTTTGCACATACTGTATTTTCATTGTGGAGTTGAGAGTGAGATTTTAAATCTGGTGGGAGCAAAGGATGTTGGGAATGGCGAGGGTGCAGTGCTGCAGGAAGGGTGTGGGACAGGTGGCAGAGAAGGAATGTCAGGGCTGGGGGGGGGCGGGTGGTACAGGTGCAGATACACCCAGCACTGAGACACCAGGCAAGGGTCTTTTGATTGGTTTGTTGATCATTACAGAATGTCTCTCTGGTGCTTCCCACTCCCTCCCATCTCCCTTCCCCTTTCCCAACCATGATTTCCCTCTCCCTGCCCCCTTCCCACTCTCAGTCCACAATAGAGACCCATATCAGAATCAGATTTATCATCATGTGTCATGAAAGTTGTTTTTTTGTGGCAGCAGTACAGTGCAATACATAAAATTGCTACAGTACTGTACAAATGTCTTAAGCTCCCTTTTGCTTTTGATAGTGAAATATCCAAAGACAGTTCTTGGGATAGTTGCCAAGCTAAATTTGATACTGATCCACTTATGGAAATGTCAGGGAAAATGACCCAACATTTGCCTGCAAGAATTTTAGTAAATATCGTAAGGGAAGAAAGAAATGCAGAGAGAGTTTGGAACAGAATAAATCCCTAGACAACAGGAAATGATGAACAAGCCATATTTGAATGAGCCCTCTAGTGAGAGAAGTTCAAAGTAAATTTTATTAAAAACGTACATATATGTCACTACATACAACCCTGAGATTCATTTTCCTGTGGGCATACTCAGCAAATCTATATAATAGTAACTGTAAAATAATTGATGGCAGATCAACCAGAGTGCAGAAGACAACAAACCGTGCAATTGCAAATATAAATAAATAGCAATAAATAATAAGAACATGAGATACAATGTTCTTAAAGTGAGATCATTGGTTTTTATTCAAGAACCTGATCCTGAGGGGTAGTAACTGTTCTTGAACCTGGTGGTGAAAGTCCTGAGGCTCTTGTACTTTCTAGCTGATGGCAGCAGAGTGAGAAGTGAGCGTGGCCTGGGTGGTGGGGATCTCTGATGATGGACGCTACTTTCCTACGAAAGCATTTCACATGTATGTTTAGGAGGGCTTTCCCTGTGATGGACTGGGCAGAATCGACTAGCTTTTTGTAGGATTTTCTGTTGAAAGGCATTGGTGTTTCCATACCAAGCTGAGATGCAGCCAGTCAATACAATCTTCACTACAGATCTATAGAAGTTTCTCAAAGTCAGAATAAGATTTATTATCACTGACATTCAGTATATCATAAAATTTATTTACTATAAGTTAAAATAAAAATAAATAAATTGTACAAAAGAGAATAGTGAGATAATGTTGATGGGTTCATCATCCATTCAGAAATGTGATGACTGAGGGGAAGAAGCTGTTACTAAAATGCTGAGCGTGTCTTCAGGCTCCTGTTCTTTTTGATGGGCACTTCCATGCAGGTGTCCATTTTCTAGAAGTCCTTTGTCTATAGTGGTTTTTATAGTGGCACTTGCTCCCAACATATCGATGCAGCTCTAATGAAGGCAAGGCAGCGGCTAGATTTCATTAGGAGTTTGAAGAGACTCCTAGTGCACACACTTAGTGATTCAGAAACAGCTGAAACCTGAAGGCACACACTCAGTGTTTCAGGAACAGCTTCTTCCCCTCTTGTCATCCGATTCCTAAATGGACATTGAACCCTTGGACACGGCCTCACTTTTTTTTTGTATTATTTCTGGTTTGCACTATTTTAAATTTAACTATTTAATATACATATATACTTACTGTAATTGACTTTAATTTTTTTTCTATATTATCATGTCTTGCCTTGTACTGCTGCCACAATGTTAGCAAATTTCACGACATGTGCCAGTGATACTAAGTCTGATTCTGATTTTAAACTCATTTTCAGTGAAAGGTTTGAAGCATTTCAGTTAACCCTCACGGGTCGCAGTGCATCCAGCTTTTCACTCTGTCACCTGCAAAAACATTTATACAGAAATTAGAAATAAAAATGGGGAATCCTGAAAATGGACAGTAGGCAGTAGACAGTAATGTACAGAGAGAGGGAGAGGAGGAGGCCCACCTCTCATTGCTACCATCAATCAAAGGCAAATCAAAACAAGTTTATTATCAAAGTATGCATATGCCACCATACACAAGACTGAACAACACACTCAAACTACTGGAGGAGCTCAGCAGGCCAGGCAGAATCTATGAAGAAGAGTACATTCGACGTTTCGGGCCGAAACCCTTCAGCAGAACTGGAGAAAAAAAGCTGATGAGGAGATTTAAAAGATGGGGGGGGTGGTGAGAGAGAAGTGCACGCAAGGTTATAGGCGAAACCTGGAGGGGGAGGGATGAAATAAAGAGCTGGGAAGTTGATTGATGAGATGGGCTGAGCTGGGAAGTTGATGTGATAGGGTGAGCTGGGAAGTTGATGTGATAGGGTGAGCTGGGAAGTTGATTGGTGAGTTAGGGTGAGCTGGGAAGTTGATTGGTGAGTTAGGGTGAGCTGGGAAGTTGATTGATGAGATGGGCTGAGCTGGGAAGTTGATGTGATAGGGTGAGCTGGGAAGTTGATTGGTGAGTTAGGGTGAGCTGGGAAGTTGATTGATGAGATGGGCTGAGCTGGGAAGTTGATGTGATAGGGTGAGCTGGGAAGTTGATTGGTGAGTTAGGGTGAGCTGGGAAGTTGATTGGTGAGATAGGGTGAGCTGGGAAGTTGATTGGTGAGTTAGGGTGAGTTGGGAAGTTAATTGGTGTGATAGGGTGAGCTGGGAAGTTGATTGGTGAGTTAGGGTGAGCTGGGAAGTTGATGTGTTAGGGTGAGCTGGGAAGTTGATTGGTGAGATAGGGTGAGCTGGGAAGTTGATTGGTGAGTTAGGGTGAGCTGGGAAGTTGATGTGATAGGGTGAGCTGGGAAGTTGATTGGTGAGATGAGGTTTCACTTTTCACCTGGTGTTTCTCTCTCACCGCCCCCACCTTTTAAATCTACACCTCAGCCTTTTTTCTCCAGTCCTACAAAGGGTTTCGGCCTGAAATGTTGCCTGTACTTTTCTCCATAGATTCTGCCTGG
Source organism: Hemitrygon akajei (assembly GCF_048418815.1). Classification (NCBI taxonomy): domain Eukaryota; kingdom Metazoa; phylum Chordata; class Chondrichthyes; order Myliobatiformes; family Dasyatidae; genus Hemitrygon; species Hemitrygon akajei. The sequence goes on along the minus strand of NC_133134.1, from coordinate 10,449,318 downwards.
CCTGCTGAGTTCCTCCAGCATTTTGTGTGTGTTGCTCGGATTTCCAGCATCTGCAGATTTACTCTTGTTTGTGGTTTAATATATAAGATTGAGATTCATTTGCAGACATTTACGAGAAAGTAACGAGATGCAGTAGATTTCATGAAAAACTATACATAAACAAAGACTGACAAACAGCCAGTGTGCAATCGGGGGTGGGGGGGGGGGGGCGGGGGGAGAGGCGGGGACCGGAGCTTGAAGCATTTTAGGAGCAGCTTCTTCCCCTCCGCCATCAGAGAGTAAGTGTGATGACTGCAGGGAAATGAGGAAAGGGGGATGGATCTGATGGGCTTGTTTCCTTGGTAATTAGCATCTTCCATTGAGTGGTTTGGCTTCCTTATGAATAATGCAGGAGAATAGTGTAACAAATAGAGCAGGAAATGTCTTATCCAGTTCCAGGCACTATGCAGTCCGGTTTCTAGACGATCCGGTCGGTGCAAGTCACACAAACTCACCTGCACTGAAAGTAAACAGAATCAGGTTTACTATTTATTTTATTTTATTTATTTACTCTGTTCGGAGATACAACATGGAACAGACCGATGCACCATCAATAACTCTCGGAGACGGGAGGCGAACGATAGGCTTTTATTAGCAGCAAAAGTGACCACAACATCTTGGAGACTGAGGGAGGGGGAGTGCCTCCAATCGCCTTTATACAGGGGTCTGTGGGAGGAGCCACAGGAGCAGTCAGCAGAGGGGCATGTACAGACAGGTATACACATAGTTTACCACAAGACCCTTTCGGCCCAGTGAGCTGCATCACCTAACAACCCACCTAATTAATCCTAGCCTAATTAAGGGCAATTTAAAATGACCAATTAACCTACTAGCCCATACATTTTTTGGGATCTGGGAGGAAACCGGAGCACCCAGAGGAAACACACGCGGTCACTGGGAGAACATGCAAACTCCTTACAGACAGCGCTGGAATTGAACTCCAAACTCCGACGCCTTGAGCTGTAATAGTGTTGTGCTATCCGTTACACTACTGTGACTCCCCGAAATGTATTTATATCTTTTTTCATCCCAAGGAAGCATTTTAAAGTTAAAATAATCAACTCTTTAGACTAGGGGTTCCCAACCTGGGGTCCATAGACCCCTTGTTTAATGGCATTGGTCCACGGCATAAAAAAGGTTGGGAACCTCTTCCCTAGACTGATTCTCTTTAGTACCGGGTTACACCTGGACACTGATTTTGAGTCTGTTATTTGTGCAACCCAATTGATTGGTTTGAAAGATCCTGCTGCTGGTTAGGACAGGGGTCTTGTGTACTGCCTGCTGGGTCTGTGAATGACGGAGGGGAATGGAAGGGTGGGGGAGCAGAATCTCGTGTGCGTCCCACTGGGAATGCGGATGGGAGAAGGTGGGGGGAGGGACGTACGTAATGAAATTTGTTGTTTTGCAGCAGCGGTACAGTGCAATACATAAATTACAGGAAGAACTATATATAAAATATAAATAAATAGTGAATAAAAGAAAGCAAATATTGTGAGGTAGTGTTCGAGGGCTAATTGTCGGTTCAGAAATCAGTTGGCAAAGGGGAAGAAAATGTTCCAAAATAGTACTTACACAAAGCATCATAGTTTGAAAGTCATTGACTAACTGAGTGCCAATAATGTTGAATAAAGAGATTTAAAGATTAATTTTATTTGTCACATGGACACAAAACATATGATGAAATGCCTCAGAATAGAGGGACATCCATTTCAAATGGAGATGAAAAGGAATTTCTTTAGCCAGAGGGTGGTGAATCTATGGAATTCATTCCTGCAGACAGCTGTGGAGCCAAGTCATTGGGTATATTTAAAGCAGAAGTTGATAGATTCTTGATTAGTAAGGTTACGAGAAGTAGGCAGGAGAATGGGGTTGAGAGGGATAATTAATCAGCCATGATAGAATGGCTGAGTAGATACGATGGGCCAAATGGCCTAACTCTTCTCCTGTTGTCTTGTGATCTTCTGATATATCATGTTCAGTAGTCCTTTCCTCAGACCTCCATTTTTCTAGCATTCGTTTGCCTGTTTAATTGTTTGTTAAATGCCCCTAGTGTATCTGCCTCTACCACCACCCCTAGCGGAGTGTTCTACGCACCCAGCACTCACTGTGTGTGAAAAAAAAAATTGCCTCTGACATGAAAATTACAAAGTACATCAAGAAAATTTCAGTGGCAAGCCATGTAATACAGCCACTGGTGAGACTGGGTCGACAATTGCATTTGTGTCACAGTGCTTACATTTAAAAATTTTCTTTTATACAAGAAATCTTACTTGAAAATATCAATGCAAAAATTTTAGAACACGGAACACTACAGGCCCTTCAGCCCACAATGTTTTCCAAACCTATAGAAGCCAACTCTACGATCAGCTGTATGCAGTTCGTAACCCTGTATATTTCTTACATCCAAATGCCCATCTAAAAGTCTCCTAAATGTACCGTTTGCATCAGCCTCTAGCACCAGACCAGCAGTGCATTCCAAGTACTTCCCACATTTTGCATTAAAAAACACCTTGCTCTAACATATCCTATAAACATGCCTCTTCTCACCTTAAACAGATTGGTCATTGCCACCCTGAGGGGAAAATGTGATTGGCTATCCACTCTATCTATACCTCTTATCATCTTGTACCACTCTATCAAGCTGCCTCTTATCCTCCTTCACTCCAAAGACAAAAGTCCCAACTCACTCATAAGATGTACTCTCTAATCCAGAATACCCTGCCCCCACCACCATCTCATCACTAGGACAGCCAGCTGTTTACTGTTTAACTCTATTGCACACTACGTACACTTCCAATTATATCTTATTAACTTATTTATGGTAATATTTTGTTTTGTGATATATGTTTTGTGGGTGCACCGTGATCTGGGGAAGCATTCTGTTTGGTTATATATTTGTACAGTCAAATGACTTTAAAATAAAACTTGAACATTCCTTGTGGGATTTTCTAAATCTCCCTCTGTTTTCTCCCTCCCAGAGTGCTTCGGGAACAGTGGATTCGCGCCAAATATGAGAGAAAGGAATTCATCTACATTGATAAACAAGAGCCTTACTCTGCAGGTAGGAAGGATTCTTTACACTCTTGAGGGAAACGGGTTGCACGAAAAGCTGGAGACGCAAGAGACTGCTGGAATCAGGGGATGTAGAAACACACATAGCTCTGGAGGAGCTCAACAGGTCACTTTACGGGCAGCATGGTGGTGTAGCTTTTAGCAGCGCCAGTGATCTGGGTTCAGTTCCCGTCATTGTCTGTAAGGAGCCTGCACGTTCTCCCTGTGACCAAGTGAGTTTCCTCTACGTGCTCCAGTTCCCTCCCACATCCCAAAGGCATTCAGGTTACGGTTAGTAAGTTGTGGGCATGCTATGTTGGCACTGGAAGCGTGCCGATGCTTGTGAGTATCACAATCCTTAGACTGTGTTGGTCGTTGACGAAAATGACGCATTTAACTCAATGTTTCGATGCACATGTGACAAGTAAAGCTAATCTTTCTATGATCTCCAACGTCTATGGAGGGAAATGGATAGTCGATATTTCTGGTTTGGACTTTTCAACCTGCCCTACGTGTCCAGCTTTGTTGTACCCCGGACCAGCACTGTTTGCTTCCAACTCATACCAGAAATGAAGGGTCTTGGTCCGAAATGTTGAGATGTCCCATTACCCTCTACAGACACTGCCTGGCCCATTGAGTTCATCTGACTCCCTTATATATTGCTCAGATTCCTACATCTGCTGTCTTGTGTGTCTCTAATCTGTTGAAGGAACTCTGTGGACCCAGCAGCATCTGTGGGGTTGGGGTGGGGAGAACATGGAACGGTAGGTACAGCACAGGTACAGGCCCTTCAGCCCACAATGTTGTGCTGAACCAATTAAATCCAACAATACAACAAAACTGATCCCTTATACCTACACAATGTCCATATCCCTCCATTTTCCGCACATTCATGTACCTACCTAAATGTCACTTAGAAGTCCCTAATCTATCTGCCTTTGATGTCTCAAGCCCTTAGGTATATTGGTCTCAGTACTGGTTTTAGACCAAAAAAATCGTCAGTTCCTTTGCCTCAACAGATGCTGCTCGACCTGCTGAGTTCCTCCAGCAGATTGTGTGTTACAATGAAAGCCTGTCTGATTGCCAGCCCATCCGCGGCTTTGCACTTGCTCTCTCCTTCATTGGCTGGGCTGCTGCGTCATCTCTCATTCGCAGTCACGGCCACAAGTTACTGCAGATCCTTTGAACTGGGAGGAGTGTGAGTGTAATTGGGAGTTAATCTCTTTGCTGTGGGTCTGCAAAGGAGTGAGGGGCGGATTTGCATCCTCTAAGGACGTCTGGGAAGCAGATGTTTTTCTTTATGATCTGATAGTTTCATGGTCACTATTATTATTACATTCATTTATGTAACTGAATGAACAAAACACAGCTGGTGAAGTGGGATTAGAGCAGTTCTCTTTGAATCATGCCGTTTTGGTCCTAGACATAACAACCAAGCAATTTTTATATCACTGTTCGATCATATCCAGTAGATAGACTCAGTACTTATAAAGTGGCCACTGAGTGTACATATGTTCAAAGTTCAACGTAATTTTATTATCAAGTGCAGTCAGCCCTCCTTATCCGCAGGGGATTGGTTCTGAGACCCCCCCGCAGATACCAAAACCCGCGGATACTCAAGTCCCTTATATAGTATTTGCATATAACCTACGCACATCCTCCCGTATACATTAAATCATCTCTAGATTCCTTATAATACCTAATACAATGTAAATGCTATGTAAATAGTTGTTAGACTGTATTGTTTAGGGAGCAATGACAAAGAAAAAAAGTCTGCATGTTCAGTACAGACGCAACCATCGTAGCTCTTCTGGGAATGCTGCAGTCGATCCCGATTCTTCCGTGATCTTTAAGTTCTTGAGGCTGTAGCGCTTTACGTAGCTAGCCAGCCATCCCTTACTAGCCTTAATCTCCTTCCTCTCACTCACAAGTAGCGAACGAACGAGACACGAGGCGAACAATGCTCAACTTCTGAGTTTTCCAATCCGTGGTTGGTTGAATCCGCGCATTCAGAGCCCGCGGATAAGGAGGGCCGACTGTGCTTATATGTCAACATAAACAACCCTGAGGTTTATTTTCTTATGGGCATACTTAATAAATCCATAATAGAATAATAACCATAATAGAATCAATGACGGACTGCACCAACTTGGGCAAACACAAAAAGGAAGAAGTAATAATAAGTAAATAAACAATAAATATCGAGACCATGAAATGAAGAGTCCTTGAACGTGAGTCGTCAGGTTGTGGGAATATTTCATTGATGGGGCAGATGAAGTTGAGTGAAGTTATCCCCTTTGGTTCAGGAGCCTGATGGTTGAGGGGTAGTAATTGTTCCTGAACCTGGTGGTGAGGGTCCTGAGGCTGCTGTAGCCCATCAACTTTGATGTGTTGTGCATTCAGTGATGCTTTTCTGCCCACCACTGCTGTAACGTGAGGTTATTTGAGTTACTGTCACCTTTCTGTCAGTTTGAACCAGTCTGGCCATTCCCCTCTGACGTCTCTCATTAACAAAGTGTTCTCACCCACAGAACTGCAACTCACCGGGTGCTTTTTCATTGTTTTGGGGGTTTTTTTGCACCATTCTGTGTAAACTCTGGAGACTGTTGTTTGTGAAAATCCCAGGAGATCAATAGTTTCTGAGATACTCAAACCACCCCGTCTGGCACCAACAATTATTCCATAGTCATAGTCGCTTAGATCACATTTCTTCCCTATTCTGATGTTTGGTCTGAACAACAACTGAACCTCTAGACCATGTCTGCATAGTTTTATGCATTGTGTTGGTGTCACATGATTGACTGATTAGACATTTGCATTAACGAGCAGGTGTACCTAATGAAGTGTCCACCGAGTGTATGCGTACTTTCATAATTGGTTAATTTTTTAATTACTGTGAGATGATGTACAATATATAGTTCACAGCTGTTGTGTTAAGTGCTAGATCTTGTGGAATTATCACTGGCATCCTTTAGAAGTTTGACAAGGTGCAGAATGATTAATTGGGTTTACCTTTTGAGATTAATTTGCATTTGAGGAAATTTCTTCAAAAGTAGCTGTGTAATAAATTGTAAACTAGGACGGAGGATTTTCGTTTGGCTGTTGAAAATTTCTTTGCTAATATTATTCTGCAAGACCTATTGAAACTTTGATCTGTGGAAACGTGCACAAGAGGGCTCAGTTGAAGGAACATACTAGTGATGAGGAAACATTGAATAAGGCAGAGTGGGGCAGCGCGGTAACATGGCGATTAGCGCAATCGCTTTACAGTACCAGCGGTCACTGAGCAGGGTTCAATTCCCGCTCAGCATGTTCTCCCCATGACACTGTGCGTTTCCTGCCACATTACAAAGACATATGGGCATGGGTTAGTGAGTTGTGGGCGTGCTATGTTGCTGTTGGAAGCGTGGCAACTCTTGCAGGCCGCGCATTGATGAAAACGATGCATTTCTCTGTACGTGTGATAAATTAATCTTTAAACAAGCTTCTGAAGGCTAAATAAATTCCTCCTCATCTCTTTCCTAAAAGATGTCATTTCTATAATGAGGCTGTGCTGTTCTGTTCTGGACTTGCCCTCTATTGGAAGCATCCACTGCATATCCACTCTGCGAGGGGTCATTGATAAGTCCGTGGCCTCTGGTAGAAGGATTCAATTTTAGAAAACCCAGCACATTTATTTTTCAAAATAGTCCCCTCCTACATTTACACACTTAGTCCAGCGGTTGTGGAGCGTACGGATCTTGGACCTCCAGAAAGTGTCCACAGCAGGGGTGATTGATAAGTTCGTGGCCTAAGGTAGAAGGAGATGAGTTATACAGATCTCGTCACATGCACATGCAGTTCAACTCATTGAGTGATTATGCAAAAAGTTTGAATTTAATAACTCATCTCCTTCTACCTTAGGCCACAAACTTATCAATCACCCATCATATCTAGGTCTTTCAATATTCGTTAGGTTTGAGTGAGACAGACGGCTGTGGAGGCCAAGCCATCGGGTATATTTAAAGCAGAGGTTAACAAGTTCTTGATTAGTAAGGGCATCAAAGGTTACAGAGAAATGGCAGGAGAATGGGATTGAGAGCAATAATAAATCAGCCATGATGGAATGATGGAGCAGATTCAATGGGCCAAATGGCCTAATTCTGCTCCTATGACTATATGGTCATATACAAAATTGTCCTTCCAAGGTACATAAACATAGAACATAGAAGTCTACAGCATATTACAGGCCCTTCGGCCCACAATGTTGTGCCGACCATGTAACCTACTCTAGAAACTGCCCAGAATCTCTCTACCTCATGGCCCTCCATGTACCTATCTAAGAGTATCTTAAAAGACCCTGTTTGTATCCACCTCTGCCACCATTGCTGGCAGTGCACTCCATGCACCCACCAGTCTCCGTGGGAAAAACTTACTTCTGACATCCCCCTTGTACCTATTTCCAAGCACCTTAAAACTACGCTCCCTCATGTTAGCCATTTCAGCCCTGGGAAAAGGCCTCTGGCTATCCACACAATCAATGTCTTTCATCATCTTATACTCCTCTATCAGGTCACCTCTCATCCTCTGTTGCTCCAAGGTTCACTCAACCTATTCTCATAAGGCACACTCTCCAATCCAGGCAACATCCTTGTAAATCTCCTCTGCACTCTCTCTATAGTATCCACATCCTTTTTGTAGTGAGGTGACCAGAACTGAGCACAGTTCTCCAAGTGGGATCTAACTAACTGGGGTAATATGAAAGAGGAAACGGGTGAGTCACTGGTTGGGTTTAAATTCAGTGGTGTGGAGCTATTAGAGAAGTTGGCTGAACTCAAAGTCACTGGGACTGGATGGGATGCCTCCCAAGACTTTGAGGAAATTGCGGGAGGAAATTGTGGCCACTGATCAATGCTTGTTGGGAATGGGGAATGGTGTCAGGGGACAGAGAGGAACAGATGTTACTGCTTTGTTCAAAAAAAAATGGGAGTATGGGTAAAGCCACCAATTACACACCAGTCATTTTCAGCTCCACGGTGGGGAAAAAGCTTCAAAAACATATGAGTCAGAATTGGTAGTCATATGCAGAAAAATGGAATTAATTAAGGTAGGCCAGTATATATTATTGAGGGTAGAAGCTCTTTAAAGAGAGAATTGATAATGCTTATGATCATATGGTACAGAGGCTCCCAGGGTTACGTATGACCTGACTTACAGAATTCTGACTGTGCAAATACTCCCATGCGTTTTTTAAACATTTTTCGAGATTGTATTTCAGGTAGTGTGGTGGTAAGCACAGCAGTTTATAGTACAGGTGACCAGGGTTCAGTTCCCACTGCTGCCTGTAAGGAGTTAGTAAGTTCTCCCTGTGCCCGTGTGGGTTTCTTCAAGTTGGTAGGTCTGTTGTGCCCCAGGTGTAGTTCAAAGGTTTCAAAGGTACATTTAATGTCAGAGAAATGTATACAATATACATCCTGAAATGCTTTTTCTTCACAACCATCCACGAAAACAGAGAAGTGCCTCAAAGGATGAACGACAGTTAAATGTTAGAACCCCAAATTCCCACCCCCAGCTCCCCCCCCACACATAAGCAGCAACAAGCACGATCCCCCCTCCCCCCACCGGCAAAAAAAAGCATCAGCACCAATCACCGAGCACTCAGGCATGAGCAAAGCAATAGTAAAGACACAGACTTGCAGAACTGCAAAGAATATATTGTTCACCCGGCATTCGATGTACCACAGTCTGTGTGTGTGTGTGTGTGTGTCTCTCTCTCTCCCCCCCTCCCTCCCCCTCCCCCTCTTCCCCCCCTCCCCCTCTTCCCCCCTCCCTCTCTCTCTCCCCCCTCCCTCCCCCCTCCCCCTCTTCCCCCACCTCCCTCTCTCTCTCCCCCCTCCCTCTCTCTCTCCCCCCTCCCTCCCCCTCCCCCTCTTCCCCCCCCTCCCTCTCTCTCTTCCCCCCTCCCCCTCTCCCCCATCCCCTCCCCCTCTTCCCCCGCCTCTCCCTCTCTCTCTCTCGTCCTGATTCTGCCTCTCTGGTACTGTACCAAGCATCTTGCGGTGCCATCTAGTTATTTATTATTACTTGTTCTTTTTGTATTTGCACCAGTTGTGTTAATGTGCAGCTTTTCATTGATTCTATTGCACTTCTTTGTTCTACCGTGAATACCCACAAGAAAATGACACTGAGGGTAGTATTTGGTAGCATATGTGGACTTTGATAATAAATTGACTTTGAATTAGTTTAATCATAGCTAGTGTTAGGATGGTTACTTTATGAAATGAAAGAATTGGAGTAAACGTGCGTAGAGTGATATGATATGGGAAGTTATAGAATATTTATAGAAACTGAAAACCAACAGGCCCTTCCGTCCACAAAGCTGAGTATGTACAAAGGTACTTACTTAGAAATTACCTAGGGTTACCCATAGCCCTCTATTTTTCTATGCTCCATGTACCTATCCAGGAGTCTCTTAAAAGACCCTATCGTATCCACCTCCACCACTGTCACCGGCAGCCCATTCCACACACTCACCACTCTCTGCATAAAAAACTTACCCCTGACATCTCCTCTGTGCCTACTTCCAAGCTCCTAAAAAATGTGCCCTCTCCTGTTAGCCAGTTCAGCCCTGGGAAAAAGCCTCTGACTATCAACACGATCAATGCCTCTGATCATCTTATACTCCTCTATCAGACCAGCTCTCAACCTCCACCACTCCACAGTGAAAAGGCGGAGTTCACTCAACCTATTTTCATAAGGCATGCTCCCCAATCCAGGCAACATCCTTGTAAATCTTCTCTGCACCCTTTCTATGGTTTCCACGTCCTTCCTGTAGTGAGGCGACCAGAACTGAGCACAGTACTCCAAGTGGGGTCTGACCAGGGTCCTATATAGCTGCAACATTACCTCTCGGCTCTTAAACTCAATCCCATAGTTGATGAAGGCCAATACACCGTACGCCTTCTCAACCACACAGTCAACCTGTCCAGCTGCTTTGAGTGTCCTGTGGACTCGGACCCCAAGATCCCTCTGATCCTCCACACTGCCAAGAGTCATAACATTAATGCTATATTCTGCCATCATATTCGACTTACCAAAATGAACCACCTCTCACTTATCTGGGTTGAACTCCAGCTGCCACTTCTCAGCCGAGTTTTGCATCCCATCAATGTCCTGTTGTAAACTCTGACAGCCCTCCATACTATCCACAACACCTCCAACCTTTGTGTCATCAGCAAATTTACTAACATATCCCTCCACTTTCTCATCCAGGTCATTTATGAAAATCCCAGAACAGATCTTTGAGGAACACCACTGGTGACTGACCTCCATGCAGAATATGACCCGCCTACAACCACTCTTTACCTTCTGTGAACAAGCCAATTCTGGATCCACAAAGCAATGTCCCCTTGGATCCCATGCCTCCTTACTTTCTCAATAAGCCTTGAATGGGGTACCTTATCAAATGCCTTGCTGAAATCTATATATAGTACATCTACTGTTCTACCTTCATCAATATGTTTAATCACATCCTCAAAAAATTCAATCAGGCTCGTAAGGCAGCACCTGCCTCTGACAAAGCCATGCTGACTATTCCTAATCATATTATGCCTCTGCAAATGTTAATAATTCCTGCCTCTCAGGATCTTCTCCATCAACTTACCAACCACTGAAGTAAGACGTCAGGCAATCTCTGAGGAGTATTGATTATGGCTGGGGTCAGCTGTCTTATAAGGACACTGCCCAGAAGAAGACAATGGCAAACCACTTACATTGAAACAATTATTTGATTTAAATTTAAGAATTTATTTATTTGTTTTTTTTAATTGAGATACAGTATGGAATAAGTCCGTCTAGCCATTCGAGCCACGCTGCACAGCAATCCTGCAATTTAATCTTAACCTAATCATAGGACAATTAACCTACTAACTGGTACGTCTTTGGACTGTGAGAGGAAAACGAAGCACCTGGAAAAAACCTACAGGGTCACAGGGAGGACTCCCTACAGGCAATGTCAGGAATTGAACCCGGGTCACCTATAAGACCTTAAGATATAGGAGCAGAAGTAGGCCATTCAGCCCATCAAGTCTGCTCTGCCATTCAATCATGGGCTGATCCAATTCCTCCAGTCGTCTCCACTCCCCTGCCTTCTCCCCATATCCTTCGATGCCCTGGCTAATCAAGACCCTATCTATCTCTGCCTTAAATACACCCAATGACTTGGCCCCCACAGCCACTCGTGGCAACAAATTCCATAGATTTACCACCCTCTGACTAAAGTAATTTCTCCGCATCTCTGTTCTAAATGGACATCCTTCAATCCTGAATTCACACCCTCTTGTCCTAGAATCCCCAACCATGGGAAATAACTTTCCATATCTAACCTGTTCAGGCCTTTTAACATTTGGAATGTTTTTATGAGATCCCTCCCTCATTCTCCTGAACTCCAGGGAATACAGCCCAAGAGCTGCCAGACGTTCCTCATATGGTAACCCTTTCATTCCTGGAATCATTCTTGTGAATCTTCTCTGAACCTTCTCCAATGTCAGTATAGCCTTTCTAAAATAAGGAGCCCAAAGCAGCACACAATACTCCAAGTGTGGTCTCACGAGTGTTTTATAGAGCCTCAACATCACATCCCTGCTCTTATATTCTATACCTCTAGAAATGAATGCTAACATTGCATTCGCCTTCTTCACCATTGACTCAACCTGGAGGTTAACCTTTAGGGTATCCAGCACAAGGACTCCCAAGTCCCTTTGCATCTCTGCATTTTGAATTCTCTCCCCATCTAAATAATAGTCCCTATCTAAAAAATAGTTTATTTCATCCACCAAAGTGCATGACCATACACTTTCCCACATTGTATTTCGTTTGCCACTTCTTTGCCCATTTCCCTAAACTACCTAAGCCTCTCTGCAGGCTCTCTGTTTCCTCAACACTACCCACTCCTCCACCTATCTTTGTATCATCGGCAAACTTAGCCACAGATCCATTAATCCCAGAGTCCGAATCATTGACATTGACATCTGTACTGTAAAGCATTGTGCTAAACACTATGCTACCGTGCCACCTAGAACAATCACATTCATGAGGCCATGATTGCCCACATCACATGACATGGCACATGATGATGATGTGGAGGGATGTGGAGTGGGTGTTTCCTCTGGTGAGAGAGTCTAGGACCAAAGGACTCAACCTCAGAGTAGAGGGGCATCCTTTTACAGCACAGATGAGGAGGAATTTCTTTAGCCGAAGTGTGGAGAATCTGTGGAATTCTTTGCCACAGGCAGCTGAGGAGGCCAAGTCTTTATGTATATTTAAGGCAGAGATTGATAGATTTTTGATTGGTAAGGCCAGAAGGGATATAGTGGGAAGACAGGAAATTAGTACTGAGAGGGGAAATGGATCAGCCATGATAAAATAGCAGAGCAGATTTAATCGGCCAAATGGCCTAATTCTGGTCCTATATCTTATAGTCTCATGATCTTATGATGATGATGATGATAGACAGGGTAAATGCAAGCAGAGTAAGTTTCTCCACTGAGGTAGGATGAGACTAAAACTAGAGGTCACAGGTTAAGGGTGAAAGGTGAAATATAAACCTGAGAGGGAACAAGCTGCCTGCAGAAGTGGTGGATGTGGGTTCAAAAGCAGCATTTAAGAGAAGTTTGCATTACGTGGATGGGAGGGGTGTTGAGGTAAATGATCCAGGTGAGGACCAATGGGATTAGGCAGAACGGACTAAATAGGCCCATTTTTGTGTTGTGGTGCTCCGTGACTCAATGAGGAACTATAGTTGTTCATGTGCGAAAGAAAAGCCTGAGGAAAGAACGAATAGAAGTGGGGTGGGGGAGAACTCTGCTGCTGCTGCAGGTGCCGAGGACTGGACATCACAGGGATAAAAGAAAGAGGAAGAGATCTGAGTGTGAAGTGAGGAAAACTTTGTATTTTTACACAGCACGTGGTTGGAATCTGGAACTTGGGGTGAGCAGGTCTGTGGTGTCATCTGCTTGAGGTGCGGTGGAGACGGGTGTCATTGTGGCCTCCAAGGAGAAACCGTGTACACAGGTGGAGGAGAGTTGTTGGCACAGTATGTTTGCACCGGAATGTGTAATGACACTTGCGGGCTGCCCGCAGCACACCATCGGGCGTGTTGGTTGTTGACACAAACGACACATTTCACTGTATGTTTCAATGTACACGTGACAAATAAACTTGGATTTTGAATGTCAAATCTTTTAAATCATGGGTTCCAAACCCTTTTCATGCTATGTACCCCTACCATTAACCAAAGGGTGAGTGGATCCCAGGGTTGGGAACCCCTGTTTTAAATACAAATGCGCCCATTATCCGTATGGTTTCATGTGGTAATGTCTTCCACGTCTGCGAGACAAGGCTGCTTGTCAGTGAAAGCGTTGCATTTAACAAATGTAAGCTCTCTTTGCTTCAGAGAGAATGTTAAGTCTTTCAATTCCCCCTTCACGAGCTTTCTTAAGTTCCAAATACTCCCATCTGTCAATTTAAAATGAGGCTTGCTAATGTCAGGAAAGTCCCCGAGGGACATCACTTAAACATAAAAGTAATTACAACTATTAAATTTTAATGTACATTGTCCAAGTAGGAGGTTCTGTGCAGGTGTTAAATCTTATCTTAAGCAGCTCGGAGATTAAATGTTGAAAATGAATATGGGGACTGTGTTGTGAAGATTTTATTTGCCATGATTGTAATGCAGGAACCTAGAATAGTTATCCACAGGCAGCGAGGAAATGACTTCATCAAGTTCTGTTTAATTATTCATTCCTGGGATGCTGACTGGATTTATTTATGACCCTTAAACTGAGTGACTTTTTATACCATTTTAGAAAGCATTTAATTATTATTTGTGACTGTGTTTATCCGCTATCATAATAATATGTCCTACATACTGTGCGTGACCCTTGGTGCTGTGTTTCATACCTTCAACCCTGGAGAAGCACTTTTGTTTGGCTGTATTCATGGGTGCAGTTGGGTGAACTTGAGAGCAAAACGAGGAAAGCTTTGTACTTTCACACAGCACATGGTCAGAATCTGGAACTTGAGGTAAGCAGGTCCGTTGCATCGTCTGCTTGAGGTGTCTTTTGACCGTGGAGCTCAGTAAAGAAAGAATTCTTTCCCCAAACGACAAGTTGATGGGGTGTTATTACATTGCAGATGCTGGAATTCTAAGATAAAACACAAAATGCCAGAAATGCTCAGCAGGTCAGGCAGCATCTGTGGTGAGAGAAATTGTGTGGGTGTTTCAGATTGATAACCTCTCTTCTTTGATTTTTTGGGCCGTTATTGATAATGGTATTATTCCAGATTTTATTTAATTATCCAAATTCACATACCTGAAGACTGAGGGGTGATGACAGGAATAAAAAGATATTTGGTCGGCTACATGGATAAGAAGGGTTTAGAGCAGGGATTCCCAAACTTTTTTATGCCTTTGGCCAATATCAATAAGCAAGGGGTCCATGGACATCAGGTTGGAAACCCCTGACATAGAGAGATGTAGGCTGTGCGTGGGCAAACACAGTTCTGTGTAAAAGTCTTAGGCACATATATACAGCTAGGGTGCCTAAGACTTTTACACAGTACTGTAGTAATTTTGTGTATTGCAATGTACTGCCACACAAAAAAATACAGATGTCATTACATGTGGTGATAAATCTGATTCTGATATGGGTCTGTATTGTGGACTGAGAGTGGGAAGGGGGCAGGGAGAGGGGAATCATGGTTGGGGAAAAAGGGAAGGAAGAGGGGAGGGAAGCACCATGAGACACATCCTGTAATAATCAATAAACCAATTGTTTGGAATCAAATCACCTTGCCTGGTGTCCCTGGGCTGGCTGTGTCTGCGCCCACGCCAATCCCCGCCCCCAGCACTCCTTCTCTGCCACATGTCCCACACCCCTCCCTCGACACTCCACCCTCGTTATTCCTAACATCCTTTGTTCCTACCAGATTTACAAACTCACTCATCACGTTGACAAATACAGTACCGTGTAAAGGTCTTAGGCACCCTAGCTATATATTTGTGCCTAACACCTTGGCGCAGTACTGTACAGACCAGTTTAGAGTCAAAGACAAGTTTATTATCGTAAGTACAGTCTATGTCCACACAGTTGTGATGAAAACCTTAACTTGCAGTAGCATCACAGGCACAATTCAAAAGTTCAAAGTAAATTTATTATCAAAATACGTATATGTCGCCATGTACTATCCTGAGATTCTTTTTCTTGTGGGCATTCACAGTAAATACAAATAAATACAATAAAATCAATAAAGATAGACAGGACACACAAATATGGACAAATAACCAATGTGCAAAAGACGCCAAACTGTGCGAATACAAAAAGGGCACAAAAATAATAATAATAAATAAATAAACAAGAAGTATCAAACATGTGAGTTGTTGAGTCCTTAAAAACGAGCACAAGAGATTCTGCAGATGCTGGAAACCTTGAGAAACACAAAATGCTGGAAGAACTCAGCAGGGCAGGCAGCATCTGTGGAGAGGAACAAACACTTCCAGAGCTCATTCATCGGGATCAATATCACCAGGTCCAACCGCAGTTACATTTGGGAAATTAATGCTGGCCTTAATAGCGAGACCCAGATCGCACCAAAGTGTTTAGCAAGATTTCCCATTTACTCTGATACAGAGAATTACAATTACGTTGAGTCAAACCATAGAACAATTAGGCCATTCAGCCCATTGAGTCTACTCCGCCATTCAGTTATGGCTGATTTATTATTCTTAACTCCATTCTCCTGCCTTAGACTCAAGACTGAGACACAGGAGCAGAGTTAGGCCATTCAGCCCATCAAGTCTGCTGTACTATTTGCATGGGCTGTTTTATTATCTCTCTCACCCCATTCTCCTGCCTTAGACTATAACACATAGGAGCAGAACTAGACCATTTGGCCCATCGAATCTGCTCCACCATTCTATCATGGCTGATTTATTTTCCCTCGCAAACCCATTCTCCTGCCTTCTCCCCATAATCTTTGACATCCTTATTAATCACAAATCAATCAACCTCCACTTTAAAGATACCCAATGATTTGGCATCCATTTATGGAATGTCACATGCATGAAAACACTGCGGTATGGGTACAATGAAAATCCTGCTTGTAACAACAACACAGGCACACAGATTACAGTCAACACACGGACACGGACTGCACACGGACACAGACAGCACACGGACACTGACAACACACGGACACGGACAACACACGGACACGGACAGCACACGGACACAGACAACACACGGACACAGACAACACACGGACACAGACAACACATGGATATGGATATTACACAGAAAATAAATCATACATAAATTATACAAGACATTGAAGAAAGAAAATATGTGCACTTATAACCAGACTTGCTTCTACTGAACAGCTGATGCAATTTCTTCTGCTTGAATCCATAAGCACCCTATTGTATTAATGAGAGGGTTGCAGCCTGTTTAAGAGATCATTGGCATCCTTGGAGAATTGGCAAATTTAATGGATAGGAGGATGCACTGTTACTAACAGCAACCGGACTGAAGAGTGATTATGCCAGTCCTTTGGTTCTATGTAAGCAACGCTCAGATGCTTCTGCGAGTTACTTGAGACTATAAAGCATTCAGGGTGAATGTCGGGTGGAAAATGTGCTCCTGGATTTTGCTTTTCCACTTGGAAGTATTGGCATTTGTCTGATCCCCTCCCGCTCCACTCTGATACCGGCCTGAGGGGATGGGCGAGGTAAGCATCATCCTCTGGGAACACCGGTCTATGCTGGAGGAAAAAGGGTAATGGAGAAGGGGGTAGCAGATGTTCCCAATGTGGGACAGGTGTAGGACCAACCCATCTCCCTTGGCACAGAGCCAGGTCTCTACGCTTTTAATTAAAACCGCAGCTTGGCTTAATTAACGCCTGCTTTGTGGCAGTAATTGTTCCTCAATCTCACTCTGCCTCTATCACTCCTCTCCCTCCTCGCTCCCCCTCTCCCTCTTCAATGCCCCCTCCCTCCTTGCTCCCCCGCTCCACTCCCTCCTTCCTTCCTCCCACCTTCTTCCTCACTCCTACCTCCCCTTCTTCTCTACTCACCCGCTCCCCGCTCACTCCCTCCTCGATCATACCCTTCCCACCTCGCTCCCCCATATTTCCTCTCAAAGACAAGGTACTTGTCTCTGTTCAAAAGATTGGTTTCCATTGTTGTAATTGGTTAATTATTGTCACATGTACTGAGATACAGTGAAAAGCTTATCCTACATATTGTTCATCCAGATCAGATCATTACTTTCCCAGCGTACATGACAAATAAACTCTTCTCGGGCTTCCACCCGGGTACAAGCATCGATTATAACCAGTGTTTCGATGAAGATGGCAGAGTTTGTCGTTGAAACATCGGTTATAATCAATACCCGTACCAGGCTGGAAGCCTGACAAGACTTTATTCATTGCACAGTATATTGAGGTAGAACAAGGTAACACAATAACAGAATGCAGAATAAAGTGTAACAGCTACGGAGAAAGGGCAGTTAAGTTGTGCTTAATTACTATTAGAGATTTGACAATTTTCTCTCTTAGATTTGCATCTAACTATAGAATTGGGGGAAAGACCGTCAAACTTATCACGGGCAGTTTGGTCAAATCATACTTCACACAGTGCAGGCCCTGAAAGTCGATATTTATATAATAGTGTTGAGAACCTAGTGTGGTTCACAATCGCACCGTCCCAAAGCGCAGCCTGCAGAGTACTTCTGACTTGTGGTCATTGATAGATAGGGACGTGGGCGTTGTTGTCAAAAACCAGAATTTATAGACCATTCCTGCTTTCCCTTGAGCTGAATGGTTTGCAGGGCCTTTTGGCAGGTTGGTAAGCTAAATTTCTACAATCGTCTCTTGCTCTGACCACAGTGGAGGTGACTGCCTAAAAAGGTGGCAGAGAGTACAAATATTCTCCCACGTTGAGTAAGTATCTAGATGAGCTTTTATGAACAGTGACTTTAAGGACTACATTCTGTATATCGTTCAGATGGAGGATAAGGCAGTGCAGTGGCAAATGGAATTTAATCCCACGCACTGCAAGGTGGTGCATTGTGGGAAGGCAAGCAAAGAGACACAACACATAGTCCCGGGGTGGTGGGGGGGGGGGGGGGGGTGGGGGTGATGTGCTAAAAACAGGTGCAGAGATTTGAGATCAGAGGTGAGAAATTTTTAAAAGGATATCAGGGGCAGCTTCTTCACACAAAGAGTTTGGAGTGAGCTGTTGAATATAGTAGTCGAGCCAGGCACATCAGCAATATTTAAAAACCATCTAGAGAGGAGAGGTGTAGAGGATCAAATGTGGGCAGGTGGGACTAGCTTGCTGGCCAGCAGAGTCAGTATGGGCCAGTCGGGCCAAAGGGCCTGTTCCACGCTGTATTACTCTATGAGTAAAGGCTGGGGACTTGGAGTAAGCTAATGTTAAAGGTCAAAGTAATCTTATTATAAGCGTACATATGTATACGTACGTGAGTGTGTGTGTGTGTGTGTGTATATATATATATGCACACACACACATATATATATGTACGCTTATAATAAGATTACTTTGACCTTTAACATTAGCTTACTCCAAGTCCCCAGCCTTTACTCAGCACACCACAGGAGCCTGCCTCACCTCTGTGGAGTCTGTCTCGACCTCTCACTGCCTCTGTAAAGCAGCCAACATAATCAAAGAACCACACCCACCCCACACATGATCTCTTCTCCTCTCTCCCTGCAAGCAGAAGATACAAAACCTTGAAAGGATGTACATACCACCCAGGAGTAAGGACTGCATCTATCTCGCTGTCATAACGATCCCCTAGTACGATGAGGTGGACCCTTGACCTCACATTCTGTCTCGTTTTGGCCCTGCACTTTATTGTCTGCCTGAGCCACGCTTACTCTATAAGTATAAAACTTTATTCTGTATTCAGTACCGTTTTCCCTTGTACTGCCTCAGTCAATCGTTATAATGAAATGATCTGTATCATGAAATGGCAGGTCAAACAAAACTTTTCTCTGCATCTTGGTACATGTGACACTAATATATCAATTTGCAATGGACACTAGCAAATTAGTCTATGCGCTGTAAGACCATAAGCTATAGAGGCAGAATTAGGCCATTTGGACCATCAAGTCTGTTCCCCCATGGCTGATCCATTTCTCTCTCAGCCCCAATCTCCTGTCTTCTCTTTGTATCCCTTCATGTCCTGACTAAGCAAAACTCCATCAACCTCTGCCTTAAATACATCCAGTGACTTGATCTCCACAGCCACATGTGGTTATAAATTACACAGATTCACCACTCCCTGGCTAAAGAAATTCCTTCTCATATCCGTTCTAAATGGACGTTGCTCTATTCTGAGGCTGTGTCCTTTGGTCTTAGACTCTCCCACCACAGGAAACATTCTCTCCACATCTGCTCTAACAAGGCCTTTCAACATTCAATAGGTTTCAATGAGATCCCCTCATATTCTTCTGGCTTCCATTAGTAGAAGCCCAGAGCCATCAAGTGATCCTCATATAATAAGCCTTTCAATCCCGGAGTTGTTTTCATGAACTTTCTTTGAACCCTCTCCAAAGTCAGCATTAGCTAAAGTACAAACTAATTTGAGCACTACAGCAAGGAAACAAGCCTTTCGGCCCATTTCATGCCAAACTGTTATTCTGTCTAATCTCATCGACCCACATCTGGACCACAGCCCTCCATACCCTTACCATCCACGTACTTAGCCAGACTTCTTTTAAAAGCTGAAATCACACCCAAATTCTTGCTCCATGCCCACATCACCCTCAAGTGGAAAAGTTCCTGTTCAGGTTCCCCTTAAGCTGACCTATTTTAAGCAGTCTACTTGCTTTCACAAACACTAGAGATTCTGCAGAAGCTGGAAATCTAGAGCAACACATGCAAAATGCTGGAGAAACTCGGGAGGTCAGGCAGCATGTATGGAGAGGAATAAAGAGTTAATTTTTCAGGCTGAGACCCAAGATCAGGACCTGCTTTCACCCTTCTTGGGTCCATTGTCCAGACAAATTACTCTTATTTATGTGTGTAGTTCTTTACTTATTGGAGAGGAATGAGAAATTCTGTCAACTCTTTCCCTCCCCTGGGATTAACAAAGCCAACTGCAAACTTTGCAAGTACAGATCTCCTTAGCAGATTCCGAACATTAGTGTTGAAGTTCTTAAGTTTTACTGCATTCCTCCACAGTCCCCAGCTAAAAATCAAGGTCGTTCTCTTCTTTGTTTTATTAAAAGCGATTACAACCTAGGTGGATGAGAGGGGACTTGATGGAGATGTACAAGAGAATAAGAGGCATAGATCAAGTAGATAGCCAGGGACTTTTTCCCCACAGTGGCAACAGCTAATGCAAAGCAGTATAATTCAAAGGTGATTGGAACAAAATATAGGGGGGATGTCAGAGGTATGTTCTTTACACACAGAGAGGTGGGTGTGTGGAATGTCCTTTGGGGGGGTGTGGTAGAGGCAGATACATGAGGGACATTTAAGTACCTCTTTGAAAGGCATAAGGATGATAGAAAAATCAAAGTTCAAAGTGAATTTATTATCAAATTACATATATATCAGCATATGCAACTTTTTAAAAAAAAAATTTAATTAGTTTTTCAAAACATTTTACAAATTAAAAACCCCAAATCCCAATGAGGAGCATTAATACAGTGCAAAATTAAGCATACAATAACAATATGCTACAAAGGAAGAGAATAGCATATACAACTCTGAGATTTATTTTCTTGTGGGTGTACTCAGTAAGTCCAAGAAACACAACAGAATCAATACAAGACTTCACCCCCAGCAGGGTGGACAAACAATCAATGTGAAAAAAGAAAAATAATAATAATCATAATAAATAAGTAATAAATATTGAAAACATGAGATGAAGAGTCCTTGAAAGTGAGTTCATAGGTTGTGGGAACACTTCTGTGATGGGGCAAGTGAAGTTATCCCCTCTGATTTCAGAGCTTGATGGTTGAGGAGTATAATTGTTCCTAATCCTGGTGGTGTCTGTTCTGAGCTTCCTGTACCTTCTTCCTGATGGCAGCAGTGGGAAGAGGGCATGACCTGGATGGTAGGGAGGTCACTGATGATGGACGCTGCTTCCCTGCGACTGCGCTCCCCTGTAGATGTGTGAGGGTTTATGTAGGAGGAAAGGTTAGATTGAGCTTAGATAGGTAAAAAGGTCAGCACAACATTGCGGGCTGAAGGGCCTGTACTGTGCTGTTATGTTCATTGACTGCTA
The DNA here is from genome assembly GCF_048418815.1 of Hemitrygon akajei. Lineage (NCBI taxonomy): Eukaryota > Metazoa > Chordata > Chondrichthyes > Myliobatiformes > Dasyatidae > Hemitrygon > Hemitrygon akajei. The sequence goes on along the minus strand of NC_133134.1, from coordinate 10,427,932 downwards.
AGGAACTATCTTAAGGCAAGCAATGCCACCCAAATAAATCTTTCCTTGCTCACAAATTGAGGCAATACTCTTTTGGTCTTGGAATTCGTGGCACGGAGCTGTATAAATAATCAATGTACTTTGGAATCCCAAGCACTTGCTGCTTATTAGGCCAGAAAATTTAACCATCAGAGCAACTGAATATAGTAACACCAAAGTGAATTCATTTTGTTCATCAGGTTCCTGTGATGTGCTGAGCTGTGTCCACAGCGCTCTGCAGTTTCTTACAGTCACAGGCAGAGCAGTTGCCGTACAAATTCATGAGACGTCTGGATAGCAATTAAAGATTGGTGAGGGTCAATGGGGACACGCCCACTTTCCTGGTATCTTGAGGAAGTCAGGGTGGTGAGCCTTAAAATAAAAGGAAAGAGGGATTCAGGAAAAGAATTCAGGCTCTTAGGGTCTTAGTAATGGAGACATGGCCACCCCGTAAACACTACCTCACGATTGCTGCTTTCTTTTGTACTGTGTTTCTTATTGTAATTTATACACAGTACTGTACAAAAGTCTTAGGCACATATATATATAGTTAGGGAGGCTAAGACCAGTGCACAGTACTGTAGTAATTTTATGTATTGCGTTGTTCAAAAAAACCACAAATTTCATATGTGAGTGACGATAACACTGATTCTGATATGGGTCTGCGTTGTGGACTGAGAGTGGGAAGGGGGCAGAGAGAGGGCAGTTACAGTTGGGTAAAGGGGAAGGGAGAGGGGAGAGAGCAGGAAGCACCTGAGAGGCAATCTATAATAATTAATAAACCAATTGTTTGGAATCAAGCGACTGTACCTGGTGTCTCAGGGCTGGGTGTGCCCGCACCTGTGCCACCCCCCACCCCTGGCACTCCTTCTCTGCTACCTGTCCCCCACCCCTCCCATGGCACCCCAGCCTCACCATTTCCAACATCATTTGCTCCCACCAGATTTACAAACTCCCTGTCTGCTCCACATTGACAAATACAGTACTGTGCAAAAATCTTGGGCACCCTGGATATATATATATATATATATATGTGTGTGTGTGTGTGTGTGTGTGTGTGTGTGCATAAGACATTTGCACAATATTATGTATTTTTCTCATTGTGATTGATAGTATATTTTATGTATTGAAGTGTGTTGCTGCTGCAAAACAACAGATTTCACAACATATGTCAGTGATATTAAACCTGATTCTGATTATGTAATGAAACAATTAAATTGAGCAATGACCATGATGGCAGGATTGAAAACGAAGTTCAAAGTAAATGTGTTATCAAGGTACATATGTGCCATCATATACAACCCTGAGATTCACTTACTTGCGGGCATTCAGAGTAGAGTGAAGAAACACCATAGAATCAGTGAAAAACTACACACAAACAAGACTGACAAGTAACCAGTGTACAAAAGAAGACAAAATTGTGCAACTACAAGAATTAATAATAATAATTAATAATACATTGTAGAGTCCTTGAAAGAGAGTCCATAGGTTCTGGAATTGGTGTAGGATGAGTGAAGTTATCCACGCTGGTTCAGGAGCCTGATGGCTGCAGAGTAATAACTGTTCCTGAACGTGGTGGAGTGAGGTCTAAGGCTCCTGTACCTCCTGCCCAATGACAGCAGCAAGACAAGAGCATGGCCTGGATGGCGGGGTTCTTGATTGATGGATGTTGCTTTCTTGTGGCAGTGCTCCTTGTAGATGTGTTCTCTGTGTTGGGGAGGGCTTTGCCTGTGATGGACTGGGCTGTATCCACCGCTTTGTCTAGGCTTTTCTGTTCCTGGACATTAGCGTCTCCATACCAGGCCGTGATGTCAGGAAGTTCTCCACTGTGTATCTGTAGAAGTTATGAAGTAGCAAAGATATTTCAAATTGTTTTTAATAGTGGGGGAGATTGCGGAGATGGGGAGGGGGAAAGGCTGAGAGATTTGAAGAGAAATCTGAAGATATTGTTGTTTATCGTGAACTTATTTTTAAACAAGGTGACTTTATTTCCACCTGTCATGTGACTAGTGAAGGGGCACCACCAACCAAACATTCAGCTTCGACCTTGATTGTTTTGAAATCCTGGTGATTTGATTGTCTCCCAGCTCATTTTGCAGTTCCACTCCCTGTTGGGTTTTCTGGAAATAAAATACCGGGAGAGTTTTCCCTCTGAGTGCCGCGCATGACGAGTCAGAAGACGTGTTTCATCATCTTCGTTTGGAGCAGCTCTGGTGCAAGTTTGGGCACTGTTGATGGGTGGAGTGTCACGTGAATGGCAGCCACAATGAAGCTGCTGTGTGACTGAGAGCTGCCAGTGTGAGGGACTGGTGTGGAATCCCTTTGTTTCGAACACAAAACAGTTATTCAAATTTCCAGCAAACAAATAGAACCATAAGCTGAAGCTCCGCAGGGTTGTCCACTGGGGTAGTTGAAACTGAATGTCCATGTGTCCGAGGCCAAAGGAGACAGCCTGTCTCGGAGTTCAAAGGGCAGCGTGGGGGGCGGGGGGGAGGAATGGGGCTTGTTTTGCTGCTTGTTACGTCCTGTGTTGCTCTACCAAGCATGGTGGGCATGCCGTTTTGGTGCTGGAACGCATGGCAAAACTGGCGGGCTGCCCCCAGCACGTACTTGTGTGTGTTGGTTGTTAACGCAAACAAGGCATTTCACCGTGTGACAAATTAACTCCAACTTTGTGTCGATCGGAAAGGAGCATTGCCTGGTTGGTTGAGACAAGAGTGGCCGCTGGCGGTAAGATGGCGGCACGCTCCAGATCCAATCAGAGGTGCATTTGTTTGTCCTGCATGTCTTTTTTATGATCGCGGGTCATTGCTGGGTACTAAGAACGTCAAGTCCTGATGGACTATGCAATCAGCGAGCTGCTCGATAGCGAAGGAACTGGACTTACTACAGATCGTTGTTGTGTTGTGGCCTGGACTTGTGTGCCGTTGTTGTGGGTAGATAGTGCGTGGTGCCAGTGATCGTCTTGGACACTTATTGTGATTGCAAGGCCCTGTTGGACATTGGTAATGTAGGCTACTGCAAGCCCAGTTCACTGGTTCATTAGTGAGACCAGTTGGTGGGGGGTGTGGGGGGGGGAGGCCACACTGCATCAGTTGTAGCAAGGACCTCTATTCCCCTGCATAGATGCTGCCTGACCTGCTGAATTCCTCCAGCATCTTGTGTGTGTGTGTTACTCTAAGTTCCCAGGATCCAGACTGTCTGTCCCACTCCCATCAGGGAGGAGGCTACATAGCATCCATGCCTGGACCACCAGACTCAAAAACAGTTTCCTTCCCCACGCAGTAAGGCTGATTAACCCCTCCACCCACTACCCCACCCCCACCACTATTCTACCATTTCCTGTCAGAGTCACCTTACGCACAGACATTTCTGCGCCTAGCATCACTGTATGGACAAAAATCAATCTATGGATATAAGCTATTTTATATTTGTTTTTTTTATTGTTGTTTTCTTTATTATATAACTGTTGGTACTGTGTTTCGCATCTTGACACCAGAGTAACACGGTTTCATTTGGCCGTATTCAAGGGCATTCATGTGTGGTTGAATGACAATTAAACTTATTGTGAATTGTTTGTGCTGCGACAGATCCGGAGCAGCAATTATTTCGTTCTCCTTTACAGATGTGTACTGGAAATGACATTAAACAATCGTGAATCTGGAATCTGCAGAGCCTGTTGAGTTGGTAGTCGCTCCATGCTATTATGCTCTGTCCCCGAATCCTGAAGGCTCACTTTGCCATCTTGTGGGAGTGTGCTGCCACCTTCAGGGATGCTTAGGCACTGCCTCTGTTCCTCGCTACCCAGGTTCACAATCACTTCTCACGTGTGTGTCAAGGCACGCAGTGAAATTTTACGTCAGCGACCAACACAACACAAGGTTGTGCTGCGGGCGGCCCACAAGTGTCACCACACGTTCTGGTACCGGCATAGCACATCCACCAACGCAGACTCACTACCCTGGGGAAAATCACACTCAGCGATTCAGGAACAGCTTCTTCCCCTCTGCAATCCGATTCCTAAATGGACATTGAACCCTTGGACACTACCTCACTTCTTAAAATATATTTTATTTCTGTTTTTTGCATATTTTTTATCTATTCAATATACATATACTGTAATTGATTTACTTTATTATTATTATTTTAGTTTTTTCTTCTCTATCATATATTGCATTGAACTGCTGCTGCTAAATTAACAAATTTCATGTCACATGCTGGTGATAATAAACCTGATTCTGATTCTGAAAATCCTGTGACCATCCACTTATATCTATGCCCTCAATTGTATGTACTGTATCTTTCTACAGTCACTTGTCAGCTTCCTAAACACCAAGGGAAGAAGCCTCAGCCTTTCCTGCCCAGCCTTCTCTTTTAAATCAAGTCCTTTAGTCCCAGTAACATCCTGGTAAATCTTTATGTATCCTTGTATTCCTTTAATGCCCCCTAAAACTCTGACTCTGAATGCAAGCTTATGCCCTCTAACCCAAGGAAAGGTTGTTTCCTGCTATCTGTATACACTCATAATATTGTATCCCTCAGCTGCCTCCACTCCTCCACAGAACAACACGGGCAGCTATGACAGAACAAAGCAAGATGTCAACAGCAAAGCAAAAGCCTTTCCAAACACGCACACGCACACGCACACGCACACACACACACACACACACACACACACGCACACACAGACACACACACACACACGCACACACACGCACACAGACACACACGCACACACACACACACACACACACACACACACACACACACACACACACACACACACACACACACACACACACACACACACACACACACACACACACACACACACACACACACCACCCCACTCCCCCCAACCACAGGACAGGCCACCTCTAGTCCTTGGCCAGGATCCTACATTTCTTTATACATATCGTACCTACTTTTACTCAGCCCCATCCAAACACACATCACCTCACACAAATCAGCGTTAAATTCCAGCTGACTAACTGATCAATATCATCCTAAGGCTCTGTGGGTTGGAGAAACGTACCTACCGAAGCAGCTGGTGCATATCACAAGTTCTGGTTATGCGACCACTGACCCCAAGCAGACACTCTTTGAAAGTGTTGGTGGTCGCTGGGGTCACCCATCTTGTAAAGACACTGCCCAGAAGAAGACAATGGTAAACCACTTCTGTAGAAAAATTTGACAAGTACCAGCAATAAATGGCTAAATAAAGAGTGATTTTGATGCATAGCGGTTCCACACTCATTAATCAGCTGAGTAGAATTAGAATCAGGTTTATTATCACTGATGTATTTCACATCATGAAATGTTGTTTGTGGCAGCAGTATGGTGTAAGATTAAAAAAATCATTATAAATTACAATAAAAATTAAAATGGGTAAAAAGTGCAGGAGAGGAATAAATGAGGTGTTGTTTATCAGTCATGGACCATTCAGAAATATGGCGGCAGAGGATAAAGCTATTGCTAAAATGTTGAGTGTGGGTCTTCAGGCTTCTGTCTCTCCTCCCTGATGGTAGTAATGTCAAGAGGTCATGTTCTGGATGGTGAGGGTCATTAATGGTGGTTGGCACCCTCTTGTGACAGTGACTTTTGCAGATGGGGAGCAGTGTGAAGAGAGGAGCAATTTTCAAAACCGTTTACACGTCTCAGTCGGCATGAACAAATCAGGCCAAAGGGCCTCTCTCTGTGCTGGATAACACCGATTGTCACCTGAAGTGCAGTGCAGGAATGGGCCGCTCGGCTCTGTGGCCGTAATGAGTGATAGAAGTGTCTTTTTCCCCAGTGCCATTCCGCCCAATGCCTGAGAACATTAAACCTTACCTTGGGTGCATTTGTGCTATGCAACAACGAGCACACAGTGCTCTCCCCTTCTCTGTCTATAATGTGCTCTCTTAAGACATAAGAATTAATTTCACTAACTTCTGGTAATGTCTCTTTCCTCTCCCTTTCTCTCTTTTTTTTCATTCCCCACTCTGGATCCCTTCTCACCCCGTCTCGTCTCCTCACCTGACCGTCACCTCCCTGTGGTGCTTCTCCTCCGTCCCTTTCTCCCTGGGCCTCTGACCTCTCCAATCAGATTCCCCCTCCTCCAGCCTCTACCTCTTCCCCCTATCCGGTCCCAGCTGTCCCCGTGTATTAACAATGAATTAAATGTAGGTTTATGTAATGCGCTCCTGTGTTGGGGCATCTGGCTGCTGGTGTATTACGCATTGATGAGCTGCAGGAAGCTGGATTCGGGCTCAGGAGGGAGCTCAGATTTTCTCATTCCTGACAAACTCGTGTTGTTTCGGAAAGAGGTAATTCAGAGTTTTCGGAAAGGAATTCCCTTTGCTCTCGGCTGGCTTGGCATAACTACTCAAACGGAACAGAAGTGACAGGTTTGCCTCGCTTTGAACGCAGTTCCTGGTCAATGACACCAGCATCTTAATTGGAGAGTAATGTAATCAGAGGAATTTGAGACTTGAATTTATTTATTTAGAGCTACAGCGTGGAATGGGCCCTTCTGGCCCAACGAGCCACACTGCCCAGCAACCCCCGATTTAACCCTCGCCTAATCACAGGACAATTTACAGTGACCAATTAACCTACCAACCTTCTTCCTCGGCTGTCCACCGATTTCGATGTTGACTGTGCTGAGGGTTTAGTCTCTGCAGGCATGTTTATGGGCCACAAGGTCAGCTACACAATCCAGAAACGACTCCAACACGCCTTGCACAGTAATAAGACAGACGGTGTCGTGCCCCCACCATACAGTCTCTCTGGGCTTCCAAATCTGATGCTAGGTGGTACACAGGAGTGTAACAGACTTAGCGGATAAGGAAGCTGCCCCGCAGTGACAACTAACTAGTCTGGTGATGCCATCATTGACCAGCACTCTGGTTCCCCCTTATTCCACCAAGGTGACTGCACCATTGAGCCTTTTGGATTCATCTGCCACAGACACCATCAGATGCCCTGCTGCCAGCATCTACCAACCAATACGTCTTTGGACTGTGAGGAGAAACCAGGACACGTGGAGGAGGTATAAACTTCTATTTATTTAGAGATACAGCGAGGTTACAGGCCCTTCTGGCCTAATGAGCCCGCGCTGCCTGGTCACACAGATGTGACCGATTACTAAAGCGTACATCTTTAGAGTGTGCGAGGAATACAGTCCCCACACGGTCACAGAGAGAACGTACAACCTCCTTGCAGGCAGCAGCAGCAATTGAACCTGAATCACTTGTTACGTTCTGCAACTTCAAAACATTAAATTAATTGAAAGCAAGACACGAGAGCCCAAAATGAGGGTCTAACTTAAAGTTTACTTTAAGTGAGGCATGCACGCTTCACGTGCTGGTATGAAGATGCACGCAGTTCACTTATTTATACATATAACCCATAGTGAATTATTTAAATGAACAAGAGTGCTTAATCAAACAATATATATATATATATATATATATCTATACAAGATTACTCACATATTATTGAAGTATTAAATACATGATATCACCAGTGCTGCTACGTGTTACTCTAACCACTACACTACTGTGCCATCCCAAATTTCTTTACGATTCCATAATTATTCTGTTCCAGTGTTTGTGATTTTCTGGTAAATCTTGCTGTAAATGTGGCTTTATAAAATTTCCTGGTTACAAGAAACTGGTATTCGGATGAGAAAGCACATAGCGTAGTGCTTTGTTATCGTACTTTAAGAGAACATCTCAAACGTAGAAGAGAGTAATGCAGGAATAGGCCCTTTGGCGCACGGTGTTCAGCCAATATATTTAATGCTCGAAAAACTGGCTTTAAACGTACAGTGAAATGTGTCATTTGCCTCAATGACCAACACAGTCCGAGGACGTTCTGTGGAATGTTTCCAGCATCAACATGTTTGCAGCTTCCTAACCCTGACTGTCTGTCTTTGGAAAGTGGGAGGAAAGCAAAGCACACACAGGAGATTCACGTGGTCACGGGGAGAACGTACAAAGTCCTTACAGACGCTGTAGCAACCCGGGTGCTGCCGTTGTAAAGCGCTACGCTAGCCGCTATACTCTGCTGCCTGCCTGAACGAAAGCTTCATCATCTCAGGAGGCAAAGTCCAAAGAAGAGGCAGGATCCTTGTCAAAGACGGTCTATTAAAGTTGCCCTCCTCCCTTTGTCCTTTGTATCTGCTTGATTGGCTCCATGCCTCTCAACGTCCATGTACCACCCTTGTCTCGGTCTTTCCCACTGCAACATTACCCGTAAGGAGCCATCTATAGTGTCTGATGCACCATCAATAACTCTTGGAGACGTGAGGCGAGATATCGGCTTTTATTGGCTGGAAGAAAGAACAAGCAGCAATTGACCACCACACTGCATCCTGGAGACTGAGGCCGGGGCGGTGTCTCCAATCGCCTTTATACCGGGGTCCGTGGGAGGAGCCACAGTCAGTGGGAGGAGCCACAGGAGCAGTCAGCAGGGGGCGTGTCCAGACAGATATATGTAGTTCACCACAGTGTCATTTTGGACTTTCCTGTTAACCTGGAGTGTTGGAGTGATTCTAACTCGGCAAGCCCAACAGGCTGTTGGAACAGAGCATGGGTTTCCGACCTGGGGTTGCTTAATGGAATTTGTCCATGGCATAAAAAAGTTTGGGAATCCCTAGATTAGAGTGTAAAATTGTTATTTTTCTTGATGTTATGAGTATTGATTTCCCCTCCCTTCCCCTTCTCTCCTTTCCTGTTCCACATTCTGGCTCCCCTCTTACCCCCTCTCTTCTTCTCACCTGCCCATCACTTCCCTCTGGTAGCCCTCCCACTTCTCTTTCTCCCATGGCCACTCTCCTCTCTGATCATATTCCTCCTTCTTCTGCCCTTTAACTCTTCACCCATCCCCTCTCAGCTCCCTCACCCAGTCTCACGTATCACCTGCCAGCCTGTAGTCCTTCCCCTCTCACCACCTTATTCTGGTCCAGTCGTGATGAAGGGTCTCAGCCCAAAGTGTCGACTGTTTGGTCCTCTCCATAGATGCTGCCTGACCTGAGTTTCTCCAGCAATTACTATGCATTATTTTTCTCATAGTTTGATTTCTCCATGCTTGTATTTTTTATATAATCACCTCTATGCACGTAATTATTCAAAGAATTTTCCAGTAATTGTAGTGTAGCTGAATTGGTGTTTTGCTAGAAACTTGGTTTCTCTGCCCCAGGTATCACATCACTTGAATCTGGCCATTTCATGCATCATTTGTTAGAATGGATATAATAATAACAACTTTATTTATAGAGCACTTTCCTTATAAATGATGCAATTCAAAGTGCTTTACAATGTGATAAAAGATAAAAATAAATGTGAAAATAAAAGATACAATGATATTAGTCAAGGGCAATATTAAATAAATAGGTTTTGAACTGATGTTTAAAAGTGTAAACTGAGTCTGCATCCCTTATAGTTTTACAGTAGGTCTTGAATTCCACGGTTTAGGAGCATAGTTAAAAAAGCTGACCTGCCAATTACACTGGGAACAAATCTTCTCAAAAGTGTTGTTTCCTCAGAATGGTTTTTTGTTTATGATGGACTGCTTGAAGCTGAATACGAATATAATTTCAGACTCTTTGTATCACGTAGGAATTTGGAAAAACAAGAAATTAACTTTTATTAAAGATAATGTGTTTAATTGCATAATAGTGATGATGCTTTGCAATAGTTCAACTAAGCTAAAAAATGTGTTGTTGGTGATTTTCATCTGTGCTTTCCCTCGGTGTCTGAGGCTTTTTGCTTAAGTGTGCAACACTAATCAGCCAGCATTGATGGATTCCAGTGGCCTGCTTCTCCATGACTGCAGTGGCCTGGTGAAACCTTTTGCAATGCTTGTCGCTGACAGTGCTGAGATTTGCAGGCTGTGGTGAACTACATATATCTGTCTGGACACGCCCCCCCCCCCCCCCCCCCCCGTTGACTGCTCCTGTGGCTCCTCCCACTGACCGTGGCTCCTCCCACGGACCCCGGTATAAAGGCGATTGGAGACACAGCCCCGGCCTCAGTCTCCAGGATGCAGTGTGGTGGTCACTTGCTGCTTGTTCTTTCTTCCAGCCAATAAAAGCCTATATCTCGCCTCACGTCTCCGAGAGTTATTGATGGTGCATCACTGGGAAGAAGTCTAAATGGGAATGCGGGAAACAGAACTTTAGTGACACATTGCACTTCAGGGTTTTGTGTGCTTGAAGCATGTTGTTTGGTGTTCTGTAGTTGCCAAGAAAATTTTCAGCAACGTTCTTGAATGCCTTCAATGTGACCTACTCCGGTCCCACTGGAAGTTCTTCAAATTGCCTGTCTTCGGTGCCCTGTTTGATTTGTGGACCAACAACCTTGGCGTCTGTTATTCTGGTTCGAATTATGAATTGAAATAACAAATAATAGGCGATTTCAAAAAATGGAGTGCGATAGGGAAATTTCATGGTGATTTTCATGATCAGCAACCCAAAATCCATAGGATACACCCAGAAGTATTCAGGAAGCAAAATCTTTGCTGTCCGGCGTTATTTTTTGAGGGAAATTGTTTAAATTTAAAATATCCACAGAAGAAGAGCCGAGAGCTGTTGATATCTTAACAAGATAACAATAACAAAAGATAAAAATTTTAAAAAGTAATAAAAATAACAAAGATATCTTGTTATCTTTCTAGTTTGACCTAGTTTTAGGTAAGAACGCCCACAACTTGTTTTTGTTCCTGTTTTTTTCTGTGTTCTTATTTTACTTAATAGAAGGCTGTAACTATCAAGTTTTTGCCTCAGTTTTGACTTGTGAAGAACCGTTGTATCACAATTTCACCAGAATGCAACAAGGCCAACTCTTGTGGGACTATGCGAGTATTTTAAATAATAAGCGCGAGATATTCTACAGTGGAAACCCAGAGTAACTCACACAAAATGCTGGAGGAACTCAGCGGGTCAGGAAGAGTCCATGGAGAGGAATAAACAGATGACATTTCAGGCCGAGAACCTTCTTCAGGATATATTAAAAATACATTATGATGGAGTAACCAGCTTGAGTCCCTGCTGTCAAAATGGATCTGAGTAATTAAGTGAATAATGGCCCAGTTTAATTCCACACAAGAGGCCTATTGCAAGTACCGCTGATCTGAAATGCTCGGGGCCAGAACTGTTTTAGATCTAGGATTTTTTTTGGGATTTTGAAACATATAATGGGATAGTTTGGGATCGCCACCATTTCAAACTCTGAATTGAATTGCTACCGGTCAGCAATCCTTGTCTTACTCTTATTCATCACACAGATGTACTGATGCAGCAGTTCAGTGTGTCAGACTTTCATCAGCGATGATCTTGGCAAACTCATCAATAATTTCTCTGCTACTTCATGATCAGCAGACACTTTATCACCACAGATCTTTAAAAAATTAATGCAAATTTGTGCAAGCGGCCTGCTGAATATTCACAATTGCCTTCAGTTTTCAGTTTGTCGTCGTTTGTTTCGTGGTCAGCATATCCTCACCGATGCTGATTCATCCATTCTTTCAATACATGATCAGATCTTCATTCTTCCCTCCGTGCAGCGTTTTTCTTTCATTGACTTCTGTGTGTGTGCTCACTTCTCAGCATTGTCTCTGATGAAGCAGAGACTTGTGTATCACCTGCGACCCTTCCGGGAGATTTGTGGAATTTTCCACTTGTGAGGTCATGTCAGCACTCAAACAAAATTAAGATTTTGAAGGCTTTCAGATTTTGGAATTTCGGATAAGGGGTCCTTGACCTGTGCTGATGTTTTGGCCTGTGTAGATAGTGATTGTATTTGTGGCTTAAATAGGACTGGCCTGTGATGATACTTACAGAAACAGCCTTTCAGCTCATGATCCCTGTACTGAACACAATGCCAAATTAAACCTGACCTCAAACACAAGTGATTCTGCAGATGTTGGAAATCCACAGGAACACACGAATTGCTGGAGGAAGATGAGAGTTCAATTCCCACCGCTGCCTGTGAGGAGTTTGCACGATGTCCAAAGATACCAGTTAATAGGTTAATTGGCCATTGCAAATTGTCCCTTGATAAGTTAGGTGCATTTCTGGCCGGCGTGGCTCGACAGGGCCGGGAAGGCCTATTCCTCAATAATTAAATCAATAAAAACTCAGCAGCATCTGTGGAAAGGAATAAGGAGATAATTTTTCTGCCGAGACTTTTCATTAGACCTGGAAAGAAAAGGTCTCGGCCCAACACAGTGGCTTTTTATTCCTCTCCACAAATGTTGCCTGTCCTGCTGAGATCCGCCAGCACTTTGTGTACATCAAACTAGACTTCATGTGCTTACGCACAATCACATCCCCCCCCCCCCCCCCCCCATTCCAGGGGTCTGAAACCACCTGAAACACCGCTGTTGTATCTGCTTCCATCCATTCCAGCTATCTTCCACTCTGTCTGGAAGTAACTTGACTTCTCCCCACGTCTCTTTTAAACTTTTCCCCTCTCACCATAAGTACATGTCCCCTTGTATGTGACATTTTAGCCTGGAAAAAAAAAGATTATGACAATCTACCCTATCTCCTCCTCATCATCATTATGTGCCGCCTCGTATGACGTGGACGATCACGGTCTTTCCACGACCATGATTGCTTTTGGTAAATGTTTCTGCAGAAGTGCTTTTCCATTGCCTTCTTCTGGGCAGTGTCTTTCCAAGACGGGTGACCCAGCCATTGACAAAGATTGTCAGTGGTTGCATAGCCAGGACTTGTGATATGTACCAGCTGCTCATACGACCATCAGGGAGCTAAGCAAGTGCTACAACTTGCCCAAGGGTGACCCACAGGCTAGCAGATGGAAGGAGCACCTTACCCCACCACACATCTACCCTATCCATACCCCCTCATAATTGTTAAAAACTCCTATCAGGTCTCCCCTCAGCCTCGGAAACTCCAGAGAATATAACTTCTTACAGCTCCTACCAGAAGGCATCCTGGTGAACCTCCACTGCAGCCTCTCCAAAGTCTCCACGTCCTTCCTGTGACTCGTGGAAGTAAACCTATCACCAAAGTACGTGGATGTCACCACATACTACCTTGAGATCCATTTTTTGCAGCATTTACAGGGGAATAAAGAAATACAACAGAATTTATGAAAAACTATACATAAACGCAGCTGGCAAGTAACCGCTGTGCAAAAGACAAATTGTGCAGATAGATGGTCGGTTGTGAAGCCTCTGTTGGTCAAGGTTGACCATGGATGTTGTGTCTTAGTTACCTTTATAGTTGACACACAAGCCAGGGCAGTACATAATCGGAAGGCGAGCTGATGTTGCCCATGCAGTAAGCTCCCCCTCTCCACGCAGCCGATGAATCCAAAGAAACGGCAGAGACCGATACAGTGTGGCACCCGCAGCAGTACAGGAGTCGCCAGTCAGCATTGAACTGCCTTAGGGACTCCAGCTCCGGACTTTTCCCCGGGGTGTACTCCCGAAGCCTTCCCCGCCAGTGGGTATAGGTACAAGGCAGCGGCGGTCTGAGACCGGAGTTTTCCTTCTGGATGAGCTGCCAGCCTCGGCTGACAAGCCCAATCTGCCCGAGATAGGCAGGTAGATCTACAATACTAAGATCACAAGTTGAAAGTGAGACTGCAGGTTATGGAATCAGTTCAGTGTGGAGGTGAGTGAGAGAACTGGATTCCCTGGCGGTTGTGTCTGAGAGGAGGGTGCTGCAGAAGCTGCTGAGCATCATGGACAATCCCTCTCACCCCCCTCCCTGACATCCCGGGCAAACGGAGGAGCACCTTTCGTAACAGACTGATTCCACTGAGGTACACCACTGAACACCACAGGGGGTCCTTTCTCCCTGTGGCTATAAAACTCTCCAACTCCTCCTCGTTAAGGATATATGGTTTCATTGCACATCTGTATTTTGCACTACTACTTCCTAATGCACATTTTGTATTTCTTTTCGTACCTCAATGCTTACATTTTGTATATATTTCTGACTGGGCAACCTTACTTGACAGATAGACCTCAGTATGTGCGGTTGGGAGACTGTAGGTCTGACACAGTGGTCAGCAGCACAGGAGCGCCACAGGGAACCGTACTCTCTCCGGTCCTGTTCACCCTGTACACATCTGACTTCCAATATAACTCGGAGTCCTGCCATGTGCAGAAGTTGGCTGATGACACGGCCATAGTGGGGTGTGTCAGGAATGGACAGGAGGAGGAGTATAGGAAACTGATACAGGACTTTGTGATATGGTGCAACTCAAACTACCTGCGTCTCAATGTCACCAAGACCAAGGAGATGGTGGTGGACTTTAGGAGATCTAGGCCTCATATGGAGCCAGTGATCATTAATGGAGAATGTGTGGAGCAGGTTAAGACCTACAAGTATCTGGGAGTACAGTTGGACGAGAAGCTAGACTGGACTGCCAACACAGATGCCTTGTGCAGGAAGGCACAGAGTCGACTGTACTTCCTTAGAAGGTTGGCGTCATTCAATGTCTGCAGTGAGATGCTGAAGATGTTCTATAGGTCAGTTGTTGAGAGCGCCCTCTTCTTTGTGGTGGCGTGTTGGGGAGGAAGCATTAAGAAGAAGGACGCCTCACGTCTTAATAAGCTGATAAGGAAGGCGGGCTCTGTCGTGGGCAAAGTACTGGAGAGTTTAACATCGGTAGCTGAGCGAAGGGCGCTGAGTAGGCTACGGTCAATTATGGAAAACCCTGAACATCCTCTACATAGCACCATCCAGAGACAGAGAAGCAGTTTCAGCGACAGGTTACTGTCGATGCAATGCTCCTCAGACAGGATGAAGAGGTCAATACTCCCCAATGCCATTAGGCTTTACAATTCAACTGCCAGGACCTAAGAACTTTTTTTTTAAAGCTATTATTAATGCTTTTTGAGTTAGTGATTTAGATGCATATCATATTATTACTGAGTTAAGTATTGTATGTAATGAGTTTTTGCTACAACAAGTGTATGGGACATTGGAAAAAATGTTGAATTTCCCCATGGGGATGAATAAAGTATCTATCTATCTATCTATCTATCTATCTACAATAATTTCCTTCGGGATAAATAAAGTTTTATCTTATTTGCACCGGTTCCAGGAGCCTGATGGTTGTAGGGTAACAACTGGTCCAAAAGCAGCTGCTGTGGGAGGGAAGGCTCCTACCCCTCCGCCCCAGTGGTAGTAGTGAGAGAGAGCATGGCCTGTAATGGGATGGCCAGAACTACACACAAAGGGACAGCATATTCCTGGCTGTCAACATTAACTGTGTTTTCTGATTCCCACTAGGAGTGAAAACATTACAGTTCCTATTTAAATGCCTTAAATTCTGCTTTTTGCCACTGTGGGGTCACAGGATTTACTTCCTGGATTTTGTTCTTGCAATCAAACTGTTCGCCTGGTTAAATAGGTGGTTAATAGCACAAAGTCAGTCGGTCAAAGGGCCTTTTTCCATGCTGATTCTGTGACTCCAAACCTGTTCAGTGTTGTTCTGTGAGCACTGAGGGCCTGCTACGTTAGTGTCGGACTGTGCTGCCCACACACGTGCTTAGGTAGAGAACCCTGATCTCAAACAAGAGAAAATCTGCTGATGCTGGAAATCGAAGCGACACACACAAAATGCTGCGGGTGCTCGGCAGGCCGGGCAGCACCAATGGAAAAGAGTAAACAGCCAGCGTTTCAGGCTGAGACCTGATGAAGGGTCTTGGCCTGAAACGTCGACTATTTCCTCTTCTCCATAGATGCTGCCTGGCCAGCTGAGCTCCCCCGGCGTTTTGTGTGTGTTGCTTAGGTACGGTATGCTGGTTGCTAATGCAAATAGGCTGGGTGAGTGGGCAGATACTTGGCAGATGACGTTTAATGTGAATAAGTGTGAGGTTATCCACTTTGGGAGTAAGAACAGGAAGGCAGATTATTATCTGAACGGTGTAAAGTTAGGTAAGGGAGAAATACAAAGAGATCTCGGAGTCCTTGTTCATCAGTCACTGAAGGTGAATGAGCAAGTGCAGCAGGCAGTGAAGAAGGCTAATGGAATGTTGGCCTTTATTACAAAGGGAATTGAGTACAAGAGCAAGGAAATCCTTTTGCATTTGTACAGGGCCCTGGTGAGACCACACCTGGAGTATTGTGTACAGTTTTGGTCTCCAGGGTTAAGGAAGGACATCCTGGCTGTAGAGGAAGTGCAGCATAGATTCACGAGGTTAATTCCTGGGATGTCCGGACTGTCTTACACAGAGAGGTTAGAGAGACTGGGCTTGTACACGCTGGAATTAAAGAGATTAAGAGGGGATCTGATTGAAACATATAAGATTATTAAGGGATTGGACAAGATAGAGGCAGGAAATATGTTCCAGATGCTGGGAGAGTCCAGTACCAGAGGGCATGGTTTGAGAATAAGGGGTAGGTCATTTAGGACAGAGTTAAGGAAAAACTACTTCTCCCAGAGAGTTGTGGGGGTCTGGAATGCACTGCCTCGGAAGGTAGTGGAGGCCAATTCTCTGGATGCTTTCAGGAAGCAGCTTAATGGGTATCTTATGGATAGGGGAATCAAGGGATATGGGGACAAGGCAGGAACCGGGTATTGATAGTAGATGATCAGCCATTATCTCAAAATGGCGATGCAGGCTCGAAGGGCCGAACGGTCTACTTCTGCACCTATTGTCTATTGTCAAATGACACAGTTCACTCTGTTTCGATGCGCATGTGATAAATAACACTGAAAAATTCAATCTGTTTCAGCCAGGCGGTGCCTAATCGCCCAGAGTCCAAAGATGGTAGGCTGGTAAGTTAATTGGGCATTGTAAATTGTGTCATGATCAGGCTAGGGTTAAATCGGTGGGTTGCTGGGTGGCCAGCTCAAAGGGCTAAAAGGGCCTGTTCCACGCTGTACCTCAATAAATAAAAATAAAGTGGCCACTGAGTGAATATTTATAACTGTAATTTATCGTTTTTTATGTATTGCACTCTACTGATACCGCAGTACAAAACGTTTCACAACGCATGACGGATAATAAAACGGACTCTGTGATTTAATAGCTCCCCTCGGTGACTCCACAGTGCAGGTCTTGTCACCACCCTCTTTAAAAAAGAAGGCTGCACACATCTTGTACACTGCATCAGTCTCAAAAGGTCAAGCTTCAGGGAAGACCGCGTTGGCTGTGGTTCACTGGGAGGACTGTAAGAATTCTGTGAAGAATTTCCCAGCCACTGGGTGGGCAGCCCTTTGTTCCCCCCCTCCTCTCCGTTTGCATTTCCATAATTGAAGAATAAGCCTTCTCAGAGCCCAGTCATTGGGGAAGGTGATGCAATATTTACTAGGTTTATTTTTAGCGGCTCCACAAGGCAGCAGCCTCTGTGTCTTGTACTTGAAAGGAAATTGAAGATTGTACATGATGTGGTTCAAAGACTTTACATTCCAAGCCTGGGTCAGGCATATGCCAGGTCCGAATCGTTTATAATTTACTGGATGAAAGCTGTATAAACTGTGAGGAATTGCATGCATACCAATCCTAAAGTGGATCTTTTTCAGCTTAGCAGAGGGCAAGAGCAAGAGAGGGTTGTTTTCTGTGGAGCGACAGAGGCTGGGAGATCAGATAAGGATAATGAGAGGCATAGATAGAGGAGACAGGCGGTATCTTTTCCCAAGGGTTGAAATGTCTAATACCACAGGATATGCATTTAAGCTGAGAGGGGGCAAATTGAGTCAGGTACCCCTCCCACTCACCCGCTATTGCTCTACACAAGGAATTGGTTTGGACAGATTAAGAATTAGCTTTATTTGACTTGCGTACATCAAAACATGCAGTGAGGTGCGCCATTTGCATCAGCAACCAACACACTTCAAGGGCGCCATGGTAACATAGCGGGTAGTTCGACACTCTTACGGCTCAGGGCATTGGAGTTCAGAGGTCAGCTCCGACACCATCCGTAAGGAGTTTGTACCTTCTCCCCGTGACTGTGTGGGTTACTTCCGGGTGCTCCGGTTTCCTCCCACATTCTGAAGACGTGCGGGTTAGTAGGAAAATTGGTCAATGTCAGTAGTCCTGCAATTAGGCTAGCGGTTACATTGCTCAGCTTCTGGGCCATGGGGCTCATTGGCTTGGAAAGACCTGTCCTGCGCTGTGTTGCAAAACAAATCAGGAAATAAATTGTGCTGGGGGCAGCCCGCAAATGTCAGCATGTTAGCGGCAGCAACATAGCGTGCCCATGACTTACTAATCCTAACCGTACATCTTTGGAATGTGGGAGAAAACCAGAGCACCTGGTGCAGAGGAGGCCCATGTTGTCGTGGGATGACTGTACGAACTCCTTACAGACTGAGGTGGGAATTGAACCCCCGATCGCTAGCACTGTAAAGCGTTACACTGACTGCTGCGCGGATATGCCGGTCTAAGCAGGGTGGGCATTGCTCAGGGTTATTGAGTGGTTGCTAGGCTTCTCATCAGCAGATCTGAGGGAAGTTGTTTTGCCAGTCTGTTCCTAAGAAACCGGAGAGTTTTGGGGCGGACACGTCTCCTCTGATTGGCATGGTCCACCTCCTGTCTCAGTTTTGTGCCCCCACTCAGTTCTCCCCACCCCTGATAATTACCCTCATTTCAGACATGTTTCCTGTAGAGGGGCAACAAAATAGATGTGGTGGTTTCTAAAGTAATATAGGTAACTCAACATGCCTCAAAGCAATGTCATGATTGTGTGACAGTCAGGTGACAGATGGTCCTTACAGAAATGTTGACCAGGCAAACATCAACAGCAGAACAGGCCCACTTCCTCCCTCCCACCAATACACAAACAATCCTCCAACCCCAGAGTAGGCCATCTCCAGGCCTCCTGTCCTTGTCCCTGGATTGTGCCTTAAATCGCAGCAAATCAACTGCAATAAAAAGCCCACAGAGAGAATGGAGGGCACGTCTTAAGAGATTCCATTTTACCCAGAACATTATTCGAAGATGTTCCCATCCACTCGCAGTGTGAGAGGCTTTGCGTCTTACAAAGTCGGTCATGTCATCCCTGCATGGTGGACTGCGCAGGCCATCGTAATGAAATGGATAATGACCTACTCTCACCCTGCTCAGCGAATATTAAATACTCCGCCAGTCCCTGGTTCACCCACTGTAATTAACCTGAAAGCGTGAAAACGTATTATAACATGCTGATGGAGAATCAGCAGCTAGCTAATTTAATTAGGATGTCTAAGCCTGAAACTAGATAGCAGAATATAGAGCCATAGAAAACTGCAGCACAGGCCCTTTGGCCCATCTGATACATACTGAGCCAATTAAACTGTCTAGAGACCATGACCTGCATTCGGACCATCGCCCTCCATGCCCCTCGCATCCACATACCTATCCAAACTTCTTTTAAACATTCCAGTTGAACCCGCGTCCACCATTTCTGCTGGCAGCTCATCCCACACTCACACAGTTCTCCGACTGAAGAAGTTTCCTCTCATGTTCCCCTTAAACATTTCACCTTTCACCCTTAGCCCATGGCCTCTAGTTGTAGTCTCAGTGATAAAAGCCTGCTTGCATTTACCATTATGATACCACTCATAATTTTGTACACCTCTGTCAGATCTCCCCTGATTCTCCTGTGCTCTAGGAGTAGGGTCCTAACCTGTTCAAATCTCCCTGCAGCTCAGCTCCTCCAGTCCCAGCAATATCCTTATAAGTTTTCTCTGTATGTCAGATGATCTTTACTCAAATAGAGCAAGGTGCTCCTGTGTAAGAAGATGAGATATTGGTGTTTTCTTGGACTTCCACCTCTATAATGTGCTCTTTTATGACATAGAAATTGATTTCCCAAACTTCCCTCCCTCTTCTCTTTTTTTCCATTCCCCTTTCTGGGTCGCTGTCACCCCTTTTCCTCACCTATCCATCACCTTCCTCTGGCATTCTTCCTCCTTCCCTTTCTCCCAATGTCCATCTCCTCTCCTATCAGATTCCTTCTTCATCAGCTCTTTATCTCTTCCACCTATCATCTCCCAGCTTCTTAACTCATCCACCCACCTTCCGCCTTGCCTGTATTCTGCCAGCGGGTACTCCTCCCTCACCTTCTTATTCTGGCTTCTGCTCCCTTCCTTTCCAGTCTTACTGAAGGGTTTTGTCCTGAAATGTTGACTGTTTATCCCCTTCCATAGCTGCTGTCTGACCTGTGGACTTCCTCCAGCATTTTGTGTGTGTGTTGCTAACAGTAATGTGTACAGTAATCTCATTTCTTTCCCAATTCCTGCTAAAACATTGTTTATATTGTTTACATTTACATTTACATCATTTATTATTATATTGTAATTTGCCCTTTACTGTGTCTATTGTCTTGTTTATTAATTATTGTACTGTCTTGCACTGTTTTGTGCACTTTATGTAGTCCCTTGTAGGTCTGAAGTCTAATGTAGTTTTGTGTTGTTTCATGTAGTCTAGTGTAGTTTTGTGTTGTTTCAGGTAGTCTAGTGTAGTTTTGTGTTGTTTCATGTAGTCTAGTGTAGTTTTGTGTTGTTTCACATAGTCTAGTGTAGTTTGTGTTGTTTCAGGTAGTCTAGTGTAGTTTTGTATTGTTTCACATAGTCTAGTGTAGTTTTGTGTTTCACATAGTCTAGTGTAGTTTTGTGTTGTTTCAGGTAGTCTAGTGTAGTTTTGTGTTGTTTCAGGTAGTCTAGTGTAGTTTTGTATTGTTTCACATAGTCTAGTGTAGTTTTGTGTTTCACATAGTCTAGTGTAGTTTTGTGTTGTTTCAGGTAGTCTAGTGTAGTTTGTGTTGTTTCATGTAGTCTAGTGTAGTTTTGTGTTGTTTCATGTAGTCTAGTGTAGTTTTGTGTTGTTTCATGTAGTCTAGTGTAGTTTTGTGTTGTTTCAGGTAGTCTAGTGTAGTTTTGTGTTGTTTCAGGTAGTCTAGTGTAGTTTTGTATTGTTTCACATAGTCTAGTGTAGTTTTGTGTTTCACATAGTCTAGTGTAGTTTCGTGTCGTTTCAGGTAGTCTAGTGTAGTTTTGTGTTGTTTCAGGTAGTCTAGTGTAGTTTTGTGTTGTTTCATGTAGTCTAGTGTAGTTTTGTGTTGTTTCACATAGTCTAGTGTAGTTTGTGTTGTTTCAGGTAGTCTAGTGTAGTTTTGTATTGTTTCACATAGTCTAGTGTAGTTTTGTGTTTCACATAGTCTAGTGTAGTTTTGTGTTGCTTCAGGTAGTCTAGTGTAGTTTGTGTTGTTTCATGTAGAATTAAGATATTTGGTCTGCTCCACCATTCCATCATGGCTGACTTATTATCCCTCTCAACCCCGTACTCCTGCCTTCTTTCAGTAACCTTTGACACACTTACTAATCAACCTCAGCTTTAAATATACCCAATGACTTGACCTACACAGCTGTCTGTGGCAATGAATTGCATAGATTCACCACCATCTAGCTAAAGAAATTTCTCCTCATCTCTGCTGCTTGTATTCTGGGGTTGTGCCCTCTGGTCCTAGACTCCTCCACCATAGGAAACATCCTTTCCATATCCAACAAGATT
Source organism: Hemitrygon akajei (assembly GCF_048418815.1). Lineage (NCBI taxonomy): Eukaryota > Metazoa > Chordata > Chondrichthyes > Myliobatiformes > Dasyatidae > Hemitrygon > Hemitrygon akajei. Next base: position 10,406,446 of record NC_133134.1, on the reverse strand, counting down.
CAATGAGATTCCCCCCTCCATTCTTCTAAACTGCAGCGAGTACAGGCCCAGAGCCATCAAACACTTCTCAGTGGTTACATCCGATGAGGTTGTGGTTCAGACTTAATTGTTTTTAGATTTGTAGGAATGATTTTTCTGAGCAGAAGAGGGAGTTGGAGGTCAGGTCAGGGTTTAGGACAGAAGGGGAGTTGAAGCTTGGAGGAAGTAAATGAAGAGTTCAGTGGCAGGTGCTGGTGGTTGGGGTGCTCCCTGATCGAAGACCAGCGATCTCTGTGAGTGTATATCGAGGGTAAAGGCCAGCACTCCACCTGGTCAGCGGCCAAGGTCGCCCGACCCTGTGGATGGGAGCTAGTAACTCGAGGACGAGGTGGGCATGCTGCGTTGCTGTTTGAGTGTGTGGTGACACATAGGGGCAGCACCCAGTCCACTGTTGGGTTCTGTTGGCTGTTAACACACAAAAAAAACATTTCACTGCATGTTTCAATATACACTCAGTGGCCACTTTATTAGTTACCTCCAATACCTAGTAAAGTGGCCATTGAGTGTATATGTGTGGTCTGCTGCCGTAGCCCATTCACTTCAAGGTTCGATGTGTTGTTATGTTCAGAGTTGCTGCTCTGCACACAATTGTTATAATATGTGGTTGTGTGAGTTACTGTCACCTTCCTGTCAACTTGAACCAGTCTGGCAATTTTCCTCTGATCTCTTTCATAACATGGCGTTAAGTGACTGAAGGCCACTGGATGTTTTTTTTTTGTACCTTTCTCAGTAAACTCTAGAGCCTGTTGTGCATGAAAATCCCTGGAAGTGAGCAGTTTATATATGAAATACTCCAACCACCCGATCTGGCACCAACAATCATTCCATGGTCAATTCCCTATGATCGTATTTCTTCCCCCACTCTGATGTTTGGTCTGAACAACAACTGAACCTCTTGACCATGTCTGCATGCTTGTATGCATTGACTTGCTGCCTCATGATTGGCTGATTAGATGTTTGCATTACCGAGCAGGTGTACCTAATAAAGTAGCCATTGAGTGTGCATATGATAAATAGATGAACCGGAATCTGAAAACTACCCAGGTTCCCAGCACTTGTGCAAGTCTACAGCAAGTGAAAGTGACAATTAATTTCAGTGCACAGCAACAGTTGTAATTTGAGTGGAAAGCAATTTTCTTTATTAAATGTATTTAATCACTTTGTGTTTTAATTGCTTTTTATGTAAAAGTAGCATTATTAATTTGTAGTATTATTTGAGTTTGATAGTGAGATTGGGTAATTTCAGTCGATTTCCTCCTTTGGGACTATAACTGAGTCACAAGTCGTGGTCAGTGTTACCCAAAGCAGATCTTGAAATTCACAGTTGCAATTAACTGCAGTTAATTTCCCCAGCTGCCATTGTGGGATTTGAATTCTCTTTAAATTATTTGTCTGGGCATCTGGAACACTAGTTCAATTACATAGTGCTATCATAGTCATCTCCTGCCATCATTTGTTCTAGCAGGATGCATTGTGCTTTCGTACAGCAACTGCTCTGTCTAGGGCTGCAGGAAACTGTGGAGAGTGTGAATATGGCACTGTCTGTCACGTACATCAGTTTCCTCTCCATTGATTCTGTCTACACTTCCACTGCTTCAGGAAAGTAGAGAACATCATCAGCAACCCCACCTGCCCCAGACATGCTCTCTTCTCCCTTCTCTAATTGGGCAGAAGGTGCAAAATCTTGGGAGCATGTACCACTGGGCTCAAGGACAGCCTCTACCCCACTGGTCTACGATTACTGAGTGGTTCTGTTACAAGGATCTACCCCTTAGTATAATGATCAGGAGGCAAAGAGAGAATCTGTGATTACCGACAAATCACAGTAATTTGTCTCAATTACTTTAGAAGTAATCTAAATTGTCTCAATTGTCTCAATTACTTGTCTCAATTGTCTCAATAGAAGAACGCATGAATTTACACAGCCGAATACCTGTCTGCACAGTTTTTCTGACCCTCCACAGATGGCCAAAAATAGAAAAGGTAATACCTGTAAAAGGAGCCTCTGCTGGCCATGTATTCCTCCGATCTCCACGTGACTGTGTGGTCCTTCACATCTCTGATGGTGGGCCTCTGGAGAGTTATTGCTGTTAGAGCACTCGAAGCATCTGCTTTTATTTTCATTCCTTGCCAGTTCAAATGTTGCCTTTCAGTGCTATTGGCTGCAGATTATCTGACTGACATTTAACAATTTATTGCCCCTGGTCCAAGTCAGCAACCATTTATTGTCATTCTGCTACAAGTGACAACTGGTAGTTTAGTTCTCTTTGACTCCAGATCAAACCAGTAACCAGGTGGAATCACTCAGGGCAGACAGAGATCACACCATTCACAAACCTGCATGTTATACTATTATCAAAGAACACCTTACAAATAACATCTTATCTGGAAATGATCTCTAGTCCAACACATTACCTAAAACATCATTGTGTCTACTTTAAAACAGTGATCAAGCCAAGCAACTTCAGTTCACAAAATGGAGGATGTAGAGCAGCTTCGCAAAATGGCAGCCTCCATCTCCTTCAAGCACATGGCAAGAACCAAGATAATTGGTTTGTCTACTTCCACAGTCTTTGATTCATTCAAATTCATTGACCATAGTTCTTTCTGGCCAACTGTTCCTAGCTACATATACCTGTCTGGACTGCTCCTGTGGCTCCTCCCACAGACCCCTGTATAAAAGCAATTGAGGCCTGAGCCCAGCCTCATTCTCCAGGATGTAGTGTTGTTCATTCTTCCAGTCAATAAAAGCTGATATCTCGCTTCTTACATCTCAGAGTGAGTTATTGATGGTGCATCACTGTTCCTAGTACAATTAGATGACCTCACAATCTACCTCGTTATGCCTTTGTACCTTATTGTTTGTCTGCACTGCACTTTCTCTGTGACTGTTACACTTTATTTTTGCACTGTTGTTGTTTCACTCTATGAATTTATCTGTATGAAGAGTGTGCTTTCAAGTTTTTCACTTATTGGCTGACTGGCAGGAGGCAAATCGGAAGCAGGTGGATTTAGACAGATTAGGAAAATAAGCAAAGAAGTGGTAGATGGAATATAGTATTGGAAGTGTAGGGTCATGCACTTTGGTAGAAAGAACAATGACATAGATTATTTTCCAAATAGGGAGAAAACTCAAAAATCAGAGAGGCAGAGGGACTTGGGAGTCCTCGTGCAGGATTCTCTAAAGGTTAACTGGCATATTGAGTCAATGCGAAAGAAGGCAAATGTACTGTTAGCATTCATTTTGAGAGAACTAGACTATAAAAGCAAGGATGTAACGTTGAGGCTTTATAAGGCTTTGGTCAGACCACACTTAGAGAATTATGAGCAGTTTTGGGCCCCTTCTCTAAGAAGAGATGTTCTGGCATTGGAGAGAGTCCAGAGGAGGTTCATGAGAATGATTTCAGCAATGAAAGGGTTAACATATGAGCAGCACTTGATGGCTCAGGGCCTGTGCTTGCTAAACTTTAGAAGAATTGTGTGGGGGGGGGGGGGAGGGATCTAATTGAAACCTATTGAACATAGAAAGACCTAGATAGAGTGGATGTAGAGAGGTCATTTCCTATAGTGGGTGAGTTAAGGTCCAGAGGGCACAGCTCAGAATAGAAGAACATCCCTTTAGAACAGAAATGAAAAGGAATTTCTTTAGCCAGAGGGTGATGAATATAAGAACATAAGAGATAGGAGCAGGAGTAGGCCAATCGGACCCTCAAGCTTGCTCCGCCATTCAACAAGATCATGGCTGATCCAATCTTAACTCTAGTTTTCACCGAATCCCACAAGGCAACAGTGCCAACCAACAGGGCACCATGCCGCCCATTTTATTTTATTATTCATCCCGCCCAAACCCATGTGATCACCCGGGGGAAAAAAAACGAGTTGCCAATTGAGGAGAAAAAATCTGGAAAATTCCTCTCCGACCCATCCAGGCTATCGAAAACTGGTCCAGGAGATCACATGGCTGATCTAAACCTAGCCTCATGTCCACTTACCTGCTCGCTCACCGTATCCCCTAATGCCATTTTTATCCAGGAAAATGTCTATCTCCGTTTTGAATTTATTGAGTGTAGTAGCTTCCACAGCTCTCTGGGGCAGCAAATTCCACAGCCCCACTACCCTCTGAGTGAAGAAATTTCTCCGCATCTCAGTCCTGGAACGGCATCCCCTTATTTTAAGATTATGCCCCCTAGTCCTAGTTTCACCCATCATTGGGAACATTCTCCCCGCATCCACCCGATCAAGCCCCTTCACAATCTTACATGTTTCAATAAGATCGCCTCTCATTCTTCGGAACTCCAATGAGTAGAGTCCCAATCTACTCAACCTCTCATCATACATCAACCCACCCATCCCCAGAATTAACCTAGTGAACCTTCTCTGCACTGCCTCGAGAGCCAGTATGTCCTTTCTTAAATATGGACACCAGAACTGCACGCAGTACTCCAGGTGTGGTCTCACCAATACCCGGTACAACTGCAGTAAGACCTCCCTGTTCTTATACTCCATCCCCCTAGCAATAAAAGCCAGCATTCCATTGGCCTTCTTGACCACCTGCTGCACTTGCATACTAACTTTTTGTGTTTCCTGCACCAGGACCCCCAGATCCCTTTGCACAGAAGCACTTTCCAGTTTCTCTCCATTTAGATAATAACTTGCTCTATTATTTTTCCTGCCAAAGTGCAAGACCTCACACTTGTCAGTATTATATTTCATCTGCCAAATGTCTGCCCAATCACTCAGCCTATCTATGTCCCCCTGCAGGGTTTCAATGTCCTCCGCACTCATTACACTCCCTCCCATCTTTGTGTCATCAGCAAACTTCGATATGTTGCACTTAGTCCCTTTCTCCAAATCATTAATATAGATTGTAAAGAGTTGGGGTCCCAACACCGACCCCTGCGGAACACCACTAGTCACCAACTGCCAGTCTGAGAATAAACCATTTATCCCAACTCTGTTTTCTGTTAGAAAGCCAATCCTCCACCCATGCCAGAATATTATCCCCAATCCCATGATTTTTTACTTTAAGTAATAATCTTTGGTGTGGCACTTTGTCAAATGCCTTTTGGAAGTCCAAATACACCACATCCACTGGTTCCCCTTTATCTACCCTATATGTTATGTCCTCAAAGCACTCCAACAAATTTGTCAAACATGACTTCCCTTTTGTAAAGCCATGCTGACTTTGTCCTATTAAGCTATGTTTATCCAAATGCCCTGTTACTGTTTCCTTAATTATCGATTCCAACATTTTGCCAACCACAGATGTTAGGCTAACTGGCCTATAATTCCCAGCCTTCTGTCTATTGCCCTTTTTAAATAAAGGAGTTACATTAGCATTTTTCCAATCTGCCGGGACCATTGCCGAGTCCAGCGAGTTTTGAAAAATTATCACTAATGCATCCACAATCCCGACCGCCACTTCCCTTAAGACCCTAGGATGCAAGCCATCCAGTCCAGGGGATTTATCCACCTTCAGTCCCATTAATTTATCAAGTACCATTTCCTTGGTGATTTGAATCGTAGAATTGTGGAATTCATTGCCACAGACAACTGTGGAGACCATTGGGTATATTTAAAGCAGAGGTTGATAGGTTCTTGATTAGTCAGGGTATCAAAGGGTACAAAGTGAAGACAAGGGAATGGGGTTGAAAGGGATGATAGATCAGCCATGATGTAATAGCAGTGCAGACTTGATTGGACAAATGGCCAACATCTGCTGCTATGCCTTATGGTCTTAATCTGATCAACCTTTCTAGTTAGCTCCTCCCACTATCTGTTGCCTCAGTCACAGCACTGTAAACACTTTAAGCCACTTTTTATAATGCCTATTATATTGTGAATACATGCTGCTGTTTATGTAATTATGCACATTTTATTCCATATCCATACTTTAAGCTCCAAATTTATTTTTGTATAATTCTTTATAATTGTTGAATGTTGCTGTTTTTGTTGCATGTCGTGTCAACACACCACAGCAAATTACTAATACATGTAAACGTACACTCAGTAGCCACTTAATTAGATACCTGATGTGCCTAACAAAGTGGATACTGAATGTATGCTTGTGGTCTTCTGCGGTGGCCCATTCACTTCAAGGTTTAACATGTTGTGCATGCAGAGATGTTCTTCTGCAAACCACTGTTATAACGTGTGGTTATTCGAATTACTGTCACCTTCCTGTCAGTTTGAACTAGTCTGACCATTCTCCTCTGACCTCTCTCATTAACGTGGCGTTTTTGCCCACGGAACTGCTGCTCACTGGAATTTTTTTTGTTATTTTTGTTTTTTGCACCATTCTCTATAAACTCTAGAAAAATCCCAAGAGATCAGCCGTCTGTAAACCACCCCGTCTGGCTGCAACCATCATTCCATGGTCAATGTCATATTTCTACTCCATTCCGATGTTTGGTCTGAACAGCAACTGAACCTCTTAACCGTATCTGCACGCTTTTATGCACTGAGTTGCTGCCACATGATTGGCTGATTAGATATTTGCATGAATATACAGGTGTAGCTAATAAAGTGGCCAATGAGTATATTTGATGAATAAAGTTGATCCTGACCCTTAATCCTTAAAAAATCCCTTTAGCCCATCCGACCAAGGTTTCTATTTATCCACATTTGGCCAATATGCTTCTAAACTTTTGTTGTCTGTGCAGCTGTTTAAGTGTCTTTTAAACATTGTTAATGTACTTGCATCAAGCACTTCCTCTCACAGCTTGCTATATATATATGGAACATGTTCCGGTGTCTTTCCAGTGAGAGGAAGGAAGAAATAATTCCAGCATTCCGCGCCGAGATCCTTTATCAGTCTGTAGATGCTGCTCGACCTGAGCTCCTCCAGCATTTTGTGTGTGTGTTACTCTGGAATGTTGGTGTGTGGTTAAGGCCAAGTGGTTGAGGCGTTAGTCTAGTGATCTGAAGGTCGCTAGTTCGAGCCTAGCTAAGGCAGTGTGTTGTGTCCTTAAGCAAGACACTTACCCACACATTGCTCTGCGACAACACCGGTGCCAAGCTGTATCGGCCCTTGCCCTTCTCTTGGACAACATCGGTGGCGTGGAGAGGGGAAGGCTTGCAGCCTGGCAACTGCCGGTCTCCCATACAACCCTGCCCAGGCCTGCGCCCTGGAACCTTTCCAAGGCACAAATCCATGGTCTCTCGAGACTAACAGATGCCTATAAACTCAGCAGAGTCACGTGCGTTGCTGATTTTACCTTAGATTTTAAGCATTTGGATTTGTATCTGAAATTATGTGGAGAGCTGTTATTGCTGGGGATCATCATTTATCACCTCGTTATGTTTTATTCCAGGTTACAGAGAAGGCTTCCTGTGGAAACGAGGGCGTGACAACGGTCAGTTCTTAAGCAGGAAGTTCATTTTAACCGAGCGGGAAGGCGTCCTGAAGTATTTTAACAAACACGACGTAAGTTCTCAAGTTGACCACCTGTGGGGGTTGAAAAGCCCTTGTCAGTAGCGTGATGAAACATTGTTAGTTGGGGTGCCATGGTGATGAGCACGGCACTGTTACAGCTTGGCCCATCGGAGTTTGGAATTCAATTCCAGCACTGTCTGTGTGGAGTTTGTACGTTTGCCCCTCGACCGCGTGGGTTTCCTCCGGGTGCTCCGGTTTCCTCCCACAATCTGAAGATATATTGGTTAGTAGGCTAAGTTCAACGGTCGAAGTATATTTATTATCAAAGTATGTATACATTATACAGCTTTGAGATTCGTCCCCTAACAAAAAAACCCAAAAAAAACATTAAAAAGACCATCATACATTCAATGTGTAGGGAAACAAAAATTCGTGCAGACAATAAATGCAAGCAATTAGCATTCTGAACAAAGAGAGTCCGTCCCCAGGCCCTTGGTTCAGCACAGAGTGGAGCAGTGGACTGAAACGGCCTGTCCCTCACCTTGGGCCCTGACACCCTGACCTTTCCAATCTTAAATTGTTCAAGCATCAGATTGAGTCGCTTTGATACGCTCTGGAGCCTGGCCCCTGTTGCCTCGAATCGGTCTGTACCCGCCCAGCACCTAAATCGGTTAATTGGTCATTGTCAGTTGTCCTGTGATTAGGCCAGTGTTGAATAGGTGGGTTGCTGGGCAGTACAGCTCGGTGGACCAGAAGGGTCTGTGCTAAATAAATAAATAGTTTAATATATATGGGCACAACGTGAAATTAGCCTCCACAACGAATTCCATCTACCCTGTCTATACCCCTCATAATTTTGTATACCTCAATCAAATCTCCTCTCAATCTTTTACATTCAACATAACATCCCATCTCCTGTACTTAATACATCAATTTATAAAAGTCAATGCGCCAAAAGCATTTTTACAACCCTATCTACCTGTGACACCATTTTAAACTAATTATGGACCTGTATTCGCAGATCCCTTCGCACACTCCTGATAATGTATTGTTGTAATGAATCGATCTGTATGAACAGTATGCGCTACCTCAGTACAGGTGAAAATTAAACCAGGTTACAAATTCAATAACCGAACATCAAAAATCTGATTCTGGGAGAAATTGCAAAGCAATTTGCGTCAAACAAAATGGAGCACCTCTATTTCATTAAACATTGCACGTAACAAGTAACGAAAGAACAATTGTGTTCAGTTCCTCATTATAGGAAGGAGGTGTTTGCTTCAGAGGACATTTACCAGGTTGTTGCCTGGGCAGTTTCTGAGGATAGTTTGAGAAAGTTAGGGCTTTGGTCTTTGGAGTGAAGGAGGATGAGAGGTGACTTTTTGGATTTAGCATTAGAATCAGGCTTAATATCACTGGCTTATGTCAAGGTATTTGGTGTTTTGTGGCAGCAGTACATTGCAATACATCATAAGAAAATAAACCTATAAATTATAATAAGAAATAACAATTTAAAAATTAAATAAGTGGTGCAAAAATAGAGCTACAGAAAAGTAGTGAGATAGTTTTCATGGGTTCTTTGTCCATTCAGAAATTGGATGGCAGAGGGAAGAAGCTTTTCCTGTGTCTTCAGGCTTCTGAACCTCCTCCTTGACGGTAGCAATGAGGAGAGGCCATGTCCTGGGTGATGGTGTCCTTAAGGATGAATGTCACCTTTTTGAGGCATCGTCTTTTAGGACTGAGATGTCCTCGATGCTGGGGAGGTTAGTGCCTATGATGCAGCTGGCTGAGTCTACAGCTTTCTGCAGCTTTTTCCAAATGCCCCTTCATACCAGATGGTGATGCAACTAGTTAGAATGCTCTGTACCGTAAATCTGTAGAAATCTGCTGACATTACAAGTCTGGTCAAACTCCTAATGAAGTTTAGCCTTCACTGTAATTACATCAATACATTAGGCCCAGGATAGATCTTCAGAGATGTTGACACCCAGGAACTTGAAACTGCTCACCCTTTCCATTTCTGATCCCTCAATGAGGACTGGTGTGTGTTTGCTCAACTTCCCCTTTCTGAAGCCTACAAGCAATTCCTTGGTCTTACTGATGCTAAGTGCAAGGTTTTTGCTGCAAAACCACTCAACCAGCAGATCTACCTCGCTCCTGAACGCCTCTTCGTCACCACCTGAAATGGTGCATAGTTCCCTGAAGGTGGAATCTCATGTGGATGGGGTGGTGAAGAAAGCTTTTGGTATGCTGGCTTTTATAAATCAGAGCATTGAGTATAGGAGTTGGGATGTAATTTTAAAATTGTACAAGGCATTGGTAAGGCCGAATTTGGAGTATTGTGTACAGTTCTGGTCACCGAATTATAGGAAAGATGTCAACAAAATAGAGAGAGTACAGAGGAGATTTACTAGAAAGTTACCTGGGTTTCAGCACCTAAGTTACAGAGAAAGGTTGAACAAGTCAGGTCTTTATTCTTTGGAGCGTAGAAGGTTGAGGGGGGACTTGATAGAGGAATTTAAAATTATGAAGGGGATAGAGAGAGTTGACGTGGATAGGCTTTTTTCATTGAGAGTAGGGGAGATTCAAACAAGAGGATATGATTTGAGAGTTAGGGGGCAAAAGTTTAAGGGTAACACGAGGGGGAATTTCTTTACTCAGAGAGTGGTAGCTGTGTGGAACGAGCTTCCAGTAGAAGTGGTAGAGGCAGGTTCGGTATTGTCATTTAAAGTAAAATTGGATAGGTATATGGATAGGAAAGGAATGGAGGGTTATGGGCTGAGTGCGGGTTGGTGGGACTAGGTGAGTGTAAGCATTGGCATGGACTAGAAGGGCCGAATTGGCCTGTTTCCATGCTGTAACTGTTATATGGTTATATGAAATACTGCCAACTATAGTTGTGTCATCGGCTACACAGTCATGGGTGTAGAGAGGGTAGGACTGTGGGCTAAGCACACATCCTTGAGGCGTGCCAGTGTTGATTATAAGTGAGGAGGAGATGTTATTTCTGATCCGTACAGACTGTGGTCTCCCGGTGAGAAAGTCAGGGATTCATTTGCAGAGGGAGGTACGGAGGCCCAGGCTTTGGAGCTTGTTGATTAGAACCGAGGGTATGATTGTGTTGAACACTGAGCCGTAGTCACTGAACAGCAGTCTGGCGTATGTTATGCTATTGTCCAGGTGATCCAAGGTGGAGTGGGGAGCCGGTGAGATTGCATCCACCGTAGACCTACTGTGGTGTTAGGCAAATTGCAATGGGTCCAGTTTCTTGCTTAGGCAGGAGTTGATTCTGGCCGTGGCCAACCTTTCAAAGCCCTTCATCACAGTAGATGTGAGTGCAATGTGACGGCAGCTCACCCTGCTCTTCGTGGCCACTGGTATGCTGGTTACCCTTTTGAAGCAAGCGGGTATCTCTGACGACAGCGGAGAGAGACTGAAGATGCCCTTGAACACCCCCACTGGCTGGTTGGCACAGGTTTTCAGAGCCCTACCAGGTACACTATCAGGGCCTGTCACCTTGCAAGGGTTCACCTTTTTGAAAGGTTTCCTGACGTCAGTCTCTGAGACAGAGATCGCAGGGTTACCAGACGCTGCAGGGATTCGCACAGGTCTCGTTCTACTCTCCCTTTTGAAGTGTGCATGAAAAGGGGTTGAGCTCATCTGGGAGTGAAGCATCACAGCTATTCATGGTTTCGCTTTGAAGGAAGTAGTAACCTGCAAACCTGACGTGCATCTAGTTCCATCTAACTTAATATGGAATTGTTTTTCACTCTTAAAATAGCCTTCTGTAGGTTTTACCTGAACTTCTTGTATAGTTCTGGATCACCGGTCTTGAATGCCACAGATCTTGCCCTCAGCAGATTACGAATCTCCTGGTTTATCCAGGGCTTTTGGTTTGGGTATGACCGGTATGTTCTCTAAGGCAGACTCTCATCCACAGAAGTCTTAATGAAGTTGGTGACAGCTGTGACAGATTCAATCAGATTTGAAGGTGAATCCCTGAATATTGTCCAGTCCACTGGCTCAAAGCAGTCCGGCAAGCACTCCTCTGCCTCCCTTGACCATACCTTCCTGATCCTCACCACTGGTGCTTGCAATGTTTAGTCACTGCCTGTACGTCGGGTGTAGAAGTACAACCAGGTGATCGGACTTTCCAAAGTGCGGGCGTGAGCTAGCACAGTGATGGTGGTGTAACAGTGGCCGAGTGTGTTGGCTCCTCTGGTTCCACGGGTGGTAGTTATTCGGAGACTTCTTCAGGTTGGTCCGGTTGAAATCTCCTGCATCAGGGTGAGCTGTTTCCTGCCTGCTGATTACGGCGCTGGGCTCCCCCAGTCCCGCCTGATGGTGTGCTGAGGCAGAACGTACACCACTACCGGAATGACGGCAGAACACAGCCTCGACAAATAGAAAGGACAGCATTTGACTGCTGGATGTTCCGTGTCGGGTGAGCAGGGCTGCGACAGAGCTGCCACGTCCGTGTTCCATGATGGGTTAATTATAAATCATACTGAGCTGACCGGCCTCTACGGTGAATGGTGAACACATCGAGCTGCAGCACTGTGTCCGAGATGGCAGAGGATACCCAGGCTTTCCTGAAGCCGCAGTCCCTGATGTCCCTCTGGTGCAGTAACCTTGCTCTGCGGTGTTTAGTTTTGTTTTCCAGGGACTGCACGTTCATCAGCAGGACTGTCAGAGTGAGGGTCTGAAGCCTGTATGTTTCAATCTCACTCACAGGCCAACACACTTCCCTCGTTTCCTTTTTCTTAAAGGGGAACTGCACTTGCGACCTGAGTCCGCAGTCGGGGTCCCAGCGGTTTTGAGAAGCAGTTCAAAACCCTGCTCCCAATGAGCTCACTGAAACCCAGTGAACATTGAAAGGCCGGGATAGACTGGACACAGAGACGATGTTTCTAGTCGTGGGACAGTTCCAGAACCAGAAGGTGCAGCTTCAGAGAATGAGGAAGTCCCTTTAGAAGAGATGCGAGCAGGAATTTTTTAAGACAGAGGTTGGTGAATCTGTGGAATTCATTGCCACAGGCGTCTGTGGAGGCCAAATCATTTGGGTATATTTAAAGCAGAAGTTGATAGGTTTTTGATAGGTAACATAATGCATTGTGGGTTATACGCAAAAGTTTGTAAACGTAAAAACTAATAGAAAGGAAAACACAGAGCTGGGCATAACTCGTGCAGTCTTAGTTTTACTTTAAGTGAGAGGCAGTTGGTAGCATCATGATGTGTACTTTTACTTACAGCCTGTAACGCATTATGTAAACAACAAAGAATGTATTTACAATATTACTTAAATATTACTGAAATATTAAATACACAAGAGGAAGACAGCAGGAGAATGGTGGTTGAAAGGTAAAATAAATCAGCCATGATCGAATGGCACAGCAGGCTCGATGGGCCGAATGGCCTGAATCTGCTCCTCTGTGTTTTGGTTTAGTTGTGAAATTTATTTTCAAATGATTAATCTGGAATAAAATGCTACGTTTTGCAACGGTGACCCAGAATAAATCCATCTGGTGCACTGGCAGTCTTTCAAGAAGGAAATTTGAAGTTTGTACCTGGTCCTTACCTTTGTGATCCACCTCCAGATCCATGGTGCTGTGTTTGACCCAACGTACCTTTTGAGCTTGTCCAACAAGCCGTTCAGTGGAAATTGAATCTTCAGTGAGGTTATTACCCTTCGCCCATCAGTCTCCTGAATCAGTGTGGATAACTTCACTCACCTCAACACTGAACTGATTCCATAACCTACGGACTCCACAAATCATGTTTATTTACTTATTCCTTTCTTTTCTTGCAATTGCACAATTTGCCTTTTATGTAGATTGGCTGTTGGTCTTTCAATGATTCTGTTGGTCTATTGTGGATGCTGGCACGAAACTGAGTTCCAGAGCAGCGAAACTCGGTTTTGTATTATGTATCATAGTGTACTGTTGCTGCAAAATAAAATTCACGACATGCAGTATGCCAGTGATATTAAACCTGATTCTGATTCTTAAGAATCTCGGCCAGAAGTGTGAACGATTAATCTCCGTCCACGGATGGTCTCAGACCTGCTGAGTTCCTCCAGCATTATGGATGTGTGCTGCTCAAGATTTCCAGCATCTATGGAATCTCTTCCGGAGCCAGGCCCAGGATTTAAATGATGCACTTTATAAATAAGTTCAAGTTCCTAATAGGGCACATTACATTTTTATGGGACTAGGCGGGATTATGGTTTAGCACTGAGTAGATGGGCCAAAGGGCCTGTTTCAGTGCTATAGTGCTGTATGACTGTGACAGTATAGATACTTGGATGGGAGGGTGTGGAGGGCTATGGTCCAGGTGCAGGTGGATGGGACTAGGCTGCATAATAGTTTGGCACAGACTAGATGGGCCGAAGGGCCTGTTTCTGTGCCGTAGCATGCTGCTGTGTTCTATACCTGATCATTATCTCGAGCAGAAAGCCGTCTCTTGAGTAGAGTTTGCAGAAAGTTATGTGGCTGTTCCCAAGCAGGCAGGATTGGAGACGATTTTGAATCTGTGCCCACTGTCTCAGACTCAGTGGGTGTAGAAATCCCTCCTGTTTTGCATGCACTGGGCAGTTTCATTGCTGAATTCTGTTTCTGAAAGGTAAACAATAGCAAGCTGCAAGCATTTCTGTATTTGTTGTATGTACAAGATACACAAATTCCTCCTCCTCCATTTTTGCATCTCCCTGTGATAAGCAGTTCATTTGCCCGCGAGCCCTAACCGGACCCACCTGGGCCATTGAGCCTGGAAGCCAGGCACTCATTTGTAGACGAGGATCAAAAATACTGCATGTAGTCACAGAAACTGGCCCTTTGGCCCAAAGAATAACCGAGCGGAGTCGATGGGCTGAATACTCCTATGCCTTACGGTCAAACTCATTCATTCCAACCAAAGTGTCTGTTGAACTAGTCCCATATAAGTCCCATTTACCTACGTTTGATCCATAACCCTCAGAGTACACCTTATCATTCTAGGGAACTGCTCCAATAGTCTTACCACAGCAGGAAGGAAGCTGTCCTTGACCCTGGTAGTACGTGCTTGCTGGCTTTTACACCCTTTTTCCCAATGGGGGAAGGTAGAAGGTCCAGATTATTCTGGCTGCAGTGGGAAGTGTGGATAGTCTGTGGGTTGGAAGCTGGTTTCCTTGATATGCTGAGCTGTGTCCACAACTCTCTGCAGTTTCTCACAGTCATGTGCAAAACATCTGCCCTACCAAGCCCTGAGTTTATCTTGGACTCCATTGTATTTCTTTAAATTCCTGTAAATGGCCGTAAGAAAGTAAGTCCCAAGGTAATATACGGTATACATACATATTTTGATAATAAATTTACTTTGAACTTTACTGCATCCAGGTAGAAACACTTTTGATGGCCTATCAATGAAAACTGGAAAGAAGTGGTGCATTATTTTTGAATGCAAATGTTTGATTTTAAAAATAATTGGATCTAGGAAAGTTTCGGGCTGAGACCCTTCATCAGGGTTGTTGCATTGTGTCCTAATGAAGGGTCTTGGTCTGAAATGGCAACTGTTTATTCCTCTCCATAGATGCTGCCTGACCTGCTGAGTTCCTCCAGCATTTTGTGTGTGTTGCTCTGGATTTCCAGCATCGGCAAGAATCTCCTGCGTTTATGAATATGGGAAAGTCTGTTCAACCCTAGCACCAGTGTGTCCGATTTTAGATGCTCCATGAACCTGTGCTTAACTTCTTTATTTTATCTGTCCTTCAGGCTAAAGAACCAAAAGCCATTCTAAGGCTCGAACAGATTAATGCCACCTTCCAGCCAGTAAAGATAGGGAATCCAAATGGGTTGCAAATTACATATTTAAAAGACAACAGCACAAGGAACATATTTGTCTATCACGAGGATGGAAAGGTAGGCTAATGGAATTTTGCAAATAAAATAATTATAATCGTGATACAAGAGGTCTGAAATTATATTTATGCTGAGCTTCAAGCGGACTTTCATAACCACAAAAATTTCCGAGGAAGCAACACTTCAGAAAAATTTGCTGTCCAGTGTAATTTTAAAACAGATCCGGGGGCAGCACGATAGCGTAGCGGTTAGCGTAACCCTATTACAGCGCCAGCGACCTGGGTTCAATTCCGCCTTTATCTGTGAGGAGTTTTTACGTTCTCCTCATAATTGTGAGTGTTTCCGGTTTCCTCCCACAGTCCAAAGGCGTACATTTAGGGTTAGTAAGTTTTAAGTTGTTTCGTTGGTGTCGGAAGTGTGGCAACATTTGTGGGCTACTGCTAGTGCATCTCTCACCGATGCAAATAATGCATTTCACTGTATGTTTCAATGAGCACGTGACAAAATAAAACTAATCTTTATCTCTGTACAGTGAGCTGTTTACATTGCATGCATTTTGAATTATATTTTATTAACTTATTTATGGTAATAATTTGTTGTATGTTCTGTGGGTGGAGTATGTTTAGTGGGAGCACCGTGATCCGGAAGAACATTGTTTGGTTGTATGTATGTACAGTCAGATGACAATACAGTAAACTTGAACTTCATATTGGCTGTTTCCACTAGCTGTGTGATCTGAGACGGCACAGTAGTGTAGTAATACGACAGTATTACTGTTACTAGCACTGTCAAGAATGTGTGCTGGGAGGTAACAGGGTGTTCAGACATTTCACAGCCCAGGGAGAGAAGCTGTTACCCAGACAAACTGTCCTTGTTCTTATACAGTGATACCTCCTGCCTTGATGGTAGGAGGTCAAAGAAACTGTGGGACAGATGGGAGGGGTTCTTGACGATGTTGAGGGCTCTGTGAATGTTCTGCACCTTGAAGCAATGACTTGTGATTTTCCAAAACCTTGAAGGTCCAAATGAGTTGTGCAATTCTGAGCCGCCAAGTTCAGGAACATTCATTACCACACCACCATTACACTCCTGACTCCGAGTGGATAGCTTCACTCACCTCAACTCAGAACTAACTCCACAACCTACAGACTCGCTTTCAAGGACTCTACAACTCACTTTCTCTTCTTCTCTTTGCACATAGGTTATTTTATTTTTTAATTTATTCATTTATGGGATGTGGGCGTCGCCAGCTAAGCCAACATTTATGGCCCATCCCTAGTTGCCCTTGAGAAGGTGGCGATCAGCTGCCTTCTTGAACCACTGCAGTCCCTGAGGTGTAACTACACCCACAGTGCTGTTAGGGAGGGAATTCCATGATTTTGACCCAGCGACAATGGAGGAAAGGCATTATGTTTCCAAGTCAGGATGGTGAGTGACCCCGATGAGTTATTAACTTCAAACTTCCTGCGTAATCACCTCAAAGAGTTGAACTGCACGTGCCTGTAACGAGAGCTGTATAACTCATCTCCTTTCACCTTAGGCCACAAACTTATCAATCACCCCTGCTGTGGACAGTTTCTGGAGGTCCAAGATCCGTATGCTCCACGACCGCTGGACTAAGTGTGTAAATGTAGGCGGGGACTATGTTGAAAAATAAATGTGCTAGGGTTTTCTAAAACAGACTCCTTCTGCCTTAGGCCACGAACTTATCAATCACCCCTCGTAGAATAGAACTTTATTGCCATTGCTCGAGACAATGAGATTGCGGTGCTAATTCGATCCATGCAAACCAGATCTCTACAAAGCATGTGGTGCAGCTTATTTTTTTAAAAACCATATATACATGCAACAAGTGACTTTGGTAGTCCATGGCGTTCAAAGGCCAGAGGCACGCTGCGGCATGGCATTACTCAGCTGTACAACAGCCCGCGGGAAGAAGCTGCTTATCAGTCTCACTGTCTTGGCTAAGATGTTTCTGTATCTCCTACCAGGTGGCAGGAGATTGGTCAGACCGTGTCCGGAATGGGATGGGTTTTCGATGATGCTATGTGTGCCGTAGGCTTTGAGAGTTGTAGATTCAGTACTCCAGTAGTTAAGTCCCAGTGATGTGCTGTGCCATCCTAATCCCTCATTGGAGATAACTAGGACCGATGGGCACAACATCAGAATAGAGAGATGGCCCTTTAGAACAGAGATGAAGAGGAATCTTTTCAGCCAGCAGTTGGTGAGTCTGTGGAACCCATTGCCACAGACGGATGTGAGAGCCCAGTCATTTGGGTAAATTTGAAGTGGAGGTTAGTAGGTTCTTGATTAGCCAGAGCATCAAAGATTACGGGGTGAAGTCAGGAGAAAGGGGTTGAGAGAGATAATAAATCACCTATGATAGAATAGCAGAGCAGACTCAATGGGCTGAATGGCCCAATTTACTCATATGTCTCGTGGTCTTTTGTTTGACTGCCTTGTTTATGATGAGGCTAAAAATGCTTGTGCTTTCTTTCCCTGACAGGAGATTGTTGACTGGTTCAACGCAATCCGAGCGGCACGCTTCCATTACTTACAAGTGGCATTCCCAGGAGCCAGTGATGCTGATGTAAGTTTTTTTAAAATTTATTCCCTGAAGTCTAGTTCACTGTCGTCTGCACAAGTACATGTATGCATAAGTGTGATGAGAAACTCACTTGCAGCAGCTTCACAGGGACAGAAAGACAACATTCCCAAGAAAAGCACAAATTAACAAATTGCACAAAATTATACACAGAACAAAAAAGTGTCAAAGTGGTCGTAAAATACTGCTACAATGAGATAGTGATTAGAGTGATTCAAGAGCCAAGTGGTTGGGAGGGAAGTGGCCATTCTCGAACGTGGTGGTGTGAGACTTCAGGATGTGGAGATCTTTGTTAAATCTGGCATTTATTCTCGTCGTAACTGTCTTTCAACTGATTGACACTTTCGATAGCCGTGAAGAGTCAACTGCTACCACGATTAGTGGGTTGGACTGAGGTGTGGAGTTACATAGGCCGGACAGGGTACCAACAGTAGCTTTCCTGGTGTGAAAGTATCTGGACAGATTGCATCATGGTCTGGTACAGCAATTCGATTGTGCAGAAGCTGCAGAGAGCAGTGAACTCAGATTGATACATCAAGTGTGTGTGTGTGTATATATATATATATATATATATATATACACACATACATATACACACACACACACACACACATACATATATATATATGTAGATAGATATATATACAACACACATACATACATCAAGGCTTTCCTCTCATCTGGTTTTCCCCTCATCTGGTTTTCCCCTGTGATAGACAAACTAGTATAGTTTTCACCGTACCATCTGATGTCCAGCAATTTTTTCTAGGATATAGTTGTACCGACCTTTAAACACACTCTAAGATCCCTCTCACGCAGCCCTTCTTTACACACCACCACTCTGTGTAAAGAACTTACCCCTAACATTCCCCCCATCCTTTCCTCCAATCACCTTAAAGTTATGTCCTCTCATATTAGTCATTTCTGCACTGGGAAAATGACTCTGGCTGTCCACCCGATCTATGCTGCTTATCATCTTGTATGCCTCTATCAGGTCTCCCCTCATCCAATTTTCTACTGTGTTGTCATCACTTAACTAGTTAAACCTAATTAACTGGCCGAGCTTGAGTTCTGCCACTCATTTGCCGTGTCGTATGACGTGAGTGATCATGGTCTCATGACCATGATCGTTCTTGGCAAATCTTTGTAGTAAATTTTTCTACAGAAGTGGTTTGCCATTGCCTTCTTCTGGGCAGTGTCTTTACATTTTGGTGACCACAGCCATTATCAATACTCTTCAGAAATTGTCTGCCTGCTGTCAGTGGTCACATAACCAGGACTTGTGATATTTACCAGCTGCTCGTACAACCGTCCACCACCTGCTCTCGTGGCTTCACATGCCCCTGGTCGGTGTAGGGCAGAGGGGAGAACTAGGCAGGTGTTACACCTTGCCCAAGGGTGACCTGCAGGCTAACAGAGGGAAGAAGTGCCTTACACCTCCTTTGGTAGAGATGCATCTCCACCCTACTCCTCATTATATAAATTAAACAGCTCAAATAATTGTGAAATTAAAACTAAAATACTGAGTATCTCTCAACCCCATTCTCCTGCCTTTTCCTCATAACCTTTAACACCCTTACTAGTTAAGTACTTATCAATGGCCACATTAAGTATACCCAAAAGTTAGGTGCATAAGTTTGTAAGAGTCCAAGTGTGGAGTTTAGGGGAGATGTCGGGGGTGGGGTTTTTTTTAAACACAGAGAGTGGAAAATGTCTAGAATTCCCTGCTGGCAGTGGTGATAGAGACAGATACAATTGGGACACCTAAGAGAATTTTAGATAGGCACATGGATATAAGGTAAATGGAGGGAAGGGTTAGGTATGTAGGTCGGCAGAACATTGTGGGCTGAAGGAACCGTAACCTGATGTAGTATGTTCGGAAAAAAATACATCTAGCGATACAGCATGGATTGGATGGGCCAATGGGTCTATTTCTGTGCTGCAGTGCTCTATGACTCTACAGTGGACATCCAAAATAAAATCAGAAAATTCTGGAAACACTCAGGAGGTCAGTCAGTATCTGTGGAGAAAGAAACTTCATATTTCAACACGATCTTTTACAGCAGTCTCACATTCCTGCAGCTTCTTGATACTAAAGGACGATAAGACATGAGGAATGATGCAGAAATCTGTCAACCTTTCATCTCCTGGAAGAATATTAATGCTGATTTTCTTTGTTTAATCTCAGCTGGTGCCAAAACTG
Source organism: Hemitrygon akajei (assembly GCF_048418815.1). Taxonomy (NCBI): domain Eukaryota; kingdom Metazoa; phylum Chordata; class Chondrichthyes; order Myliobatiformes; family Dasyatidae; genus Hemitrygon; species Hemitrygon akajei. The sequence goes on along the minus strand of NC_133134.1, from coordinate 10,386,389 downwards.
ACCAGGAATTATGGGAAGGAAGGATATATGGAGAAAACGGGTCCAAAGGTTGGTGAGACTTCCCATGCCATTGTATCTTGGGATGTATTTGGGATGTTTAATAGTTTGCACACAGCTAGATTATACATTTCTGAAGCCTCTATTGTTTGCATGTCTCCATGCAGTGAATTATCAGATCAGGAAATAGCCTCTGTATTTTTTCACTCAACATTTTAGGAACAGCTTCCTCCCATTGCATTTCTGAACGGTCCATGAACACTCTCTCACTCTCTGCCCTAGTTAATTATTTTCATATTTCTTTCGTAACTTGTGATTTTTTTTTAATGTATTACACTGTACCACAAGTGCAAAACAAGTTTCACAACATACAGTACTATGCAAAAGCCTCGGGCACAGATATATAGGCTGGGTGGCTGAGACTTTTGCACAGTACTGTATTTGTCAATGTGGAGCCAACATCATCAAGACAGCTCTTCACTGGAAGCACGAGGAGGGCGGAGGAAATGCGAGAGACCAAAGGCAACTTGGTGCCATTCTGTAGAGGCAGAAATGAGGACCCTGAACCACACCTGGGGCACAACAGAGAAGATGGCCAGAGATGGGGGGCCTTCATTGCTGCCCTAAGTGCCAGTGGTGTAACAGGCAGTAACTGGTCATTATAATTTGTCCCATGATTCGACTAGAACTAAATTGGGGGGATTGTTGGGCAACGGGCCTGTTCCACACCGTATCTCAATAAATTAAAAAAATAAAAAGGATTAGGCCATTCAGAATTACTTCACCATTCCATCGTGGCTGATTTATGATCCCTGTCAACCCCATTCTCCTGCCTTCTCCCCATAATCTTTGATGCCCTTATTAATCAAGAACTTGTCAACCTCCACGTTAAATATACTCAATGTCTTGGCCTTCACAACCATTTGTGGCAATGAGTTCCACAGGTTCCACTTGCAGGGTGCCCCCAGGTTGTGTTGGGTGTTAACGTAACATAAATGATGCATTTCACTGTTTGTTTCAATGGTCATATGATAAGTATGTAAATCTGAAACGAAGAAATTATGTAATTTAATTTATTTCGGTCAGTTCAATCATAACAAAAACATCATTTTCAGTGATGATTTCATAAGACAAAATTAAATAATAAAAATCTTTAAACCAGACTGAAAGGGTGTAGGCTGAAGCTACAGCTTATTATGCCCACCCCTCTTACTTATACAACAAGATATTTGCCGTCAATCATAACATCAAAACAAAAATTTCATAATCCTTTATCACAAAATCCAATTCCAAATATCATTTATTTACATTACTCCAATTCATTTTAAATCATGTATTTTATATTTGTTCATTAAATTATTTTTAAATAATTTTTTAAACTTGTCAAGTGTAGTGCATGTTTTTAAATTCTCACTACAACTGTTCCATAGATTCACCCCTCTGACTGAAATACAATGATTTTTTACATTTGTTCTTATCCTTTGTTTTTGAAATATACAAGTTCCTCTCAGATCATGTTGACTTTCTGTCATTTTAAACGACCTTTAGATACTTTGTGGTAACTGTTCATTTTTTACTTTATACATAATTTGTATTATTTTAAAATCTACGAAATCTCTGAATTTTAAAGTGTTTAGTTGAATAAATAGTGGATTAGTTGGCTCATAATAATTTGTCTTATTTACAATTCGTTATGGCTTTCTTTTGGAGTAGAAAAGTTGAGTTTGTATCTGCTTAGTATGTATTTCCCCATACCTCTACACAGTAAGTCATGTATGGGACTATAAGTGAACAGTAAGTATACAAAGATTCTTGATTTAAGAAATCTTGCGTTTTGTACAGTATTGTAATAGATTTTGACATTTTTGCTTTGACATAACTTGTATGTGGTTTCCAGCTTAATTTATTATCTATTACCACTCCTAAAAATTTTGTTGCAGATACCTTATCAATTTCAACATCATTTATTCTAAGTTTACTATATGGGTTTGGTACACGGTTTCCAAATATTATGAATTTAGTTTCACTTAGATTCAGTGATAATTTGTTAGTACCAAACCATTTCTTTATAATTTTTAGTTCTTTCTCCACTGTATCCAAAAGTTGTTTCAGATGTTCCCCACTACAAAATATAGTTGCATCATCAGCAAATAATATACATTTTAATGTCTGAGAAACCATACATATATCGTTTATATACAAAATGAACAGCAATGGACCAAGCACTGAACCTTGTGGAACCCCACAAGTTACCCTCAAAAGTTTTGAATTCGAGTTGTTTATATGTACATACTGATACCTGTCTTCCAAATAACTACTTAACCAGTCATGTGCCACCCGTCTAATACCATATCTTTCTAATTTTGTTAATAATAATTTATGGTCAATGGTGTCAAATGCTTTTTTTAGATCAAGGAATATTCCCACTGTGTATTCATTTCTTTCTATAGCATTTGATATTTCTTCTACAAAATCTATTAATGCTATTGTACTGGTTCTGTTTTTTCTGAAACCATAGTGCTGTTCACAGAGTATTTTATGTTTTGTTATAAAATCATCTAACCTTCTTACAAATATTTTTTCCAACATCATTGGCTCTCAGCACCGAGGGTACTGGTTCCCTCACCCAGACTCTTGGCTCCACCTAGTGGTCAGTGTTGTTCAGGTTCTCAGTAAGCAACATCCCATCTGCTGGAGGAACACACATCTGATAGGCCCGAAACCTCGACTGTTTGTTCCTCTCCATAGATGCTGCCTGACTTGCTGAGTTCCTGCAGCATTTTGTGTGAGCTGCTCAAGATTTCTAGCATCTGCAGAATCTCTGGTGTTGATAATTATTTTAGGGACTGCAGAATAACTAGCAAATTTCTACAGATGCACCGTGGTGAGCATGTTTGCATACGTGAAGAGGCCAATGCACAGCATTGGAAAAAGCTACAGAGCATCGCAAACTCGGCCAGCTTCGTCATGGGCACGAGCCTCCCCACTATCAAGAACACCTTCATAAGCGATGCCTCAAAAAGGCAGAATCCATCGTTAAGGACCCCCATCACCCAAAACATGCCTTCTTCTCTTTAGAGTGGAGGTACAGGAGCCTGAAGACACGCAACATTTTAGGAACAGCTTCTTCCCCTCCGTTATCAGCGTTCTGACTGGATAATGAACCCATGAGCACTATCTCACCTTATTTAATTTGATTTATATATTTCCTATCTCTTACAGTGTATCATAGTGTATTCTTTGTACTGCTGTCGCAAAACAACAAATTTCATAACGTGTGTAAATGGTAATAAATCTGTTCTAATTCTGAATAACTTTGCATTTCCATTTTTATGCATACTCAGACCAGTAGTTCTAACCTCCTTCTCTGTTCCCCAGCAAACAGAGGGTTTCAAGAAACGATGGTTCACGTTAGATGACAGGAGGCTGATGTACTTTAAAGACCCGCTGGTAAGTTTGCAGAAGCACGTCGCGTTATAACGTTAACCTGGGGTGCTGTTTCACTTTGGCATTCCTGGTGCTTGGTTCTTCCTTCAAAAAAAAAAAGCATTTTTCCGTCTCACTCAGAGGGTGGGGAGAGTGTGGAACGAGCTGCCAGCGGAACCGTTGGACGTAGGTTCGATTTCAACATTTAAGGGAAACTTGGAGAAGTCCGTGTACAGGAGGGGTATGGAGGGCTAGGGTTCAGGCGCAGCTTGCTAGGACTGGGTAGAATAATAGTTTAGCACAAACTCGATGGACTGAAGGGCCTGTTTCTGTGTTGTAGCACTCTGTGACCGTACCACATTTCATGGATTTTGAAGTGCAAACCAGCCTTCTGGATTGTGTAGAATGTGTTCTCTCGTGGTCCCAGAACAGATCCTACACCATCAAGAAAGCTCAACAATGCCCGAAGAGAGCTGGGCTTTGCATATCAACACATACACCCTTCTACAGAAGCACTGTGAAGAGCATCCCAACAAGATGCATCACATTGCATGGTACGGAAACTGCATTGTGGTGGGCAGGATGTCAAAACTGCCCAATGCATCACTGGCACCAGCCTACCCAGCATCAATGACATATATTCAGAAAGGGGCCAGGATCCCACCCACCCTGCTCATAGACCGTTTGTCCCACTCTCATCAGGGAGGAGGCTGTGCAGCTTCTGCACCAGGATTACTAGACTCAAAAACAGTTACTTCCCCAAGGAGTAAAACTGATCAACACTTCCACCCACTAACCCACCCCACCACACCCCCGACTACCTCTACTTTATCATTTCCTGTCAGTCACCTTATGGACTTGTGTCTAGCGGCACTTTATGGACATACAATCAATCTACCTATATCAGCTATTTTATGTATTTATATTCACTGTGTTCTTTATCTTACTGTGTTTTCAATTTTTGCTGCATCTGATCTGGAGTAACAATTATTTCATTCTCCTTTGCACTTGTGTACTGGAAATTATTTTAAACAATCTTTCGGTGTGGGTGCCACCGAAGTTAATGTTACCTGGTAACACACAAAATGCTGGAGGAGCTCAGCAGGTCAGCATCCTCTATGGAGAGGAATAAAGATTCAACATTTCGGGCAGAAACCCTTCATGGATGAGGCCACTTTCTCCAATATCCGGTAATTTCTCCCCCTTCTTCCTTCTCACTTTTTCTAATCCTGCAGAGTTCCTCCAGCACTTTATGCACATTGCTGAATATTTTCAGTATTTCTTGTGTTTATGGGTCATATTTATTTTGGTTCAAAGTAAATTTGTTATCAAAGTGTGTACACTCAGTAGCCACTTTATTATGTACATTCGATAAGGTGCCACATGACACTCTTATCCATAAGGATGCACAGAGTTGTGTGATGTATTAGCATGGATAGAGGATTGGTTAAACAATAGAAAGCAGAGAGTTGGGATACATGGGTGTTACTCTGGTTGGCAATCAGTGGTGAGCGGTGTGCCGCAGGGGTCGTTGCTGGGTCCACAACTGTTCACATACGCATTCATGATCTGGAAGAGGGGACCGCTTGTAATCTAAGTTTGCTGATGATACTAAACTGAGTGGAAAAGCAAATTGTGCAGAAGATATGGGGAAGCTGCGGAGAGATGTGGATAGGTTAAGTGAGTGAGTAAGGCTCTGGCAGACGGAGTACAATGTCGGTAAATGCGCGGTCATCCACTTTGGAAGGAAAATTGGAGGAGCAGATTATTATTTAAATGGTAAAAAATTGCAGTGTGCTGCTGTGCGGAGGGACTTGGGAGTGCTTGTGCAAAAGGTTGGTTTGCAGGTGCAGCAGGCCATCGAGAAGCCAAATGGGACGTTGACCTTCACTGCTCAGGGGATTGAATTTAAGAGCAGGGAGGTTATGCAGCAACTGGAGTACTGTGTGCAGTTCAGGTCTCCTTACTTGAGGAAGGATATACTGGCTTTGGAGGCAGTGCAGAGGAGGTTCACCAGCTTGATTCCAGAGATGAGGGGGTTAGACTATGAGGAGAGATTGAGTCACCTGGGACTGTATTCGCTGGAATTCAGAAGAATGAGAGGAGATCTTATAGAAATATATAAAATTATGAAAGGGATAGATAAGATAGAGGCAGGAAAGTTGTTTCCACTGGTAGTGAGACTAGAACTAGGGAACATAGCCTCAAGGTTCGGGGGAGTAGATTTAGGATGGAGATGAGGAGGAATTGCTATTCCCAGAGAGTGGTGAAGCTGTGGAATTCTCTGCCCAATGAAGCAGTGGAGGCTACTTTAGTAAATATATTTAAGACAAGGTTGAATAGATTTTTGCATAGTAGAGTGATTAAGGGTTATGGGGAAAAGGCAGGTAGCTGGAGATGAGTCCATGGCCAGAACAGCCATGATCTTATTGAATGGCAGATCAGGCTTGACGGGCTGGATGGCCTACTCCTGCTCCTATTTCTTACGTTCTTGTGTTCGTATGTATCTCCTGTACCTAATTAAGTGGCCATTGAATGTATGCCTATGGGCTTCTGCTGCTGTAGCCCATCCACTTCAAGGTTCAATGTGTTGTGCATTCAGAGATGCTCTTCTGCACATCACTGTTGTAAACAGTTACTTGAGTTACTGTCACCTTCCTGTCAGCTTGAACCAGTCTGGCCATTCCCCTCTGACCTCCCTCATTAACAAGGCATTTTCACCCACAGAACTGCTGCTCAATGGATGTTTTTTTTTTGTTTTTCACACCATTCACTATAAACTCTAGAAACCATTGTGTGTGAAAATCCCAGGAGATCAGCAGTTTCTGAGATACTCAAACCACGTCATCTGTCACCAGAAAACATTCCACAGTCACTCAGATCGCATTTCTTCCCCATTCTGATGATTGGTCTGAAAAAACAACTGAACCTCTTGACCATGTCTGCATGCTTTTGTGCATTGAATTGCTGCCACATGATTGGCTGATTAGATATTTGCATTAACAAGCAGGTGCACCTAATAAAGTGGCCACTGAGTGTCTATGTCACCATATACTTGAAATCCATTTTCATGCAGTAGAACAAAGAAATGTAATAGGATCAATGAAAAACTACACACAAGGACTGACACACAACCAATGTGCAAAAGAATGCAAACTGTGCAAATACAAAATAATAATAATAACACAAATAGATAATAGTAAGGCTTTGGCTTCACTTAAGAGCTGGAGAAAGAAAACCAATTCATGTTGCCTTGTAGGATGCCTTTGCTCGGGGTGAAGTGTTCATTGGGAGCAAGGAGAACAGCTACAGTGTGTTAGACGGTCTTCCACCAACCATCCAAGGAAACCACTGGCAATATGGAATCACCATAGTAACCCCTGACAGGAAGTTCCTGTTTGCATGTGAAACGGAAGACGAGCGGCGAATTTGGATGGAAGCTTTTCAGAAAGTTATCGACAGGGCAATGTTGCCCCAGGAGTATGCAGGTACGGTTACGTAGCACTATCACTGTCTGCAAGGAGTTTGTATGTTCTCACCATCACCGCGTGGGCTTCCTCCCAGTGCAACACGCGTGTGCGCGTGCACACACACTCACATACACATATATGCACACACTCATAAACACACACCCTCTCAAACACATGCAAAAACATATATACACACACACAATACTAGAGGAACTCGGCAGGCAGCATTTATGGAGGTGAATAAACAGTCAACGGTTTGGGCCAAGACCCTTCATCAGGAAATGCCGACTGTTTATTCCTCTCCATAGATGCTGCCTGACCTGCTGAGTTCCTCCATCATTTTGTGTGTGTTGCTCAAAGTTTCCAGCATCTGCTGAATCCCTTGTGTTATCTGTGCTCCAATTCCCTCCGTCATTCCAAAGCTGCCCAAGTTAGTGGGGTAATAGGCTACATGGGTGTAATTCCGTGGTGAGTCTTGTTGGGGCAGAATGTGCTGTGTCTAAACAAGTAAATAAAAAATACAAAGTGTTGCACAGACGTTGAGCTGACGCACACAAAGTGCAAACCAACCACATAATCTTGCATTTATGTCAGGCCTTTAACACGTGGAATGTTCCAACGCAGTTCTTCACAAGGCAGCTGTCAATCAAAATTCAACACCATGGAACCAAGGTGATAGTGGGACTAGTTAGCTCAGCCTGGTCTGTAGGTTTGAAGTAAGGCCCAGAGTGAAAGAGGGATTGTTTTTGGGAGGAAAAGGGGGTATGATCTGTGAGATTAAACATCTGGGCAGTCACCAAAGCTGGAGTAATGTTGCATGGATATGAAGGGTCATAGAGTTATAGAGATGGAAACAGGCCCTGTGGCCCAAATCATTTGTCCAGACCAATGCCATTTAATTCTTATTAAATTCTTAAAATGTAATTCTTTAATTCTATGCCATTTCCCTGCATTTGCCCCAAAGCCCTCTAAACCTTTCCTATCCCTGTCCCTGTCAACTCTGAAACTACAAACACTTGTGGGGAGAGCGAGTTGAAGGGCAGGGCAGGGGAAGAGTGGCGATGCCAGAGGAAGGCCATGAATTTGGAACGAGGTTGAACATTTTGTAAAAATTGTTGGATTGAGTGTCAATTTAGGGTAAGAGGTGACATGAGAAAATATTCCTCAATTGTACAGAAGATTGTCATAGGCTACAACAGGACAATGAAAGGATGCAGAGCTGGGCTGAGAAGTAGAAGATGAAGTTCAACCCATAAAATCGTGAAGTGATTCACCTTGGAGAGTCGAACTTGAACACGGAATGCAGGGTTAGTGACATGGTTCACCACTGTGCGGAGGAACAGAGGGATCTTGAAGTTCACTTCTATAGATCCCTCAAAGTTGCCGGGCAAGTTGATCAGGTGATTAAGAAGGTGCACAGTGTGCTGACCTTAACTGGTCAGGGGATCGAGTTCAAGAGCTGCAAGGTAATGTTGCAGCTTGATAAAACCCTGGTTGGACCACACTACAAATATTGTGTTCAGCTCTGTTCACCTCATTATAGGACGGATGTAGATGTGCAGAGGAAATTTACCGGGATGCTGCCTGTATTAGAAAGCGTGTCTTGTGAGGATAGGTTGAGAAGCTCAGACTTTTCTCTGTGGAGCAGAAGAGGATGAGAGCTGACTAAATAGAGATAGAGCTTACCTTTTAACCCCTTCGCTCATACATAGCCCTCCATTTTTCTATCATCCATGTGCCTATCTAAGAGTTTCTTAAATGTCCCTAATGTATCTGCCTCGTCCACCAGCCCTGAAGCACTCCACATACCCACCACTCTGTGCAAAAAAAAACTTAGCTCTGACATGCCCTGATACTTTCAAAGTTCAAAATAAATTTATTATTGAAGTGTGGATATGTCACTATATACTATCTTGAGATTCATTTTCTTGTGGGCATTCATAAAACAGAGAAATACAATAGAATCGATATGGCTGCATGAAGAAGAGAGCATGGCTGTTTTTCCCTGCAATTACCCTGAAATTATACCCCCTCATATTAGCCATTTCCACCCTGTCCACTTGATGTATGACTCTACTGTTCCCTCTAAGCTGCATGGCTACATGGCCCCGCAGTGACTGTAAGGGTCTTCCATACATTGCCTTTGTGGCCACACAGCTGGAATTTTCTTTGATATAATGTTAATGTAATTTTGAAATTATGTTAATATTATTTTGAAATCTACATTAATATAATTGTGAAATACCCTATAATTAATGTATTAATGATATAATTCATAATTTTTCTAAATAATAAATATATCACAACCTTCGAAACATTTTAGAGCTTCAACATATTTACATTGTCAGTGTTTCAAGTTACAACACTGCTACAAATTGTAACAATAAACACAGAATGGAAGTCATAGCACATTGTTAATGGCATCGGCATTCAATAGGCTGCTGATCTATCTAGCCAAAACACTTTATTTTGGTTATTGTTCTTGTCAGTTGTTTTGACCGTCAGACATTGTTTACTTGTGTTGTGAGTTGTGGTTTTTATTTGATGTGCATATTACAAAAAATAACACAGAAAGTGCCACTCAGTTTTCAGGCTATGTAAAATGTTGTATGCCTCCTTCCATCTTGTACACCTCCATCAAGTCTCATCTCATCCTCCATTGCTCCAAAGAGAAAAGCCCTAGGTCGCTCAACCCATCCTCATAAAATATGGTCTCTAATCCAGTCAGTATCCAGATAAATCTCCTCTGAACTCTCTCTAAAGCTTCTACACCCATCCTCTAATGGAGCAACCAGAAATGAAAGTAATTTATTTGCATGGAGTAACACTTTGGTTTTGAGTAATTAAGCTGCCCAAACATGTCCAGTTCCACTCTAAAGTCAACCTGCTACCTAGTTCCAGAATGTATCACTGTTCATTCAGAATTGATTACTCCTGCTCTGCAGCCTTTCACCAGCCCCTTCCTTTCTTGGTCTCAGTCTCACCCACTTGCTTAAGCCAATTCTGTCTCTAACATGTGCCACTTTGCAGGAGGTTTACTGATCTGAAACATTCATTGCTACTTCTTCCCCCAGTAATTCTGCTTGACATTTCCTGTTTCCAGATCAAAGGATCTATTTAAGCTAAAAACTAAACGTCAAAAGATGGACTTACAAAAACAAATGTAACTTTATTTCTTTTTCCTTCACTCCATCCACAATAAACAGGACTTCCCGGTGGCCAACCATTCTAATTCCATGCCCCATTCCCATTCTGACATGTCAGTCCTTGGCCTCTTCCACTGCCATGACAAGGCCATGTTCCTGTTGGAGAAGCAACACCTCACATTTCACCTGGGTAACCTCCAACCTAATGGCATGAACACTGATTTCACTAACTTCCAGTAACTTTTCTCTCTTCCCCCTTCCCTCTTCTTCCATTCCCCACTGACTCCCCACTTACCTCTTCTCACCTGGCCATCACCTCCCCCTGGTGTCCCTTCTCCTTCCCTTTCTCCCATGGTCCACTCTCCCCTCCTATCAGATCCCTTCTTCCTTTCCTGTCCTGATGAAGGGTCTCGGCCCGAAACCTCAACTATTTATTCTTTTCCATAGAAGCTGCCTGACTTGTTGAGTGCCTCCAGCATTTTTTGTGTTCTCCTTTGGATTTCCAGCATCTGCAGATTTTCTCATTATTTTCTTCTTCAGCCCTTTACCTTTTCCACCTGTCACCTCCTAGCTTCTTACTTCATCCCCCCTTCCACACCCACCTGCCTTCTTCACCTATCACCACCTAGCTTGTGCTCTTTCCCCTGCCCCTTACCCTTCCTGCCTTGATGAAGGGTTATAGCCTGAAATGTTGACAATTTATTCCTGTCCAGAGATACTGCTTGTTCTGCCGAGTTCCTCCAGCATTTTGTGTGTGTTACTCTGGAATTCTAGAATCACTGGTGGTTACACTTATTTCTTTCTCTTTCAGTGGAAGCACATTTTAAGCACAAGCCATAAGAGAACCCTTGATTTTGGAGGCTGTGACTACATTGGCAACATCACCTGGCCCTCATGGGTTGGACCAGAATATGAATTGTTTGGTATTTGTGCAGCAGTCTGTTCCTCTCTCTTTCCCTCCAACCCTCCAACTTCAGCCTTGCCTCCCAAACCCCAGTCACCTCCCCCATGCTTTCCAGTGAGTGGGGAGGGGTAGGGCAGAGATGTCCATCAGAAGACAACTGGACTGTGGCAGGAAGTGAGTTTGAAAGTGATGTGCATGTCGCTAACCAAGAGCATGAATTTTGGGGAATTCCCAAAACCAGGCTACAATTCACACACCATTCTGCATGACTAATTCTAATCATTAATAGTTAATCCCTGAATGCTCCTGCCACAATTAGACACTATAAATCCAACATAAAAAAGCTGTTTTAAAGAAAAATCATTCTCTTGGTCTATGTAACTACTCATTGTGTCAATTTTCCACAATTCACCAATAAGAAATGGGCATTGCTCTTTAAACAATTTTACTTGAGTATTTGAAGTGAAGATTAAAGTGGACTGTGTAACCTTTAACCAACAATCTATGTGGGGGAAAACAAGCTTCCAGTGTCCATAAAGAGATTTTGTGTTAATTGTATTTGTGGCCATTCATCTACAAGACTTGTTTTTAAAAAAATTCTCCTCTATAAACATTTTCTTCAGGCTGTTGAGAAAAAGCTGGTGTTAGTGCAAATGAAATATTGTAACTTGATGAAAGCTAGTATGTCTCAGTGGTATTGCTTTCTTCCATAAAATGATACTGCTTGAATTAAATTGTGTCTAGCTGTTTGCAGAGGGCATGTTCTCAAAGAGACATTGACTACCGTTAAATAGTACAGTACAATGCTAGTTACTCGAAATTGCTGAGTTTAAAGCTTTTAGTGATATGTCGTGTTTTGTGAAGCCTGTGACAGATTATAGTGTAATATATAATTACCTTGCTAAACATTGTAAAAACTTTTCACATTCTTCCAAATGTCATCTTTTAAGTGTGCATTTCTTGTTTAGAATTGATGTAAAGAAAATCTGAAAATTAAGTTGTGAATAAGTTTCTGTAATTAATTCAGTTGTTAATTTTTATTCATTTGAGTGCAGCCATTTTGACAGTGCAGTTGCATTAAATATTACACTAAGCTTATTCTTAGTACCTCAACAGTGGGACCAGTACTTTTTGGTGAGACATAGTCTCAACCCAAATCATTAAAAATCCCTAAAGTTCCAAATAGAAGTAGCATTCTTTCACAGAACTTGTATAATAAGTTAACATGGTTGTTACATGCAAGCAGGGCTTGAGTTTGAACATGAATACAAAGACGTTGGTAGAAGGATTGGCGTGATGCTGAGATGCATCCCAGGATGTGCAGGGACACGTCATTGGGTGTTTAGGGGCAACATCATACACTCTGGCCCAGGCGACCCAGCTGGGGTTGATCAGGCTCTGACTTGTGCCCCAGCAGCATTGGTCCATGGTCACACCTCTTGAAATGTAGTTCTCAACCTTGGAAGAGAAAATGAGCCAATGTTGAGGGGTCCTTTTAACTGCCTGATGGCATGAAAATTAGATATTGTCAATTGATGCATAAGAAAATTGCTTCCACATGAGTCACTGGGAGTAGTGTCATCAGATAGCTGATGTCAAATTTGCACTCGTTGATGTCAGCAGCCTTCAGGAAAGCCTCAGAGGATTTGTTAGATCATTTCTCTTTATAGATATCAAGTAAATGTCAATTAATTGAAATAAGTCTGTTCTCTCCTTAATTACAAATCTAAAGTAAACTTTTCAGATTCTAATTTATATATTTAAAGACAGGTGCAATCCATTATTTCACACATTTTCCTCCCTCTTTAAAGTGATGATGTGCTAAACTCTTGTGTAGCTAAATTTTCCTTTTATTTGTTTCGTCTTTGTAGATACCATGATTCTCCCCTCCCCACCCCCAATTGACCTGTAGCATGGATTTTTTTTTAGATATTTAATGTTACAACACTGACAAAAGTAAGCTGGTTAATTGCAGAGGAGCATAAACTAGTGCGCTAAATACTTGAACAGGAAAGTTATTGTAAAGAATGAGATTAAATCCCAATCATTGCAATAACACAAAAGATAGGATTATTTGAAACATAAATGTATTCATGTTAATTCCTTTAATATTTACATTTGACTATGGAAACGCACAACCTACAATGGAGAAAATAGTGCTGAAATGAAATGCTTATTAAAAATTTTACTTTGTATGTGTATTCCTTATAATTTAAAAAAAGTCTGTTGCACAAATGAGACGTTATAGTAACTACATTTTTTCACTAATTTTAACTCTTGCTTTCAGCATGAAACAAAAGCTTGTAGTTAAGGCAAACTATGATTCAAAGGACTATTCCTTTGGTAATGCTGCCCATGACCATGTGTGTTTCCTTTGGATGCTCCAGTTTCCTCTCAGATGCCAAAGACATACAGGTTAGTAGGTAAATTAGTCACATAGGAGTAATTGGGTGGCATGGGCTCGAATGCCCAGAAGGACCTGTTTACCATACTGTATCTCTAAATAAACTGAAAACAATGAGCTGGAAATGACAGCAGGTTAAACCACATCTACGAGTTATGGCATTGGTATTTCAGGTCAAAGACCCTTCGGTAGAACTGGGACTGTGGGAAAATTAATTGTAAATTGGAGACAAGATGGGGGATTGGGTTAGGGATAGGGAATATCTCTGATGGGTTGATGGGTCTCCATTGCCATGGTGATAAGGTGTTGATGAAGCCATCTGATTGAGCGTTCTAACTCCCCTTATTAACCCTTCAGTGTTAATGGAGAGAGAGAACACTGAACCAACATTTACGGATGCTTAACTCACAGAATTGGCCAGTTCTGATGCAGAGAGAATACGTTGAGAATTTGATACCAAGTCCTGAAGGCTATAGGTTGACCAGACAGAAGATGAGGTCTTTGTTTCTCAAGCTCATATTGTGCCTTATTATAACATTGCAGAGCCACAGACATATCAGGCTGGGTACAGAATGGAGAGCTACTTTTATATATTTGGACCACCAGTGTTAAGGCATAGACTCTACCATTGATTGGCCAAGCCTTGATTGTTTTTTGATGCAAATGCTACTCCCTTCCCAATAGCACGTGTTTCAGTATGATTACTTATCACCATTCATTCAATGAATAACACTGTCATGGTTTGAAACTGTTTTCCTATAAGATGACAAATATTTTAGTACATATTCTTCATAAGAGGACCTTAATGTTGCTCAGTTAATTTCCCATTTCAAGCCAGCTTCAATCTCCCAGGTAAGAAATGGCAGGGGTGAGATGTCTAAAAGCTTCATTATTTGCCTTCACATTCCTGCTCAAAAAGAGCATTATTTCCCATACCTTCCTGGTATTTCCCCTGGAGAAAGATGGGAGATTTCACTGGTCAGAGCTATGACTTTAGGTATCTTTTGGTTGTTACTTCTGACAAGTTGCCACGATATTGTCTGTTGTAATCCCCTTAAAGTTGGTTCAAAAACTTTTCCTAGGTAGATAAATTGTTTAATTATCCCCTTTCTGATTGAGATTGATCTTTGTAATTATTATCTATCAGCTACAATAGTCAGCAGTAAATTAGATGAACTTTCCCTTTTTCTAGTAATTCCTACAACAGTACATAAGCCCATAAGACATTGGTTGAATTCTGCTCCAAGTCTGCTCCGCCATTTAATCAGGGCTGATCCATTTTGTTCTCAACCCCATTCTACTGCATTTTCTGTTACCTTTGGCAACCCAACTAATCAAGAATATAACAACCCCCACCTTAAATACACCCAATGATGTGGCCTCCACGGACTCCTATGGCAATAAATTTCACAGATACACAATCATCTGGCTAAAAAAATTACTCATCTCTTTTCTAAATGGGCTTTTCTATTCTGAGGCTGCATCCTCTGGTCCTAGACTCCTCCTGCATTATAGGAAACATCTTCTCCATTTCCATTCTATCTGGGCCTTTAAACATTCAATCAGATTTCCCCCCCCCCCCCATTCTTCTAAATTCCAGTGAGTACAGGCACAGAGCCATCAAACACTCCTCATATGATAAGCCTTTCATTCTCAAGTCATTTTTGTGAACCTCCTTTAAACCTGCTCCAATGTCAGTCACAGCCTTTCTTAGATAAGGGGCCCCAAACTGCTCACAATATACCAAGTGAGGTCTCTTCAGTGCCTTGTAAGACATCAGCATGTTATGTTTGTTTTTATATGCCAGTCTTCTCAAACTGAATGGTAACAATGTATTTGACTTCCTCGCCACTGACTCAACTTGCAAACTAACCTTTAGGGAATCCTGCACGAGGGCTCTCAAGTACATCTGCATCTCAGATTTTCGAATTTTCTGTTTAGAAAATAGTCTGCGCTTTTATTCCTTCTCCCAAAGCATATAACCATACACTTCCCAACACCATATGCCATCTACCACTCATCTCCTAATCTGTACAAGTCCTTCTCCAACTTCAATGCTTCCTCAATACAACTTGCCCCTCCACCTATCTTCATATCATCTACAAACTTAAGCCACAAAGCCATCAATTCTGTCATCCAAATCATTGACAGACAACCTAAAACAAAATGGTCCAAACACCGACCCCCAGTGGAACACTAGTCATTGCCAGCCAATCAGAAGGCTCCCTTTGTTCCTACTCTGCCTCCTGCTAATCAGCCTGTGCTCTATCCCCGATAGCGTTCCTGTAATAGAATGGGCTGTCTTTCTAAGCAGCTTCACGTGCAGCACTTTGTGAAAGGCCTTCTGAAAATCTAAGTGGACATCTATTGATTCACCTTTGTCTATCCTGCTTGTTATTTATACAGATTTAGGCCATTTTACTATGTGCCTCCAAGTTCCCCAAAACCTCATTCTTAACAATCGTCTCCAACACCTTCTCAACTACCGAGGTCAGACTAACTGGCCCATAATTTCCATCTTTCTGCCTCCCTCCCTTCTTAGAGTGGAGTGACAGTTAGTTTCCTAGCCCTCAGAACTATGCCAGAATCTAGTGATTCTTGAATAATCATTACTAATGTCTCCACAATCTCTTCAGCTACCTTTTTCAGAACCTTGGGGTGTAGTCCATCTGGTCCAGATGCCATCTACCTTCAAGCCTTTCAGCTTCCCCAAAAACTTCTCCCCAGTAATAGCAACAGCACTCATTTCAGCCCCCTTACACTCTTGAAATCAGGCATATTGCTAGTGTCTCCCACAGCGAAGACTGACGCAAAGTACTTATTCAGTTTTTCCACCATTTCCTGTCTATTACTACCTCTTCAGCATCAACTGTGGCTTCTTTTACTTCTAATATAGCTGAAAACATTTTAAGTATCCTCTGATATTACTGGCTAGATTACCATTATATTTCATCTTTTCCATCATGGATTTTAAGTTGCCTTCTGTTGGTTTTCAAATTTCTCCATCAACTTCCCATTGATTTTTGCTGTTATATGCCCTCTCTCTTGTTTATATGCTGCCTTTGACTTACCTTGTCAGCCACGGTTGTATCATCCTGCCAAATTGCTTTCACAAACTCCAGCCGCTACTTCTCTGCTGCCATCCATGCTAGTATCCACACTACTCCACTATAATACTTACACATTTGACTTTAGCTTCTCCCTCTCTAATTGCAGGATGATGATCATTGCCTCCTTAAGGGTTTCAGTATCTTAAGCTTACAAGTACACAACACCCAACCCAGAATTGCTGATCCCCTGGTGGGCTCAACCACAAACTGCTCTAAAAAAAACTAAATAGTAGGCATTCTACAATTTTTCTCCTGTAATCCAAAATCAGCACCAATCTGATTTTTCCAGTCTACCTGCATATTGAAACCCCATGACTACTGTAACATTGTCCTTTTGACATGCATTTTCTATCTCCCGTTGTAATTTGTAGCCCACATCCTGGCACCTGTTCGGAGGTTTGTATATAACTCCAATCAGGGACTTTATACACATGCATTTCCTTAACTCCACACACGATTCTACATCTTCTCATCCTATGTCACCTCTAAGGATTTGATTTCATTTTTTAGCACAGAGCCACACCATGTCCTCTGCCTAGCCTTTGATACAATGTACATCCTTGGATGTTAAGGCTCCCAACCATCATAATCTTTCAACCATGACTCCGTTATGCCAACAGCATACCAATCAATTTCTGTGCTACAATATCTACCTTATTCCATGTACTGCACGCATTCAAGTATAACACCTTCAGTTCTCCATCACCTTTTTTTGATTTTGTAACCCTTTTACAGTACAATTCATCCCACTGACTGTAATTTTGCCCTATCATTTGCCTGTCCTATCTGGCAGTCTCACTACACACTGCAACTGCTTGTATACCAACTCCGTCACTTCGGTTCATATGCCCCTGCCAAATTAGTTTAAACCACCTCTCGGAATGGCAGGTGGTGACTAGTGGGGTGCCACAGGGCTCGGTATTGGGACCACAGCTGTTTACCATTTATGTTAACGATTTGGATGAAGGCATAGAAAATAACATCAAATTTGCTGATGATACTAAGCTGGGTGGCAGTGTGACATGTGATGAGGATGTTAGGAGAATTCAGGGTGACTTGGATAGGCTGGGTGAGTGGGCAGATACTTGGCAGATGACGTTTAATGTGAATAAGTGTGAGGTTATCCACTTTGGGAGTAAGAACAGGAAGGCAGATTATTATCTGAACGGTATAGAGTTGGGTAAGGGAGTAATACAAAAAGATCTCGGAGTCCTTGTTCATCAGTCACTGAAGGTGAATGAGCAAGTGCAGCAGGCAGTGAAGAAGGCTAATGGAATGTTGGCCTTTATTACAAAGGGAATTGAGTACAAGAGCAAGGAAATCCTCTTGCATTTGTACAGGGCCCTGGTGAGACCACACCTGGAGTATTGTGTACAGTTTTGGTCTCCAGGGTTAAGGAAGGACATCCTGGCTGTAGAGGAAGTGCAGCGTAGATTCACGAGGTTAATTCCTGGGATGTCTGAACTGTCTTACGCAGAGAGGTTAGAGAGACTGGGCTTGTACATGCTGGAATTAAGGAGATTGAGAGGGGATCTGATTGAAACATATAAGATTATTAAGGGATTGGACAAGATAGAGGCAGGAAATATGTTCCAGATGCTGGAAGAGTCCAGTACCAGAGGGCATGGTTTGAGAATAAGGGGTAGGTCATTTAGGACAGAGTTAAGGAAAAACTTCTTCTCCCAGAGAGTTGTGGGGGTCTGGAATGCACTGCCTCGGAAAGTAGTGGAGGCCAATTCTCTGGATGCTTTCAAGAAGGAGCTAGATAGGTATCTTATGGATAGGGGAATCAAGGGATATGGGGACAAGGCAGGAACCGGGTATTGATAAGGAATTGATCAGCCATTATCTCAAAATGGCGGTGCAGGCTCGAAGGGCCAAATGGTCTACTTCTGCACCTATTGTCAAACCTGTCCACAAAGTTCTGGTGTAACTCTTGTTCGGAGACGTTCAAAATTGGATTGAACCATCAATTCAACTTGGCAAAATAACTCTGGGAAAACGTGGAACACTTTCCGCATCTTGGGAGTCACCTCTCCTCCAATATCAACCTTAATGATGAGATCCAACATCATCTTAAATGCGCTGAAACAGCTTTTGGACAACTCCGAACAAGAGTCTTTCATGATCATGACAACCGAACAGACACCAAAATGTTAGTGTACAAAGCAATGGTAATCCCAACGCTCCTGTATGCATCAGAAACCTGGACAACATACCGACAACATCTGAAGGCACTTGAAAAGTTCCATCAACGCTGTCTTCGAAACATCTTAAATATCAGCTGGGAAGATAGAAGAATCAATGTCAGCGTGCTAAATGAAGCAAAAACAACAAGCATCGAAGCCTACGTCATCAAGAACCAACTAAGATGGAGCGGTCATGTTGTTCGGATGAAAGACGATCATCTGCCGAAACAAATCTTCTACTCCCAGCTTAAAGAAGGCAAAAGTAAAAGAGGCAGACAACAGCAGAGATTCAAAGACGTCTTAAAAGCCAACATGAAGAAATGTAACATCGACATCAAGAACTGGGAAACCAATGCCAAGGACAGGAAACTCTGGCAAGCCATCATCCGAGAAGGAACAGCAACTTTCGAAGCCAACAGATGTGCAGAATTAGAAAAGAGAAGGAAATGGAAAGAGAGGCAGCAACAACCAAAGCCCGATCTGCCATCTGGAACTACCTGTGCTGAATGCGGAAGAATTTTCAAAGACAAGATTGGACTCATAAGCCACTTGAGAACCCATAAATAGATCAACAGAATGAAGACTGTCATCCTCGACCTCGAGGGATAGCCACGATGACCTTCACAAAAGCATACCATAGGCAACAATCCAGAGGTTGATTGCTACCCTGGATGTCCTGCTTTTGATCTTTCTACCTAGCTCCTTAAATTCTCTCTTCATGACATCTTCCCTTTTCCTACTTAGGTCATTGGTGCCAATATGTACTAAGACTTCTGGTGGCTCAGCCTCCTTCTTTAGAATGCTATGCACCCAATCCAAGACATCCCTGACACTTGGGAGACAACTGCGTCCACAAAATCTCACATATACTCCTCTATGGAATGCCCTATCACATATACAGTCTTCTCTTCTCTTCCTTTCTGAACCATTGCACCAGACTCAGTGCCAGAGACCCAGTCGCTACAGCTCCACCCTGGTAGGTTGTTGCCACCCCCTCCCCCAATAGTATACTTATTATTGAGGGGAATGGCCATAAGGATACCCTGCACAGGCTTGGCATTTCCTTTCCCTCTCCCGACAGCCACCCAGGTATCCAGCTTCTGCAACTTTGGGGTGACTACCTCCCTGTAGCTCCTATCAATCACTTCCTCAGTTTCACATATATGCTGAAGGTCATCAAGCTGTAGCTCAGTGCAGAGGCCTCCCGGAATTCCCCCATCCCACACGGAGAAAATAACACAGCCCCTGGAGCCATCCCCACTGCTCTAACTGTACTAAGAAAGAAGAAGAAACTTACCAAATACTTACCTTGCCCAAGGTAATTTTTATTATTTTCTAATAAGTCTTACAACAGTACATTTTAACATGAGCTTCATTCAAATGTAGTAAGTCAAGCTAACTCACTGTACCACTTGCTGGACACTATAAATTCTGCTTAATATCGATGGGCTGTTTTAGAACTGAGGGAGCTGAAGAATGTGTGAAAAGAAAATAGATCACAGAAATATAAGAGGAGAATTCTGAAAGCTAAGATGTTATTCAAAAGAATAAAGTCAAGTAATAGTGAACTATCACTTTGACTATTCCACTGTTAAAACGGAAAGGGGATTTTTACAGATTATTTAAGACACCTACAATTCTTTTTGCTATAAGTTGTATCTGCTGATTGTTGGTCATACTAAAAATTGTAGTCATTATTGGCATCATTAACAGCCCTGAAGATACCCTTTTCTGGATTGATCTTCTTGCCTTTCTCAAATAAATCTAAATCAAATTGCCTAAATAGCTAACTGAAGCTGAGCTATCAGATATTTGCATACCACTTTGCAAGCTGTTTCCTCTTTGTACAAATAAGGCAAAGAAAAATTATTAGCACATGACATGGGCAGTGCAGGCATAGTCCTGTGATTTGTTATAAGCCAATGATCATCATCATTTATCCTAATGCATCAGCAACAATACCTCAGTGGCAGGAAAACCAAAATGCTCAGGAGGTCAGGTAGCAGATATCTGAGTCCATGGAAATAAATAAACTGCTCACTTTTCCCCTCTTTTTAAATCAGTCAATGCTCAGGAAATTTCTACAAGTAAAAAAATATTTTCGTTAGATGAGGAACACTTATGTTTGTGATTACTATTTGCAAATTGTATTTGGTGCTGTTTAGCATCCTGCTACTGTCATTTATTTACAAACGTTTGTACAATCAACAGTCTGGTTCATCTGCTCATGGATTCAAGTCCAACCCAGCAACAAGAACACAAAAAATCTAAACAAACAGTTCTGTGCGTATCTAAAGGTGCAGAGTTGGAAGGCTTACTTTGTACTTCTGTAAGCTATACTCGAATAGAGAGAGCCTTGCTTGTTGATAAATTTATCTTAAATACATCTTGCAATCAGCACATTGTGGGGCCTTATTGCATGAAATGGAAAAGATATATCGCAAATATTTGCACAATAAGTCTGGAAATTGTGCCAGAATTAAATACATTTTGATAATTGTAATAAAAATATTCTATGGAGATTAGTGTCATAACAGGCAGTAATTATAGGAATTTATGATTACTTACGTTGTCCAGACATGCTTACTTGGTGCTGTTGATTCTATATTCTACAACATAGCAATTGTGATCTTGTTTAAAGATACTGATCAGTTCTAAACTATACAAGCTACTATTTTTTCATTTAAACAAAGTCAAAACTGATCTGTAATAAAATACGGATCAATAACAATTGAGGGGAAAAGTACAAAGCTACAAAATCAGAATGTTGAGTTGAAAAATTTTGCTGAATGCACGACTTCATTCAGAGGTGCCATGTACAAATGAGTGTCCTTTGCTGCATTACAACCAAGTTTCACAACTGTGCTAGCAAAGGGCAAGTGGTAATGAAACATAATTATTTTTGCATGTTAATTCTGCACCACTCTAACAATTTAACAAATGCATCACACATCCTTTGAAACAAATTATTTTAAATTTACCATCTGACAAGTGGAATACAATAGTGTTTTTAGAAATATTACTGATTCCACATACAATGTACCAAGGTATGCTTAGTGTTCTGCACACCAGTATTTCGAAAACTTAACTGTAGTGAGGAGGTTCACCGTGCTAAAAGTGTTTCATTGCTCGGAGAAGTTCTGGACTTTGTACCAAAGGAACTAATTATTTTCCTTTAATGATAAATACAGAAATTTTTAAAAAAAGACAACATTCCAATTTACCAACAGAAATATCACTTAAATAGAGAAAGTCGTTTTGTACGCCGTCTCCAAACTGGGCCTATGAAGCGTTCAAAGGTTAAGAATTACAGACAGCATTTGGTGTAGAAGACAATTATATACGATTATCAGGTCTGCAAAGCATAAATTACATTTACTCTAAAATTTGTTAACCAACTCCATCCAATTTCATCAGATCTTGGTACTTTGCCACGTGACAAACTCCAGTTCCTGATTATGGAAACATTATACACATCTTTCAACAAGTTTTAGCACCTGAAATTTGATGCTTAAAAATCATTGTATCTTTCTAGCATGCAAATCTTCAACATGCAGATTCAGCCCTGTGTCAGCTCTGACACAGTATTTACAATATTCTCACAGCGCCTGGATACAATTCCTAGCACAACATTTACCATTTCAAATAAAATAAGGGGTAGCGACAATCTGCTTCAATCTGATTTATTGGTTCAGAAGTAGTTAAGACCACCTTTCTGCATGATCCTTTGTGATCTGTGTGCAACTGGTTCACCACTTGTATAAAAGTGCTGCTGATCCTTACAGCTGTACTTTTGTTCCTATTGAAAACTATTCTGCCTCGTAAAACAAGAATTAGTTTTATCAATTTGAGATGCCTCAATGATCAAACAAAAGCGACCATCTTGTTTGACGCAGCTGACACCATCAGGTGTAGTGCCATTGGCATCAGCATCCCAGTACAAAGCTGCAAAGTATTTGAAACTTAATGTAAAATAATCTAGAAAGACAAAACTTATTACATCTGTGAACACACAGCCAATGGAACCGTTCTTTAAACCATGAAATGTCTACTGAACATAAATAATACAGCATTTCCAATATAGACAAATAGGAAACATCATTTGCATTTCCTTCATAAAAAGAGAAAGAGCACTCTCTGCCAATGCTCACCGAAACAATCATGTAAAATGTCCCACAGTATAGCAGTTTTATTTCTGGTACACACAGATTGTTCTTTAAACACCTCACTGAAATATTGTCTTCAGATCTTTATATCAAAGTTAATTGTCTTCTTAGTCAAGATCAATAGGATTGACATCTTCTGGTCCTTCTCCATCAACCTCATCATCCTCTCCCGTACCCATCAAGCTGTTCAAAAGGTTTCCTGGAAAAGAAATAACTATATAGTCACAGGATTTAATGCAGCAAACATTCATCATGTTTTACAATTTATGGTAACAACCAATTTCTTTCAATAAATGTTAAAAATTTCTAAATTTTAAAATTTTAAATTTTAAAAAAGAAGTTCGCTGATGACACGGCCATAGTGGGGTGTGTCAGGAATGGACAGGAGGAGGAGTATAGGAAACTGATACAGGACTTTGCGATATGGTGCAACTCAAACTACCTGCGTCTCAATATCACCAAGACCAAGGAGATGGTGGTGGACTTTAGGAGATCTAGGCCTCATATGGAGCCAGTGATCATTAATGGAGAATGTGTGGAGCAGGTTAAGACCTACAAGTATCTGGGAGTACAGTTAGACGAGAAGCTAGACTGGACTGCCAACACAGATGCCTTGTGCAGGAAGGCACAGAGTCGACTGTACTTCCTTAGAAGGTTGGCGTCATTCAATGTCTGTAGTGAGATGCTGAAGATGTTCTATAGGTCAGTTGTGGAGAGCGCCCTCTTCTTTGTGGTGGCGTGTTGGGGAGGAAGCATTAAGAAGAGGGACGCCTCACTTCTTAATAAGCTGGTAAGGAAGGTGGGCTCTGTCGTGGGCAAAGTACTGGAGAGTTTAACATCGGTAGCTGAGCGAAGGGCGCTGAGTAGGCTACGGTCAATTATGGATAACTCTGAACATCCTCTACATAGCACCATCCAGAGACAGAGAAGCAGTTTCAGCGACAGGTTACTATCGATGCAATGCTCCTCAGACAGGATGAAGAGGTCAATACTCCCCAATGCCATTAGGCTTTACAATTCTACCGCCAGGACTTAAGAACTTTTTAAAAGATATTATTAATGCTTTTTGAGATAGTGATTTAGATGCATATCATATTTTTTACTGAGTTAAGTATTGTATGTAATTAGTTTTGCTACAACAAGTGTATGGGACATTGGAAAAAAGTTGAATTTCCCCATGGGGATGAATAAAGTATCTATCTATCTATCTAAATGCTTTCAAAATCTAGATTTCACCTCAAATCAAAAATCATGCATCTGACTGCATTTTACATTTGACTTTTTAATGTACAAATTCCTACAGTCAAATTTGAAATGAGATCTGTGCCTGTAAATTTGCTGTGATCACACCATCCCACCAGTCTGTCATAATGACCAGCTCTGCTCCAATTAAAAGTTCAAAGTAAATTTATTATCAAAGTACATATCACCATTCAAAATGCATGTTTCAATGCACATATACTCTTCCTCAGAATGCTAACTACAAACAAAAAAGGGTATCCTTAAATGCTGCCCAAATACATGTAGTTTCTAGCAAGATATTTCAGCTGTACAAGCAAAATATTGGCTTCTGACAGTCAAAGAAAGAGTGAGATAAAACTATACCAGGCCTACTCACCTTGTCATAATTAATAACACATTACTTGCTCAGTCTGCACCAGTGTTCATACAACGCTCTGACTGAAACTTGTGTGTGTATGTGTGTTTTTTTTTTACACATCCCAAGGTAGTAACTAAGCAGCTTACTAACCCATCATTCTTTATTCCACAGATACTATATCTTTGAGATAGTCAGCAAAATAACCAAATATGTTGGAATTCTATGTTTATGGACAGCTTTCAACATTTTAAAGAATTGTTTTTGCCTCCATCAACCGTCTGCACCTATCAGAAGTAATTCTGTCTTTTACATCTATCCTTAAACTGATTAATTTAGTCTTACTAAACAATTTAAGGGGGAATAGTGGGGATAAGCCCCTACTACCTAGTAAATGCTCCCAATGGTGTGTATCTCAAATAGCCTTTGACAACCAATTACAGCTCCTGGCTCAGCTACTAAGCACAGCGGAACAGTTTATACTGACAGGAGAAGGGACAAAAGATGGTTACTAGCGACTTAAAACCAGTCATTTCGGGCAGCTGGGGCTTGTCAGCCATGAAGAAAAACTGATCTCAAAACCCCACGGCCTTGTGGCTATACCCACTCATTCGGAAGGCTTAAACTCGATGGAAAAATCTGCAGCAAGAGTCTCTAAGGCAGTCCTACATAGAGTTCAACTTTGACTGGCAACTCCTTCAATGCCACTGGTGCCAAGCTAGATCAGTCACTGCCATTCCTTTGGATTCATCAGCTGTGAGGAGAGGGGGAGCCTGCTGCATGGCCAACAACTTGCTCTCCACATCTTTGGAGAGGAGGAGGATGAGAGGAGACATGATAGAGGTGTACAAGATATTAAGAGGAATAGACAGAGTGGACAGCCAGCACCTCTTCCCCAGGGCACCACTGCTCAATACAAGAGGACATGGCTTTAAGGTAAGGGGTGGGAAGTTCAAGGGGGATATTAGAGGAAGGTTTTTCACTCAGATAGTGGTTGGTGCGTGGAATGCACTGCCTGAGTCTGTGATGGAGGCAGATACACTAGTGAAGTTTAAGAGACCATTAGACAGGTATATGGAGGAATTTAAGGTGGGAGGATATATGAGAAGCAGGGTTTAAGGGTCGGCACAACATTGTGGGCCGAAGGGCCTGTACTGTGCTGTACTATTCCATGTTCTATGTACTGCCATGGCTTATGTACTAGCTTGCATGGTTGACCCTGATCAACTAAAGGTCTACTTCATTGTTCAGATTCACAAGAAACTGTTTCTGCAATGTACAAACTGCAGCGGGTTATTTTAAGCAGAAGAACACAGAATTGGGATCATTTGCCAAAATTCAAGCACCAAAATACTAAACAGAGACAGAAGAGCTGGCTTCACATCACCCCTGTCTGACATGCATGGACTACAAGGTTCATGTTGTGCAACGCGTTCACTGGACTTTCTAGAAACTTGATCAGCCCAACTAATCTTGCTGATTTGCTCCAACATGCATGTTTTTAAAGTTAATGAACACAAACTTCCTTTGAGTAGTATAATTACTGATCAAATAAGCATGCAGAATGAATCAGAATGGGTTTAAATTAAAATTTAACTATTGTTGATTTGTCACCTCAGTGCAATGTGGTAAGCATTCACTATTACCTACACAACCCTGAGCTGCTTCACACCGCTACCATCAATGTCATAAATCCAAGATATCCAGGCTATGAAAATGGAGGAAAATGTCTTTGGTAGTATTCTATCCCCTCCCTCCCAAATACTGCATCTTTCAAGTGATAATTCTGAGATCAGAGCCTCAGCTCTTCACAAAGGTTACCCAAGATATAATTGTAAACATTTTCTCTGATTAAGCATAGAATGACAAAGGCTAACACCTCCATCTTCACCAAAGCTATAATTAAATTAGACCATATCTCCACCTAGTCTGCTCACTTTCAGCTTCCACTGCTTTTGGCACCTTCCCTCCAGACCAAATATTTAATTGTAACCGTTACCCATCTCCCAGCCACTACATTCCTGAAAACGCTAGTTCCTCCAAAACTCTGCTACCTATACTCCATACCACAGGTGGTGAACATTTTAGGGTACGTGTGCCCAAACTAGGGACTATCTTTTCAAAAAATCTCTTGCATGCCATGTTAATTCTGAGCAAAGATTATCATTGATTAATAATTAGTAACAATTATGGACTTAAAGGGAAAATTATTTGCTTATTTATATGTTTTCATTGTTTTACTATTAATAGAAGTGTAACGGACAAATTGAAATAAATGAAGCATTTTAGAAAATGTTCAAAACTATTAATATTAATCTGTTAAAAAGGCAAAAATATTAAAAATAATATTGTTATTGTAACCATTTACAATCCAAATACAGATGTGTGCACCAGGATTTCAAAACGTATCATCCAACGTCACATGTTCGCACAACTATCTAATGATGTCCTGCCAGAGTGAGGCATTTCCTGGGAAAACAACTCACTGCTCTCTGGTCATAAAAAAAATCATTTGTTGCTTCACCTGACAGTGAAGATAATCATATACACCTTTTACTTATGGGCGGGTTTAAACAACTGAGGGGTGGCACTGCATACTGCATGCCACATGGCAACAAAATATTCGCACGTGCCCATCTTGGGCACATATGTCGTAGGTCTGCCAGCCTTGCACCTATCAATATTGAAGGCACTAGAAGCGGTGCGTCAGTTGCTTGCTTTTCAATGAGGTCATCACTGATCTATTTGCTGCTCTGATCTCTCTATAATCCTCACTTCCACAGAAGTCTAAAATTGAACAAGATCTGATGAATGGTCAGAATGACACAAATTGTTAACTGTTTCACTTCCATGGCCTGCCTCAGATCCTGGGACAACGTTACCAAACAAAATCCAATTTAACCTGGTCCTGAAATCTTTAATTGTTTCAGCAAATGCAGCACTAGTGCTGTGATTCTGATTTTAACATTGTACTCCCTTGTTCTGGATTTCACTGGTGCAACACCACAGGAGGATTGAAACAAACTGTTGGGGAAAGAGGATGGAAATCAAATGATAAACATAACAGATTCTGCAGATGCTGGAAATTCAACATGCTAGAGGAACTCAGCAACTCAAGCAGTATCAATGGAAAGGAATAATGAGTCAACTTTTAGGGCCAAGACCCTTCATTAGGACAGATCAAATCATGCTGCATCTAATCCTGACAATGCTTGATGTTGATAGTGTTTACTTGTAATGCAAACTGACAGTGAAGGCCTATAGCCTTGATGAGTGCAATGATCATAAATAAAAGTATACCTTTTGTTTTAATTGCAACAGGCTGCCAATTGTAGGTATAATTAATGACAGCTCTGCAAACATGACTTAAACCCCTGCCTTAGATGCTCTATCTACATCACATTAACTAACTGAATAGAAGATACCACATTTATGTTAGATGCAAGAGGATTACATAGCACTTAAGGAAACTAATCGCTTACTTTACAATATAAATAACTCCATAATTGGCTTACCTAATAATCCTCCATATGAGGAAGTCTGTCTTGGTGCAACTCCAAAGAAAATCTGACCTATTCGGTCTAGATACTGGAATTAAAAATAGCAAAACATCAAAATCCGAAAGCTTAATCTACTTAGATGAAAGACGACAAGGAGCATTAGTAAATCGGTAAGTAAGCAGATACTACATAGTGGCAACATGGTCTGAAATAGTGTGCCTCAGTAATTCAAAATGATTACACAAATTTAAACTGAATTATTCAGATGGTTAAAATTTAATTGTTTTTAAATAATGTAACTTTTTTAAATATAATTTTGATTCTACAAAGTTTTCTCATGGGGGTATATGGAAAATGCTTCACGTTGTGAGAGTTTAATACACAATCATATTGGATCCTCTGTACATCCATATAGTAGCTCAATAATACTGTTAATTACAGTTTTACAACTTTTGCCAATTTACTTTTCCATCTCTTTGCTGTTATCTGGCAATGAAATATATTATGCTTGAAAGCAAAAGTGTTTTTCCTGCGTTTTCACAAACACTGTCAGCATTTCCATTTAACTGAAAGATGCAG
The DNA here is from genome assembly GCF_048418815.1 of Hemitrygon akajei. NCBI lineage: Eukaryota > Metazoa > Chordata > Chondrichthyes > Myliobatiformes > Dasyatidae > Hemitrygon > Hemitrygon akajei. The sequence continues at coordinate 10,357,901 of NC_133134.1, read as the reverse complement.
TGAAATCAACTGTTTTCAGGTTCCATCTTGTTTGAGCTGGATCTTTGAAGGAGCCAAGAGATATTTAGTCAAACTCTTCTTTAAAAAAAACTGAAAAAGGCCTTATGGCTAACTTGTTAGTTACATCATTAGTTTTTGATTATTCCCACTGCTTAATCATACATTACCAGAACTACTGTATCTCTCAATTTATCAAAGTTCACAAAACCATAATTCATTATGAGAAAAGGACTGAGTATGAAAAAATGGCTTAAAAGAAAAATTTTAATGCCTTTTCCAATTGTTGTAAACAAATATAAAAGAGCTCAGCAGGATTCATCAGTGGCCTTATCTCTCAGTTAGTATTTTTTGAGGAAATTCCTCGTTACGTGATTTATAATGATTTCATTACCTAAATTCACAGAAAACCTTGCCAACAGGTTTCCACAACCACTCATGACCATTAAAACAATAATATGACTCAAAGTTTCTCTGTTTATGCTGAAAATCTCACGTATTGTTAAAGCAGAAAATGTGCATGGCTATGCGCAAGTTGTATTAAAGCTGACCTACCTTAATATCCTCATTCAAATGGAGTGACTCCTCCAAACGCAAATGGGCATTTGCTTCCTGTTGCAGCCTGAAATGTGTCAAGGGGAAAAAGAGGAAATAAGGGCTTCCTAATCCTCTTCAAGTTTCTTCCCCATTTCTATTGTGGCCCCATTTTCATGTTTACCACCTATAGGAATTCACATAGCTTGCAACAAAAAATAAGAGCAATCAACTGCATACAGTTTAAGAGGTCATGCAGACCATCTTGTTTGAGCTGGGTCTTTGAAAAAGCCAAGAGATAGTCAGTCAAACTCTTGCCTTTCCCCAGTGCCCTGCAAATATCTCCTTTGACAGAGAGGATGGATATGCCTAAATCTGCTACCACTATTTCTTCAATTAGTGTATTCCACAACAACTTACTGCAAAGCAAGAAAGGCCTCTCTACACTCTTTTCTCACATCTACAAACACAAATGCACGAGGTAAAACTTGCAAAATAATTGAGGGAAGAGTAGAAATACACTAAAGGTGGTATTTGGTTAAGAGGACTGTTAGCCTAAAACAAGCACAACAAGTTGGAATGAATCCAAATCTTTTTCCATCCTATAAAACATGAGGACATTCAGTCCATTAGATCAATACTGGATCCCAAGGAGTAATTCCAAAAAATCAGCCCTATTCATCTCCCCTCATTTTGACGTGCCCTCAAACACTCATCAACTCTCCTGTGACTTTTTGCCATTAACTTGCAATAGCCTACCAGCATGTTTTCGGAAAGTGGGAGAAAACCAGATTACCCAGAGGAGATTTAGGCAGGCATGATGAAAACATGCAAACTCCACACGGACAACATCCAAGGTTGGATCAAACCTGGAATTGCGAAACAGCTGCACTAATTGCTGCACCACAGCTATTACATCCAATGTATTACAAAGTGCAAGGGATAACAGACCTTGAAATGTAACCACTTTACTGCCTAATGCCAAATAGAAATGGTGCAGCTCAGATTTCACCTATGGCAAAAGGCGGTTTAGTTCAATAGCTCTTTTTCTTCTGAAAGATTCAGGACAATGTGAGGGAGGGCAAGAGACCCCATGAAAATGCTACCCAACCTCTTTTCTCTCACTTTATTCCAGAATCAGAACAGCTCATGCCAAAGGTAAGGACAGTCATTGTCCATTTATGCTTCACACATCATTTGCATCTCAAAATATTCTGGGAGAGGTGGTGTCTGGAGCCAGAGTGACAGTAGGGAAAGTGATTAGAATTTAAAATTAAGTAAAAGCAGCATATATTCGAGATGATTCATAATGCATGCAAATTTTCTCCATGATGAGAAACAGGAAAATCGGCTCTTTCACCCATTGAATTTGTGATGACCATCAAGTACCCATCGACAATAATCATAGTTTCTAGCACTCAGCCTATATAGCCTTCTCTGACACGGTGTTTCAGGTCACTTAAATCACTATTATGACAGTGTCAGCCTCTATCACTCCCTCAGGCAGTGCATTTTAAATTGCAACCTCTGGGTAAAAACAATCCATCCCAAAACCCATTCCAAATACACAATCTCTTAAACCTATGTTTCTTGACATCTCTTCAGAGGGAGAAAGTTTCTACCTAACTACTACCCATGCAACTCATAATTTTGTACAATAGCTTACCGAAATCCAGAAAGCCTCCAGCCCAGTCATTTTCTCTCCTTGTAGCTGAAACTCATCTCATCTACAGTGTGGCCACTGAACTAAGCATTATACTCCAGCTGTGGTGTAATGTGCTACATAGCTGTACCGCTAATCTCTTACTGTTATTGTCCATATGCTGACTAACAAAGTATGTACAGCTTCTTAACCATACATATTCTGCTGCTTTCATAGACCTATGCACCAAGGGCCTTCTGTTTTTTAGTAATTCCTAGGGTTCTTAATACTGTATATTAGCTCTTCCAAAGAGCATCACCTCTCATTTTACAGGATTAAATTCCATCTGTCGTGCCTCTGCCCATCTTACCAGTTGATCAATGTCATACTGCAGCCAAAGACTAATCTCCTCACTCTCAACACCATCTGCGGACTTACTGATCATAACCAATACATTTACATTCAGACTGTTCATAAACAGAAAATATTAAGATTGTAGCACGAACACAAGCAAGCACAGGCTTCCAAAACCTCGTGCTTCCTAAAACAAAGCCCTTTTCAATGCAAATTACTCATCTCCCTAGGATTTCAATGGCTCTTGGCAAAGGCCTTGTTGAAGGAAGGCCATTCAAACTACATTAAGTGTCCACCTCATCAACTCCTGATATGCTACATTTGCTTGGAAATTCTAAACTTCTCAAAATTCAGGATGGAGCAGACCAAGACAATATTATGAAAAGGCAGTATTTTTCTGATCAACAAATAACTGCTGCCATCACTTAAAATTCTCATGTTCTTATTCTGAAACAGCAGCTACATCACATAGAGTGTTGAAGGGCTAGGAAAAAAATGAAAGGATATTATATACTGCTATGCCTGCATTACATTGAGGAGGACTTCATGCCTGATTTTCTCTTCAGGCATGCAGCAGGAGGCAAATTTCCATTTGTGAAGGAAGGAGTCCTGAGAAGGAGACAAGATCATCAGTCCAAACAACACACAATCACATGAACATATAAAACTGGACCACGCTACCCTTTGAGTCAGTTTTCCTATTCAATTAGATCACGGGTGGCCTACTATATCAACTCCACTATCTTCAATCCCTGGCTTAAATAAAGTTCCTTACTGAACATCACAGCCCTTTGGTACAGGCAACAAAGGTTTATTCAAGATTCATGATGGTTTAATGCAATTTCCAGTACACAATTGTAAAGGAAAACGGAATAATTCTTCCTTCAGAACTGATACAGCATGCAAAAAAACACATGAATATAAAGAACACAATAATAAAAAACACTACATAACATAGCTTACATGCATAGATTGATTATATGTACATAAAATGACACTTGGTACATGAGAGTCTGTACATAAAGTGACTGACAGGAAATGATAAAAGTATTGGTGATGATGGGTGTGGTGCAGTAGTGGGTATAATCCTTCTTGTGAAGAACCTCAGTCATAAATGGATGCCTCAAAAAGGCAGCATCCATCATTAAGGACCCCAATGACCCAAGACATGCTCTCTTATTACTACCATCAAGGAAAAGGTACAGGAGCCTGAAGACATACACTCAGTGTTTTAGGTACAGCTTCTTCCCCTCTGCCATCAGATTTCTGAAGAGACAATGAACCAATCCATGAACACTCACTATTTTAGCTCTCTTTTAGCACTACTTACTTAATTTATTTTTTAACATATTTATTTGTGTAATTTATAGTAACTTTTTAGGTATTACACTGTACAGCTCCAGCAAAACAACAGATTTCAAAACATGTCAGTGAAGTTAACCCTGATTCTGAGTTTACAATCTCAGGTTATAAACTTTTCAGTCAGTCCTCCTAATACCTACCTAATCATGCCCCTTCAGTATTTAATATGGCAGTAAAATCATCTTTCATACTTCTATACTGCAATGAAATCAAGCCTAGAATACTTCCAGAAATGGGTTTATATCAATGAACTGAGTAAGAGAAGTGGAAGTACCAAATCAATATACTGGAAATGCCTTTATTATTACTGAGTCCAAGTTTATTAAATTACAGTGAGGTGAAAAGTAATTTGTAAGGGGACATAAAAATGATATTGTACATGTTAATGTTTCAACTTGATGTCTTGTTCGCTCACATAACATGTCATTATCCTTTTGCACCCACTTTATGTTCTACTCTCAAGTTATTCATCAATTGACATCACTCTTAGTCCCCTCAAGTAAGGGATTAGTCCAGACACAAAGAGCTGCCTAGCAGCATCAATTTTATGTAATTATCTCTTGTTTAAAACTTGTTTGTTTCTTGAAAATCCAAATAAACATACAACCTTTGGATGCTTTTTATCTACCAAGCCAGTCAAACCCATGACCTCTCATAACATAAACGAAGCCAATAAAAGTTAGTTACCTACCTCAATGTACATTGGATCTCTCTTTAAAGATGGCTGATACTGTTCACATAACACTGTAAAAACGGTAAGTTTCCCCCTTTAGCAAAGAATAAAGTACAACAAATATGTTTAAAAATTCTTACAGCTTGCCCAAACTTACAAATTCTTTTCCATAAAGAAAATACCTACCCCTCAACAGCAAGTAATAAGAACCAAATAAAGTTTAACAAAGGCTGTACAAATGGAGGCCCCTTTTCTATAGAAGGATGCTTCTCTGTATAAGTTGTGAAGACCAGCGACGCAGTGTTTTTATTTTTTAAGCAAAGAAATCTGGAAAAAAGATGGAATTAAAAAATCTGTAAAATCAGCAGTAACAAATTAGTACCAATGTTAAGGAAATCTTAGGGGTACATTATGGATTGCTTTATCAGAGTTCATTTGGATACAAAGCAACACACCCCATTCAAATGGTATTCAACCTATTTTTTTTTAATGGAAAAAGGGGAAAAAATTTTAAATAAATCAAAAAGTTCAAAACAAGTGTATAAACAAACATGTTTTAATAGAACATAGAAATATACAGCACATTACAGGATCTCTGGCCTATGATGTTGAGCCGACCATGTAACCTACTCTAGAAACTGCCTAGAATTTCCCTACCGCATAGCCCTCCATTTTTCTAAGTTCCATGTACCTATCTAAGAGTCTTTTAAAAGACCCTATTGTATCTGCCTCTACCACCTTCACTGGCAGTGCACTCCACACTATGCCCCCTCATGTTAGCCATTTCAGCCCTGGGAAAAGCCTCTAGCTAGCCACACGATCAATGCCCCTCATCATCTTATACACCTCTCATTCTCCATCGCTTCAAGGAAAAATGTCCAAGTTCATTCAACCTAATTTCATAAGGCATGCTCTCCAATCCAGGAAGCAATAATCAACAATACCTCATGAGTTTTTTCTTTTAAAATATAATATTAATACAACTTCACTTGGGGTGATGAGAGTGTGGAACGAGGTGCCAGCGGAAGTACTGATGTGAATTGAACTTCAACATTTAATAGAAGTTTGGATAAGTATGGGGTATGGAGGGCTATGGTGCAGTTGCAGGTCACTGGGATTAAACAGAATAACAGTTCACCAAAGGGCATGTTTCTGTGCTGTAGTGCTCTGACTCTAACTTTAAAAACATTCTACATTCAAAACCTTTAATGATGTCATGAACAAATAAAATGAGCATTTTGAAAGAGGAGATGTCAAATTTACATCTTCGTGGAGTCAAAAAAAAAGAAACCATTCAGCTTAGTATTCATCATTAGCTTTCTGAACTTTGAACAGGATCAATGGGATAACTTTCTATTTAAAAAGCCTTAAGTAAAAATTTTAAACTTCGTATCATTTAATTTCTTCAAAACAGATGTTAAATACCAATATCATATGACATAGGAGCAGAATTAGGCCATTTGGTTCATCGTCTGCTCCATTTTATCATGGCTGATCCATTTTTCCTCTCAGCCCTAGTCTCCTATGTTTGTTCTCCCCACATCCCTTCATGCCCTGACCAATCAAGACTCTGTCAACTTCTGCCTTAAATATACATACAGACGTGGCCTCCACAGCTGCCTGTGGCAACGAATTCCAGATTCACCACCCTCTGACTAAAGAGATTTCTTATCTCAGTTTTAAAAGGACGCCCCTCTAGTCTGAGGCTATGTCCTCTGGTCTTATAATCTCCCACCACAAGAAACATCCTCTCCACATCCACTCTATCAAGACCTTTCATCAAACGATAGGTTTCAATTAGGTAAACCCTCATTCTTCATATGATAAGCTGTTCAATCCTGTAAACATTTTTGTGAACCGACTTTGAACCCTCTCCCGTTTCAGTACATCCTTTCTAAGGGGCTCAAAACTGCTCACAATATTCCAAGTGAGGCCTCACCAGTGCTTTATGAAGTCTCATAATTACATCCTTACTTTTATATTCTAGCCCTCTTAAAATGAATGCAAATATTCCATTTGCCTTCCTCACCACAGACTCAACCTGCAAATTAGCCTTTAGGGAATCCTGCACAAGTTCCCTCCCAAGTCCCTTTGCATCTCAAGTTATTTGTATTTTCTCTCCATCTAGAAAAGTTAACCCTTTCATTTCTTCTACCAAAGTACACTTCCCAACACTGTATTCCATCTGGCACTTCTTTGTTAATTCCCCTAATCTGTCCAAGTCCTTCTGCAGCCTCTCTACTTCCACAATACTATCCAACTACCTTCATATCATCAGCAAACTTTGCATCAATTCCATCATCCAAATCAATAATATATAGCATAAAAAGAATCAGTCCCAACACAGACTAGTGTGGAACAAGACTAGTAACAGGCACCCAAACAGAAAAGGCTCCCTTTATTCCCACTCTTAGCATCCTGCCAATAAGCCATTGTTTTATCCATGCCAGAATCTTAAGAATCAGAACCAGGTTTAATATCACCAGCATATGTTGTGATATTTGTTAACTTAGTGGCAACAGTACAATGCAATGATAATATAGGGAAAAAAATTATAGTAAGAATATAGATGCATATTAAATAGTTAAATTAAGATGGTGCAAAAACAGAAATAATTAAAGTGAGGTAGTGCTCGTGGGTTCAATGTCCATTTAGGAATCAGATGGTAGAGGGGAAAACGTTGTTCCTGAATAGCTAAGTGTGTACCTTCTGGCTTCTATACCTCCTTCCTGACTGTAACAATGAGAAGAGGGCATGTCCTGGGTGATGGGGGTCCTTAATAATGGATGCTGCCTTTCTGAGACACCACTCCTTGAAGATGTCTTGGATACTACAGAGGCTAGTACCCAAGATGGAGCTGACTAATTTTACAATTTTTGTGCATCCTCCCTGTAATACCATGGGCTCTTAGCTTGTTAAGCAACCTCATGTGTGGCACCTTGTCAAAGGCCCAAAAGATTTGTCAGGCAAGATTTTCCCTAAACTATGGCCTATTTTATTCTTTGCCTCCAAGTACCCGAAACCAAAACCTTAACAATCAACTCCAACATCTTTCCAACCACTGAGGTCAGACTAACGAGCCTAAAATTTCCCTTCTTCTGTCTCTTTCAATTCTTGTAGAATGCAGTGACATTTGCAATTTTCCAATCTTCTGGAACTATTCCAGAATCTAGTGATTCTTGAAAGTTCATTACTAATGCCTCCACAATCTCTTCAGCCAATTCTTTGAAAACTCTGGGGTGTACACCATCTGGTCCAGGTTATTTATCTACCATCAGATCATTCAGTTTCTAGTAATGGCAACTTCACACACTTCATGCCCCTTGACATGGGCATCCACCATACTGCTAGTGTCTTCCACAGTGAAGACTGATGCAAAGTGCTTATTCAGTTTGTCTGCCATTTCCTTGCTCCCTAAAAACCTCTAAAAAACCTGTAAAACCTCTCCAGCATTGTTTTACAGCGGTCCGGTATCCAATCTCACCTCTCTTTTACACTCCATGTATCCTTTTTAATATTACTGGCTAGCTTACATTCATATTCCATCTTTACCTTCTAAATGACTTTCTTTAGTTGCCTTCTGTTGGTATTTGAAAGTTTCCCAATCCCCTAACATCCCACTAATTTTTTCTCTATTATATGCCTTCTCTTTGGCTTTTATGTTGGCTTTTGACTTATCTTGTTAGCCACAGTTACATCATCTTGCCTTTAAAATATTTCTTCCTCTTTGGGATGTACATATATCTTGTGTCTTCTGAATTGCTTCCAGAAATTTCAGCCATTGCTGCTCTACCATCATCACTGCCAGTGTTTTTTTTTACCCCCAATCAATTCTGGCCAACTCCTCTCACATAGCCCCATAATTCCCTTTACTCCACTGCAATACTGATGCATCTGACTTTAGCTTCTCCTTCTCAAAATTCACAGTGAATCCAATCATACTATGATCATTTTCCCCTAATGGTTCTTTTACCTTAAGCTCTCTAATCAATTCTGGATCATTGCACAACACCCACTCCAAAACAGCCAATCCCCAAGTGAGCTCAACTACAAGTTGCTCTAAGAAGCCATCTCATAGGGATTCTAGAAATCTCCCCTTTTGAAATCCAGCACCAACCTGATTTTCCCAATTTACCTGCATACTGAAATCCCCCATGAATCTTGTAACATTGTCCTTTTGGTATGCATTTTCTATCTCCCATTGTAATTCATATACCACATCCATAATACTGTTTGAGGGGCAGTATACAACTCCTATTAGGGTACTTTTATCCTTGCAGTTCCTTAGCTCTATCCACAATGATTCAACACTTTCCAACCCGATGTCACTCCTTTCTAATGATTTGATATCTTTTTTTTACCAACAGAGCAATGCCACCCCTTCTTCCTTCCTGCCTGCCCTTTTGTTACAATGTGTATCCTTGGACATTAAGCTCCCAGCTATAATCTTCTTTCAGCCATAATTCAGTGATGCCTACAACATCATACATGCTCATCTGTAACTGTGCTACAAGCTCATCTACCTTATTCCGTAAACTGCATGCATTCAAATATCACCAGCGACAAGTTCTTCTACCTCCTCTCTGTAGGCAGTCTCTCCCATCTCTGGACACCTCCTCCAACCTACCCAGAGTGGACAGCCAGAGAGTTTTTCCAAGGACGGAAATGGCTAATACCAGGGGGCATAAATTTAAGGTGATTGTGGAAAATATAGGGGGGATGACAGAGGTAGGGTTTTTCCACAGAGAGTGGTGGGTGCGTGGAATGCCCTGTCACAGGTGCTGGTAGAGGTAGATATATTAGTGATACTTAAAAAATTCATAGATGGGCACATGGAAGATAGAAAAATGGAGGAAGTAATGGCTAGGTTGATCCTAGAGCAGGTTAAAAGGTTTGCACAACATTGTGGGCTGAAGGGCCTGTACTATGCTTAATATTCTATGTCTATGTCTTAATACACCTTCAGTCATGTATTCAACCTTTTCGATTTTGTTCACCTTTTACATTGCAATTGATCGTGTTGACTGCAATTCTGCCCCATCATCAGCCTCTTCTTCCTAGGAGTCTCACTACACATTTCCTGTGTTGCAAACCGACTAGTTCATCTTCAGCACTAACACTCCGATTCCCATCCCCCTGCCAAATTAGTTTAAACCCACCCCGAACACTGTATTCAACTTGCCCGCAAGGACATTGGACCACCTCGGGTTCAGGTGTTATCCGTTCCAATGATCCATAAATCTGAACACTTGCCCCCTGCACCAGTTCCTCAGCTACACATTCACCTGCCAAATCATTCTATTCTTACCCTCACTGGCATGTGGCACAAGAGGACCTGGAGGTCCTAGTTCTTAGCTTACTACCCAGCTCCCTAAAATCTCTCTTCAGGATCACCTCACCTTGTCTACCTATGACATTGGTGCTAATATGTCTGGCTGCTCATCCTCACCCTTGAGAATACCATGGACCCAATCTGAGACATCCCTGATCCTGGCACCAGGGAGGCAACATACCATCCGGGTGCCTCTATCATGCCCACAGCACTTCACTCACTTCTGTTCCTCTGACCAAGGAATTTCTATCAACCCTGCAGTCCTCTTCATCTCTCTGCTCTTATGTGCCACAGCACCAGACTCAGTGCAAAAGACCCAGTCACTGTGGCTCCCCTGGTGGGTTGTCCCCTTCAATAGTATCTAAAGTTGTATAATTATTATCAATAGAGTTCTTTAATTGTATGTCAAAACACTGAGTACACAAGAAAAGCAGGGTCATGGCCAACATATCAGTCTCATAGCAAAATAATTGGATTGGTGTCATACAATAGCCCTATTTAACACCACTTTGTGGAAATGTCTTCCAAGAGAAAGGAAGCATCACTAGAGAAAACATGAGCATACTTAGCTGGTCAGCAGCATTTGTAGAGGGAGAAACAGTTAACAGCTGAGGTAAAAGACTCTCCAACAAAATGTTAATTGTTTCTCTTCCACAGATACTCGCTGTACTGTTGAGTGTTTCCAGCATTTTTGGTTTTTATTTCAGATTTCTAGCCTCCACAGTTATTTTAGGCTTTGCAAATTTAATTACTGCATGGTTTGATGTCCCTTCCAAAAAAAAAGGATTGTCAAGCTTGTTCATTTGAAACGCCTAGTAATCACATTCTGCTCCACTAGGTACCATGCCAACTCTCACAAGGATTCTATTCAAAAAGCAACAAAAAGAAACAGTAATTAAATTATTCCTTTGATCTACAGACCAATTTAAAACCCTTTCCCTCTTGTCACCAGAATCCAAGTGCATTTTATTGATACAGTACCTATAAGAAGTATTCACACCCATTGGAAGTTTTCATGTTTTATTGTTTAACAACATTGAATCACAATGGATTTAATTTTTTGTCTTTATTGACACTGATCTACAGAAAAAGACTCTTTCGTGTCAAAGTGAAAACAGATCGCTACAAAGTGAGCTAGAGGGCAGAGCTCAGTCAAGATGGCGCTAAATGGCAACTTCTTTGCTTGCATCTTCAGAAATAGCTCTATTTCCCTCTTTAATATCTGTTTTTCCCCTATCAGGGTTCTTTTGAAGACCCTGACCTGGAGTTACACGCTGACTTTGACTCTTTGCAGGAATCCGCTCTTGGGGTGTCACGACTGGCCGTTATCTGACATGCCAAGGGCGCAGCCTAAGAGTTCGGCTCGCCTTTGGAAGCCTAGGATCTCGGGGCTCTAAAGACGGGTGGATCGAAGGTAGGTGTCCCGGGCTGGTGTGCCGTGGGAAATGGAAGACCTTTGGCTGTGTGCCCAAAGACCTGAGATCTTTGGGCACAGAGCTCGGAAAAAGCAACGCAACATCATGACTTTTAACATCATCATGACTTTTAACATCATGCACCAGCGAATTGTTTGTTGTGTCTCCCCTCTCGCTGTGAAACAGACACACCTCTTTTTCCCTTATTAGGGAGAGAGAGAACCTGTGGTATATTGAATACCGCGTGAATGCATGGTCTTTGGGGTACTGCAAGTCTGAGTCTTTGATGTTGCTTTGTTCATGCTTGGAGTGCTCAGTGGCGGGTGCTGATGCCGGTGGGGAGAGGGGGGAATCGTTACTTGCTGCCACTTAGGCATGGGAGGGACTTTGGGGTTCTAACATTTAACTGTCATTCATTCTTCGGGGCACTCCTCTGTTTTCATGGATGTTTGCGAAGAAAAGGCACTTAGGATGTATATTGTATACATTTTTCTGACATTAAATGTACCTTTGAAACCTTTGAAATTAATTACAGATGTAAAACACAAAATAATTGATTGCATCAGTATTCACCCTCTTCAAGTCAGTATTTAGTAGATGCACCTTTAGCAGCAATTACAGCCTTGAGTCTGTGTGGATAGGTCTCTTTCAACTTTGCACATTTGGACACTGCAATTTTTCCCCATTCTTCTTTACGAATTGGATTAGCTCATGATTGAATGGTGAAGCAGACTCAATGGGCCAAATGGCCTACTTCTGCTCCTATATCTTATGGTCTTATGGTCTAAAACTGCTCAAGCTCTTGTCAGATTGCATGGGATCATGAGTGAACAGCCCTTTTCCAAGTCCAGTCACAAATTCTCAATTGGATTGAGGTGTGTACTCTAACTTGACCACTCCAGGACATTAACTTTGTTATTTTTAAGCCATTCCTGTATAGCTTTGGCTTTATACTTGGGGTCATTGTCTTGCTGGAAAACGTATCTTCTCCCAAGTTGCAGTTTTTTTACAGACTGCTAGGTTTTCCTCCAGGACTTCCCTGTATTTTGATGCATTTGTTTTACCCTCTACCTTCACAAGCCTTCCAGGACTTGCTACAATGAAGCTTCCCTACTTGCATGATGCAGCCAACACCATACTTCACGGTAGGGAAGGTATGATTTTGATGATGTGTGGTGTTTGGCTTATGCTAAACACCGCATTTAGTCTGATGGCTAAAAAGCTCAATTTTGGTTTCACAGAACCTTTTTCCAGCTGACTTCAGAGTTTCCCACCTGCCTTCTGACAAACTCTAGCCAAGATTCCATGTGTTTCCCCCCCAACAGTGGCTTTCTCTTTGCCACTCTCCCATAAAGCTGCGACTGGTGTTGTACGTGCTATCTCTCCCATCTCAGGCACTGAAGCTCATAACTCCTCCAGAGTTGTCGTAGGTCTCTTGCTGACCTTCCTCAATAGTCCCCTTCTTGCACGGTCACTCAGTTTTTGAGGACAGCCTGCTCTAGGCAGATTTACAGCTGTGCCATATTCTTTCCATTTCTTGATGATTCACTTTACTGTATTCCAAAGGATATTCAGTGACTTGGAAATTTTTTCATATCGATCTCCTGACTTGGGCTTTTCAATAACCTTTTTGTGGAATTGCGTGGTGTGTCCTTTTGTCTTCATGGTGTAGTTTTTGCCAGGATACTGACTCAGCAGCAGTTGGACCCTCCAGATATAGGTATATTTTTACTACAATCAAATGAAACACCTTGACTGTACACAGGTGATCTCCATTTCACTATGTGAATTCTAAAACAAACTGGCTACACCAGTGATGATTTGGTGTGTTATATTAAAGGGGGTGAATACTTGTGCAATTATTTTGTGTTTTATATTTGTAAAGAATTTAGATCACTTTGTAGAGATCTGTTTTCACTAACACAAAGTCTTTTTTCTGTTGATCAGTATCAAAAAGCAAAATTAAATCCACTGTGATTCAATGTTGTATAACAATAAAAAATGAAAAATTCCAAGAGGTGAATACTTTTTATAGACGCTGTGCATTATATAACATGCTGTAGAGGCAAAAGCTCAGAGACGTGGGTCAGGAGCCCGAAGACCCACACTGAACATTTTAAGAACAGCTTCAACCCTTTCACCATCAGATTTCAGAACATTGAAACTATTGTTATTCCTTTAGTTTTGCTCATTTTTTTGTAATTTACAGAAATTATCTTTGGACTGTACTTCTGCCACAAAACAATAAACTTCATTTTATTGTCATCTAAGTCAGTAATAATAAATTATATTCTAATAACACTACAAACAGATGTGGTGTGGCTTCACTCGACTGCTCTTATATTTTTCTTTACTGAAATATTTTTTTAAATGCCGAAACTAAAAAGTTACACATGATGTATGATAACAGAGTAAACACATACTCAGAAACACCAAAAACTTTCAGTGTATTAATCTGTCTAATCACATTCAGGCAAAACCTTTCATTAAATTCCAAAATATCCCCATGTGCTTTAAGATCCCTGGTTGCATAACAACATGGGTCCACATCCATTCTTCCTTTGCCCCGATGAATTTTCAAATGCTTAGTGGCTACATCTCATGTTGGTCAACAGCACAATCATAAGACCATAAGACACAGAAGCAGAATTACACCATTCAGCCCATCAAGTCTGCTCCAGCATTCCATCAAGGCTGTTTTCCCTCTCGGCCTTATTCTCCTACCTTTTTCCCCATTACCTTTGAATGCCCTTACTAATCAAGAACCTATCAACCTCCAGCTTAAATATAACCAATGACAGCCTCCACACCTATCTATGGTAATGAATTCCACATATCCACCACCCTCTGGCTAAAGAATCTCTCACATTTCTCTTTGAATTTAAAAAATCCAGGATTTCACCAAGGATGTGCTCCAAGACTAGAAGTACTGTATAAACTTAAAACAAAACATAGCGACCTTCCCTACCACTCACACCCCCAAAACATTCAATCAAAATTTAGGAGTCAGATTGAGCTAGAATCCTTAACACTACAAACATAAACACATAGGGTCAATAAAACACTGTATTAAAGCAACAAAATTAGAAGCAACATTTTCATACACGTTTCTTATTTACTTACTGTAAGACTGCCTGAGCCACAAACATGTCCACTTCACTCCGGTAGCCCTTTGATGCAGAATATTCTACTAACATATTTGCACAGCCCTCCCCATCTGCTGAGTGTAGGAAGTGATACCGAGATTCAGTGTAGTTTTGTTCTGGAAAGCAAATGCAAAATCATAATTACAAAATAATGCAAAGCAAGTTTTATTGATTGTTTAATTACACAGATGTATTGATCCTACTTGCCAATTACAATCTGATCAAATCATTAAATCCAGCAACTCAACTTTTAACGTTCCTGCCCACCCAAAAGAGCCATTAGTCAGTTTTATCATTCATCTGATACATTTTTTTTCATAAGTTAAACACAAGGGAAGAATTTCCCAACCGTTCCAGCTATTCATTTATTCAAATATCAGCATTTTAATGAAACCAAACCAGTTGTGTACGATAAATCAGCAGCAATATTCTCAAAAACGCTGAAATAAATTTAACCCCAAAAATTTTCTAAAATACCCAAGATCAGTCCAATTCCCCATCCAATGAGGAGAACCTTTCCACTAGTTTCATGCAAGCTGCCTCAGTGCTTGGATTTTATTTACAAATCCATTAGCAGAGTAACACCGAACTACAGCAATTAATTTTTTTAATTACTGATTTTGTTCACTCTAGTTGTACCTTTCCACAGTGTGACTGCTAGCAGCTGATGGAGCTTAGGGTGACCAAGTTTAGCTGAACCACCACTAGACCACTTTAATGCTCTGGATACAAACGCTGCTCTTTCGGGGGAGTTTGGATCCATTAGACTAAAAAGTTTACCAAGACTTTCTGAAAAACATAAAATGATAACAGGTTTCGCAGTGTGCTTTTTTTTTAGAAAATTCTGCTGGATAACTGAAATAAAGACATAGTTAGAGTAATGCATTTTATATCTGTACTTGTACAAAACACATCAAGTGAATAAATAAATCTTTTTGACATGGAGAAGAAAATTACATTTGTAAATCAGAGTAATAGAACACAAAAACACGATGTTTGGCACAGCTCATTGATGCCAACTAAGATACCTATCTAAACTGTCCTATTTATACAAGGTTGGCCCATATCTCTGCTAGCCTTTCCTATCCATGAAGCTGACCAAATAACTTTTAAATGTTATTGAACCTGCTTCAACCTTCTCCTCTGGCAGGTTGTTCCATATACACACCACCTTTTGCATAAAGTTAACGCAAAGATCCCTTTTAATCTTTCCCTTCTCAACTTAAACTTATGCACTAGATATTTTGATTGCCTTTCCTTAGGACTGTGTGCAAACACCCTATCTATATGCCTCATGATTTTATACATCTCTATTTAACTCCTTTACTCTAGATCAGAAGTTCCCAACCTGGGGTCCATGAAGCCCTTGGTTAATGGTAGCGATCCATGGCATAAAAAAGGTTGGGAATCCCAGCTCTAACATACAAATTTCCAGCCTAACCTGCTTCTCCCTATATATCAGGCCTTGAGTCCTGGTAACAGTATGGTAAATCAATGCCATCGATTTTAGTGCCATCTGCAAAGCTTAGGCTTTTAAAAAACAATAATAATTTAGCAGTATTTAGACATTTCAAAAAACAAGTGTTTAGCACAACAGAAACATGTAAAGAAAGATTTGCTTCCAACTTCAGCAGAGGCAAGCAACATTTTCATTATCCTTGCATGATACAAGAATATAAGAAATGGGAGCAGGAGTCAGCCAGTAGGCCTGTCAAACCTGCTCCACCATTCAATAAGATCATGATTGATTTGGTCAACCCACCTTTTGCCCAGAACCTTAGTTCCACTGCAAACAATACTCAACTTAACTGTATTTTAAATATATACTGGAATCAACAACATATAATTCAAAATACTAAGAAATAAGAACCTGCAAGTTAAGTGCTTCTACGGCTAAGCTTTTTAAATTCTATCAATCCAGCAAGCTAGCGTAGAGAACCCAGCAGAACAAAGGAATTATCATGAATGTAATTTATGTACTGATTACTGGAAAAATATATCTTTTCAATATTTTGATAATTACACTAACTTGGCTAAAGCAGTACAATTCTAAAAATTTTGTCAACAAAAGAATCATTAACCATCTTAAGAGTTATATTCTGCAAACATACTTTAATAAAATGAATCATAGAAACATAGAAAACATACAGCACAATACAGGCCCTTTGGCCCACAAAGTTGTGCTGAACATGTCCTTACCTTAGAAATTACGAGGCTTACCTATAGCCCTCTATTTTACTAAGTTCCATGTACCTATCTAAAAATCTCTGAAAGGACCCTATCGTATCTGCCTCCACCACCGTTGCCAGCAGCCTATTCCACGCACTCATCACTCTCTGAGTAAAAAAAACTTACCCCTGACATCTCCTCTGTACCTACTCCCTAGCACCTTAAACCTGTGTCCTCTTGTGGCAACCATTTCAGCCCTGGGAAAAAGCCTCTGACTATCCACATGATCAATGCCTCTCATCATCTTATACACCTCTATCGGGTCACCTCTCATCCTCCTTCGATCCAAGGAGAAAAGGCTGAGTTCACTTAACCTATTCTCATAAGGCATGCTCCCCAATCCAGGCAACATCCTTGTAAATCTCCTCTGCACCCTATCTATGGCTTCCACATCATTTCCTGTAGTAAGGCTACCAGAACTGAGCAGAGTACTCCAAGTGGGGTCTGACCAGGGTCCTATATAGCTGCAACATTACCTCTCAGCTCCTAAATTCAACGCCATGATTGAAGGCCAATACACCATACACCTTCTTAACCACAGAGTCAACCTGCACAGCTGCTTTGAGTATCCTATGGACTCGGAGCCCAAGATCCCTTTGATCCTCCACACTGCCAAGGGTCTTACCATTAATACTATCTTCTGCCAAGTATTTGACCTACCAAAATGAACCACTTCACACTTATCTGGGTTGAACTCCATCTGCCACTTCTCAGCCCAGTTTTGCTTCCTATCAATGTCCTGCTATAACCTCTGACAGCCCTCCACACTATCCACAACACCTCCAACCTTTGTGTCATCAGCAAACTTACTAACCCATCCCTCCACTTCCTCATCCAGGTCAGTTATAATAATCACGAAGAGTAAGGGTCCCAGAACAGATCCCTGAAGCACTCTACTGGTGACCGACCTCCATGCAGATTATGACCCATCTACAACCACTCTTTACCTTCTGTGGGCAAGCCAGTTCTGGATCCACAAAGCAATGTCCCCTTGGATCCCATGTCTCCTCACTTTCTCAATAAGCCTTGCATGGGGTACCTTATCAAATGCCTTGCTGAAATCCATATACACTACATCTACCTTCATCAATGTGTTTAGTCACATCCTCAAAAATCTTTTAACCCTAAGAGTTAGAAGAGGTTTCTCTCCTCATAGTTAGCTACAGAGGACAATTGTTGGTCTAGATGAGTTATCAAGTTACCTGAACATTGAATCATATTAAAATCATTGGGTGGGGGAGGTGAAATCACAGGATAATGAAAAATAAGAGAAATAGATATTCGACATCACTGTATTGATCAATTCTTTGTATTTTTCCAGAAGCTTAGGTCTAGAAAAAAATCACCCAGAAAGATACAAGGCACCAATTAGAATATTTACAGCAAGTTAAAAAAAATCAAATTTAAGAGGGAGATTTAAGTAAGTATTATGGCCTATAATAATGATAAATCCGTGCTCATGAATCATTGGGTTTTGCGACTGATGAGTACATACCAAAAGCAAAATTCTGCAGATGCTGGAAATCCTAAATAGAAACAGAAAATGTTGAAAAGAATCAGTAGGGTGGAAGTATCCATGGAGATAGAGAGAGAGAACGAGAGAGAGCTGATGAAACATCAACCTGATAGATTAACTCATTTCTCTCTCCACAGATGATATCTGACCCGCTGAGTTTCCAGCATTTTCTGCTTTAATTTTAAATAAATGAAGTCTGAACAAGCTAATTATTCCAGTCCATAAGTTCTATCAGAATTTTAACAAGCAGGCAACAGACATCAAGTTAAGGGGCTCAATATATCCAAGATTCAGCAAAATGTGCTCTAGTACATTGCTTCGGGAGCTAATGTTACATGCTCTAATGAAACCAGCTGTGATTTAAGTCTCACAGGGCTACAATTCCACACTGGGCTAAAATTTTACAGAAACTACCTTGGAAGAGTGTCAGCTTGCCAGTGTGTTGATTTCCTAAACACAACTGTGTCCAATCCAAATATTAATTAAATTTAAAAAGTTCCTGAAACCTGTTTTACAAAGGAGCCAGCCAGGTTTAGGTTCAGCATTGAAGAATTGATGATCAAGCCACTGAACTACTAACCTTTATTACCATCCTCTAAATTACTTCCTGAGCTTGTCACCTCAAGAGAAATGCTCCTACCCAAACCTACCAGGAACCAGTCAAAAAGTCCAATGTTTTATTTTATTCATTGCAAGGAATCTATCAGGACTGGCATGTATTGTGTTCCAAAAGAGGTATCAGGGGAAAGCTTCAATGTAATGTCAGCAAACTAAAGGAAGAGTGTCATTAAGGTGGAAAGAGCAGGAAGACTTTACTACAGGTAGACAGAACTACAAAACTCGTCACCGGGACCAGCCCACCCACCACAAAAGATACAGTGGCATGCTAAAGTTTGGGCACCCCTGGTCAAAATTTCTGTTGCTGTGAATAGCTAAGCAAGTAAAAGATGACCTGATTTCCAAACGGCATAAAGTTAAAGATGACACATTTCTTTAATATTTTAAGCAAGATTATTTTTTTATTTCCATCTTTTACAGTTTCAAAATAACAAAAAAGGAAAAGAACCCGAAGCAAAAGTTTGGGCACCTTGCATGGTCAGTACTTAGTAACACCCCCTTCAGCAAGTATCACAGTTTGTAAACGCTTTCTGTAGCCAGCTAAGAGTCTGTCACTTCTTGTTTGGGGGATTTTCATCCATTCTTCCTTGCAAAAGGCTTCTAGTTCTGTGAAATTCTTGGGCTGTCTTGCATGCACTGTTCCTTTGAGGTCTATCCATAGATATTCAATGATGTTTAGGTTGGGGGACTGTGAGGGCCATGGCAAAACCTTCAGCTTGTGCCTCTTGAGATAGTTCTTTGTGGATTTTGAGTTGTGTTTAGGATCATTATCCTGTTGTAGAAGCCATTCTCTTTTTATCTTCAGCTTTTTTTTTTACACAGACGGTGTGATGTTTGCTTCCAGAATTTGTTGGTAGTTAATTGAATTCATTCTTCCCTCTACCAGTGAAATGTTCCCTGTGCCACTGGCTGCAACACAAGCCCAAAGCATGATCAATCCACCCCCGTGCTTAACAGTTGGAGAGCTGTTCTTTTCATGAAATTTTGCACCCTTTTTTCTCCAAACATACCTTTGCTCATTGCGGCCAAAATGTTCTATTTTAACTTCATCAGTCCACAGGACTTGTTCCCAAAATGCATCAGGCTTGTTTAGATGTTCCTTTGCAAACTTCTGATGCTGAATTTTGTGGTGAGGACGCAGGAAAGGTTTTCTTCTGATGACTCTTCCATGAAGGTCATATTTGTGCAGGTGTGCTGCACAGTAGAACAGTGCACCACCACTCCAGAGTCTGCTAAATCTTCCTGAAGGTCTTTTGCAGTCAAACGAGGATATTGATTTGCCTTTCTAGCAATCCTATGAGCAGTTCTCTTGGAAAGTTTTCTTGGTCTTCCAGACCTCAACTTGACCTCCACCGTTCCTGTTAACTGCCATTTCTGAATTACATTACAAACTGAGGAAATGGCTACCTGAAGACACTTTGCTATCTTCTTACAGCCTTCTCCTGCTTTGTAGGCATCATTTATTTTAATTTTCAGAGTGCTAGGCAACTGCTTAGAGGAGCCCATGGCTGCTGATTGTTGGGACAAGGTTTGAAGAGTCAGGGTATTTATAAAGCCTTGTAATTTGCATCACCTGGCCTTTCTTAATGATGACTGTGAACAAGCCATAGCCCTAACAAGCTAATTAAGGTCTGAGACCTTGGTAAAAGTTATCTGAGAGCTCAAATCTCTTGGGGTGCCCAAACTTTTGCATGGTGCTCCTTTCCTTTTTTTTCCCCACTCTAAAACTGTACAAAACAAAAATAATACACTAATCTTGCTTAAAATGTTGAAAAGAATGTTTCATCTTTAACTTTATGACTTTTGGAGATCAGTTCATCTTCTACTCACTTAACTACTTACAGTAACAGAAATTTTGACCAGGAGTGCCCAAACTTTTGCATGCCACTGTATATATACAGAAGACTGTCAAAAAAAGAGCTGGTAACATCATGAAGAATCCCACCCAACCTGTTCATGGACTGTTTGTCCCACTCCCATCAGGGAGGAGGCTACACAGCATCCACACCAGGATAATCAACTCAAGAAAAAAGTTACTTTCCCCAACCAGTAAGTCAATCAACACCTCCACCCACTAGCCCACCCCACCACTACTTTATCATTAACAAGAGAAGATCAGCAGACGCTGGAAATCTGAGCAACACATACAAAACACTCGTGGAACTCAGCAGGCCAGGCATCTATGGAAAAAAGCACAGTTGACGTTTCGGGCTGAAACCCTTCTGCAGGACTGGCACATATTGTGTTCCAAAAGCGGCATTAGGGAAAAGTAAGTCCTGCCGAAGGGTTTCAGTACTGAAACGTCGATTGTGCTCTTTTCTATAGATGCTGCCTGGCCTGCTGAGTTCTTCCAACTTTTTGTGTGTATTGCACTACTTTATCTTTTCCTGTCAACCACTTTTATGTACAGAGCATCACTTTACAGTCATACAATCAATCCTTATTTATAAGCTATCTTATGTGTTTATATTTATTGTGGTTTTTATTACTATATTTTTTATCTTATTGTGTTTCTTTGGCTGCATCTGATCTGGAGAAACAATTATTTCATTTTCCCACACAATTTTGTACTAGAATTGATAATTAACAATATTGAATCTTGAGAAGTGTAGAAAAGATTCACAAGGATATTGCCTGTATTGCAAAGAATGGATAGGCTGGGGCATTTTACCCTGGAGCACAGGAATCTAAGGGTGACCTTACAGAAGTGTGTAACATAGACAGGGTCACAGTCTCCCACCCACCCACCCCACCTCCCCAGAGTAGGCGAGTCAAAAACTAGATTTAAAGTGAGAGGGGGTAAAATAAAAGAGGAAACTTTTTCTACACATTGGTGGTGGGTACATGGAATGAGCTGATAGAAGGACAGAGACTTCCAGAAGGATATCAGGGAACTAGCTCAGGTTTGAATACAATCTGGAAATTTCACACTCCAAAATTGGATGTACACAGCCTTTTGACTTTTTGATTTTAAGTTTGTTTTTGCTAGTAAGACCAGCATTTGATATCCACCCCTAATCCCCTTTCAAATGTCTAGCCTGGTAGGCTGTTTTAGAGGGAATTTAAGAGTCAGACAGAACAACATATTTCCTTCCCTAAAAGATATTGGTGAAAGATAGATTTTAATGACAATCTGGTCATTCTTTGTTAATTTGAAAATTATTAACTGAATTTAAATTCCACGTAGGATTCCAATTTGGGTTTCAGAATCAAATGTACAGACCACTGGATGTTAATCTAGAAATTTCTTTCTGGAATGAAATTAACATTAATGATACTTTAGTAATCTATGCAGAAATATTGGAACAGCAAAAATAATCAACACTTTACATACCTAAGAGATCATCTGTAACCTTAGCTTCTGATTTTTCCAATGACTCTAACACTAGCATAGATAAATCAGCAGCACTGTTTAGCTGTACCAAAAAGAAAAGAAGCAATTAATTTCATTTATCGTCATCTTCCCTCTAACATCAAGATGCTCAAAGCAATTTATAGTTTATTTCTTATCTAATGACTACTGTATCTATTGGCAGCTCATATGCATTCTGTAGGGCACACCAAACATCAATATGAAAATAGCAAATGAATCCATTATGGTAATATTGAGTAAAGGATAAATATTAGCTAAAACACAAAGATAACTAAATGTTCTTCTGCAAAATAGTTCGCTGGAATCTTAAAAGACATCTTTAAAAACCATCACAGGTGAAGCACTCCCCACCATTGAGAAATCTGTTGCAGGAAAGCATTGTCCATCATCAAGGACACCCACCAACCATGCCATGCTCTCTTCTCACCGCTGCCATCAGGAAGAGAGTACAGGAGCCTCAGGACCCACACCATCAGATTCAGGAACAGTTATTATCCCTTAATTATCGGCTCTTGAACCAGTGGGGATAACTTCACTCAACTTCACTCACCCCAATAGTGAACTGTTCCCACAGCCTAGGGACTCACTTTCAAGGACTTTTCAACTCATGTTCTCGATATTTATTGGTTATTTTTTTTCTTTTTGTGTTTGTACAGTTTGTTGGGTTTTTTTGCACATTGGTTGTCTATCTTGTCTGTGGTTTCTCTTTGATTCTATCCTGTTCTTTCTATTTGCTGTGAATGCCTGCAAGAAAATTAATCTCAGGATTGCATACGGTGACAAATATACTCAAGTACTTTGATTAATAAATTTACTTCGAACTTTAAAAAAAGCCAGCAATTCCCAAAGCCAAAGGGGGAAAAAATCTATATTTCTAGCCTCAAAATGTTATTGTACAATAGCATTTATAAAACCATTCATTTCTCTCACTCAAGGTCATCAAAGTAATGCAATTTTTGAAAACAGCTTACCTGACTGTAACTGAAGAAAAGCAATGCCCCAGAATACATAAGTTCTCTAGCTTCAGCATGTTTACTTTGGGACATATACCTACAAAACAGCAAACACTACTTAAGTATAAAGAAGACAAACAAGTGAATCTGCAGATGCTGGAAATAAATAAAAATACAAAATGCTGGCAGAACTCAGCAGGCCAGACAGCATCTATGGGAGGAGGTAACCCGCGTTTCAGCCCGAAACGTCGTCACTACCTCCTCCCATAGATGCTGTCTGGCCTGCTGAGTTCTGCCCGCATTTTGTGCTTTTAAGTATAAAGAATCATGTTATGCAATATTCAAGAACTGTAAAGGCCTCCTAAGTTTTTCCAGGACACCACCACCAGAGCTAACACTTTCACTAATGCAGGAAATAAAAAGTAATTGAAAAAAAACTTACTCTAATTTAACTCTACACAATGCCAAAGAAAGCAACCCAGCTTTTAACCTTTACTTCAGGGAAAAAAAGAATGTAATAATGCTCCCTTGTGATCGATAGCGCTTGATCAAGGCTCTGGGAAAAAAGCCACTGCCACAGTCATCCAGCAAATTCTCTGAATCAGCATCAGCATTCTCTTCCAAGCCAACATCACCAACAGTGAGGCCCACGGTAGTGAAGTGGTTAGCACAATGCTATTACAGCACAGGATGACAGCGTTCAAAATTCATTTGTAAGTAAGTTTGTATGCCTGTATCCTCCATGTTCTTCAGCTTTCTCACACAGTCAAAAGACATACCAATTAGTAAGATAATTGGTCATTGTCAATTGTCCTATAATTAGACTAGGGATGTTGGCTGTTGGGCAGCATAGCTCAGTGGGCCAGAAGTGCCTATTCTGCACTATAACTCTAAATAAGTAAAGGTTCTTCCAATATAAAGTCAGAAATCGGGATGTTTGTGAATGAATGCACTATGTTCAATTCCATTCACAGTTCCTCAGCAATGAAGCAGACCATGCAGCCAGTCTTGGATAAGATTCATAAATGAACTGGTAGCTCCCCAAATGTCAGATAATAACCATCTCCAACAGGAGACAGCCTAGGCAATAGTAATTCCAACATTAACATTTGGTGGATCAATGAGCAGAAACCCCAGAGGACCCATGAATACTGTGACTACAAGAGCAGGTCAGAGGCTAGGTTTTCTGTTGCAGGTGACATACCTCATAACACTGCAGTCTTTTCACCAAAACAAAGTACAAGATGGATAAATCTCACTTGCCTGTTTGAATGCAGCTCAAGCAACAATCAAGAAGCTCAACATAATCCAGGACAATTGAAGTCACACACCACCATTACTTAGAAACACATCACTGTTCCTTACCAGATCTCACCAAAATGACTTGCTTCACAAGAATGATTGCTAGAGTTCAAGAAGGCAGATACTAATGCTTAATGAGTTTATTTATGAAAGTGCACAAAATGCTAGCCATGCCAGTAAGGTACAGTTCTGAAAAGATTTTTTTTTAAATACTTCCATGTTTACAAGTTTCTGGTTATAGATTCAAATAGCACTCCAATTTAACAGTACAACTTTACAATTACAGTTTTAATATGACATTTCTGAGAGTTGGAAACAACAAACATTCAATTCCACGCAATTGTGATCAGTACCAAGTGGAGATCAGGACAAGGTGAAAATGTAAAACAAGTTCTAATCTGCTTGGTTACACATTTGATGCTGACTTTGGCTAAAAACTGAACTGTATTATCCTCTAATAGTGGTATCTTTCAGAACTATATAATGCAAAATATTTCAAAACAGCAATTATGGAAATACTTTGTGTCTTTTCATTGAGTACGGTTTTCTTCTATTCCAGTTGCTGTCATTTTTGTCAGTAAGCTGAACCCAACTCTTCATGAACTACCTCACAACTTTATTTTCTGAATACACCGCTTTTCCTCACATATTACTACAGATCGTTATACTCTGGTTCTGAAGGTTACTACCATCAGAAAAGCTCTGTTCCTGAAGTGCTGAGCATTACTGACATCTTTCTCCTTGATGAGCACAGGAAGATTCTAATAGAGATGCAGGGAATGGAGTGTAATAGAAATGATCTGGAGAGAGAGAGGAATTATTTTTAGAATGATCATGAAAGCACGAACAAATTAACTCACCTGTAGGTTTGAGGTACAGAGTGAATCATTTAGGGTAAATTTAACAGAACAAAGTTGAATTAAAGTTAGAATTAAACCTTGGCCATGCTCATGCTTTCTATCATATTTTACTTTTATCATAGCTTCTTTTAATGATTCTTCAATGATGAAGTTACACCTGTGGACAACCTGAAAGACTGGCCCAGGACAGAGGCCTCTAGCGAGCTGCTGCTAGCTCCCTATGCCCCAGTAGGAGTGATGGGATCTGAATTTTCATGAGAAACCACTTCAGATATCAACCTCTGAATCAAGGTTAAAACTGTAATCAGAAGAGGATGTAAAATCTAGTTGGTATTAAATTTTACTCTAAAGCTTGGCTAAGCAATCCGCGCATAATTAAACAAATGAAAGGTTTCAAGATCTGGAAACGAAACGTAAATGAAAGCCTTGTTCCTACAAAGGGGGAGTATTAATCTTTGTGTTTGTACTTTTAATCCTGCTCACTTGGACAAGAATGTCGCCAGAACAGAGGGTAAGAGCCTACACTATTGTATTTTATCGGTATGTGGGCCAATGAATTATGTTGCAGTTTGAAGCACATAATCTGTTCTATTATTTATTATTCAAAGGAAAATTAAACAGTAATTTTCGATTTTGACTTCCACCACATCAGTCAGGATCCAAGTTCTATTTAGAAGGTACAGGATCAGTTACAGAAAAAAGTCACTCTCTCAGTACAAGTTCTTTCCAACACTGTCTTCCTGTATAACACCAGAACAAGTATACATACAGAAACTGCAACTTCTGTGATCTAAATCATATGATTTTTTTCTTTGCCAATTAGTCATCACTATCTCAGAAAACACAGCCTACCTAAATAATATATTTCATGAAATTTCAGCAGGATTCCCACCACAGATTGTCCCAGGCTCACGAACACCTGCCATACGTACCGCCTGTACATACAAATGAGTGTTTGGGAGACTGACAGGAAGGATTTGCCAGATGCTGTGGGGCTGCAGGCATCTTCTGCCACCTGGGAACTCAGCTCAATCACATTTCTGACTTGTGAACTGTGTGGATTACAAACAGAACATGCTGTAACCTGGGCACCAATAATCAAACAGGTTTACAGAAACAACCATATAAATAGATTGTTCCAAACTCTTGAAATGATAAAATATCAAGACACAATTCACCTTTGGAAAAGAAGTTTTTGAACTTAATGTCAATTAGCCACTGCTAGAATTGAACACCACTGAAAAAAATTGAATCTTACGACAAAACAGAAGATGACATATAAAGCAATAGCACTGATGTACTAAATAGGAAATCTACCTTGAAAAGTTCAAACATCTTTTAAAACACACATTTGTGCTAATATACAATCCATACATAGCATATGGAGTAAAAGGTAGAGGAATGGTCAACTTAAACAATAATCTACTGATTTGCTATGTAGTTTATTTGGCTCAACATGAATATTTAATCTTGTTCCACTATGTATAATTATGAGTTACAATTAAGAGAAGAATTTTTGTTTCTGATTATAGGCTTACGTTTACAGTTTCTAACAAAAGTGAAGTTAAAAATACTGCACCCCTTTGCCATATGGTTTAGGCATGAAAAACTGAGTTTCCTTCTGTGCATGGATATCGTGATGGATCTTGAAGCCCTGTTACCATGGCAACTATCAGCATTACTTAATTAGTTCTTGTAACATTCCAATACTATTCACATGTATTAAAATTACTGCACATCCTTTTACCCAATTCAATGCTGTCTAGAAATTCACATTAAAAATTCTTAAGGGTGGTGACGTGTTTCAGCATTCCTTTCTCATTAATACAGAACAAATATTAATAAAGGGATGGGTACAGTCAAATTTAAATGTCTCAGTCCAGCAAACACATGCAGGGTGCATAATGTGGAAATTATGATCAACATTAACCATTATTAATCAATAATTTCCTTCTTGATTTTAACTCTGATGTATGAATATTGATTTGCATTATTCATTAATTATAATTAGTTCATAACAGTTCAATAATTCAAGTTCAAGTTTATTGTCATTCAATTGTGTACATGTATACAGTTAAATAAAGCAACGTTCCTCTGGAGCAAGGTGTACAACACAGTGCACATAATTCGCATACAACACAAAGTATTACCAGAAATATATTTTAAAAATAAGGTGTATTAGATAAGTAGTCACAGTATCCAAGGTGGAGGCATGGAGCAGCCTAGTATGTACCAGAGATATTGGCATAAACCAGGTTTAATGGGTATTTATTAATCATGCGATTTTAATTTTTCCTTAGGAAGGCAGTCAACTCAGAATCCATTTCTACAATGCAGCAGTGCTCCTTACCATCTGAACAGTTAAGCCAAATAAACACAGGAAATAATTCATCAAATACTCTAGCCATTGTTTAGATAATAGTCTATATGTTTACATTTTAACTAATAAAATAAATGATTACAAAAGAGCATGGTGCAACACTTCATTTCTGTCCAATTACCAACATTTTAGCTATTTTTCATTTTACTTGAATTGCAGTTTGGCACTTCTCATATTAGAAAAATATATATACATATCTAAACCTATTTAAGGAGTACAAAAGCTTATCATAAGATTTAAAACGTCAAATTGTTTTGGCTCAAGGGATGAGTGTAATTAAAAGGACGCATCCCCTCTATCAAGATTTGCAATGAAACACTGCATTGAATGAATGCCAAATTTGTGACGTTGTAAAATAACATGCCAACACAGGCAGAAATTTTGCTCAAACATTACTACATTCTTCCATGTGCCCATGTCTTAAAATTATCCATAAAATTGCAGCAATCCCATGGCATATTCCACAATAAATATCCTTGTACTTATATGGAGTCTCATAGCAAGAGAAAATGCTCAACAGGTCAGACAGCATCTGATAATGTCTGACCTGAAAAATGGCTATTATTTATTTAATTCAGATTTTCAGCATCAGTTATTTTTTGAATTTAACATTTCAATAAGCAGGACAGAAAACTGTTTTTTCCACAAATCACAAACTGAGATAAATTAACATAGAACAGAACAGGCCTTTTGGCCCATGTTGTTGTGACAACCCTTTAACCTACTAGAACATCAATCTAACCGTTCCCTCCTACAAGCCTTCTGTTATTCTTTTTTTCCATGTGCCTATTGAAGAGTCCCTTAAATGTTCCTAATATCTCTGCCTCTACCACCTCCTCTGGCAGTGCGTTCGATCAACTTACCAATCTCTGTGTAAAAAACCTATCGCTAATACCACCCCCCCCCCCCCACACACACACTATACTTTCATCCAATCACCTCAAAAAATATGTCCTCTCGTATTATTCATTAGCACCCTGTGAAAAAGGCACTGGCTGTCCTCTCTGCTATGCCTCTCATCATCTTATATACCTTATCAAAGTGCCTTTCATCCTCTTCCTCTCTAAAGAGAAAAAGCCTAGCTGACTCAACCTTTCTTCAAAAGTTGTGGCTGTTAGTAACAGATGGAATTATATCTTTAGAAAGAAGTGACATAGGGACAAAGAATGTTGAATCTAAAAAACCATTATGGGAATCATACATCGGCCTGCGAATAGTCGCCAAGATGTAGGGTTGAGATAGCAAAGGAAGCTGGAAAAGGCTTCCTTTGGGTAATGACACAATTGTAATGGGGGACTTCAATATGCAAGGGGATTGGGAAAATCAGATTGGTGTCAGATTGCGAGAGGGAATTTGTTAAGTGCCTATGAGTTGGCTTTTTAGAGCAGCTTATGCTTGAACCTACTCATGGAAAGGCCATCTTAGATTGGGTGTTGTGTAATAACCCAGATCTTATTAGGGTACTTAAAATAAAGAAACCCTTAGGAGGTAGTGATCATAATATGATTGAATTCATACTGCATGAGAGGGAGAAGCATAACTCACATGTATCAGTATCACAATGGAATGAAAGGAATTACAGAGGCATGAGAAGCAGCTTGCCCAGGTGGATTAGAGGATACTGGCGGGGATGATGGCAGAGCTGAGTTTGCTGAAGTTTCTGGGAATAGTTCACAAGAGGCAGGATAGATTTGTCCCACAGAGGAAAAAGTTCTCAATGGCAGGGGTGCGCAAACGTGGCTGACAAAGGAAGTTAAGGACTGCATAAAAGCCAAAAAAAGGTTATACAAGATAGCAAAATGAGGGGACAGTTTTTAAAATCAAACAAAAGGCAATAAAAAAGCTATAAGAAGGGAAAAAGTAAAATATGAGGGCAGACTGGCCAATAATATTAAGCAGGATACCAGAAGCTTTTTCAGTTATATAAAGAGTAAAAGGGAGGTGACAGTTGATATTGGACCAGTGGTGAGGTAGTAATGGGAGACAAAGATATGGCAGATGAATTTAATGGGTATTTTGCATCTGTCTTCACTGTGGAAGACACTAGCAGTGTGCCAGAGGTGCGAAAGTGTCAGGGAGCAGGAGTGAGTGCCCTTGCTATTTTAAAGGAAAAAGTGCAAACTCAAAGGTCTTAAGGTAGATAAGTCACCTGGCCAGATGGACTATATCACAGAATCTTGAGAGAGGTTGCTGAAGAGATGACAGATGCATTGGTCATGATTTTTCAAGAATCACTTGTTTCGGGCATGGTCCTGGAGGACTGGAAGATTGCAAATGTCAGTCTACTCTTTACGAAGGGAAGCAGGCAAAAGAAAGGAAATTACAGGCCAGTTAGCCTAACCTCAGTGATTGGGAAAGTGTTGGAGTCTATTATTAAGGATGAGGTTTCAAGGTACTTGAGAGACTAATGATAAAATAAGCAAAAGTCAACAGGTTTTTGTAAATGGAAATCTTGCCTGATAAAAAGGTTAAGGGTTCTTCAAAGAAGTAACAAGCAGGATGATCAAAGGAGAGGCAATGGATGTCATTTCCTTGAATTTTCAGAAGGCGTTTGATAAGGTGCCACACATAAGACTGTTTACCAAGATAAAATCCTATGGTGTTACAGGAAAGATACTGGCATTGACAGATAAATGGCTGACAGGCAGGAGGCAGCAAGTAGGAATAAAAGGGGCCTATTCCTATACCAGTGACTAGTGGTGTTCCTCAGGAGTCAGTATTGGAACTGCTACTTTTCACATTGTTTGTCAGTGACTTAGATAATGGAATTAATACCTTTGTGGCAAAGTTTGCAGATGATACAAAGATAGGTAATGTTGAGGAAGCAATGCAATTGTAGCAGGACTTAGACACATTGGAAGAATGGGCAAAACAAAGTGGCAGATGGAATACAGTGTTGGGAAATGTATGATGATGCATTTTGTTAAATGGAGCAATAGTGGGAAGAAGGTTCAAACAACAGAGGTGCAGAGGAGAAGTCCTCGTGCAAGACTCCGAAAAGGTTAAGTTACAAGGTTGAGCCTGTGGTAAAGAAGGCAAATCCAATGTTGGCATTTATTTCAAGAGGAATAGATTATAAAAGCAAGGAGATAAATATAAGATGCTGGTCAGGCCACACTTATACTGTCAACAGTTTTGAGCCCTTTATCTCAGAGGGATGCACTGTCATTGGAGAGTCCAGAGGAGGTTCACAAGGATGATTTAGGAATGAAGGGTTAACATATGAGGAGCATTAGGCAGCTTTGGGCCTGTACTCACTGGAACTTAGAAGAATGCAGTGGGGGGGGGGGGGGGATCTCATTGA
Organism: Hemitrygon akajei; assembly: GCF_048418815.1. Classification (NCBI taxonomy): domain Eukaryota; kingdom Metazoa; phylum Chordata; class Chondrichthyes; order Myliobatiformes; family Dasyatidae; genus Hemitrygon; species Hemitrygon akajei. The sequence goes on along the minus strand of NC_133134.1, from coordinate 10,326,911 downwards.
AACCTACTGAATGAGAAAGGACTAGATAGCATGGATGTGGAGAGGATATTCCTATGGTGGGTATATCCAAACCTAGAGGGCAGTCCTAAAATTGAGGGGTGACCCTTTAGAACAGAGGCATGGAGGAATTTTTTTTAGCCAGAGAGTAGTAAATCTGTGGAATGCTCTGCCACAGGCAGACCCAAGTCCATGGGTATATTCAAGGCGGAAGCTGATCATTTCCTGATCGGTCAAGGCATCAAAGGATATGGCGAGACAGCGGGTGTATGGGGTTGAGTGGGACCCGGGATCATCCATGATGGAATGGCGGAGCAGACTTGATGGGCTGAACAGCCAGATTCTGCTCCTATATCTTATGGTCTAAAAGACATGCTGGCTAATCCAGACAACATCCTGGTAAATCTCCTCTGCACCCTCTCTAAAGCTTCCATATCCTTTGGATAATGAGATAACCAGAACTTAACATAATATTCCAAGTGTGACCTAACCAGAGCTTTGTAGAGTTGCAACATTACCTCGCAGCTTTTGATCTCGATCCCCACAACTATGAAGGCCAACTCACCATACACCTTCTTAACAATACTACCAACCTGCATGGCAACCTTGAAGAATCTATGGACAGTGACCCCAAGATCCCTCTATTTCTCCACACTGCTAAGAATTCTGCCATTAACCTTGTCCTATGCCTTTGTTTGACCTTCCAAAATAAATAAATTTACACTTTTCCAGGTTGTCGTAGGTTACACCACCACCAACCTTCATGTCATCTACAAACTTACTAAACCGTTTTCCACTTCAATATCCATGTCATTTAGAAAAAATACGAAGAACAGGTACCACTAGCCATGTACCTCCAGGCAGAATATGTTCCACTTACTTCCACCCTCTTCCATGCAGGCAAGCCAATTCCCAATCCATGTAGCCAAGTTTCCCCGGATCGCATGCCTCCTGACTTTCTGAATGAACTTACCATGGGGAGCACTGTTAAATGCCTTACTAAAACCCAAATCTCCATATCCACCACTCTGTCTTCATTGATGTGTTCTGTCACATCCTCAAAAGTCAATCAGACTCATGAGGCATGACCTACTCCTCACAAAGCCATCCCAACTATCCCTAATAACACTACTCTTCTTCAAATGCTTGTAAATCCTGTCTCTAAGAATCTACTCCAATAGTTTGCCCATCATTGATGTAAAACTTACTGGAGTACAATTCCAAGACTTATCCCTATTACCTTTTCTAACAAAGGAATAATATTTAACATCCTCCAATCTTCTGTTATTACTTCAGTGACCAGTAAGGGTACAAAAATCATCATCAGTGGGACAGCAATCTCCTCCTTCACTCCCTGTAGAAACCTTAGGTATATTACATTCAGCCCCAAGGACTTATCTATCCTAACATTTTTCAAAACTTCCACCACATCCTCTTCATTAGCCACAGCATGTTCCTGAATATTGTACACTGACCTCACATTTGAGAACATCTATTCTGCTTAATAGCATCACAATTCATCCTCCCACAAATAAATACATTATTATACCATCGTTCCTATCCTTGTCCAAAGTTTCGCTAAAGTTCAGGGAGTTCTGGTCAGTCTCTGATCAATCAATATTAGGAAAGTAGAAGACACCCATGATAACAACCCTGCCTAGTGATCTGCTCCTCAGAATATTCTATAGGGTACTCCCATGGACCCCTACCATTAACCAAGGTGTCCACAGACCCAAGATTGGGAACCCCTGCAAGAGTGATTGTTCCCTTGCTATTTCTGACTTCCACCCACACAGACTCAGTAGACAATCCCTCCTCAATGTCCTCCCTTTGTGATACTGTCCCTGATTAGCAATGTCACTCTCCCACCTCTTTTACCTCGCTCCCTCTCCTGTTTGAAACATCAAAATCCTGAAACATCCAGCAGCCATTCCTGCTCTTGTGACAACCATGTCTCTGTAATAGCCATTATGTCACTATTCCTTCTTTATTCCCAGAGTTACAGTTGCTACTCTCTATTCAGTGACTTCACGAAGTAGTCGTCTAGTCCATTATTTCCTAAACTGATACACCACACTTCCCCATCCCTTCTCAGTTAACTTTCGTTCTTTCGCACAAAGGTCAATATTCAGTTAACAATGTTTACAGGATGTTTCTCACAGAAACATGATACAGTAAATTTGTTCCTCGATATTCTTTTATAATGCCTCTGGTACCAATTCAAATTCTTCAACTCATAAAAGTTTACCAAGCCATGAAAATTTAATGGGTTGTCATTATATTGTGATTTAATGCTGAGTATATTAATGCTGTTCCCACCCTACCTTCAAAGTAAACACAAGATGCAAAATGCAAGAAATATCCAGAGGTCTGAAATTCCAAGGCACTTAAATGTTAAAATGTGATTAAAATATCATCTCACAGCACTGCAAAGGGCAGCCAAGAAGTTCTGGTTAGTGTTAAGTATGCAAAATATTTACTGAATTACTAATGTAAATCTAATTGTTCAAAGGCTTATTAATAGCTTCAGACTATTAAATTAGTTAAGTATTTGACATTTCATGAACTGATATGTGTGGTAGGAAGTCTGCTTAAAAAAAACAAGACACCAATATCATCAAATTGGCTAGCTTCTTCCTTGGGTCAGATAACCCCACAACCCAGTAAGTCATGTGATTCAAATTACAAAGAATACAGTGCTGCACTTTTCAAAGAGCTGAAAAAAGCCATAAAGAACCACAATCTCATTAACATGAAATGAACACGTTGTTCAGTGAAATTCTTGCCTGACATAAATTCTTCCCAGAACACCAAGTACACTATCACATGATTATATGAAGGAGAAATTTCTGTATCCCATCCCAAATGGAAACCATGCTTCCTTTAGCAATCTGCACATAGTATGCTGTTTGTCAACTGGTGTGGCACTTATCCTTTTTGCTCATACGTAAATCCATAGATGGTACTGAGCTTCCAATGGCCTCCTTTTCCTCTAATGTAAACAGTGTCTAACCTCCAAGTGCAGTTACTGTGTTCTCATTACAATGTTACAGTGAAACGAGAAAAGATCCACACATCTGAACTTTCAGCGAGTTCCTGCAATACATGTTACATCACGTGACAGTCCAGCACCACGAACACCAGTAGTAATAACTGTTTTTCACTCCACAGTTATTGCTTAATCCCATTCAGAAGGGTTTCTAAAAGGGCATCTGAAAGTTTGAAATACTGAAAATGCTAGAGTGGTGTTCAATTGAACAGGGCAGATACAAGACAAGATGTACTGAAGGAGAATAGCACATATTCAAATGAGTATATGAAAGAAAAGGCTATAGCAGAATGGGCAAGATGAAGTATTAGTCTGGGAGTTTCCATATGGAGTGCAAACACCAGCATATCCAGGCTGGTTAAGTCAAATGGCTATTTACTTGCAAAATATAACATGTGATAAGAAATAAAAGCGAGAATAGGTCGACCTACTCTTTATTCCTGCTTCACCATTTACAAGGATTGTGCCAGATCCACTACCTCCCCAGATCCCTTTGTTTTTTTTTGATGCCAAGAATCCAACAGGATGTCTGAATTAAAGAAATAATCAGAGGCAATTTTATTAAGTACAGGAGTGAAACCAGGTGTGGTTGTCTGCTGTTGTAGCTCACCCACCTCAAGGTTTGATGTGTTCAGAGATGCTTCTCTGCACACCACTGTAGTAACACATGATTGTTTGAGTTACTGTCCCCTTCCTGTCAGCTTCAATCAGTCTGGCTATTCTCCTCTGACCTTGTCATTAACCAGGTGTTTTTAACCACAGAACTGCCACTCACTGGATGTTTCTTGTTTTTCCACACCATTCTCTGCAAACTCTAGAGCAGGGGTTCCCAACCTTTTTTTATGCCATGGACCAAAACCATTAAGCAAGGGGTCCATAGATGCCAGGTTGGGAACTGCAGCTGTAGAGACTATTAGTGTGAAAATCCCAGGAGATCAGCAGTTTCTGATCACCCTGTCCGGCACCAACAATCAATCCACAGTCAAAGTCACTTAGATCACATTTCTACCCCATTCTGATGTTTGGTCAGAACAACAATTGAACCTCTTGACCATGTCCGCATGCTTTTATGCACTGAGTTCCTGCCACATGGTTGGATGATTAGGTATTTGTATTAATAAGCAGGTGTACCTAATGAAGCGGCCATTGAGGTTGATCATTTGAGTTGATAATCAAGTTTCTATAGTGATCTGGGTTACAAAACACCAAAGACTCGCAACTCTTAAAGAAGAATTTTCTAATATCATTCCTAAATGGCTGACGCAATATCCATTACTTAATTCTAGACTCTCCAAGAATTTATTTACAGTATGATGACATTGCTACCAAAGACATTTGCCCTTCAGGAATGATTGTACACATGGTTTTACTGCACACAGACCTAATAAATTGTCCTTGGAAGATGTAATGCGTTGACCTTCTTGCACAGTTGCAGCCACTGAGAAACATTTTTGCAGCAGCTACTCGTTAAAACCTTTAACTGTTTTATAAGCTTCACTCAATACGTTATTCCAAATATCCAACTGTCTTTTAAACAGGTCTTAAATGCCTCCTATGACACCTCATTCCATATATTAACCACCTTCTGTGTAAAAGAAGTTCCACCCCTACTAAAGTTTTCCTCTTTCAGCTTGTTGCATGCCCTCCAGTTCTTGATTCTCCCACCCGTATTCACCACTGTATGCACCCCTATAAGGTCACCCTTCGGTTTCAAGGAAAACAGTCCTAGCCTCCTAGCCTGTCTAACCACCTCCTGAATGAGTCAAATAATTCAATCTTCAAAAATGCACTGAGTACAGACTAATATGATGCAATCGCTCTTCAGAGCATATTGAAATCCGGGTGGTATGTCCAATTACAGATCAAATGGCCCAGAACTCAGATGTCCTGCTGGTAACAGTACTCAGTTTGCAATAGTGATTTATATCTAGTAACAATGAAGAAACAGTGATATATTTCTCAAATCAGGATTAATGGAACCTGCAGGAGGTTTCAGTTTCCCAAAGGCCCTAGTGCCCTTGATTTCAAGGTGATTACGAGATTCTGGGTTTGGAAGCGCTGTCAGAGATTGTATTTTCTTTGAATAAAATATAAATATGTCATATTATGATTCCTTCCCTCCTGAGAATCCTTACTAATTAACTCCGCATCAAGACAAAAATAGACTGTCCCATGATACTCTTCAGGGGAGTTTCCCATCTCAATTTCCCCGCAACGCTGACACAAGAGACAGTAGATACTGGAGTCTGGAGCAACACATAAAGTGTTGCAGGAACTAAGCAAATCAAGCAGCTTCTGCGGAGAGAAACGTACAGCTGATTTTTCAAGCCCAAGCCCTTCATCTGGGCTGGAAAGAGGGAAGATGACTAATACATGAAGAGTCAGAGAACAGTAGATATCAGACAGTGAGAGACGGTCTGAGAACTCCCATCCCAAGAGAGGAGCAAAACTTCTCAAAGGTAGGCATACCTTGGAAAGACTTCATTGAGGAGCAACAACATGGAGACACAGGAGATGCTGAAATCGGGAGCAATTCCACTTTAATGTTAACTTTTTCCCTTGTTAATTTTCTTTCTTAAAATTAAATGGTACTATGGATATTTATATTTTAAATGTTTTAAAAGTGAACGTTTATACACGAATTTGGTGCCAAACCATTTCTGGATTGACGTGAAGACAACAGGCAAGAAATAAGAAACAGGAAGAGGCTGCTCGGCCCACGTTGCCTACACTAGCTCACACCTACATAGCTAGCGGTGGTGACTGACAGACTAAGCAGCCAATCGTAAAATAGGCGTCACAATGAAGTGGAGGCGGTGTCACGAGTACTAGAACTAATCAGCAGCCAGGGGGCGTGCCGGCAGAGGGGGTTGTTGCGGGGCCTGGCGACCGAGAGAAGGATCTGGAAGCCGCCGAGATCCGTTTGCTCGGTGTGGTAGCCGCCGATGGCAGCTCCTTACCGAAAGAACAGCGTCCGGTACATCTGGTGGGCCTCGTAGTAGTCGCCCTTCTCCACGCTGGCGCGGAGCTTGGACTCCACCCGCTGGACGCCGCCCCGGTTCCTGCAGCACTTCGGCAGCTCCGCGTCCGCCATCACTGCCTGCGCTCAGCCAAAGGTCAAGGGGCACGCGGCTTATGCTCGCCGCGCTGACGTCACCTTACGGCGTCACAAGGTGTGGCGCCGTGGATTGGAAACCCTCCCTGTATTGGAATTGGTTTATTATTGTCACATGTATTGAGATGCTGAGAAAGACTTGTCTTGCCGATCGAATCATTACACGGTGCAGTAACAGAATGAAGTGTGATAGCTGCAGAGAAAAGATTGTACAGGTATACAATAAGGTGCAAGGCTATAACGAGGTAGATTATGAGATCAAGGGTTCATTTTACTGACCTAGGAGACAGTTCAGAGGTCTGATCACTGCAGGATAGAAGCTGCTTTCCAGCTTTTGTAACTTCTGCCCAATGGCAGAGACCTTCCTGAGGTACAACCTCCTGAAGATGGCCTCGGTGATGGTGAGGGTTGTGCCCATGATGGAACTGAGTTTACAAGACTCTGCAGCCTCTTGCAATCCTGTTCATTCAAGGCACCATACCAGGCTATGATACAACCACTCAGAAAGCTCTGCACTGTAGAAACTTGCAAAAGATTTAGTTATGTTGCTAACAGCAATAAAGATTTTGTCATTCGAGCACTGGAGTCTGAGTAGTGACCTCATAGTAGAGGTGTATAAAATCTTAAAGGGTACAGATAATCCAGAGATTCCCAACCTTTTTTATGCCATGGACCAATACCATTAAGCAAGGGGCCCATGGACCCCAGGTTGGGAACCCCTAATAGGGTAATGCACACAGTGTTCTTCCCAGGGTTGGGGAATCAAGAACTAGAGACATAGGTATAAGGTGAGAGGGGAGAGGTTAAATAGGAACCTGAGGGGCAACTTTTATACACGGGGTGGTATGTATATAGAGTGGCTGTAGGGGCATTAGAGTTCAATTCTGGCACTGTAAGGGGTTTTTACATTGACACATAGTTTTCTTCCCATAGTCCAAAGACGTACTGGTTAGTAGGTTGGGCTGGAAAGGCCTGTTCCACGCTGTATCTCTAAATTATAAAAATATATAGAATGAACTGCCAGAGGAAGTGGTTGAAGAGGGTAGAATAATTTTTGAAAGGTAGTTGGGTGGTATATGGATAGTGCTTAGAGGAAAATATAGGGGAAAGTCAAAGGTTTTTTTTAAATCAGAGGTGGGTCTGTGGAATGCACTGCCGGGGTGATGGTAAAGTTCCAGTTTGAGCTTACTGTCATGCAACCATGCACATGTATACTGCTAAGCAAAACTTCTGTCCCTTCCTCAGGGACAAAAGTGCCAAACGCAGTATATATACCACAGTCAGCACATAAAACAATATGAACACAATAATATTAACAGAGAATAATTAAAAAATCTGTAGATGGACAAGCTAACATAAAGTGCGTATGCAAAATATCATTAAATATACAGAAGTATTACTGGTGCTGGGTGGTAGCAGGGTGTTTCAAAGTCTCGCAGCCTGGGGCAAGAAGCTCGTTCCTAGACTAACAGTCCTTGTTATGTTACTGCAATACCTCTGCCAGACAAGGTCAAAGAGATTGTGGGATGGATGGGACAATGTTGAGTGCTCTGTAAACTCAGGGCTTCTGGTGTATGTCCTGGGTGGTGGCGGAGAGATACCCCAGTGACTCTCTCAGCAGTCCTCATAATTGTTGCAGGGCATTGCAGTCAAATGCTTTGCTATTCCCATCCATTAGAACGTTAGAAAGATTTTGACCAAAAGCAGGCCATTCGGCCCAACAAATCTTGCCAAATTCCTAGTCACATAGTGTGTTGAAATAACCATCGAGTTTAGGTTTGGAAGGCTCTAAGGTACTTCTCTTAACTACTCAACTAGGTAGTTATTTTGTTCCATGTGTCCACAACTCACTGTATAAAAAGATGCTTCCTGATGTTAGTCTGAAATCTCCCAATAATCAGTCTCAACCCCATGTCCTTGATGACAAATTAATTTTGAAGTAGCAGGTGGCATCCACCTTACTTATACCCCAAATGACTTTGAACACTTCTATCATGTCCCTTCCCATTCCGCGTCTACTTAGCCTAAAAAGTATAGAATTCTTTCGATCTTTCTTCACAGCTCATACCCTGCAGAGCTGAATGAGTCACGTCACCCTTCTCTGAACGGTCTCCAAAATATGGAGACCAAAATTGTGCACAGTACTCAAGGTGTGGCCTCACAAGCGCACTATACAGCTTAGGGAGAATGTCTTGAGACTTGAACTCCACTGAGTGCACTATATAGACCTACATTCTTTTAGCTTTCCCAATCACTTCTAAGCATTGTCCAGATGTTGATAATGATGAGTCTACCAGGACACCCAAATCCTTCTCATGCAGTGCACTTTCTAACTCAAGACCCACCCCCCATTGTATATTTATATCTAATATTTCTGCTTCCTGTATGTAACACTTTACATTTACTTACATTAAATTTCACCTGCCATTTATCTGTCCACATCTGGATTTTGTTTAGATCTAACTGTATTTATTCTGCTGCCTGAATGTTAACAGTTTGTCCCCCTAATTTTGTGTCATCTGCAAACTTTACTAGTTTATTTGTTATGTGTATCCAAATCATTAATGTAATTTAAAAACAGCAGTGGCCCCAAAACAGATCCCTGTGGACCCCACCTTTAACATCTTCTAAGTGTTAAAAAGATCCTCTCACCTTAACTCACTGTTTTCTATTTTTGAGTCAATTCAGCACCCATTCACAAACCTTACCCTGAATCCCTACCTCCTGCAATTTGATTATTAATCTCAAATGAGCTACCTTGTCAAAAACTTCTGAAAGTCTAAGTAAATGATATTAACCAGTCTATTGTTATCATATGTTTCAGCTGTCTCTTCATAGAACTCCAGCATATTAGTAAAGCATGATTTCTGAACCCATGCTGGCTCTCTGCTAGCATGCCTGTTCTTATCAGCTGCTTTTCCAACTCATTTATTATTGTCTCCATTACCTTGCCTGCAATATATGTTAAGCTTACTGGTCTATAGTTACCATTCTTATATACTGGGACAACATTAGCCCATTTCCAGTCCTGAGAGATTTCACCAGTCTTCAATGACTTTTGAAAAGTACATGTTAGGGTTTGTATATATAATTAGACCTCTAAGTCCCCTTCAATATATGTCTGGCCCTGGGGATTTATTAACTTTCAGCCTTTTCAGCTGAAGCAGCACCTCACTTTCTTCTAGACGGTGATGCAGCTAGTCACGACACTGTTGATGGCGCTCTGGTATAATGTCGTTAGACTGGGAGTGGGGAATCTTGCCGCTATGCTTTCTTGACCAAAGACGTGGTGTTGAAGGAAAAGGTGAGATCACTGATGATGTGCACTCCAAGAAGCTTGGTTCTGCTGACTCTCTCCATGAAGGAGCCATTGATACGCACTAGGGAGTGATCAGCCTGAACCTTCCTGAAGTCCACAATCACCTTTTCAGTCTTGTCTGCCTTGACGGTAGAAGTTAAGACAGGTTACCTTTGGCCTCTAGAAGTAGATAAACTGGCGGCAGATTTGCTAACTGGTTCTCTGTCATCCCAGCAGGAGAATATGATATATATTACCCAGCACCTATGCTCTGACCACAAGATGGTTAGCCACACCAAGGTTGATAAGTCACAAAGCTAAAACCCTAAAGCCCTCAACAACACAGAATGCTGTTCTTCTGAATTGCCTCTTCCCCATGCACCACAGCAGGAGATGTCACATAACCTGCCATCTAGTGGTCTTGACAAAAGTTATGAACACAAGGAAAAAAGCTGCATCCAGCAGTCGTGGAGCATACAGATCTTGGACCTCCAGAGAATGTCCACAGATTGATTGATAAGTTTGTGGCCTAAGGTAGAAGGAGATGAGTTATACAGCTCTCGTTAAGTGCATATGCAGCTCAACTATTTGAGTAATTATGCAGAAAGTTTGAAGGTAGTAACATCTCCCTCTACCTTAGGCCACGAACTTATCAATCACCCCTGATGAGTATGCTCCACGACTGCTGGACTAAATGTGTAAATGTAGGAGGGGACTATGTTGACGAGTAAATGTGCTAGGTTTTCTAAAATTGACTCCTACTACCTTAGGCCACAAACTTATCAAGCACCCCTCGTATGTATAACACATATGTCCTATCACAAAGGAGAAAATCTGTAGATGTTGGAAATCCGAGCGACACGCCTAAAATGCTGGAGGAACTCAACAAGTCAGACAATATGTCCTCCCCTAGAATGGTGGGTGGGTTTCCTCTGGGTGCTCGAGTTTCCCCCCACAGTACAAATACGTACCAGTTAGTAAGTTAATTGGTCATTGTAAATTGTCCCATGATTAGGCTATGGTTAAATTGGTGGGGGTGCTGGCAGTGTGGCTCAAAGTGCTGGAAGGTCCTGTTCTGCCCTTTATCTCTAAATAAATAAATATGCAGCCTTGGGATTCAACAGTATGTTTGTAGTCTTCTGCTGCTGTAGCCCATCCACTTCGAGTGTCAATGTGTTGTGCAGTGACAGATGCTCTTCTGCACACCACTGTTGTAACATACGGTTATTTTGAGTTATTGTTCCCTTCCTGTAACCTTGAACCTGTCTGGCCATTCTCCTCTGACCTCTCTCATTAATATGGCATTTTCACCCACAGAACTGCTGCTCACTAGATGTTTTTTGTGTTTTGCACCACCAGGATTCATTCCACGGTCAGTCAGTTAAATGACGTTTCTTCCCCATTCTGATATTTGGTCTGAATCTCTTGACCACGTCTGCATGCTTGTATGCATTGAGTTGCAACTACATGATTGGCTGATTAGATATTTGTATTAATAAAAACAGGTGTACCTAATAAAGTGGCCACTGAATACAGGTACACATTAATTTCATAGCTGCCCTTTCAGCCTCCTATAGATGCAAGAGACTGCAGATGCTGGAATCTGGATCAACAATCTGGTGGAGAAACTCAGTGAGTCAAAGCAGCATAGACCTAATATTTATCAAAATAAAAACTTCAAAAACAATTACTTTCCCCAAGCAGTAAGGCTGATCACCACCTCCACCCACTAACTTGGGGCAGCACGGTAGCATAGTGGGAGCACAGCACTTTACAATACAGGTGACTGGTTTCAGTTCCCACTGCTGCCCATAAGGAGCTTGTACATTCTCCCCGTGACTGCATGGATTTTCTCTGGGTGATCCAGTTTCCTTCCACAGTCCAAAGACATTCTGCTTGGTAGGTTAATTGGTTATTGTAAATTGTACCAGGATTAGGTTGGGGTTGAATCGGGTTTTGCCGGATGCCGTGGGTCAAAGGGCTGGGAAGCTGTTCCACACTGTATCACAATAACTAAACTCATTCCCCACCACCACTACTTTATCATTTCCAGTCAGTCACCTTATGTACAGACACTCCTGTGCCTAGCATCACTTCATGGACATAAAATCTATGTATATAAGCTATCGTATGTATTTATATTTATTGCTTTTTTAATTGTGTTCTTTATGTCTATTTTTGTGCTGCATCAGATTTCGAGTAACAATTATTTTGTTCTCCTTTACACTTGTGTACTGGAAATTATATTAAACAATCTTAATATGTTGTGGTGTCTGTGACCTCTCATCTCATGGAGAATTACAGGTTCAAGTCACATTACATAGAGTCATAGAGCAATACAACACAGATACTGGCTCTTTGGCCCAGCTAATCCCAATTTCCTGATTTTGGCCAATTTCTCTCCAAACCCCACTGCTTCCATTTACCCATCCTATACTTCTTTAAGTGATACTATTATACTTGCCTCAACCACTTCCTTGGGCAGCTCGTTCCATATACTCCTCGCCCTCTGCGTAAAAAAGTCATCCCTTCACCATATTCAATTCTTACCTGCACACCCAAAATCTATGCCCCCTGGTTTTCAACTCCACAAACCTTCAACCACTGGTTTATGGTTACCAAAAAAAAACACATTGGAAGAACTTAGCAAGCCAAGAATCATGAAGGTAATGAATTTAAAAATCCAGGTGGATATTCCATTGCAAAGCTAGGGAATGGAGAGGGGTGGGAGGGAAAGATTCTATAGATGGTGTTTTGGATGAAACATTAGACCTATGGCCATAACTAATACAATCAACCCTTCTTGGTGCACAAATACATCAGTACTGTCCCAATTCTGCTCACCAGACCTGGAATATCTAGCAGTAAAGTGTCATCCTTTTTACCTACCATGGGAGTTCTCTGAGGTCATTCTGGTAGCAGTTTACATTCCACCTCAGGCCAATGTCAAGCAGGCTTTAGATGATCTGAGCAATGGGATCAATATGCATAAAACTACACACCCTAACAACTTCACCATCGTTTTGGGAGATTTTAACCAGGCCAGTCTGAAAAAAAATCACTAAGCAACCACCACCAACATATCACTTGCAATACCAGAGGAAACAACACACTGGACCATTGCTACACCACCATCAAGAATATCTACCATGCTATTTCACGCCCTCACTTTGGAAAGTCTGATCACCTGGCTGTACTTCTACTCCTGGAGACGGAAGACTGCAGCACCAGCAGCGAGGACCGAGAGGGTATGGACAAAGGAAGCACAGGAGCACCTACAGGATTGCTTTGAATTGGAGGACTGGACTGTATTCAGGGATTCATCTTTGAACCTGGATGAGTATGCTGCAGTTATTACTGACTTCTTTAAAACCTGTGTGGATGTGTGCGTGCCTAAAAAGACTTACTGTACATTCCCAAACCAAAAGCCGTGGATAAACCAAGAGGTACATTGTCTGCTGAAGGCTAGATCTGTGACATTCAAGTCCGACGACCCAGGCCTGTACCAGAAAAGCAGGTATGATTTGCAGAGGGCTATTTCAAGGTCAGAGACAATTTCAAACGAGGTTGGAGATAACATTGGATGCACGGCAACTTCGGTAGGGACAGCAAGACATTACCTCCTACAAAGCGAAACCCAGTAGCATGAATGGCAGCGATGCTTCACTACCTGATGAACTGTGTGGCTTGGCATAGCTCAAATACCATCAGCAAATAAATTTGCTGACAATACAACTACTGTTCATAGAATTTCAGGTGGTGACGAGAGGGCATACAGGAGTGGGATATGCCAACTAGTGGAATGGTGCTTCAGCAACAATCTGGCACTAAGTCAGTAAGGAAGAAATGATTGTGGACTTCAGAAAGGGTAAGACAAAGGAACACATACCAATCCTCATTGAGGGATCAGGTGGAGAGAGTGAGCAGCTTCAAGTTCCTGGTGTCAAGATCTTTGAGGATCTAACCTGGTCCCAACATATCAATGTAGTTATAAAGAAGGCAAGACAGCGGCTACACATTATTAGGAGTTTGAAGGGATTTGGCATGTCAACAAATACACTCAGAAACTTCTAGTTGTACCATGGAGAGCATTCTGACAGGCTGCATCATTGTCTGGTATGAAGAGGCAACTGCACAGGACCAAAAGAAGCTCAGAAAGTTGTAAATCTAGTCAGCTCCATCTTGGGTACTAGCCTAAAAAGTACCTGGGACATCTTCAGGGAGCAGTGTCTCAGAAAGGCAGCGTCCATTGTTAACGACCTCCAGCACCCAGGGTATGCCCTTTTCTCACCATTACCATCAGGTAGGAGGTACAGAAGCCTGAAGGCACACACTCAGTGATTCAGGAACAGCTTTTTCCCTTCTGCCATCTGATTCCTAAATGGACATCGAATCTAATGGACTACCTCACTTTTTAAAAAAAATACAGTATTTCCATTTTTGCACATTTTAAAATCTATTCAATATATGTAATTGATTTACTTGTTTATTTTTTTTTCTCAGCTGGATTATGTGTTGCATTGAACTGCTGCTGCTAAGTTAACAAATTTCACGTCACATGCCGGTGATAAAAAAACTGATTCTGAAAGGTTTCATCACATCATTTTGAAGAACAGATGTATCCTTGGGACACAAGAGCGTGTAACTTTTATTATAGCTGTAGAAGAGTTTTATGAGCCCACATATGAAGTACCTCATGTCAATTTATTTTTCTTTCTCCTTGTGACTGCATGGGTTTCCAGCATCTCCTCCAGTTTTCTCCCACATTCCAGTCACATGATTAGGGTTAGAGGGTTGTGGGAATGCTTTGTTGGCAATGGAAGCATGCCAACGCTTGTAACCTGTCCAACACAATCCTTGCTGATTTGACTTGATGAAAACACATTTCACTAATAAAGTCTTGGTCTGAAATGTTGACTCTTTTCCATGTATGCTACCTGACCTACTGAGTTCCTCCAGTATTTTGTGTATTGCTTTGATTTCCAGCATCTGCAGATTTTGTTTTGTTTATAACACATTTCAGTGTGTGTTTCAATGTAGATGGCAAATAAAGTTAATCTTTATGACATTTGATTAGAGCATATTTTACAGCTTACATCTTTTACAGGTACTATCAATGCTCTTATCACTATTATAAACCTTTATCATAGGTCACTGTTTACAGTAGCATCAATCTAACAATTCTTAAATTCCAGGAGTTGCTCAATAAATGTTTTTCTGGTTAGTCTGAGGAATGTACACATTTTCTACATAAGGGATCAATTCTTTCTCTGGCAGTAGACCTAATTGTAACACCCTGGTTAATTTTTTTTCCCCCACTACTATGCTGTAGGTATTTCATTTTAGCTGTTCTGCAAGAGCACTCTGCTCTGCTTTTAGCCTGTTTGTGTTTGAGCTAAAGATAAGGGGGCTATGTTGTTCAACTTAGGAATGTTGTGTCAGCCAGTCAGGAAGGTGGAATTGGGAGACGGTTCCAGAGAACGCTGGGCAAAGGTTTTTGTGAAGGACACTGGTGTGGGTCGAGGATATTTTGGTGGGAGTTGGGAGAAGGTGGCTGAGGATGCCTTCCTTGTTGCACAAGGTGCTTTGTGCAGGTGAATGGCTTCAAGGAGTAAGGACCAATACTCCTGTGGGGGAGCCTGTTTATTTGAGGTAGATTTCGAGTGGCATTTGGAAGGTGATGTGTGCTTTCATGCAGACTGTGGATCCAGTGCTGGAGTTAAACACAGTTTCAAGATTAGCTCCATTTGCACATTTGGACTGAGTTAACTGTAATAGGCACTTTTAATTATTTTTCCTTTCTTTTTCCTAGTAACTGCTTTGATAAGCTGACATTTGTAAATATACTTTCTTTATAATTGTATGCCGTGTATGATCTGTTATTTTTTGCTGATGACTAATTACACAGGGGCAGTATTTACACAGTAGTCAGGGCACTCCAACGTCCAGCTTTGGCGAGACCCAACCCTACACATAGAGTTTGGGAAAGGCAATTTTCTTACCACTGCATCCAGCGACTAAGGAGCCACATCTCTAGAGGTGCCTAGTAAAAAGGGGTTACATGATATTAGCAATACCTGCTCATTGTTCTCAATCTCTACTGCTATGATTCTGATAACCATTGAGACCCCACCCCACTCCAGTAGTATCATCTTCTCACACAGGCCAGGCTTGTTAGCACATTGGAAAACTTGTCTTGGATTAATTTGTACCTGTACTGTCTTCAGAAGTCAGGAATTGATTCTTGCTGTAACACAGCAAATACTCGCTTGTTAAGAATCCACTGAAGGACAAGGTGTAACACTTGCTTAGCCCTCCAATCAACCACACGAAACCATGGGAGCAGGTGGATGGTGATCACTGCCTTCACCAGGCAGACAATCTCTGAAGAGTACTGATAATGGCTGGGATCACCCATCTTGTAAAAGACTTCATATTCAATGCCCTGACTACTGAATGACAGTGTCTAAGATTTACCAGAAATTTCATATTAGAAATATCATCCCTGTGGGATTTTAAGTTTAGAGCTTAATCCAGAAGATAATGACAAAGGATTATGCTGGACATAAATGGAAAAATAAAACCTTAAGAGGAAAAAATATAGATAGAACACAAGGACCAACTTAATTTCCATGTATTAGGAACTGGCTGTGGTGTGTTGGTACAACATGCAACAAAAAAACATTCAATTATAAAGAATGATGAATCATATAATAATTAACTTATTTTTAATAAATTAGAGGTTAAAATATGGCAAAGGAATAAAATGCAGAAAAAAATTGCCAAGAGCAATCATGGTAAAGATTATGATCACCCACATCAAACGACACAGCACATGATAATGATCTAATAGAGTAGTATAAAATCATGAGGGACATAAATAAGATCAATACAATTTTTTTTCCCCATAATTAATGGGCATGGTTTAAGGTGAGAGGGGAAAGATTTAATAGAAACCTGAGGGGCAATGTTTTCACCAAGAGGGTAATCAGTATATAGAATAATTTACTCGAAAAAAATGCATTTGAAAGCTACTTGGACAGGTACACGCATAGAAAAAGGATTCCAAATGGGACTAGCTTATAGGGAATCTTGGTCAACATGAACCAGTTAGACCAAAGGGTCCTTTTCCATGACCTATGGTTGTCTGGAGGACAGAATGGTGAATATAGATTAAAATTATTACAGAAATGGCATTTTCATAACAAAAAAATATAGTATGAAATTTGTGAGTGTTCATACATGATTATGCAGTTGGGCTCGACAAGTAAGCTATATATCTGAGCACATGGCCCAATACAGATTGGACTACTTGAGAGACAGCCAGTGATCTCCTGACCCAAAGTATTTAAAAAAAGAGTATGTGTAGACATTGGAGCGAGAAATAAACAACTAATTGAAGTTTTTTTTGGGAGGAACTTTAATTTTGGTGGCATGGTAGTGTAATGGTTAGCATAGTTTACAACGCTAGCCATTGAGGTGCGAATTGTACCAGTCTGTAAAATGTTTGCGCTTCTCCCCGTGACCGCGTGGGTTTCCTCCCACATTCCAAAACTCATGTGTTAGTAGATTAGCAAGTTGCAGACATGCTATGTTGGTGCCTAAAGTGTAGCAACATTTGCAGCCTGCCCCAAGCCAGCACAATTTCTGCTGATTTGATGCATAAAGAATTTCACTATGTTTTGATGTACACGTGACAAATAAAGCCAATCTTTACCTTTATCATCTTTAACTGCTGCTTCCTTTTATTTATAAAATCAGAAACTAGAATGAGATCAAACAAAGATAATGGCCAGGCAACAATATAGTGTTATTTATGACTTTCAAACTTGGTTAAACTTCACCACAAATCTGCGAGACTTATGTCTAAAGTTGATTCAGCATTTTCTTTTCACCTTTCTCCTGCAGTCTGTTTAAAGGAGTAAATATCACAGTAATCCAGAGATGGGAGGAGACAACAGTCCAAGTTTACTGAGTCCAGTAGTAACCTGTTTCACAGAAGGGGAGACAGCTAGATCCATAGAGAATAAACAGCCAGTTATGCAATAACTCTGGTATTAGTACATTTTCTTCAAGCATTGTGTAATCTCAAACACACTGTCTGGTAGTATCTGAATTGCTGCTCATACTTGGGTCCACGCCAACCTTTGGCAAATGCAATTAGGGGGACAGATATTTCAGATTAGGGAAGATGCAACTTATCCGGGTCTCAGGAGCCCCAAGATGCCAACAAATTGTTCTTTACCAGAAGTTCACAATCAAAGTGGAACTTGAAGGCAAATCTCAACAAATGAGGGTGCTTCATCTTGCTTGCAAGGTCTCAGCTTCTTCAACATAGAGCAGGAATGTGCTGTGTTCCTTAAGTCCTCAAATGTTTGATTCACTTGTGCAGTGGCAATTAGAAATTGTGTAATTTGGAAACAGACTAGACTTCATGCAGGGAAGCTTGCTGAATCACCCTGGGCATTTAGTTGTCCATCTTCTCTGAAGCAGGGACATCAATTCAATGAAGTTACACACAGGTCAAAGGACTTTGAAATGACCAGAGGCAGCGTCTGGCTACTTCTCTCTCCCCCCACAACCTCCTACCTTCCTTTCCAGTCCTGATGAAGAGTCTCAGCCCAAAATGTTGTCTGCTTGTTCCTCTCCATAGACACTGCCTAAGCTGAGTCCCCCATTATTTTGTGTTGCTCTGGATTTCCAGTCTCCATAGAATCTCTTATTTATATCACTATCCCTTTCAGCTTTCGTTGGACTTGCGTGACTTGGTGCACAAGCTTTCCAAGCACAGGTCCAATTTTACTGGTAGCAAATAGCATTTGTATAAAATAGCTTTCAGGTACATCCTTATCCACAAGAATCTTGTAAACAACAATCAGAAAAGATATAATTTAGATGTGATTATATCTTGTACAAATCTTAGGCAAAAAGGATCAAGTTTTGTTTCAGTAGGTAACAACACAATTCAATGATCTGTATTATGGTAAAATGGACTGTTAAAGGTTCAACAGTGCTTACAGAAGTGGTGAGAATTGTGTGCATCTCAAAAGCAATCTTAGTCAAAGCTGGTTTTGGGAACACAGGAATGTACAAGTCCCAAAATAACTGCCTGGTCTACTTACTGAACATAATTAAAACATTGTGCTCCATTGATTTCTTGCAGAGATTTTCCCTAGTGACCTCCAAACTATACACAAGGTGCTAGATATAACACCTAATTTTGCTCACACCAGCAAGCAGAGTTATTGAAAAACAACAGCCAAGGGCTTCTGCCATTTATCTCCAAGTAGAGAAGTACCAAAGCTCTTCTTACATTGTTTTTGAGTAGGCTGTTCCCTTCATCTCTCTGATGTACAAAATCTCACAGTACAGAATGCAGCCATGCAAATCCCCCAGCCTATGCCAACTTGCTCATCCAAAGTATCCAGTTAGTCCCACTTTTGTCGTAGCCTTGCAATTCTTTTAAATCACCAATTCCGTGTTCTAAGTTATTGCAGAATCAGATTCTGCTACAGCCTTTCAAGGAGTGTGCTCAGTCACATTACAAACATATCCTCAGTTCATTTGCCAATCATAGTGTCTTTTGGTTACTCTTCTGTCAGTTTCTTTATCTAAACCATTCAACTTTTGAACATCCCTATTAAATCTGTCTCACTTCAATAAAAATCTCAGTTTCTTCAATCATTGTACAGAAACAATAGGGTCCAGTACTAGTGGACCGTCACAAGCCATGCAACCAACATCAGTAATTAATAATACACCAAGAGTGGGAAAAACTTATTTTTAAAAATTAAATAATTCCAACAATTCTACATCAGCTGAGCTCTGTCTGTAGTGTGGTCACTAGTGCTATCCACTTTTTATGTGCAGTTTTCATAATGGATAATAATATCTAATAGATACTTTGGTCATTATAAAAAGTACATGTAGTTTTAAGGCATATCAACTCACGATGTGAAAATAATTCACATTTGAACATTCTATCTGAACTATTTACTTAAATGATTCTCCTATTTGTATCCTCTGCCACTTTCCGATTCAAGTCATATCCATTTGTGCTATACAACCATTGTGCCTAAGCTCCATCTGGCTTATTGCAGGTACCATAGCAAAATTTATCCTCCTACTCAAGACATCATGAAAGAATATAACAAACTGGAGCATACACAAGTTAAACAGATGCTCAAACCTTCACTACTTACAGTAGACTCAATCTTGACCATAACTCTACCTTCCTGCCTAATTCTGAAACATTCCATCTCCCTTGAGTCGCAAAATCTATTTCAGACTTGAACCGATTCAATGAGTCACACTCTCACAGCTCTCGTGCAGAGAATTTCTAGGAATCACAACCCTCAGAAGAGATTTATTGCTAATTGCAAAAGTAAACCTCCAAGTATTAAAATATCTAAACCTCCTCAATCTTTTATTGTTCAATAATATTCTTCCAAACTTCACTCAGTTTCGGACCAACCTGCCTAATTGATCTACATTTTCTATGGACCCTCATGAAAATATAACACAAAAAACCTACCGTAAAAGAAAACTTATATTCATTGAACCTGTGCTGCTTATTCCTTAATCTTTTCCTGCATTCTTGAAGAATATTCCCAATTATTAGTAGAAATAGTCTTTGCTTTCACTTCTCTTTCAGGCAGCATACCAGGTGACAACTTTGAATTTTACTGAAGAGTTTATCCTCATTTTCAACCTCAATTTAGATTGTGCAGCCACCTAAAGAGCTGGCAACTAGTGGAAAGTTATTTGATTCAAGTAGAAATTCTGCACAGAAGTCTGTCTACTCTTTATTACGCATCTCAAGTACATGCAGCCTCTCAAAAAAAAATTAAATTCTTTATTTAAACATCTGAATAGCATCGCCAGTTTAGCGACAGCTAAGGAAATAAAAACACTGAGACAAAGTGAAAAAATTTACAAAAATACATTGCACAAAGTCCTGTGTTGCTCTTGAAAAATAAATATAGTTATTCACAAAGTTTCTCTCCCTAAATCCCCAATTCTGCTTTACGGGCAGAAATATGACCAGTCTCTCATAGTTTACAAAGAGTGCATTTCATACTCCAAGTCTTTCGACATAGGCCACAAATTTTATGCCAATAGTTAAATATATGATTATATTGATTAATATAAGTTTATATCTTTGAACTTTTCTCTTTACAAATACAAGGACATTTGTGCAATATACAAATAAACATTATCCAATATCTAATAAAAATGGTCTGTACATCGATTTCCTTGCACCACCCCTTTCCGAATAGAAAGGCATTAGATACTCCAGTTACGCAACATGAACATCAGACATTCACCAAAATAAAATTGAGACAAAGAAATGCTCTAAAAACGATGATAAAGCCATTAACAGTTCAGCTGGCAGTTTTTTGAAAGCATCTGATAGTAGGAGAGTCAACAATATATGTTATTCATGCCACAGTTCCCAAGAACAAACTCATGTCCAGAGTTAGCCCCAACCTTTCCAGTATATACAACTGTAATATTAGCACAATCCACATTTCACTGATTTGAAGGGTCGCCGTGTACTCTGAACCGATAGAGACAGGTATACTCCGGATGTCCCCAGTTGGAGAATATTCGGAGTTCAATTATTTGGTATTTCTTCAAGCTTTTCTCCTGGCGTGGAAAGAGGGAAGAACAATACAGGAATAGTTACGTAGCAGACATCTACATGATCATACATTAATGGCAACTTGGATTTACAAAGCATCTTTTTATGTTGAAATACCCCAAGGCATTTCATAAGTAGCAGGAGTAGGGGTAGGCAACTGTGGCCGACAAGGGAGGTTAAGGACTGCATAAAAGCCAAGGAAAGGGCGTACTCGCAAAAGTGAGTGGGAAGGGGGATGATTGGCAAGCTTTTAAAATCCAACAAAAGGTGCTATAAGGGAAAAGATGAAATATGAGGTCAAACTAGCCAATAATATAAAGCAAGTCTGTAGGTATGTTTAAGGTGGAAGTTGATCGTTTCCTGATCACTCAGAGCATCAAAGGATATGGTGAGAAGGCAGGTGTATTGAGTTGAGTGGGATCTGGTATCAGCCATGACGGAATGGCAGAGCAGACTCGATGGACTGAATGGCCTAATTCTGCTCCTATGTTTTATGGTCCAAGTCAGTTATCAAACAAAATATGACACCTAGTGATATGAAGTGTTACAAAAGATTACTAAAATCTTGGTCCAAGATAGTCTCAGGGGAAAGAGAGAATTTGAGGAAGGAGATCCAAAATTTCAAATCTGGGTAGGGAAACATTTAAATTCTTAATATAAAACAAACATTCAATTACCTGATTACGTCTTACCACTGAGTGCAGATAGATAGCATTCTACTAGTTACAGTAATTTAAATCTTGAAAAGCCGCCAATATACTTGTTAAAATCCTCACACTCCAAGTTACTGGGGTAAACCATGAACTACGGAACTGCAAACTCAATTTAAAAGATATGGAAGAAAAATTTATAATTATTAAATCTAATGGAAGTAATGAAAGGTGAAATTTGAAACTAAGTTACCCTGACGAAGAAGGTTTGTATTGCCTCTCCATCTTGATTATATGTGTATTTCCCAAACATCATGCCTTCCTCTTGGTACTCATCCTCAAGCCCCTACAAAAAAAGATCACAAGATCAAAATACTCACCGAAGAAAAAAAGGCATTTCATCGCAACATTCTGAAGGCTTACGATATTGCGACAAATGCCCATATTCTTTGGGGAAAAGTTACATTAGACTATATAATGCAACTTTTTTCACCTGGGTTTAAGGAGTCAGCACATAAACCACTTCAGAACAAAATGACAACCATCAGACCTATGTGAGCCTTCAATTCTCGACTCCTCTCCAATTACCAATCCAATGGTAGGTCAGTCTTCACAGTGACCATGGCTGATTTGAGACCACAGGCCACATTGACAGTGACGCTTTCTATCCACTGAAGGTCGGACTTGAACTTACATAAACACTGAAGTCTTTGGGTGCACTGCTAATATTGCCCGCTGGTGAAAGAGACTTTGGTATGTGCTCCAGAGTGAAAGCAGAAGGGTAGATCTCCACAGACAGGCGAATAACTAGATAACCCTGAGATCCTTTGAATGCCCAGCAGTTTCCAGGATAAACATCGGGCTGTAAAACAAGATTAAGAAACACTCAAAACACTGCAGTCTCCATTTCTTTCAACACTAGAAAACAAAGGTTTTTAAATTCTCAACTAATCCAACTAACATTCTGAAAATCTTTCAATTTCCATTAGACTTTTGCAGCACAACAAACATATTGACAAAAAAATGTGTTAGTTAGTTCAAGTGACAGTCAGATTTCTATCCTACATTGGTTCACCTCATCATAGTCTGTTAATTAGTATACAGGTTGAATATCCCTTAGCCAAAATTCCAAAATCCCAAAACTTCTCTTTTTTTTTTGAGTGTGACAAGATGTCACCAATGGGAACTTCCACAAGGCTCTGGGAAGGCTCCCAGGTGAGACACAGGTCTCTGTGCCCCACAGACAGCTCTGAGAAGTGACCTCACATATGTAATGAATGGATATGAGAAATAAAAAACACTGCATAAAGGAGAAAGTGAATTATCTATCGATTGTGTATTGAAAGAGTGGATCTGTCAGCAGAGTGAACAACGTGGGCCAACTCCAGCACATTCTCAGACTGTGTTGGTCATAGATGAAAACAATGCATTTCACTATATATTTCAATGTACATTTGACAAATGAAGTTTCTTTATATGCAGTTAAGGATTCCACCAGCAGGGGGAGATAGTTAACAAATGTTAAACCCAGGAAGACACTGTTGAACTCCACCAGACCCAAGCCCGGCTGCGAAAGGAGGAAGGTTTGGCAGGGGCGACCAACCACATCCTGTAAAGATCCTAGAGCTACAGAAACTCCAAACACCTCATTCCTGGGGGAGAAAAGTCAAGAAGATGGGCAACTTTAAAGACTGACCCAGGCCAGAGGACTCTGTTGGCACCCTACGCTCACCAAGTGGAATGCAAGTGGTCTGGGCAGGAAGGTTTATAACACAAGCAGCAAAAGACGATGTTCCAAAAAGAAAATCAGCAATTACTAAGCCTCGTCATTATTCTTAGGTGCTCAGTTCTTCCACAAGGCAAACTTGAGGCAGATTTTTTTTGGAATGTATATTAAAATCTTCTGAATACTGATTTTTTAAAAAAAATATAGAGATACAGTATGGTAAAAGGTCCTTCCGGCCCAAGAAAACCGTGCTGCCCAATTACACCCATGTGACCAATAAACCTACCAACTCCGACTTCTTTGGAACTGTGCACTCTAATCTATTCTTGCATGGATAACTTTTCGAGAATGGGGGTTTAATCTAGAAAGGGGGCCGAACACTTTACAGTGCCCATAATCAGGGTCATGGTTCAAGTCCCACCACACTCCAGTGTGTAAGGAGTTTGTACATTCTCCCATTACTATGTTGGTTTTCTTTGGGTACTCATGTCCTCCCACATCCCAGAGAGGTTCGGGATAGGGTATTTGTGGGCGTGTTATGTTGGCACTGGAAAAAATGTAATATTTGCAGGTTGCCCCCAGTACATCCTTGAAATGTTGGTTTATTGACACAAACAACACATTTCACTATATTTATCTGTGAATATATGACAAATAAAGCTAATCTAATCTTTAAACATCATAATTATCAATGGCATTCATATCAGGAGACAAGGCTATTAAGGTAAAATTATCACTTCAATTCTCTACACTAGCTCAACAGTAGCAGAGACTGTAGAAATGATCTAATGGGTAAAGTTGAAAGAACAGGCCAAGTCTCCCACTATGCAATTACCTCAACAGTAAATTGTGTATTTATTTTAACACCAGATGAGATTAGACTAAACCACAGATAAAAATATAAAAATGGAAGAAGCTGGAAATCAAAGCAACATACACCAAGTGCAGGAGGAACTCAGCGGGTCAGACGGCATCTATGGAAACGAAAGAACAGCTGACATTTTGGACTAAGACCCTTCTTCAGGACTGGAAAGGAAGGGGGAAGAAGCCAGATTAAGGCGGGGGGGGTTGTGGAAAGGGGAGTACAAGTTGAGAGGTGAGACCAGGTAGAGGGGGTGGTGGGACCAGATCAACCTGGCCACGATCAGGCCACTTCCAGGGAGGAGAAGCAACACCTCATATCCCATCTAGGTAGTCCAGTAATTTATCCCCCATCCCCTTCCCTCTTCTACTCTCCACTCTGGACACTTATCTCTTCTCCTCTGCCTGTCACCTCTGTCCTTCCTTTTCTCCCATGGTACACTCTCCTCTCCTAACAGATTCCTTCACCAGCCCTTTACCTTTCCCACCCACCAAGCTTTGCCTATAACCTTCTAGTTTGTCCTCCTTCCCCTCCCGCCCACCTTATTATTCTGGCGTTTTCCCCCTTCCTTCCAAGTCCTGAAGAAAGGCCTTGGCCTGAAGCGTGACTGTTTGTTCATTTCCATGCCTGCCTGACCTGCTGAGATCCTTCAGCATTTTGTGTGCGTTGAAATAGTTACAACAAGTATCAAGCTCATTAACAGTCTCTCCTCAGAATGGCACACCCTTTCGATGGAAACCAAGGCTTTAAAGGGAATGGCATGCCCACCCTGTCGATGGAAATCAGGGCTTTAAAGGGAATGGCATGCCTGTCGATGGAAACTGGAATTTTAAAGGGAAAAGTGTGAAGTGCTGGGAGTGTGAGGTGAAGTGCAGTATTTCTTGGTAAGAATAGTGTACTTTGTTTGCATAATTTTAGAATGCCATTGAATGATTAGATTGTGACAAAAAGATCACATACATTGCCTACTGTTGGGCTGCTTTTGTGGACAGAGAAACAATTAAGGTTTCAGAACAATGACTGCATTAGAACCACAGACAGTGCCTCATCCAACAAACACTTGCAACATTTTGCACTTTCATTTCAAATTTAGAGCCACAGTATCCAATTTGCTGAAGATCAATAATCTTGGAATAACAGACTCAACAAGCTAGTATAACCTTTAATGTTTTAGAGACCCTGGAAATTGCATTGCATTACGGCAAAGTACAATTCCAGGAGGAGTAAAGTTTTTCACTCACCTTGAAGAAGTTTGGTTCCTCTCTCCAAATGCAATGTTAGCATTCATTTTGAGAGGGCTAGAAAATAGGAGTATGCAATGCCCCTCAGCTTTGTAAGCATTGGTCAGACCGCATCCAGAGTATTGTGAGCAGCTTGCGCCCCATATCTACATAACAATGTGCAGAGGTTGGAGTGGGTCCAAGCAGGTTCATACTAATGATCCCGGGATTGAAAGGAACCTATCAGGAATACTGGATGACTCCTGGGCCTGTGCGCACCGGTTTAGAAGAATGAAGGGAGAATATTATCAAAAGCTATCAAATATCGAAAGGCTGAGATAAACTGGATACGCAGAAGATACTTCTAAATGTGGGAGAATGTAGGAGCAGAAGGCAAGGACTTCTCTTTAGAACACAGATGAGAAGGAATTTCTTTGCCCAGGGGCTGGTAAATCTGTGAACGTGTGAGATTCTCCAGATGCTGGAAATCCAGAATAAGAGACAAAATGCTAGAGAAACTCTACAGATCAGGCAGCATCTACGGAAAGCCTGTAATTAATTAGCAACCAACCTACCTGAATAACCACTCTAGGAGACTGAGAGAAATACCAAAGTGGAACTCCAAAGAGACTCATCACAGCAGTTGCAGTCTCATAAGTTTCAGAACAGCGGGTGCTCAAGATGCTGCCACCTGGAACAAAAGCAAATGCAGCCATCACTGAGGAATACCACAATGGAAATACTACTTTGGAAAGGATTGTTAACCTGTCATAGCAACCACTCCTCGAGCACACCTATTTATTGCAAGACTAGGAGAGAAGTCTCTTAAGTGGGTTCCAGAATCCTCCATCCCGGAGGCCTTGCTTAATCATCGAGTATATTCCACCAAAACTCACAGATTTTAGGACTCAAGGGATAGAGGGATTGGGCAAGAAAGTGGGCAGAACGCAGGTCAAGTCATAAGGAACCAACTTCCAGTTTGTTTCTTTTAGGATCAAATACACAAGTGAAACCAAATGCAGACAGCCAATGAACAATGCATCAAAGGCATTAAAGAAAAAACACTATGGTTGTCCCTTAGGTACATTGGTAATGCTGACGAATATTTCACAACTGCAAAAAAAGAATGATCTTTTATGATTTTCACCATGGTGGTTTAATTACTTTAAGAGCAACCTGAGGATGTTTGTGGCTCAATCTCGTGTTTAAAATAGCCACATATGTATATTATCCAGAAAGACTGACTGGCTGCATCACTGCCTGGCAGGAAACACCACTGTCTTTGGATGGAAAATCCTACAAAAAAAAGTAGTGGATACAGCCCAGACCATTACAGATAAAGCCCTCCCTACCACTGAGCATGTAAACTCAGAGTGACGTTACAGGAAAGCAACATCCAACAGGGCAGTGCTCACTGAGCTTGGCAATTAGCTTGCAGAAGTTTCATCACTGGCTCACATATCTTTGGCTCTTAGGGCTACGTAGATGGTGAAAGAGCCAAAGAAACTCATACCAATAGAATTCAAAGGTCAACTGAAGGAGTAACCAATCAGAACTGTGTAAAAGAATGGTGGGGGGAGGGGGGTTTATAAGAATGAGCACTCCCAGAGAAACTCCAACAACTGTGCACTGAGGATATCACCTCAACGGGTGATGAAGTGTTGCCAGCTAAATGCCAAGCTCGGCAAACACTGCAAAATCAAACGCCTCAACTCAAACTACCAATATTCACCACAATCCTAGAAAAGAGTGCTTTCCAAGTTATGCCAAGTGTCTATTAACAGCTCTTCTTTGGGAAATTTTAATCTCTTTTCCAGGTCAATCAATCAATGCCATCACAAATTCAGTGAAGTACAGTCCTAGACATCTCTTCAGAGAAATCCATACAGTTCATACTTGTGTGCCCTTTGGACGAACCATTTATTCCAGTTTGATATTCCACACCTTACAATACAATGCCTGGCAGTTTCACTGCTCAGATAGCTGGTACGTATCCCACTGTAACAGAATTGTCACACATTCAATATAAATACAGCAGCCAGAGTAAAACACTTCCTAAGTTGTATAAAGTTACACTTCAATAGGTTTGTAGTCATTACTATTTTCTACAGAATCTATTTATTTGGGATTGCCATGCATTATAGTTCTCTATTTTAAATATTCAATGTGTACAAAAAAAAGTTCAATTTACTGTGCATAGATGTTTTATAAGTTGAAGTAGTGTCAGGTGTCCAAAGTCGGCAAGACAGGAAGTACCTGTGCTATTCTTAATTTATCATGTCTATTTATGATCTATGCTTCTCCAAAATAGATTAGTAACTAAAATATCTCATCTTCTATGCTACAACTGAAAAGTTTCATGACATACGTCAATGATAATAAACACTGATTCAGATTTGCTTTTGTACTAAGTGCATTTTGTTGCAGAATGAAAGGAAATTGAACTGTAGTGTTGCATCACTTCCTTTCATCAAGGGGTGAATCTTTTCAGGAAAGATCCCACAGAGAAGTCAGAAACCACAAGCAGCAATTTCATCATTTGTTAGTTTTAAATCTCTGTACTTGCACAACCCTTGCACATGCCAGTCTCAAGTATGTGAACTTGGTGTGAACTTCCATTTGAAAGAAGCCTAAGGCAAAGCTTGACAGAAAGTCAAACAGGGTACATTCACATTTTTCAAACAACATACTGTAGAAGGCTGTTCAGCCCATCAAGTCTAGGCCAACTCAGAGCAATCCCATTTCCCCCACTTTCTCTACCACCCACCCCCCCCACAAACTTTCTCTCTCTCTTTCACACAGACACTCACAGTCACCAAATATCTACACTAGACAGAATTTGTAATTGTTAATTAAACTACTAGCAAGTCTCTGGGTTGCAAGAGAACCATAAGACATAGGAGCAGAATTTGACCATTTGGCCCATCAAAGCCATTCCATCATGGCTGATTTATTATCCCTCACAAACCCATTCTCCTGCCTTCTTCCTGTAACTTTTGGCCCCTTGACTAATCAAGAGCCTTTCAACCTCCACTTTAAATATACTCAATGACTTGGCTTCCACAGCCCATCAGCAGTAATGAATTTCAGATTCACCTCCCTCTGGTTAAAGAAATTCCTCTTCATCTCTATACTAAATGGACATCCCTCTATTCTGAGGCTGTGCTCTCTGATCCTAGACTCCCCCACTATAGGAAACATCCTCTCTGTGTCTACTCTAAGCTTTTCAATATTCGAGGAACAGGGCACCTGAGAGGAAACCAGTATGCAACCACCACAACCATCTGTGTACACAACTTGTCCGCCAGGTGGAAACTGTTAATTCTGGTTTCCAGTATGTAGCTGACGAACGTGCAAATTGGTTATATCTGTGGCATTTAAAAGCTGTCCATATTTATCTAATAATTCACACGCAGGTGCACAAATATGAACCGCAATGATTTCTTTAAAGAGATATTAAGCTCTATTTCACTGTAATCAGTAACGGAATTTGAGAAGGTATTAGTTTGACCTAGAAAAGGGGTTGAAATTTCCCAGAAACAAAAGAGCTGTTAATAAGCATTTACACAAGCTTGGACAGCACCTTTAAATGGTCAGACACAGATTCAAAGAGAAACAGAACTCAACTTTAAACCCAGGAACCATTTATAGTGTTACAGAAAGTAACAGATCTGTAAGTTCAGAGTATTATTAGTATAGCAATTCATTTACCGTAAACTCTGGTGTATAAGCCAAGAATTTGGCCCTAAATTTTGGTCCTAAAATTAGGGGTCGGCTTATACAGAGGGTGCCAACTTTGAAAAAACGAATACATGGAAGACAGGTTGTATTTATTGGCTGTTTTTGAGTCAAATTCATTCCACTGTCAACGCATGAATTCTTTGAATGGTTTGTTTCAACTCACATCTAGTGGCTGGAGCCCGGACATCAAACCACCGGGGATGACTGCAATGTCCGTAGTTTCAGCTTTCGATGCTGCTTTTGTCTCACCTGACAAGTGCGCTTTGAACATGTCCCAGGCAAGTAGCGATTTTTCCTTCCTGAAACCTTCAGGATGTCAATGCCACACCTCTTTAACCTACTTCAAGCAACCCGCTTCGCCCACCCAGCAGTGTTCTTGAACGTAAACAACACCCCGCGGGAATTTTCTGAGCAAACTTTGTTTTTAAGTCTCAACACAAGATCACGTCTATTCATAAATCAGGTGCACCAACTTCACATAACTTTGAAATGTTCGCTAACCTCACTGTGTTTTTCATCCCATTTCAAAGCTTGAACTCAAATCATTTCTCTGGTAACAATAATCCAGATGATCATTGGTGATTCACCCACTCTAAAACTTTTTCTTCCAGTTCTGGCCACAGGCATGTTTTCCTGTGATTTGCACATTTCGTCTTTGGCATTTCCTTCAGTGTGTCTTCTGCCTTTCTCCACTCTCTCACTTGTTTTTCGTTTACACTAAACTTCTTAGCAGCTGCAGAATTATTCGTTCCTTTAGCAAAATCAACAACCTTCAGCTTGAAGCCATCATATCGTCTTCGTTTTAATCTTTTGTACATGGTGGTCACAAACTCAATACTGAGTACGCGTACTGATCCCACCACCCCGTGTTGTTTTAACGAGATTACGATGGGTGCTAAATGGTTTCACGTGGGTTACATTTCAGAGGATTCTTTTCTATTGGAAATGTAATCCAAAATTTCCCTCCCTGATTTATTTATTAAGAATTTGTTTATAACGCTCTACAATGTATAGGCCTGTTTTCTTAGCAGGTACTGATTCACAAAATTTTCAGGTTCCGGATCTGGCAAAGCTGAGTACCGGCATGTGAGATCTTGTGATCTTCTCTGGTTAAATCAAAAACCTCTACAAAAGGGGTCGGCTTATACAAAGGTAACATGAAAAGGTGACTTTTTTAACCTTGAAAATTGGGGGGGGGGGTCAGCTTATACACCGGAATTTATGGTATGCAGTTAAAAATTATACCACATTCCTGGTTGATGCAACACAAAGCTGATTATGAACTTGGCATAGCAACAAGACCTTTGCATATTGTTTACAGAAAGTTCTAACTATAATAAACATAATTGTCTGTTTCAACCTTCAAAAAGGTCACCCTTGTTCTTTAATAAAAATCTGTAGGAAACAATGTCAATAGGTTTTGTACTGATACTTGGGTGAAAGTGTCAATGGTTGCTGTCATTCCATAGTGAAACCGACATTTCTGAAATACTGTACACACTGTAAGTGCAGAAATCCAGAATCTGCAGATTCAGATTCATTTATCATAAATATATTAAAGCAAACAGCAAAATACATCATATACATTAACAACCACTGCAGTTTTCCAGTGTAATCTTTAGACATTCCCCACTGACAAAAATTCTCCGTTATTTATGTAATAGACTTACTGTAAAACACCCTGAAAAATTAACCTTGCCACTTAGATATTTGTAATGGAGTATTAACCTATAATTATTACTAAGCACCTATGCCTTTACAAATCTAATTGTGTGTGTGTACTTCATGACAAATAGCAAAGAAAAAATCGTAGTTTAAAAAATTTATGTGGAATACTTAGCTGTTGGAATTTCAAGAGCATATGTCAATCCATATGTCAAAACCCTCATCGCTGTAGTAACACACACACAAAATGCTGGAGGAACTTAGTGGGTCAGGCAGCATCTATGGAAAAGATTAAACTGTTGACATTCTTCAGGACTGGAAAGGAAAGGGGACTCCAGAGTAAAAAGATGCGGTGGAAGGGAAGGTGGATAGCTAGAAGGTGATAGGTGAAGCCAGGTGAGTTTGAAAGATACAGGTCAGGAGGAGAAGGAATCTGATAGAAGAGAGTGGACCGTAGGAGAAAGGGAAGGAGGAGAGGACCTAGAGGAAGGTGATAGGTAGTGAGAAGAGGCAAGAGACTAGAGTGAGGAATAGAAGAGGGGAGGAAACACTTTCTAATATAACTGGAATGAAAAATCAATGTTCATGCCATCAGATAAGAGGCTATCCAGATGGAATACAAGGTGTTGCTCCTCCCCCCCGAGGGTGGCCTAATTTTGGCACAAGAGGCATTCATGGTGGAACACATCGGAACAGAAATGGGATTCTGAATTAAGACGTGTTGCTAAACTATTGTGATTAAAATTAATCCCTACAGTTTAGCAACATTACGACCACTTTGCACTACAATAGTCTTTGTTCGAACTGTGATATTTCTTGTAAATATTACATAAATTAATGTTCAATATTTTGTGAATTAGGTTTATCTGATGGTGCTACAAGTACGTACATGTGCATAAGACAGTAAACTTGACTTTGAAACTTGCACATTTTATATCTGAATTTGCAGTGCTCAAGCATATTATTTTTACAGGATACAACACACACAAAATGCTGGTGGAACACAGCAGGCCAGGCAGCATCTATAGGGAGAAGCGCTGTTGATGTTTTGGGCTGAAACCCTTTGTCAGGACTGACGAAGGGTCTCGGCCCGAAACGTCGACAGTGCTTCTCCCTATAGATGCTGCCTGGCCTGCTGTGTTCCACCAGCATTTTGTGTGTGTTGTTTGAATTTCTAGCATCTGCAGATTTCCTCGTGTTTTATTTTTACAGGATGCTCTTATTACCCCAGAGCTGATGCCTTACAACCAATGCTGGAAAAAGGATTGCCTACTCCAGAGAGACTTCTTAAAAAAACAAAGATCAGCAGCAAGCACGGTCACTTTCCCATTGACAGCAAAATCTGGACATTTACTCAAATAAATATGCTTCTCAAAGTCCAACCCAATGCCCCATCATGACAGGTGGAAACAGGAAAGGGCACCGACCAGGGCTCTGGTGAAGCTGTAAAAGGCAATCTCCTGTAGTGGATGCAATGGATTATAGAAACACTGATGAACTCCAATCATACCATTGACATTGGACAATGGAGACATGAGGTCATCAATGGCCTATGCTCCACTGGGAGACAAGGGCCTAAGAAGAACTCAAATAAATGGACACATTTCATATATTGTCCCCAAAATAAAACTGTCCCTTACCTCCAGATTCCAAAGCAAAGTCCACCATTCCAGTCCTATCTTCACTGTACAGTCTTAAAGCATTACCCACGATAACATGTACTTGCTGCAAGAGAAACCAGGAGATTAAAAAAAATAGTAACCCACATTCTGAAAAACCTGCAAATTTTACGGAAATTTACCATACTTTGGCTCAAATATACTGAATGAAGTAAACTTAATTACACAAAAATAAACTTCACCAAATCCCTGAAAGAAAATCCAAAGTTTAAAATACACAAGGACATTTAAAGTTAAACCACAAGAACACAAATGGTAAATGACTTGCTCCAGCAAAACCAGTCTTCAGAACACTTTCTTTATCAAATGATATAATGTCAGCACAAAATTATTTGGACTGAATATATTAGCAACATGGAAAGCTTTAACACAAAACTCTCACTGTTACTATCTTAAAAATATATTTGATACAATATAAAATTATACACACCCGTATCATCGAAAATTAGGATCCCATTTTAAGGATACAAAGTTTTAAGGAAAAAGATAAATTGCTGAAATGATTAGAAATAATACCTTTTAACACAGAAAACACTCAAGGTACAAAACAGGAGCACGAGTAAACAAACTGTGAGACTGAACCACAAGACTATGTTAGGGCATTTTTTTTTAGGACCATCTGAAAATGAGTAATGGAACGTTCTAGGAAGAGAATTCTGGGATTAGGCAGGAGGGAACAACTGCCAATTGAATAATTAAAATCTAGGATGCCAGAATTTGAAGTACAAGAAGTTGTAAGGCTGAAGCTGACTGACAGAAAATCTGAAAATAAAATTCAGAAATGCTGGAATTAAATTCTAGCAGGCAGTTCTAGTTTCCAAAGGACCACCTACAGATAGTGAAAGAAGACTTTCAGAATTAACTATTTTTCAGACTGCTGAGCACTTTTTGAAGTTTAGCACTTGCTCTAATGTAATGTTTTATTCATATAGAACAATCTTTCACAAACAACATGCAAATTATCGGTACTTTAATGGATTGAAGAGATCAAAATGCTGGTCAACGTAAAAAAAGTAAAATACTCTTTAAAAGACACTGGAAAATGGTTGATGCATCTTAGTTTGAATTGACCCTCAGGCCAAAGGTATGATATATTCAGATTCACATGGCTGGGAAATGGGACGTTAAAAAAAATTGAAAAGAGAACACTAAAGTCTTCAAACTGATTTGTTTGTTCACAAAGCCAGTGAAACGTAGAAGAGGTGATGAGATTCCATATGAATGGAAGGGGTGCATTGCTTTGGATTAGTTAGTTTGTGCAAAAGGAGAATACAGGAGAAAATTTAGCTCTCTAAGAAACTATGGAATAGAATTTGACTGCAGAGATGGAAGCCAAAAAATAGCAGTATGTAGAGAAAGTTGAGGGAGAGCTGCCATGCATTGTACAAAGCCTTGCAATGTTTCTTAGATATTACGAAATCCAAATATTTTTAAATAAGTTCCCAATATTTTGAGAGAAGTTTGGAACAATGAATGTAGTTCTACATGGACCAGGGCTGCCCCGAGAGTGGAAATTAGAATCATAGAACACTACAGCACAAAAACAGGCCCTTCAACCTATCTAGTACAGGCGAAGAATTATTCTGCCTAGTCCCATTGACTTGCACCCAAACGATAGACCCCACTTCCCCATACCCGTCATCCAAGTACCTATTCAAATTTCTCAAATGTTGAAATCACACCTGCATTTTGCCAGCAACTCGCTCCACCATTCTGCAGAAATTCCCAGTCTCCTTAAACAATTCAACCTTTCACTTTAACCTATGACCTCTAGAGCTAGCCTCACCCAGCCTCAGTGGAAAAAGGCTGTTTGTATTTACCCTATCTAGAGCCCTGAATTACTCTATCAAATCTCCCCTCATTCTACTACACGCTAGGGAATAAAGAGATAACCTATTCAACCTTTCCCTATAACTGCAGTCCCTCATGCCCCGGCAAAATTCTTGCAAATTCTCTCTACTCTTTCAATTTAATTGATATCTTTCCTGTAGGTAGATTATTGTCGTTATTTATTGGGGGAAGGACCAAGCAATGTGGTAATCAATAGTAAATGAGCTTTAAAACAATCCAATGGGAGAGAATAAAAACCTGTATTGCGGGGATATGCAAACTGACTGACTATATAGACCTCCACAGAGGAATGACAACTCAAACCATACTCACTTCCTCAGAGATTCCACTTATTCCAGCATTATTAATCGCACATGCAGTCATCTGTGCGTCGGGGGGTCTTTTTGTTTCGATCCAGTGTTGAGTAAGATTTTTAAGGATTTTCATTTCCAAATCTTTCAAGAGGATCTGAAGTTCAGTTTGGCTGGCAAACTCAGAGGAGAGCCATTCCCTGAAGGATTCGGATGAAGTGTGTCTGCTCCCAAAAACAAGCAAGTTGACCAGTTCTCTAACCTGATTGTCTACCTGGGAAAACAACAAACTGTAATTTTTAAAACAGAAATAATGCAGATTATACTGGATGCTTGCAACATTACAAACATGTTTATTCCTTACTTAACAATATAGGGCAGCATGGTAGTGCAGCAGTTAACATAACGCTATTACAGTGCAAGTGACACATGCTCAATTCCCAGAACTCTGAAAGGAGTTTGTATGTTCTCTCTGTGTCTGAGTGGGTTTTCTCCAGGTGCCCAGGTTCTCCCCGCTTTCAAAAGATTTGTGGGTTAATAAGTCACATGGGGGTAACTGAGCAGCACAAGCTCATTGGGTCGAATGGGTCAATGTTCCTGTGCTGTATCTCTAATAAAAATAATACAAAAATATCCAAATAATTTTGCAATATGAAACTTCACACTTACATTTCCTTGAATTCCATCTATCTTTGCACAGGATGCTTTTAGTTCTTGCATACTTGAAAGTTCAGACTTGATTGTGGACAGCTCTATTTCTAATCTTTTCAGTTCAGATTCAAAATGCTGATACTGTTCTTCATTCTCATTGCTTGAAGAGAAAAATAATAAAACTGGATATGGTATACAGTGAGAAACCACTGCACATTTGTCAAGAGCAGTACAGTGTACTATACCTTGTAGTGCTGTGCTTGGTTAATTCCACTTCTTGATATACTTCCTGTAGATGTTAAACAAAGAAAATTTACTTTTAGACAGATAGCTTTCCAGTCATGTACAGTAGTCCATCAAGTAGTAAAAAAACATTAGGAAGAAACAACAAATCCCTCTCTTTGAGTAACACACAAAATGCTGGATGAACTCAGCAGGTCAGGCAGCATCTATGAAAGAAATAAAAGTCGACACTTTAGGCTGAGACATGAAACGACGACTCTTTATTTCTCTCCATAGATGCTGCCTGACTTGCTGAGTTCCTCCAGCATTTTGTGTACGTTACTTTGGATTTGCAGAATCTGTTGCATTTATAAATCCCTTTTCTTAACTTCACCAAGTGAAACACTCATTTAAAATATTGGACTAGGCTCATTAACATGCCTTCTATGTATTTGCCTAGATACTATGATTTTCAAATCTTTAGGTAGTGTTGTTTTGTTTTCCAGCTCACTCCTTTACCTGTCAAATTACCAAAGCACAAATGCTGAATCCAGCTGCACTTTGTTTGCAGGGCTCATGGGAGTGTCTTTGAATAGCGCTAATCAGGGTATTGTTGTGCTAGATTACAAACCAGGACCTCACTATTAAGTTACTGCACCACCCTGAATCAGGGCCGTTCTGTAGTCATCCACTGAAATTTAATGAGTTATTTAAATTATTGTCACAACAGATGGTGTGCCAGATTCACAAGCTCTGCACCTTGTGCAACAATGAAGCTCCAGATGGACAATGCTTCAATAGCAGTACAAAAAAACTATTCCAATTCACTTAGATGGAGGCATCAAATTTATAAAGCACTTAACAGTTAGCTTTTGAAGGTAAACAATGCAGTGCATTGTGTTCAACATTGCACGAAGAATAACTATATGTAATCAAATGCCTTCATATGCATAAAATAATTTCCAATGAATAATGTGAAAGAAACCCAGTGTAATTGATCGGCTGTCCAGTGATGACTGGATAGAGAGACTTGTGACAAATTTTTCTGAAGCAGTGGAAGTTGAAGGGAGATCTGATAGAGGTTTATAAAATTATACATACAGGTGTCCCCCGCTTTATGAATGTTCACTTTACGCCACCTTACTTTTACAAAAGACCTACATTAATAACCTGTTTTCGCATTACAAAGAGGATTTTCGCTTTTATGAAAATTTTTCCCATATAAATTAATGGTTCTTCACTTTACACCATTTTGGTTTAAGAAAGGTTTCATAGGAACACTTTACCTTTGTGGGGGGGGGGGGGGGGGGGGGGGGGGAAGAGGAACACCTGTAGATAGAGTGGACAGGGTACCTGTTTCCCAGGGTAGAAATGTCTAATACCAGGGGGCATGCATTGAAGGTAAGATGAGGTAGGCTCAGGGGGTGGGGGGGGGGAGGAGATGTGAAAGGCAAGTTTTTTTTAAGCTCAGAGTAGTGGATGCCTGGGATGCATTGCTTGGTATGATGGCAGAGGCCAAAACATTAGAGACTTGCAAGAGACGTTTGGATAGGCACATGGATGTAAGGAAGATGGAGGGATATGAATCTTGCGTAGATAGGAGAGATTAGTGTTTTGGTGTTTTTGACTTGCTTTTTAGCTGGCTTGGGACAACATTGTGGGCTGAATGGCCTGGAGACGGGGCAGGGGGAATCAGAGGTCAGTGTCCGAGCAGAAGACTGGTGTGTCGTAGGAGGATGGACGATCTAAGGCTGTGTGCCCAGAGACCCAAGATCTTGAGGTGCAGAGCTCGGAAAAAGCAACTCAATAGACTTTTAACATCGTAAACTAACGAGTTGTTTGTTACGTCTCCCCTTTCGGTGTGAAACGGAGACACCTCTTTCTCCCTTATTGGGGGGGGAGAGAGAGCCTGTAGTAGTATGTCGAATGCTGGGTGAACAATGTAGTCTTTTGAGTACCGTAAGTCTGTGTCCTTGCTGTTGCTTGAGTGCTTGGTGGCGTTTTTTTTTTGCCGGTGGGGGGGCGGAAGGGGGGGGGGGTATTGTTGCTTGCTGCCGCTTACTTGCGGGAAGGAGGGGAGCTATGGGGGGGGACAGACTTTGGAGTTCTAACATTAAACTGTCATTCATTCTTTGGGGGGTACGCTTCTGCTTTTGTGGATGGTTGCAAAGAAAAAGCATTTCAGAATGTGTATTGTACACATTTCCTCTGACATTAAATGTACCTTTGAAACCTTTGAAGTCCTTGCATCAGGACTGAAAGCATTGAGAGAGATTGTAGATATGTAAGCACAAGGGATGCTACAGATCCAGAACAACACACACAAAATGCTGCAGGAACTCAGCAGGTTATGCGGCATCTATGAAGGAGAATAAACAGTTGGTGTTTTCGGCTGAGACCCTTTATCAGGTTTGGAAAGGAAGGGGAAAGCATAGATACATGAGAGAAAGAGGTGACACAGAGGCTGCAACTAGCTTGGAGAGGGAAAACAAAATTAATAGGCAGATGGAGCCAGGTGGTGAAGTGGGGGTGGGAAGGACTGTAGACTATTCAATAAACTGAATAGGTTTTAAGTGCAATTTTAAAAATGAGCAAGTTTACTAATTATAGCATTTTATAAGCAACACATCCACTGCTGATGCAACTGTAAATGAATGCCAAAGAAACCTCTTTCAGAAGCATTACTGGCTCCCTTATGCTACATAATTCCTTTGCCGATACTCAAATAAAAGGATCGAGTACGAGTTTCTGTCTACTTTCCAGATATTTACAGTTGCATCCATTTGCACTTTCACTCTACAATCAACACCATGATTATTTTAATAAATCCAAATTGCCAGGGATCACATTATAATTTTACTCAAACTAAAATTACAAGATTAACCAGAGAATTAGACTGATTGAAGTGTACAAGCACCAACAATTCCAAAGTTTTGGTTTTTCTTCTCCCAAGAACATCTTTCGTTGGGATATTGCAAACTGCTTCTTTTCAATTAGTCATTTACAGTCTGCTTTTACAAGCTGTTTCAGAATTAAGCCTAACCCAAAGCATTCACTGGGGATTTTGAGACAGAAAGTGTCCAAATATTCTACAATTATGTGTCATATTATGAACTAGCAGGTGTGTAATTACCAAGTTACAGTACCTCTGATCTGTTAGACAACCTCTGAAGCATAAGCTCCAGTTCAGCGATTCTTAACTCGTGCTTCTGTTGTAAAGCCAAAAACTGGTCCTGGTAAGGAGAAAAGAAAAATTGCTAAAATTTGTCTGTTAGGAAGTGGTTGATGTAACCAAATATGCATATAATCCAATTTAAAGCATTCCAAGAAATTGTTACCACTTTATGAAAGATGTTGCCATCGTAAGGCACAAAGTCAGTTTATTATCAAAGCACACGTGTCATCCGATACAAACTTGAGATTCATTTCCTTGTGGGCATACTCAATAAATCTATAGAATAATAACCACAACAGAATCAGTAAAAGACTGCCCAACTTGGGCATTCAACCACAGCACAGAAGACAACAAAGTGGGGAAATACTAAACAGTAGTAATAACTAAATATAGAGAACATGAGATGAAGAGTCCTTTAAAGTGAGTCCATTGTTTGTGGGAACATTTCAATGACAGAGCAAGTGAAGTTGAATGGTGGCTGAGGGGGGGAAAACGGGTTTTCTGAGAGCAGGTAAATCTCAGCTGTTGAGTTTAAATATAATATAAACAAGTTATCACAGTGGCAAAGGCAATATGGCCACATTAGTAAAAGGGCAGATATCAAAATATCCAAAAGCCTCTACTCCAAGCCTATCTTATCACTGGTCAGCAGCACCATTTATTTTCAAAGTGGTCTAAAGTCTAGCATAATACTATAACATAGCAGTTCAGCAACAAAACAAAGTTCAAAGTAAATTTATTAACAAAATACATGCATGTCACTATATACACCATCTTGAGATTAATTTTCTTGCATGTATTCATAATTAAACAAAGAAATACCACAGAATCAATGAAAAATTATAACACAAATTACAAAAATCAAGCTGCCATAGTAACTTAGCGGCTAACACAATACTACTACTACAGCTCAGGGTGTCAGTGGTCAGTGGTGTCAGTTTTGGCATCCTCTAAGAAAATTTGTACATTCTTCCCATGTGCATGTGGGTTTCCTCCCACAGTCTAAAGATATACTGGTTAGTAGGTGAATTGGTCATTGTAAATCGTCCTTAATTAGGCCAAGATTAAATCAGTGGGTTGCTGGGCCAAAAGGCTTTATCTCTAAATAAATAAATGAAACAGACTGATAAGCATCCAATGTGTAAAAAGACAATCTGAGCAAATACAATAAATAAACAAACAAATCCTGAGAACATGAGATGACAGTCTTCGAAAGTGAGTCCATAGGTTGTAGAATCAGTTCAGAGTTGAGGAGACTGAAGATACCACAGTGGTTCAGGAGCTGATGGTTCATCCTTTGGCCCATCACTTTCTTGTTCACCATGTTGCCAATTTAAACTGTACATCTGCCTGTACGTTGTCTATATCCCTTAATTCCTTACCTGCTTGTCCAAATACCTCTTAAACTTTGCTAT
This sequence comes from Hemitrygon akajei, assembly GCF_048418815.1. Classification (NCBI taxonomy): domain Eukaryota; kingdom Metazoa; phylum Chordata; class Chondrichthyes; order Myliobatiformes; family Dasyatidae; genus Hemitrygon; species Hemitrygon akajei. The sequence goes on along the minus strand of NC_133134.1, from coordinate 10,286,661 downwards.
TACTGTAGGCCATGGTAGAACAAAGGACCCTATGTCCTGGCAATTCTGGACAATGTTTCTCACCCTCTGCATGCCACCTTGGCTGAACAGAGAAGCACTTTTAGTAATAGACTAAGACAACTGCACTGCTTCAAAGAGTGCCAAATGAGGCCATTCTTACCCTCAGCCATTAGGCTCTATAATGAGTCAACCTATAGCTGGGGAAGTGATGACCTCCACCTCTTAAAGACTGTTTATGGTAACTTACTTTTTATTCTTTCCATTTCTGTACCAATACTTATATCTGTGCACTTGTAATGCTACTGTGACACTTTATTGGGATCAATAAAGCATCCATCTACAGACTCATTTTCAAGGACTCTACCAATCAGTGTTAATTATCTATCTATATATTTATTTTCACTTGCATGATTTGTCTTTTGCGCATTGGTTGTTTGACAGTCTGTGTTATTTATAGCTTTACATAAATACTATTGCATTTCTTTATTTTCCCAAAAACGCCTGCAAGAAATCAAATCTCAAGGTAGCATGTAGTGAAATGTATTTTGATAATAAATTTACTTTGAACTTTTGAAATCAGTCAAACCATTTCCCAAATTCTCAGGTTTCTAATGTTGGAATTTTACTGATGTTCCATCTGTAAAGAATCGCACTCTTGCAACTCATTTCCAGAGTGTTCTAACAGGGTCATTCTCTCTGCCACAGTTGTTCAAGGTACTGCTCACTTCTTTCATAGAGGCAGCTTCATTCTCTGTATAAAGTCCAAAGCATCCAGGCAACTAAATGATATTGGAGAGTACAAAACCACCATCATATTCACCCAACAATGATTCTAACAGAATTCAAAAGATTTTTTTGAATCTAATGTTCTTGCATTTCCCAATAAGTCCCAATACAAACTCAAGTCTCAGCCAGCTCTAGTTTAGCAAAGACATAATTCCATAAAAGAAAAATCTTTTCATCTTTTTCCAAAAGCCTTTTACTGAAACATGCTCCCTAAAGGGTTTAGATACAAGGTGGGCGAACTGATGGCACGTGCAAAAATTCTATTTGCACATAGCATGCAGTACAGCCCTTCAATTCCTTAAACCCCACCCCTAATGAAAAGCTGCACAATTATCTTTACTGCAAAATGAAGCAACAAATAATTACTACCTAAGAGCAGTGAAATATTTTCATAGGAAATGTTTCACACTGGCTTCTCACCAGCTAGACGGCTACGAGAACACACGATGTAGGATTATACATTTTGAAACCCTCACCGTGTGGGTGTACACATCAGTTGTAGATAGAACACTGTTACAATAACAATGCTATTTGGAAATGTTGTTACTTTTGAAATGTGTTTAAAAGATTAATAATGTTAAAACAGTTTTCCAAAATGCTTCATTTATTTCCATCTGTCTCTGTTACACTCTTAAGAGTAAAACAATGAACACATAAATAAGCAACAGAACTTAATACTTTTCCTTTAAGAAGTCTATAACTAGATAATTTTTCTTTAACTTTTGTTGCTAATCTTGAAATTCAGCTACAGATTGGCAAGTATGACATTGTGGCCATCTCTGAAACTTGGCTAAAGGATGGCTGCCATTGGGAGCTGAATGTCCAAGGATATATGGTGTATCAGAAAGATAGGTTAGTAGGCAGAGGGGATGATGTGGCCCTGTGTCTAAGAAATATTAAATTATTAGAAAGGGATGACATAGGATCAAAAGGTGGAGAGTCTCTATGGGTTGAGTTAAGAAATGGAAAGGGTAAAAGGACCCGAATGGCAGTTGTATACAGGCTTCCAAACAGCAGCTGGAATGTGGATTACAAATTACAGCAGGAGGCACAAAAGGCATGTCAGAAGGGCAATGTCATGATAATCGTTGGGGATTTTAACATGAAAGTGGATTGGAAAAACTGGACCTCAAGAGAAAGAATTTCTAGAATATCTAAGAGTTGGCTTTTTAGAACAGCTTGTTATTGAGCCCACTAGGGGATCAGCTGTGCTGGATTGGGTGTTGTGCCATGATTTGAAGGTGATAAGAGAGCTTAAGGTTAAGGAAGCCTTAGGGAACGGTGATCACAATATGATCGAGTTCACTTTGAAATTTGAGAAGAAGAAACTAAATTCCAATGTGTCAGTATTTCAGTGGAATAAAAGGAAATTACAATGGCATGAGGGGGGAACTGGCCAAGGTTGACTGGAAAAGGACACTAGCAGGAAGGACAGCATAGCAGCAATGGCTGGAGTTACTGTGAAAAATGACTGAAGTGCAAGACAGATATATTCCAAATAAGAAGAAATTTTCGAATGGAAGGAGGTCAATACCGTGGCTGACAAGTGAATTCAAAGCAAAAGAGGGCATACAAGGAAACCAAAGTTAATAGGAAGATAGAGGATTGAGAAGCTTTTAAAAACTTGCAGAAGGAAACTAATAAGGTCATTAGGAAGGAAAAGATGAATTATGAGAGGAAGCTGGCAACTAATATCAAAGAAGATACTAAAAGCTTTTTAAGAATATAAAAAGTAAAAGAGTCGAGCGTAGATCTCCAGCGCCAGTACAAAGTGACGCTGTAGATATTGTAATGAGAGACGCAGAGATAGCAGAGGAACTGAATGCGTATTTTGCATCAGTCTTCACAGTGGAAGACATCTGCAGTATACCAAACATTCAAGAGTGTTAGGGAAGTGAAGTATGTGCAGTGAAAATTACGACTGACAATGTGTTCAAGAAGCTTAATGGCCTGAGGGTGGATAAATCTCCTGGACCTGAAGGAATGCACCCTTCAGGTTCTGAAGGAAGTAGCTGGAGAGACTGCAGAGGCATTAACAATATTCTTTCAAGAATCAATAGATTCTGTCATTGTACCGGATGACTGGAAAATTACAAATGTTACTCCGCTATTTAAGAAGGGTGGGAGGCAGCAGAAAGGAAATTATAGACCTGTTAGCCTGACATTAGTGGTTGGGAAGTTGTTCGAATCGATTGTTATGGATGTGATTATGGAATACCTGGAGGCACATGACAAGATAGACCAAAGCCAGCATGGTTTTCTGAAAGGAAAGTCCTGCCTGACTAACCTACTGCAATTTTTTGAGGAAATTACAAGTAGGGTAGACAAAGGAGATGCAGTAGATATGATGTACTTGGATTTTCACAAGGCTTTTGACAAGGTGCTGCACGTGAGGCTGCTTTGCAAGATAAGAGCCCATGGAACTACAGGGGAGTTACTAGCATGGGTGGAACATTGACTAATGGGCAGAAAACAGAGTGGGAATAAAGGGGTTCTTTTCTGGCTGGTTGCCAGTTACCAGTGGAGTTCCACAGGGGTTGGTTGGTGTTGGAACCACTGCCTTTTATGATGTATGTCAATAATTTGGACTATGGGATTAATGGATTTGTGGCTAAATTTGCTGATGATACAAAGATAGGTGGAAGAGCTGGTACTGTTGAGGAAACAGAGAGCCTGCAGAGAGACTTGGATAGTTTAGGGAATGGGCAAAGAAGAGGCAAGTGAAATACAATGTTGAAAAGTGTATGGTCATGCACTTTAGTGGAAGAAATAAATGGACAGACTATTATTTAGATGGGGAGTTACTTCAAAATGCAGAGATGTAAAGAGACTTGGGAGTTCTTGTGCAGGATACCCTAAAGGTTAACCTTCAGGTCGAGTCTGTGGTGAATGCAATGTTGGCATTCATTTCTACAGGTACAGAATACAAGAGCAGGGATGTAATGTTGAGGCTCTATAAGGAACTCGTGAGACCACATTTGGAGTATTGTGTGCAGTTTTGGGCTCCTTATTTTAGAAATGTCAGAGAAGATTCACAAGAATGATTTTAGTAATGAAAGGGTTACCCCGTATGAGGAATGTCTGGCAGCTCTAGGGCTGTATTCCTTGGAGTTCAGGAGAATCGGGGGGGGAGGGAAAGGTGGATCTCATAGATGTTCAGAATGTTAAAAGGCCTGAACAGATTAGATATGGCAAAGTTATTTCCCATGGTAGGGGAGTCTAGGGCAAGAGGACATGACTTCAGGATTGAAGGACGTCCATTTTGAACAGAAATGTGGAGAAATTACTTAGTCAGAGGGTGGTAAATCTGTGGAATTTGCTGTCACGAGCGGCTGTGGAGGCCAAGTCATTAGATGCGTTTAGAGATAGAGATAGATAGGTTCCTGATTAACCAGGGCATCAAAGGGTATGGGGAGAAGGCAAGGGAATGGGGATGACTGGAAGAATTGGATCAGCCCTTGATTGAATGAGAGCAGACTCGAAGGGCTGAATGGCCTGCTTCTGCTGCTATATCTTATGGTCTTAATTCATTAATCAATGTTAATCTCTGCTCAAAATTACAATGGGACACAGGAGAATTTTTACGGATGATTATTGCCAATTTGGGCCTCAAAAAGATTTGCCACCCTGAGCTTAGAAATTTCAGAAGCATAATGGACCAAAGGGCCTGTTTCTGTGCTTTAGTGCTCTTTGACTATTCATTCGTTATGTGCTGTCTTGTATGATGTAGGCAATCATGTCTTTCCATGACCATGACTGTTCTTGGCAAATTTTCTACGAAAGTGGTTTGCCATTGCGTTCTTCTGGGCAGTATCCCCAGCCATGATCAATACTCTTCAGAGATTGTCTGTCTGGCATCAGTGGACGCATAGCCAGGACTTGTGGTATACACCACTGACTCCCATGGTTTCAAGTGATTCTGATCCCAGGGGGGTGCAGGTGCTACAGCTGGCTCAGGGTAACCTGGAGGCTAGTGAAGGGAAGGGGCACTTTACATCATTTTGGTAGAGATGCATCTCCACCCTGCCACCAACTCTCTAAATACTTAAAAGGTTTTATTACAATTCAAAGTGGTACATAAAAGTTCATGTCTAAAGACAAGCTCTCTCGTTTCTACGCAGATATTTCCCTTTACTGTGATACACTAATAGAGTGGCCACACTAATTCATATGTTTTGGACATGTCCAAGCCTTGAAAAATTTTGGAAAGATAAATTTCAAACTTTTTCCTATACTTTTCAATGTTAGTTTTAAGCCCAATCCCTTGACTGCCATGTTTGGTATTGTTGAGGATAGTATTATAAAACTGAAGCCATCTAATTTGCGGTTATTGGCCTTTATGTCTCTTATGGCCAGGAGGGCGATCTTGCTCAAATGGAAGGAGGCTGCCCCGCCCACTCATGTTCAATGGCTATCTGAAATTCTGTTGTGCCTTGATCTAGAGAAGACTCGTTGTTCAATTTCTGATTCTAAATGTGATTTTCTAATGTTATGGGGACCCTTTCTGAGTTATTTTCATAATCTTTGAACTGTTATTAAGGTATGGGTCTGAGCCATTATTAATATCATATTACATGGTAAGGTTTTTTTTCTTTCCTTCTCTTTTTTTCCCCCACCAACCAGCTCATTTTGGTAGTGGGGGTAGATTTTTTTAAAAATAAAATACAATTATTTTATTTCATTCCATTTCATGATTCAATCTTTTTTCCTACATGATTGATTTGGAATATGGGATACTGTGATCATATTACTGTGATTTAAATGTAATGTAATTTGTATTACTTGTATCCTTATGAATTTTGTCTTTGCATTCATGCAATTTATATATTATTAATAAAAATATTGAAAGAAAAAATACCTTAAAAGGTAAAACTGTCCTCTGGAGAGTTAAGACCAAGTCAGAAAGTTGCCCTTGGAGTCACCTTGTATCAACCATGCACACTGATTGTTATGGTTATTCAAAAAATATATTTGCAGATAAAAGGGCCCAGTAACATAACAGGTTGACACAATCATTGTTCAAGTCCAGGTGCACCCTGATGTATGTAAAGCAGCCCAAAGATGCAACTCATAACTAAAAATAATTGCACTGTTTGGTTCACCTCAGGCTTTACAAACCAAAACCTAGTTGGAAACAGTTCTCAGACCCACAGATGACACTGCTGTTAAACTCCATAGTAAAGTGAATATATTAGAATATGCCACCTCAGAAGTGGCTTCCTCTAATGTTTAACTGCAGTAACATACCTGGGAATGGTCAGTCCTTTCCCACTTTATATCCTCCCGCAGCACGTTTGAATGCTGGCTGATCAGATTTCGGACAAGGATAGAGATTTTTTCTTTGTCGCTCATGTCTCTGACCTGCTCCTGCAGCTTCTCCAACAAGCCAACAAGCTGACCATGACGAACATCTGAAGTGTGGGCAGTCTGACTACATTTGTCATTCAGAAGAGCAACCTGCTTTTCCAACTCTGCCACACGGCTCCAGTCAAAATGGTGTCCAGTATCCTAAAACAAACAACCACACAGCAGAATAACAGCACTTCAAATCCTGAACAATGTCACACAAAACTTAATTGTAGTAAAATGCCTCCCCAGAGGGCCACGACAGCCAGCATTGTTATTGATGTGCAGGAAGGTGCAGAAAAAACTCTATGGAAAGCATTAACTATGAGTGTAAAGAATGAAAAGGCACTGCACAGTTTATTCTTGTACTTTTAAAATTATGAATAAAGTTTATTTTGATAATAAAAAAATATGCTGGAAGCATTACCAGTGGAATTTGTGGAGAAACTGGAATCTCCTCATTTGTCTGAATATTTGGTACAATTTCCTTTGAACGTTGCGTTGTTTGTAATGCTGTCCCATTGAAGATTGGCAACAATGACCACAAACCTGCCAGACCATAGTACCGCAAACCAACTGAAGAAATAAAAGGGATTTTATGGAATAAAATTACAACAGTGCACTAAAGATAGTGATCAATGATTTGCTACAGATTGATGTAATTTCTGTCTGAATATACAGCACAGCAAAATGGATTAAATCTCTACAAGTTTTTTGTCTCATTGTCCACTGGAATTTGTTAACACCAACAAATCTATGCATATTCTAACATTTTAGAAACATAGTAACTTGATCAGCTATATATGCAAACCGAAACATTAAATACTTGGGAATTTATCCAAAGTAGCTTTTGGTTCCTTTCATCAGTATCAGGTTAATCTTAAAACCTTCTTTAGCAAACCACTAGATGACACTGTTTTACGAATTAAAACAACCTAAGGGTTGAACGCTAAAATAATTAAATCATGTGATTTCTTTTTGCATACAATATGCAAGAAAGCAGGATGGTTATCAATGCTAAAAGCAGCAGAGAATGAATATCATCATTACCACATGGGAGAATACAAAAGACTGAAAAGCACAAACAGATTGTGGTATAAAACAAAATAGGTATAATAATTTAGAAGCCACCAACATCGGCAAAATCTCTTGGATCTATAACTTAGAACAATGATAATTTGACCATTTGGATGCCAGTTACCATTTCTAACAACAAATACAGGGAAGAAGCTTATTTAAATTCATATCTGAAGGCATAAATTCCATTGGAAACAACCTTTTCCCCACCCAAATAGTTCAGTTACAAACTACTTTAGTGAATTAGTAAATTTTGTGACTGGTCTCATCATCTCTTCCCAAAATTTAATTCTCCCTAAAAAAAAATAAACATCTCGCATCAATACATGCATGTTAATTACATGAATAAATTTTGGTATAGAATCTGTTGGATAGTCACAGGATGCTATTGGTTTCGAGAGGCTTGGCCACAAGGAAACTGCACATCACTTGCTATGATTAGCTTTGTTTATCACACATACAATGAAACATAGAAGCATGCAGTAAAATACAACATTTTGCGTCAACAACCAACAGTCCACAGAGGATTGTATTGGGGCAGCCATCAAGTATCACCACTTGAGGAAACAGCAGGGACTTACAGATGGCATGTTGAAGAGAAAAACACTATACTGTTTGAAGCGCAACAGTGTATTGGTTGCAAAATAAACAGCGATTTCATCTCTATGGTATGTGTTGTAGCTTAAAATAGAAGACCACAACCGCTTGGGACTGCATCTTGTTTGAAGATGCAACAATCATCCCTAAAGTACTACACAAATTATGCTGTCATTTCTCCTCTTACGACATCATCCAAGATGTGTACCACTGCTTTGTCAGGTTGTTGACTCTGCATACAAGAGCAGTTTCTTCATGGCGCTCTGGGCATCTTTTGGTCCATAATACTAATACCACGATAGACACTCCCAAGCCAGATTGCGAAAGGAGGGTTGGGCATGGGGGCTAGCAATCTTGTTCCATAAAAATCCAGAGCTACAGAAACACTAACAGAAGCTCCAAAGACTTCATCTTTGGAAAAGAGAAGATCTTAAGGTGGGTTACATCCAAGGGACATTTGAATGACTGGCACAGGCTGGAGGACCCTGGTGAACTGTTGTTGGCAACCTTTATCCCGGTAGGGGTTTTGGGCTCAGTGGTGGTATGACCAATTGAATTGAGTATAATGTCCTCCTAAAAAATTGTCTATTGGTGGCTCCTCAGGTGGCTGTAGAGGCCAATATGGGAATCTACATTCACTGGTGCAGTGTAGCAGGAGTATTACTTACAGAACTGGATCATCCACTGCCTACACTAGGCACTTGAGGATAATACCAATACCTGAGCCCTGGAACAATACCACCACAGATACAATTAAAGTGCAAACACACTTACCAAAGTTCACTTACCAAATAAAAGAAGAAATGGAATCAGTAAGAACAGCCATCTAAGCAATCTGGAAAGACACCTATAAAGACAACAAGTCCCAAGCTAAATTAAATCCAGTCAGTTGTAAAACTTCTGATAAATTTAGCACTCCTATTTTGCAAAGTAGAGGAAAGTGCTGAACTATGTCAGTGAAACATACCTGGTGAGCAAAAATACGTCAAGAAGGGACATTAAAGTAATCAACTGGTACCATCCAGTCCCAAGCCACCAAAATGCTCCAGTGGCAGCCTTTCCTAAAAATAAATGCAAAAGAATAATGTACAACCAAATAATCATGCGTTCACCCTGAGAAACAGCTGGGCACTAGTGCAACTACAAGAAGCGTACTGTACGAAACACCCTACTTACATATCCGAGAAAATAGAAACAAACATGAATCCAAGCTGCAAAAATGGTAAAGGAAACTAAGACAGACTCAAGAAGCCATCACAATTATGTTAGTCATGGGCAAAATCAAAGCTTGCAGCACCCTTAATTATGTGCAGAACAAACAAAACAGACCTAGGCGACCAAGCGTGCAAAAGTGGAACAAATGCGGAACAAAAAAGAAAAGAAAAATTAAATAACCTGGAGATACAATGGCCAACCACAGAATAGACAAGACCTTCCTGGATACAAACCAGGCAACAGTACCAGCGGCCTGGATCATTTGCAGCAACAATGCACCTACAAATATAAAACAAATCAAGCTGCAAATCAACTTAGTAACTGTAGATAATTTCTTTTGGGTGTAAATATTTTATTAAATATACCACACAGAATTAGTAAACCAAATATTCTACTCATGCACTAAATTTCACCTTTCAAAAAGTTAAGATAGTGGAAGAATTTTTTGTAAAAACAACCTGCATAAGAAAAGACCAGCCAGATAGTCCGTGTAATTCGTGTATGCTTCATGTATTTTATGGACTGCACCTCAGTGGTTTTGTGTGTTTCGTGTTGCATCCCCTTACAGTCATCACCTGTTGATTGTGGTAGTACAATCCGTTAGTAAAGTGCACAACATGAACTGGTGGTCAAGCATTTTGGCTCCACAAGCACTGTGGAACGAGGCAGCAACATCCCGAAGCAAACTAAAATACTTACACAAAGACTCCCCATTTATATTCAGATGTCCATCCCCAGTAATCAATTCTTTTACATTCATTTGTCCACAGTAACTTGAATGGGCTGCAACACAGAAACCAATCCTTAGCCGTCTTGGTTCAATATTTTGTCGAGAAAAATCTCGCTCCCAAATCAATTGGAAATTATTTATCATATTTGCATGTAGCCAAGACAATGCCCATGCATGCAAATGAGCAAGCTAAGCAGTATTTCCCTAAATAAAAATCAGTAAAAGTAAATGCTGAAAAATATTGCTACTTAAATCTTGTATGGCCAGTTGCAACCATAAGCTGGTTGAAGTTTGTTCTCCAAAACAGTAAATAATCACATGCAGTCTAAATCAAATATGAACTAGACCTAGACAATAAACACATGCAGAAGCAATTCCATTTTGCTTGGATTCCAAAACAATGATTTGTGAAGATTCCAAATGTTTGGAGAAGCACAAAACCATCAAAATAATGCGACGTGTAATGAAGGCACAAAACAACAGGCTCATTTAGATAGGAACAGATTTTATACGTGCAAGCATGTGCTTCTTCCAGCATGTACCTCGGGAGCAAAACCCTGTCTTCAGCAAAATTGTCTGATAAAGTTGTAAAAGCCATGCGGCTGCAGTAGATAAAGTATACTTTGCCATTCGGTGTGCATGACTTGTGAACAACTTCACTCCTAAAAAAAAAGTAGATGAATACAACCAATTTTTAAAACTTGAATACATTTTAGGCTTTGCAACACTTGAGGTTACACTTTTATTTCACATACACAAACAATTCTACTGTAGAAAAAAATCAGCTACTTTGGAGTTTTACTGACTAAATTAAAACTTAATTAAAAATTGAACTAGTAAAATGAATTCAAGCCATTAAATCACATACAATTACCTAAATGCTCAACACCCACATACTCCCACTGGTTTTCTTCCCTAGTATTCTCATCTGTCCTCTCCAACTTCCACTTTCAGATCCCATCTTCAGTCCTAAGACACTTCCACCTACATCTCCCAGCTAATCCCACTCTCCTCTATCTGCCTATCACCCAGCTCACTGAGATGCATGTATCATTATCCCAACTCTTGCCCTTTCCTCCTTACTTTGGGCATCTCCCCTGTATCATTCTGTCCAGATGATGTTTTTGCACCTTGGCCCCGGAGGAAAGCTGTCTCATTCAGTTGTATCCATCTATGATTTGAATGACAATTAAACTTGATTTAATTCTCAACCCAAAACTGTCTACTTCCCTACATTGATGCTGCCCACCTTGCTGAGATCCTTCAGCATGTGTTGCAACAAATAGGTAGGTAGATTTAAAAAGCAAGCAGGGCCTATCAGGACTTTCTGCTGTGTTTAAATTCAATTGGGTTATTAGGCAATTGACAAGGACTAAAGGTTAGATTTCAGCAGATTATCACTGTGAGAGCAGCCATTGTTATAGTGCACAGAGTAAGAATGAGGAACAGGCATTGACTTAAGAGTCTTCGAGAAGAGGAAGCAACCAAGATCCCAGAGGCCGTTTTAGAGCTACCATTATGTGAGTGGGCCACTGTAGGAGTCTGAGGCCTGAGGCTTTGGCAAGGAGGCGCAGGCGAAGAGCAACTAAGAAAAAGCAAGGACTTTTTTTGTCACAGTAATTAAGTTAAAAAGATACCAAGTTACAACTAAACAACTAAAGAAGGATCAGGTGATATGTTGTAGCTGCATGATGTGGGAAATGGTGAACCCATAGTGGTTTATGGTGAACCCATAGTGGTTTCTGGTGACCACATCTTCGGAAAGTGTTAGTTGCTCAAGGAACTCTGACTCGAAGTTCTGCCATGGAATCTGAGCTTCAAGCACTTTGATGAATCCGAGTTCCAGGGCACTGTTTCAAGAGACAGTCACACCAGTTAAAATTACTTAAAATTCGGTATGGCCAGGAACAAAAGGACATGAGTGCCAGTGAGGCAGGTAAGGGGATCCAAGATGTAGTGCTGGAGGAGGCCCAACCCTTGAACTTGCCCAACAGGCCTGAGGAAGAGTGAAGCTGCAGGAACTAAACTGTGGCCCTATGGTTCAAAAGATGACAAATTTGCAAATAAAAAAAAATAAGAAAATAAGATTGAGAATATGAATTTCAAAGTCTTTGAAAGTAAGTCCATAGACTATGGAATCAGTTCAGAGTTAAGGTGAGTAAGGTTATTAATGTTGAGTTTCAGGGTACTTGGAGGCAGACAACAAAATGGGCCAAAGTCAGCACAGTTTCCTTAAGGGGAAATCTAGCCTGACAAATCTGTTGGAATTCTTTGAGAAATAACAAGCAGGATAGACGAAGGAGAGCCCATGGATGTTGCTTATCTGAGTTTTTGAAGGCCTTTGAGAAGGTACCACACATAACATTGCTATAGCTAAAGAAGAACCCATGGTATTACAGGAAAGATGCTAGCAAGGATAGAAGATTTGCTGACTGGCAGGAGACAAAATGGGAATAAAGGGGCCCATTTCTGGTTGACTGTCAGTGACTAGCAGTGTTCCACAGGGGTTCAATTATTTGGATGACGGAATTGATGACTAATGTAAATTATAGAAAAGAGGAGAAACTGGTAGTGTTAAAGAAACAGGGAGCCTGCCGAAGGACTTAGATTGGGAGAATGTGCAAAGAAGTGGAGATGGAATACAGTAACAGGAAGTATATGATCATGCATTTTGGTAGAAGCAATAAAAGTGTAGACTATTTTCTAAATGGAGAGAGTTCAGAAATCAGAGGTGCAAAGGGACATGTCAGTCCTGGGAAAGATTCCCTAAAAGTTAACTTGCAGGTTGAGTCAGTAGTAAGGCAGGCGAATGCAATGTTAGCATTCAAGAGGACTAGCATATAAAAGGAAGGATGTAATGCTGAGGTTTGATATAGAATTGGTTAGACAACATTTGGATCATTGTGAGCAGTTTTGGGCTCCATATCTAAGAAACAATGTGCTGGCATTGGAGCAGATCCAGATGAGGTTGATGAAAATGATCCTGGGAAAGCCTAAATAGCATGGATGTGGAGGGGACGTTTCCTATAGTAAGAGTCTAGGACCGGAGAGCACAGCCTCAGAAGGATGTCCCTTTAGAACAGATTACGAGGAATTTTATTCTGCATTGTTACTGTTTTACCTTATTCCAGCTCAAAGCACTGTGTAATGATAACAGTATGTAAGACAAGCTTTACACTGCATCTTGGTAGATGTGACAATGATAATTTCCTTAGCCAGCGGGTGGTGAATCTGTGGAATTCATTGCCATAGATGGTTGTGGAGGCCAAGTTATTGGTACATTTAACACAGGTTGATAGGCTCTTGATTAATAATTATGTCAAAAGTTACAGGGAGAAGGCAGGAGAATGGGGTCAAATGGAAAAATAAACCAGTCATGATCAAATGGCAGAGCAAACTCGGTGGGCCAATTGGCCTAATTCTGCTGTGTCTTATGGTCTAATTAAAACTGGTCATTCACATAACATACACATTCCACAAATAGTACACTCCAATCCATGATCAATTATAGCTCCTTACATACACTAATCTCCATAGTTCACATCTGCCCTTCATCAAAAACAAAATGAGTCTGCAGTTCAAACAAAAACCAGTCTAGCAAGCACCTCTAAAGTAGCAGAATTACCATCTGTCCCACAGTAACATTCAGAAATCTTGTCAATAACATTATACAGCACAGGCCAAAATTCCTTAGCAGATTAAAATTTGGATAAAACACAGAATAGTACAGCACATTATAGTCCGTTCGACCCACAATGTTGTGCCGACCCTCAAACCCTGCTTCCCATATAACCCCCTACCTTAAATTCCTCCATATACCTGTCTAGTAGTCTCTTTAACTTCACGAGTGTATCTGCCTCCACCACTGACTCAGGCAGTGCATTCCACACACCAACCACTCTCTGAGTGAAAAACCTTCCTCTAATATCCCCCTTGAACTTCCCTCCCCTTACCTTAAAGCCATGTCCTCTTGTACTGAGCAGTGGTGCCCTGGGGAAGAGGCGCTGGCTGTCCACTCTGTCTATTCCTCTTAATATCTTGTACACCTCTATCATGTCTCCTCTCATCCTCCTTCTCTCCAAAGAGTAAAACCCTAGCTCCCTTAATCTCTAATCATAATCCATACTCTCTAAACCAGGCAGCATCCTGGTGTTATGAACCCCATAACTGGGTCACTTACCAGCAAAGATAGAGAGGTCCGCTGAAGTCTGATGGTACCATTTTTAAACGTTTTTATTTATAAAGGGGCACAAAAGTAAGGTTAATACAAACATTCAGATAATATACGTTGTCAATACTCAATCTAAAGCACGGGTATAGTAGTAATCAACAATAAGAAGTAGCTCTATCATGTAAATCTGTGCAAGATTTCTCATTGATCTCAATCTTAGGATCTTCACTTCCTTTTTCGTTATTCAAAATGAATAAACAGATAACTAATCCTATAGTCAAGTATACATTACGAATCTGGTTTCAATTTCGTAAGTTTTTTGGTTTGAATAAGTTTATGCTGTCAAGTCCTATAATATCTACCGTAGATGTCGGATTATAAGCCGCTACTTTTTTCCCACATTTTGAACAGCTTTGAACACTGCGGCCTTTAATACGGAGCAGCTAATACATGATTTTTTTCATGCCGCCAAAAACATTTTGCCTCGTAACAGTAGACCAATAAAATTGATGAGTAGTTCACAGAGGTCCAATGAAATTGTACGATAAATCAAGCGCACTTTCACAATTAAATTATTGTAAATCAGTCATTTGTACTCACCCTCATCAACATGGAAAACACTCGAAGAAAAGCATTGTGCTGCCTTTATGGCAGTTATTTAGTTTATAATATTTTCGCTTAGTAATTCATTTTCTAGTTAAAGTTAGAAGTGTTTTAACTATATTTGTTTTCTGTACTACATTGCGGGATGCTATGACGTCACACCCGGTTTCGCCGCGTCTTGTGGGAAAAATGCCGTTTGCGATAAACGGGACGGCGGGGGGCGAGCGGCGGAGCGGCATTAGATCTGAGCGAACGCTGCTTTTAAGTTAAAGGCGATCAATAACTTTTCCTGGTAGGCTGCAGTATATATATTTTTTACCAGTCGTTAGGAGATATTGGAATGTTGTTCAGTAAAAAAGTATACGCAACGCATATTTAAAAGTAGCCGCGTTACAGGCACGGTTCGAAAAAAAGCATTTGCAATATGTATTTGTTTATGTTACCATATGGATTTAATTCAAAGTTAAAAAATCCTCACGTGTAATATCTTTCTGTGTAAATATTTCATATTACAACGTGGGACACCTGCGGCCGAAAATCCGGTGCGGCCTGTACAAGTAAAAAATTGATTTTCTTTCTAAAATTAGAGCCAGCGGCTTTTAATCAGGTGCGCTCTGTAGTCCGGAATCTACGGTAACTACTTTTTCCGACCATCATCTATAGATCAAGCTTTTCTTTTATGGAAAACAAAAGGTATAACATGTTTTCGTGATCTGTTTTTGGATGATAACATAATGTCCTTTGAACAGTTATCTAATAAATATAATTTATCTAAAACCCATTTTTTTAGATATTTACAAGTTAGAAATTTTCTATATAATGAACTAAAATCTTTTTCGAAAGAATGTCCATTGGACATTACAGAAAGAATTTTAGCTCTCAATCCTTGTCAAAAGGGTTTAGTAGCTATCATTTATAATATGATTATGAATGTACAACCAGATATATCAGAAAAAATTAAGAAGGAATGGCAGGAAGAATTGCATTGCCCTATATCTACTGAGCAATGGGAAAAAATTTTATCATTAGTAAACTCATCCTCTATTTGTGCTAAACATGCTCTAATACAATTTAAGGTTGTACATAGAGCTCACATGTCTAAAGATAAACTTGCTCGATTTTATTCTTATGTTAATCCAACCTGTGATAGATGTCATTCTGATATTGCTTCGTTGACCCATATGTTTTGGTCTTGTCCTTGTTTACAAAACTATTGGAAAGATATTTTTAATATTATTTCAAGAGTCTTAAATATTAATCTCCAACCACATCCTTTTACCGCAATTTTTGGTCTACCAATGATAGATAATAAGCGTTTATCTGCTTCATCCCAACAAATGATTGCATTTGTTACACTAATGGCTAGAAGATCTATTTTACTGAATTGGTAGGAAATTAACCCTCCAACTGTATTTCAGTGGTTTTCTCAAACTATTTCCTGTTTTAGTTTAGAAAAAATTAGAAGTGTGGTTTTTGATTCTTCAGTTAAATTTGAGGAAACTTGGAGACCATTTATTCAACATTTTCATATGAATTAAATGGTCTGATCCTGAACCTTACTGTTACTATCCTGAATTGTGTGGATGGAGGTTGGGAGTCATCGGCACTGCTGTATGTATTTAACATTATGCAATTGCCCATGTTGGTTAGTTTTTTTTTAGTTGTTTTTTTGGGGGGGGGGGTTTACTTTTTTCTTAATTCCTTTACATTAATACCATGAGTTTGGGAGACTTTATGTATTGATTAATACATATCTGATTGTTAATTAATCTATTATGTACTCTCAAATGTTTTGTACTTATATTTTACTTATGTTTTTCTTAAAAATTAATAAAAAGATTTGAAAAGAAAGAAAGAAAGCTCTATCGTTTGTCTAGGGGTAAAACTATTGTCTGATGGAAATATAAAAGTCTCGCCAGTTCATGAAGGTTTTTAGCTGTTTGAGGGACCGCTAGGTGTTCACGGGTTGGAGAGAGAAAATAAACTTGCCAGCCTTTTGGACTCAAAGCGTTGAATCGGGAACGTGAGTTCCCCGTTGTCAGTTCGGAATCCTTTTCGGGGTTATCAGCCACTCGATTCCCTAGCTAGGGGAACCAAATCACACGTGGCTCCCGAACAGCTTCCCGTCCTTACGGGAGCGATGAGCGATGGTGTCTCCGTCTGGTGCGTCACTGGAGTACCGCCTCCTACAGTCTCCTTTTTATCATGGCTGGCAGATTTGTAAATGTCAATCAAGGTAGAGTGATACAATCCCCACCCCACATTGCCCGAGGGTGTCCATGTCCCTGATAGCTGGCACGTACTATAGAGTTGCAATTCACACGGGTGCCTCTAAGAACAATGGTAAAATCTGTTGCATTGTCTCTCATTTCCTGGGTCCAAGACCCGAATTAATAGCGATCTTGCGATTCTCCGGAAGGAGGGGGCTGGTCCCGCACCCTTCGGCCCCTCAGAGCTGTGGTACATTCATAACACTGGTAAATCTCCTCTGTACCCTTTCCAATGCTTCCACATCCTTCCTATAGAGAGGCAACTAGAACTGGACACAGGACTCCAAGTGTGGCCAAACCAGAGTTTTATAGAGCTGTGTGGCGACCCACTTCCTAGCGCACTCGAACCAACTCACAAATAGCCAGCGCGCCGGCATAAAGGCCAGTCCCAAAACGGCGCCAAGTCTGCTTCACCAGCAAGGGGAAAAGCCCTCGCACGGGACAGGACTGTGAATACGTGCCCCCTACAGCATCCACGCGCGGGACAGGACTGTGAATACGTGCCCCCTACAACATCCGCGTGCGGGACAGGACTGTGAATACGTGCCCCCTACAGCATCCGCGCCCGGGGAGGGCCGGATCAGGAAGGCTTTAAAGCGAGGCCGCGAAGTTTGAATAAAATCTTTTTGTAACAGCAGTTCATTGACTCCGTGTCGTTATTTCAGCACTGCGTGTAGCACACCGCTACAGCTGCATCATTACATCGCGTCTCTTAAACTCTATCCCTTGACTTATGAAAGCTAACACCTCACAAGCTTTCTTAACTACCTTATCTACCTGAGAGGCAACTTTCAGGGATCTGTGGACATGTACCCCCAGATCCCTCTGCTCCTCCACACTAGCAAATATCCTGACATTTACTTTGTACTCTGCCTTGGAGTTTGTCCTTCCAAAGTGTACCACCTCACATTTCTCCGGGTTGAACTCCATCTGCCACTTCTCAGCCCACTTCTGCATCCTATCAATGTCTCTCTGCAATCTTCAACAATCCTCTACATATATGAAATTAGGTTGCATTTGCAAATCAATGATTCAGTATAGAGCAAACATGTTAACAATTTATTTGTTAAAAGCTCTGATGAACAAAATCATAGTTGAATACAGATCTATGTAAAGTTAAGAATGAAATTCATCTCATTTAACGTGTATAAACTTCAGGGATCAAAGAAAGTTTTTCCTTGGCTTTGGATAATGACACACACAGAACAAAATCTTCCTATTCCTCCTTCTTCCAAACAGGCACATGTTCCAAGATGCCCTCTTGTGTGATTGGAAAAACCATTCATTTAAATATATTTTTACTAAGTGAAATTTTTATTTCCAACTTAACATTTGATCTTTGCATAATGTCCTTCTCTGTGAATACCTACATGTGCTGATGAAGAATGACTGACTTTCATTAACTCAAGCAAGCTGATACAGCACAGATTTCCATTTAGTTCTGACTCAAAGAACAATCCATTGGAGCAGTCTCTGATCCTACCACGTATCCTGATGACTTGTACACAAACGTCCTCATTCTTAGATCTATTTAGTAGTTTTAAATCTGTACAGCCTATTCCCATCACAGATCCTAGACCTTTGAGCAAAAGTACATCAGTTCATTGAAAGTGAATACATACTTTGTAGATACAGGCAGTCCCTCGGTTACGAACGAGTTCTATTCTGGAGTCCGTCTTTAAGTTGGATTTGTACGCAAGTCAGAACAAGTACATCCGGTATTATTTAGCGTCAGTTAGTCAAACTTTTGTCTTAGTATATAGTATATATTTTACCTTTCTATGCATATAAAACACTTAAGAAACATATGCATTCCAATAATTAAACCACTGTGTTGCTTAGAAATAATTGTATCTTTCATCGGGGCAGGGCCTTTCACATGCTTCATTATTCTCACTTTATCTTTTATCCTTTAAAATTGTTCCAATTGTTGACCGATTGTAGCCTAATGCTTTTCCAATGACTGATCACGTTTCACCTCTTTCCAAACACTTTATTGTTTCCACTTTATTTTCAATCGTGATCATTTCCCATCAATGGAACAGAAACACTGCGGGTGGCGGGTCCCGAGCTCTGTCAGCTCCCGAGCACTGCCGGGTCCTAAGGACCACCGCACTGAATTCCCCAGGTCCTAAAGTCCACCGCACTGAGACAGGTTAAATGGGACAAGTGGGGGCTGTGCTGGGTTTGGGTATTTGATCCTCCACAATATTCCGTGAGGGAATTTAAACTGGAGGTGGCAGTGTTGTTTTACAAGGTGGAGTTGCGAGCTCAACATTATCCGGCACAGATGGACAGCGCGCTCGGGAGCTGTCTGCCACTGGATCGAACTCTGGAACCTCCATTCTCGAGCCCGGCGCTGATCTCACTGCACCACCAGCTGACCGGAAAAGGGGGGGGGGGGGGGCGGTCAGGGTGAATCTTGCTAAGAAAAATTTAAGCCAAATACAAAGTAAAACACTCAACACAGTGTCAACGGCAACGACTTAAAATGGTGGTTGGCACTCTCCTCCCTCGGTTCGTAAGTCAGACGTTCGTAACTCGAGGACCACCTGTATTTTTTTTTTAATTAACTCTGCTCAGAGGGCAGAATCTCTAGCATATCCAATTAAATATACACTCAGTGGCCACTTTATTAGATACAGGAGTGGAACCTGATGTGGTCTTCTGCTACTATAGCCCACCCACTTCAAGGTTTGACATGTTGTGCATTCAGATGCTCTTCTGCATACCACTGTTATAACACATGGTTATTTTACATGGCCTTCCTGTCAGCTTGAACTAGTCTGTTTTCTCCTGACCTCTGTCATTAACAAGATGTTTTTACCCACAGAACTGCTGTGCCTGGGGGTTTTTTTGTTTATCTCACCAATCTCTGTAAACTCTATAGAGATTGTTGCGTGTGAAAATCCCAGGAAATCAGCAGTTACTGAGATATTCAAAACACCCTGCCTGGCACCAATAAGAATTCCACAGACAAAGTCACTTAGATCATATTCATTCTCCACTCTGTTTGGTCTGAACGACTGAACCTCTTGACCATATTTGAATGCTTTTATGCACTGAATTGTTGCAACACGATTGGCTGATTAGATATTTGCATTAACAAGAAGTGGCCACTGAATAATCTCTAATTCATGAAAGCCATTCTAGTTACTCTCTTCCATACGCTCCCTCCAAAGCTTTCACATCACTTCTAAAGCCTTGGATGCAGAAATGATAATATTCCAACTGTGGTCTTGGTCTCTATGACATGGCTGGCACAGCAACTGTCAGAGATAAACCAAAGCTTTCCTCATTGGACAGTCAAATATAGCTGCAGCTGATAGAAGAATAAGTATAATAAAGTCTCAAATTATTTTCAAACACAGAAAGCTCCTGGTGTGTGCAGCCATTATACCTCTGCCTGCATATCACTTTTTTAAGTCAGCTATACGTTAGTGACTTACTTGACTTGTCTTTGTTTCTGCTCCGGGAGTATACCGTAGAAGTGGGTGCATGGGATGTACAGTACGCAGTCAGAACATCTTTTCGCTCAGAAAGGATGCTGCAGTCAGCACAAGTGTAACCATTATACATGGCCATCTGCATTTCGCCTGTTAGTATGTCCCCATTTGCTTGGGTCAAAGTTGTATTTCCTCCTACATGACAAGAGGAGAAAAACAAAATGGACTATTGACACTACCAACACACTATATTAAGAACAGAACTTGGACTCACTTTACACCACATGCTGTCGGAGTAGTGCTGCCAGGATAATCAAGGACAAGACCCACCCAGCCAACACACTTTTTGTCCCACTTCCCTCCGAGAGAAGGTTCAGGAGCATGAAGATTTGTACGGCCAGATTTGGGAACAGCTTCTTATCACAACAACTGTGATAAGACTGCTGAACGGATCCTGACCCGGATCTGGGCCGTACCTTCCAAATATCCAGACCTGACTTGCACTACCTTACTTTCCCTTTTCTATTTTCTAATTATGATTTATAATTTAAATTTTTATTATATTTACTTTGATTTGTATTTCAGGGAGCGAAAAACGCAGAAACAATTATCACTGTGATGATTGTACGCTCTAGTATCAATTGTTTGGTGACAGTAAAGTATAAGAACTTCAAAGCATCAGATGAACAAAAACATTCCTTACCTTTGCTGTCTCCATCCTCCTCATCCAGTCCTACAAAACAGATCAATTTTGAAATCAATTTCACAGTATGCTGCTAAATTACCTCCAACAAGTTCAACACCATTTCTATGGAGCTAATTAATGGTCTCAGAATTACATTTCAGGTTAAACACTGGAACAAAAGCAAGACGATACTAAAAACAGCAACATGACAAGGTTTTGGCACTGGTTCAGAAAATTTAATTAAAATATAGTGCAATACACACAATGCTGGAGGAACTCAGCAGGTCAGGCAGCATCTGTGAAGTGGGAATAACCAGTCGACGTTTCAGGCCAAGACCCTTCATCAAAACAGGAAAGGTAGTGGAGAAGTCAGAATAAAAAGGTGGGGGAGGGGGTCAAATGAAGAGCTGGGAAATTGGTTGGTGAAAGAAATATAGTGCTGGAGAAAGAATTTGATAGGAGAGGACAGAAGACCATGGAAGAAAGGAAATGGGGAAGTACACCAGAGGAAAAGTTGTTGTGAAAAGGCAACAAGAATGGGGAATGGTGGGGCGGGGGAGAACATGGGCAATTACCGAAAATAGTGCGATATATCTAAACACAATAATTAAACACCAGTTACAGTCAGAGCATAACAAAAACTGTTCCAATGGCTATAAAGCACACTGGAAAGTCAAAATCACAGAGGAATTAAATAAAACCAAGTTTCTTTCTGTTCAGGAGATTCTGATCCACATCACAAAATTATGAACAAACCACAGAATAATTGCTCCCATCAACTAATGTGTGAAAAATTGTACTTGGGATATTAATGTATATAGTGTGCTGCAGAAATTTCTACCATTTCCGAGTCGATGTTAAATACTGTAGATTCCGGACTACAGAGCGCACCTGATTAAAAGCCGCTGGCTCTAATTTTAGAAAGAAAATCAATTTTTTACTTGTACAGGCCACACCGGATTTTAGGCCGCACCGGATTTTCGGCCGCACCGGATTTTTGGCCGCAGGTGTCCCACGTTGTAATATGAGATATTTACACAGAAAGATATTACACGTGAGGATTTTTTAACTTTTAATTAAATCCATATGGTAACATAAACAAATACATATTGCAAATGCTTTTTTTCGAACCGTGCCTGTAATGCGGCTACTTTTAAATATACGTTGCGTATACTTTTTTACTGAACAACATTCCAATATCTCCCAACGACTGGTAAAAAATATATATACTGCAGCCTACCAGGAAAAGTTATTGATCGCCTTTAACTTAAAAGCAGCGTTCGCTCAGATCCAATGCCGCTCGCGTAATGCCGCTCCCCCCCTCCTTCCCGTTTATCGCAAACTGGCATTTTCCCACAAGACGCGGCGAAACCGGGTGTGACGTCATAGCATCCCGCGATGTAGTACAGAAAACAAATATAGTTAAAACACTTCTAACTTTAACTAGAAAATGAATTACTAAGTGAAAATATTATAAACTAAATAACTGCCATAAAGGCAGCACAATGCTTTTCTTCGAGTGTTTTCCATGTTGATGAGGGTGAGTACAAATGACTGATTTACAATAATTTAATTGTGAAAGTGCGCTTGATTTATCGTACAATTTCATTGGACCTCTGTGAACTACTCATCAATTTTATTGGTCTACTGTTACGAGGCAAAATGTTTTTGGCGGCATGAAAAAAATCATGTATTAGCTGCTCCGTATTAAAGGCCGCAGTGTTCAAAGCTGTTCAAAATGTGGGAAAAAAGTAGCGGCTTATAATCCGACATCTACGGTACTATCTTACATGACTATCAACCATCTATTCAGCACAAGGTATCACAACTAAGTCCCAACCCATTCTCTCATACAAAAACCTTGGAGAAGTCAATAGCTATCAGCAGCATCACAACTAAGTAATCAAACCAAACCACAATATATTGAAAACTGTCTCAATGCCACAGCTCACTCATTGGCGAGGTAAAGATCCAGTAGTTTGTACAACCCAGTTTAGCACTGAATGTTGAATTGACCTATTTAATTACAAACTCCATTTCCAGAAAAGTTGGGATATTTTCCAAAATGCAATAAAAACAAAAATCTGTGATATGTTAGTTCATGTGAACCTTTATTTAACTGACAAAAGTACAAAGAAAAGATTTTCAATAGTTTTACTGACCAACTTAATTGTCTTTTGTAAATATACACAAATTTAGAATTTGATGGCTGCAACACACTCAAAAGTTGGGACAGAGGCATGTTTACCATTGTGTTACATCACCTTTCCTTTTAATAACACTTTTTAATCATTTTGGAACTGAGGATACTAATTGTAGTAGATTTGCAATTGGAAATTTTGTCCATTCTTGCTTGATATAAGACTTCAGCTGCTCAACAGTCCGTGGTCTCCGTTGTCTGATTCTCCTCTTCATGATGTGCCATACATTTTCAATAGGAGATAGATCTGGACTGGCAGCAGGCCAATCAAGCACACGCACTCTGTTGTAGCCCGTGCAGAATGTGGTCTGGCATTGTCCTGCTGAAATAAGCATGGACGTCCCGGGAAGAGACGTCACCTTGATGGCAACATATGTCTCTCTAAATTCCTAATATATGCCTCAGAGTCAATGGTACCTTCACATACATACAACTCACCAATTTCGTGGGCACTGATGCACCCCCATACCACCACAGATGCTGGCTTTTGCACCTTTCGCTGATAACAATCAGGATAGTCGTTTTCATCTTTGGCACAGAGAACTTGACACCTGTTTTTTCCGAAAACTAGCTGAAATGTGGACTCATCTGACCACAGCACACGGTTCCACAGTCTTTCGGTCCATCTGAGATTAGCTCGGGCCCAGAGAACTCGCTGGCGTTTCTGCATAGAGTTCAGGTATTGTTACGAACCCCGTAACTGGGTATCTTACCAGCAAAGATAGGAGTATCCGTTGAAGTCTGATGATACTATTTTTAACAGTATTTATTAGTAAAAATACACAAAAATAATATCAATGCAAATACACAGAAAATATACATCATCAATACTAAACCTAAAAGTGCGGGTATAATAATCATCAATAAGAAACAAGCTCTATCGTTGTCTAGGGGATAATGAATTGTCCAATGGAAATATAAAGTTCAGTTCAGTTCATGCAGGCTGCGGTAGTTGTTGATCACCGCGTTGCAATTGTTAGAGACACAGGGGGGGGAGGGGGGGAGAGAGACAGAGAGAGAGAGCAGTAACAGCTATTAACTTGCAGACTTTCCTTTTACGATCTTGATCCTTCGATGCGTTACTGTTGTGGCCATTTACGTATGACCCCTCCGTCCTTGAGCTAGACCGTTCTGTGGAGGACTCGTCACCCAGGCAAGGGTGGACACACACACAAGCCCCCACCGGTCTCGTAGCATCTCCACTGGTGCGTCTGAGGGGTGTTCCCCAGACCCTACTTTTATCCCCACTCACAGGGTCTCAGATGTCAATCAGGTTGGGATGATGCAATCCCTCAACCAGACCACTCTGGTTGCCCCGAGGGGTTTCAATGAATAGAACAGTACTCAATACACGATTCCTTCTGCAAGAGACAATAGCAGTAATCTCTCTCTTTGTCAATAGGAGACATTCCAACCTGTGCTGTGCCCCTCTCTCATAAATTTGTATGAGCTGTTTATCTCTCTCATTTCCTTTGATAACAGAATTGGAATAGTAGCGATTTGCGATTCTCAAAAAAAAGGGGGGGGGCATTGGCGATTCTGTACCCTTCTGCCCATCAGAGTTGCTTCTCATTCGTAACAGTGTACAGTTTCTCCTTGCGTAATACAGTTTCAAGTTGCATTTCTGGATGCAGCGACGGACTGTGTTAAGTGACAATGGTTTTCTGAAGTACTCCCGAGCCCAGGTGGCTATAATTGTCACAGCAGCATGACGGTTTCTTAGGCAGTACCGCTTGAGGGCTCAAAGATCACGCGCATTCAATAGTGGTTTCCGACCTTGCCCTTTACGCACTGAGATGTCGCTGAATTCTCTGAATCTTTTCACAATATTATAGATTATAGTACTGTAGATGTTGAAAAACTTAAATTCTCTGCAATCTTGTGTTGGGAAATGTTCCTTCTGAACTGACTAACAATTCTCTCACGAATTTTGGCACAAAGGGGTGAGCCACGACCCATCCTTGCTTGCAAAGACTAAGCCTTTGATGGACGCTACTTTTATACCCAGTCATGATACCTCACCTGCCACCAATTAGCCTGCTTAATGTGGAGCCTTCCAAACCGGTGTTACTTGAATATTCTGTGCGCTTTTCAATCTTATTTTAACTCTGTCCCAACTTTTGTTGAGTGTGTTGCAGCCATCAAATTCTAAATTTGTGTATATTTACAAAATACAATTAAGTTGGTCAGTAAAACTATTGAAAATCTTTTCTTTGTACTTTTGTCAGTTAAATAAAGGTTCATGTGAATTAACATATCACAGATTTTTGTTTTTATTGCATATTAGAAAATATCCCAACTTTTCTGGAAATGGGGTTTGTATTAAGAAGACTGATTACAGTTCAGTTTTTAAATTAAATATTAGTTATTCATTTCATATTCAGGTTTCTGATGGCATTCATAAAGATTGAAAGGAAGGAAGCAGACTGCACTGATTAAGTGCACTCTGATAAAGTGTGAGACGTTGCATGCATGTGAATAAAATATTAGTTGAACAGCATCCAGAGCAGGGGTTCCTAACCTGGGGTCCACAGACCCCCTCAGTTAATGGTAAGGCTCACTAGCATAAAAAAAAATTGGGAAGTGCTGAATTCTAGAGGATAGTGTACAATTCTGGTCATCGTATACAGGAAGGATGAGATATCAATTGAAAGAGGCAGAAGAGATTCACCAGGATGTTCTCTGAATGGTGGGATGTAGTTATAAAGCTCATGTTATTCTGAGTGGAATTTAGGCTGAGGATTGAGCTCAAGGATGCACAGAATTGCATTAACTTTATTATTTACATCCTTCATATACATGAGTAAGAATCTTTACATTACGTCTCCATCTAAATGTGCAGTGTGCAATTTACAGTAATTTATAATAAATAGTATGTACAACAATATAACAGAAATACAGTTGCGTCTGCATGAATTAATCAGTCTGATTGCCTGATGGAAGAAGCTATCGTGGAGCCTATTCTTCCCAGCTTTTATGCTGCGGTACGATTTTCCAAATGGTAGGTGCCGGAATAGTTTGTGGTTGGGTTGACTCGGGTCCCCCATTATCCTTCAGGCCATTCTTACACATCTGCCTTTGTAAACATCCTGAATAATGGGAACTTCACATCTACAAATGCGCTGGGCTGTCTGTACCACTCTTTGGTCAATCCCCTCTTAATTGTTCTTGAATATCGTCCACCAAAAATAAAAATTTTATTACTCAATTTTCGGACTTCCTCTCAAACACTATGCCCAACTTTGATCGAGTTCTGATTCTTGATGATTTTAATATTCATGTTTGCTGTCCCATTAAGCCTCTCATAAGTGATATTATGCAACTGGCTGAGTCTTTTAATCTTGCTCTGCATATCACTGGACCCACTCATAAGCTGCACCATACACTCAACCTGGTCTTATCATCTGGTTTTCCTATCTGCAATGCGATAATAATTAATGCTCGTCTGTTGGATCATAGCGCCGTTATGTTCAATGTATCTCTGCCTTTTTCCTTTATTAAATCTCATCTTCCTGTACGTTATTCTCGCTGTATTAACTCTTCCACTGCCAATAAATTCTCTGAAGCTCTCATAGCTGCTCCCAACACTTGCACTATTGAGGCTTCTCCTCCCCATCTCAGCACTGACGAACTTTCTTCCTTATTTAATACCACCTGTTCTTCTATTCTGAATACTGTTGCTCCCCTTAAATTGAAAATGCCTAAGCCTAAAGGTTTGCTGTGGCTTAATGGCACTACCTGAGCCCTGAGTAGGGGGTGCAGAATATCCGAACGAAAGTGGAAGTGTGATGAGCTTCAAATTTCTTTTGAAATTCTGAGAAACAATCTTAATAAATAATCAGGAAGTAGCTAAAGCTGCGAGAGCAAAATACTTTTCTGACCTAATTTCTAACAACTCTTATTATCCCAAGGTCTTATTCAGTACCATAACTTCTGTTATTTACCCTGCCCCTAGTATCAGCTTAGATGTGCCCCCTGCTAAGTGCAAAGAATTTTTTAAATACTTCATTAGCAAAGTTGAGGACATTAGAATGAACATTCCCCCCACCCACCCGTGACCTAGCTGTCTCTTTGGTTTGTTCATCTAAACTGGATTGTTTCCAACCCATCACACTTCCCTTCCTTACAAAGATTGTGTCCACCATGAAACCTGCAACCTGCCCCCTTGACATTGTTCCCACTGACCTCTTGAAGGATGGTCTTTGACACAGCCGGTCCCAACATCCTCTCTATTATTAACAGCTCCCTGGCCACTGGTACCGTTCCAACCTGCTTCAAGCACGTCGTGGTCCAGCCCCTCCTGAAAAAAAACAACTTAGACCCTACCTTACCTAGTAACTACAGACCTATTTCTAAACTTCCATTCCTGTCAAAGGATCTCAAAAAGGTTATTCTCAGTCCATTGGTGCCCTACTTACGCCAAAACAACATCTTGAAACGATTTCAGTCAGGTTTTAAGGCTTATCATAGCATAGAGTCTGCCCTGCTGAAAGTGTACAATGACCTCTCCCCTCTCTATCAACTCAGGTGACTCTGCCATTCTAATGAGCAAGACAGTATTAAGAGCATAAAAAGATAGAGTCAGTATCTTTTTTCTCAGGGCAGTGGAGTCTAAATCAAGAGGGGACAGGTTTAAGGTGAAAGAAGCTTAAAGGAGATGTGAAGGTTAATGTTTTTTCCTCATACAAGGTGTGATGAATGCTTGGAACAAGCTCTCAGAAGAGATAGAGGCAGAAACGATTACAACATTTCAAAACATTACAACACTTTGAACAGGAAAATAGAGGAATACGGGCTTAATGTCAGCAAATGGGATTAGTGTAGATAGGCATCACAGCTGGCATGGGCACTTTTTTGTGAGGTTTCAGTAATTCACTGTTTCTTACATTTTAATATTTCTGGAAGTAGATACAGGAAGAGACTGCATTACTTTACTAACAATATCAAAAGATAACTTTTATTCCAAGAAAAAAAAATCACAAAGAACCAACTCTTTAGATTCAAATTGTATTCTAGAATGGAGTGTTAACTAGAGTGGACAGACCTAATCGCAAGCCTTGATGTAAAATTGAATATCGGAGTACCAGGACTGCTGAAATATTTGAAAGTCAATATGATTTGTTTGAAGAACTGGCTAAGTGTTAATCAGCAACACTAAATAGGTTTTTGCTTGCTTCTCTTAATGCGGTTCAAGTGGTTTCCTTTTAAAAAGCCGTATTGGTGGTTTTAAGATTACATCTTAAAATACCACACGTTTCACTTTCTATTAATGTGAAACTTCTAGATGAGGGGTAAAAAAAAACTTCAGAAAAGCATTTTTGGGTTTTTTTTTTGGTATCTTTCGATGAGGATTTTTTTTTTTGACTTTACTACTTAACTGAGTCCTGAAGAAGGGACTGGCCCAAAATGGCGATGGATGCTGGCAGACCTGCTGAGTTCCTCCAGCATTTTGTTCGCGTTCTTTGGATTTCCAGAATTTCTTGCAACTACAAGAATGTGCCTTTTTATAGTGAAAATTCAGTAATTTTACACAAAGGAAATGACCAAAACTAGACCGATCCTTCAATTAATCTGACAAATTCCATATTCAAAAACTAAATAAAACCTAATTGAGAACTTTCCTCAGAATGCTCATCAAGAATCTCAAAATGGATAAATACATTTGCAGAAAGAATTTTTTAAAATTTCATGCTTGTGTATGTATCAACTTCCTGTTCAAAGAATTTTAAAGTCTTTCCAGCTACTCAAAGAAATCTATTTGAGAACAGCCTCATGTATGCTCAAAATACAACCGTGAGATAACTCCCACGCTCAATAATCAGTCATTCTACACTTGAAGAGTTGCAGGAATACTAATAAAATTTTACAAATCCTTCTCTCAGGGACTTCAGGGAAACTTTTACATCAACATTGAAGCTCTTTTTCAAACTGGCAACAAAGTTGTGAATTACTAGATTTAACTCCAAACACAATATCTTCTGAGAGCTTGGCAAAAAGTCACATGCAGAAGGCCAACAAGGATGCAATTATGGTTTAGAGGGATTACCCAATAAATGACTGGCTAGCAAAGGCAATAGTGATGTCATATCAAAGCTAAAGATGTTTCAGGAGTTATTTAACTAGTCCTTTAAATAAGGGATTTCCAAATATGACAATATGTCATATATTTATACATCATGATACTGTGACAAAATTATTTGAGCAAACTTGAACCTAAAAGTGTTATCTAGCAGCACAATGGATCAGATTGCTTTGCAAATGTTGTTTTCTTTTGCTGATCATCCCCTGCAAATCCCTAGGGAAAAAAAAGCTGTCATACTAAACTGAGTTTATTCAGAATTTCAACATTTTAGTTTTTAAAACTTAATAACAATAAACGAGATTTAAAATTTGTGAAGGCAACACGAGGACCCCCCCCCCCCCCCTCGACCATCCCAAGTTACTTCACTCCTGATGAAGGGTTTCGGCCCAAAACGTCGTCACTACCTCCTCCCATAGATGCTGTCTGGCCTGCTGAGTTCTGCCAGCATTTTGTGTTTTTAAAATTTGTTAATCTTGCTTACCCCAGAAATGATCTAATTCTGTGTTTTCTCGTATTGAAGACTCATCCAACACTGTAGACATCATTGAGGCATCACTTGCATAGCTCAGGATGCTACTTTGACTGGAAACCGAGGAGTCTACCATGCTTTTCCTTGGAGTACGGGACACAGCTGTCATCTGCTTGGACAAGCTTCTGTGATTCTGCTGCTGTTTTGCACTTCTGGAAAAGAAAGCTATGGTTTTTAAAAAAAAAAAATCAACAAATGCAAATGTCTTCCATAACTGAATAAAGCATATTGCAACATATTCAAGATGTCGATGCCAATGCCGACATGAAACAAAGGACACCAGTCAACCCAGTTCTGCCATCACATATTTGGCAGCCAACAGAGGCTGAAGTAGATTTCCTGTTTATACATTTTTAAAAAAGTGAAAAATTAAAGCCAATAATAACCAAAAACATTTCTCACTGGAAAACACCCCAGTTAAAACAAACATCACCAAATAACCTTAATGTAGTTTTTTAGCATTTCAAGTTGCATAAATATATAGGTGTAATGCCTTTGAAAGGCTAAGGCCAATGTAAGGTCACAGGTAGAAATGACAAATGTTTCTCCACAGATCAGCATGACCTGCTGAGTAGCTCCAGTATTTCCTTGTTGTGATTTAATGATTTGACAGGATGCCAATGACACCAGACTACTGCATTTAATCTCAATTGATTATTGTGAACAAAAAAATATAGCAGCTATATTGCAGAATAAAGAACCATCCATACCTAAAATGTTGCCACTGTTACATCTTTTGATGTTGAAATCTATTCAATAATTTCCAATTTTTCTTTGCAAATCAAGAACTTTAAACTTTGTCAAGTAGTAGATGGCTGAATTGTTGCCATCAATGCTATAGTGATTTAATTTAGTTAGAAACTTGATTTTTATTTTATTGAGATTCACAACGGAGAATAGGTCCTTTCAGCCAAATGAGCTCTGCCATCCAGCAATCCACCCATTTAATCCTAGCCCAATCACAGGACAATTTACAGTGACTAACCTACTAACCAGTACATCTTTGGACTATGGAAGGAAACCCATACGGTCACAGAGAGAACATACAAACTCTTTACTGACAGCACTCGAATTGAACTCCGAACTCTGACACCCCTAGATGTAATAGCGTTGCACTACCACTAGGCTAATGTGGTGCTTATTCTGGATAGGACAGCAGGATCAAATACATCAAATTAATTGCCCTACAGCATTAAATACTAATACGTGATATCATTAAGAAATTTAATTCACAATCTTGAGAATATGCTACAATTCTAAACTCCTACTTCCAATCAATAAATAGACTTGCCTTATTGAAGCTTCTTTATAGGACAAGACACTCCCCGTAAAAGAGTGATTGCTGCCAATGCTCTCATTATGCATGCTTTCTGTAGAATAATATTCAGTAGTAATAGGTCGTAGTCTGCGTCGAGACATCCTTGGTGAATCATACACTGGATGCAACTGATGTGTGTTCTCAAAGTCCACTGCCTCTGTAGAATAGCTGGAACTGTAATAAAGCATGAAAATTTCAATCCAATATTTCTAACACCAAACTGAACAAATCATTAATTCAGAATGATCTGAACAGTGCCTTTAGGTTTCCATAAAACCTGCACTAACCAGCAAGCAGGTTGATGTGTAGTGGATATAGTGAAGTGCCGTTTCAGTCACAAATTCAATTAATGCAAGAGATCTCCAACACAACCTAGTGAGTACCGTTCTGTTTTTCAAAATCATTTATTGATGATCAAAGTTACTGACGTAAAAAATCCAAGAGCATACAAAATTTCAGAGCAATATTACTACCAACTTAATAGTTAAGAACATGGTTAGATTAGCAAAACCTATTAGACAAGAAAACACTAGCTTTCATTATGAGCATGTACTGAGGAATCATAAAATAAACTCCTTCATGTTATGTCCAGCCTTTGTTTCTTTAAAAATCCAAAGCAATAAACTTGCATGTTTATTTGTATTTTCAACAATGTGCGAGTTATTTTAAAAGATTTTAATCTCAATAAATGGAAATGAAAACAATGCTAGAAATCCGAAATAAAAACAGCATTTTCAGAGAAAATTCTCAGGTTGGTAACATTAAATGTTTTTCTTCCTGCAGATGTTGTCTGATGTGCTCTGTTCCAGCTTTATTTTTAAATTTGAATCACAAATTTGATTTACAACTTTTCTCCTGTTGCTGCTATTGCTACTGAATTGAGGCATTAGCAACCAGTCTATTCCTTGCTCAGTTCCAGCACGGCAACAGTCAACAACTCAGTACTCAACTATTTTTCTCTTTAAGTAGAAATAGTAAAAAATAAATACTATAAAGAGACAAAACATAGAACATTATTCTTCTGGACTTCGAATGGTTCTGCCATTTATTTTTATAAGTTACAGAAAAACAAAAGTATATTGTATGCTCCTTATCTACTACAAAGCAATGTCCATCATCTTCAACCACCAAACACATCTCTACATCCTCCCCCAACCCACTCTCTGCAGGGATCACTCTCTCAATGAATCCCCTGTCCATTCATCCCTCCCTACTAATCTCCCTCCTGGCATTTAGCACTGCAAGCAGAAGTGCTTAACCTGCCGATTTACCTCCTCCATGACTTCCATTCAGGGCACCAAACAGTCCTCCCAGATAGGCAACACTTCATCCACAAATCTGTTGGGGTCATCTACTGTACCCAGTGCACCCTCTACATGAGAGACATACTTTGGGGGAAATCACTTTGTTGAGCACATTCGTTTCATCTGCAACAAAGATTTCCCATTGGCCAACATCTTATTTCCTATCACCATTCCTGTTCTGACCTGCCAGTCCATGGCCTCCTCCACTGCAATGTTGTGGTCAACCCTAGGTTGGAGGAGTAACACCTTATATTCTCCCTAGGTAACCACCAACCTGATGGCACAAACATTGATTTCTCTTTCCAGTAATTTTCACCTCCCCCTTCCTTCTTCTATTGCTCACTCTGGTCTCTTACCTCTCCTCATCTGCCCATCACCTCCCCCTGGTGGCCCTCCTCCTTTCCTTACTCCCATGGTCCACCTCTCCTCTCCTATCAGATACCTTATTCTGCCCTTTCCCTCTTCCAACTATCACCTCTCAATTTTTCACTTTGTTACCCCCCCCCCCAGCTTCATCTATCACCCTATCACTTTCTAGTTGTACTTCTTCCCCTCCCTTCTCCACCACCACTCTGCCCCCAAGGCTTCTTGTTCTGGCTTCTTTCCCTTCCCCTCCAGTCCCAATGAGAACTCTCAGCCCAAAATGTCGACTGTTTATTAATTTCCATAGATGCTGCCTGACCTGCTGACTAACATTGTGTGCGTTGCTTTAGATTCCCAGCATCTGCAGAATCTTGGGTTTTAATTGGTAGTTTATGTAGAAACTAGTAAAAAAAACATAAAACCTCTTACAATGAAAAGGTTACTCTAAAAGCAATGTTTTTTTAAAAAATTCAGACAACTAATATACTCCTGATGAAGGGTTTCAGCCCGAAACGTCGTCACTACCTCCTCCCATAGATGCTGTCTGGCCTGCTGAGTTCTGCCAGCATTTTGTGTTTTTATTTATTTCCAGCATCTGCAGATTCACTCGTGTTGCCTTAATATTCCAAAGTTATCAGATCCTACTAGTTAAAAATGTACCTACTTAAGAGCTTTGGACACATAAATGTTGAAAGACACACAAGCAGCTAATAATACCCTCAAGTTCATAGAGGGGAAAATTCACAACATGGTTCCAAATTTATCCTGCAGTGAATCTTAACCATTAGTATCTTCCTGCTGGGAGATGACAGGAGTTGGTATTTATCTGTTTCATCAAAAATGTGAAGGACAGGGACAAATAGATTTATGTACATCCTAGAGAATGACAATATATTCAAAAAGCCATTAACTTAATTGTGCAGACAGCTTATGACAGTTGGGAATCTCAATGGATCAATTCCAAAAGAACCAAGTAAGTTTGGTGAAATGTTTTAAAATGCAACAGTATGTATCATTTGTAAAGCCAATTGGATATAGCAAAAATACAGATTGAGGAATTGGAAAATACTGAAATAACCTGTGAATGGAAATATGAGGCCACTTCAAATTGTGGCTAATATTTATCTTAATTCCCAAAATAAATGTAAACTTTGAAACACTGAATTTGCCTCCAACCTCTAAACCTATAGGAAATTCTATGCTTCACCAATTGTTGCAAGGTCCCCTGCCCTATCACTATGAAAAAACTTGATGCTAACCTAAAGATAAATGAACAGTATAATCCTGTCACATGGATTCTTTTGTAACCTGCAGCATCTCAAGAGAGATTAATGCTGCTATACTAAATACAATGAATGCAAATTTAAGTGAAAATCAGACTGCTTAAGGAATACGATTTGTAATTATCTAGATTTTTTTTTTAAAAATACCAGCTAAATGAAAAGATTACAATGAAATTACCCATATTTCAACAGGACTGTCTGTGAGACCACTTAGAAAACGTCTCAGACTAAAAGCTCAAAAATTCATAAACCATGCAACATTTACAAATTCCTGGAAAACATATTCAAATAGATACTTGTCCACCTTGTGCTGATTTTGCTGTGGATTTAAAGAGCTTCAATTCATTCAAATTGCTTTCAGCTTTGTTATGTCATTCAATTGTCAGTTATCAGTTCACAATCACCTAGAGATCTAGGGAGTATTGGATAATTTATTTGAAGCCCTTGGACCAAAATTTAATGAACAGAAATTAGGTTATACAAGTTGATTAAGCAAAGACACACAAAGTTGAAAGAACACACTATTTTCAGTTTTAAGTTTTATTCCTTTTTATAAGGCAGCTCTTTTGCACTGAAACTTCCGCTTCCTTTCCTACTTTCCCAAGTTCTGTATCAAAAGCTGCACTCTGCAATTTACTGAAGATATCTACCTGCACAGCTCACACATTAGTTCTGAAACTCAATCGTAATATTAACTGCTTGCCATCTGGGTCTGACAAAGCAAATCTACAGGTGGCAATGATTAGAGTTGAGAATTTGGAAGTTGTACCCAGAGTTTAAAATTGAAGAATTATTATATAGAGTCCTATCATATCAATATTTTTATCAGTAAAATTTTCATCGGATTTAAATTGAAAACAAAAATTGCCTGATACAAAACTCAAATCCTTCATGGACCCAATTCTGTAAATCTCAATTTCTCTCCAAATTTCTTTTACAGATATTCTTGAGTAAGAATTTGATATTATCCCATTGCTGTTAAAGACAATATTAAACATGAGATTTCAATCTTATTCCATTGTTTCTGTACCTTATGTTGTTGCCAAAGCAACAAACTTTAATTGCAATGAATATTAAGTGAGAATCACTTGTTTGCAATTACATATATTGTAACTGTTGTGACAGAGTAGCTCTCACTCTTTATATAAACTTAGATTGCCCATCATGGGTCTCCTTAAAGTTAATTCTGTAAAAAATTCCTCTATTGTCTCTCTTCTTGGATCATACTCTTCTTTTTCAGCAAATAAAATAACAGATAACATAATTGTTAAGCAAACTTTAAGGATTTGGTCTCAATTTAGGAAATTTTTTGGTTTAGTGAATTTTTCATTATCATCTCCTATTCTCCTTAATTTTTTTTTATCCCTTCCATGACTGACAAAGTCTTTTAAGGATTGGGATGAACTAGGTATTAAGTGTTTTTGGAACCTGTTTATCTCAGGATCTCTTGCTTCATTTGACCAATTGTCAACTAAATTTGCACTCCCAAAAACACATTTTTACAGATAACTTCAAATTAGAGATTTCTTACGTTTCCAATTAACTACTTTTCCTATAGGTCCTGATAAAAATTTACTGGACGATCTTTTAAATTTAAAACCTTTTGTTAATGGTTCTATTACTGGTATCTATAACTTGTTGATTGATTCTAGACAAGACTTTTTAGATAAAATAAAAAAAGTTTGGGAGGATGACCTAAATTGTCAGATTTCTGATGATAGATGGAATAAAATTCTTAAATGGGTTAATTAATCATCTTTCTGTGCTTATCATTCTCTTCTACAATTTAAAGTGGTTCATAGAGCTGTTTCTAACCATTAGTCTGGATTAATAATTTAGAAAGAAAAGTTTGTATTTATTTCCTTTAGGTGGCCCAATGGATTTCTGGGCCACTAAAAACTTAAATAATGTGATGTAACTAACTTATGCACAGCGAGAAGCTACTGACAGTGATAAGAGAAAAAAATTATTTCACTTTATCTAATTTGGGAATGTAGATTAATTATGTCATTGTTGAAGGAAGCCACAGATCACTTTAGTTTTACTGACATTTTTTATTTGAGAGGAACTTCAATCCTTAAAGAAATACCATGAGTCCTGAAGGGTCTCAGCCCAAAATGTTGACTGTTTGTTCATTTCCATAGATGCTGCCTGACCTGTGAGTTCCTCCAGCTTTAGATTTCCAGCATCTGCAGATTTTCCTGTGTTTTTTTAAATGCTGTTGGTTGAGAGTTAACAATTGCCCAGATGATTGGAAGAAGTACTAGAAGATGGTTTTAAGGAGATTCTTAAGTTTTAGAAGGTTGAAAGTATCAGATGTAGACAGAACCAGTGAATAAGGGGATCTTGAGGTATGCAAGACATCATAACAAGAACTTTGCTTGTGTTTTGAGTAGTGGGGGGGGGGGGAAGATGACAAATGAAAGATAACATGCTAGTAAAATAGGGCATTTTAAAAATCGAGCTGAAAATTAAGCACGAGTCTAAGAATGGACTTAAACATCAGGAAGATAATTTCTGAAGTTAAAGGACCAGGGATCTATCATGTACCAAATGGTCCTCATGTCAGACTTCAGTTAACCTGGTGGGCAGCAGACAAAAAAAAATTCCTATGATCAGATACATCCAGTTAGTTGACTTTGCCCACCTTATGTGCAATGAATCAAAGAACAAGTTTCCAGAAGTTTCAAAGCTTCAATATGGAATATCCAAATCAAAAATATTCCTTTTTCACTTTCCATCACATTTAAAGTGAGAATTCAACTAGTACTAGCACCATACAGAATGGACCAGACAAATTCAAAATAACCAATTATATTTATTACAACTGTCAAGCAGAACAACCCTGCCATCAGCAAGCTGTTCATTATTCCTAAATGACAGTACCTGCAAATGGACTATCACTAAAAATTTTGGGAAAAATACATTACATTGGTTTTTCTACAGAGGGCTGTATTGGCTCTCTTTCTGTTTACCTGTACCCGAGACTTCAGATAGAAAACTAAGTTATGTCATCTGCAGAAATTCTTTGATGACTCAGCAACAGTTGAGTGTATAAGGGAGGACAGGGCCCTGGTGGAGGACTTTGTCAAATGGTGCAAGCTGGATCATCTGCAATTCAACACTAGTAAGACAAAGGAGATGGTGATGGACTTTAGGAAAATTAAGCCTGCACTGCTGTTACTATTGATGGGGAAGACAGTGAGGACCTACAAGTACCTAGGGGTGCACCCGGATGAGACTTGAGTGGAGCACCAACATCAAGACTGTACACAAGGGCCAAAGTCGCCTCTACTTCCTGAGGAGGCTGAGGTCCTTTGGAGTATACAGGCCTCTCCTTCACATGTTTTACCAGTCTGTTGTTGCCAGTACTGGCAATTTTCTATGCAGTGGTGTACTGGGGCAATGGCATCAACACAGATAATGCCAACCAGCTCAATAAACTGATCTGAAAGGATGGCTCCGTTATAGGACTCAAACTGGACACACTGGAGGCTGTGGTAGAGCAAAGGATCCTATGGAAAATCCTGGCAATTGTGGACGTTTCTCACCTTCTGCATGTTAACTTAGCTGAGAGAGGAGCACTTTTAGTAATAAGCTAAGACAATGGCACTGCTCCAAAGAGTGCTATACGAGGTCATTCTTATCCTCAGCCATTATGCTCTTATAATGAGTCAACCTATAGCTGGGGAAGTGATGACCCCTCCTGTTAAAGACTGTTTGAAGTAACTTTTTATTCTAAGCAACACGTACAACATGCTGGAGGAACTCAGTAGGTCGGGCAGCATCTGGGGAAACGAGTAGTCAATGTTTTGGGCCGAGACCCTTCATCAGGACTGAAGAGGGAGGGGACAGGGGCCCTATAAAGAGGGTGGGAAGGAGAAGGCTGGTAGATGCCAGGTGAAAAACCAATAAGAGGAAAGATCAAGGGGGTGGGGAAGGGGAAACGGAGGGGATAGGCAGGAAAGGTGAAGAAGGAATCTAAGGGGAAAGCACTATGTGTAGTAGAAGAAGGCAGAATCATGAGAGAGGTGATAGGCAGCTGGAGGAGGAGGCAGAGTGAAACTGGGTTGGGGGAAGGGAGAGGGGGGGAATTACCAGAAGTTGGAGAATTCAATGTTCATGCCAAGGAGCTGGAGACTACCCAGAGGGTATATGAGGTGTTGCTCCTCCAACCTGAGTTTGGCCTCATCATGGCAGTACAGGAGGCCAGGTATGGACGTATCCAAATGGGAATGTGAAGCAGAGTTGAGGTGGGTGGCAAATGGGAGATCTTACTTACCCCTGGAACAGGACCCCACCAAAAAACATCAAACCATTGTCCTTATCACTGCCCTTATCAACTCCGGAGACCTTCCATCCTCAGCCAAAAAACTCATAATTCCCACACCCCACACTGCTCAGTTTTACCTCCTCCCCAAGATTCACAAGCCTGACTGTCCCGGTAGACCCATAGTTTCAGCGTGCTCCTGCCCCACCGAACTTTTATCTGCCTACCTGGATTCCATTTTGTCACCCATAGTTCAGTCCCTCCACAACTACATCCGGGATACATCCCATGCCCTCCACCTCCAATAACTTCCAGTTCCCCAGTACCGACTGTTTCATTTTCACTATGGATGTCCAATCTTTATACACTTCCATTCCCTATCAAGAAGGCCTCAAAGCACTCCACTACTTTCTTGACAATAGACATCACTAGTTCCCCAACACCAACACACTCCTCCGGTTGGCGGACTGGTACTCACACTTAACTTCTCTTTTGGCTCTTCCCACTTTCTTCAGACCAAGGGTGTAGCTATGGGCACTCGCATGGGCCCCAGCTATGCCTGCCTCTTCGTTGGTTATGTGGAATAGTTTATGTTCCAAATCTATACTGGTACTACTCCAACTTTTCCTTCGCTACATCGACGACTACATTGGTGCTGCTTCCTGCACCCATGCTGAGCTCATCAATTTCATCGACTTTGCCTCTAACTTCCACTCAGCCCTCAAATTCATTTGATCCATCTCGGACACTTCTCTCCCCTTTCTCGATCTCTCAGTCTCCATCTCTGGAGACAGACTGTCCACTGATGTCTTCTATAAACCCACTGACTCTCGTAAGTACCTCGACTATACCTCTTCCCACCCTGCCAAGTGCAAAAATGCTATTCCCAGTTCCTCCGTCTCCTCTGCATCTGCTCTCAGGACGAGGCTTTCCATTCCAGGACATCTCAAATGTCCTTTCTTTAAAGATTGTGGTTTCCCTTCTGCCGTCATCATTGATGCCTTCACCCGCATCTCCTCCATTTCCCGCACTTTGGCCCTCACCCCATCCTCCTGTCACCACAACAGGGACCGAATTCCCCTTGTCCTCACCTACCACCCCACCAGCCTCCGGATTCAGCATATTATCCTCCGCACAGAGGTTAGAGAGACTGGGCTTGTACACGCTGGAATTAAGGAGATTGAGGGGGGATCTGATTGAAACATATAAGATTATTAAGGGATTGGACAAGATAAAGGCAGGAAATATGTTCCAGATGCTGGGAGAGTCCAGTACCAGAGGGCATGGTTTGAGAATAAGGGGTAGGTCATTTAGGACAGAGTTAAGGAAAAACTTCTTCTCCCAGAGAGTTGTGGGGGTCTGGAATGCACTGCCTCGGAAGGTAGTGGAGGCCAATTCTCTGGATGCTTTCAAGAAGGAGCTAGATAGGTATCTTATGGATAGGGGAATCAAGGGATATGGGGACAAGGCAGGAACCAGGTATTGATAGTAGTTGATCAGCCATGATCTCAAAATGGCGGTGCAGGCTCGAAGGGCCGAATGGTCTACTTCTGCACCTATTGTCTATTGCAACTTCCGCCACCTTCAACAGGACCCCACCACTAAGCACATCTTTCTCTTTCTACCCCCTCTCTGCTTTCCGCAGGGTTCGTTCCCTCCGCGACTCCCTGGTCCACACGTCCCACCCCACGGATCACCCAGGTGGCACTTATCCCTGCAAGCATAAATGCTACACCTGTCCCTACACCTCCTCTCTTACCACCATTCAGGGCCCCAAACAGTCCTCCCAGGTGAGGCAACACTTCATTTGAGAGTCTGTTGGGGTCATCTATTGCATCCGGTGCGGCCTCCTCTACATTGGCGAGACCCGACGCAGATTGGGGGACCGCTTCGTCCAGCACCTCCGCTCCGTCCGCCACATCAGACAGGATCTCCCAGTTGCCACCCACTTCAACTCTGCTTCACATTCCCATTCGGATACGTCCATACATGGCCTCCTGTACTGCCATGATGCCAAACTCATGTTGGAGGAGCAACACCTCATATACCGTCTGGATAGTCTCCAGCCCCTTGGCATGAACATTGAATTCTCCAACTTCTGGTAATTACCCCCTCTCCCTGCCCACATCCCAGTTTCACTCTGCCTCCTCCTCCAGCTGCCTATCACCTCCCTGCTTCCCCTCCCCCACCCCCCGATCTTTCCTCTGATTGGTTTTTCACCTGGCACCTACCAGCCTTCTCCTTCCTACCCTCTTTATAGGGCCCCTGCTCCCTCCCTCTTCAGTCCTGACGAAGGGTCTTGGCCCAAAACATTGACTGCTCGTTTCCACGGATGCTGCCCAACCTGCTGAGTTGCTCCAGCGTGTTGCTTTGACCATAGCATCTGCAGTGTACTTTGTGTTTATTTTTTCTTTCTTACTTCTCTTTTAAGACTTGTATATTTGTATATCTGTGCACTTGTAATGCTACTGTGACATTAATTTCCTTTGGGATCAATAAAGTACCTATCTATAGGACTTTTCAGTTCTTTCAGGCACAGTCACTTGTGTAACATAGGAAATGTAGAAGCCAATTAGGGACAGGATCAAACTCCCACAAATAGCAATGTGTCTACAATGGTTTTTGTGACTTTAACATTCAATCTTGGCTCAGAGGCCAAGGATAACTCTCCCTTCTTCAATAAATGTGCCACAACATAACTTCTGTTCACTAAAGAAGGGGCATCGATTTAACATTTTGTGTAAAGGCTGACATCTCCAATAAATTGGCTCTTCTACAGGACCAACCTAAGGATTCCAATGCCAGTCCTCTTTCAGCATTTAAACAGGATCATTTCCTTTGCTGCTACCTAATCCACTCTTCCATCTCTCAGAGCTGCTATATAACCACAGAAAAGGTTGTTTTCAGAGAAAAGTGTCATTTTGCCTTTTCCCTTCTCAGAATGCAGGGCCCTAGGTGAAGCTTACACTTTGTCCACACTAGTGTTCGCACTGTGGCTTCCTCACCACTAAACAAATCAAACACAAGCAGGGTACCATTTGTGAAGCACCAACCCATTTTTAGCTTTGAGACAAACATCAGCTTTCTGCTGCTCCCATGCCACTCCCACTGTGACCTGCCTGTAACCTTCTGCATTATCACAATGAGGCCCAATACAACAAACTTGAGAAAGATAGATAGATAGATACTTTATTCATCCCCATGGGGAAATTCAGCCTCCTCTTCCATTTCTGTAAATT
Source organism: Hemitrygon akajei (assembly GCF_048418815.1). Lineage (NCBI taxonomy): Eukaryota > Metazoa > Chordata > Chondrichthyes > Myliobatiformes > Dasyatidae > Hemitrygon > Hemitrygon akajei. The sequence goes on along the minus strand of NC_133134.1, from coordinate 10,245,147 downwards.
GTAGCTTTTGAATATTGAATTGTACAACCTCAATTTTAACTCTGATGATATCCGCTTAATGTCACCTGTCTGTGAAAGTTTACCCCTTCCCCATTAACAGAGTTGCATTTCCCATCACTCCATTAACAACGTGGTCTTATCCTATCCATCTATCCTTCCTCCAACCCGCTCTGCCATCTTAAAGCTGTTTTCTCTTACCCAATTCTGATGCAGGTCTTCACCTGAAACAAACTGTCTCGCTCCACAGCAGCTGACTCATGCTGGGCACTCACCATTTGTTTTTTTTTGTTAAGAGAGTTAAAAATGTTAACTTCGTACCTATTGCTATTAATCTCCCATCTCTTTGTGCATATCCTACATTACATCCTACAAACTCTCCATTATACTTTCAAATCGATACAGCTGACCAAATATAGTTCTTCGAGTATTCCACCGAATCCATTACTCCAGGTGGGCCTTCTCTACATTAGTGAGACCCAACATATTGGGGGAACTACTTTGTCGACCACCTTCACACTGTCTGCCACGAGGCAGGATTTCACAGAGCCACCCATTTCGAGTTCCCATTCCCGACATGTCTGTTCATGACCTCCTTCCTCAATGAGGTTGTTCAGTTGGACAAGCAATACCTCATATTCCACCTGAGTAGCTTCCAACCCGAAGGCATAAATATCAATTTTTCTAACTTCCAGTAATTTCTTCCCCCTCTTCTTTCCATTTACCATTTTGGTTCCCATCTTACCCCTTTCTCTTCTCCAGACATTTCTATCACCTCACTCTAGTGCCCCTCCTCCCTCCCTTTCGACAATGATCCACTGTCCTCTTGTATTATATTCATTCTTCAGCCACTTACCTTCTTCCACCTTACCCAACTTCACCCTTTCTCCTCCACCCACATTCCCTCTTCATCTGTTTTCACCTATCAGCTGCCTGCTTATACTCCCCTCTCTCCCTCTCTTCTTCAGCCCATCATACCTACTGGGTTATAGGCTACTGACAGCAGCTAGCAAGAGTCGTCTGTCCTGGGCTAATCTTTCAAGTTGTCCCAACTTTCATGCAGTCTTCGAAGTTTCTGCTGGTGTTTCTATAGCTCTGGGTTTTTACAGAATGGGGTTACTAGCCCCAAGCTAATTCCTCCTCCTTTTGCAGTCGAGATTGGGACAGTCCATAGAAAAGCCCCATCCACCTACCCGCCTTTTCATTCTGGCTTCCGTGCTCTGCCTTTCCAGCCCTCAAGGAGTCTCTCAGCGCAAAATAGTGTTTATTTGCTCCCTTCCATAGATGCTGCCTGATTTGCTAAGTTCCTCCAGCATTTTGTATGTGTTGCTCAAATAAAGTACTTCCTTTTCCTTTCAAACACATGATATAAAAAACATAAATGAAATATGATGTTTTAATCAATTCAAATACCATTTCAAACTTTTTGGACAAAGTAGGTGATCTCTTCCATATATATTAAAGAACTTGAAAATTTCATCTTGTTGACACAAGTAAATTTTGAATAAAGGACAGTGACCCTTGTATACATCTTTGACACACCATAAACCCTCAATTCACCCTGTAGGATTATGCTGGCTCAAAAGCCAATTATCAGCTCAGAATTTCTGAGCACATGACAGTCTGCTTTCTACGTTAACTATCCATAACACTTGTGAAGAGCCTGCACTTATCCCATACTAACAAGTATTGGTAGTGTTAGAAAGAACATCTGAAGTACAAATTCAAAGATGACAGCTGCAAATTTGCAGTAAACATGCATACTGCAACTGCTCACTAAACAACTGGGACATTTTCTAATAGGCCCCTTCATTCTTGAAGAAAAGCAAGAACTAGAAGGAAAGTAGTGTTTGTATTAACATGTTTCTGTGCCTGTTTGAATCTGCATGCCCATCCCAAATTCCACTTTGGCATTGTTCAAAGCAATACCCTCTTCTCATTGCTAGCATCAAGGAGGTAATACAGGAGCCTAAAGACATACACACATATTTTAAGAACAGATTCTTCCCTTCCATCATCAGATATCTGAATGGAAAATGAAGCCATGTACACTACCTGTTTTCTTTGCTCTTTTTGCACTTTTTTGAGTTATTCTATATACATGTATACATACATTTTTCACTTCAATTTATAGTTTTTTTATGTATTGCACTGTACTGCTGTTGGCAAGACAACAAATTTCATGACATATGCCACTGATATTAAATCATATTCTGAATGCAGTTTGGGGTGGTGGAACTAGCAAATGATGTTTACAATACTGCAATCAGGATATGGGATCTTTAGAGATCCATGCACTTAATTAGTTGAATTCTAGCTGAGCAAATTATTTTAGAAGAGTAAAGTAGATTATTTGATTTCAAAGGAAATGTATTAAAAGCTGAATCCCAGAAAGGCAGATAAAATTGCCTCCACTTTTTACAGATGTGCTCCAATGACATAGGCAAAGAAAAATTGGTCAAGCAATATGCTAATAGAATGCTAATCACAATATCAAAGAATGGTTATAGCTCAGCAGATAGAGTTCATGATGGCTTCTTACCAGTTCTACTTCTCAGTCCTTCTCCCACTATTCACTACACTGATCCGAGGAATACCTCCATTTTAAATCCCACATAAAGAAAGTAACCAGAACAGCATTTGTACACTTCAGAAATATTGTAAAGGTATGTCTGTTGCTGTCCTGTAATGTTGCTGAAAAACTAATTTACATCTTTATATTGAATAGACTAGATTGTTGCAATGTATATTTTTACCTGGCCTTCCACAACAAATTTATTGGCAAACGTTAAATAATTCAGAATGCTGCTGCTAGACTTTTATCTAAAACCAGGATGAAGCAGCACATCATTCCCAACTTAACTACTCAACATTGGCTTTCTGTACCTTTGATCTTTAAAGCTCTTAATGGTCTGGGACCAGAGCACATCACAGATTCACTTTTGTTTAATAATCCTGCTTGAGCTCTCAGGTCTTCTTCTGTCAGTTTCTTAAATTTAAAAATTGGCAGGTCAGCTTTTTAAAAGAAACCACACTACTAAATTGTGGAATTTAATATCTAAAACTATAAGGTATAGAGACTCAGCTGACACTTTAAAAAAAAGCTCAAAACCTGCTCAATTAGTATGCATGTGCACTTTATCCTATTGTAAAATATTTTGAACTACACTACTTGTATGAATAATTATAACTGTTTACCTCATTCCTACATTCAACATTCAATTCCCTCTTAATGACTAATGTCTACAATGGAGCCTGTCACATCTGCAGATCCCAGCCACATGCAACCCAAGACTATTCTTTGCTCTCTTCCCATTTATTTTACTTTTACAAAAGGGAACAGCCTTACACCGTCCACTCCACTTATCATCTGCCAGCTTGTGCTCCTTCGCCTCCACCTGCCTTATTCTGATTCCCCTCCCTCCCTTCAGCCTGAAACATTGACTGGTTTTTTTCCTCATAGATGCTCCCTAACCTGCTGAGTTCCTCCAACATTTTGTGTGTGTTACTCAAGATGTCCAGCATCTGTAGAAACTCCTGTGTTTTATGATGCACTCCATCTATTGATTTTACATCCTTCATTAAATCTCCCCTCAACTTTCCATTCACAGATGACAGTCCAAGCCTTGAATTTGGCTCTGCCTCCCAGGAAAGATGAAGCATAGTGGTGCAGCAGTTACTGCTGCTGCCTCAACTCCAGCAACCTGGGCTACATCATGATGCCAGGTATTGTCTGTCTAGGGACTGTACAGGATTCTCCATGTAACCACATGGGTTTATCCTAGCACACAATACATGTCACATGCCAAATGTAGGTGAACAGCAGGATAATTAGAGGTGGGAGAAGGAGAATGGCAATGATTAGTGTACTCTGCAAGCTAGATTCAATATGAAGGGTTTAATAGCCTCCTTCAAGATCATAAAGAAATACATGAAATATTTTCCAACCTTTTTCTGGACCATATTTATACCTCATCTTTCCTATTGAACACAACATTCTGGCTGAAGCCAAGGTACCAAAGGTTCAACAGAACTTCCATGCTTTTTTTAAATTCGATGAGTATACTGATAAATCACAGGATTGTGTACGCCTTGACATGTGCACCTTGGTATGTACACAGCTATTAATACTTCTAAATCCCTCTATTTCTACACCCTTTTCTCTCTCATTCTTCTTAAAATACATTGCCTCACATTTCTTCATAATTTTCATCTGTTAAAAGATTCCATCAATCGTTTATACATGGATATGATCCATCACTACACCTCTCATGTTTCAGATTTTCAAATTTAGAAATTCGACTTCTGAAGCCTAGGTCATCAGGTGAGATGCAAAAAATAAATAAGGTTAAAAAGGACACTAAAGGCCCTCAACTGGGGTACAAATATTCCCTTTTCGTCCGATTAGGAAAATGTACCAATCCTCACTGTCCCATGTTACTGCCAACTTCATATCCACGCTAACTGATAAGTCTGTTAGTTGCTACCTTACCAAAAGACTTCTGGTAGTCTGTGTACATCTAAGTGCTTAACCCTCAACAACTCTTGAGTTCATTACAAAATATAATTCTATCAAATTAAGGAAACTCTATTTACATTTAAATTGCCTTAATCCATTTTCCTCCAGTGACTATTAGCAATCCCATTGTGGAGCATTGATTTTAAACAGCCTTTCCACCTACAAGGTTCAATTGGCTGGCTTGTAGTTGTATTATATCTTATTTTAAACAATGGAATAACATCTGCTGTTCCCCTTTCCTTAGCCTCTCTCTCCATACCCAAAGTATAATGGAAGACAATGGTTAGTGATCCCATACCTTATTCCCATACTTTCCACAAACTCCAAGGATGCAAGCTATTCAATCCTGATAATTGTAAAATCAACCAACAGTTGGACAGACCCTCTTTGGTGAAGATGAGCTACTAAATACTTAACTATCTGAACAATATCCCAGAATCCATGTGCAACTTCCCATTTATACCCTTAATGAGACCCATTCATCATGAGTTAATCTTTTATATTTGTAAATCACCGGAACAAATAAAGAACAAATAAAATTATGAAGTGCAAATCCAATTCAGGATGATAAAATTTAATAATGAGAACTATAAACAAGACTTGAACAGAGGAGCGAGGGATAAGTAGGAACAATGATAAACAAGATTGATGAAGACAGAGTAACCTCAAGGTCAGGTCCACTTGAAGACAAGAATCAAACATGCATATGTTAAGGGACATACTTTGACTCATACTATAATGGAAAACTGTTAGGAAAACATTTTTCTGACTACAAAGAGCAGAAACAACACAGGCAGTTCACTGCCAGCAGCAAGAACACTTTGAAACATTGCTTTTCAGTAAGCATTAAGCTCTTTTTTCTGCTTTCATCAACATCCAACACATGGTCTTAAATTTAGCAAATTGGTCCAAGTTCAACAGTTCAGCACTCTTAGAGATTGGGACTGAACTAGAACCACAAGAGCTGTTGGAGTGGTTTAAACTAAAATATGGCACGGGGATGGGAACCAGCAGAGAGCTGAGAATGAGCCAGCAAGTATACAAGTAGATGATGGGTGTAACATGAAGGTAAGGAAGGACAAGCCAATGATTGGGTACAGATGTAGACAGTAAAGAGCTAAATTGTAACACAAAGGTAAAATTCAAAAGGGCAAAGAATGCAGGATTGAAGGTGCTGTATTTAAATATGCATATCATTTGGAATAAAGTGGACAAACTCATGGTGCAATTAGATATTGGTCATTATGACATTGTGGGTATTACTGAGTCACGGCTGAAAAAAGACCATAGTTGGGAGCTTAACATCAAAGAATATACTTTGTATCCATTAGTGGTGGTTGGCTCTGTTGGTAAGAGATGGAATTACATCTTTAGAAACAGGTGACAGGGTGTAAGAGAATGTTGAATCTTTGTGGGTGGAATTAATAAACCGCAAGGGTAAAAAAAAAATTAAGGGTATCATAGAGGCCCCCAAATAGTAGCCAAGATGTGGGGTTGAGTGAGATTGCAAAGGGAGCTGGAAAAGTCATGTAATAAGGGTAATGACACAATAGTAGTGGGAGACTTCAATATACAAGGGGGATCAGGAAAATCTGATTGGTGTCAGATGGCAACAGGAAATTTGTTGAACGCCTAGAGCAGGTTGTGCTTGAGCCTACTTATGGAAAGACTATCTTAGATTGGGTGTTGTGCAATAACACACAATATGGACTGGAAAATTGCAAATGTCACTACTCTTTAAGAGATGAAGGCAAAAGAAAGGAAATTATAGGCCAGTTAGCCTAACCTCAGTGGTTGGGAAAGTTTTGGAGTCTATTATTAAGGATAAGGATTCTGGGTACTTTGAGACTAATAATGATAAATTAAGTCAAAAGTCAGCATGGCTTCTGAAAGGGAAATCTTGCCTGACAAATCTGTTACAATTCTTTGAAGGAGTAACAAGCAAGATGGTCAAAGGAGAGGCAGTGGACGTCATTCATTTGGATTTTCAGAAGGCATTTGATAAGGTGCCTCACATGAAGCTGCTTAACAAGATAAAATCCTATGGCGTTACAGGAAATATACTGGCACAGAGAGTAATGGCTGACAGGCAAGAGGCAGCAAGTAGGAATAAGGGGGCCTTTTCTGGTTGGCTACAGGTGACTAGTGGTGTTCCTCAAGTGTCAGAATTGGGACTGCTACTTTTCACATTGTTCATCAGTGATTTAGATAATGTAATAGATGGCTTTGTGGCAAAGTTTGCAGATGATACGAAGATAGGTGGAAGGGTAGGTAGCACTGAGGAAGCAACTTGATTGCAGCAGGATTTGGACAAATTGCAAGAATAGGCAAAAAAGTGGCAGATGGAATACAATTTGGGAAACGTATAATGCATTTTGGTAAAATGAACAAAAGTACAAATCATATCTAAATGGGGAGAAAGTTCAAGCATCAGAGGTACAGAGGGACTTAGGAAGCCTCGTTCAAGACTCTCAGATGGTTAATTTACATGACGAGTCTGTGGAAAAGAAGGCAAATCCCTTCTGCCACCAGCATGGGATGGCGAGTCTGTCGGGACCCTGGGGACTTGTGGAAACTGTGTGGTGATTTCTTTTGAACTTAGTCTTTTAACATCTTTGGACTATTTTTACTGTGCCCATGGTCTGCTTTTTTTTAAAAAATCAATTATGCTATTGTTTGCACTGTTGTAACTATGTGGTTTTGTGCAGGTCTTGTAGCTTTAGTTTTTGGTCTTGTTTTGTCTGTTGGATTTGGAGCTCCTTTCCGGGGAACGCGCTAAAACGGTAGCGTGACATTAATATGCAGCAGCCTCTCCGGACTCTGGATTGGGGATTGCCAAACTTTATGTGGATTTTCTGGTGTAGTCTGTTTTGTCATATGCTTTTGTGATATCATTCTGGAGGGACGTTGTCTCATTTTTTTAAACTGCATTGCATTTGTGGTTTCTGAATGACAAATAAACTAAATCTGAATTGCAATGTTCGCATTTATTTCAAGGTGAATAGAATATAAAAGCAAGAGATAATGCTGAGCCTTTACAAGACACTAGTCCAGCCGCACTTAAAAGAGTATTGTCAACATCTTTGGGCCCCCTATCTCAGATGGATGTGTTGTCATCCAGAGGTTCATGAGGATGATTCCAGGAATGAAGGAATTAACATACAAGGAGCTTTTGGTAGCTTTGGGCCTGTACTCACCGGAATTTAGAAAAATTTGGGGGGGGGGGGGGGGGGGGGTTCTCATTGAAACCTACAGAATGTTGAAAGGACTAGATAAAGGTGGATGTGAAGAGAATGTTTCCTATGGTAGGGGCATCCAGAACTAGAGTGCACAGCCTCAAAGTTGAGGGGTGACCTTTTAGAACAGAGGTAAGGGGGAATGTTTTTAGCCAGGGCGTAGCGAATCTGTGGAATACTCTGCCACAGACTGCAGCGGAGGCCAAGTCCACCGGTACACTTAAAGAAGAAGTTGATATTTATCTGATCGATCATGGCATCCCAGGATATGGTGAGAAGGTATATGGGGTTGAGTGGGATCTGGGATCAGCCATGATGGAATGGCAAAGCAGACTCGATGGGCTGAATGGCCTAATTCTGCTATGTCTTATGGTCTTAAATGCCTTTCCTTCCCTTCACAGTAGCAGCTCCACAGTTCAAAACATGCCTTTTTAATCCAGAAAATCAATTTCAATTGAAGTTAGGCTAAGTTTCAGTTGTCTAGTTTTAGGATTATTTACCATGATTAGCTCCAAGCATTATGGTTTGCGAATAAAATATTCAAACCCAAGTATTTCATCATCATTTTCTAGAAAAAAAGATTTGATCATTTAACCTTTGAAACAGCCGTCAAGTATCAAGTTGAATTAATCACTGCACGCATCTGTTTACAACACCATGCATCTTAACTGGGAGTCTCACCTGAGTGCATAAGTATAGCCAGTGTTCTCTGGCACATATTGAGGAGGAGTGTATGTGTGTAGTCGGGAAAAATCCATGTCCTATAGCAAAGGTGAAAAATAACATGATGCAATACTTTCAAGAGATACGATGCCATCTATATTCAGTTTAATATTAAAAAATTGTACCTGTGTTCAACCTGTTTACCTGGTACAAGCAAGAAAAAAAAATGGTGAAGTGCAGAAAATGTTCATTAACTACACCACAACCAGATCTTGGAAACTGGTAATAGATAAGTGAGCGTTTGGAAGTTTGAGACAATTTAAATTCTATTTCTTAAAGCAGCACTCAGAATTGTTTACAACGTATATCATGACAAGCAGATGAACTTCTTAGAACAAACATTCAAGGACAGCTTTGGACACCCTGACAGCATTCACTGGAGAGTTCTGTTGATCACATCATCTACACACCTGTGTTCATGTCACAAGATTCAGTCTTTAAAATTCTGTCTGTCTTCAACTTAATCAGCAATATACCTGTTATTACGAAAACACAAATAAAACATGATCTTTCTGTGCAGTTGATGCTGCTGTCATGTGTCCTGTTCAGTTTTCAAAAAAATGTACAGCTGTGTGGGAGGGAAGGGCTAGGTTGATCTTGGAGTAGGTTAAAAGGGTGGCATTGTAGCATAACGGTTAGCATAACACTATTACAGCACCAGTGATCCTCAAGTTCAATTCCCACCATTGTCTCTAAGGAGTTTGTATGTTTATCCATGACCACATGGGTTTCATCTCAATGATCTGGTTTCTCCCACATTCCAAAGTTCAGAGCAAACTTATTTGGGGCACCATGGCAGTGTAGTGGTTAGCATGATGCTACTATACCTCAAAACATTCCAGAGTTCAATTTCAACACCAACTGTAAAGAGTTTGTATGTTCTCCCTATGACCGCTTAAGCTTCCTCCAGGTGCTCCGGTTTTCTCCCATAGCTCAAAGATATACAGGTTAGTAGGTTAACTAGTCATTGTAAACTAGCCTAGTGCAAATGGGTGAGTTGCTGAACAGTGTGGTTCTTTGGGAAGGAAGGGCCCATTCTGCAGTGTATCGCTAAATAAACAAACAAACATCATGGACCGAATGGCCTGTACTGTTCCATGTTCTATGTTCAGCTTGGAAAATAGATTGCAGCAGAAGTACATGGTAAAACCAATCTAATTCATTGATAAAATGGGCATGGTCTTGATTCTTCTCTCTCAAAATCTATGATAAATGTATCTGGGGCATTTATATTATGCCATTTTAGTGAATAAATCAATAGTATCCCCCACCTTCCTATTCTGGCTTCTGTCCCCTTCCCTTCTAGTCCTGATGAAAGATCTTAGTCCAAATCGCAACTGTTTATTCCTCTCCATAGATGCTGTGACTTGCTAAGTTCCTCCAGCATTTTATGTAAATCAATATTAATATGGATTCATAATGGGTTTTGTATTCAATAGCAAAGCACAAAGAACTTTTTTAGTGAGGCGCTATTCCAGGCTGATCATATTGTTGCTTCAATGGGCATCTCTGAGCAAATATACTAGAGTTGTGAACTCAGTTTACACCAAAGTTCTCATTTTTTAGAACAGTCTGAATTTTTATTAATATTGGAATTAAAGTATTTCTGTGGTTGGGCCACCCAGGAACAGTAATGCAAACTAAATCACCTTATGCCATTATCTTGTCCTACTTTAAGTACGATCTTGTTATTGAGAGTTTTAGATCACAATATTAAGAAATAGTTTAACACAATAACTAAAAAATCCATTTTAGTTTACATTAATAACAAATAATTTGGAAATTACTTGTAATGCATTATACAAAAATGTAATGTTGTTAGATCAGTCTTGAAACAAAAAGTTAGCTTTGCACCACACTATTCAAAGACCCCATTACAACAGTCAGAAAAATACAGCACAGAAATAGGCATATGACCCATCTAATCTGTGCTAAATCATTTAAACTGCCTACCCTCATCAACCTGCACCGAGACCATAGCCCTCCATACTTCTGCCATTAATTACCTATCCAAACTTCTCTGAAATATTGAAATTGAGCTTGCAGGCACCACTTGTGCTGGTAGCTCGTTCCACACTCTCACGATCATCTCAGTGAAAAGGTTTCCCCTCATGTTCCCTTAAACCTTTCATCCTTAACCCATGACCTCTAGTTGCGGTCCCACCCAACCTCAATGGGAAAAGCATCCCTGCATTTACCTTATCTATACTCAATTTTGTATACCTCCAAATCTCCCGTCAATCTTCTACATTCTAAAAAACTGTTCAAAATAATTTAGAAAATACCAATCACAATCCTTTAGGACCTTATAAATTCCAAATCTCAAGTGCAGCTCTTATCAGATTTAATTCCCAGATAAGGGAGGTTGTAAAAATCGCATCTATTGTTAAGGTATCCATGCAAAATCTTCCAGAAGTCAAGACCCTGATTTCTAAATTATCATAATCATGAAGAAAATTTATCCAGTGCAGGCAGGTCCCAAGTGCTACTTTGTTCTACACTAGCCATTTGACTTAACTCTTGTTAATAACAATCACACTACAATGCTAGATTCTCTGACGATTTAATCTTGGTCTCAGTGAAATTTTAGGCTTCATACGACTCAAATGTAGGCTCAGCTTCTATGTTCAGGATGATAACACCCAACTTTTCCATATTCCTGAAAATCTTTCTGTGATGAAGCTTGATTTAGGAGTTGCCAATCTGACATGCAGAAAATGTGGCTCAGAGCTTTTTGAGCATGATTAAAGGCTTGATACTGGGATTGCTGGCACAGGGGTCAATGCCAAAGTTTATTTATTCATTTTTAATTTCATTTTTATATTGGCTCCCCTCTCTTGAACAATCATTTTATGAAAAATGCTGGTAGCATGTCTGCAGAGATTTTTGGTGCCTGGTACAGTCTGTATTGAATACTCGTACATTATTGTACAGGATGTGTGTATGTAGTTGTGGGGGCAGCTATTAGGGAAAGGGTCAAGTCACTGCTGCTCAGTGAACCTTTACCACTTAATGAGTCAATCATGGCTTAGAGTTCAGTTCTTCCAATGACACAAAAGTGAGGAATCCTCATCTCCATGTGCAAATCAATGACTGAGATGGGCTGATGTTGGAGATGAAAACTGCTTAGTTTCCTCTTTATTTAATTACAACCACTCCAAATGGGAGTTTGTTGGAGGCACAATACAGTATTACAACAACAGGAACTGAGAAGAGGATTAGAATGATGATACAGCTTGCTTGACCTCAAACCTCACCGAAGAATAGCAAACAGCACCACGCTATTACAGCCCGGTAGCCCAGAGTTCAATTCTGGCACTGTTTTAGAATGAGTCTCTGTACATTCCCTGTGGAATGCATGTTTCCCCACCCCAGGTGCTCCAGTTTCCCCCCATAGTTCAAAGACGACCAGGTAGGTTAATTGATCATTGTAAATTGTCTTGCAATTAGGATAGAGTTAATTGGGGATGTCAGGGGTAGCATGGCTCAAAGGAGCAGAAGGGTCTACTCCACGCTATATGGCTAAATAAATAAAATGAACATGCACGTTAGTTGGGTGCACGCAAGATCCACCATTTAATATCAAGGCTTGCAGGAGGTGAAGATAAATAATGAACGTCTGAGAAACCCAAATTAGCAGATTCAGTTAGTTGATTGCGTTTATCTTTCACATGTCACGGGTAAAGGTAATTAAATTGCAAGGAATACTATCCATATTGCATCTCTGGGAAGAACTCCTCAGCTATCGAAGGGTGCTTGAGGAGCAGCATTGTGATCAATTTCCGACGGTGATCACAAGGAGAGTACAGGTGTCCCCTCCCCTTTACAAAGGTACAGCGTTCCTATGAAACCTTTCTTAAACTGAAAAGATGTAAAGCCAAGAACCATTATACGGAAAAAATTTTCATAAAAGCGAAAATCCTCTTTGTAATGCAAAAACACATTACTAATGTAGGTCTTTTGTAAAAGCAAAGTAGTGTAAAGCAAACATTCGTAAAGTGGGGGACACATGTACCATTGTATCACCACACACAGATGGTCAACATTAAAAAGCACATCAACAATTCTTTGTCAGGTTTCGCTTTCTCCCAGATGAAGTCATGAACTCACACGGATCAGGCAGGAAGATAATTGGGGTTCATAGAGCAGTCAGTAGTACTAGAAGAGGGCAGCATCTGAGAAGCAGCATATAAAAAGGGAGGACACTGAACAGTTAAGATCGTGAAGGTAGAGAGGGTGAGCGGCTGGAGTCAGCCTCACAGTAGTCGCAAAATCAGAGCAAAGAATGGAAAACTGAAAGAAGCGTGCTGGTTAGGGAAAGAAATAATCAAGGCAGATACTCAAGCAAAGAGTTACGGACTATGAGAAGCAGGAATGAAGGGACATAAGCCATGTCTGTGCAGGAATCAATTCTGATCATCTTGGAACTTGGTACCAATATGCCAGGGCATATACGAGGAAATCTGCAGATGCTAGAAATTCAAACAACAACACACACAAAATGCTGGTGGAACACAGCAGGCCAGACAGCATCTATAGGGAGAAGCGCTGACGACGTTTCGGGCCGAGACCCTACGTCAGGACTAACCGAAAGGAAAGATAGTAAGAGATTTGAAAATAGTGGGGGGAGGGGGAAATGCAAAATGATAGGAGAAGACCGGAGGGGGTGGGATGAAGCTAAGAGCTGGAAAGGTGATTGACGAAAGTGATACAGAGTTGGAGAAGGGAAAGGATCATGGGACGGGAGGCCTCAGGAGAAAGAAGGGGGGAGGAAGCACCAGAGGGAGATGGAGAACAGGCAAACAACTAAATATGTCAGGGATGGGGTAAGAAGGGGAGGAGGGGCATTAACAGAAGTTAGAGAAGTCAATGTTCATGCCATCAGGTTGGAGGCTACCCAGCCGGTATATAAGGTGTTGTTCCTCCAACCTGAGTTTGGATTCATTTTGACAATAGAGGAGGCCATGGATAGACATATCAGAATGGGAATGGGATATGGAATTAAAATGTGTGGCCACTGGAAGATCCTGATTTTTCTGGCGGACCAAGCGTAGGTATTCAGCTAAACGGTCTTCCAGTCTGCGTCGGGTCTCACCAATATATAAAAGGCCACACCGGGAGCACTGGATGCAGTATACCACACCAGCTGACTCAGAGGTGAAGTGTCGCCTCACCTGGAAGGACCGTCTGGGGCCCTGAATGGTGGTGAGGGAGGAAGTGTAAGGGCAGGTGTAGCACTTGTTCCGTTTACAAGGATAAGTGCCAGGAGGGAGATCGGTGGGAAGGGATGGGGGGGACGAGTGGACAAGGGAGTTGCGTAGGGAGTGATCCCTGCGAAAAGCAGAAGGGGGGGGGAGGGAAAAATGTGTTTGGAAGTGGGATCCCGTTGAAGGTGGCGGAAGTTACGGAGAATTATACGTTGGACCTGGAGGCTGGTAGGTAAGGACAAGGGGAACCCTATCCCGAGTGGGGTGGCGGGTAGATGGGGTGAGGGCAGATGTGCGGGAAATGGGAGAGATGCGTTTGAGAGTAGAGTTGATGGTGGACGAAGGGAAGCCCCTTTGTTTAAAAAAGGAAGACATCTCCTTCGTCCTGGAATGAAAAGCCTCATCCTGAGAGCAGATGCGGCGGAGACGGAGGAATTGTGAGAAGGGGATAGCATTTTTGCAAGAGACAGGGTGGGAAGAGGAATAGTCCAGGTAGCTGTGAGTCTGTAGGCTTATAGTAGATATCAGTAGATAGGCCGTCTCCAGAGATGGAGACAGAAAGATCAAGAAAGGGGAGGGAGGTGTCGGAAATGGACCAGGTAAATTTGAGGGGAGGGTGAAAGTTGGAGGCAAAGTTAATGAAGTTGACGAGCTCAGCATGCGTGCAAGAGGCAGCGCCAATGCAGTCGTCCATGTAGCGAAGGAAAAGAGGGGGATGGATACCGGTATAGACTTGGAACATGGACTGTTCCACAAAGCCAACAAAAAGGGAGGCATAACTGGGACCCATATGGGTGCCCATGGTTACACCCTTCGTTTGGAGGAAGTGGGAGGAGCCAAAGGAGAAATTATTGAGAGTAAGAACTAATTCCGCTAGACGGAGGAGAGTGGTGGTAGAGGGGAATTGGGTTAGGTCTGGAATCCAAAAAAAAGCGAAGAGCTTCGAGACCATCTCGGTGGGGGATGGAGGTATATAGGGGCTGGACGTCCATGGTGAAAATAAGACATGCCTCCTTAAAGCTATTTATACAATGATGTGGAGCACCAAATGGCCTGTTTATAACCTGAGTATGTATAAAGGGCTGATTTGTAGATTTTTCCTTCCCTGCACCCAAAGAACAATTGAATTCAATTGACCTCCCATTACTGCAGTATAGTATCCCTAGTCTAAATTCTCTTTGCCTCTGGGTTTGGATTTTGCACTAAAGCTACGAAATATTAAGCCTTCAATTTTATCAAGACTGAATAAAAGAATTGCCCAAAATTATGAATTACAACACTATGTCAAAGGTGCTAAATTACTATTTTAAAATCTGAAATTTATGCATTCTACTAGGAATTAGTTCGTTTTTTTTCCATTTTCCAGTATTTAAAGCTATCTTCATTTTGCAGTAACATGAACATTATTATTGTGAGACTTCGGATTGTCCAGTCCTGCACTTAAATATTTGGGTCCAAGTTTTCACAACACAAGTTCCAGATTTTAAGTGCCCCAGTTGGAACATCTGTCACCAGCTAACTGCCTTCAACTGAATGGGTGAACTACTATTCAAAAGAAATGTGTCCAGCCAGCTGCCCGCCTCCTAATGCGTCCTTTTCAAAATCAGACACACCCAAAAACATTGCAAAACAATATACTTCAGCAACATCATACAATGCAATTGTCATACTAGTCCTGTTTATATCTCCATTTTCAGATATGGCCAAAAGTATTTAAAAAAGATCAGTGAGGTACAGATTCTATTTAAATCTTTCTTGAATATTTTCTTAAAAGCTTAAAATTAAAGCCACAAATTTACAAAAAAAGATAAATTGATTGCAAAGAAAGTGAAAATAAAGCTGTGAATAAAAGCAAATGGAAGAGCAGAGTTAAAAACACAAATTTAGTCTCTCGCTAGACAGGTTTAATGTTATTTTGTAGTGTTTAGCAAACTTTAGATCAACACCCAATTATCACTCCAAGTTAAGGAGAGTGACATATTCCTTAAGTATGAATTTAATAATTCTTTCCATCCCCTTTTCCAAAGAATTAAATCTCTGACCAAATGTTATAAAGTGTAAATCCAAATATCTCAATATGGGTTATCTACATACAAAATGATCAATGAAAATCTCTCTCATTACCACCTTCAATATACTGTGAATAACATGAATATGTACTTATCAAACACCCAAAACATCATTGTGATCACTCAGCATTACCCATTTCTTAAAATGTATTTTCCTCCCTTCTATCATACAATTACATAAAGAAGCTGAATGAGTAACCAGTTTTCAGTGGAGCAATTTAATTTACCTCAAAAACAGAACACACTGTGGGGCGCAATATGTACAGAATTACAGAAAATGGCAAAACCTCAAGCATGGTAATGTAGGAATCAGTCATGTAGCATAGGAACTAGCTCTTTTAGACCAAATTTGTGTTGACCATTAAGCATCCATTCACACTAACCTTAACCTTATGAGTCCCATTTTATTCTCCCCTCAATGCAAATCAGCCACCACCCTCAGTTTTTGTCAGATTCTACCCCTACCTAGCCACTAGAGGCAACCTAGTGGCCAATTAACCTACTAACTTGCATATCTTAACATGTGGAAGAAAATCCATACCATCACAGG
This sequence comes from Hemitrygon akajei, assembly GCF_048418815.1. Lineage (NCBI taxonomy): Eukaryota > Metazoa > Chordata > Chondrichthyes > Myliobatiformes > Dasyatidae > Hemitrygon > Hemitrygon akajei. The sequence continues at coordinate 10,228,846 of NC_133134.1, read as the reverse complement.
GAGAACATGCAAACTCCAGTACTGGATGTCACAACATTCTAAATTATATTACTTTTGGGAGATTTAACAATCCCGACTTCCCATCTGTCTGTCACTATCGTACATGCATCCTTGCAGTCCATTGCCTATCCATATCAAAGACTATCAGATTTAAGCCTAGACTGGAGCTATTAAAAAGGTCTTCTGTCACCAGCAGCCCTAGTATTTATACTGAGAGTGTAAAAGAACATTTGAACTTTTACTGACCTCTTTCTTTGGGACACTGGTATTCATTTCAATTAGATTCCTAGCCAACCTGAAAATCTGGCAGACCTTCAGCAGAGCAGCAGCATGGTGAATCACTACAGAATGACACCATAAAATGGATGTAAAACACAGTTTCTCCTCAAAAAGAGTGAATGCCAGAGGAAGCCACTTTAACATATGTAGGAACCAGTCCCACCACGTGTTCTTCACATACACAGTGAACGAGAGTATGACTGATTATCAATGTGTCTCCTCTCTACAATTATTTAAAGCAATGATCCAAATTTGATATTATCCAATTATTTTGGTCCATTGTTGAATTTGATCAATGCATAAGTGCATTATAATTGTATGTACAACACAATGAATCAGTAACTTGGCAACATTCTGATCCTAGTACTGAACATGAGGATAATTCAATAACAGTAATATTTTTTAAAAAGGATTTATTTTCCTGTAGCCAATGCTGGTTATCTTAAAACAATTTTCATTATTCATGCTAAATTTCTAATTGCTAAATTTCCAAAAAAAAATGGCAGAATATAGTTCTGATAAACTATAACAAGTATGCTACTGCTTCAAATTCAATTGCTGGTTGTGAACATGGGACAGGAAAGTTGGGACAGTTGATAAACAATTAGAAATTGCAAGAGTTATTTATTATCTGCATTTGTACTGCACCTTATGGCAGAAAATAAGCCACTAGCAGACAACTCTTCTCAGAAATTCTATTAAGGTATATACAATCTGACATTGCTATACATCCTGAAAAATCCCCATCAAAACTGAAACCTATTGCAAATGTCAGAAGATATTTTAAATTATTTTTTCTGCAATAATCCAATGCAACATCCTTTACCACATTCATAAGGTCAGTAAAATGTCTGGAGATTCTGGATTAAGGATCTTGTACCTCTCATTTGTTTCAACATCTCCCCAACCAAAGACCCAAACGACAAACAAATTTTACCCAATTTTCATTAAATTAATTCAGCGGCCAATAACAGGTTAACAGGATGAACACAGTACATCATTAAGCAGTGAGGACATAAAAACATTCATAAATCTACAATTAAGTGATTAACAAGATATATGTAAATTTAAATTATTTCCTCATGCAGAGCAGGGACAACATAGGAACATCTGTTTACTACGTTGAACAGCGCATGCAACTATCGGATTAAACCTGTAACTGGTGAGTAAATTATGAATAATATTTCACAATTTATGCATCAACCGATAGGCTAAAAATCAGTTAACATTCAAGTATAGTGAACAGTTCTTATCCAGGGGATTTTCCCATGTAGCATTCACAGAACCTGTCAGTATAACCTCCTGACGCAAATCCACAAGGCAGAAAATCCAAGTTTCCTCGTTCACTGATCAGCTTTTCATCTTTAGACATAGGGGGGTCTTCTCATTGAATACATCCTTATAATCCACCGATTTAAACGATGTTTACTGCTGACTGATTCGAAACTTGCACAACTTGCTCTATGTATTTCTAAACCAACAACAACAGTATTCCAAAATGGCCTCCCTGTTTCCACAAAGCACGAAGGATTGCGAATCTGATCCACCTACTACTAATTAATGCTGTCAGTCAGGAACAACCTTTAAAGCTATTGGCCACTAGAATGCCACTTCAGCCAACTGGAAAGACAATTAACTCTTTACGATTCCAACCTATTGTAAGAGACTAATCTGAATGAGAAAAAGAAACAAACTACCGATTGCAGTGAGAATGCCCAACTACTTAATTGCTGTATTCTGCTGATTAGCACCAGATGTTTAAATAACCTAATTCTTAAATGCATTAATTGTTACATATTACATCCAGTAATGTATACACTCTTGAAGAATTCAGCCATCATCCAAAGGTAAATTTAACTTTGAAAAAGGTAAATTTAAACTTTAATTAAACTACCCCAGATTAATTTTTGTACATTAAATAAATAAACGTTCATTCATATCATTTCTTAATAATCTAGTTACAAGCACTGATACGCTCCAACTCTTAATATGCTAAAAATCAAAAATTTGTTACTTTAATTTTATATTCATAATATCAAATTTACTTTCAGCCTAATTGGAGAGGGGGACAGAAGATAAGGAAGTAACAAAAATAAACAATTACTGTGGATAATTCTTCACCTAATGCAAAATGACTGCTAGAGATACAAAAGAAACTCTGAAGAATGAGGGAGCAAACAATATTACATTGTTTAAAAGAGAGAGTGCTGATCATACAGGGTTAACTGGGTGGATTCAGGGAGAATATTTTCCATGGCCTGGTTCTTTAAAATCAGGGGTCACAGACTCTGTACGGGATGGTGGGGGGTATACAATTTACAGTCAGAGCCATACAACATGGAAACCACAACACACACAAAATGCTGGAGGAACGCAGCAGGCCAGGCAGCATCTAAGGAAGAGTACAGTCAACGTTTCAGGATGAAACGGTTTGGCAGGACTGGGGGGGGGGGGGGGTAAATAGATTTAAAAGGTAGGGGAGGGGAGAGAAACACAAGGTGATAGGTGAAACCTAAAGAAGGAGGAATGAAGTAAAAAGCTGGAAAGTTGATTGGTGAAAGAGACAGAAGGCATGGAAGAAATAAAAGGGGGAGGAGCACCAGAGGGAGGCGATGGTCAGGCAAGGAGATAAGATGAGGGAGAGAAAAGGGGATGGGAAATGGTGAAGGAGAGGGGGGAGATAGGGGGCATTACTGGAAAGTTTGAGAAATCAATGTTCATGCGTCAGGCTGGAGGCTACCCAAACGGAATACAAAGTGTTGTTACTCCAACCTATGCCTATGCATGGCCTCCTCACAACAGTGGAGGAGGCCATGGGTAAATATATCGAAATGGGAATGGAAAGTGGAATTAAAGTGGGTGGCCACTGGGAGATCCCACTTTTTGAATTGAATTGTAGGTGCCTGGCAAAGCAGTCTCCCAATCTTGTATACAAGTGCCCCCCCCCCTTTACAAAGGTAGAGCATTCCTATGAAACCTTTCTTAAGCCGAAATAACGTAAAGCGAAGAACCATTAATTTATATGGGGAAAATTTTCATAAAAGCAAAAATCCTCTTTGTAATGCGAAAACAGGTTACTAATGTAGGTCTTTTGTAAAAGTGAAGTGGCGTAAAGCGAACATTAGTAAAGCAAGGGACACCTGTATTGGCAAGACCCAATGTAGATTGCGAGACCGCTTTGCTGATCACCTAAGTTCCATCCGCCAGAAAAAATGGGATCTCCCAGTGGCCACCTATTTTAATTTCACCTCCCATTCCAATAGGTCCATCCATGGCCTCCTCCACTATTGTGATGGGCCACACTTGGGTTGGAGGAACAACACCTTATATTCCATTCGGGTAGCCTCCAGCCTGATAGCATGAATATCGATTTCTCAAATTTCCGGTAATGCCCCCTTCATCATTTCCCTCTCTCACCTTGTCCGCCCATCGCCTCCCTCTGGTGCTCCTCCCCACCCCCCCTTTTCTTTCTTCCATGGTCTTCTGTCTCTTTCATCAATCAACTTCACAGCTCTTTACTTCATCACTCCCCATTAAGATGATAGGTGAAACCTGGTATTTCTTTCTCCCCTCCCCCCACCTTTTAGATTTACCCCTCAGCTTTTTTTCTACAGTCCTGCTGAAGGGTTTCGGCCCAAAATGTCAACTGTACTCTTTTCCATAGATGCCACCTGGCCTGCTGAGTTCCTCCAGCATTTCATGTGCGTTGCTCGGTTTTCCAGTATCTGCAGATTTTCTCTTGTTTGCAATACAGAAACAGGCCCTTCAGCCCAATTTGTCCATGCTGACAGTGTTGCCCAGTGAGCTGGTCCCATCTGCCCACCTTTGACTCATAGACCTCTAAATCTCTATCCCCGTACTTATCTAGATTGTTCTTAAATGTTGCCATTGTGTACACCTTAACCACTATTTCTAGTGATTCATTCCAAATGCACAACACCCTTTGCGTGAGGAAGCTGCCCTTGATGTCCCTTTTAAATGACTTGCCCCTTATCTTAAACCTCTGCCCTTATTTTTAGCACCCCCTCCCCACTGGGAAAATTACCACATTCCCTCACCCTAAGTTCATCTCTATAGTATTTTATAAACTTCTATCAGGTCACTTCTCAATCTCCTACATTCTGGGGAATAAAGTCCCAGTCTACACTTTGTAACTCAGCCCCCCCCCCCCCCACCCCAACTGCAGGCAGTATCTTGGTAAATATTTTCTGCACTCTACCTAAAGCAATAACATCTCTCACATAACAGGGAGACCAAAACTGTACACAATATTCCAAGTGTGGCTTCACCAACAACTTACACATAACTGCAAAATAATTCCCCAGCTCCTATACTCAATGCCCCAACTGATGACAGACAGCTTGCCAAATTTAATGCCAAATTAAAAAATTCCTTGAATATTCTCCTCTGTGCACTTGGTCACCTCTTTCCATAATGCAACTTAGCTTTGTTTTGGACCAATGTTTCTGGGCCAGTAGAGCCAAACTTAGCTTTATATAGCGTTAACTTAGCCTTAAATAACAGATACTGGTCTGGGAAAGAACACTAAAGTTGGTTTGCTTTTTTAGCCAGAGGAATATTTGGAAGAATAGCTTTGGCAGTAGGTTTCCTGCTACTGGTAATTCAGGTCTCAGAAAGAGGGCAAGGTTCACTGCTGCCCAGGACAACCAGAAGTTTTATCCCTTCAGCCCACAACATCTATGCAGTTCATATTAAAACAGCTCTATGTTCACAGTATGCCAAGTTATATGTGCAATTGCAATTACAACTGCTTCATTGAACATTTGACAGTGAAATTTCTTGGTTTCACTTTGGGGGTCAAGAGCTGTAACCATATAGGTCGTAATCGAACATTTCAGGGCATATTGTTTAAAGACGAATTATAAGTTGTAGTGAGGCATTGTAAATAGTAAACATTTGATGATGATATAACAGATGTAAAGAGAGATGTACCAATTGCATTTTATTTCTTGGTATACACTGCGGGCACAAAACCAGAGATGAAGTCCCTAGCACCTGTGTGCAAATCTTTAACTGTACATTGATGCTTGTTTCAATTCTTAATGTGATCTTGTGTATCAGTTTGAAACAATTTACAAGAAATTAGGATATTCCCCACCCAATGACACCTCAAAGTTCAAAGTAAATTGATTATCAACGTACATACATTATCAGAAGCTCAAAGGCACACATGCAATGACCCGGAGTTTCTTCTCTGCCATCTCACTTCTGAATGGACATTGAACCCATGAACACTACCTCACTACTTTATTTCCATTTTTGCACTACTTAGTTAACTAGTTAATATATACACTAACTAATTCATATTTTTCTATTATGTATTGCATTGTACTGCTGCCACAAAGACAACAGATTTCATGACAAATGCCAGTAATATTAAACCTGATTCTGATATACTAATGAGATTCATTGTCTCAAGTAAATAAACTGAGCTATATCAGAGGTTTCCAGTGCAGTTTACTAACAGTTTCTCATTCACTGGTAGTGGGAGCAATTTCAGTTTAAAATGGTGTACTGGTTTAAAATCCAAGGTCCCCTTTTAGTCAATGCACCCCACCTACTGCAAGGTCAGCTGTGATCACCTTATAAGCCTCCCCAGACAGTAAGCCTACCAACTTACCAAGGAGAGAAGTGGTAAAACCTGATCAAACTAAGTTAATTCACAATTAGATTGTTTGCAAAATGGTCACTGTGGACATGGGCCAAGGAACCTTTACAACAAACTACAACCACAATGACTGTTTCACAGTTAATGTGGCCTGTATGGCAAGTGCAGCTTTGAAACTTGAAATTATACACATCCACTCCATTCATGAACACAGCCATCTAATTCTACATTGACTTTATAGTAGGTTTTACAATTTCTTCTCCCCTGCTTTGAAAGTATTCGCTCCTCAGTGTGGGTAACATCTATTGGGTTCCAAATACTATTCACAACCCATATACCTATCTAAATTTCCCTTAAATGTTGAAATGGAACCCTCATGCAGCACTTGCTCTGGCAGCTCATTCCACACTTTCAATACCCTCTGAGAAAAGGAATTACCCTCATGTTCCCCTTAAACATTTCACCCTTAACCCATTACTCTAGTTCTAGTCTCACCCAACCTCAGTTGAAAAAGCCTTCATAATTTTGTATACCCTTATCAAATCTCCCCTCAACCCTCTAAATTCTAGTGAATAAAGTCCTAACCCATTCAACCATTCCCTATGACTCAGGTGCTCATCCCAGCAACATCCTTGTAAATTTTCTCTGCCCTCTTTCAATCCTATTTACATCTTTCCTGCAGGTAGGTGCCCAAAATAGTCCACAAAACTCCAATTTAGGCCTCCCAACATCTTACACAACTTAACAATGCCAATTCCTGTACTCAATACATTGATTTATGAAGGCCAATGTGCCAAACACTTTCTTTACGACCCCAACTACCCATGATGCCACTTTCAACAAATTATGGACCTGTATTCTGATTCTAATAAACCTGATTCTTCAGTACCCTACCGCTCAGTTTGTAAGACTATCCTGGTTGGTCCTCCCGAAGTTCACAACTTAACAATCATCTTCATTAAATTTCAACAGCCATTTTTCAGCCCACTTTTCCAGCTGATCCAGATTTTGCTACAAACTCTAACAGTCTTCCTCGCTGTCCACTACACCCCCAATCTTGGTGTCACCTGCAAAGTTGCTGATCCAGTTAAACACATTATTTTCCAAATCACTGATATAGATGGCAAACAACAAACCCAGCCCCAATCTCTATGGCACACCACTAGTCACAAGCCTCCAGTCGAGAGGCAAGCATGTACTACCACTGGCTTCTCCCGCGAAGGCAATATCTAACCCTTCCTGCTGAGATATTAGACCCCTCAAGTTCAGGTGCAAACCATTCTTTCAGTACACGTCCCACCTTCCCAGGAAGAACCCAATGATCTAAATTCTGAAGTCTCTCCTGCACCAACTCATTAGCCACATGTTAAATTATATGATCTTCCTATTTCTGGCCTCACCAGCACACGGCATGGGTTGTAATCCTGAGATCACAACCCTGGAGGTCATGTCCTTTAACTTAACTCCCTGAACTCACTTTGCAGGACCTTGCCACTCTTTCTACTTAAGTCATTGGTACTGGCATGGACCAAGACCTCTGGCTGCTCACCCTCCCACTAAAGAATGATGTGGACTCGATCCAAGATTTGCAGCAGACAATATACCATCCCGAAATTTCAATCTTCTTCAGAGAACCTTTCTGTTCCTCTAACCAAAAAATCCCATCATTACAGCTTGCCGCTGCTCTCTGTCCCATCCCCCATCTTGCCCTCTGAGCCGCAGAGCCAGACTCAGTGATAGAGACCTGATTGCTGTGGCTTTCCTCTGCTAGGTCATCTCTTCCCACCCCCCCCCCCCACCCCCAACAGTATCCAAAACAGTATTCAAACCTGTTGTTGTGAGGACTGGCCACATGGGTACTCTGCATTGGTTGCCTATCCCCTTTTCTCTTCCTGACGGTCACCCATTTTACCTGTACGTCCTGTCTATCTGCCCCACAGCCTCCTGAATGACCTGGAGTTCACCCAGCTCCAATGTCTTAACAGTATCTGTTAGAAGCTGCAGCTGGATGCACTTATTGCAGGTTTAGTGATTCTGCCATGACTGGAGGTGAGGTCTCCCTGTCTTCCCATATCCTACAAAAGGAGCCTTCCACTGACCAACCTGGCATCTTTATTGCTCTATACTGTACGTGCAATAAAAATGAAAAAGTAATGAAAAATAATCTACCTACAGCCTATGCCTCTCCTCACTGAAGCCTTGATGAGCCAAAACCTCAATTTCCCGTTGGCCTCTCCAGTGAAACTTAACTTGTTATTGGACCTTGCCAAATGCCTAATTAAGCATGATGCTACATCTCCACTGTAACTGGCATGCAAAATTTGATTCCCTTGATTCTCCTGATGAAGGCCTTTGGTTTCCTCCTCCTGTAGTTAATAATTAGCTTTTTTTAATATTAAACATATACTTTATTCAAAAATAAAATTATATACAATAACCATTCAATGACTTTCAATTCTTTACAGTTGTTTCCAATACTGTCTTTACATTTTCAAAATTCTCGCCACCCACGTGGCACTCTGTTCTTTCATATTTACATTCGGGGGTATACCCCCAACCCCTCAACTCCCTCAGGAGAAGAACCCTAGACTGTGGTCCTTCCCCACCGGGACCTTGCAGTGGCTGCACCAAGTTTGAGTGCGTCCCTCAGCATGTACTCCTGCAGCCGAGAATGTGCCAGTCTGCAGCATTCCCCCACGGACATCTCCGTGTGCTGGTAGACCATCAAGTTTCGGGCCGACCAAAGAACGTCTTTGACCGAGTTGATGATCTGCCAGCAGCACTGGATGTTGGTCTCCGTGTGCGTCCCCAGGAACAGCCCATAGATCACAGAGTCCTCTGTTACGCAGCTGCTGGGGATGAACCTTGATACTGCCCCTTCCATCCTTCTCCACAACTTCTCCGCGAACCCACAGTCTGCAAAGAGGTGGGTCACCGACTCCTCCTCACTGCAGTCCTCCCGTGGGCAGAGGAGTGTGGAGACGACGTTCCAGGCGTACAGGAGGGATCAGACTGGGAGGGCCCCTCTCATCGCCAGCCAGGCGAGGTCTTGGTGCCTGTTGGTGAGGTCTGGCGATGAGGTATTTTGCCAGATGAACTGGACTGTCTGCTCAGAGAACCACCCCACCGTGTCCATCAAGTCCTTCTCCTGCAGTGCCTGCAGGACCTTACATGCTGACCACTGCCTGATGGCCCTGTGGTCAAAGGCATTGACCTGAAAGAACTTCTCTACGAAGGACAGGTATGGCGGCAACGACCAGCTGACGGGGTTTTGCGCGGGAAAGAGGCCAGACCCATCCTTCGTAGCCAGGGCGACAGGTAGAACTTGGGCACATAGTGGTACTTGGTGCCCACATACCTGGGATCCACACACAACCTGATGCAGCCACACACGAAGCTGGCCATCAAGGTGAGGGCGACATTGGGGACGTTTTTGCCCCCGTTGTCCAGGGACTTGTGCGTGGTGGTCCGTCTGACCCACTCCATCTTGGACCCCCAGACAAATCTGAAGACGGCTCGGGTGATTTCCGAGCTGAAGGAGCGGGGGACCGGCCACACCTGCGCCAAGTACAGCAGCCCTGAGAGCACCTCACACCTGATGACCAGGTTTTTGCCCGTTATCGATAGGGAACGCCCTCCCCACAACCCCAGTTTCTGTTTCACCTTGGCAGTCCGCTCCTGCCAGTTCTTGTTGCACGCCTCGGCCCCTCCGAACCAGATCCCCAACACCTTCTCATGATCAGCCTTGATGGTGAAGGGGACGCTGGATCGATCGGGCCAGTTGCCGAAGAGCACGGCTTCGCTCTTCGTGCAGTTGACCCTGGCACCCGACGCCTGCTCAAACTGTTCAGAGATGCTGATCAGCCTGCGAACTGACCTCGGATCAGAGCAGAAGACGGTGACGTCGTCCATATACAGGGAGGTTTTGACTTGTGTCCCTCCACTGCCTGGCAGCATCACCCCTCTTATGCCCCCATCCCGCCTGATGGCTTCGGCAAAGGGTTCTATGCAGCACACGAACAAGACAGGGGAGAGAGAGCAGCCCTGCCTGACTCCAGACCTGATGGGGAAGCTGTCTGTTTCCCACCCGTTGACCTGGACTGCACTACAGATGTCCGTGTAGAGCAGTTTTATCCAATTCCGGATTCCCTCTCCAAATCCCATTTTGGAGAGTACCTCCATCGTGTACGTGTGCGATATCCTGTCGAAGGCTTTCTCCTGGTCCAAGCTGACCAGGCAGGCCTCCACCCACCCCCCTGTCCTGCACGTAGACTATGGTGTTCCTCAGCAGCGCGAGGCTGTCTGAGATCTTCCTGCCTGTCTTGCTGACATTAAGTGAGAGGTCACTGTGGAACCACTCAGCCAGAAGTTCAATCTCCCTCCCTGCCGATTCGTTAGCATCTTTGACTTGTGGTCACCCTACTCTTAGCAGTTGGTGAGATTAATGATCTGGGAGCTGATAAAGGTATCACTGTTGACCCTGCAGTAAGAGGGGAAGGGGTACTGACAGAAGAAAACATTGACCAACAAGAAACTTCTACAACTGTAAACTTAAATCAATCCCGCCAGTGGTGAAAGAGATAGCTGTGTTTGTATACTGAACATGTAATCTTCCTGTTTGATATGCATGGCTTACTCATTGAATTAACTCACTTGAGCTGTCAAAGGGTGGTGGAAGACCTTTAATTTCTTATCATCTCCAACTAAAATAAAAACATTAAATTAAGAATTGTATAGCTAAGTTACACACAAGGTAACATTTTTTAAAATTCCTTTATAAACTACAGAGATTGCATTATTGGTAAATTTGATCTGTCTGTCTGAATGTGATCTTTCAACTCCCCACTGTATGTTAATATTGTTTAACAAATGTTCTTAACATTGTTAGTCATAGGTGCCAAGAGCTCTCAATCCCAGGTCTCATTAAAGTATACATCAGGAAATATTATACAATTGGTAAATTCTCAAAATCTATTTGAATCATTTTCAATTATGGCCAGTTGTTTCTGTGTGGGGGAAAAAAGTCATTTTCTTAAGAAAATAAATTTTCTACCAAATGACTCCATGCAAGGGCAGGCTGATATCCATGATAGGGGAGGTAACCATTTTTCACTGTGAACCTCAAGGTAACTGACATTATAATGAGCAGGTAAAACACAAAATAAGGCCATCTGTCATCAACAGACTATCAAAATTCCCCAAAGGGTAAAATTAAAACAATGCATGTTATGTATGCACTCACTTACCACAGTATTGTTTGACCCATTTTTAATTTAACATATACAATTATCCATGAAATTTATCTTACTACAAATAAAATGAAATGGTTTCCTTAAGGTTTCAAGATCCACATGAGCATTTACTTATACACTGATCCTGGATTTCTGTAACTTAACGCCATAATTTAATTATGCCATTAATTTCCAATTCTGTGCATTGTATCAATCTCCTGCCAATTCATGTACCTCAGTATCAAGAACTGCCAACAGCCAGGGATGAGGCTACCTGTCCATTCTTTTAGTCTACCTACATTGCGCAGTATAAACACTAGTTCTAACCCAAATAAGGCAACACTGTTTATTCTTTCAGACAACAAAAAACAATTCACCAATGAAAATAATTCAAATATCCATTATAAATAAAATCTCCACAGTAAAGCGGCTTCCCTTTGACCTATCCATCCCTCCCCCAATCTCTGCAATTTAAAATTTACTCTTTGTTTTTGTGTTCTGAGTTTTGAAGTACTGCTTCATTCTCTTTCTCTTTGCAGATGCTGTGCATCAATTCAAAACAAAATTCTGTTCTGCTGAGTAAAATGGTGATGCCAATTGCTGCCCTATGACACCATGACCTAAAGAAGTAGATGCCTCCAGGCTCCTTGTCTTCCCCTTTTCTTACAAAAGCCTTTCTAATTCCATCTGATCTACTATACAGAAAGTGCAGAACATAATTTCTGCCATTTCCAGGACATCAGCTCATTCCAGACAGAAAACACATTTCTTCAGACACTCCCAATATATTTGTATCTTTTACCACAAGTGGACTTATTTGCTTACTCCAATGCTTCTCTTCCTACCTGCAGTTGAGATTTGTTTGCATACTCATCCTCCGCATGAATAGTTAGATTTTCCACTTCAGGAAATGTAGTACAGGCAGTCTCCAGGTTATGCAAGGATTCCATTCCTGAGAACATCCATTGTCTATAACTACCCATCTTGTATCGTTCTACATGCACTTGCTAGATTCTTCCATTTCATTGAATAATCACCCCAACACTACTCATGTTTAAACCACTGGAAACTACACTGTATCCCATCATTAATGAACACCATGAATCATTATTACTTGCTTGAAAACACTTTTTTTTAAAAAAATGCATGGGACAAATTGCACAAAGTAGGATTTCCATAAATCAGGTCAAGGAGGTCCTGTATTCTAAGCACTCAATTAGACAAAAAAGGCATTGTTCCCAAGTTTTGCTAATTACAAAATTACACCAGCTACAATATCTCCAATATCACTTTGATTTGCTATCTCATCTCCTCCAACAATTCACCCTATCAATAAAACATTGGCATTCTTCTACTTCTGGCTTCTTGAATAACTCCAGTACAGACAGACCATGGCTTCAGCGCCTAAACAAAAAGATGGAGAATTCCCTAATTAAGCTTTCAACATTCTGCATCTTTAAAAGATGCTCTTTAAAGCATTTTGAAAATTATCTGCCCATGAACCTCATTGAGTGCCTTGGTGCCAATTCTTGTTGGAACACACTGTGGGACTTCTGGATACCTTAATGCAACATAAATCTTTACATTTTATAATTGCAACAAACAAGATGGAATTCAACTTTCTTATGAGATGTGGATTCTTCACCTCATTATGATCTTGCACTTTATTTACTTTTTGACAGCTTTTATACTTTATTCTGCACTGGGTTTTTTTGTGCTACCTCAATGCACATTTTTTATGATCTGATCTGTATAGGAAGTAAGCAAGGCGGGCTTTTCACAGTATCTTGATGCATGTAATTATACCAATTACAGGAATTACAACAGTAGAGGTGAGGCTCTGTGTGGTCCACCATGTTGTGCTGTCCAGTTACCTACTCCACGTAGCTCTCCCACATTCCCCTCTATTTTTCTATTATCTATGTGCTTATCTAAGAGACTCTTAAATGTGCCTAATATATATACCTCTGTCACCACCCCTGGCAGTGTGTGTTCCATACACCCACTACTCAGTGTAAAAAAAAATCAGTCCTTTCTCTGACATCTCCTTTCCTCAATTCACCTTAAAATTATACCCCCTCATAATAGCCATTTCCACCCTGGGCTAAAAACTCTGGCTGTCCACTCAATCTATGGCTGTTATCACCTTATACAACTCTATAAAAGGTTCAAAGTGTGTATACAGTATGCCATCTTGAGATTCGTCCTCCTGCAGGCAGCCATGAAACAAAGAAAAATGCCATGGAACTCTTTCAAAGAAAATGTCAAACACCCAACGCACATGAACAAACAACAAAAAGCAAGTAAATAACACAATACTAAAAATCAAACCTTAAATGTCTTAGAGTATTTGGTTTAGCTTGGCGCTGTGTGGCTCACTGACTACAGGCACGAGGCCACTCCATGCTGAAGCACTCCAATCAAATCACGCAAAATAGCAATTTTTAAAAACATGGTGGGTATCTGCTGTGGTCTGGCAGGATGTCAGATACAACTGTGACATTCAAGGGGCCCATGAAAATGGGCAAGGAGAGACCTGAAAGAGGTTTATAAGATTATGAGAGGCACAGATAGAGTAGACAGACAGTGTCTCTATCCCCAGGGTGGAAATATCCAATACCAGAGGGCATGCATTTTAAAATGAAAGGGGTTAATTTCAAAGGAGATGTGAGGCTCCCCCCACCCCCCCCAACCACACAGACAGTGGTGGGTTCCTGGAACACTCTGCCAGGAGTGGTGGTGGAGGCAGATACATTGGGGACTTTTTAAGAGACATTCACTAATGTGAGGAAAATGGAAGGATATGGACATTGTGTGGGCTGAAGCGTCTGTTCCTGTGCTGTACTGTTCTTTGTACCAAGCTGACAGCTGCATAAAATATTAAATTGCTACCAACTAAGAAGATTTAACATGTTTGCTCTGTTCAAGTAGAAAGAGTACTAAAATTGAGATTCTGAGCCACAATCTGGCCTCACATTTTGGCAAGAATACTGCTTTTCATTGTAACAGTGTAAATCTAGACCCACAATGAGCAGTAGCCAACACGAAACAAGGGCTGCCAGGCACAACTGACTATATCCGACTGCAACAGATGTCAGCGTCTACTCTGAGAAAGCGCATAGATCCTTTCCCGCTTTCAAACAAACGCTTGGCTGGCATGATTACATTATTCACCAACACCAAACAGTTGGTGTTTTAATTAGGACTCATTTTAAGCAGCATATTATGTGTTTACTTTTGGGGTCATGGAATAAGGCATAAGGGGGTGGGGGTGGGGGAGAAGCTAGGCAAAGATTCACGTGCCCAAAAGTAAATAAATTTCAAGATTCAAACTTAATAAAGGGATGTAATCACTGCAAGCGGATGCACTATATTTATTAAAACACGCTGCTTGTTTTTCAATGTCTGCCAAAAAAGAACTTTTCTTTACCCACTGTTAGTAGAAATGCAATTAAAAGAACCATTCGACAAGCCATCTGACGCTGCATATCAAAATCACAACGGCAATTTCCACGTGACAAGCAAAACAAAGTGTAATAACAACTCAGATTGATCCGCAAAAGGATTCAGTTCAAGTCACGGAAAAACAGAACTATTGATTTTATTGAAAATGATTGAGACCTGATGTTAAAAGACATTTCAAAACTAGTTTCATATTACTTCTGCTATTAAAGTTTTTATGTTCCCATTTCGGCAGTTAGATTCCAGACAGGAACAGTACATTTTGCTTCACCCTGAACAGTTAAAAATGATTCATAGAGGAACTCTTTCCAATTGTTAAAGATGCCCAAGAGGGGAACCGCCCATGTAAAATACTTGGCTTCTAATTTATTCCACATTTGTCCTACAATAATCTTTGTAAACTGTTTTGAAAAAGTAGAATTAGCTTTTAGGTTGAAAAAGATTAATATTGATCCATGGGTGCCACTTCTAACTTATTTTGTGACATCACTTTTCCCCCCAAATCAGTCATATTTCATATTCAACTTCAGACATTATGATTAAGGCAAATGAAACAAATAGAGTTACATTTTATTATGCTGTTATTCCCTTCATGACACCAATGCAAATTGGTGTCCCATCATCAGCATCCAACAGGTTAAAGTTTATTTATTTGGAGATACAGCGCAGAATAGGCCTTCCTACCCCATCAAGCCACACAGCCCAGCAACCCAACTATTTAACCCTAGCCTAATCACAGGGCAATTTGGGTTACAGTTAACTGGTAGGTGTTTAGACTGTGGGAGGAAACCCATGTGCTCATGACAAGAATGTACAAACTTTCTTACACAATGTACCAGAATTGAACTCTGAACTCCAAATCCCTAAGCTGTAATAGTGTCATGCTAGTCGCTAAACTGTGGCATCCACAAGCTGGAATCTTGTCAGGCCATTTTGAAGAAACTAAAATAGGGATATGATAAAACCTGTTCAGAAGTCTGCAGAAACCAAGGCAGAATTTGTCTTTTCAACAATTTTGAGTACATCAAGTCTTTGTTACACACTTTTGAAAGACTGAAAATGAAACATTGGAAGAAGCAAAACTTACAGCGAAAGTGCAATTTGCAATCAATAGGCTTGCCTAGTCGTGATCTACACTGAGGTGTGAGGAAAGGTGTACAACATAGACCTAAATAACCAAGACACTTTCCTGATGCATGCTACCTCTGTGGTACACTGCAACTCCATCGTATTTCCAGCAGCACTATTTTCTCTCTCCACCCTACAAATACTTTACAAATATTCCCTCAAAGTAACCCTTTACAATCACATCCTCATTGATCTTGATATTGTGATGGATCCAAACAAAATGATTGAAGCATTCATTGCTACTTCTTTCACGTCTTTTTTTTAAAAAGTGGTTTTGCTACCATTGGAGCTTGTGATCTACATTCTTGTGCTGTGTTTGGGCCAATTGAGCGATCTGGAGCTTTGCTGGCTCCAAGGGCTTGAGGCCAAGAAGCCTGGAAATAAGGTGCAAGCCCATGATTGACTCCATTTCTTGCCAATCACAGATTAAGGCATCAAGGTGAGAGCATAATGCAAGCAGGTGATCAGTACCATCTACCAGCCTCTTGCTCTCTGCTGCCAGAGGAAGGAGTCTGTAAGTGATGTCCTTGCTTGCTGCTTCCAGGAGGGCCCTGCATTCGAATGATCTCTCTCACCCCCTCAATGCTGTCAGAGGATGGCTCCGAAGTCCTAGGTCTTGGGCAAGGTTTAGTTGATGTTGTGGATTGGTCTCTGTAGTTCATTCTGTGACGTTTCTGGTCCTGGAGATCATCTAACAATAGAATCCATGGAATCCTGCTACAGAACTCCGTAGGTGGGATTGTCCAGAAACTGTCGGACTTTCCTGCAGTATTTTTGAAAGACATCAGAACTGTTGCACTTCCTTTGTCTGCTGGTAAAATTCAGTCAGCTACATCATGGGCACTACCCTCCATAGCATTGAGGGCATCTTCAAAAGGCAATGCCTCAAAAAAGCAGCATTCATCATTAAGGACCCCTATCACCCAAGTCATGCCCTCTTATCATCAAGGAGGTGGTACAAGAGCCTGAAGACACACTCAACATATCTGGAACAGCTTCTTTCCCTTGCCATCAGATTTCTGTATGGACAAGGAAGCCTTGAACACTACCGCACTATTTTTCTCCCTCTCTTTTTGCACTATTTATTCAATTTAATTTTTATATATTTATTTCTTATTGTAATTTGTAGCTTTTTAATTATATATTTCAATATTCTGTTGCCACAAAACAACAAATTTCACAACATATGCCTGTGATATTAAACCTGATTCTGATTTGGGAAATGACCGGACAAGAGATTGCAAAAAGCAGCAACTGCAAAACACTACAAAAGTAAATTTTATGTGAATCATTTCAAAAAATATTCATAACTTAGTTTAAAATCAAGTGCACTAAACCAAACTTGTATTTCATAGCTAATCACGGTAAAATATCAGATGGAACCCTGATAGTGATGTTCTGCTGTGCTTTGAATATTTCTCAAATATGCATATTGATGCTAATTGTCCATTTATATTCAATTTTAAATGTGAGGATAATTATCCTAAACTGATAAGTGTGCTTTGCATAAACACATAAGTAGCATGTCAGCTTTGAAAATAAAAGCTGAATAACCCACCATACTGAAATATTAAATAAATACTATACATCGGCACAATGCTCCTGAAACACACACCCACCACCACTCCAGAGTAAACACTAACTTGAGAGGGGAGCGGTGGGGTGGCAAAAGTTAAATTCAGAAACAGACAGCTAAGCAGTTTCCAAATGTATTCAACATTTGAAAAGTTTCAGTCAAGAGACAAGTAATTTACAAGAATTTTCAAAGCCAAGTCCCACATGACACAAGTGAAGTCTGAAAATATTTGCAAAGGTTGTGAAAGATGCGACACGCACATAAATACACAGAGGGTGCTTGATCTCTGTATGTTAATTTTACATAAAATTAGTCTTTCTCACAGAAATCTTTTCACAACATCTGGTCTCCCAGAAGACACTATTGTAACAACCAGGAGTATTATCTCCAGTGACCTTCCCAATCCTTCAACAAACTGTGCTGAAAGTAACAGATTGTCCTGTCACATCGCATGCGGCTTAGATTGGCGGTGCAAAACTCTCCAAGTTTTCAATAGGGTAGCAGTTATAAACTGATTTGGTATGTCGATACACTATATTACAACATTTATATCTTTCCATACTCCTTGGTGTCTTCTTACAGAAAATTGCTGATACACACATTCCTTTATTGACAGTAGGGATAAACCTTCCAGCAAAGGAATGCAAACACTGACAAGCAAACATTATCACATGGCCAGTGGCACAGAACTGGGAGGAGACTCTGCTTGTAGAGGGAGGGACAATGGGGCGAAAGGGAGGGGGCAGTCAGGGGTGGGAGAAGATGGTAACCAACTGATAATTTAGCTGGAGACCCAGTGGGGGGGGGGGAGAAGAATCCCGGATACTCCCATCCTGGGGTTATAGTGGCGAGGGGACCCCCGGTGAACCCTGGGGCTGGTGGAGGGGTGTGGAGTGGGGGGGGGGGAATGAAGTCTGGACACCCCCGGGAGGGGGGGTGGCGGGCTGGAAGGAAGAAGGGGACCCGGGAACTCCTGATTACAGGAGAACTAACCCCGGAAACCTCCCGGGGAGGGGGTCTGGAGTGGAGGGAAGGGACCTCAGAAAACCTCCGTAGGGGGGGTGGAACGAGTAGAGAAAAGGGACCCGGGAGATGGGATCCCGAAGACCCTCTAAGGGGACACCGACGAACCCCTCTCCCAAAGGGACTGGAGTGGAAAGAAGGGACCCCAGAGCAGGGTGGGGGAACAGGCCCTGGAGATCGCAGGTTGGTGGGTGGAGACCCGTAGACTCCCAGGGCTAAATCGGTGGACATCCCCCCCAATCATCCGACCACGGGCGTTACCGTTCCAGGGGTGGAGTGGCGGAGGAAAGGGACGACGATTGCACCACTCTAGCCACCGGTTTCCCTTCCTGAGTCCGGCGCCTCGCCGCTCCGCTCCTGCCCCGGGATGTCCCGTTTGAAAAGTTCCCGCTCGTGTCTGCCCGCCCGTTACTCACGCCACTGCGCATGCGGCCCCTTGTCCTGGGGGGGGGGGGGGGGGCGGAGCCACCTGACCAGTGCACAAGCGGGGTCGGCCCGGGAAACGGCACGTGGAGCTGTCAGTCAAGATGCCCGGGAACCGCACCGGGTGCTGTCAATCACGCTGGCCGGGTGCCGCACGTGGGCACGTTGCAGGACGGTAGGGTCGGTGGTGCTGAGGGTTCTGGAACTATCGTTGGCAGCCTTTTTCCCAAATGCACGGTTGCTTGAAATAAAAGTACTGGCAAAGTCTGCAAATTGAACGTTTGTATTTTTTTTTGCGGATGGCCTCCTCCTCCCCGCCCTTTCTAGTGATGGCGCACCAAATGGACTGGAAAAAAATGATTTAGCTCGAACAAACAGGCGGGGTTGGGAAGAGGAATGGAATTTGCAGTAGCCCCAGAACAGCAGCAGAGGATTTTGCTCAGCAACCCCAACCAATCTGGCTTCTTATCTCCAAAATGGAACTACACCCTACAACCCAGTCTGACTGGAGTTTCCTCTGCGTGGTTTCTATCATCAGGACAAATATTCCACGTTCTGGAAAACTGGACAACTTGTGGAAAATTATTATCAGTGTTGCCCACAGCAATTTAAAAAAAAAACAACCAATAAAGGTCTGGCTAGGTGGTCTCCTGAAGTAAATCAGTTTCACCTTTAATTTGTTGACAGGGGAAACTTCTTGATGCCATACCACTTAATTTCCTAACTGGACTGAATCTGGTCATTGATGGGATCTGGACCACTTCAGCTGTCATGTAAATGAACTTGCCATTGGTGATGTTCTCAACCATCTCCACCTCAGTATCTACCAGATAACGGACAGACCTAGACAATGCAGATGTGTAGAAAATGTTTTCAGTAGTGGGAGAATTATAGATCACATTAGCATTGAGTCCAAGAGGGCACAATCTCAGAATTAGAAGGACTTCCCTTTAGAACAGAGATGAGGAGGAATTTCTTTAGCCGGAGGGCGGTGAATTTGTTGAATTCTTTGCCACTGACGGCTGAGGAGGCCAAGTCAATGGGTATATTTAAAACAGGTTGATAAGCGTTTAATTTGGGTGTCAAAGGGTACGTGTAGAAGGCAGGAGAATGGGGTTGAAAGGGCAAATGAATCAACCATGATTGAATGGCAAATCAGACTCAATGGGCTGAATGGCCTAATTCTGCTCCTATATCTCAAAGTTTAGACAGGGATGTGCTTCACCCCGTTTCCTGAAGTCAGTGATATTATAATTTATAACACAATACTACAGTTGGAGATACGTCTCTACCAAAGGAGGTGCAAGGCATTCTTTCCCTCCGCTAGCCTCCAGGTCACCCTTGGGCAAGTTGAGCCCCTGATCAGGGTCACGTGAAGCCATGGGAACAGATGGTGCATATCACAAGTGGTGATGGTGCAACCATTGAAGCCAGGCAAACAATCTCAGAAGGGTGTTGATAATGGCTGGAGTCACCTGTCTTGTAAAGACACTGCCCAGAAGAAAGCAATGGCAACCCACTTCTGTAGATAAATTTGTCAAGAATAATCATGGTCATGGATAGACCATGGTCGCCCACATCATATAACATGGTACATGATGATGATGACCAAAGGTGACCCCCACCACCCAGGATGTGTTCCTTCCTCGCTGCTGCTACCATCTGAGAGAAGGTACAGAAGCCTTAGGTCTCACACCACCATGTTCAGAAACAGTTATTATCCCTCAACCATCAGGTCCTTGAACCTAAGAGGATAACTTCACTCAACTTCACTTGTCCCATCATTGAAATGCTCCCACAACTTATGGACTCGCTTTCAAGGACTCTACATCTCATGCCTTCGATATTTACTACTTACTTATTAATATTTATTTTTGTATTTGTGCAGTTTGTTGTCTTTTGCACACTGCTTGAATGCACAAGTTGGTGTGGTCTTTCTTTGCTTCTATTACAGTTATAATTCTATTATGGATTTATTGAGTATGCCCACAAGAAAACAAATCTCATGATGATATATTTGTACTTTGATAATAAATTTGCTCAGAATTTTGAACATGCTATATGCTTCAGGATGAGAAAACAAACTTAAGTTTACATTTAGCAACAATGATCAGTCAGATCATTGATTTGTGATATTAACCATTTCTGTCTCCATGGAGATTGTCTCTCTTGCTCAGGATGTACGGGTTAGTAGGTTAATTGGTCACATGGATGTAATTGGACAGCTTCTTCCCCTCTGCCATCTGATTTCTGAATGGTCATTGAATCCATGAACACTACCTCACTACTTTTTTATTTCAATTTTTGCGCTACTTATTTAATTTAGCTACTTACTATAGATATACTTACTGTAATTCGTGGCTTTATTTCTATTATTATGCATTGTATTGTACTGCTGCCGCAAGGACAACAATCTTCAGGACATCTGCTGGTGATATTTAGCCTGATTCTCAGTCAGCTGATCTATTTCTCTCCTGTACAGCTCTGTCATTCACTGAGATATCACCACCAACAGTGCTGTTGTTCTTCAGCAGTTCAATGGAAGTATTTGCCTGTAAACAAACTAGACGTCCGATCAACAGAAAAGCTCACTATAATACTGGGGAAGATGATTTGACATTTCACAAATGAATGCAAATTCTGCATTCAAAGTATGTGCTGCAGTACTCCAGTGAAAGCAGTGAGACTCCTCAAGTTCAAGTTTATTATCATCTGACAGACCGGGCCCAGAGCATATCAACGTGACAAGTGGCTGGACCCCAGATTGAGGAAAGATTTGATGTTTGCACTATGTTTTAAACGGCGGGCCAGGTTAAAAATGCAGGGTATCGGGACCACAGGCGAGGGTCCGGCCAGTCCTGCTTGCTGCTCCGCATCATTTTCTTTGCTCTGTGTAGAACTGAGGCTGTGGCCTGCTTCAGTTGCAGTGATGCCTGGCTTCATGTCTATAGATTCACTTTCGACCTGAATGCTATTTGCTTATTTTTATTGTTTGCATGATTTGGTTTTTTTTCTGTATGTTGGGTGTTTAACGGTCTCCTTTTAATGGTTTTTAAAAAATTTCTTTGTCTTGGGGCTGCCTGCAAGGAGACAAATCTCAAGATTGTAAAAAATATACATAATTTGATAATAAATGTACTTTGAACTTTGATTGTACATATATACGACCAAATGAAATAACATTCCTCTGCACCGCAGTGTGCCCACAAGACATATATCACAGACAGCACATAAAACAACATATTACCACAAATAATTGAATAAAATATAATTCAAAATGCACGTGAAGTGCACAGCAAACAGTAAATAGCTCACTGCCCTAGTGATGAGACCTCTTTGGTGGCAGGGTATTCATATTCATTGGTGGCAGTTCAGATGCGCCATACAACTCTTGTACCCCCATTCAATTCTTGTAAAATATGTTAATATAGACATATTTAGTATTTTTACATGATATATTGATTTAATATAGAACAAGATAAACATTATTTACCTTAATGAGACTTTTAACAGATATATTTTGTCTTCTTTTAATTTCTTCCATTTTTTTATCACATATTCTTTCCGTAACTCAGACCCAAGCACTAGCTTCAGTTTTTCTTCTATTCCAGTCTGATGTTGTGTTTTATAGTGTCTATTAAGATCATGTCTTCTATTATGTGAGAAAGTGTTTTCACAAACAATGCACAACAGTTTTCCTGACGGACCCGCTATAAATAAGAACTTATTTTCCCATTGTTGATTGCGCCACTTCTAAACATCCAATGTGCCACTTTTGGCGCATGTGCCATAGGTTGGCCATCCCTGCCTTCAAGTATCAAAGGATGTTACATTGTTTGACAAGGGCCAATAGAAGATATTTGCCTTGTCAGTTTCCAGGGCAAATTTCTTATGTGGCCTCCTACTTTGAACCGGCATCTCCTTTCTGAAAGACAATATATCACAGTTTGATTACTGTGAGAGGTTATATGTAACAGTTTCTTTTATGAGGACCGGTCGTCTTTTGAATCAACAAGCTCTACCTCTTCTTCAGGGCTCCTGTTTACATTTTTGTAGCCAATTTCCTGTCTTGAAAAATACTTAAAACATTAATGGAAGAATTTGCATAGAGCTGGATTTCTATAAATCAGGTGAACCATGATCCATGACGCTCCAGCACAGCTCAGCTGTACCACTGTCGGCGTCTCAGGTCTTAACTACAACAGGTCACATTCATTTTCAGCTTCATCTGCTGAACATTCCCTGGCAGAATCAGAATCAGCTTTATTATCATTAACATAGTGCACCCTCAGTGGCCAGTACCTCCTGCACCTAATAAAGTGGCTACTGAGTGTACGTTCATGGCCTTCAGCTGCTGGAGCCCATCCACTTCAAAGTTCGACATGTTGTGCATTCAGAGACGCTCTTCTGCACACCACTGATGTAACATGTGGTTATCTGAGTTACTGTCAGCTTGAACCTGTCTGGCCATTCTCCTCCGACCTCTCTCATTATCAAGGCATTTTTGCCCACAGAACTGTCGCTTACTAGACGTTGCTCTGATTTTTCCACCAATCTCTGTAAACTCTAGAAACTGCTGTGGATGGAGATCCCAGGAGATCAGGAGTTTCTGAGATGGTGACACCACCCCATCTGACATCAACAATCTTTCACCAGTCAAGGTCACTTAGATCACATTTCTGCCCCATTCTGGTATTTGGTGTGAACAACAACTGAACCTTTTGACCGTGTCTGCATGCTTTTCTGCATTGAGTTGCTATGACATGATTGGCTGATTAGACACTTGTATTAACAAGCTGGTGTACAGGTGGAACTAATAAAGTGACCACTGAGATTATCTCCTGAAATTTGCAGTTTTGCAGCTGCAAAAGCCAAGTGATCTGCTGATATTACATCACTTGCCAACACTTCAAAACGGTTATTTTTAAACCTTTAAGTCATTGTGCTGCATGCAAAACAGCTCTGCTTTTTCTAAAAGGGGAGATTTATAAATAGGCATTGCACGATTTATTGATGAAGGTACTTTTGTCTTCAGTACAGTCTTGAGATTGGTTCCATGACTACGTGGTTATGTTATTGATCTCGAAGCAGGCAAGTTCAAGCCCAGTCATACGTATATACATCTGATATGTGGAGGGGGGAGGGTAGGGGGCTACTGCACATGATTGAAGTAAGCTGCAGAGAGTTGTAAACATGGGCACTGGCCTCCATAAAACATCTTCAAAGAACGATGCCTCAAAAAGGCAGCATCCGTCATTAAGGTCCCACATCACCCAGGACATGCCCTCTTCTCATTGTTACCATCAGGGAGGAGGAACAGGGGGCTGAAGTCACACATTTAACAATTCAGGAACAGCTTCTTCCCCTCTGCCATCCGATTTCTGAATGGACATTGAACCCATGAACACTGCCTCTACTTTTTTTATTTCTATTTTTTGTTTTGCACTACTTATTTAATTTAACTATTTAATATTTTCTGTATATTCAAACTGTAATTCAGTTTGTTTTCCCTCTGTTATCAGGTATTGCAATTGTAAAGTAAGAAAATTTCATGACATATGCTGGTGGTATAATAATAATAATAATAATAATAATAATAATAATAATAATAATAATAATAAATACTTTATTGATCCCGAGAGGGAAATTCTTTCCTGATTTTAAAACCTGATTTTGGCTCTGATTTCAAACTCAGCTTGTTAACAGCAGCAGTGTTGCCTGTGAAATGAGCAGCTTGTGGTCAGAACCCAACAGTGTTCAATACTACTATGTAAGGAAGGAAATCTGAAGGTCTTATCTTGTGTTCATTTCTACTTTGGAGCAGACTCACTCTAATATTTATATACTTACTTATTGAGATACAGCACGTAATAGGCCCTTTTGGACTTTCGAGCCATGCCGCCCAGCTACCACTGATTTAACCCCAGCCTAATCATGGGACAACTCGCAATGACCAATTAACCTACTAATCGTTACGCCTTTGGACTGTGGGAGGAAACTGAAGCATCTGGAGGAAACCCACACATTCCACAGGGAGGGTGTACAGACTCCTGACACCAGATTTGAACTCCCCACTTCGACACCCCGAGCTGTAAAAATGTCACACTAACCGTTATGCTACGGTAGCACCCCAATATAAACATCCAAAACACACTGGTGCTGGAAATTGGAACCAAAAGCAGGAAATACTGGAAGTTCTCAGGGCTGGCACGGTAGTTTAGCGCCAAGCGTAAAGCTATTACAGGGCCAGTAACCTGGGATCAATTCCTGCTGCTGTCTGTAAGGAGTTTGTACGTTCTCCCTGTGACTGCGTGGGTTTCCTCCGGGTGCTCTGGTTTCCTCCCACCTCCCAAAGATGTACAGCATTGGTAAGTTAATTGGTCACATGAGTGTAATTGGGTGGTGTGGGCTCATTGGGCCAGAAGGGCTTGTTACAGTGCTGTACCTTTAAATAAAAAAATAAAACAGATAAATAGAGTAACACACAAAATGGTGGAGGAACTCAGCAGGTCAGGCAGCATCTATGGAGAGGAATAAACAGTTGACGTTTTGGGGTGAGACCCATCATCAGTAAATACCCAGCACCCATGGAAGAAGAAACAGAGTTAAAGTTTCTGGTCAAATCTCCTTCATCAGAAGGTAACTCTGTTCAAGGGCAAGTATAGATGTAAAATAAATGACATCATTATAATCATCAGCACACTGGCAGGGGATGACACCAGAGCAGCAATGGCTGGGATTTCTGAGAGCAATCGGAAAGGTGCAGGATATTCTTAAGTCACGATGTCAGAACCGTGGCTGACGAGAAAAATCAAAGCCCACATAAAAGCTAAAACAAGGGCATATAATAGAGCAAAAATAGTGGAAAGTTACAGGATTGGGAAGTTTTTAAAAAACATCCCAAGGCAATGAAAAAAGTCATAAAGAAGGAAAAGATGTAATATGAAAGTAAGCTAGCCAATAATATTAAACAGGATATCAAAAATTTCTTCAGATACATAAGTGTAAAAGAAAGGTGAGAGTAGATATCAGACCACTGGAAAATGATGCTGGGGAGGTAGTAATGGGGGACAAGGAAATGGCAGATGAACTGAATAAGTATTTTGCATCAGTCTTCACTGTGGAAGTTCAAGAGTGTCAGGTCAAGAAGTGTGGGAAGTTGCCATTACTAGGGAGAAGGGTTCTTGGGAAACTGAAAGGTCTGAAGATAGATAAATCACCTGGACCAGATGATATACACCACGGGGTTCTGAAAGAGGTGGCTGAAGAGATTGTGGAAGCATTAGTTATGATCTTTCAAGAATCACTAGATTCGAGAATGGTTCCAGAGGATTGGAAAATTGCAAGTGTCATTCCACTTTTCAAGAAACTATAGGCCAGTTAGTCTGACTTCAGTGGTTGGGAGGATGTTAGAGTCAATTGTGAAGGACATAGTTTCAGGGTACTTGGAGGCATATGATAAAATAGGCCAAGGTCAGCATGGTTTCCTTAAGGGAAAATCTTATCTGACAAACCTATTGGAATTCTTTGAGAAATAACCAGGAGAATAGACAAAGGAGAATTGGTGGATGTTGTGTAATTGGATTTTCAGAAGGCCTTTGACAAGGTGTCACATATGAGGCTGCTGAACAAGATAAGAAACTATGGTATTACAGGAAAGATACTAACATAGAGGCAAAAAGTGGGAATAAAGGGAGCCTTTCCTGATTGGCTGCCAGTGCCTAGTGGTGTTCCACAGCGGTCTGTGATGGGACCACTTCTTTTTACATTATATGTCAATGACTTGGATGACGAAATTGAAGGCCTTGTGGTCAAGTTTGCAGACAATATTAAGATAGGTGGAGGGGCAGATAGCTTTGAGGAAGTACAGAAGGACTAGACAGATTAGGAGAATGGGCAAAGAAGTGGGAGATGGAATACAGTGTCGAGAAGTGTATGGTCATGCACTTTGGTAGAAGAAATAAAAGAGTTAACTATTTTCCAAATGGAGAGAAAATTCAAAAACCTGAGGTACAAAGGGACTTGGGAGTCCTTGTGCAGGATTCCTTAAAGGTTAATTTGTAGCTTGAGTCTGTGGTGAAGCAGGCAAATACAATGTTAGCATTCATTTCAAGAGTACTAGAATATAAAAGCAAAGATGTAATGTTGAGGCTTTATAAAGCCCTGGTGAGGCCTCATTTCAAGTATTGTGAGTAGTTTTGGGCCCCTTATCTTAGAAAGGATGTGCTGAAACTGAAAAGGGTTCAAAGGAGGTTCATGAAAACGATTCTGGGATTGAAAGGCTTGTCATATAAAGAGTTTTTAATGGCTATAGGCAACTACTCACTGAAACTCAGAAGAATGAGGAGCAACCTCAGTGAGAGCTATCAAATATTGAAAGGCCTGGATAGAGCGGAAGTGGAGATGATGCTTCCTATGGTGGGAAGGTCTAAGACCAGAGGACACAGCCTCAGAATAGAGGGACGTCCTTTTAGAACAGAGATGAGGAGGAATTTCTTTAGACAGGGAGTAGTGAATCTGTGGAGGCCAAGGCATTTGGTATATTTAAGGCAGAGGTTGATAGGTTCTTGATAGGTCGAGCATCAAGGGATGTGGAGAGAAGGCAGGATATTAACACTGAGAGGGACTCGATGGGCCAACTGGCCTAATTCTGCTCCTATACCTTATCTTGTTGTATCTTATGCCTTCACTTTGTGAATAAATCCAGAAAGGCTGCAAGTAACGACACCGCATGGAACAGCGATGATTATTGTTCACCTGCACTGCACTCCCTCTGTAGCTGTTATACGTTATTCTACATTCTGTCACAGTTTTACCTTCTTCTTCCTCAATGCTGTGTGCAACGAGCTGATCTGGGGCGTCACAGCAGTTTAGCGGTTAGCATAGCACTATTATGGCACCAGTGACCTGGGCTCCAGCTGTCTGGAAGGAGTTTGCACCTTCTCCCCTTGGGTTTCCTCCAGGTGCACCTGTTTCCAAAGACATGTGAGTCGGGGCTCATAAATTTTGGTCATGTTGTGTTGATGCTGGAAGCGTGGTCACGCATGCGGGCTGCCCTTTGCACACCTTCAGGCTGTGCAGGCTGTTGACGCAAGCGATGCATTTCACTGTATGTTTCGATGTACTTGCAATAAATAAAGTTAAAACATTTCCATTCAGTTGTTTGGAAGTCATCACTGTACATATTATATTTATTATTGCCATGTATACTGCTTAGTCTGTGAGTTTCACGAGCAGTGATAGCTGGGGTGGCATGGTAGTGTGGTGGTTAGCATAAGGCTTTACAGCGCCAATGATCTCTGATCAGGGTTCCCTTCCCGCTGTTGCCAGTGAGGGGTTTGTATGTTCTCCCTGAGACCGCTTCGGTTTCCTCCCACATTCCAAAGATGTACCGGTTAGTAGGTTAATTGGTCACATAGGTGTAATGGGGTGGCGCGGGCTCGTTGGGCTAGAAGGGCCTGTTACCCTTGGTGTATCTCCAAATTAAAAAAAGGAGTCTGAACAGTAGAGAAGACAAACTTTTCACTGTAGCTGGGTGAATGAGACAATAATAAACCAATTCCAGTGCCATTTCCTGTTAACATTGGGGTCCTTGGACTCTCACTGATCATGTGACTACAGACTGAATTAGAAGGCAAATGACACATTGGACATTAAAGATAGGGAAGTATTGTTACAACTGTACGGGGTGCTGGTGAGGTTGCGCCTGGATATTGTGCACAGGTTGGGTCTTCTTCCCAAAGTAAACACACAATAGTTTTGGAGGAAGTCCACAGGAGATTCACCAGGATAACTCCTGGGATGAGAGGATTATCCTATTTGATTAGTCTAGCACAACATTGTGGGCCAAAAGGCCTGCTCATGTGCTGTACTGTTCTGATTCAGATTAATTTATGAATCGTACATATATCACAACATGCAGTGAAATGTACAAGTATACAGGTCTTTTTTTCTATCAAAATTATACTAAATTTCAGATCTCATTAAAAAAAATAGATGTTACAAGATGAGATGCTGTACAATATAACCTGGCTGTTTTCCTTTTTTTAATCCTGGTCTTCCCCAACACAACTATGGACGTGCTGGGGTGTGGTGAACTACATATACCTGTCTGGACACGCCCCTCTGCTGACTGCTCCTGTGGCTCCTCCCACAGACCCCGGTATAAAGGCGATTGGAGGCACAGCTCCTCCCTCAGTCTCCAGGATGTTGTGTGATGATCTCTTGCTGCTAATCGTGGTCTCTTGCAGCTAATAAAAGCCTATCGTTCGCCTCCCGTCTCCGAGAGTTAT
Organism: Hemitrygon akajei; assembly: GCF_048418815.1. NCBI lineage: Eukaryota > Metazoa > Chordata > Chondrichthyes > Myliobatiformes > Dasyatidae > Hemitrygon > Hemitrygon akajei. Next base: position 10,199,803 of record NC_133134.1, on the reverse strand, counting down.
TGATGGTGCATCATGGGGGCAACTTCAAATTCCTGGGTGTTGTTATTTCGAAGGACCTGTACTGGGCCCAGCACATAAGTGCAATTATGAAGAAAGCACAACAGTACCTCTATTTTCTTAGGAGTTTGTGGAGATTCGCCAATGCATCTAACACTTCGACAAACTTCTATAGATGTGCAGTGAAGAGTATAATGACTGGCTGCAACTAGCCTGGTATGGAAGCAACAATGCCCTTAAATGGAAAAACCTACAAAAAGTGGTTGACATGGCCCAGTCCATCATGGGTAAAGCCCTCCCAACCATTGAGCACATCAACATGAAAAGCTATCAGAGGGAAGCAGCATCCATCATCAGGGATCCCCACCGCCCAGGTCATGCTCTCTTCTCACTGCTACCATCAGGGAGAAGGTACAGGAGCCTCAGGACTCACTCAACCAGGTTCAAGAACAGTTATTACCCCTCACTTGCCCCATCATTGAGAGTAGGGGAGATTCAAACAAGAGGACATGAGTTAGGGGGCAAAAGTTTAAGGGTATCACAAGGGAGAATTTCTTTACTCAGAGAGTGGTAGCTGTGCGGAACGAGCTTCCAGTAGAAGTGGTAGAGGCAGGTTCGGTATTGTCATTTAAAGTAAAATTGGATAGGTATATGGTCAGGAAAGGAATGGAGGGTTATGGGCTGAGTGCAGGCCAGTGGGACTAGGTGAGAGTAAGCGTTCGGCACGGACTAGAAGGGCCAAGATGGCCTGTTTCCGTGCTGTAATTTTTATATGGTTATATGGTTATATCATTGAACATTTCCCACAACCTATGGACTCACTTCAATCTCATGTTCTCGATATTTGTTGCTAATTTATTTATTATTATCATTCCTTTTTGTTGCTTTTGCACACTGGTTGAATGCCCAGATTGGACGGTCTTTCATTGATCCTGTTATAGTTATTGTTCTGTAGATTTGTTGAGTATGCCCAGAGAAAAATGAGCCTCAGAGATGTATATGGTGACGTATATCTACTTTGATAATAACATTTACTTTGAACTTTGAAGAGTCAGCACACATTCTGATGGACCATGTTCTACAAGCATGGGTGGGATTTCTTAACTATCTAAACACCTGGCTTAGGAAATATTTCTTTTCCCTGAAGATATTGTTTGCATGAGAAAGCCTGAAAGCACATGCCACTAGGCTCCAGGACAAGTTCTACCCCACTGTTATTCACTGTTGAATGACTCCCTAGTACGATCTTACAATCTACCCTGTTATGAATTTGCACTTAATTGCATACCTGCATTCTGGCATGCACATGTATTTCAACTCTTTGAGTGATTATGCAAACTTTTGAAGTTAATAACTCATCGGGGTGATTGATAAGTTTGTGGTCTAAGGTAGAAGGAGATGAGTTATTAACTTCAAACTTTCTGCATAATCACTCAAAGAGTTGACCTGCATGTACATGTAACGAGAGCTGTATAACTCATCTCCTTCTAGCTTAGGCCACAAACTTATCAATCACCCCTGCTGTGGACACTTTCTGGAGGTCCAAGATCCATATGCTCCACGACTGCTGGACTGTGTGTAAATGTAAGAGGGGACTGTGTTGAAAAATAAATATGCTAGGTTTTCTAAAATTGACTCCTTCTACCTTAGGCCACAAACTTATCAATCACCTCTCGTACATGTGACAAATAAAACTAGTCTTTTGATTATTTTTGTATTACCTTGATATACTAATGGATGGAATAATCTGTCTTTAAGTTCAAGTTCAAGTTTATCGTCATTCAACCACGCACATGTATACCGCCAAACAAAACAATGCTCCTTTGGACCAAGGTGCAGAACACAGTGCACAGAACTCACACACAACACATAAATTAACATAACCACTAATGTATTAAAAAATAATGAAGTACCTACCGGAAGATTGACATTCAGCATAAGGTGCATTTATGACACGTCAAAAAGTAAACAGTATAACACTACTGGCGTTTCATAAGTGATCTGTATGGAATGCAAACAAAAGCTTTTCACCATATTTTGGAACTTGTGACAATAAAGTTCAAAGTTTTTTTATATCAAAGCATTTATACAGTATGTTTCCATAGATAAATCTGAGAAGCATTTTCTTGTGGGCATACTCAATAAATCTACAAAATAATAACCAAAGCAGAATCGATGAAAGACCACCCACGAAGCATTGTGTAATGATTTGATCTGTTTGAACAATACGCAAGATAAGCATTTCTCTGCAGCTTGGTACATATAAGAATAATTACCAATTCCAGTTTGGGAGGTTGTGTGTTCTTTCCGTCAGTCACACGGTGTCTCTGTGTGTGCTGCCTGTACACGGCCCAGACATTCTCTACCATTCCCAAATCCTCCTTCCACATTTTAAGAACTGGTGAGGACACTGCACTTCTTCACATAAATTTCAAACACATCTGTGAACCTGCCTGACAATTTCCTCCCATAACACAACTCGGAACACTCTGTAGTTTATAAGCTTATTGTCAAGTCAAGTCAAGTCACTTTTATTGTCATTTCGACCATAACTGCTATGCACAGTACATAGTAAAAATGAGACAACGTTTTTCAGGACCATGGTGTTACATGGCACAGTACACAAACTAGACTGAACTACATAAAAAACAACACAGAGAAAAAATACAACAACACTAGACTACAGACCTACCCAGGACTGCATAAAGTGCACAAAACAGTGCAGGCGTTACAATAAATAATAAACAGGACAATAGGGCAGTAAGGTGTCAGTCCAGGCTCTGGGTATTGAGGAGTCTGATGGCTTGGGGGAAGAAACTGTTACATAGTCTGGTTGTGAGAGCCCGAATGCTTCGGTGCCTTTGCAGGAGGGAGAAGAGTTTGTATGAGGGGTGTGTGGGGTCCTTCATAATGCTGTTTGCTTTGCGGATGCAGCGTGTAGTGTAAATGTCCTTGATGGCGGGAAGAGAGACCCCAATGATCTTCTCAGCTGACCTCACTATCCGCTACAGGGTCTTGCAATATCATATACACCAGCCTGCATTGGAATTCCCTCCTCACAGAGTACATAAAGTCAGAGTGGAGTTTATTGTTCATCTGCTCAAGCACAAGTGTACACAGGTGCAATGAGAACCTGAGTTGCAGAGGCATCACAGACACAGGGCATCAGATAAACAGCATTCACAAGAAAACCATTAGTTACATCTAAATTCATTCGTTTATGTGCCGTGCCATATGATGTGGGAGATTTTGGTCTTTCCATGACCATGATTGTTCTTGGAAAATGTTTCTACAGAAGTGGTTTGCCATTGTCTTCCTCTAGGCAATGACTCTACAAGACGGGTGACTTTCCCCCTCCCCCAGCCATTATCAGTACTCTTCAGAGATTGTCCGTCTGGCGTCAGTGGTCACAAAACTAGCACCAGCTCCTCAAACGACCATCCGCCTCCTGCTCCTATGACTTCATGTGACCCTGATCGGGGGCTAAGCAGGTGCTACACCTTGCCTGAGGGTGACCTGCAGGCTAGTGGAGGGAAGGAGCACCTTACACCTCCTTTGGAAGAGATGTATCTCCACCCACCACCCTACACATAAATTATACAAGATTTTTACAAGAAATTACACGTGTTGAACAAGAAAAGCCCATCCTAGTGCGAAGTGAACTTTGGTTGTGTAAGCTCACGTGTTCTTCCGTTGAGACAGCAATTACAGATTCTCTCTTTGCCTCCCCGATCATTATTATAAGGGGTCATTCTTGTAGCAAGATGATTGGCTGAGACACCTGAAAGCGGTGGGTAAGAAGCTGTTGCTGGGTTTCATTTGGGATTTCAGGCTCCTGTAGTTTCTCCCAAAAGGCCAAAGAGAGAAGGTGGTCAAGGCCTAGTCCTGAAGAAGGGTCTCAGCCCAAAACAGCAACTGTTTGTTCATTTCCATAGATGCTGCCTACCTGCTGAGTTCCCCCAGCATTGTGTGTGTGTTGCCAAGGAGACAGGTGTCTTTGGTAATATTGTGTAACTTAATGACTAATGTAAATTACTTTCTTTGTTTGCTCTGAGATGAGACTGTCAATGAACTCGCTTGTGTGAAAATCTACTGAGGTTGTCTCATGTCCGGTGCTCCTCTACATCATAAATTGGGGGACTGTTCCATCTGCCAAAAGTGGACCTTCCCAGTGGCCAAACATTATAATTCCCATTCTCATTCCGACATGTCAGTCCATGGCCTCCTTTTGTGCCAAGTTGAGGCCACTCTTATATTCCATCTGGGTAACCTCAATTTTTCCTTCTGGTAAAGAAAATTCCTCACCCTTCCCTCTTCTTAACTGCCTATCACCTCTTACCTCTTCTCAACTTCCTATCATTCCCCCTGAGTCCCCTCCTCCTTTCCTTTATCCTATGGTACACCCTCCTCTCCTTTCAAATTCCTTCCTCTCTGCCCCTTTACCTTTCCCACCCCCCAGCTTCTCCTATCCTTTTCTAGCTACCCTCCTTTCCTTCCCCCACGTTGCTAATCTGGCATCTTCCCCCCTTCCTTTCAGTCCTGAAAAAGGGTCTCAGTCCAAAGCTTTGAATGTTTATTCCTCTCCTAGACGCTGCCTGACCTGCTGAGTGCCTCCAGCATTTTGTGTGTGTTGCTCTGGCTTTCCAGCATCCACAGAATCTCTTGGGATTAAGATCAGCTTTATTTGTCACATGTACTTTGAAACGTAAAGTGAAATGCATTATTTTGCATCAATGATGAACACAGTCCAAAGGTGTGCGCACAATTTTCTAAATCCTTTGACACATGAGAGGAGACCGGAGCATGCAGAGGAAACCCCATCTGGTCAGGGCGAGAACATGCAAACTCCTCACAGACAGCGACGGGAATGAACCACGGCTGCTGGGGTTGTGAAGCGTTGCACTAACCATGACACTGCAATGATAGCCTGATCTCAGAGCAAATAAAGAAAGTTTTTACACTAATCTGAAGGGTGCTCTTGAAGCCAGGCACTGTGATAAATTAGAACCTTATCTCCATCATAAAAATACAGACATGAAAATAAAATATGCATAAATACATAGATACCAGCATGTACTTACAATGGAAACAGCATTATCAAAAATGCTTTAAGGTATTTACAGTACACTGTAGAGATGGGGGTAACAGAGGGGGTGGGTGGGGCTAACTGGAGTGGTTGATCAGATTAACTGCCTGGGTGAAGAAACTATTAAGATGGCAGGAAGCTTTTTTTTAAATAGCCTTATAGCACATTCCAGAAGGAAGCTTTGGGGAAAAGTAGCTTGCGGGGTGAGTAGTGTCCACAATGATTCTTCCTGCCCGCTTCATTGTCCTGGACACGTACACGTCCTGTGATGATGGCTAACACCAGCCAATGATCTTTTCCGTTGAGCTGACAGTTCACCGTGGTTTTGGTACATTGTGAGAGGGTGCTGTACCAAACCAGACAGTAATGGCTGATGAGAAGATGCTCTCTATGATGTCAGTGTGGAATTGCACCAGTATGTTCTGCGGAAGATAAAATTTTACCAACGGCTGCAGGAAGTATATTCTCTGCTGAGCCTTTTTGTTAATAGTGTCATAGAGAACTACATCATAGAAAAAGGCCCTTTGGCCAATCTAGTCCATGCTGAACTATTCTACCCTGGTTCGGAGAAACGTCGACTCATTTGGCGGTATACATGCATACGTTAAATGACAATAAACTTGACATGACTTGACTTGATATGGTGACACATACGTACTTTGATAATAAATTCACCTTGACTTTGAAAACAAATACTTGCAATTGTAGGTGATGTTTGATGACATTCTTTGGAAAGTTGCCCAAGGTAGCTCTTACTGTTAAACAAAAATTTCATTGTAACTATTTGAAAAATGAAAGGTAGAATTTTCTACCTAGGAGATTCTAGCAAGTTAGACTGGAGGGCGTGCCTGGCAAAAGGAAAAGGCAGTATGTACTTGAATCAGGCTGCTGATACTGATTACTCACAGACATTGTCCCACACTGCGAGTAGATGACAAGGCCAAAAGCAGAACTCCCGGGGATGACTCATCCTGGGAGTAGTTAGACCTTTCTTAGCAGTGTGGAGGATGTAGGTTGTCAGGGGCAGGGAGTGGCTGCAGACACATTAAAACAAGCTAATTCCATACCAGAATGAACACACGATGTTGCAGAACTCCTTAATGTTTTCCTGCCTGACATTCATGTAACATAGAGCAGTAAAAAGGGCAGCCACTGTTCTAATTACGGGGTAAAATAGCACTACAATTGATGTCACCAAGACTCGAGCTGATTTCTACAGATGTACTGTGGAGAGCTTTCTGACTGGGTGCATCACTGCCTGGTATGGAGGATTGGAAAAAGCTGCAGAAAGCTGTAAACTCAGCCAGCTCCGTCATAGGCACTAGCCTCCCCAGCATCGAGGACATCTCGAAAGGACGATGGCTCAGAGAAATCTAACTGTTGCCTGGGTGAGTCACCTCTGGGATGCATGTTTTTGACATCGTTGTCTACTTGCATCATTAAGGACCCCCACCACACAGGACACAACCTCTTCCCATTGCCACCACCAGGGAAGAGGCACAGGAGCCTGGAGACACACACTCAACATTTTAGGAACAGCTTCTTCCTTCTGCCATCAGATTTCTGAACAGTCCATAAACACTACCTCACTACTTTTGTACTAGTTAGTTCCTAAATATATTTTCTCTTAATGTGTTTCATAGGATATTTTATGTATTACACTGTACTGTTGCAGCAAAACAAAACATTTCACGGTGTATGTCGGTGATAATAAAACTGATTCTCATTCTAAAAAGGCTGTCACTATTCTAGTTAAGTTTAAAATGGTATTTTAATGGTTAAACATTCACCTACTTTGATCCTGCCATTTCTCAGAAAGGGAAAACGTGCTTAAAGGCAAAATCCTTTGTTAAACTGTCACTACCTTAGGGCTCTGCCACCTGGGCTACCGTCCAGAACTTATTGTTGTTTTCAGTAAATAGTAGCTGCCACTGAAATTTTCTTGCTTAACCTTGCTTAGAAAGACCTGAAGTTTCAATGACTTTCATACCAACACTGAGATCTCCCAAGTGCTTCTGAGCCTCATCAGAATTTTATAAATGTACTCAGCGTGCACTCATAAGTCAGTGTTACATGAATCACCCCCTTGTAATAATGATCAGGGAGGCACAGAGGGAATCAGTGATTTCCGACAAGTACCTTTATTGTCTCAAAGGGAGAGCATGTGAACTTACACAACCAAGTACCTGTGTGCACATCTACTGTGTTTTTCTGACCTTCCATGAACACTCAATGAATAGAAAAAGACGTTATCAGTTAAAAGGGAGGCTTTGCTGCTGGACATATATTCCTCGTAGTCTTGTTTCAAATCTCCACGTCCATGGGGCATCTCACAATAACTGGTCGCTGGAGATTCATCGCTATTTTGTATCTGAAAACCTCTGCTTTCATATCCATTCCTTACCCACTGAAATGTTACATCCCTGTGTCTGGCCTTTAACACCTTCTGTTGGCTCTGCTCCAAGCCAGCATCCATTTATTGCCCCCTTCCCAGCAAGTAACATTCGGTAATTTATGGCTCTTTGTTCTTAATCGGCAACCAGCTCAACTCATTTTTGGTCTCCAAATTTGAGGAAGGACATTCTTGCTATTGAGGGAGTGCAGCGTAGGTTCACAAGGTTAATTCCCGGAATGGCGGGACTGTTATATGTTGAAAGATTGGAGCAACTGGGCTTGTATACACTGGAATTTAGAAGGATGAGAGGGGATCTGATTGAACATATAAGATTATTAAGGGATTGGACACGCTGGAGGCAGGAAGCATGTTCCTGCTGATGGGTGAGTCCAGATCTAGAGGCCACAGTTTAAGAATAAGGGGTAGGCCATTTAGAACAGAGATGCGGAGAAACTTTTTCACCCAGAGAGTGGTGGATATGTGGAATGCTCTGCCCCAGAAGGAAGTGGAGGCCAAGTCTCTGGATGCATTGAAGAGAGAGTTAGATAGAGCTCTTATAGATAGTGGGGTCAAGGGATATGGGGAGAGGGCAGGAACGGGGTACTGATTGTGTATGATCTGCCATGATCACAGTGAATGGCGGTGCTGGCTAGAAGGGCCGAATGGCCTACTCCTGCACCTACTGTCTATTGTCATTCAGGGCTGGCACAGACCCCACCAGTCACAAACCTGCATGTTATTTCCAACCAAAGAACACCTCACAAATAACTTCTTATTTGGAAATTATTCCTCGTCCAGCGGATTACCTGCAGCGTCACTGCGTCTACTTTAAAATACTGATTAAGCCAAGCAACAAGCTCACGAAGTGGAGGACGTAAGACAGCTCCACAAAATGGCAGCCTCCATCTCCAAGCACATAATAAGAACAAAGACAATTGATCTGTTTGCTTCCACTGCCCTTGATTCATCCCAATTCACTGATCTGTAGACTGCAGTTCTTTCTGGCCAACAGCAGTTAACTTATTCACTGTCAAGTCCCACAATTAGAAGTATGATCGTTATCAGATAATTTGGTTTTGTGATGGTTGAGAATTAAGTTTTGACCAAAGTACGTCCTCTTCTCATTGCTACCATCAGGGAGGAGGTACAGGAGCCTGAAGCCTCACACTCAGTGGTTTAGGAACAGCTTTTCCTCTGGCATCAGGTTTCTGAACAGTGCATGAACCCACGAGGATTACCTCAGCATAAAAAAAGGATCTGGTGCTTTCCCAGCGTATGTGACAAATAAACTCTTCCTGGGCTTCCAGCCAGGTACAGGTATCAATTGTACCGATACTTTCTATCGGCCAGACGGGACGTATGGTAGAAACCAGCATCAAGGAGCACAGGGGGTGTATCTACCCAGAGAAACTGGCGGTAGCAGAACACTGCATTTGCAATGGCCATAGGATTGACTTCAGTGGCACAAAACTACTGTGCCACGCCAATGGCTTTCGGGACCACCTGGTAAAGAAAGCCATTGAAATAAAACTAGAGGAAAGGAATTTTAACAAAGATGAAGGTCTCACTCTAAGAACTGGAATTCTTTGTAGGTCTGTAGTCTAGTGTAGTTTTTTAAGTGTTGTTTTACATAGTTCAGTGTAGTTTTTGTATTGTTTCGTGTAGCACCATGGTCCTGAAAAACGTTGTCTCATTTTTACTGTGTTCTGTACCAGCAGTTATGGTCGAAATGACAATAAAAAGTGACTTGACTTGACTTGACAATTGTAAACAAGGTTGGAGAGCAGAAACCTGATTAGATGAGGACTAACCAATCAGGAGGGACAGAATATGGGGGTATAAATACCACCGGACTGGGCATGCCCAGGCATCATCCCTGATGAAGGTGGCAGAGTTTGTCATCGAAACATTGGTTATAGTCGATACCTGCACCTAGCTGGAAATCCGAGAAGAGTTTACTCGTCATTAACTCAGGATTTTTTCTCTTTTTGCACTACTTATTTATTTTTTTAAATTATTGCAACTCATGTTGTAGTTTTTGTAATGGACTCAATGTTTTACAAACAGCTTCTCCCCTTTTGCCATCAGATTTCTGAACAGACAATTAATCCATGTACACTCCCTCACAATTTTTGCTCTTTTTGTATACTGAATTTATTTATATATATATTTCTTAATGTAATTTATCATTTTTAAAAATCATTATATATTACCATGTACTTCTGCTGCAAAACAGGAAATTTCATGACAATTATCTGTGATTATAATCCTGATTCTGATTAATGGAGAGAACTGCCTTGCTATTGTAATTGTGCCAAATGCAGAGACTTGAGGATGAATTGCAAGTTTAGGTTCAGAACTGGCTTGCCCGTAGGAGACAGAGACTAAGGATGAAAGGCTATTACTCTGGCTGAAATTCTGGGCGTTCTGCTGTTTGTGATCGAAATCACTGATACAGATCACTGAACTGGATGAAAATACAAATGGGTGGATTTGCAAGTCTGCAAGTGACACCAAGATTGGTGGAGTTGTGAACAGTGTGAACAGCTATCAAAGCGTACTGCGGGATACAGATCAGCTACAAATACTGTATCGGAAAAAAAGTGGCAGATGGATTTTAATCTTGCTTATTTATTTATTATTATTGTTTTTATTTTGTATTTGTACAGCTTGTTGCCTTTTGCACACTGGTTGTTTTCCCCTACTGTTGGGTGCAGTCTTTTGTTCATTCTATTGTGTTTCTTGGACTTACTGTGTATGCCTGCAAGAATATGCATTTCAGGGTCATGTTCTGCATGGAGGTCGGTGACCAGTGGTGTGCCTCAGGGATCCGTTCTGGGACCCCCTACTCTTCGTGATTTTTATAAATGACCTGGATGAGGAAGTGGAGGGATGTGTTAGTAAATTTGCTGATGACACAAAGGTTGTGGGTGTTGTGGTGGAGGGCTGTCAGAGGTTACAGCAGGACATCGATAGGATGTAAAACTGAGCTGAGAAGTGGCAGCTGGAGTTCAACCCAGATAAGTGTGAAGTGGTTCATTTTGGTAGGTCAAATATGATGGCAGAATATAGTATTAATGGTAAGACTCTTGGCAGCGTGGAGGATTAGAGGGATCTTGGGGTCCGAGTCCATAGGACACTCAAAGCAGCTGCACAGGTTGACTCTGTGGTTAAGAAGGCATACGGTGCATTGGCCTTCATCAATCATGGGATTGAATTTAGGAGCTGAGAGGTAATGTTGCAGCTATATAGGAACCTGGTCAGACCCCCCTTGGAGTACTGTGCTCAGTTCTGATCGCATCACTACAGGAAGGATGTAGAAACCATAGAAAGGGTGCAGAGAAGATGTCAAGGGTAAGTTTTTTATGCAGAGAATGGTGAGTGCGTGGAATGGGCTGCTGGCGACAGTGGTGGAGGCTCCTGGACAGGTACATGGAGCTCAGAAAAATAGAGGACTATGGGTAGCCCTAGGTAATTTCTATGGTAAGGATATGTTCGGTACAGCTTTGTGGGCTGAAGGGCCTGTATTGTGCTGTAGGTTTTCTATGTTTCTATATGGAGACATATACGTACTTTGATAATAAATGTACTTTGAACTTTGAAGTGTGACATGTTGCATTTGGGAGGAGAAGGCATCCCGAAAATGGTAGGCCTCTGAAGAGCATTGAGCTACAGAGGCCGGATGGCGGACTCCTGCTCCTATTTCTTATCGTTCTTGAACAGGATTTTGTCTGGGAGCCACATGTGCTGTTAATATCGTGTGAGACGGCGATGAATGCTTGTAGTTCTCAGCTGATCCGCCTGGAGCTAGGTACTGTACATAGAGGCCCACGAGGTGCGGAAGGAGGCCAAGCTGAAGGAATGCAGGTATTTTTAAGAGTTGGAGGAGGTTGCAGAGATAGGTGCAAGGTCAGATTGGCTTTGGCCAGTGATATGGGGATGCTAAAGCTATGGGAACCAGTGCAGCATTAACTTAAAAACATCATTCATAACTTGAGCGTTACTGAAGCTGAGCACAGCGTTAACTGATCGCCAGTTGTGTAAGTTAGGATGTAAGCTGTGGAGTTGTGGCAATGAAGTTCAAAGTAAATTTATTACCAAAGTACATTCTGTATATCCCTCTCTGGCACTACATTGCATGGCCATAACTCAGTGAGTCTAACCCGTATGACTTTAGAACGTGCGAGGAAACTGAGCACTCGGAGGACACCCATGTGGTTATGGACAGAACGCATGAACCCCTTACAGACGGTGTCGGGAATCGAATCCTATCGAGGATCACTGCGCTGTAAAGCAATTGCGCTGACCGCTGTGCTGCCGCGCTGCCCTCTTTAAGTGATTGCACAAAAGTTCAAAGTAAATTCACCGAAGTGCCTAGATGTCATCATTTTCTTACAGGCGTTTACAGTAGAACAAAGAAATGCAATAGAATCTGTGAAAAACTACACAGAAAGACTGACAAACAATCAATGTGCAAACACAATAAAAATAATAAATAAATAAACATATAGATGAATACGTAAACAAAACAAGCAAATAAATAAATAAATAAACACAGAGAACGTGAGTTGTAGAGTCCTTGAAAATGAGTCTATAGGTTGAGGAATCAGCTCAGTGTTGACATGGGTGTTGTTATCCATGTTGGTTCAGGAGCCTGATGGTTGAAGGGTAGTAGATGTGCAGGTCAAAATAATGAAAAGCCAAAAACCACCAGTTAAATTGGGGATACCTGGATGGGGATCGATTAATCAGGGATTAATCTAATGACATCACGCAGTGAAAATGAGATGCATTCATATTCTTTGTCATAGAGCATGGAGCTGACCTTCTGTCAAACTCATCTATGTTGACCCAGATGTCAAACATCAAAGTCAAAGTCAAGTTTATTGTCATTTGCACAGCTGCAATGAAAAACCTATTACCCTCCATAGATGCTGTCTGACCTGCTGAGTCCTTCCAGCATTTTGTGTGTGTTGCTCTGGATTTCCAGCATCTGCAGAATTTCTTGTGTTTACAATACTTCCTGTTTATTTCTGCATGAACGGTTTATTCTGAGAGTTCTCTTCAATATTAGAGTATTCTAACTTCAAGATTCAAGATTGTTTATTGTCAGTTCCAGTATGCATCTGTAAAGGAGAACAAAATAATTGTAACTCAGGATCTGATGCGGCACAAAAAAACACAATAAGATAAAGAACACAATAATAAAATGCCCAAAATAAACTTTGTGGTTAAGAAGGCATACAGTGCATTGGCCTTCGTCAATCGTGGGATTGATGAGAGGTAATGTTGCAGATATATAGGAGCCTGGTCAGACCCCACTTGGAGTACTGTGCTCAATTCTGGTTGCCTCACTACAGGAAGGACGTGGAAACCATAGAAAGAGTGCAGAGGAGATTTACAAGGATGTTGCCTGGATTGGGGAGCATGCCTTATGAGAATAGGTTGAGTGAACTCGGCCTTTTCTCCTTGAAACAACGGAGGATGAGAGGTGACTAGATAGAGGTGTACAAGATGATGAGAGGCATTGATCGTGTGGATAGTCAGATGCTTTTCCCCAGGTCTGAAATGGCTAGCATGAGAGGGCACAGGTGCTTGGAAGTAGGGTACAGAGCAGATGTCAGGGGTAAGTTTTTTACGCAGAGAGTGGTGAGTGCGTGGAATGGGCTGCTGGTGGCCGTGCTGGAGGCGGAAATGATAGGGTCTTTTAACAGACTCCTGGATGGCTACATGGAGCTTAGAAGAATAGACGGATATGGGTAAAGCCTAGGTAGTTCTAAGGTAGGGACATGTTCAGCACAGCTTTGTGGGCCGAAGGGCCTGTATTGTGCTGTATGTTTTCTATGTTTCTAAATATATTGGGTAGCTTATATACATACTGTAGATTGATTATATGTTTGTAAAGTGACACAGGAGTGTCTGTACATAAGGTGACTAGCAGGAAATGATAAAGTCGTGGTGGTTGGGAGTGTGGTGGGGTGGGTTAGTGGGTGGAGGTGTTGATCAGCCTCACTGCTTGGGGAAGGTAACAGTTTTTGAGTCTGGTGATCCTGATGTAGAGGGTACATAGCCTTCTCCCTAACAGTCAATTAGCACGGTGGGTGGGATCCTTCGTGATATTGTGTGCCTTTTCCAGCACCTTTCCTTGATGGTGGGTTGGCTGGTGCTGGAAGTGCATTGGGTAGTTTTAACTAACCATTGTAGATCCTCAATGTCTGCCGCAGTTCAGTTTCCGTACCACGCAGTGAGGCAGCTTGTCAGGATGCTGTCTACTGCACATCTGCAGAATGACGTGAGTATAGATGTGTGAAGTCCAGCTCTCTTCAGCCTCCCCAGAAAGTAGAGGCAATTGTGAGCTTTCCTGATTGTGTAGGATGTGTTCTGGGACCATGAGACTGTGTGTGAGGAGTGCACTCCCAGGAGCTTGAATCTGCTCACGGTTTCCACTGTTGTGCCGCCAATGTAAAGAGGGATGTGAGTGCTGTGAGTTCTCCTGAAGTTGCTGAGTATCTCCTATGCCTTGTTGACATTGGTTGGTTAAGACCACCACCAGAATTGGGACATTGGGTGCCAACAGCAGTTTGCCAGAGCCCTCTGTCCTGGGCCAATCTTTCAAGCTGACCCCAGGTGAAGCCTAGCCCATCTTTGAAGATCTACCCTCTGCCAGGGATGAGGACTTTGGAGCTTTGTTGGTGTTTTCTGTAGCTCTGGGTGTTTACGGGATGAGGTTGCTAGCCCTATGCTCGACCCTCCTCCTTTCGCAGCCAGGCTTGGGACTGTCCGTGGCTGGCAAAGGTTATTGTCCGGCTCTTCCTCCTCCTCTCTGTAGGCCGCCTCATTGTTGTCGGTGATGAGCGGACATTTGGAGCAAAGGGGAGATTTTGTTTTGCTTCACACTTAGAAACCATTTTGAATGAGAAACACTTGGTGAGCACTGGGAACTCTTGCCAAGTATTGAGTGGAAAAGTTTCCTGCTGTTAAATTTGTAAATGTATGGCAGAATGTGCTACAAGAGGGGCGAGGGCTTCCTTCATTAGTGCCTTCAAACTGGGAGAAATCAGTTAATTCTGCAATGCTCCTGATTGTATCTGCTGTTGCTGCTTAGCAACTGTTCAACGTCTTTGTACCGTTCGGGTGGTGAGAGCTGTTCTGTTTCCATGCTTTGTGGCCAGGACCTTTTACAATACAAGTATTTCGAGCTTCTGATGACTGGCAGCCACACAGCATTAAAAAATTGAGATTTTTATCAAAATGGCACACAGCTCGATGGAGTGTATTTCCTGTCAGAATTTAGGAAGTTCTCAGTACCTAACAGGCGAATGCTCAGAAGGAAATGGTGGTGAGTGCCAAAGAAAATGCAAGAGGCAATGGACAATGAATGGATGGAGTGAAAGGGCAGGGGGTGGTGGCATTTGGGGCATTGTGGTCTTCTTTTGGCAGCTTTGAATGATGGCAACTGACAACTGCACTGGCAGTAACGGACTGCGGGGTGGGGGGTGGCAGCATGATTTCCGAGAACCAGTGGAAGGGAAGAAAAGAAGAGATGCAAAAGACTACAGATGTTGGAATCTGGGGTGACACAAGATGTGCTGGAGGAACTCAGCAGGTTAGGCGGCATCCGTGGAGGGATGATGTTTCGAGTTGAGATCCTTCATCTGAACTGGAAACACTGAACAGCACAGATGTTCTGGTAACCTAGATAACCCTAGTCCACGATCAATCAATCCCTTTCCTCCTACATAGCCCTTCATTTTTCTTCCATCCATGTGCCTATCTAAAATACCTCTAATGTATCTGCCTCTACCATCTCTAGCAGCGAGATCCACGCACTCACCACTCTCTGTGTAAAGACTTACCTCCGACATCCCCCGATACTTTCCTCCAGTTATTTTAATATTATGCTCCTTCGCATTTGCGATTTCCACCTTGGGAAAAAGTCTCTGGTATTCACTCTGTCTATGCCTCTTATCATCTTGTACACCTCTATCAAGTCACCTCTCATCCTCTTTCACTCCAAAGAGAGAAGCCACAGTTTGCTCAACTTTCCCTCACAGGTTATGCTCTCTAATCCAGTCAGCAAACTGGTAAATCTCTTCTGCACCCTCTCTAAAGCTTCCACATTCTTCCTATAATGGCATGACCAGAAATAGATAGATAGATACTTTATTCATCCCCATGGGGAAATTCAACTTTTTTTTTCCAATGTCCCATATACTTGTTGTAGCAAAACTAATTACATACAATATTTAACTCAGTAAAAAATATGATATGCATCTAAATCACTATCTCAAAAAGCATTAATAATAGCTTTTAAAAAGTTCTTAAGTCCTGGCGGTTGAATTGTAAAGCCTAATGGCATTGGGGAGTATTGACCTCTTCATCCTGTCTGAGGAGCATTGCATCGATAGTAACCTGTCGCTGAAACTGCTTCTCTGTCTCTGGATGGTGCTATGTAGAGGATGTTCAGAGTTTTCCATAATTGACCGTAGCCTACTCAGCGCCCTTCGCTCAGCTACCGATGTTAAACTCTCCAGTACTTTGCCCACGACAGAGCCCGCCTTCCTTACCAGCTTATTAAGACGTGAGGCGTCCCTCTTCTTAATGCTTCCTCCCCAACACGCCACCACAAAGAAGAGGGCGCTCTCCACAACTGACCTATAGAACATCTTCAGCATCTCACTACAGACATTGAATGACGCCAACCTTCTAAGGAAGTACAGTCGACTCTGTGCCTTCCTGCACAAGGCATCTGTGTTGGCAGTCCAGTCTAGCTTCTCGTCTAACTGTACTCCCAGATACTTGTAGGTCTTAACCTGCTCCACACATTCTCCATTAATGATCACTGGCTCCATATGAGGTCTAGATCTCCTAAAGTCCACCACCATCTCCTTGGTCTTGGTGATATTGAGACACAGGTAGTTTGAGTTGCACCATATCACAAAGTCCTGTATCAGTTTCCTATACTCCTCCTCCTGTCCATTCCTGACACACCCCACTATGGCCGTGTCATCAGCCAACTTCTGCACATGGCAGGACTCCGAGTTATATTGGAAGTCTGATGTGTACAGGGTGAACAGGACCGGAGAGAGTACGGTTCCCTGCGGCGCTCCTGTGCTGCTGACCACCGTGTCAGACCTACAGTCTCCCAACCGCACATACTGAGGTCTATCTGTCAAGTAGTCCACTATCCAATCCACCATGTGAGAGTCTACTCCCATCTCCGTTAGTTTGTGCCTTAAGATCTTGGGCTGGATGGTGTTAAAGGCACTAGAGAAGTCAAGGAATGTAATCCTCACAGCACAACTGACCCCATCTAGGTGAGAGAGTGATTTGTGCAGCAAATACGTGATAGCATCCTCCACTCCCACCTTCTCCTTATACGCAAACTGAAGAGGATCCTGGGCGTGCCTGGTTTGTGGCCTCAGATTCTGTATTATCAGCCGCTCCATGGTCTTCATCACGTGCGACGTCAAGGCAACAGGTCTGAAGTCATTCAACTCCTTTGGTTGTGGTTTCTTCGGTACCGGGACAATACAGGATGTTTTCCACTGTCTGGGTACTCTTCTCTGCTCCAGGCTCATGTTGAAGATGCGCTGTAGTGGTTCTCCCAGCTCAGTCGCACAGGCCCTCAGTACTCGTGGGGAAACTCCATCCGGTCCAGCCGTCTTGCTGGTACAGATCTTCCTCAGTTGACCTTCCACCTGTTCAGCCGTAATCCTGGACGTGGGCAAGGTCTCCTGTGAGTGGCTATTTTCCTGTGAGGGAAGTAAGCCTGGTGTGGATTTCTGCGGTGAGGATGAGATTGTGCTGTCGAACCTGTTGAAGAAGTTGTTCAGCTGGTTCGCTTTCTCCACATCTCCACTTATGTTTGCCCCCCGCTTTGCACCGCATCCGGTGATGATCTTCATCCCATCCCACACCTCCTTCATGCTTTTTTTCTGCAGCTTTTGTTCTAGCTTCCTCCTATACTGCTCCTTTGCCCCCCTTATCTGTACTCTGAGTTCCTTCTGAACTCTTTTAAGCTCCAACCGATCACCATCTTTAAAGGCCCTCTTTAAATGAACGTAATATTCCCAATGCACTCTAACCAGGAGCTGCAACATTACCTTGTGGCTCTTGAATTCAATCCCTGACTACTGAAGGCTAACACACTTCTTAGCAACCCTATGATTTGTGCAGCAGCTTTGAGGAATCAATGGACATTGACCCCAAGATCCCTCTGCTCCTCCACACTGCTAAGGATCCTACTAAGACGTACAAACAGGCTGGATGAACTCAGCAGGTCGGGCAGCATCCATTGAAAGGAACAGTCAACGTTTTGGGCCGAGACCCTTTGTCAGAACTGACTTCAACAGGGTCCTGATGAAGGGTCTTGGCCCGAAACGTTGACTGCTCCTTTCAACGGATGCTGCCCGACCTGCTGAGTTCATCCAGCCTGTTTGTACATCTTGATTTGACCACAGCATCTGCAGTGTACTTTTTGTTTAAGAATCCTACCATTAGCCCTGCATTCTGCCTTCAAATTGGACCTTCCAAAGTGAATCACTTTGCACTTTACTGGATTGAACTCTGTCAGCCACATCTTAGCCCAGTTCTGCATTTGTCAATGTCCAGTTGTAACCAGGAACAGCCTTCCACATTATCCACAACTCCATCAACCTCTGTGTCATCTGCAAACTTTCTACCCCCCCCCCCACTTCCACTTCCTCATCCAAGTCATTTATAAAAATTACAAAGAGCAGGGGTCTCAGAACAGATCCCTGCAGAACACCAACATCCAGGTGGAAGAAACTATGCCCTCTAGTTTTAGACTCCTCTACACTGGGAAAAAGTCTGTGTCCATCTTCCTTATCTATGCCATTGATGGCTTGAGAGTCACAAGTTTTATTGACTTGTTGGTGATGTGATTAGTAAGTTGGCTAATAACACCATAACGGGTGGTGTGGTAGATATGGCAGAAGGAACTTGCCTCAGACAAGTGCAAAGCAATCCTTTTTTTTAAGTTAAAGAAGGGCAGGACATACACAGCAAATTACAGGGCTTGAGGGTGTGTTGCAGAATTTAGCAACCTAGAAACCCAGACTCTATCCTGTTACATGACAACCTTCTTTGCTTCAGGGAAATCAGTTCCAGCCGATCTAGTTTAACCCGATAATTGAAGCCCTAGAGTCCCAGCAACATCTGTCCAAATATTTTCTGCAACCTTTACAGCTTAACCAAATCCTTCTCGTAGGTATGGCAACCAGAACTGCACACAACATTGCAGAATCAGATTCAGAACCAACCAGAATCGGGCTCCCGATCACAGACATACACAGTGGCCACTTTATTAGGTACACCTGCTTGTTAATGCAAATAGCCAGTCAGCCAATCACGTGGCAACAACTCAATGCATAAAAGCATGCGGACATGGTCAAGAGGTTCAGTTCTTGTTCGGACCAAACATCAGAATGGGGAAGAAATGTGAACTAAGTGACTTTGACTGTAGAATGAATGTTGGTGCCAGAGGGGGAGGTTTGAGTATTTCAGAAACTGCTGATCTCCTTGGATTTTCATGCACGACTGCCTCTAGGATTTATAGAGAATGGTGTGAAAAACAAAAAAAAATCCAGTGAACAGCAATTCTGTGGGTGAGAACATTTTGTTGATGAGACAGGTTGGGGGAGAATGGCCAGACTAGTTCAAGCTGACAGGAACTAAAATAGCCACATATTGCAACAGTGATGTGCAGAAGAGCACCTCTGAACGCACAACACGACAAACCTCAAAGGGGGTGGGCTACAGCAGCAGAAGAACGTGGACATACACTCAGTGGCCACTTTATTAGTTACCTTTACGAGGTGGAATTTGTTGTTTTGCAGCAGCAGTACGATGCAATCGATAAACATTACGAGTTACAATAAGAAATAGTGCAAAAAAGAGCAAAATAGTGAGGCAGTGTTCATGGGTTCATAGACCATTCAGAAATCTGGTGGCAGAAGAAAGGAAACTGTTGTTGAAATACTCACTGTTGGCCTTCAGGCTCACTTACCACCTCCTTGATGGTAGTGATGAGTAGGGGCATGTCCTGGATGACAAGGGTGCTATGTGATCAACGCCACTTTCTTAAGGCACCACCTTTTAAAGATGTCCTCGATGGTAGAGAGGCTACTACCCATGACGGAGCTGGCTGAGTTTGCAACCCTCCGCAGCTTTTTCCAATCCTGTGCAGTGGCCCCTCCATACCAGACGGTGATGCAACCAGTTAAAATGCTCTCCATGGTACATCTGTAGAAATCTGTAAGACTCTTCGATGATATACCAAATCACCTCAATTCCTAATGAAATGTAGGTCTCCGTTTGTCTCGATAGACCATGGAAACTTTCCAAGGCGCAAGCATGGACAGGGATTCTTTTTTAATGGAAGACCGGCAGTTGCCCAAGCTGCAAGTCTCCCCTCTCTATGCCACCGATGTTGTCCAAGGGAAGGGCATTAGGACCCATACAGCTTGGCACCGGTGTCGTCGCAGAGCAATGTGTGGTTAAGTGCTTTGCTCAAGGACACACACGCAGCCTCAGCCAAGGCTCAAACTAGTGACCTTCAGATCACTAGATGAACGCCATAATCACTTGGCCACACGCCTAATGAAATATAGCATATTGCAATACATAATAAAAAAACTAAATTGCAATAATATATATAAATTAATTAAGTTGTGCAAAAAGGGAGAGGAAATACTAAGAGAGTGTTCAAGGGTTCATTGTCTATTTAGAAATCGAATGGCGGAGAGTAAAAAGCTGTTTCTGAAATGTTGAGTATATGTCTTCAGGCTTCTGTACCTCCTCCTTGAGAAGAGGTCATGCCTTGAGTGATGGGGATCCTTAACGATGGATGTCGCCTTTTCGAGGCAACGCCTTTTGAAGATGTTCTTGATGCTGGGGAGGCTTGTATCCATGAGTTTACAACTTTCTGCAGCTTTTTCTGATCCTGTACGTATGGCCCCTCCATACCAGATGGTGATGCAGCCAGTTGGAAGGCTCTCCATGGTACATTTGTAGAAATTTGCTAGAGTCTTTGGTAACATAGTAAGTCTGAAACTTCTAATGAAATGTAGCTGCTGTCGAGCCTTCTTTGTTGCTGCATCGATACGTTGGGCCCAGGATAGATCTTCGGAGATGTTGACACCCAGGTACAGTACTTGAAACTGCTTACGCATTCCACTATTGATGAGAGAGGCATTGATCGTGTGGATAGTCAGAGGCATTTTCCCAGGGCTGAAATGGCTAGCACAAGAGGGCACAGGTTTAAGGTGCTTGGACGGTTACAGAGATGACAGGGGTAGGCTTTTTATGCAGAGAGTGGTGAGTGCATGGAATGGGCTGCCAGCGACGGTGGTGGAGGCAGAGTCTTTTAAGAGACTCCTGAACAGGTATACGGAGCTCAGAGAAATAGAGGGCTATGGGTAACTCCAGGTAATTTCTCAGGTAAGGCTTTGTGGGCTGAAGGGCCTGTATTGTGCTGTAGGTTTTCTATGTTTCTATTGATCCCTTGATGAAGACTAGCGTGTGTTCCTTTGACTTCCCCTTCAATCTGTTTAGGACATTGAGTACACTCAAGCAGCTGATTTATCTCACTCCTGAATGCCTCTTCTTAACTATCTGAGGTTCCACCAACAACAGTTGTGTCATTGGTGAATTTATGAACAGTGTTTGAGCTGAGCCAGGCCACACATAGTCATGAGTATAGAGAGAGCAGAGCAGCCTTCAGCTGCAATTTCACCGTGAGACCTTGCCATAAGACACAGGAGCAGGATTAGGCCATTTGGCCCATCAAGTCTTCCCCACCATTCTATCCTAGACAATTTATTATCCCTCTCAACCCCATTCACCTGCCTTCTCCCCGTAACCTCTGACATCCTGACTATTCAGGAACCCTACTTTAAATATACCCTGTGACTTGGCATCCAAAGCTGTCTGTGGCAATGAATTCCAGAGATTCACCACATTCTGGCTGAAGAAATTCCTCCTCATCTCTGTTCTAAAGGGATATCCGTCTATTCTGAGGCTGTGTCCTCTGGTCCTAAGACTCTCACACTATAGGAGACATCCTCTCCACATCCACTCTATCTATGCCTTCAGTATTCAATAGGTTTGAAAGAGATTCCCAGTTGTAACATGACATCCCAACTTTTGTTCTCAGTGCTGCGTTCAATGAAGACAAACGCGCCGAGTGCGTTCTTCACCACCCTGTCTCTGTGTTCCCAGTGTTTGGTACTGTACAAAATCTTAGGCAGATATATATATAGCCAGGGTGCCCAAGACCTTTGCACACCACTGAAGTAATTTTGTGTATTGCACTGTACTGCTGCAAAAACTCATTTCATGACATATGTGAGTGATAATAAACCTGATTCTGATATGGGTCTCTGTTGTGGTCTGAGAGTGGGAAGGGGGCAGGGAGAGGGGAATCATGGTTGGGAAAAGCAGAAGGGAGAGGGGAAGGAGCGGCAAGCACCAAAGAGACACATTCTCTAATGATCTATAAACCAATTTGTGACCTTGTGTCTCAGGGCTGGATGTGTCTGTATCAGCACCAATTCACTGCCCTTGGCAGTCCTTCTCTACCACCTGTCCCACACCTGTCCCGTGGCACTCCGCCCTCACCATGCCCAACATCCTATGCTCCCACCAGATTTAGAAACTTGCTCTCTGCTCCATGTCGACAAATATAGTACTGTGCAAAAGTCTTAGGCACCTTAGCTATTCTACAACACTCCCTCAAGTGCTGGCATATAACATGTACTACTTATGTCCTGTTCCGGTTTAACTTGCAAAAATGCATAATTTTGTACTTGTCTGAGTTAAACTGCATCCGCCATTCCCTGGCCCACTTTCTCAGTTGATCTGCACTCAGTGGCCATTTTACTAGGTACACCTGCTCGTTAATACCAAAATCTAATCAGCCAATCATGTGGCAGCGACGTAATACATAAAAGCATGCAGACATGGTCAAGAGGTTCAGTTGTTGTTCATGGTGAGGGTGGAGTGCCATGGGACAGGTGGTAGAGAAGGACTGCCAGGGGCAGGGAGTTGGTGCCGATATAGACACAAGGTCATTTGATTTCAAACAATTAGTTTATTGATCATTACAGAAATGTCACAATAGGGAAGTAATGTGATCTCGCAAATTTCTACAGATGTAGTGTGGAGAGCATTCTAACTGGCTGTATTGGGGGTGGAGGTGGGGTGCTACTGCATAGGATCAAAGTAAGCTGCAGAGAGTTGTAAAATTAGTCAGCTCCATCATGGGCACCAGCCTCTGTAGCATCCAGGAGATCTTCAAGGAGCAGTGCCTCAAAAAAGGAACACCCCCCATCACCCAGGACGCGCCCTCTTCTCATTGCTACCATCGGGAAGGAGGTACAGAAACCTGAAGGCACACACTCAATGATTCTTCCCCTCTGCTATTTGATTTCTGAATGGACTTTGAACCCATGAACACTACTTCTCTATTTCCTTTTTTTACACTAATTATTTAACCATTTAATATACATGTATTTACTGTAGTTCAGTTTTATTTTCACTATTTTCATTATTGCATTGTACTGCAGCTGTAAAGTTAACAAATTCCATGACATAGGCAGATGATATTAATCCTGATTCTGATTCTCACTGCTGCCATCAGGAAGGTGGTACAGGAGCCTCAGGACCCACACCACCAGGTTCAGACACAGTTACTACCCCTCAACCATCAGGCTCTTGAACCAGAGGGGATAACTTCCCTCAGCTTCACTCACCCCATCGCTGAACTGTTCCCACAACCTATGGACTCACTTTCACGGACCCTTCATCTCATGTTCTTCATATTTATTGCTTATTTGTTTACTATATCTTCTTCTTTCAGACTTGCGCAGTTTGAGGTCTTTTTGCACGTTGTTGTTGGGTGTGCTTTTCCATGGGTTCTCGTGTGCTTCTTGCATTTACTGTGAGTGCCTGCAAGGAAACATATCCCAGGACTGTATGTGGTGACATATATGTACTTTGATAATAAATCTACTTTGGAGAAAGGAAGCATTTAAGTGAACATTTCCGTAAGATTGTTATCCTGGCAATGTTCGTTAGTCCAGTTTCTTTTCACAGTTTGTGACCAGATGCCCACCCTCCGAACGGAAAAGCACTGGGAACATCACAGCCCTCCGGACCACACAGCAGCCTCCATGTGGAAATATATCACTGGTTCTAAATCCTAGAACTCTCTCTTTCACAGCGCTGTGGTGTACCACACCTCAGTGGTGGCGGTGGTTCAAGAAGACAGCTCACCACCACCTTCTCAAGGACAACCGGAGATTATATGGTGGCTCAGACTGTGACGCCAGCATCCTTTGAATGAGTATGCAGTTTTAAAAAAATCAGAGGCACCCAGGGGTGGAATTGTGATACCAGATAAATTCAAATTCAGTGGATTCACAAATTCAGTGGATTAATAGAACTAAAACTGACAGTAGAAACTATTAAAAATAAAAGCAGTTGGGAACAAGAATTGAGGAAATTATCCTAACATTTGAAACATGATTATGTGGTAAAGGATGACAACCAAGGTTCAGTGAAAGTCTGTCCAGAATATTGACTCGCAAGCAGCTAATGCCAGCTCTCTGGTGACATCCAGTGACAAACAGGTGTATTACAGGTGGATCAGCACCGGACTTCAAAGCAGATGGTCCTGAGTTCAAACCTGGGCAGCAGCAATATCTGAGCGGAAGAAAGGCCTGGAAATCTGCTTCCGTATCTTGCCATGAAAACCCTATGTCCATAGGGTCATGAAGAGTCGGACTCGACTAAACAACTGAACAACAACAAATTTAAAAGCAACACACACAAAATGCTGGAGAAACTCAGCAGGCCAGGCAGCATCTGTTGGAAAGAGTACTGTACAATCAATCTTTCAGGCTGAGACCTTTATCAGTATTTAAAAGATTAGCTTTATGCATATGTTGAAACATACAGTGAACTGCATCGTTTGTGTTAAATCAAGCCAACGAAGACTGTGTTGGGGCAGCCCAACAGAGCTGCCATACTTCCGATGCCTGCACAGGAGGCCCATATCTGTATGTCTTTGGGATACGAGAGGTAATCCATGTGGCCTTGGGGACAACGTACAAACTCCTTACAAATGGTGACTGGAATCAAACCCCGATTGATGACAGTAAGCTTGACAAAGTGCAACCCTGAGGTTCGGCCAGCATGCGTTTGTCTAGGGGAGGACAGCCTCTGGCCCAGCCAAACTGAGAAATCTCGTTTGTGTGGATGCTGCGTGATGTGTTGCCCGGTTACAAATCCGCCACCGCAAAATATCAGACAGTACACCCTATGCAATTAAACGATTGAACTTTATAAATCTTAATCTGACTATAGTGTTAGTAAAGATAATAAAAAGAAAAAGGGTCCATTTTAATGAAACAGTCTGAAGTGCACGTTGGAGCTCACGGAATCGTCCACTCGACTCCCATTGACCTCCTCCGAGCGTTGCTGACCGTTCAACCCTCGCTCCGAGTCTATTCCATCCTGCAACCTACCAACTCCTTCCATTCACATCTTCTCTCTTCATCTCCCTCCGGCAAAAGACCTTGAAATCCCTGCTCCCAGACCCAGAAGAAAGAAACAACACGCCTCTCATTGGCTAGCATACATTCCAAAGCCCCCATTATCTCTATTCATAACCCAAACATTGCTGATACAGAGAAACCACTACCTCAGCAGTGAAACCTTACAGAGCGTTACACTCTCCCCCACCAAATTTAGTCATATCCTCATGATGTTGAGGTAATTTACCGACCCTTCCTGCAAAGCACAAAGTCCAATCCAGGTGTAAAAGGCAGTGACATACCTCCCCAAAACAGTAGGGGTCACACTCTGTGACCCTGGTGCTATGTAGGCCAGCCTATCTGGTCATCTCCTAATTCTCTGAGACCTCTGTAACCCCTCATCTAACTCTTCAGAAACTACTGGTGAGACTTCTGGTCTACCTGGCAAGGCCTCCCCCGATCTATCACTTGTGCCCACCTGCAACTCGGAGCCCTCTGTCCCATGGCCAAGCCCCACTTCATTCCTTGCAGTGTCCTGCTGCAACCTAAGCTGTCCCCCCACTTTACCTGACTCAGTGGGAGAAGAGCGGGAGTCTCTTCCTCAATCAATGGGGAGTTAGCAAAAGGCAGCATATACCACACATCCAGGTCCTCATCCTCCAAATCAGTATCCTTCTCAGGGGTGGGGGTCAGCCTAACCTCTCCTGCTGTGGGCCCTGCAGTTGCCCCACGTTTCCACAGAGTCCTCTTACTGGGTGTAGGCTCCAAGTCGGGCTCTGGGTCTACCTGCCTCTCTTGTCCCGGGGCAGCAGGTGGTTCTGATGGAGAATCTTGACAGGCCCATTCCCCTCCTCTGGTTTCACCCAGAAAACTGGTAGGTTTGGTATTTGACTCTCCACCACATAGGGCTTAGCCGCCCAACGGTCTGCCAGTTTATGTTTCCCAGGTAGCCCTAAATTCTTATGAGGACTTGGTCTCCCGGCAGGAGTTGGGAGAACCTCACCTTTTGATCATACCTCCTATTTCCTTGATTCTGCTTGGCAGCCACGACCCCAGCTAATTCATAAGCCCTTTTCAGCTCTCTCCTCATGTCGACTTCGGTGGTAAGTCAACCTTGTCAGTCCCAAAACAAAGGTCAATGGGCAACCTTGCCTCGCACCCAATCATCAGATAATATGGCGAGTACCCAGTAGCTTCATTTTGTGTACAATTGTAACTGTGGACTAGATGTCCAATATGTTGACTCCATCTGCTCCTCTTGCTGATCTCCAGGGTCCCAAGCATGTCTAGCAAGGTCCGATTAAAACTCTTGCAGCTGATAGGGTGTGGTCCTTGACTTTTTGACCCCAAGCATGCCCAGTAACTCACGGATGAGTCTGCTCTCAAAATCCCGTCCCTGATCACTATGTACCTGCCTGGGAAGGCCATAATAAATGAAATACTTCTCCCATTACATCTTTGCACCGTTGACACCCTCTGGTCCTTGGTAGGAAAAGCCTGAGCATATCTGGTGTAGTGGTCCGTGATGACTAAGACATTTGCCGAGTGGCTGGCATTGGGTTCTATTGACAGGAAATCCATACACACCATGTCCTGGGGCCCTGCACTCTGCAAATGGAACATGGGAGCTGCCCTTGTGGACAGTTTCTCCGCCGTATGCATCAAATGCACGACTTTGCAGTATTCTTCAACCTCCGACCTCATCAGGGGCCAGTAAAACCGGTCTCTGAGCAATCCATAGGTCTTTTCAACCCCTGAACGTCTAGAATCATTGTGCAGGGTCTTCAACCCAGTCCTCCGGTACTTCTCTGGCAGGACCAGCTGGCTACGCTGAGATCGGTCCGACGGTCTGTTTCCGCAACTCCAACCGAGGCCATTCTCTCAGTAATGGAGGCACCGATTTGTGTTTCATCTTCTTTGCCTGAGCCATGTCTCCCTTTCTGACCGCTGACCAAATGGTACTGATGCCTAGATCATCTCGCTGAGCAGCTACCAGTTCCCCAGAACTCAATTCCGGCAGCTGATTTGTCTTCAGAGCAGTCAGGTTACAGTAAGCTTGGGAGGATGGCCCCCATTTGATCCACCGCTCGATCCTGCTCTTCCTTTTCCTCTGCCTTCATGGTGATGGCAAACTGACACATGGCCTTCATCCCAGGTCCCACTCCTCGTCCCTGTCCAGTCCCTAATGCACCTGTCGGGACAAAGCATCATCATCAACGTTCCTGCTTCCTGGGCGGTACTTCAGGCTGAAATCGTAGGCAGACAACGCTGCCAACCACAGATTGCCTGTGGCATCCAGTTTTGCCGAGGTCAGGATATAAATTAGGGGGTTGTTGTCTGTGCTTATCTCAAACTTGGCCCCGTAGAGATAGTCAATCAGTTTATTCTCCACCACCCATTTCAACGCCAGAAATTCAAACTTGTGCATGGGTAGTTTTTCTTGGGAGAGCGACAGACTCCGGCTGACAAACGCAACGGGTCTAATCTGGTGCCCTGATCCTGATACAGGACACCCTCCAAGCCCTCTCAGCTGGCATCCGTGTGCAGTACATATGGCAATCGGGGGTCCACAAAAGCCAGCACCGATGCCTGGGTCAGCAGCTCCTTCAACAGCTGAAAGACCTCCTCACATTCTGCATCCCACCAAATGCCTTTGACGGGCTAAGATACTCTCCACTCTCCTGTCCTTCCCCCCCTTCCTTTCTTTCCCAAGGGAGGGTAACTACACAGAAGCTGATTCAATGGGTGACTCACTTTTGCGTAGCCTTTCACGTACCTCCGACGGTAACCACAGATCCCAAGGAAGGAGCGCAGAGCGCTCACAGTCTGGGGTCTTGGCCAAGTGGTCACTGCTTCTACCTTAGCCGGATCTGTAACTACTCCATGCTATGAGACTATGTGCTCGACATAGCTAACAGACATCTTGCAGAACGGGCGCTTGTCCAGTAAAAGTTTTCAGCTTTCATGCAGCCGAGCACCTTCAGTAGCCTCACTTCATGTTCCTCCGAGATGGATCCAAACACTATGAGGTCATCCAGATGCACTAATACCTCAAGCAAGTACATATCACCCACCATCTTCCCCATGACGCACTAGAAGGTTGCAGGGGCTCCTGATATGCCATGGGGCATCCTTTTGAACTGGAAAAATCCCAGGGGATATATAACTGCAGTCTTCTGTTTGTCGGCTTCATGCATGGGGATCTGGTAATACCCACTCCTCAAGTCCAGCACACTGAACCACTTCGCACCACTCAGACAGGCCAGCGCGTCAGGACGGTATACTGGTCAGGGACAGTGCGCCTGTTCAGAATCCTATAGTCCACACACATACGTACCTTTGCATTCTTCTTTCGGGTCGCTACTAATGGGGACGCATTGGGGCTTTGGACTTGGTAATGATCCCAGCTTCCTTCAACTTACACCAATACTGCCAAACATCCACCTCTGCAGGGGCCAGCCTCCATGACCGCTCTCTAAACAGAGTGTCCTCGGTCACCTGGATAGTGTGACGAGTGCTCTTGGAACAACCCACATCAAACTCGTCAGTGGAAAAGACACCTTCCAGCCTCAACGTCTGCTCTAGAACTTTCTCCTCCAACCCGCAGGATCCAGGGAGTCCCCGAAGTCAAATGACTCAGCAGTCAACTTTCCCCCTTTTTCCAATAGTTTCTCCCCGGCTTGTCTCACAGGGACATGAGACATTACCGTCACCGGGAACAGATGCGCCGGGGCATCCCTCGTTTGAAGGTGACCTCCCTCTTCAGAGTGTTCCTGACGATCACTGCCACCTTGCTCGCTTCTACAACCGAAGGCTTCTGCAGTTCAGGCCTCACCAGTACCTGAGCCAGAAATCCCGACTCCCCCTTGTGGTCTTCTGGAGCGTCCACTAAGAGGGCCTCACCCTCAGACATTCCGGGAAATTTGGGGGTCCCCATCATTACTTCCCCGGGCCGTACCACCATTGGCTTTGACTGGGTGAACCACAGAGTCCCTCGTCTAAAGTCAGTATCCGGCCCAATGCAGCCACGCACTTCCTCAAAAGCAGCTCGAAAAACCGGGTTCACAGACAATGTTCCCAGAAAGCTCTCCCCAGCCTTCTCCTTGCAGGCCCCATGAACCTCTTCACAAGACGGGTGTTGGTCCCCACCAGAATTGAAACGCCACCCTTCTCAACAGGGTCCAGACAAACCAGCACCAATGTATCAAGGACCACATCGGCTTCTGAAAATTCCAGCTTCACTAACAAATAACCATCATATGGATAATCACCAGCACTGATACCCCAAATCTCCAGTGCCCAGAATGGTGTCAATGGTAGATGCTTCAGATACCGGTTGTAAAATGAATGGTACAACAATGTGACCTGTAACCCAGTGTCGAGTATGGCTTTAGCATAAATACCCTCTATCCGTAGTGACACACTGGAGCATGGTCCCACTAAGCCTTCAGGAATTGGGCCTTTCGCTTTCGGGAGATCCTTGGCACATTGCTGGGAATGCGTTTCCCCAGAGACACCAGGCCGTTCCCTCACTGGTTTTGCTCTAATTTTTCCCAACGACTCCCTCTGCTTAGGTACCCGGGGGCTCACACTGCTTTTCCCGTGACACCGGCTGCCAGCAGCCCTCCGCATTGTTTGTCCCCTTTGGGGATCTGCTCCCCCATCAGCTCCATTATATGGGGGGTGGGGGTCACACCCACTTATAAAAGCCGAGACATCTCAGTTCTCAATTCTGCTACAATCTGTCTCCTGCTCCCTGGGGCAGGCTATCTGCGGTCACTTCACCACAAGGGACCACTACCAAGGACTATACCCTGCTGGCAGAGCTCTCCCACACCTCCGACGCATCCTCCTCCTCCCGTACTTCTCTGATCAGCTCAACAAAAGATGGAGAGGGGCTCGTCTTACAAAACTGCCAAAGACCCCAGGCAATCAGGTCATGGGACTGGGCGCCCTTGACTATCTGTCCATTCCTAACTGATCCACCTCAGCCACCTGAATGATCCTTCTGTGCCACAAGCAATTTAGCTGTCTCTCTAGCTGAAAAATAAAAGCAGAAAGCTTCTCCCCCTTGTCCTGATGCATGTTCTGAAACCCCACCATGAGCTCCAGTGGGCTCCCTGTCGTATCAAAGGCGCTCTCCAATGTATCCAGATAATCAGCAATGCTAGCTAGGGTTGCCGTGTTTTCACAGATCTTACCACATCACTGGCCTGCCCTCTCAAACTTTCAAACAATCTGTCACTTTATGTCATCAAAACATTGCCACTCATCTAACAACTGAGAGGTCTGCTCCTCCCAGCTCTCATACTCCTCTTCCCTTTCAGGGGCGGGCATTATTTCAGAGAATAGCTGGAGCCTACCATAGCAGTGACTTTGAACTTGGGCATTTTCCCATTGATTCGCCAGAGAGGTAAGGGCAGACACTACTTCAGAATTCTCACTTCTCACTGGGGGACGGGGACTAATTAGACATTCCAAATCTGACCACTCCTTCCCCTCGCTCCCCAGAAGGGATAGAACCCTGTCTTTGAAGTCTCTGTCTCCAGCTACAGGAAGCTTGACTTGTGACTCGGACCACTCTGCTACCTTCTCCTCCTCCCTGACAGGCCAAGGCCCCGCCTCACCTGGGGCACTGATAGACGCTGGCAGTTCTGTCAGCACAAGTCTGAACTAAAATAAGGTCTGAGTCCGCCATTTTATCAAACCTCAATGCTACAACTTCAACTTTGCCAACAGCTTTAACCATTCTCAAAAATCTAATTAACAATTCATCCAGGGTACGAATATCCACCCCACTCAACCCATATGCATTAGTTACCGGTAACCCCACAGAGGTGCACCATCACTCCACCCCACCAGCGTCCATACCAGCACAGACTTAAACACTCAACCCACTGGTCCAATGCTCAGGGCAATCACACAGCATCCAACGGAATCAATCCCGGATGAGCCCCCACAATTGTAACCCTGAGGTTCAGCCAGCATGTGTTTGTCCAGGGGAAGAGAGCCTCTGGCCCAGCCAAACTGAGAAATCTCATTTGTGTGGATGCTGCATGATATGTTGCCCGGTTACAAATCCAAACTGCAAAATATCAGACAGTACACCATATGCAGTTAAATTATTGAATTTAATAAATCTTAATCTG
Source organism: Hemitrygon akajei (assembly GCF_048418815.1). Taxonomy (NCBI): domain Eukaryota; kingdom Metazoa; phylum Chordata; class Chondrichthyes; order Myliobatiformes; family Dasyatidae; genus Hemitrygon; species Hemitrygon akajei. The sequence goes on along the minus strand of NC_133134.1, from coordinate 10,168,615 downwards.
ACTATAGGGTTAGTAAAGAAAATTTTTAAAAAAGGGCCCATTTTAATGAAACAGTCTAAAGTGCACGTTGGAGCTCACGGAATCGTCCACTTGACCCCCATTGACCTCCTCCGAGCATCGCTGATCGTCGGACCCTCACATCAAGTCTACTCTGACTGGCAGTCTACCAACGCTTTCCATTCATGTCTTCTCTCTTCAACTCTCGCTGACAAAAGACAGTGAAGTCTCTGCTCCCAGACCCACAAGAAAGAACAACGTGCCTCTCATTGGCTAGCATATATTCCAAAGCCCCCAAAATATGAATTATCTCTATTCATAACCCAAACACTGCTGCTACAGAGAAACCATTATCTGACATTATCTGGTTACAGCTGTACTAGATATTGGTGAGGCAGCACTTCTTAGGGGTGGCGTGGTAGTGTAGCAGTTAGCATAACGCTTTACAGGCTAGCTGTAAGATCAGGGTTCAGTTCCCAGCACTGTCTGTAAGGCGTTTGTATGTTCTTCCCATGACCACGCACGTTTCCTCCAGATGCTACCATTTCCTACCACATTCCAAACAGATGTCTGGTTATGTTTATTGAGTTGTGATCTTGCTATGTTGGTGCTGGAAACGTAGCTGATTTGATTTGATGCAAATGATGCATGGCACTGTATGTTTCGATGTACACGTGGCAAATAAAGCTTATCTTTCTCTTTAATCTCGGAGCATTATGTTGACTTCTGGTTGCCTGACTATAGAAACAATGTCATTAAGTTGGAAAGGGAGCAGAAAAGATTCACAAGGATATTGCCAGGAATGAAGGGCTTGGGTTATAAGGAGAATGAGGTTAAGAGGAAAAATAAATCAGACATGATAGAATGGTGGAGCAGACTCAATGGACCTAACAGCTAGTTTTGCCTGTGTCTTATGGTCTTACATGCTGGAGATAACTTGCAAGTGTCACCATGCTTCAGAAAGGTTTATTATCACCAGCATGTGACGTGAAGTTTGTTAACTTCCAACACCAACACAGAATACCCAAAACTTATGAACCCTCACTAACACAGAAATTGAACCCTGATCTTCGCCACCATGCCACCTTTATACAATTAGAACATTTAAAAGCCATTTGGACAAGTTCATGGATAGCAAAGGTTTAGACTGGATATGGCCATGGTCAGTATGGAGAGGTTGGGCGGAAGTGCCTGTTTCCCAGCTGTATAATTGTGTGTCTTTCATTGACACTGTGTTTATACAATGGCCACATGGCCACTGTGAGGCAATGGTCCCATTCATCTTGGCACAAGGCAGTCAGCTGGCCTCACTTCAGGTCTGGGGAATGTGTTTGGAGATTCCGACTTGGGTGATGGCCCAAACATAATACAAAGCGTGTGCTGAGATTGGGATAATTCTCAGCAGTTTGTGCTAGACATCAGCTAAGACACTCAACAGGCTTAATTGCAAGGACACCGTCCCTTTAACATTATAAGTTAACAAACATTCAGTTCATACCACCTGGATTGATAGAAACAGTTTAACAAATGGCGTCCAGCTCTTAATGCTGTAAAGCTTCATGATTCAGAACCTTTGTTTACAGATGGGCCAGCACGTGCCAATCAACCTTCCCTTGGCTGGTAAGAGAGGCTGAGGAAAAAATAAGTGTATATCTTCTGATGAATCATTGACATTGGTTCATTTACAGGCCTGAAGGGTAAATGAGGCACTGCATTTTCCATATTCCCCAGTCTCATTTGTAAACTATAGAGGAAGGAAATGTGAGTAGTCTAGGGATGGTGGACAAAACTGTAACATGCAAGATCATCCCCTGGAAACATTCCCCTCATCCCCAGGACACGTTCACGTCATCCCCAGGACACGTTCTCCTTATCCGCAGGACACATTCACATCATCCCCAGGACACGTTCTCCTCATCCGCAGGACACGTTCACATCATCCCCAGGACACGTTCACGTTTCCCCCAGGACATGTTCACGTCATCCCCAGGAAACGTTCACGTCATCCCCAGGACACGTTCACGTCATCCCCAGGAAACGTTCACGTCATCCGCAGGACACGTTCACAACATCCCCAGGACACGTTCACGTCTCCCCCAGGACACGTTCACGTCACCCCCAGGACACGTTCACGTCATCCCCAGGAAACGTTCACGTCATCCCCAGGACACGTTCACGTCTCCCCCAGGACAGGTTCACGTCATCCCCAGGAATCGCTCACGTCATCCCCAGGACACGTTCACGTCATCCCCAGGAAACGTTCACGTCATCCCAGGACACGTTCTCCTCATCCGCAGGACACGTTCACGTCATCCCCAGGACAGGTTCACGTCATCCACAGGACACGTTCACGTCATCCCCAGGACACGTTCACGTCATCCCCAGGAAACGTTCACATCATCCCCAGGACAGGTTCACATCATCCCAGGACACGTTCTCCTCATCCCCAGGAAACGTTCACATCATCCCCAGGACAGGTTCACATCATCCCAGGACACGTTCTCCTCATTCCCAGGACAGGTTCACGTCATCCCCAGGAAACGTTCACACCTTCCCCAGGACAGGTTCACATCATCCCCAGGACACGTTCACGTCTCCCCCAGGACACGTTCACGTCATCCCCAGGAAACATTCACGTCATCCCCAGGACAGGTTCACATCATCCCCAGGACAGGTTCACATCATCCCCAGGACACGTTCACGTCTCCCCCAGGACACGTTCACGTCATCCCCAGGAAACATTCACGTCATCCCCAGGACACGTTCACGTCTCCCCCAGGACACGTTCACGTCATCCCCAGGACACGTTCACGTCATCCCCAGGAATCGCTCACGTCATCCCCAGGACACGTTCACGTCATCCCCAGGAAACGTTCACGTCATCCCAGGACACGTTCTCCTCATCCGCAGGACACGTTCATGTCATCCCCAGGACAGGTTCACGTCATCCCCAGGAAACGTTCACGTCATCCACAGGACACGTTCACGTCATCCCCAGGACACGTTCACGTCATCCCCAGGACACGTTCACGTCATCCCCAGGACACGTTCACGTCATCCCCAGGAAACGTTCACATCATCCCCAGGACAGGTTCACATCATCCCAGGACACGTTCTCCTCATCCCCAGGACACGTTCACGTCATCCCCAGGAAACGTTCACACCTTCCCCAGGAAACGTTCACATCATCCCCAGGACAGGTTCACATCATCCCCAGGAAACGTTCACATCATCCCCAGGACACGTTCACGTCATCCCCAGGAAACGTTCACACCTTCCCCAGGAAACGTTCACACCTTCCCCAGGACACGTTCACATCATCCCCAGGACAGGTTCACATCATCCCAGGACACGTACTCCTCATCCGCAGGAAACGTTCACGTCATCCCCAGGACACGTTCACGTCTCCCCCAGGACAGGTTCACGTCATCCCCAGGACACGTTCACGTCTCCCCCAGGACACGTTCACGTCATCCCCAGGAAACGTTCACGTCATCCCCAGGACACGTTCACGTCTCCCCCAGGACACGTTCACGTCATCCCCAGGACACGTTCACGTCATCCCCAGGAATCGCTCACGTCATCCCCAGGACACGTTCACGTCATCCCCAGGAAACGTTCACGTCATCCCCAGGACACGTTCACGTCATCCCAGGACACGTTCTCCTCATCCCCAGGAAACGTTCACGTCATCCCCAGGACACGTTCACGTCATCCCCAGGACAGGTTCACATCATCCCAGGACACGTTCTCCTCATCCCCAGGACACGTTCACGTCATCCCCAGGAAACGTTCACACCTTCCCCAGGAAACGTTCACATCATCCCCAGGACAGGTTCACATCATCCCCAGGAAACGTTCACGTCATCCCCAGGACACGTTCACGTCATCCCCAGGAAACGTTCACACCTTCCCCAGGAAACGTTCACACCTTCCCCAGGAAACGTTCACATCATCCCCAGGACAGGTTCACATCATCCCAGGACACGTTCTCCTCATCCCCAGGACACGTTCACGTCATCCCCAGGACACGTTCACGTCATCCCCAGGAAACGTTCACGTCATCCCCAGGACCCAGGACACGTTCACGTCATCCCAGGACACGTTCTCCTCATCCGCAGGACACGTTCACATCATCCCCAGGACACGTTCACATCATCCCCAGGACAGGTTCACATCATCCCAGGACACGTACTCCTCATCCCCAGGAATCGCTCACGTCATCCCCAGGACACGTTCACGTCATCCCCAGGAAACGTTCACGTCATCCCCAGGACACGTTCACGTCATCCCAGGACACGTTCTCCTCATCCCCAGGAAACGTTCTCCTCATCCCCAGGAAACGTTCACGTCATCCCCAGGACACGTTCACGTCATCCCCAGGACAGGTTCACATCATCCCAGGACACGTTCTCCTCATCCCCAGGACACGTTCACGTCATCCCCAGGAAACGTTCACACCTTCCCCAGGAAACGTTCACATCATCCCCAGGACAGGTTCACATCATCCCCAGGAAACGTTCACGTCATCCCCAGGACACGTTCACGTCATCCCCAGGAAACGTTCACACCTTCCCCAGGAAACGTTCACACCTTCCCCAGGAAACGTTCACATCATCCCCAGGACAGGTTCACATCATCCCAGGACACGTTCTCCTCATCCCCAGGACACGTTCACGTCATCCCCAGGACACGTTCACGTCATCCCCAGGAAACGTTCACGTCATCCCCAGGACCCAGGACACGTTCACGTCATCCCAGGACACGTTCTCCTCATCCGCAGGACACGTTCACATCATCCCCAGGACACGTTCACATCATCCCCAGGACAGGTTCACATCATCCCAGGACACGTACTCCTCATCCGCAGGAAACGTTCACGTCATCCCCAGGACACGTTCACGTCTCCCCCAGGACAGGTTCACGTCATCCCCAGGACACGTTCACGTCTCCCCCAGGACACGTTCACGTCATCCCCAGGAAACGTTCACGTCATCCCCAGGACACGTTCACGTCTCCCCCAGGACACGTTCACGTCATCCCCAGGACACGTTCACGTCATCCCCAGGAATCGCTCACGTCATCCCCAGGACACGTTCACGTCATCCCCAGGAAACGTTCACGTCATCCCCAGGACACGTTCACGTCATCCCAGGACACGTTCTCCTCATCCTCAGGAAACGTTCACGTCATCCCCAGGACACGTTCACGTCATCCCCAGGACACGTTCACGTCATCCCAGGACACGTTCTCCTCATCCCCAGGAAACGTTCACGTCATCCCCAGGAAAAGTTCACATCTTCCCCAGGAAACGTTCACATCATCCCCAGGACACGTCCACATCTTCCCCAGGAAACGTTCACATCTTCCTCAGGACACGTTCACGTCGTCCCCAGGAAACATTCACGTCATCCCCAGAACACGTTCACGTAACCCCCATGAAACGTTCACGTCACCCCCAGGAAACGTTCACGTCATCCCCAGGACACGTTCACGTCATCCCCAGGACACGTTCTCCTCATCCCCAGGACACGTTCACGTCATCCCCAGGAAACGTTCACATCATCCCCAGGACACGTTCTCCTCATCCCCAGGAAACGTTCACGTCATCCCCAGGAAACGTTCACGTCATCCCCAGGACAGGTTCACGTCACCCCCAGGACACGTTCACGTCATCCCCAGGACACGTTCACGTCATCCCCAGGAAACGTTCACGTCACCCCCAGGACACGTTCACGTCACCCCCAGGACACGTTCACATCATCCCCAGGAAACGTTCACATCATCCCCAGGACACGTTCACATCATCCCCAGGACAGGTTCACACCATCCCCAGGAAACGTTCACACCATCCCCAGGAAACGTTCACGTCATCCCCAGGACATGTTCACATCATCCCCAGGAAACGTTCACGTCACCCCCAGGACACGTTCACATCATCCCCAGGACACGTTCACGTCATCCCCAGGAAATGTTCTCCTCAACCCCAGGAAACGTTCACGTCATCCTCAGGTCAGATTCTCATTCTGAAGCTAACATTTACGTTACTTGACTTCATATTTTCATCTTACAATAGGATTTCTCCTAGCAATTAACGGGTCCACAGTATTGGACTAAGTAGTTACAGAAAATTTAATTTTATTTTTAATTGTCAAGTGTACAGTGAAAAAACAAGAGTAATCTTCAATGAAGACTTTTTGTGTTCTACAAAGATATAGGAGTTAGTAATGTAATTAAAACTTATAAAAGTCTGTGCAAAAATAAACATTGGGCTCTATAAGGCATTGCTCAAATGCAAAAGTATTAAATTATCAAATTGGTAACAATATTGTAGCAAAATTCACAATAAAAGTAAATAAATCCATACATGTATTCTATAGTTTAGGGACTGATAGACAGCATGCAGGAATAAATCCGACAGTAAATTTATAACCAAAGAATAGAAATACAAATTAAGGAAAAATAGAAGAAAATATCATTCTGACCAGAGATACAAAAATCAAAGGATTTAACTACTTCCAGAGCAATAATAGTTACTACAAACCAAAAAGACAAAACAATATATTAACATTTCTTTTCTCCCCCCCAAGTCAAAGCAGCACAAATGAAAAAAGGATTTGATTTAGAATTTGTGAAAACACTGTCCAAATGAAAAGGCATCAGTAAAAAGCTCAGCAAATGCTGGAAATACTTGACAGCTTCAGGGGAAAGAGTGCACGAGGGAACAAGATCAAAACCCTTCCCTGCTCTTTACAGAACATTATTTTCCACCACTTCAATGCCCAGGGCCCTAGTGCCAATTCAGAACTGATGCCAACAGCACATTCCTCTTCTACAAGTATCCTCTCAAATGTTTTCAAATCACAGGTGGTGATCAGAAGGTGATTTAGGAGGTCACTGCTGACTTAATGTCACAATGTCCTGTCTCATGACTGTTTCTTGAAGGATTAGAACCCAATGCTAACTTTAGGTAGGTAACTTCAGGTGCCCATCAACATGGGTGCTCTGATATAAAACTATCTACCATTAAATTTTATATCAACGTTTTGTCCCTTTCATCCATGTTCTATAAATACCCTGTGCATGTTTTCCTGGGTGATTCCGCTTGTGGTATCTGTGTTGCATCTTGTACTGAACCATTGGCCTGCACACTCAGCTGGCATCGCCACTGGCCTGCTGAACATGCTGTAGTAACTGCTCACAGTAATAAGAGCTGCGGTGTTTGTGCTTCACGGCCTCAATCTCTTGTGTCAGCAATGCAGGAGAAAGAAAGCTCCCCACTTTTAGAACGTCTGCCAGGAGAGAAAAAAACAAGAAAAAGAACATCAGACCATAAGACATAGGAGCAGAATTAGGCCATTCAGTTCATCAACTCTGCATCAGCATTCCATTACGACTCACTTATTACCCTCTTAACTCCATTCTTCTACCTTTTTTCCAAAACCTTTGACGCCAATCAAGAACCTATCAACCTCTGCAATGACCTGGCTTGCACTGCCATTTGTGACAATGAGTTTCAGATACACCACCCTCTGGCTAAAGAAATTCCTCCGCATCTCTGCGCTAAATGGACATTCTTCTATCCTGAGGCTGTGTCCTCTACTCCTAGACACCCCTACTATAGAAAACTTCCTCTCCCTAGACTCTATCTAAGCCTTTCAAAATTTGATAGGGTTTAATGAGATCCCTTCTCATTCTTTGAAACTCAGCGAGTACGGTCCCAGAGCTATCAAACCCTCCTTATACTTTAACCCTTTCATTTCTGGGATCACTGTCGTGAATCTCCTCTGGACCCACTCCAGTGGCACATCCTTTCTCAGGTAAGGGGCCCAAAACTGCTCACAATACTCCAGATGCAGTTTGACCAATGCCTCAGCTGAGAAAAACTGAATCTATGCTCCTTGTTCAATGACGTGTATTTTTATAGCTGCATCTTGTGTCAAAAGCAATCCAAATAGTTTCTATAATAAAAACAGGCTTGGAGGAAGTCCTTTTTATGACCCCAAAGGGCTTTGCAGTCCATAAAGCAATGTTCAAGTGTTGCCAATGTGCTGATATGGGAATTGCAGCCCATTTATTCACAGCAAGCCTCCGGCAACTTGAAGTGTGACAATGACCAATTAATCTATTTCAGTAATATTGGTTGATGGATAAAGAAATATTAGTTTGATTTGTCACACATGCATTAAAATATCAAAAAATACAGTGAAATGCATCAACAACCAACACAGTCCAAGGCTTATACTGGGAGCAGCCCACAGGAGTTGCAACACTTCTGGCACCATCACTACAGCCCACAACTAACTAACCCTAACCTCCACATCGTCGGAATGTGGGAGGAAACCGGAGCATCCGGAAGAAACCCACACAGTCACGGGGAGAACATAAAAACTGCTTAATGACAGAAGGGGAATCAAAGATTGATCAGTGATCGATGGTGCTGTAAAGCAATTGCTCTAACTGCTATGCTCCCTGATATCCCTAATACATGATACTGGGAAGAACCCTTCTTGCGATTTTATTTTTATTTAGAGATACAGTATTGAACTGACCCTTCTGGCCTAATGAACTGGACCCCAGCAATCCACCAATTCAACCCTAGCCAAATCACAGGACACTTTACAATGACTAATTAAACTACTAATTGTTACATCTTTGGACCCAAATGGTCAAGGGGGGAACATACAAACTCCTTACAGATGGCCCTGGAATTGTACTCACAACTCCGAATGATCTGAGCTGTAATATCATTGTGTTAACCACTACGCTACCTTGGTGCCCAAGTGCCTCAGAACCTTCTTTCTATCCATTGGTGACAGCTCAGTGGGCTGTTTCAAGCACTACTGCCATCAATTCTGTGTCATAGGTAACAAAAGAAACCTTTGGGGAACACACAGCAACCATTCATCAGCGAAGACCACAGGACAAAATGTGCAAAGTTGATCCTTGATTTCCTCACTTGTAGACCCCAGTCAGTTTGGATTGGCAGCAACGTCTCCAGCACAATCTCTCAGCATGGGTGCACCATAAGGCTGTGAGCTTACACCTCTACTCTGCTCACTTTATACTTATCACTGTGAGGCTAAGCATGGCTCCAATGCCATATTTGAGTTTGCTGATGAGACCACTGTCGCTGGCAAAATCAAAAGTGGTGACAAATCAACACATAGCAGAGAGAGTGCAAATCTGGCTGAGTGGTACCACAACAATAACCTGGCACTCAGTGTCAGCACGACCAAGGAGATGATTATTAACTTCAGGAGGAGGAACCCAGAGATCCATTAGCCTGTCATCATTGAGGAATCAGAGGTGGAGAGGGTCAACAACTTTAAAGTCCTCAGTGTTATTATTTCAGAGGATCTGTCCTGGGTCCAGCACGCAAGTGCCATCACAAAGAAAGCACAGCATTGCTTCTACTTTCTTAGAAGTTTGTGAAGATTGCATCTGGTTGCATCACAAACTTGTATGGAAACACCAATGCACTTGTACAGAAAAGCCTATTAAAAAGTAGTGGATACGGCCCAGACCCTCACAGACAAAGCCTTCCCATTATTGAGCACTATCGTATGAAAGTAACATCCATCCTCAAGGACTGCCACGATCCAGGCCATGTTCTCTTCTCGTTGCCACCATCAGAAAAAAAGTACAAGAGCCTCATGACCTGCACCATCAAGCTCAGGAAGTTACCCAGAGGGTATAACTTCACTCACCTTAACACTGAACTATTCCTATAATCCACAGACTCACTCTCAAGGACTTTTCATTTCATGTTCAATATTATTTATTTATTTATTTATCTATCTATCTGCCTTTTGTATATGGCAGGAATAGCTGTTGCGTGTGCTGGGCTTTAGATGCTTCAAAAAGGACAGGGAGGGAGGTAAAAGAGATGGGGAGAGGCACTGGTAATCAGGGATAGTTGCGGAAAAGGAGGTGGTCACGGAGAGATTGTCTACTCAGCTATTGTAGGTGGAAGTCAGAAACAAGAAGGGGGCAATAACTCTAATGGGTGTTTTTTACAGACACCCCATTAGTAACAAAGACATCTAAGAGCAGATAGGGAGGCAGATTCTGGAATGGTACAATAATAATAGAGTTGTTGTTATGGGTGATTGTAACTTTCCTAATACTGACTGGCATCTCCTTAGAGCAAGGGGTTTCGATGGGGTGGAGTTTGTTAGGTGAGCTCAGGAAAGTTTCCTGACACAGTATGTAGATAAGCCAACTAGAGGAGAGGCTGTACTTGATCTGGTATTGGAAAAAGAACCTGGTCAGGTGTCAGATCTCTCGGTGGAAGAGCATTTTGGAGGTTGTGATTACAACTCTATCTCCTTTACCATGGCACTAGAAATTGAAATTGAAATATCTTTATTGTCATTGCATAGTACAATTTGTCATGCACGAATACAGCGAAAATGAGTTTGCAACTCTCGTACGCAATGCTATAAAACAACAAATAAAATAAATAAACAATAAATAAAATCAAGTAACCAGCCAGTACAAGCAATGTCTAGCAGTACAAAAGTAACTCAGATGCATGACAGCCATAAAACCAGTGTTAAAAGTAGCAATATAACAAATTTATGGATGATGCTTGATCGATTGGTTCAGAGCAATTATAGATCTGGGGAAAAAGCTATTTTTCAGTCTGGAAGTGCGGACATAGAAAATCTTATAACGTCTGCCAGATGGAAGAAGTTCAAACAGATGATTGCATGGGTGTGTATTGTCCTTACAGATGCTTGTAGCTTTCCTTAGGCAGCGTGAACTGTAGGTGTCCTCCAGGGCTGGGAGCTGTGTCCCGATGATCTTCTGTGCGCTAGAGACGACCCGCTGAAGTGCTTTCCTATCAGCTGCCATACAACTGAGATACCACACAGAGATGCAATATGTTTAGATGCTCTTTATGGTGCAGCGGTAAAAGGTCACCAGCATCTGTTCAGGTAGACCTGCTTCCTTCAGCATCCTGAAGAAAAACAAGCATTGCTGTGTTTTCTTAATTATTGTTGGGGGAGAGGGATAGGAGCAAACAAGTTGGGAAAACATTTAATTGGGGTAGGGGGAAATATGATGCCATTAGGTAGGAACTTGGGAACGCAAACTGGGAACAGATGTTCTCAGGGAAATGCACGGCAGAAATGTGGCAAATGTTCAGGGAATATTTGCATGGTGTTCTGCATAGGTATGTTCCATTGAGGCACGGAAAGGATGGTAGGGTAAAAGAATCATGGTGTGCATAGAATGTAGAAAATCTAGTTAAGAAGAAAAGTTTATGAAAGGTTCAAGAAACTAGGTACTGCTAGAGTTCTAGAAAATTACAAGCGTGCCAGGAAGGAGCTCAAGAATGAAATTAGGAGAGCTAGAGGAGGCCAGGAGAAGGATTAAAGAAAACTCTAAGGCATTCTACAAGTATACGAACAGCAAGAGGATGAGCCGTGTGAGAATAGGACCAATCAGGAGCGAGGGTGGAAACGTGCATGGAGGAGGTAGCAGAGGTATTTAATGAACACTTTGCTTCAGTATTCACCAGTGAGAAGGATCTTGGCAATTGTGGGGATGGCTTACAGTGGATTGTAACGTTTGAATTAAAGGCATTAAGAAAGAGGATGTGCTGGAGCTTTTGAAAGCTATTAAGTTAGATAAGTTGCCGGGATCAGATTAGATTTACCCCAGGCTACTGAGGGAAGCAAGGGAGGAGATTGCTGAGCCTCTGGCAATGATTTTGCATCATCAATAGGGATGGGAGAAATATCAGAGCATTAGAAGGTTGCAAGTGTTGTTCCCTTGTTCAAGAAAGAGTAGAGATAACCGAGGAAATTTTAGACCAGTAAGTCTGACTTCATGGTTGGCAAGTTGTTGGAGAAGATCCTGAGGGGCAGGATTTATGAACATTTGGAGTGACATAATCTGATTAGGGATAGTCAGCATGGCTTTGTCAAGGGCAGGTCATGCCTTAGGAAACTGGTTGAATTCTTTGAGAATGCAACAAAACATGTTGATAAAGGTAGAGCAGTGGATGTAGTGTATATGGATTTCAGTAAAGCATTTGATAAGGTTCCCCAACTGAGGGTCATTCAGAAAGTAACGAGGCATGGGATCCAAGGAGACCTTGCTTTGTGGATCCAGATTTGGCTTGCCCACAGAAGGCAAAGGGTGGCTGTAGATAGTTTGTATTCTGCATGGAGGACAGTACCAGTGGTGTTCCACTGGGATCTGTTCTGGGACCCCTCCACTTTGTGATTTTTATAAATGACCTGGATGAAGAAGTGGAAGGGTAGGTTAGTAAGTTTGCTGATGACACAAAAGTTAGGGGAGTTGTGGATAGTCTGGATGGTTGTTGGAAGTTTCACAGTGATATCGATAGGATGTAGAACTGGGCTGAGAAGCACCAGATGGAGTTCAACCCAGATAAGTGTGAAGTGGTTTATTTTGGTAGGTCAAATTTGAAGACAGAATTTAGTATTAATGGTAAGACTCTTGGCAGTGTGGAGGATCAGCAAGATCTTGGGGGTCTGTGTCCAAGGACACTCAAAGCTGCTGTGCAAGTTCAGATTCAGATTATTGTCATTTAGAAACCACAAATGCAATGCAGTTAAAAAATGAGACAACGTTCCTCCAGAATGATATCACAAAAGCACATGACGAAACAGACTACACCAGAAAATCCACAAAACGTTTGGCAATCCCCAATCCAGAGTCCGGAGAGGCTGTTGCGTATTAATATCGCACTACCATCTTAGCACGTTCCCCGGAAAGGAGCTCCAATCCCACCAGACAAAACAAGACCAAAAACTAAAGCTACAAGACCTGCACAAAACCACATAGTTATAACATATAGTTACAACAGTGCAAACAATAGCATAATTGATTAAAAAAAACAGACCACAGGGGCAGTAAAAATAGTCCAAAGATGTTAAAAGACTATAAGTTCAAAAGAAACCACCACACAGTTTCCACAAGTCCTCAGGGTCCCGATAGACTCATCATCCCATGCCGGCGGCAGAAGGGAATACCCCCGCTATGGACTTCCATGGCGCCGCCCGACTCAGCCTCGCAGACGCAGCACACAATGGAAGTTCCGTTGAACCCAGCCTCGCAGACACAGCACACAGTGAAAGCGACCTGACTGCAGCAGACTCCGAGTCCGTCGAACCTCTGAGTCTCCGACCATCTTCTCCGAGCACCATCCTCTGCCGAGCGTATTAAGACGCCCCCGCCAACGGCCATCGGCAACGCAACCCCGAGGACTGGGGGCCTGTTCTTCCCAGCAGAGATCCGGACCTCACAGCAGCAGCAGCAATGAAGAAAGTCTTCCTGGAGATTTCCAGATGTTCCTCCGTGCTCCCACGTCCGTTTTTCATCCAATTATGATTGCACATGGCACCCCACTTCACAAATAACAGATAATCAGCTCCAGAGCGGCCGCTGCAAGCTGCGTTGCGCCGCCATCTTGGATATAAGTTGACAGCTGTGTTAAGAAGGAGTATGGTGTGTTGTCCTTCATCAACTGTGGGACTTAGTTCAAGAGCCATGAGGTAATGTTACAGCTATAAGACCTTAGTTAGACCCCACTTGGAGTACTGTGTTCAGTTCTGTTCATTTCACTACAAGAAGGATGTGGATACTATAGGAAGAGTACAATGTTGCCTGGATTGGAGAGCATGCCTTATGAGAATAGGTTGAGTGAACTTGGCCTTTTCTCCTTGGAGTGACAAAGGATGAGAGGTGACCTGATAGAGGTGTATAAGATGATGAGAGGCATTGATTGTGTGGATAGCCAGAGGCTTTTTCCCAGGGCTGAAATGGCTAACACGAGGGGGCATAGTTTTAAGGTGCTTGGAAATAGGTACAAGGGAGATGTCAGAGGTACATTTTTCACACAGAAAGTGGTTGGTGTGTGGAATGTACAGCTGGCGACACTGGTAGAGATGGATACAATAAGGTCTTTTAAGAGACTCCTAGATAGATACATGGAGCTTAGAAAAATCGTTCTATGCGGTAAGATAATTAAAGGCAGTTTCGAGAGTAGGTTACATAGTCAGCATAGTTCTATGGGCCAAAGGGCCTGTAATGTGCTGTGTTTCTATGTTTCTATTTGCACAGTTTGCTGTCTTTCTATATTGGTTGTTTGTCTGTCCCGGGTGTGGTCTTTCATTGATTCTATTATGGTTACGATTCTATTATGGATTTTTTGAGAATGCCTGTGTAACACCCAGGGAAAAGGTTTCACTGCTAACGTAAAGGTCTTTCTGTAGAAGTAGTGTTTGGGTTATGGTTAGAGATAATGGGTGCCTTGGAATGTGAGCCGTTCAATGAAGGGAGTGTGTTTTCGTGTTGCACTGATGTGAGCTGTGTCTCTTGTTCGGCGTGAGATAAAGGGACAAGACGTTGCAGAGAAGAGGTTGTAGGACTCGACCCGGAGTGGGGTCATGATTTGACGAAGGCTGGGGAGATCAAAGGAGGATCGGTGAAGGGGAAACCGTGAGCTCCAACCCGTGCATGTTAGACTGTTTCATTAAAATGGGCCCTTTTCTTTTTTTGCTTTTTCTTTACTACCCCTTTAGTCAAATTAAGAATTATAAAGCTAAATCGTTTAATTGCATGCGGTGTACTGTCTGTTATTTTGTGGTACTTATTTGTAACAGGGTGACACATCACGCAGCATCCACACAAACAGGGGGATTCGGGGTGGGCCTGCACCTCAATCTCACACGTTTGGTGGGGCTGGAGACTGTTTTCCCTCGACTTACGCAGCAGACTGAACCAGAGTGTTTCACCTGTAATAAAACAAATCTCAGGGTTGTATATGGCGACCTATAATGTACTTTAATAATAAATATACTTTGAACTTAGTACATCTTAAACAACTCAATGCAGAACCAAACACTGGAACGCCACTAATGATTACTATGAAAACAATTCTTTTTTTTTTAGCATTAATGCCTATTTCCAGAGAAAATATACAAAAATCAAGTAACACAAACTTATTGGGTTAGGATTTTTGACCAAAGCATTGACTGTTCATTTCCCTCAGTAGTTGTTGCTTATGGTGACTTCCTCCAGCAACCCCAAATTCCAGCATCTGTGGTCTCTTGTGATTCAACAAAGACATTCCGGCAACCTAAACCAAGCAATTTTAATTTATAATATTGTGAAGTTCTGCAATGGCATTGTGTTGAATTAGTATTTGAGTTAAGGTCAGTAATGTGGTCAACTAACAACTGTATTTCTACAATGAAGGCCCTGCAACAATAATTTATTGGAAATTCCTGAGGTAAAACAAAAACTAAAATATGTAAATATCCAAGTTTGTACAGGCTAAGGTTAATCAGTTGTGGGCATGCTATGTTGACACCGGAAGCATGGCAACACTTATGGGCTACCCGAGCACATCCACATGTGACAAATAAACCTCATCTTTCTTAAAATAACTCAGCACCATTTGTGAGCAGCCAATTCTGAGGCTTCACAACAAGAAAAAATCTCCTGCTGAAGGGTCTCAGCCTAGAACGCCGACTGCACTCTTTTCCATAGACACTGCCTGGCCTGCTGATCTCCTCCAGCATTTTGTGTGCTGCTGCAATTTTGAGGCTTGGTTGCTACAAGGTATTGCACCAGATGGCGCTGAAGGCCTTTCCATGATCTTGTAAATCTGGTTTAAACTCTCTAAGTACAGCCTGCTCTCCTTGTCCTTTCTGCAAATTAAACAACAGGTAGAAAGGAGATGTTGAGATTGTAGGTACGCTCATCTTATGGCCTTACAATGTGCTTAACCATGATTTGGGATAAATCAGCTTGCTTCTCAGCATACTGTCAAAGATCTGACAGTATTGGCCATATAGGACATGCCCTCTTCTCATTGCTATCGTCAGAGGTACAGAAGCCCGAAGACAGAAGCCAATGTTTCAGAAACAGCTCCCCCACTACCCACCATTCCGGTCATCAGATGACTCAAAGGATCATTAACACTGTCTCACTTTTTTCACTACTTTTTAAATTTAACATGCAGTCAGCCCTCCTTATCTGTGAATTCTGCATGCGCGAATTCAACCAACTGCGAATCGCGAAAACCGGGACGTGCTCTTCCAGCACTTGTTGTTCGAGCATGTACAGACTTTTTCTCTTGTCATTATTCCCTAAACAATGCAGTATAACAACTATTTTACAGAGCATTTATATTGTATTATAAGTAATCTAGAGATGATTTAAAGTATACGGGAGGACATGCGCGGGTTATTGTGGATCGGGATCGAAAAAAATCGGAAGTTCTCTTACTAATTAAGTCAGAACAGGTACATCCGGTATTATTTAGTGTCAGTTAGTCAAACGTTTGTCTTAGTATATAGTATATATTTTACCTTTCTATGCATATAAAACACTTAAGAATGTATGTTTCAGCGCCGGGCTCGGGAACAGAAGTTCCTGAGTTCGATCTAGTGACAGATTGCTTTTGAGTGCGCTCTCCACCGTGTCGGGTTGACGTGGAGGATCAAAAACCCAAAACCCCAAGACCCAATAATTAAACCACTACATTGCTTAGTAATAATTGTAGCTTTCATCGGGGCAGAGCCTTTCTCACTTTATCCTTTAAAATTGTTCCGATCGTTGACCGACTGTAGCCTAACGCTTTTCCAATGACCGATGACATTTCACCTCTTTCCGATCGCTTTATTATTTCCACTTTATTTTCAATCGTGATCGTGATTACTTTCGTGAACAGAAACACTGCAGATTTAGAGTTCTGCCGCCGGGTCCTAATGTCCACCGCACTGAGACAGGTTAAATAAGGTCTGGGGTTCCACTGGATCCTAAGATCCACCGCATTGAGGCAGGTTGAATAAGGGACTTGAGCATCCGCGAATTTTGGTATCAACGAGGGGTCCCGGAGCCAATCCCTCGCGGATAAGGAGGGCCGACTGTATATATATTTACTGTTATTCACATTTTTTTCTCTCTATTACCATGTATTGAATTGTACTGTTGCTGCAAAGTTAACAAAGTTCATAACATATGCTGGTGATATTAAATCTGATTCTGATAATAATCTATTAATTTCTAAATAATCTAATAATAATCTATTACCACTTAACATTGATTCAAAGGTTATCAACTTCCCTTTTAAAACACGGTCCTTTCTTAACCCTGTTCCTCAAAACACTCTCTTACCTCAACACTGACCACTTGTCTCACTGACATTGCAACTAACAAAATGAATGTGTACAATGACAATTTGGTTGAAGTTTTTTCTCCCAAGTGAAAGTTAGAATCCTAGCAATTTAATAAATCGTGAAAGGACAATGTTTAGCCAGCAGACCAATCAACGAGTAACTGCAATGAATCCTTTGCTTCAATTGCAAATTATCGCCTCCTGTCCCAATGCATGAGTGTGGTGAGCAGTCAAATCAATTCTGATATTCAGTAACTACCACCTCTAGTGTAAAGGGGGATGTTGAGACTGGGATGACAAGGGGGGATAAAGCCGTGACTATTACTGAACCATTTATATTGCAGTTCATCATTCTTAAAATGGAATTATGGAAAGTGTATCAGTTTGAAGTTTATGCTTTAAAAGCGTGTTTTCTTCAGCTTGCAGAGTCTCTTGAAAATAGATCCAAAATTCCATAAATCTTCCTATGTTAGGTTCTTTTCATGCTGGGTCATTTGGCAGTGCTACAGAAGTTTTGAATCGTTCCTAGCAGCTAAACATAATAAAGACTGGTGTTAGCATATATCTACTTTCACAAGTATATAGGATAACACTTTGACTACAGAGCTCATGAAACACTGACCTAGTGGTGCTCAGAGCAATGGAAACCTTGCTCGAACATGCCCAGAGTTGTCAACAGCCGACAGCCCAGAAGAAAGAAACTATCCATTTCCTTGACATTACCATGACTTGCTGCTGGCAAGAAGTCAAAACACCAGAGCTGAGGAGTTGGCGAACATTCAGAGAACGGAAGGAAAAAATAAATCAATGTCTTCTGTGGTTTTAAATCAAATTAAAGTAGAACTTGCCACTCAGAATTTTTCAAACCTTACTAGACAATGTTGGGGAGAAGTAAACCAAAAATGATTTCACAAGAAAAGCATTATGTAAAACACTTAAGTTTTAAATGCCAGGCATATAATGGAAGAAAATGGCACATTTCAGGCAAAATTATAAAATGTATATTTATCTGACAGATAGAGCCTTCTTATTGTGCTTTCTGCAGGTTGCACAACACACATCATGTCCTTGAATACACATCAGATGTCAGGATGGTCAAGTGGTCATCTTCGAGGGCATCCAGGACATCTTCAAAAGGCAATGCCTCCAAAGGGCAGCCTTTTATCATTAAGGACCCCCATCACCCAGGATATGCCCTCTTCTCATTGCTACTGTAAAGGGTTTCTTATGTTACTGCGTATATTAATCAAAATGGCTTGTTTGTTTGTTAAAAGTAAAAATGCTTCTCTGTTATGCTAACTGGTGAGAGAGTGCTTTCTCTTGCAGCTTGTTTGGGTTATAATTACTGATAACGAGAATTGTATTCATTTGTTAACCAATTGGGATAGATGTTATTCTTTCTTGTGGATCTGTGAGCTGTTGTTGCGCGAACTTTTGGGGAGTTGGGAAGGAGATCGCGAGGAAGGTGGACGGTGCTGGAGGCGCTGCTGGTCGATCACCGAGGGTGGTCCCAGGTGCACGGGTCATGGAGGTCAGAGAAGATCAAATAGTGGACCGAAGACTTGATGGTTGAGCTCCAACAATGTGCATTAATTGACTGAACCCTGATAAGTTCTGGCACCTTTTCTTTCCTTTCTTTTCTTTCATATATATTGTATCGCTATTAATCACTTAGTTCTAGTAAGATTTATAAAGTGTATTCTGTAAACGTACATGGTGTGCGCTTGATACTGTGTGTGCGAGTTTGTACCAGTGTGCATTTCACAGCATCCACGTATACGGGAGGCGCGGTTTGGTGGGTGGACGAATCTTCCTCTAGACCAGGGGTGTCAAACTCATTTTAGGTCACAGGCCGGATTGAGCAAAATGCAGCTTCATGCGGGCCAGATCAGTCGGACGCGTGCGAACGCAGCTTTCGTTGCCTCCGTTTTTTCAGCCTGCTCTCATGTGTCTCAGTCTCTGCTATAACTACAAAGTGTTTCACTTTACAAATTCCGTTTCTTATGAAGAAGACTACTGAGCAAGACTGCCGAATAAATACTAAAAACCCTGAAAACCTGGTACCTGAATAAACTCAGCATTAGCCATATCATACGCCATAGGCGCTTTGATTACTGGGGCCAGCTTTAATAGTAATTAGATATTATCTCGCGGGCCAAAGATAATTCCACCGTGGGCCGGATTTGGCCTGCGGGCCTTGAGTTTGACATATATGCTCTAGACATACACCAGCCGATCGCGTAAGCGTTACACTACCATCAGGGAGGAGGCACCAGAAGATACACATGCAAGGATTCAGGAACAACTTCTTCGCCTCTGCTGTTTGATTTCTTAATGGAAATTAAACTCATGAACACTGCCTCACGACCTTTTTCCCTTCTTTTTGAACTACTTATTTAATTTAACTTTTTTAAAATTCTCTCTCTATATATATTTTTTCTCACCCCTTATGGGTGGTGTGTATGTGTATTTTTCCTTCAGTCTCAGGTCATCTTTCAGAGCCCTGGGAGCTTGAGGGTTTGGGGCAGTATCCTTGTTGTTCCTAGTAGTGCACTTTTCTGGACCAAGATCTCAAATGCTGTTGATTTGTTGGAGCCACTCTCCCAGTCCAGGTGTCGCAGCTTTAAGTGCTCCTATCACCACTGGGATTACTCTGGCTTTAACCTTCTACGTCCTTTCCATCTGCTCTTTCAAGCCCTGGTATTGCTTCAGCTTCTCATATTCCTTCTTCCTGATGTTACTGTCATTTGGGATGGCCACATCTATTACTATTGCCTTCTCCTGCTCCTTGTCCAGTATTACTGTGTCTGGTTGGTTAGCCCGTACCTGCTTATCAGTCTGTATCTGGAAGTCCCACAGGATCTTAGCTCTATCATTCTCCACTACCTTCTCAGGTGTTTCCTATTTGGACTTGGGCGTGTCCAATCCACACTCAGCACAGGTGTTTCTGTAAACAATTCCTAAAATATAGTTGCGCCATGATGTTCCTGCCTACATCTTGCACCTTTCTACTACGTGCTGGATGGTTTCAGGGGATTCCTGTATAGTCTGCATCCTTGGTCGTGTGTGTGTGTGTATACACACACACACACTTCTTACTGTAATCCAGTTTTTATTATTATGTACTGCAATGTACTGCTGCAGCAAAACACCAAATATCACGATTTATTTAACCTGATTCTGGTCTAAGGTGCCAGATTCAAGGAATAAACTCTTTCCATAGTAAAATAGGTGTTCTGCTCTCCAAATGGAGGCGTGGGTTTGAATGTCACTTCTGACATGCACTTTCAGCCTAGAACTAGATCATGAGTTAAGGGTGAAAGGTCACATGTTTAAAGTAAACATGAGGAGAACTTCTTTACTCAGAGGGTGGTGAGAGTGTGGAACAAGCTGTAGGCAGATGTGATGGACGCGGGATATCAACACTTAAGAGAAATTTGGATAGGTACATGGATGGGAGGAGAATGGAGGGTTATGGTCTGGGTGCAGGTCAATGAGACTGGGCAAATTAATAGTTTGACATGTACTAGATGGGCTGAAGAGCCTGTTTCTGTGTTCTATGACTCTAACCCCAACTCTATATACAGAAGAACAAAGATTAGGTTCAGAGGAGCGCGGAGAAAGAGTGAGATGTGGAGAATGTGAGAGAAGAAAAGGTGAAAGATGATGGTGGGAGAGAAAAAGAGTATGAGGGGCATTTAACAAAGCGTGCAGTGATGCTGGAGAGCATACGCATTGGAACTATGAAAATGGTAAATTGGAATAAGAAAGAGAAATCCAAGTGAGTCACAGAGACTGCAGTCAATACTCTGCTGTTGTTCACTTACTGCCACTTTGGCTAAGGCAATGTTTCACAGTTTGCTTAAGTAAAACCTGGCAAAGGCGAGTAACAGCAACCATCCTGCATTAAAAATACTAAAAACCTTCATTCATATCTTTAATATTTTTATTGGAACAAGAAATTATATGCAGACATTTCAACAAAGTGCAATTATCAATGTGAGATTTATCAAATGCTTTTCCAAAGCATCAGCTTTTACTTAAAATTCCAAGACTCAGGAGTAGTCATGCACAAAATAAAGTGTACTGGATACTACCAAGGATAATACAGCAATTAATGTAGTAAATTTACATTGGCGAACTCCATGTCCACATTTAACACATCTGCAATATATTGAATTCCGTGGCCGTTTCAACCCAGAGATGTTCTATCTACCTGTGTTGCAATATAGTTAGCCTGGACATGAGATTACAGCCAGATCTGAAACACTTGTGTACAAGATAATAAATCGAGCAGATTGAGAGACTTCTTCCCAGGGCAGAAAATATTAATGCAAAGCAGCATGATTTTCAGGTGATTGAAAGAAAGTATGGGGCGGGAGGTGTCAGAGGTAAGTGGGGTTTTTTTTACACAGAGTGGTGAGTGCTTGGAATGCCTAGTCAGAGGTGGTGGTAAAGGGAGATACATTAGGGGCATTTAAGAAACTCTTAAATAGTCACATGGATGATTGAAAAATGAAACGCTATGCAGGAGGGAAAGGTTAGATTGATCCTGCGGATTAATTTGCGTAGTGGCAGATCGTTGAGTGAATTGGAGACAGTTCCTTGTGGACTATACATGCTAGATTTAAAAAGTGTGCGAGGCCTGTGGGACTTGTCTGCGTTGCAGGAGGTTGCTTGGGTTAATAGCAACTAGAGTTAATTAGCATTAGCCAATAAAAAGAAGCAGTGTTTGAGTGGAGTGATCACTGTGTGAGTGCTAGAGTGGTCTGTCTTTGGCTTAACAGGCTTACGTGGGAACAGGCGCAGGCTAGAACTTAAGTTTGAGAAGTAAGAGGCATAACAAATGGAGGCAGGATGGTACTTTGGGCAGTGTGATCTCATGTGAGATGTGAGATTTTGGCATACGTAACATTCTCTCTGATGACTACATCTGCAGGAGAAGCACCCAACTTCAGTTCCTGACTGTCAAGATCAAGGAACTGAAGGTGGAGCTGGATGTCCTCAGGACCATCCAGAAGGCTGAAGATTTTAGAGATGAGGCTTTTACCGAGGTGGTCACAACCAGAGTGCAGGCTTCAGATAGTAGATGAGTGACCACCAAGAGACATAAAGGGAGTAAGCAATCAGTGTAGGGTTTCCCTGGAGCCATTCCACTCAGCATTAAGTATACCCCTTTGGATACGACTGAGAAGAGGATGACCTACCAGTGTACAGCAGCAGCAGCCTGGCCACGGCACTGCGGCTGGCTCTGAGGCTCAGCACAGAAATTGTGATAGGCGACTCAAAAGTTAAGGGGTCGGATATGGGATTCTCTGGCATGAATAGAAGCCAGGATCATGTGATGCCTCCCAGATGCTAGGGTTCAGGATGTCTCAGGGTGACTGCAAAAGATTCTCAAGATGGAGGGTGAGCATTGGCACAATGATATAGGTAGAAAGGGAGAAGAGGTTCTGCATAGTGAGTACAGGGAGTTAGGGAAAATGCTGAAGAACAGGACCTCCAAGAGAGTAATCACTGTCCACCGTCTCTAAGAGAGGATGTGTGGATCCTTTCCACACATCCAGAGGAGGTTCATGAGAATTACCCTGGGTATGAAATGGTTAATGTATGAGGAGCATTTGATGGCTCTGGGCCTGTGCTTGCTTGAGTTTTGGTGAATGTGGGGGGAATCTCATTGAAACCTATTGAATATTGAAAGGCCTTAGCAGAGGGTTATAGAGATAGTGGAGAGGATGTTTCCAATAGTGGGGGAGTCTAAGCTAGAGGGCACAGTCTCAGAATAGTAGGATGTTGCTTTAGAACAGAGATGAGGAGGAATTTCTTTAGCCAGAGGGTGGTGAATCTGTGGAATTCATTGCCACAGACGGCTGAGGAGGCCAAGTCATTGGGCATATTTAAAGCAGAGAAACTGGGAAACAGCTTCTTTCCCCAGGCCGTGAGACTACTGAACTCACTTCCACCACTCAGGTGTTATCACTTATGAAGCCAATAGCGTATACTGTTTAGACTCGCTTTGTAAATGCATCTTATTATTTGTTAGTTTATTTGTGGTAATATTACCCTTGTGAGTTACACGTATTGTATTGTGCACCTTGGTCCAGAGGAACATTGCTTCATTTGGCTGTATATATGCATATGGTTGAATGACAATAAACTTGAACTTGACTTTGATGGGTTCTTGATTAGTAAGGACATCAAACGTTATGAGGAGAAGGCAGGAGAACCGGGTTGAAAGGGATAATATGATTGATTGGTGGAATAAACTCCTCAGGACAAATGGCCTATGTCTCATAGTCTTAAGGCCTTGGACTCACAGCCTTTTTTTTTTAGCTCTTTTGCATTTTGAGATTTGCTCATGCCTCTCATTGTGGAATTTTGAAAGCTATAACAAAAGCCAACTAAACTAACACAAAATACCATGAAATAAACTCCCCTTTAGGGTTTCAACACAACTAATCTGAAACCATACCTGTGAAAATGAACTCTTGTTACCAAATACCTCCTGAACTGTTGCAGATTGACAAGGGATTAAAGCAGTGCAGAGGGAGCTAAACCCATATACATCCTAGGGGCAGGAAGTCACTCACGGGGTTTATAAGAATGGGGTAAAGTAGGTATGAAATGACAAAGATAACAGATGCAACAACTCCTAACATGTTCATCCTCAACAGGGAGATAAAGAAAAGTAATCTCAGCAGTCTGACCCAAATCTGACTTATGTACCCATGAACAGTTATTTCTTTCACAATATATAAATGTTTCCACTGTGGAAGTCTAATTCAGCATTTAAAATGTGAAGTGTCTGCTTTATTGTCTGGTATGGCAGTTTGAATGTGCAGGAATGAAAGAAGCTGAAGCGAGTAGTGGACCAGCCTGATATATCACAGGCACAACACTCCCAATCGTCAGTGGTATCTAAAGGAAGTGCTACCTCAATATCTATCGTCAAAGATTTATATTTTATTTCTTTTTACTTAGAGAACAGTAGCAGGCCTTTCTGGCCCAACGAGTTTGCACCACCCAATTACACTCATGTGACCAATTAACCTACTAACCTGTATGTCCTTGGAATGTGGGAGGGGAACTGGAGGAAACCCACAGTGAAGAGCATACAAACTCCTTACAGTCAGTGACGAAATTTAATCTATGTTGTGGGCACTGTAATTGCTTCACACTAACCACTATGCTACTGTGCTGCCCCACCGTCCAGATCGTGCCAACTTCTCGATGTTACCATTGGGCCAGAAATGCAGAAGCCTGAAGTCCCACACCACCAGGTTCAACAACAGTGACTTTTCTTAAATAATTTGGTTCTTGAGCCAACCAGCAAAACCCTAATGACTATGGTTTAGTAACACTATGTACTATTTGATCACTTGCACTAGAATTGATTTTAGCTTTGTTCTAATTGTGCTCTTTCTTGTAAAAATTGTGTAAAATTTAAGTTTAATTTATGTTTTTCTTGTGATTGCTATTCATATGATGCCATGCGCCTGTGATGCAGCTGTAAATCATTTATTCCTTGCATCTGTACAGTATATTTGACTTTGACTTTGTTTTAGACTCCACAGACTTGTATAAATCAGGATGTTTTAACAGGCTGGGTAGGTATAGTTAACTATTCATAGTTAACAGAAGTTTATGATCAACTATGAAAGTTGGGGTTAAGAAATTAGATACAATTCAATGACATCCCTTTTCAAGAAACAAAATCTTCATCCTGTCTGGCTGACATGATTAATTTCCCACTTAAATGGCCTAGCCATGCTGTTAAAGGGGTATTCGGGCATGTAAACAACTGCTGATCATCTCTGTGATAGAAGATCCTGAGAACAAAAAGTAAAACTTCAGCCTATATCTTCATTCATATTTTAGCAATAAAGCTTGTTCTCCAAAACTTGATTTTGATTACATTGTCGATGTACTTTAAAAACATTGCATGCAATTGCATGAAACTGAAACTGAAAATATTATCTCGATAAATCAAAACATAGAAACATAGAAAACCTACTTCAGCCCACAAAGCTGTGCCGAACATGTCTTTACCTTAGAAATGACCCAGGATTACCCATAGCCATCTATTTTTCTAAGCTCCATGTATCTATCCAGGAGTCTCTTGGAAGACCCTATCATATTCGCCTCCACCACCATTGCCAGCAGCCCATTCCACGCACTCACTACTCTCTGCGTAAAAAACCTACCCCTGACATCTCCTCTGTACCTACTTCCAAGCACCTTAAAATTGTGCCCTCTTGTGCTAGCCATTTCAGCCCTGGGAAAAAGCCTCTGACTATCCACATGATCAAAGCCTCTCATCATCTTGTACACCTCTATCAGGTCACCTCTCATACCTTGTTGCTCCAAGGAGAAAAAGTCAAGTTCACTCAACCTATTCTCATAAGGTATGCTCCCCAATCCAGACAACATCCTTATAAATCTTTAATCCTTGTAAATTAAGTAAGACACACAATAGTAACTTCATTAAACAAGGAATAATGCTTTTCACCAAAAAGACTTCAGATTTATATAGCTCTGTATTTACACAGCCTCAAGAATTATTACTTTTTACCCTCCAATGAAGCTGGCGCAAAATACTCAGAAGATATACGGTCACGTAATGGCTAGCACAATGCTTAACAGTACCAGTACCAATTCCCACCGCTGCCTGTAAGGAGTTTGTACATTCTCCCCATGACCCTGTGGTTTCCTCAGGGTGCTCCGGTTTCCTCCCACAGTCCAAAGACATTCTGGCTGGTAGATTAAATTATCCCATGATTAGTCTAGGATTAAATCGTGGGATTTCTGGGTGGCAGAGCTCAAAGGGCCAGAAAGGCCTGTTCCATACTGTATCTCAATAAATAAAATAAATAAATGAATAAAGATTTCAATAATAATGCATTGCTTCTCACAGTACATCAGTATTTCCAATTAAAAGTAGTAGTAGATAATGAGAAAAACATTGCAGATCTCTAATATTGTGGCAGTACTTTAATCAGCACAGCTGCAAGGGTTCAAATTGGCAGCTCATTACCACCTTCTCTCCCAGTTTAACATAACACACACACATGTCTGTCTCACAAGGCTTTGCTAAAGTTTAGCGACACAAGTCAAGTCACTTTTTATACAACACACACAAAATGCTGGTATTGGTGTTTGCTCTTTGAAGTCACTTTTTATTGTCATTTCGACCATAACTGCTGGTACAGTACACAGTAAAAATGAGACAACGTTTTTCAGGACCATGGTGCTACACGAAACAGTACAAAAACTACACTGAACTACGTAAACCAACACAAAAACTACACTAGACTACAGACCTACCCAGGACTGCATAAAGTACACAGAACAGTGCAGGCATTACAATAAATAATAAACAAGACAATAGGCACAGCAGAAGTTAGTAGGTTGGTAGTCCAATGGCTTGGGGGGCACACGGCGATAGATGATATTTTAAGGTGCATAGGTGAATATCCAAATAAAATTACTTCTTTGAGTCCACCAGAAAGATTGTTCTAGTTAATTGCAATAAAAGAATGTCTCTAACCTTTTTTATGCCATGGACTCCCACCATTAACCAAGGGATCCATGGACCCCAGGCTGGGAAACCCTGTTCTAGACCAATAGAATTTCCTCGATTCTTTCTTCAATTAGCTTTTGTTTTAAAATAATTTGATTTAATAATAGAACACAGAACATTAAAGGCCATTCAGCCCACATTGTTGTGCCAACCATTTAACATACTCTAAGATCAATTTAACCCTTCCCTACTCCTTAGCTCTCCATTTTTCTATCATCCATGTTCCTATCTAAGAGTCTCTTAAATGCCCCGATGTATCTGCTTCTACCACTGCCCCTGGCAGACAGTTCGTCACAGCCACCACTCTGTGTAAAAACTTACCTCTGACATTTCCCTTGTACTTTCCTTAATCACCTTAAAATTATGCCCCTGGTATTACCATTTCTACCCTGGGGAAAAACATCTATCCAATTGATTTATGCCTTTTATCATCTTGTACACCTCTATTAAGTCACCCCTCATCCTCCTTCACTTCAAACTGCAAAGTCCTAGCTCCTCAACCTATCCTCAAAAGACACATTCTCTAATCCAGGTAGATCAAGGTAAATCTTCTCTGAACCCTCTCTAAAGCTTCCAGTAGCTTTATCTTCCAGAAGCTTCCCTTTTGTTCATCAGCCTCCTTTATCTTTCCTTTGGATGTTTTATTTTATATTGAAACTTGCAGTGTAATAGTAATGTCCTATTACTCACATATTTCAGAGATCTTGTACCGGCTGACTTTGGAAACCATGGTGAGCAACAACAGGCAACCTGTAAGTCCTGAGCACGTGCTAAAATATTCATCAATGCAAAATAATACAAGCACGCTACAATAGGACAAATCATATCATCCTCAATGTTCAAACGTTCTGAGTAAATTTATTATCAAAGTAAGTACAAGTCACCATGTACAACCTGATGTTCATCTTCTTGCAGTCATTCACAGTATATACAGGAAACACAATAGCATCAATGAAGGACAACAGGACGGACAAAAAAAAATGTGACACAAGACAACAAACTGTGCAAATACAAAAATCAAGAAACAAACAAACAAATAAATAAATAAATATTGAGAACACGAGATGAAGAGTCCTTGAAAGTGAGCCATAGATTGTGGGAACAGTTCAGTGATGGGGTGAGTGAACTTGAGTGAAGTTATCCTCTCTGTTCAAGAGCCTGGTGGTTGAAGAGGAATAACTGTTTCTGAACCTGGTGATGTGGGTTCTGAGGCTCCTGTAACTCCTTCCTGATGGCAGCAGCAAGAAGGGAGTATGGCCTGGATGGTGGGGTCCTTGATGATGGATGCTGCTATCCTGCAACAGTGCACTATGCAGATGCACTCAATGGTGGGGCTGACTTTACTCGTGACAGACTGGGCTTAAATCACTACTTTTGGTAGGCTTTTCCATTCAAGAGCATTGATGTTTCCATACCAGGCCATGATGCAACCGATCTATATTTTCTCCACCAACATCCATAGAAGTTTGACAAATTTTACTTAACATGCTGAATCTTTTACAAACTTTTAGGAAAGTAGAGGCGCTACCGTGCTTTCTTCTTAATGGCATTTCTGTGCTCAGCCCAGAGCAGATCCTCTGGAATTACACAGCGAGGAATTTAAAGTTGCTGACTGACCCTCTCCACCTCTGATGCCCCGATGAGGACTGGTTTCCTCCTCCTGAAGTCAATACTCTTGCTGACATTGAGTGAGGGGTTGTGGTTGTGGTATCACTCAGCCACATTTTCAGTCTCCCTCCTATCTTCTGATTCATCACTAACCTTGATTTGGCCAATGACAGTGGTGTTGCTAGCAAACAAATATGGCATTGGAGCTGTGCTTAGCCTCATAGTCATAAGAATAAAGCATGTAGAGCAGGGGGATAAGCACATAGCATAATCTACTGTCTATCCAATTTAAACTGTTATAAATATCTCAGTGCAGACTGCATGGAAAAAAAAATTAAAGAACTGTATTATAAGTTCTTACCAAGAAATACTTTTTGGATCTCACTCTCTGGATCATCCAGATGAACCAATAGTGCACGGTAAAGGAATTCAATGTGACTCTTGAAAAATGATCTGTCGTAATCATTCCCACAACATTGGAACCAAACACTCAAAGCTTTGGCAGCTGCGATACGTACTTCATCCAAACAATCATCCAACCGTTTCAGCAGCTCTAATTAAAAATAAAGAAAATTAATCATTACTAGTGATGCTATGATGCCACAAACTTCAGCAATTTTAATAAAAGGAACTAATCCAGAATTTCCTTATGTATTCAGGGGCCACTTCATTAGGTATATCTGCTAATAACTAATCAGTAAATCATATGGCAGCAACCCAATACATAAAAACATGCTGACATAGTCAAGAGGTTCAGTTGATATTCAGACCAAACATCAGAATGGGGAAGAGATGAGATCCAAGTGACTTTGACTGTGGAATGATTGCTGGTGCTTGACAGGGTGATTTGAGTATCTCAGAAACTGTTGATCTCCTGGGATTTTCATACAACATACTACAGTCTCTAGAGTTTACAGGGAATGGTATGAAAAACAAAACAAATCATCCAGTGAGCGGCAGTTCTGTGGGCAAAAATGCTATGTTAATGAGAAATCAGAGATGAATGACCAGACTGGTTCAAACTGTCGGGAAGGAGACAATAACTCAAATAACAATGCATTACAACAGTGGTGTGCAGTATAACATCTCTGAATGCACCACATATTGAACATTGAAATGGATGGGTTACAGCAGCAGAAAACATGAACATACACCCAATGGCCACTTTATATGGTACAAGAGATAGCAAATAAACTGGTCACTATGTGTATATTTTTGAGACAATATTCAAAGATGCGACTTATAGGGCAAACTACCCAAGCCATTATAGTTTCCTTCATTAAAAAAAAGCCAGGATCTAATTAATCTGAATTATTTTTTTAAAAATGTCTATTTCCAGGAATACAGGGGATCCCCATTTACGGCCATTTGGGTAACAGCTATTTGGTCTGACAGAAGTCACAAATCACTACCCAAAAATTTGAGAAACAGAATAAAATACAGTCTCACTGAACTTATATTGAAAAAAGTTAAGTAAATTAAGTCTTTTCTTCCCCAATGAATTTTTCTTATTTATTTATTCTCTCGAGATACTGCACGGTATAGTACCTCTGGCCCTTCAGACCGCACTGTCTAACAATCTCCAATTTTAACCGTAGCCTAATCACAGAACAATTTCAATGACCAATTAACTTACCAACTGGTAGGTGGGAGGAAACCAGAGTACCTGGAGAAAACCCACGTATTCCACAATAAGAAACATATATCAAAATAAGCAGTGTAAAAAGAGAGCAAGATTCTGAATCTGGTAAATACACCACCTGGATACAATTTATTTAGCTTCTCAGGATCCACCTGATTCCCACAAACTTTTAAAATGGCACTTATGGCACGACAAGCCAGCAGTCGACTCATTTTGGAATCTTCATCCAGGGCCGCAATCACTTTTGGCATCAAGCCTTCATATAATCCAAGGGCCTATTGAATAATTGCAAGCAAAGGAAAATTGCAGTCAATCTGATTTTTCACACAATCCTGCAAACTACAAATGAAAGTTACACACACAAAACGCTGGAGGAACTCAGCAGGCCAGGCAGCATCTATGCAAAAGAATAAACTGTTGATTTTTCAGGCTGAGACCCTTCATCAGGACTGGAAAATAAAGATAAGTTCAGAGTAAGAAGGTGGGGGGTGGGGAGGAAGAAGGACAATGTGGTCGGTGATAGGTGAAACTGGGAGAGGGAGAGGGATGAAGTAAAGAGTTGGGAAGTTGATTGGTGTAAGAGATAAAGGGCTGGAGAAGGGGGAATCTGATAGGAGAGGGTAGACTTAAGATGCAATAATGTCACAAAGATTGTGAAACCACGTGAAAGAAACATACTGATAAGATGAGGCTCCTTGTGGTATTACTGGCTAGACCTGGCCAGTCAGAATGGATCATTATAGCCCCTTACAATTGTAAAATACCTTGCCTGATACACCCCTTTCTCAACCATACTTATTTTCACTTTCCAAAATGCTTACTATTTAAAAAATATACTGAAAGGTATGTTAATATTCTTGTATATTTGAAAGTTTCTTTTATTCTTTTCTTTTCACAGGTTTGGTCCTACAGGATTGCAATTCTACTCACAGTGAAGATAAAGCTTGGTTAGCAAACAAAAGGGGCAATTTTATACAGAAAAGCATTAAGTATATAATTTGCAACTCCACCATGGACGGTTGCAAGCTGCGCTGTGAAAGGAGGTGGTTTTGGCATGGGACTAACAATCTCATCCCATAAAAACCTAGCACTACAGGAACGCCAAAAGAAGCTCCAAAGACCTCATCCTTGGGAGAGGAAGGAAAAAACCTAGCACTACAGGAACGCCAAAAGAAGCTCCAAAGACCTCATCCTTGGGAGAGGAAGGATTTTCGATGGGTTACACCTTGAAAGACTGAAGGAATGGCCCAGGGCAGAGGACTCCAGTGAGCTGCTGTCGGAGGCCTTTGCCCCTTAAGGGGTGATGGGCTTAAGAAGAAGAAGAAATAATTTGCAAAAAGAATTTGGAAAGGCACAACAAAGAAAAATTAAACTTGAGACAATGATCGATTACACAGAGCTGATCTGTTGTAGTTAGCAAAATAAAACAGTGAAAACTACGTACATTAACTTCTCGTTGCCTCATTAAAGCAGCCAGCATTAAATCCTGGACATTGTCTCTCTCTTCCCTCTTCCATTGGGCAGAAGATACAAAAGCCTGAAAACTAGGCTCAGGGATAGCTTCTATCCTGCTGTTATAAGACTTTTAAATAGTCCCCAGCTGGATTCTTGACTTCACAATCTACTTTGTTATGATCTTGCACCTTACTCTTTACCTGCACTGCCCTTTCTCTGTAGCTGTTACACTTCATTTGCATTATTATTGTTTTACCATGTTCTATCTCTATGCACTGTGTAATGATCTGACCTGTATGAACAATATGAAAGAACTGTTTTCACTGTATATGTGACATTCATAAAGTAATACAGTTCACATCATAGTTAATGCTGGAGGAACTCAACAAGTCAAACAGCAGCTATGGAGAGGAATAGAGTTGATGTTTCTGCCGAAATCCTTTATTTTTGCCTGACTTTATTGCTCTCCACAGATACTGCTGTGGTTCTCCAGCCATTTTGTATTCGCTACTCTGGATTTCCAGCATTTGCAGAGTATCTTTTATGTGGACCTAAAATCTTTCACATTGATCATCACAGCTATAATTATCAAAATTTGGTTCAATATCAACTTAGAGCATGGTTATGAATTAATTAAGTAATCTATGATGCAACTTTGCAAAAATGAAATTATAGTGGATTATTATGGTGCTACATAAATATTAGAATGTTAATTATTAAATATACAAAAATTAAAAAATTACATCACTGAAGGTTGAGCTGACAGAGCGTGAGCTGATGGTGTTAACCTTCAGTAATAGGAGGTTAAGTTCACAGATTTCAGGTGACCAAGAGAAGAAGCAAAGGAGAAAATGCAGAGCTGTCTGGAATGTGTTGCCTGGTAGGTTGCAAAATCTGATATATTGAGGGAATTAGGTAAAAAGAAAGGCAAACCGTTGAAGGAAGAATATGGTGTTGAATTAATTGACGACTTTCACAAACTACACTCCATGGCCTCCTACTGTGCTGTATTCGTTCCATGATTATGAGATATGAGGAAGAAATGTTTAAAAGAATGGTCACTGATTACTAAATTCTGCGCCCAATCTAGACTTCCCTCAGATGGTTTTCTTGCAATAGTGTTTCCTCAACCCTTGTCTTTCTCAAAGGGGTTCATGTAGAGTTGATGTTTTCCCTGGCTGGAGTGTCTCAAAATAAGGGACCCACCATTAAGAAAGGAGATGAAAAAAGATTTCCTTCACCCAGACCATAATGAGTCTTTTGATTCAGTATCTATGAGGCCCATGTAGACTCAGTTACTGAATATACTAAGAAAGAAATCAATATATTTTTAGATAATTAAGGAAGCTGAATTGAAATATGCATTTTGATTATGTGTTTTATATCCTATGTTTTCGCTTATTTTTGGTTGCCTTTTGTGCAATTTTTGTGCTGGGGAGGGGTGGGTTTGATGTCCCCCCCCCCCCCATTTTGAACAGGTTCCATAGTTCTTTGTTTTGTGGCTGTCTGTGGTGAAGACGAATCTCAGAGTTATACACTACATACATACTTTGATGATAAATGTGCTTTGAATCCTTTGAATCAAGAGATATGTAGAAGAGTGGCATTGTGGTTAAAGGTCAGGCATGATCTTAATTAACAGAAGCAGATTTGAACTGCCTAATGCTTCATGCTCACAAGGCTGTGTTTATTGCTTTATCTATGCCAAGAATTTAATTAAATGGCAATGTGGTTTAGGTATCTGAACGTAACCCTACTTAAAATGTTTTCTACACTCAGGTTTTACTTTAAATGCCTTATGGTTTGCTCCACATTCAATAGATCATTAGCTCACCACAGTGTAATAGAAATGTTCAAACAAGGAAGACTAATAACAAGTAATGATGATAATTTTGGACTGGTATTTCGATTCAAAATGCTTGGTTGCTAACATAAAGTACGTATTTCCAAACTCCTGCTCTGACAGTTGGTTCAAAGAGAAAAGAAATTTATTATCAAAGTATGCATATGTTACCATTTACCACCCATTTTCTTGCAGGCTTTTATAGGAAAATAAAGAAATACAATAACATTTATGAAAAACTGTACATAAACAAAGACTGACAAACATCCAATGTGCAAAAGAAGGCAAATTGTGCAAACAATAATAAAAAAGCAAATAAATCATATTGAGAACATGCGTCCTCAAAGTGAGCCTACAGAGTGTGGAGTCAGTTCAGCATTGAGGAGAGATGTTTTTGGGAACGCTCCATTTCCTAGTGTAGCATACGAATGTTATTCTCGAATTTTCTGGGGATGGAGCAGAGAGCATTTTTTATTGCCTGGCAGACTGTGAGTTTTGTGCCAGGTTTGAGGTCTTGATCTTCAAAGACAATTTCTCGCAGATGGGCCAAGGCTGCCTGAGGCGCTAATTCATTAGTGATGCCTATCTTCACTGAGTGGCGGCTCCGAAGAAGTGGGAAACATTCCACTATGGTCAGACAGCAGTTTGGATGAGAACCTGTATCATCATCTCGAAGTAGAATATGGTAACATACATCTACTTTGATAATAAGACCATCAGACATATGAGCAGAATTAGGCCATTTGGCCCATGAGGTCTGCTCCACCATTCCATCATGGATGATTTATTATCCCTCTCAATCCCATTCTACTGCCTTCTCCATGTAAACTTTGACAACCTTACTAATCAGGAATCTATCGACCTCCATTTTAAATATACCCAAAGACTTGACTTCCACAACCATCTGTGACAATGAATTCCATAGATTCACTACTCTCTGGCTAAAGAAATTCCTCAACTCTATTCTAAAGGGACGTCCTTTTATTCTGGGGCTGAGCCCTCTGGTGCTAGACTTCCCACTACAGAAAACATCCTCTTCACGTCCACTCTATCTAGGCCTTGCTTGGTTTCCACTCACATCCCAAAAATATACCATTAGGTTCATTGATCACTGTAAATGACCCCTTAGTGTCAGTGAAATGGCAAATAAGGAGGTCGATGGGCATTTGGGAGGAGAAACAAGTTGCAAAGGAAGAAGAAAATTAGAAGGGAAATAGGGGAATGGGACAAATGAGAGGTGGTGATCTAGCATGGATCCAATGGGCAGAATACCATCCTTTTGTGTTGTTTTAAGTGCAAGATTATAAGATCAGCAATCAACCACAAATATCGGCAAATTTCTCCTGCATGCTGCATCTTGACCACTATGGTTGGAGTGGTCCTGATTCTTGATTGGATGTTCCCTAAGTTGAAATTTTCCATTAGTTGTGTAGATGCACTCCAGCGTGAAGAAGGCTGGAGGCGAGGTGCGGCAGTGTGACAAGAATGACCAAAGGACGTGCAGGAGCAGTGACATGGTCTTTGCCTAAGTGGTCTGCACTGAGGCTGGATCTGGATTGTGGGAGCATTTCTGCAAACTGCCAAATTTGAGGGGTTGCTCCATAGTTTACTTCAGCAAGGTTGAAGAGGGAGGTAGTGCCATTGTCCTCACCATTTCACTGGCAGATTACGCCCACTCTACATATAGTCGGACAGAATCCACATTACATTTTGCTTTTTCACAAATGGGCAGAAGCAGGTGAGGATGACCCCTGCTAAGACATTCCCTGTGGCAATGTCACAGTGAAGTGGGGTCTTTCTGTAATTACACCAATCGGACCATTCTCCTTTCTTGAAGATATTCATGATGACAGCAAATCTAAGATCCCCTGGAATGCTTTCATTTTCTTTGAGATGAGCAATGAGTTTATCACTATGTTTGAGGACCTCAACAGGCACACTATCTGTTCCTAAGGCCTTGTTGATTTTTAGTTGTCTTATCAATAGTCTTTTCAATTTTTTGTCAGTGAGGTCCAGCTCACTGGATCCCTGAGGAATGGAGTCACATCAAGAACAGAGTCATGCCGAGTTCCTCCAGCAGATGCTGACTACCTGTGTTCCTGATAAATTCATCTCAGCTTTGCCTCTCAATGCAATGGTGCCTTTGAAATTTGCACCTTAGATGGTCCTAGCAACATGGAAGGATCCACTCATGTTAAGGCTGCCACCATGCCGTTGGATTTCCTGCACTCTTTCCGCCTATCACCTGCTCTGTAGCTCACAGGCTTTCTGCTAGACTCAGCCTTCAGGTGCCTACATGGCCATTTCTTTTTCTTTGAGGCATTGTGGAGCTTCCACTACCAGCTCGCTTTGCATTGATGATGTTGGATTAGAGTGTAGAAGGGTTATTTTTCTAGTATTTTCCTTGTAGTTTATCTTTCCTATGCTTGCATATAATTTGTAAATAATCACCTACATACACGTAATTGTTCAGTTAAACTTCCAGTGATAAAAATGTAGTTGATTCTGTGCATTTCTACAATCTTCTCAGTTTTTTTTTGCAGCAGGTGTCACAACACTTGAATCTGGTTATTCCATACATTAATTGTTATTACTGGAATGGTGTTTATTTCCTTGTTCATTCCTTGTGGTGCATTCGGTAGTATTTTTGCCATTTCGACAGGATTTGAGTGTTTTTTTTTATGAGGCTGAATTGTAGCTTGATGCTCAACCCAGCATGGATAGAAAGTGTGCAAGGAGCTGGCTGGACTTCAACTGGGGACCATTCACCTCAAAGTCTGGTGCGGATGTCACGACACCACCAGCTGTTAGTTTGTTCTTATAATAGTTAATATAATGTAACTGCCAATTTTATGCCTCATTCCTGAGTTCTGAAGAAACAAAGAAAACCTACAGCACAATACAGGTCCTTCAGCCTACAAAGCTGTGCCTCACATGTCTTTACCTTAGAAATTACCTCGGGTTACCCATAACCCTCTATTTTTCTAAGCTCCACTTCTCTAAGAACCTCAGAATCAGTATCTCCAGATCCGATTTTAGTTCATAAGCTTCTGGATCTCCTGGTTAGATTATATGTGGAGGTAAGTTTCAATATTTTAATGTTTAGTGTAGGACATGGCTGAATGTGAGAATTAAACTGAAAGAGATTGTGTTCAGTGCACAAGAATTGCAGAATATAAACTTGGCCACAGAACAACTTATTTTAAGACAACTAAAAAAAATCCACTAAAAAGGACTTCTGCAATCTTCTTCCATTAGTAGAATTACAGGATTGTGCAGGAGAGCACTTTCTAAAAAATACATAATTCATTCACTGTTTTTTGTAACTAAGATGTGAAAGGTAACACAAAACTGACAACCATATAGGAATAGTTATTATTTACATCCTATTTTACACAAGCATCAGAGGTTTAGAGCTTTTTTTCCCCAGATTTTGAATCTTACAGTAATAAGAAAGGGAGGTAGAAGGTGGAGGTGGTGGAAAAATACAGGAACTTAAGACAGCAAAAATACATAAGGGCAGCAGAAAGGAAGGGAGGGGAGACAGAGAGAGAGGAAACACGTAAGAAGCATACCTAGCTGACCAGGAATGTAGCAATCATTAAAAATCAGAGCAAGATGAAATAAAAAAGGTCCCATTAAAATCATTGACACAAGAGATTCTGCAGATGCTGGAAATCTGGAGCAACATACACAAAATGCTGTAAGAACTTCGCAAGTCAGTCCTGATGAAGGGTCTCAGCCCCCATACAGGCTGCCTGGCCTGTTGAGTTCCTTCAGCGTTTTTATGTGTAGCCTCATTAGAGTCATTACCTGCTGCTTCCTACTTGGACTTATGACACAAAAATCCACACAAATGCTCACATATTTGAAATTATTACAATGCTAACTTTGTGATATTAATAGGGAGATTGTCAAGAGCTTTGTTTGAGAGCTTAATATTTTTCTGATTTTGAGCTGGCTTGTTTTTGAATCTTTGACCCTCTTGAGATTTACCTGTTCCAGTGTAATCATCTTGCTATGCAGCAGAGCCCACAGACAGGATACAGCAGTTGTGCGGACTGCAGCTGCTGTCCTCCCAGCGTGCCACAGCAGATTAGGCACCAAAATATCTCTTACAAGCGTCTCCAGGTAGCTACTGAAATGCCTGAAGCAAAACAGAAGACACTGTGGTGAGCAATGAGAAACTGAGGCAGGAGTAATAACTTGTGAATGTGGAATTTTTTAATTTTAAAGAGATGTGGGTGGGAAGGCACTGCATTTCCTCCAAAATAATACAACAAGGACAGGTTCAGTGGATTAGGGAGAAATTTGTCTGATTTTATTTGTACAGCTGAGTGGCTTTTCTCATTAAGAGAGAAATTAATCTTGCCAAACAGTTATATTTTGCAGGGATATAAAAGTTATTAAATAACCTCTTCCAATTTTGAGCATGCGGTACTTCTTAGGTAATTTAGTTTTTTTTTTCTAAATTCCTCCGCAGGCTGTGAAAAGCTTATATGGAAACAGAAGGTCAGCAAGGGAGTCATCCACTGTTCTAAATTTTAACGTTTAAGAAGATATTTCAGGTTCACCGAAAGTCCAGCAAGCTAGCAGTTCAGTAAAATGAACTGACACGTAGGCTCACAAAGACTATTTCTGGTATTTATGAATTCTTCTACAGATCAACAAGCATCATGCAACTTGGATGGAAGTTTATCATTTTTTGCAACCCTTTACCATGATTCGACATGAGCGATATATTCCATAATTACTTTAGGAACATTTCACATTCAGAATTCAGAGTTACTTTTCTCATTTACTCTTTTTCCTCATTTTTATGGGCTGTCCCCAACACACCCTCATCAGATCTGTTGGTTATGAACACAAACAGCGCATTTTACTGTGTTTCAATGTACAGCTAATAAATAAATTTGAATCTTGAAACCTCCAATGTATTCCCATTGACCTGATCTGGCACCAGTTATCTTAAAATGTCCTCTCAAGTAGCCACTGTTCATATTTGAAACTAGACACGGTGAAAGACCCTCCCCATTTGGATACTTCACAATGTCTGGGTGATGGATATAACTGAAGACTCCATTGAAGATGCATGAAGATTTTACTCTATTTGTGGTGTCCCATACTTCTAATTACAACCATTAAGATGAACTATTCATGTGTAAAAAAAACCTAAAAACTATACAAGAAGAGAAGTTCTTCTATTCTCCACTCCGGCCTTTTATTTCTTCTCCTCACCTGTCCATCACCTCCTCCTGGTGCCCCTCTTCCTTTCCTCTCTCCCATGGTCCACTCTTTTCTCCTTTCAGATTTCTTCTTCTCCAACCCTTTGCATTTTCCACCTATCACCTTCCAGCATCTTACTTCATCCCCCTCCCCCACCAACCTTGCTTCACCCATCACCTTCTAGCTTGTCCTCCTCCCCTCACCTCACCTTTTTATTCTAGCATCTTCCCCAGGTCTTGGCCTGAAATGTCAACTGTTTATTAGTTTCCACAGATGCTGCCTGGCCTGCTGAGTTCCTCCAGCATTTTGTGTGTGTAGCTCTAAACAAGGTAACCTTACAACCTCTAGTTAATGGTGCCCTATAAGGTTGAAGGGTGCACTTTTTTATAACTGTGTTCCAAATAAATTGAAATCTGGTTTAGGGTACCCAAGACTTTCGTACAGTACTGTATTTGTCAACGTGGAGTACAGAGTGAGTTTGTAAATCTGGCGGGAGCAACGGATGTTGGGAATAGCGAGGGGTGTGTGGGACAGGTGGCAGAGAAGGAGGGCCAGGGGTAGACAGACCCAGCCTTGTGACACAAGGTCAATTGATTCCATGCAATTGGTTTATTGATCATTAAAGAATGTCTCTCTGGTGTTTCCTGCTCCTTCCCCTCTCCTTTTCCCAACCATGATTCCTGTCTCCCTGCTCCCTACTCTTAGTCCACAATAGACACATATCAAAATCAGGTTTATTATTGCTCATATGTGATGAATTTCTTTTTGTGGTAGCATTACAGTGCAATACATAAAATTACTACAGTACTGTGCAAAGGTCTTAGGCATCCTAGTGATACATATGTGTGTGTGTGTCTTTTTTGCACAGTACTGTATATCTGCACAAGTATCCATATGCACAGGTGTAATGAACAACCTACTTGTAACAGCATTACAAGTATATAGCATCAGATAAGAAGGGCTCAGAAGAAAAACTTTTATACCATAGTAATCAGGGTTTGGCTATCTGGTTTAAGAACAGAATAGTTGTAGAGAAGTAGCTGTTCCTCAACCTGGTGGTGAGGAACTACAGGCTTCTGTACCTTCTGCCCAATGGTGGCTGTGAGTAGGTGGCTTGGCCCTGCTTAATGGGGATCTTTGATAAGTTGTTGCCTTCTTGAGGCAACACCTCCTGAAGATACGATCAATGATGGGGAGGGATCTGCTAATGATGTACTGGACAGTGTCCATTACTCTCTGTAGCTTCTTATGTTCCTTTGCATTTGAAATGTCGTGCCAAACAATGAAGTGGTCAGTATGCTTTCAACAGTACATCCTTAGAAGCTTGTTAAGAGTTATTTGATGACAAGACTTAACCTCCTAAGAAAGCAAAAATGCTGGTTTGCTTTCCTTATGATTGAAGTGCACTTTAATGCTGGCTATTTAACAAACCTTGTGCCATTAATCACTATACGTGACCGTGGAAGTCTCTGCCCAGGAAGCAGTAGAGGCAAGCTCATTAAATACATTTAATGCACAGTTAGATAGATTTTGCATAGCAGGGGAATTGAGGGTCATGGGGAAAAGGCAGATAGGTGAAACTGAGTACAGGGTCAGATCAGCCATGAACTTATTGAATGGTGGAGGAGGTTCATTGCCCTAGGTGGCCGACTCCTGCTCCCATTCCTCATATTCTTTAAAAGAATGGGTGAAGAGAACATCTGGACGGAAACTTGACTGGTTTTACAGGTACAGGGAGGCAGAAATCATAAAATGGTGGTTCCTCAGCTGCAGGGAACACATAATCACTGGGCCAAGAAAAACATATAATCATGGCTGAAAGATATGTGAGGTGGAGCTTATCTTTTGAGGGCTGGCACAGAGCACAAACTTTTTTTTTAAATAGAGATTTAAAAGATCAAATCCGTGATTGTGCACTTCTATACAGCCAGAAGCTGTTCTACATGCTTTACTATTTGATGGATGGGAACAGTACATTAGGTGGATGGTAGATTCTTTTCTGCATGGGAGGGGAGTTCAAAACTGAGAGGGGGTTGCATATTTTTATGAGGAAAGGGGAAAGATTTAAAAGGGACCTGATGGGCAATTTTTCCACACAGAGGTATGGAATGAGCTGCCAGAGGATTTGGTTGAGGCAGATACAACAGCTTCATTTAAGAGGCACTTGGTACATGGAAAGGTGGGACTTAGAGGGATAGAACGCAGGAAATTGGGTGTTGCTGGGTGGTCAACGTCATCAGCATGGACTTTTGGGCCATAGAGCCTTATTTATTTATTTATGTATCTATTTAGAGATACAACATGGTAACAGGCCTTTATGACCCAATGAGCCTGCACCACCCAATTACACCTGTGAGACCAATTAACCTACTAATCCTGTAAGGCCTGGGAATGAGGGGTAGAAATCAGAACACCTGGAGGAAACCCACATGGTCATGGGGAGAATGCACAATCTTCCTACAGACAGCAGTGGAGCTGAACCCGGGCTGATGGCGCTATAATAGAATTATGCTAACTGCCACGCAACCGCGCTGCCCTAGTCTTGTCTGTACTGTATTGCTCTATGACTCCAGTCAGCTGTAGATCTAATTAGATGCCAGCTTGCTGGAAATGATCCATTTTGTGAGAGTATTGAGTTGTTTGTTTACACGTTGAGTAAGTTGCAAATAGAAAATGACTCAGCATATGCAGAGGTGGTTCCCCTAAGTGACCAATTACCAGGAAGTTAATGAAAGGTCATCAATCTGAAACATC
Source organism: Hemitrygon akajei (assembly GCF_048418815.1). Taxonomy (NCBI): domain Eukaryota; kingdom Metazoa; phylum Chordata; class Chondrichthyes; order Myliobatiformes; family Dasyatidae; genus Hemitrygon; species Hemitrygon akajei. The sequence goes on along the minus strand of NC_133134.1, from coordinate 10,127,343 downwards.
ATCGCTGTGACCAGATCTTGTGTGATGCCATTTCTTGTCTTTTGTTTATCTTAAAAATTCGAGCAAAGGCACTTTGCTTCTGGACAAAAGCATAACAAACAGCTACAACACTGGCAGCTACCTACCAGTGTGACAAACTGCCAAAGCATGACCCATTCACTAAAGGCAGGACAAATCCAACCTGGTTAATTACTGCACAATCAGTTCGCTTTCAATCAACACCCAAGTTATGGTAGAAGCGGCTACGAGTCAGGAGTGTGATGGAATACTTAACACCTGTGTGAATGAATTCAGCAGCAGCAATCACCAGTGTAGAGAGAGAACTTCGGGTGTTAGTTCATAACTCCCCAAAAGTGACGACACAAGTAGACAGGCACATTTTATTCCATATCCATACCTCAATCCCTAACTTTTACATGATTCCTTATTCTATATAATTGTTGAATGTTGTTTTTTGTTGCATGGCACACCAACACACTACAGCAAATTCCTAATACACGTGGTGAATAAAGTTGATCCTTGATCCTTCATCCTTTATAAAATTTGAGTGGCGTAGACAGAATCGATAGGATCTTTTTCCTTGGGCGGGGGAGTAAAGTGTGAAAGGACAGGTTTAGGGTGAGAGAGGAGATATTTAAAGGCGAACAGAGGGGAAAGTTTTTCCACACAGAGGGTAGTGAATATCTGGAATGGGCTGGTGGAATCAGATACAATTACAATGTTTAAGAGCTATTTGGATAGGTACTTGGAGCACATTTACAACGAGTGCTGCCATATGAAAGCAGCATCCATCATCAAGAATTCCCACCATCCAGGCCGTGCTCTCTTCTCGCTGCTGTCATCAGAAAGGAGGTACAGGAACATTAAGTCCCACACCCCCAGGTTCAGGAACAGTTACATTTGATTGAAACTCTAGCCACCAGCTCAAACAGTCAACAGAAGCAGTGTGTCATCTGTACAATGCATTGCAATTAATCACCCAGGCTACTTCAAAATCACACTATATCAGCCTAGAATGACAGCAGACTGCAAGTTCACTGAAACACTGCTAGCTGCAGGTCACTGGATTTACACCACTACATCTTCATTGCCATCGGGCCTTAATACTGGAAATCCCAGTCCAAAAACACTGGTTTGGACCCTTGTTTGTCATTTTTAGTACTGGAATTCCCTGTCCATAAACACCAGTGGGACCCTTGACACCAAATGCTGGAGGAATTCAGCAGTCCAGACAGAAGGAAAAAGAACACGTGGGACCCTTGTTCTTTGTGATTTTTATAAATGACTTGGATGAGGAAGTGGAAGGGTGGTTTAGTAAGTTTGCAGATGATACAAGGTTTGTTGGAGTTAAAGAAAGTGTAGAAGATTTTCATAGGTACAACGGGATATTGACAGGATGTAGAGCTTGACTTAGAATTGGCAGATGGAGTAAAGTGTGAAATGATTCATTTTGGAAGGTCAAACTTGAAGGCAAAGTACAGGTTCAATGGCAGGATTCTTTAACATTGCAGAGTAAAGGATCTTGGGGTTCACAGAGGATTGAGGTCTAGAGCTGCAAGGTGTTCAGTTCTGTACACCTTATTATAGGAAGCATGTGGAAGCTTTCGAGAGAGCACAGAGATTTACCAGGATGTTACCTGGATTAGAGTGCATGTCTTATGAGGATAGGTTGAGTGAAGAACAGCTTTTCTCTTTAGAGTGAAGGATGATGAGAGGTGACTTGATAGAGCTGTACATGATTAGAGTAATAGATCAAGTGGACAGCCACAGATTTTTTTTCCCCACGTGTGGAAATAGTTAATATGAAGGGATATAATTTTAAAGTAACTGAAGATAAGTATGGGGGGGATGTCAGAAGTATGGTTGTTCTGTTTTTTTTTTACACACAGAGAGTGGTAGGTATGTGGAATGCACTGCCAGAGGTGTTGGTAGAGACAGATACATTGGGGACATTTAAGAGACTCTTTGATAGGCACATGGATGATAGAAAAATGGAGGACTATGTTGTGGGAAGGGTTAACTCGATCTTAAAGTAGGTTATGAAGTCGGCACAACATGGTGGGCCTCAGAGTGTGTACTGTGCTGCAGAGTTTTATGTTCTATGATTACCTTCAAGATTCAACATTAAGGTTACTTTCAGCACACAAGTGTAAAGGAGAACTAAATAATTGTTATTCTGGATCAGATGCAGCATTAGAAAACAACAATGAAAAAAATTCAGAGTTTATTTGCATTGACTGATTGCATGTCCATAAAGTGACACTAGGTACATTAGGTGACTCTGACATGAAATGATAAACTAGTGGTGGTTGGGGATGTGGAGGGATTGATCAGCCTCAGTACTTGGGGTAACTGTTTTTGAGTCTAGTGGTCCTGGCATGGATGCTATGTAGCCTCCTTCCTAAATGGAGTGGGACAGAGTCCATGAGCAGGGTGGGTGGGATCCTTCATGATCTTATTGACCTTTTTCTGGCACCAGAGAAACTACATGTCACGTTCACGTCAGGGTTCCCGACCACTTTCTCAAAGGCTATCAGTCAATAAATGCTGATTGCGCTAGCAAAGCTTGGATCTGGAAAATGACTTGAGGCATGAAAAAGAACTGAAGAACACGAATGTGGAGGCTGGTCTTAGTTTCTAGGTCATCCAAAAGGCTTCAAATTTCAACCAAGGCGATTTCTGCCTGCCTAAACATCCAGCATTATATTTCTGCATTAGCCAACCTACTGAAGGGCTACTTTGCTGCTGTATAATTATAAACCGTGTTATCAGCAGTGGTAGGATTGGTTTTCTTCTGGTAGCTAGCACTTTTCTTGAGAAAATAAGTTGGACCATCTTCAGTATGTTTCAATATTTTTGAAAAGGGGTTTTCCACACACACAGACACAGACACACACACACACGCGCGCGCGAAATAAAATTCGAAAACCGCCAACTTACAGGATATTTTCTAAGCAATCTGGGTTATAGTTAACTGAAAGGAGCTGGCAGTTGTTGAATGCATCAGAGACAAGTGTACAACAGGTGTGATACAGGGAGCAGTGATTGGATGGCTCAAAACTTGGTTGTTGACTAAACTTGTTTTACCTTAATACTAATTTTTCCCCTTTTTATATATATAAAAGCTGACTCTTTGACGTGCATTTGGAATAGTGTGGTTCAAATGTGTTGGCTGCCCTGAATGATTTCTTTGTTTGGGTATTTCCCAACTCTGCCTGGATAGCTGATAACAGCTGAAGCCTTTTTGACTGGGAAGGTGTGAATATTTTGCAATTGGCATGCTCCAAATAAAGGAGGCGGCAAAATTTATTGAGTTTCTTTAGAGATACAGTGCAGAACAAGGCTTTCTGGCCCAGCGAGCCACACCGTCCAGCAACCCACCGACTTAACCCTAGCCTAGTCACAGGACAATTTTCAATGAGACCAATTAACCTACTAACTCGTATGTTTTTGGGAGAAAACTGATGCATCCAGTGGAAATCCTCGCATACACAGGAAGGAGGTACAAATTTCTTACAAACTCTCTTTAGAATGGCGATGAGGAGGAATATATTTCAGCCACAGAGCGGTTGAATCTGTGGGAATCCATTGCCACAGGCAGCTGTGGAGGCCAAGTCATTAAGGCAGAGGTTGATAAGATTCTTGATGAGTCAGGGCATGAATGGATATGGGGAGAAGGCAGGAGATTAGGGCTGAGAAAGAAATGAATTGGCCACAATGAAATAGTGGAGCAGACTCGATGAGCAAATGGCCTAACTCTGCTCCTGTATCTTATGGTCTTACAGAGGATGCCGGAATTGAACTCTGAACTCTAACACCCCGATCTGTATTTGTGATGTGCTAACCGTTACACCACCGTGGTGCCCTACAGAAATGATAGTGATAGGAATTGAAGCTGCAATTAGCACTACATCAAACATTCTGTCAGGCACCTTATCCATTAAGCCACACATCCCACAATAACAATTCTAACCACAAACACTTGAAGGTACAGCTGAAGTTGATGCAATGAAATCCTATTTTTCATTTTCAAATGGAAACAAAAGTAGGCATACAAGTGACTCCTTAAATAAATCCACCTCATTATTTCAAATCAACTTGATTTGCTTTTTAGCTGGTTCGGCACAAAACCATGGGCTGAACAGCCTGTCCCTGAACTGTACTGTTCAATGTTCTATGTTCAATCGTAATTCATCTAGTGATACTAAGAAATTCTGAACACAGAGCATGTGTAAATGTAGTAATATATTTAAATCACAAACACAAAAAAATCTGCAAATGCTGGAAATCCAAGCAACACACACAAAATGCTGGAGGAACTTAGTAGGCAAGGCAGCATCTATGGAAAAAAGTACAGTCGACGTTTTGAGACGAGACCCTTTAGTATTTAAATCCTGTTGACACACAAATATCCATTCATTTGTTCTAAGTAAAGGCATCACTATAATTAATGTTCTGTACAAGAAGTACAACCATAAGTACTGTTTAAGCTACTAAAACAGAGGCTTACTCCAACACATAAAAGCCAAGTCATCTAAAAGTTAAAATAAGACAAATAAATAAAGACTGAGAAAGAGTGTATGAGCTCCAAGGAGAGGCTGGACAAACTTGTGTTTTTTCTCTGAAGCATCAGAGGCTGAGGAGAAAGATTTGATATATGTTCATATAATTTTGAGAGATGTAGAATGGCTAAACAGACTGAATTGTTTTCCCAGGGCAGAAATGTCAAATAGTAGGGTACATGCCTTTAAGAGAGATGTGCATGGTAAGTTTTCTTTTTACATATAGATGGGCAGTGGTACAAGCAGATAAGATAGTGGTATTTGAGAAGGTTTTAGACAGATACATGAAAGTGCAGAGAATGGAGGGATATAAATCATGCACAGGCAGAAGAAATTGTTTTACTTGGCATCGTGCTTGGCACAGACACTGAGCTATGGGGTCTGTTTCAGTGCTGTACTGTTTTATGATCTATGTTCTAAATTGACTGAAGAGTTTGCCTTTCAGTGAGGGGAAAGATTAGAATACTTGACAAACAATTTTAATTCACTTCCTATGGTGCTGTAAAAACACTTGGAATAGCTTCTTGCGTTAACTTTGTAAATACTGCTACTTCCACTTTAGAGCGCTGCAACACAGAAACAGGCCCATTGGCCCATCTAGACCATGCCAAAATATTATTCTATGAGTCCCATCAACCCACATCTGGATTATAATCCTCCATACCCCACCCAGCAATGTACTTAACCAAACTTCTCTTAAATGATGAAACTTGTTCCACACTTGTGCCACCCTCTGAGTGAAGAAATTTCCCTTAAATATTTTACATTTCACGCTTAACCTATAATCTTATCTAACCTCAGTGGAAACAACTGCATACATTTACCCTATCTATGCCCTTCATAATTTTGCATATCTCTATCAAATCTTGCCTCATTCTCCTATGCTCTTGGGGAGAAAAGTCTAAACCTATTCATCCTTTCCCTATAGCTCAGGTCCTCAAATCCTGACAACATCTTTACAAAATTTCTCTGTACTCTTGTCATCTTATTGATATCTTTCCTGTAGGTAGGTGAACTGAACTGCAAACAACACTCCAAATTTGGCCTCACCAATGTCTTATACAAATTTAAGACAAAATCACGACTCCTGTATTCAATACACTCATTTATAAGACCAATGTGCCAAGAGCTCACTTTATGACCCTATCTACGACTTGTTTTAAGAAAATAGTCATGTAAAAAAATTGATAAAAGTTACTGGAAGTCACTTTGATAGAATATGCCTACTCACTCTGTGAGTAACAAGAACAACTTGTGATGAGACAACAGCTTTCAACACAGCCACAGATCCTCAAGGTACATTCAGGAGCAGGAAGTAATATGCAGATACAGCAAACAATCATGAAGGTAAATTGGAATTTACAGCAGGAGGAATGTAGTGGTCAGTACTATGCTTACAGCTCAGAGCACTGGAGTTCGGAGTTCAATTCCAGCGGCATCTGAAAGGAGTTTGTATGTTCTGCTCGTCAACCATGTGGGTTTCCTCTGGGTGCTCGGGTTTCCAAAGATGCACAGGTTAGTAGGTTAATTGTCATTGTAAATTGTTCTGTGATTAGTCCAAGGTTAAATCAGTGGGTTGCTGGATGACATAGCTCGATGGGCAGAAAGGCCCTGTTCCACATTGTATCTTTAAATAAATAAAATAAATTGAGGCTTGCTCCAAATATGCTGTGTCCCAGTGAGACAGTTTCTGGAACATGTGTTTCAGTTTTGTTTTTCTACTTAAGAAGGGCAAAATTGTGATAGAGGTAGTCTAGACAAGACTTGCATTCTTGAATTTAAAGGAATAGGAGGTGATTCCATTGAAATGTATAATATTCTTTTTGGGGTTTGATGGATAGATGTGGAGCTATCATTTCCCTTGACTAAGGTATTGCAGGATCATTACCTTAAATTTAAGGGAGTGTCCACTTAGGAAGGTTTGCTAGTGTTATACAGGGGGTTTAACCTAGAGTTGCAGGAGGATGGGAACCAGAGTGCCAGAACAGATTGTGGAGTAGTTGTGGACAAAGATGTTAAACCTATTACAAAGTCAGGAATCAAAAGGTTGAGCGTAGAGGGACTAATGTTCTGAGCTGCATATATTTCAATGCAAGGAGCAAAGTAGGAAAGGCAGATGTGCTTAGGGTATAGATCAGCAAGCAGAATTATGACATTGAACCTTCAGTGAGACTTGGTTGCAGGAGGGGCAGGACAGGCAGCTCAGTGTTCTGGGGGCTCCGTTGTTTTAAACATGGTGGAGCGGAAGGGATTAAAGGGAGAGAGGTGGCACTACTAGTCAAGGAGAATGTCACGGCAGTGCTCAGTCAGGACAGACTGGAGAACTTGTCTCGTGAGGCTTTATGGGTAGAACTGAGTAGTAAGAAAGGTATGATCACATTAACAGGATTATACTATAGACCACCCAACAGCCTGCAGGATTTACAGGAGCAAATTTGTAGAGAGATGGTGGACTGTTGCAAGGAATATAAAGTTGTGATAGCAGTGATTTAACTTTCCGCATATTGACTGGGACTCCCAAACTGTACAAGGACTGGATGGGAAAGAATTTGTTAAATGTGTTCAGGAAAGTTTCTATGATCAGTACATAGAAGTCCCAAATTAAGAAAGTGTGATACAAGATCCCCTATTAGGGAATGAGATAAGGCAGGTGATAAAAATTTGTGTAGGGGTAAGTTTTGCATCTAGTAATCATAATGCCATTAAATTCAAGGTAATTATGGAAAGGGATAGGACTGCCCCTTGGGTTGAGATTCTAAATTAGAGAAAGGCAAATTTTGATGGGATCAGAAAGGATCTGGCAAGTATGGACTGGGAGAAGCTGTTTTCTGACAAATATGTACTTGGTAAATGGGAGACATTCAAAAGTGAAAATTTGAGTACAGAGTTTATATATTCCTGGCAGAATAAAAGGCAAGGATAGGATAACAGGTTTGGGGAACCTTGGTTTTCAAGAAATTGAGGCGCTGGTTAAGAAAAAGGAGGTGCATAGCAGGTATAGGCAGACAGGAACAAATACAGTACCTGAGTACAAGAAATGTAAGAGAACACTTAAGAAGGAAATCAGGAGGGCTAAAAGAAGGTTTGAGGTTGCTCCAGTAGTCAAGGTGAAGGGCTTCTACAGCAATATTAAGAGCTAAAGGATAGCAAGAGACAAAACTGGTCCTCTGGAAGATCGAAATAATAATCTATGTGTGGAGTCGAAGAGAGGGGAGCTTATCTTAAATTTTTTTTTTGCATCTGTATTAACTCGGGAGATGGACACAGAGGTCTATAGATGCAAGGACATGCAGCAGGAGGTCAAGGACCCTATACAGATTATGAGGAGGTGTTTGCTGTTGAGGCAAATTACAGTGGATGAATTCCCAGGACCTGATAAGGAGTTCCCTCGGACCCTGGGTGAGGCCAGCACAGAAATTGCAGGGGCCCTAGCAGAGATATTTAAAATATCCTTAGCCACAGTGAGGTGCTGGAGGATAGATAATATTGTTCCATTGTTTAAGAAAGGCTCTAAGAATAAGTCAGGATATTGTAGAACAGTGAGTCTGACATCAGTAGTGGGAAAGTTTTTACTAGGGACTGGTTATACAAGTATTTGGAAACAAGGACTGATTAGGGATGGTCAACATGGCTTTGTGTGTGGTAAATTGTGTTTAATCAATCTTAAGAATTTTTCAAGGAAGTTACCAGGAAAGTGGATGAAAGCAAGGCAGTGGATGTTGTCTACATGGACTTTAGCAAGGCTTTTGACAAGGTCATGAAAGGATGGTCAAGAAGGTTCAGTTTCTGGCATTCAAAATGAAGTAGTAATTTGGGTTAGACTTCGACTTTGCAGAAAATGCCAGGGAGTAGCTGTAGATGGTTGCTCTCTGACTGGAGGCCTGTGTCTAACGGTGTGCTGAAGGGATCGGTGTTGGGTCTGTTGTTGTTTGTCATCTATATCAATGATATGGATGATAATGCGGTAAACTGGATCACCAAATTTGTGAATGACACCAAGATTGGGGGTATAGTGGCAGCAAGGAAGACTATCAAAGCATGCAGCAGAATCTGGATCAGCTGGAAAAATGGGCTGAAAAATGGCAGATGAAATTTAATGCAGACAAGTGTGAGGTGTTGCACTTAGGGAGAACCAACCAGGGTAGGTCTTACACTGTGAGCAGTAGGGCACTGAGGAGTGCATTAAAACAGAGGGGTCTGGGAACATCGATCCAGACAGTGGCAACACAGGTTGACATGGTCATAAAGAAAGCTTTTGGCACAATGGCCTTCAAAAAATCAACGTATTTAAGACAAGAGTTGGGAAGTTATTTTTTAATTGGTAAGACGCTGCGGAGGCCTAATTTGGCGCATTGTGTGCAGTTTTGATCACCTACAGCAAAGATATAAAGAATGCAAAGAAAATTTACAAGGATGTTGCTGGGACTTGAGGACCTAAGTTATAGGGCAAGGATGAATAGGTTAGGACTTTATTTCCTAGAACATAGAAGATAGTGGGGAGATTTGATAGTGGTATACAAAATTATGAGGGGTATAGATAGTGTAAATGCAACCAGGCTTTCTCCACTGAGGTTGGGTGAGATCAGAACTAGAGGTCATAGGTTAAGGATGAAAGGCAAAATGTTTAAGGGGAACATGCGGGAGAGCTTCTTCACTCAGAGGGTGGTGAAAGCGTGGAATGAACTACCAGCGCAAGTTGTGGATGTGGGGTCAATTTCAACACTTGAGAGAAATATGGATTGGTACCTGGATGAGAGCGGAATGGAGAGCTATGGTCAGGGTGCAGGTCTATGGGACTAGGCAGGTTAATGGTTTGGCACAGATTAAATGGGTTGAAGGGCCTGTTTCTGTGCTATAGTGTTCTATGACTGAGTCAGGTATAGAACATAGACAATCTACAGCACAATACAGGCCCTTCGGCCCACAAATCTGTGCCGAACATGTCCTTACCTTAGAACTACCTAGGGTTACCCACAGCCCTCTATTTTTCTAATCTCCATGTACCCATCCAGAAGTCTCTTAAAAGACCCCATTGTTTCCGCCTCCACCACTGTTGCCGGCAGCCCATTCCATGCACTCACCACTCTCTGCATAAAAAACTTACCTCTGACATCTCCTCTGTACCTACTTCCAAGCACCTTAAAACTAAGCCCTCTCGTGCTAGCTACTTCAGCCCTGGGAAAAAGCCTTTGACTATCCACACAATCAACACCTCTCATTATCTTGCACACCTCTCATCCTCCGTCGTTCCAAGGGGAAAAGGCCAAGTTCACTCAACCATAAGGCATGCTCCCCAATCCGGGCAACATTCTTGTAAATCTCCTCTGCACCCTTTCAATGGTTTCCACGTCTTTTCTGTAGTGAGGTGACCAGAACTGAGCACAGTACTCCAAATGGGGTCTGAACAGGGTCCTACATAGCTGCAACATTACCTCTCGATGTATGTTCAAACATTGAGTTATTCAATGATTAGGAAGGCACAGGGACTCTAGAGTCACACCCAACAACGTTGTAATGTAGAACAGCATACTTGCCAAGCAGCACAAAGTATGTCATCAAATCAACTAAAGGACTCGGAATCAACAGATCAAAGATATCCTGTCCTACTATATCTAAAATGATTTTAAAAAAGGATTAGATTAATTTGTCACATGTACATCGAAACACTGAAATATACAGTGAAATGTGTTGTTTGCATTAACGAACAACACAGCTTACTAACCCTAACTTGTATGTCTTTGGACTGTAGGAGTAAATCCGAGCACCCCGAAGAAACCCATGCATTCATGGGGAGAATGCACACACTCCTTATATACAGAGGCAGAACTGAACCTCAATTGAGCTATTGCTGTAAAGTATTACACTTTTGTGCCACTCCTAGTTAAGAATGGTGCTGGACAGTTAAACAGCTATTGGGAAGAGATTCCAATAATATCCATCTTCAATAGTGGCCAAACCCAGCAAGTGTATGAGTGATAAACAAAAGTAATGAACACCAGGTTCAGGAAGAGTTTCTACCCATCAACCATCAGACTTTTGAACAAAAGGATATAAATTCACTTCAATTTCCATCATTGAAATGTCCCCACAACCTATGGACCCACTTTCAATGACTTTTCACCTCATGTTCCCAATTATTATTGCTGATTTCTTTATTACTATTATTTGTGCTTTCTGTATTTGCACAGTTTGCTGTATTTTGCACACTGGTTGAATGTGCAGTTTGTGCAGTCTTTCATCGATTCTATGATAGTTATTATTCTACAATGGATTTATTGAGTATGCCTTCAAGAAAATAAATCTTAGTGTTGAATAGGGTGACACATATATATTTTGATAATAAATTTACTTTGAACTTCGGAACATTTGCAACTTCATTCACACTAGAACTGCTGAGTAGATGATCTTGGAATGTTCTTCTAAGGTCCACACTTTCACAGAAGCCAGTTTCCTGAAGATTCAGTTTGGGTCTAAATCCACAAACTCCCACCAGAAGTACCGGAGCAGCTCATGGAAATGGCTCAGTGCCAACTTCTCAAGACCAATTAGGAATATATAACTAACGCTGGACTTGCCAGCAAAGTCCAGATGCAAAAAAAAATCCATCTTAGAAAATCTAAATTCTTATGAAATCAAATAAAGTTTGACATGCTGAGTGGGGTGACCGTAAAACAGGTGTCTTGGACAATGGGCACATTCACTTGTTATATTTTCTTCTCCCCTCCTCTCCACAGCCTCTCAGCATCCCACAGCCCCCATGTTTGCCACTTTATGCTTACACTCCATACCTCATACTACACTGACACAGTCACTGTCCCATTGTGTTTTCATGTGCCTTACTGTCACTTAATCATTTCCTGTCAAGAGTCACCTTTCTGCATCTAGCATCATTAATGTACATACAGTCAACATACAGTATATAAGCTAATCTTCTGCACATATGATCACACACAAGTTATTTATTTACTTTTTTATTTAGAGACACAGCGTGGAACAGGCCCTTCTGGCCCAACAAGCTACACTGCTCATCAACCTACCTATTTAACCCTGACCTAATCGCAGGAAAATTTGCAATGACCAATTAACCTATTAACCAGTATGTCTTTGGACTGAGGGAAGAAACTGAAGCATCCGCAGAAAACCCACATTGATGGGAAAGATAACCAACTAAACTCCAAACTCCCAATGCCCCAGGCTGTAAAAGTGTCGTGTTTCAAACACAGGTAAACCTACAGATGCTGGAAATCCAAGCAACACTGCACAAAATACTGGAGGAACTCAGCAGGGCAGGCAGCATTTATGTAAAAGAGTAAACAGTCAATGTTTTGGGCCGAGACTCTTCATTGGAACTGGAAAAAAAATGTAAAAAGTTGTGTTTTTTTTCCAGTCCCGATGAAGGGTCTTGGCCCGAAACATCGACTGTTTACTCTCTTCCATACATGCTGTCTGGCCTGTTAAGTTCCTCCAGCATTTTGTGTTTGTTGCATAGTGTCGTGTTAACTGTGCATTGTGTTTTGTAGGACTGCTTTTATAATTATATTTATTACTTTATCTTCATTGTGGTTTTTTATGTTGCATCAGATCTGGAGTAAAAAACATCTTGTTCTCCTTTACACTTCTATACTGAAGAATGATAACCAACCCTGAATCTTGAACTTCAACAGTCCAGGAGATGGCGCTCCCTCATTAGAATTGTTAAAACTCCCCCAGCTCCTGCTGAACAATGAATTCAAGTTGCATCTAAAATATCACATAATTAAAAGTAATTTCTTATATATAATTAAATGAACCTTATGTTATTGATGTTGGGTTACCACAAGAGAAAACAGTGATTTTAACCTCATAATAATTCAGTCCAAAGTGAATGCGACTCGGTAGGGTGGGCTGCGTTCACAGTACAGTGACCCCTTTCCAGTATTATCAGTCTGTTGGCATTGTTAATAGTCACTGGTGATAGGCAAACTGCCCACATCAAAGCATGAATGCTGGCTTGAGTTTGTACTGCTTTTCCAATAGGATTTGCATAAGGAAAGAAAGTGTTTCCCCCCCCCCCCCCCAAAAGACCAATCACAGGAGGGAAAGGGAAGGAAAATACCAGTGAAAATTGAACAAGTGGGTGGGCCACTCAGAAACTGTATGATCAACATTTGGAGTCTGCCAGTCTGCACAACCACAATAATTTCCCGCACGAGACCATTAGATTCTGTTGAAGACAAAGGATTTGAATATGTGGCCCTCAGCCATGACAGAGAAATTATGCACCTGTCATCTGAATCATGGGCTTGTAAAATTCCAGAAATAAGCTGAAAACATCCTACAATGATGAAGAGTAATTAGTTCCCAGAGAAGGTCAGCCTTCTGATAATGACTCTTTTACAGTCATTTCAAATGAACTAGAGGAAACCAAGCCGTCTCTGAAGTTACAGCTGGCAGGAACAATGAACCAAACGAATAAGTTTATTGCAAGCAATAAAGTACTTGAAAGTGAAATGGTGGCTGATAGCTCTAAATATTTTTAAAATTGCATTTCATTAATTACATTCATATCATGATTCATCCATTAATTGAGGGTTATTAGAATTGTATTTTTGAAACTACCTTTTCAAGCTTAAAAAGTTGTTTTTGATTTAAGGTAACAAACTCATTTTCTCAGTTGCATACCGCTGAATTAAAGAATGCTGCATGGTGATATGGCCAAGAGATTAAACATCTCTGCAGGAGCAAACCTCATAGTCCAAATGGGTAGCCTCCAACCTGTTGGCATGAATATTGATTTCTCTAACTTCTGATCATTTCTATCCCCTCCCCTTACTTAGTTTTTCATTCTCCAGTGTGATTACCCTTTCACCTCTTCACACATGCCCATCACCTCCCTCTGGTGCCCCTCACCCATCACTTTCTTCCATGGTCTACTGTTCTCCCCTGTCTGATTCTTTCTTCAGCCCTTTACCTTTTCCACCTATCACCTCCCAGATTCTTACTTCATCCCCCCTCTACCTATCCACCTTCCCCTCAACTGGCTTCACCTATCACCTTCCCTTTCCCCACTTTCTTACTCTGGCTTCTGCCCCCTTCCTTTTCAGTCCCGTTGAATGGTATCAGCCTGAGTTATTCCCCTCCATAGATGCTGCATGACCTGCTCAGTTCTTCCAGCACTTTTTGTGTGGTGCTCAAGACATTTGGCAACTGCAGAATCTCTTGTGCTTATGATTAAAATGTTTGGTTGGGGAGGAATACGGGCCTCATACACACGCACAGCTACACAGTAGCATAGAGGTTAGTACAATTGCTTTACAGCACTAGTGATCAAGGTTCGATTCCCACCGCTGTTTGTAAGGAGTTTGTATATATTCTCCCCATGATTGTGTGGGTTTCCTTCAGGTACTCTGGTTTCCTCCCACATTCCACAGATGTACCGCTAGGGTTAGTGAGTTGTGGGCATACTATATTGCTGCTTGAAGCGAGGTGACACTTGCAGGCTGTCCCCAAGCATGGCTGTGTTGGTTGTTGACACAAAACAATGCATTTCATTTTCCCTTTCACGTTACATTCCGTTGTTTTGATGTACAAGTGACAAATAAAGCTAATCTTTTACACCTATGGTGACCACTGACTGTGAAAGCCACATGATCCTTTTCTGTATTGGGATAACGTGAGACACAAATATGTTATTTGCATTCAAGCCTCACTGGTTCATGGTTCCACTTAGTCATCAACATCACTACTGAGAAGTAAACATACATACCTGCGGTCTTCAGTGGTAACTCCACAAACCATGCAGCTAACAGGGAAACGTGTAAAGATGCAATGACTTTTTTTTAGTGCTTTTTCAGTGTAAAATATGAAGGATTATAATGACTAATTCTTATTTGGATAAATTTATATCATTAAACTTACATCTACATTTTTTACAGTGTACCTACCCTTGAGAATTTAGAGTTTCATTAGCTTTCAGTAGCAATTTTGATAAAACAGAGAAGAGTTTGAGGCGCACTTCAGGATCTTTGCTGGGTTGAAGGCAGCTTTTCAAAACTGGAAAAACTATATCAAGTGATTCTCCAAGCACAGGACCTACAAATACAGTACAGATAACCTTAGCAACTGATTCTGCTAGAATAGTGTTTATAAAGTAGTTATGTTTAATGAATATTTAACAGCATGTTCAAAATGATGGCATTGAGATCAACTTTTACATTGGAAAATCAACTGTAGATAGATTTTATATGTAACATACGGCTAATTAAGAACAGTTTACAGAAGCTATTTTAAACACATGACTACAGATTTCAGAGCTATCCAGTTCCATTTGAAACACTGTTAAACTCAACAAAGTAAATTCTATGTCAGATCTGTCAGTTGCCCACCATACACTGCTGCTGTAGATTCAAAGTGCAAAGGTAACAGTGGCAATGTGGTAGTTTTAAACTGAAAACCTTCACCTAGAACCAGCAGTTCAAAAACTGTCTACAAAAGAATTGAATACGAATTCAACTGGAGCTAAGACAATGCATTTAAACACCTATTCACCTCCTGCCCCACGGCAATGAATAACTCATGCACCAAACTTGTCTGGAATGTGCCCTAGATTTGTAATAACACACGATGTAAAGTTATGAAAAGTATCAGATTGGAATCTGTAAATGGAGCAAGGGCAGCATTAGGCACGGTCTGACTTCTTGACAACAGGAATATTATAAGTGGATCTCAAATGATGAAAGACATTTCAATGTATTTTAATAATACAGCTTTACTGGTTATAAATCTGTTACTGTTTTCAATTGTAATATGCATTTTTGCACCTCCATAATTGACTGCATGGCATTTTCTGCCCAATGAGAGGCTGCAAAGGCTTGAGTACAGAAGCACAGTACATCAACCCCTGCTCTTGACCCAAAACATCAACCATTCCTTTACCTCCAAGGATGCTGCTTGATCTGCTGAGCTTGCTTTTGATTGGTAGCATAGAGGACAACATGGTAGCTTGCCATCAGCCTCCCCAATGCTTTAAAGCACTGGCTGTAAGATTGGAGGTTTGATTCCCATCACTGTCTATAAGAAGTTTGTACATTCTCCCTGTGACTGTGTAGGTTTCCTCCCGCACTCAAAAGATGTACATTTGTGTTAAGTGAGTTGTGGGCATACAACGTTGGCACCGGAAGCATGGTAACACTTGGCCCAGCACAATTCTCGCTGATTTGATTTGAAACAAGCGACACATTTCATTGTATGTTTTGATGTACATTTGACAAATAAAGCTAAGCTTTATCCTCATAAAAAATCCGTCACGCTAAGCAACAGATCTTAGTGACTTGTCACAGGGATTGTCTGTTACATATTCTCCTTTAACACAATTCAAACTACTAGAAATACCCTTTCTTGGATACAGGTGGCAGTACTAAGAGTGAGGGTTAAGGTAAGAACAGGGACAACTCAACTAAAACAAATGATTGTTAAACTAAGAGCCTTACAGTAGTTCACTGATAACCTCCAGGAAACACATATTGTTAGTTAATCCTTTCTTTTATTTTTCAGATAAATGTAGCTTCCAGGATTTTCTGTTTGTATTTTATAGCTTTTCAGGTAATATTTCGTACAAGGAGAAAAATAACAAGGATGTTTTTGCATAGACCAAACACTTCGAGCAAACTGTTAATGAACTTTGACTGCATTTCTACATTTGGGGCTACAAGAAAAGTCTGAACATTTAATTAAAGTTCATATCATAGCCAGGATTTTCCACAATAGCAAAAGGGCAATGCAGTCATCATTAACAAAGAAAACACAGACTTCTGAATGTTATAAACCTCCTCTGAGGTTCATCACTTTGTCATGGTGGAGAAACTTGTGAGTTCCTGAGTTCCAGAGAGCGATGCCACCTGGAGTTTAGCTCCTGGTAGGGTCAACCATGACGGTAAGGTCAAGGAGAAGATTCGAGACAAAGAGTGAACCAACCAAGACTTCAACAGTGAAGCTGGCAGGAGATGATGACACATCACAATGGTAGTGAAGGAGGAGGAAAGGGTCCCCAGTCATCTTGCATTCCATGCCACTGGAAACTGGCAATGATCTGTCAAGGTCTGTGTCATGGCTGCCCATGCATCAGCCTCCCGATGTTAAGCAAAGTCACATACAGGCATTCACCATTTAGGGCAGAATATGTGGATTCCAGATTGGCCCTTATCGCCACCTGAGGACCCACCAATAGACAACTCATGAGGAGAACATCACACTCAACTCAGATGATCATACTGTTACCATAACCCTGAGGATGCATTCAGAGCTACAGGATGCACAAGTGTAACACCCTCCAAGTGAACCAATGCTTGACTCTACACAGGAGTTACTTTCCATCTCCATGAGGTCATGTATTATTGGTTACGGACTAAATGTGTCAGGATAAGTTAGAGGACTACTGGGCACGGGACAAGTAAATGTTTGCCAAACAACTTATCTAATGCTGAAAATTTGATTTTAAACAAGATTTGTTTTTTTTCTCCTTCAGAAGTTAATCAGAGGAGATCTTTATATAAAATGTCTTTTTCTACTTGCCCCTTCTATCTCTCTGGGTTGCTATCAGATCTTTCCCAACAGTGGGGCACTGATTGGGGTTCGATTCCTGCTTGTAAGGAGTTTACACGTTCTCCCCGTGGCTGCATGTGTTTTCACTGTGCGCTTCAGCTTCCTCCCGCATTCCAAAGACAAAGATGGTTAGGGTTAGTGAGTTGTGGGCATGCTATGTTGCTGCTGAATGCGTGGAAGCACTTGTGGGCTGCCCAGCAAACTCCTCGCAGATTTGATGCAAGTGATGCATTTCACTGTATATTTCAATGTATATGTAACAAATAAACTTAGTCTTTAATCTTGTCTTCAGTAACTGCTCTCTGTACTTTAGTTAAATCTAATTTATATTGCATCTGCATTTCTCAGCAAGAAAATCAATCAAATTGGTTTAAGAGCCTTGTTATTTTTCATCCTCCTCAGAGACACCACAGATCCCCTGTGGAGAGCGCTTAGCTGAATCTGACATCAGATTAAGCCATTTAAAGAAGTTGGTGGAAAGCTGTCAGAAAGGTGAACGATGAATAGCATTCCTTAACTAGTGATTGCAATATCCGGGATGTTAAAGGTAATTGGGAGCAGTTCTTAATGCTCTATTTGAGAAGTAAGCAAAGGCAATGACTGACTTGCTGATTTAAATCCAATGCCTTGGGACTGCATGAAAGTCTCTTTGCTCAGCTAGCAAAGAAATGGGGCTAAGATCCACAAACAGTGATTCCCAAACAGTGCTGAAAGGATCTATAAGCAAACCATGTCTGAAAGACAACAAAAGTTCCAGCAGGCAAGAGAAAAGGTTACATTCACTGGCCAGAAATAAATATTTGGAGAAAAGTATTTTACCATTGTAAAACATTTTGGACCGTAGCCTCTCTTGTGCCAGGAAGAGTGGAGGGGCAACACATTATATTCCACCTGGGTAGTACCCAACCTGATGGTATGAATATAGATTTCTGCTTCTGGTAAATAAAATCACTCCCCCTCTCCTTTCCTTTTGTTCCACACTCTGGCTTCTTACCTCTTCTCACCTGTCTATCAGCTCTACCCGGGTCCCCTGCTCCTTTCCCTTCACCTATGGTCCACTCTCGTCTCCTATCAGGTTCCTTTCTCTCCAGCCCTTTACCTTTCTTAACTACTAGACTTCACCTATCATCTTCTAGCTATCCTCCTTCCCTGTCCCCTCACCTTTTTTATTTTGTCATCTTCCCCCTTCCTTTCCAAAACCGAAGAAGGGCCTTGGCAAGAAATGCTGTCTGACTGCTGAGTTCTTCCAGCATTTTGTGTGTGTTGCCCTGGGTTTCCAGCATCTTCAGACTTCCTCATGCTTATGATTTGCTTTTTCCACTGTATGTTTTATTATATGCCTCATTTTTTTTTTAAAAAGGCTCGGCAGAGGATATACTTCTTGTGGCAGTTGGTAAAATTCCTAAAACACTACCTTCCTCAGGACATACTGGGTGCAATTCCACACTGGCATCATAGAGAAAATCTTCTCATCAGCCAATACTGTCTGGTTTGTTGCAGCACCCTCTCACAACAATGTACAAACACTACAGTAAACTGTCAAGTTAGCAGAAAAAGTCATTGGCGGTTAACTGGATGACTTGGATGTGCCCAGGACAAAGAGGCAGACAGGAAAAATCATTGCGTACACCCTACAGAGTGCCTTTTTCAAAAGCTCCAGTCTTGAAAGTACTATAGGGCTACGAAAAGAAAAACTTCAAGCCATCTTAAAAGTTTCTTCTCCTAGGCAGTTAATTTGATTAATCATTCTAGTTATTCCCCTCCATCTATTACTCCAGTCAGTGCAATAAATTGTAAAGGCTTTAAACCACTTTTTATAATGCTGTTTACATTGGATGCCACAGCAGAGTAGCAGTTAGCGCAACACTATTACAGCTTGGGGCATTCCAGAGTTCGGAGTTCAATTCCAGTGCTGTCTGTGTGTCCTCACTGTGGAATGCATGGGTTTTCCCTGGGTGCTCCAGTTTCCTCCCACAGTCCAAAGGCGTACCGGGTAGGTTAACTGGTCATTACAAATTGTCACAGGTTTAGGTTAGAGTTCATTGGCTTTGTGATATTGCTGGGTGGCGTGGCTTGAAGGGCCTAATCCACATAGTATCATTAAAGTAAAATAATTACATGTTGGTATCGATGTATTGATGCACATTTTATTCCATATCCATACTTGAACTTCTAACTTTATTTTTTATACAATTCTTTATTCTTTATAATTGAGGGATTTTGTTGTTTTTTTGTTGCATGTTGCACCCTGACCGACATACCACAGCAAATTCCTAATACATATAAATGTGTATAGCAAATAACCCTTGAAGCTAAGAAAGATTGTCTAGCCTATATCAAGGCATTCATACTGATCATTCTGAGAGAGATTGGGGCCATGGTCCAAGACAATACCAAATCCAACCACCAGACGATTTCAATTGGAATAATTGTAACTTTGAATGTAAAGGCAGTTCACAAATTATATAGAGCTTCCAGACTGCAGGGAATAAAATTTGCTGGCAGGAACCAATGTAATAAAGCTTCTTTTTTTGCATTGCAACACGCACAAAATGCTGAAGGAATTCAGCACGTCAGGAAGCATCTATCGAGATTTACAGACACAAAATGCAGGAGGAACTCAGCAGGTCAGGAAGCATCTATGGAGAGGAATAAAGAGTCGCAGTTTGGGGCTGAGGCCCCTCATCTGTACCCTCTCCATATCGACGCTGCCTGACCTGCTGAGTTCCTCCAGCATTTTGTGTGTTGCTCCGGATTTCCAGAAGCTGCAGAATTTCTTGTGTTTAAGATTTTTGTACTGCATCGCAGTTTCAAGCTCTACTTGATCTGGGATTGTAATGTGGACAGCCAATCCAAAGACTAGGAAAAAACCATACTTGCAGTACTGCTATCTCTCAACTTAATGAGGAAAATAAATTTCAAGGTCAGTTAATTTGAACATTTTAAGAACAATAAAATATTGAGATTGGATGATGAATAAAATAAAAATGTATTGTGTATATGGTTACTTTAATACTTCTTCCTCTTAACTTGCACACATGCTCAATGTAAAACTCACTGCTTGAGCTGTCATAAACATTGTGTCTTACTTATATGGAAGGTTTTCCCATTTCCTTGTCTGACTCATTATGGATAATTTGGATATCTAATGTGCAGAGTATCAAGGACCAAGGATCAACTTTATTCACCACGTACACGGACATGTATTAGAAATTTGCTGTGGTGTGGTGGTCAGGATGTGACGTGTAAAAATAAACACTACTACATTCAACAATTTAAAAGAATAATGTAAAAAATAAAGTACAGTTAAGGAATAAAATATGAATAAATATATACACCAACATGTATTTAAACTATAACTAGTATTATAAAAAGTGGTTTAAAGTGCTTAGAGTGCAGTGTAGTAAAGTGGGGGGCGGTAATGGATAGGAGGCGGGGGCAACTAGAAAGGTTAATCAGATTAACTGTCTGTGGGAAGAAACTTTTAAGATGCTGTGAAGTTTTTGTTTTAATACCCTATAGGCTTCTTAGAAAGGAGCTTTCGGAAAAGGCAGTTTGCAGGATATATAGTATCTGCAAAGATGTTTCCTGCTTGCTTCTTTGTCCTGGACACATACAAATTATTCAGTGATATCAATGACCTTTTCTATTGAGTAGCAGATCACAGAAAAATATGTGAATTTCACTCAGTCTTGGTCAAGTCCCTGCCAACTTCCCTGAACAATACTAGATTTTAAAATATGCATTTCGAAGCATAGCTATTGTAATCTCACACTTGTTAGCAATATAAAATAATGTAGGGAGATTAAAAGAAATTACAAGAAAGAAAAATCTGTAAGCAGAGCTAGCACTCATTTTAAATGCTTTTACTTCAACAGTACAATCACAGTCGTTGATCACATTTGAACAGATTTATTCAACTGGAAAAACACAAACCTTTCTGTTGCATTACGATCAAACTAAATATGTACGGCAGGAATAGTTCCATTGAAAGTGCTGAAAAATAAAGCTTAATACAACTCTTTAGATCTTTTTGAGAAAAAAAAGTTTATTATTCTTGGAAGAAAATGGAATAGAGTGAAAGGAGAAGATAATGGAAAATCCAGGGCATTTTTATGATCAAGCACCAGGTCTTGTGAGCATAGTGTTGTAGTGGGCAGCACGGTAACAAAGCCGTTAGTGCAACACTTTACAGTACTAGCGATCACCGATCAGGGTTCAATTCCTGCCACTGTCTGTAAGGTGGTTGTACGTTCTCCCCATGACTGCGTGGGTTTCCTCTGGGTTTTCCAGTTCCCTCCCACATTCTGAAGACCTGCGGTTAAGGTTAGTGAGTTGTGGACATGCTAGGTTGGTGGGAGAAGTGTGGTGACACATGCGGACTGTCAGCGCAATCCTCAGACACAAACGATGCATTTTTCTCTATGTTTCCATGCATATGTGACAAATAAAGCTAATATTTATCTTTAATATTAGTGTGTTCATTAATAAACTGATATTTCTTGCTAATGAGGGTAATTTATGCCAGAAGGATGAAAGGCATACAATAGAAATTATACAGAAAGTATAATTCCCACCATTGACAAAATTTTCAAAAGGCGATGATGCCACAAAAGAAGTGACATCCATCATTCACCTCCACCGCCCAGGACATGAGCTTCTCTCAGTACTACTATCAGAGAAGAGGTACAGGAGCCTGAAGACACACATTCCATGTTTTAGGGATGGCTTCTTCCCCTCCAACATCAGAATTGACAATGAACCCATGAATACTACCTCATTACTTTTGCTCTTTTTGCACTATTTATTTAAATTTTTAATACATATTTCTTATAGTGTATATCAAGTACTACACTGTACTGCTGCCATAAAACAACAATTTTCACAACATATGCCAATGATAAAAAACCCGATTCTGAGTGTTTTAAATATCAAAGGGGATTTATAGTTTAAAAATTATACTGGTTCAAGTACACACAGAACTTAATGTTCAAAATAATGAAAGTGATGAAAGTAAAAAAGCAAAAGGAAAATACTGGTCTACTCTCCTTTCTTATCAGATTCCTTTTTCTTCATTCCTTTACCTTTTCCACCTACCACCTCGCAGCTTCTTACTTCATCCCCCACCCACCTGGTTTCACCTACCAAAATTTGAATTTCAAAGTAAATGTATTATCAAAGAACTTATATGTCACCATATACAGTACAGGGCCAAAGTCTTGCGCATATGTTAAAAAAATCTGTAAAGCAAAGATGCTTTCAAAAATAATGAAACAAAAAGTTTCTAAATATCAAAAAAAATACTATAAAGAGTAGTAAACAGTAAAACAACTAAAATAAAACAATAATTGGTGAGACCACCTTGTGCCTTTGAAACTGCACAAATTATCTTAGGTACACTGTCATGAAGTTCTGTAAGAAAATCCACAGGTAGATTGTTCCAAGTTCTTGGAAAATTTGCAACAGTTCTTCAGCAGACTTTGGCTGTCTCACTTGCTTCTGTCTTTCCAGGTGATCCCAGACAGCCTCGATGATGTTGAGATCAGGGCTCTGTGGAGGCCACACTATCTGAAACCATATAAAATCTAGGGTGCCTAAGAGTTTTGCACAGTACTGTGTAACCCTGAGATTTGTTTTCCTGTGGACACCTCAATAAATCCAATAACCTCTGTGGTTAAGAAGGCGTACAGTGTATTGGCTTTCATCAATCATGGAATTGAATTTAGGAGTCGAGAGGTAATGTTGCAGTTATATAGGACCCTGGTCAGACCCCACTTGGAGTACTGTGCTCAGTTCTGGTCGCCTCACTACAGGAAGGATGTGGAAGCCATAGAAAGGGTGCAAAGGAGATTTACAAGGATGTTGCCTGGATTGGAGAACTCAGCCTTTTCTCCTTGGATCGAAAGAGGATGAGAGGTGACCCGATAGAGGTGTATAAGATGATGAGACATTGATCGTGTGGACAGTCAGAGGCTTTTTCCCAGGGCTGAAATGGTTGCCACAAGAGGACACAGGTTTAAGGTGCTGGGGAGTAGGTACAGAGGAGATGTCAGGGGTAAGTTTTTTACTCAGAGAGGTGAGTGCGTGGAATGGGCTGCCAGCAACAGTGGTGGAGGTGGATACGATAGGGTCTTCTAAGAGACTTTTAGATAGGTACATGGAGCTTAGAAAAATAGAGGGCTATGGGTAGGCCTAGCAATTTCTACGGTAGGGACGTGTTCAGCACAACTTTGTGGGCCGAAGGGTCTGTATTGTGCTGTAGGTTTTCTATGTTTCTAACCATACTAGAATAATTGAAAGACCGCATCAACAGACCTGACACCCAGTGTGCAAAAGACAACAAAAAGAATTAAATAATAATAATAGATAAGCAACAAATATTGAGAATGAGATGAAGAGTCCTTGAAACAGAGTCCATAGATTGTGGGAACAGTTCAGTGATGGCAAGTGAAGCTGAGTGAAGTTATCCCCACTGGTACAAGAGCCTGATGGTTGAGAGGTAATAACTGTTTCTGAACCTGGTGGTGTGAGTCTTCAGGCTCCTGTGTCTTCTTCCTGATGGCAGGAGTGAGAAGAGAGTATGACCTGGGTCTGGGGGTCCTTGAAGTTAGATGCTGCTTTTTCGTAACAACGTTCTGTGTAGATGTGCTCAACAGTGTAGAGGGCTTTTTCCATGATGGACTAGGCTGTATCCATTATTTTTTTGTAGGATTTCCCACACGAGGGCACTGGTGTTTCCATACCAGGCTGTGATGCAACCAGTCAACGTACTCTGCACTACACATCTATTGATGTTTGCCGAAGTTTTAGATGTCATGCCGAATCTTCACAATTTTCACCTTCCAGCTTGTACTATTTCCATTCTACCCACTTTTTATTCTTTCTGGCAGCTTTCCCCTTCCCTTTCCAGACCTGATGAAAGGTCTCAGCCCAAAATATCAACTGTTTATTCAGCTCATCTGTGCATGTGAACTTTCCTCTATTCAGGACATCTACAGCAGCAGGTGCATAAAAAGGGCCCGGAGGATCATCAGGGACTCCAGCCACTCCAACCAAAAACTGTTTCAGCTGCTTCTGTCTGGCAAATGGTACCACAGTATTACAGCCAGGACCAACAGGCTCCAGGACAATTTCTGGCCATCAAATTTATCAATACACACTGATCTGATTGCATATCTGATGTACATACATATATACAAAACAATTACATATACAATTTTAGTGTTTGAGCAATATCCTCCTTCATTTCCCTTCCTTATTACTTGTGCATACTGAAAGAGATGCAACATACAAATTTTTACTCACCATGTTGTGAAGTGGATGCACAAAATAAAATTCTAATTTATTTCCATAGATGCTGCCTAACCTGCTGAGTTCCTCCAGCATTTTGTGCATGTTCTTCAGGAAAATACATGAGCAGGATATCAAATATTTAAAATATGAGTGCGAGATAGAACGACTTCCTTACCTGACTGAGTGATAATTGTTTCAAATTGCAGGTGCTGCACAGAGTATTTAGTCCATTCATGCTGTGCACTAGCCACCCATTCAATCAGCTGTCTTATATGTAGTCTATAAAGGCCCAAAGAGCTATCCAAGTCCTCTGCTGCAGCAAGTGAAGCTATGGTCTTCTTTGCCTACAAACAATTCATTGTGAAACATGTTAAAGATCAGCCGCTCACTATAATGGCATGGACAGTTAGATATACACTCAGTGACCATTTTATGAGGTACACCTTCTCGTTAATGTAAATATCTAATCAGCCAATCTTGTGGCAGTAATTCAATGCATAAGAGCCTGCAGACATGGTCAAGAGGTTCAGTTGTTGTTCAGACCAAACATCAGAATGGGAAAGAAATGTGATCAAAGTGACTTTGACTGTGGAATGACTGTTGGTGCCAGACAAGGTGGTTTGAGTATCTCAGAAACTGTTGATCTTCTGGGATTTTCACATACAACAGTCTCAGGAATTTAAAGAGAATTTTGCAAAAAACAAAATGAGGCAGTTCTAAGGGCAAAAATGCCTTGTTAATGGGAGAGGTCAGAGGAAAATGGCCACACTGGTTCAAACTGACAGGAAGGTAACAGTAACTCAAATAGCTACGTATTACAACTGTGATATGCTGAAGAGCATCTCTGAACATACAACATTGGTAGGCTGCAGCAGCAGAAGACCATCAACATGCTCTCAGTGGCCACTTTAGTAGGTACAAGAGGTACCTAGTGTCACTTTATGCACATACAATCAATCTACGTACGTAAAATATCTTAAGTGTTTATGCTTATTGCACTTCTTAAATTATTATTGTGTTCTTTATCTTATTGTGTTTTCTTGTGCTGCATTGGAGCTGAAGAAAGAATTATTTTGTTCTCCTTTACACTTGTGTACAGGGAATGGCATTAAACAATCTTGAATTTCAGGCATATTGGTGCAGTTATTTCAGGTCAGGTCAAAGTAAACTGCACCTGATGTGTTGTAGCATTGTAGCAGCACCAAAGCTCCTTAGCTTTTTGTTTCACAGTTAACATCATAAGAGTTTGCAATCTAGCACTGAATCATGCCAAATGCTAATTGGAAAGCAACAGAAAGCGGGGAAAGTATTGCATGAAGACAAACCAGAAACTCCTTGAGATAGTTTTTCCCAGAAAAGCTGCCAACGTAGTTGAGACAATGCATTCACCAACTGTAAATATTTTATTTTCAAATTATATGCCCTACCTCAGAGAAATACAAATAGATCCATTCATCTCTTCAAAAGGGGAACTGGATATCTTTACATGGAAAGGAAAATTTTACAGGGACTTCAGAGAAGAAGCAGAAGGTGGAATTAATGCAACACACACAAAATGCTGGTGGAATGCAGCAGATCAGACAGCATCTATAGGAAGAAGTACAATTGATGGAGGGTCTTGGCCTGAAACCCCTCTTCCTTTAGATGCTGCCTGGGCTGCTGCGTTCCACCAGCGTTTTGTGTGCATTGCTTGAATTTCCAGCATCTGCAGATTTCCTCATGTTTGAGGTGGAATTAATTGTTGGATTTTTCAAAGACCTGACTTGGTGATGATGGGTCAAGTGGCATCTTTGCATGATTTAATATTAAGCAACTGGCTGAAATTATCATGTCCATTATAAATAGATATCCCTGATGGCAGTACACTCAATGGCTACTTTATTAAGTATGAGTGGTACCTAATAAAGTGGCCACTAAGGGTAAGTTTGTGGTCTTCTGCTGCTGTAGCCTATCCATTTCAAGGTTCAATGTGTTGTGCATTCAGAGATGCTTTTCTGCACACCACTGTAACAAATGTCATTGCTTGAGTTACTGTCACCTTCTTGTCAACTTGAACCAGTCTAGCCATTCTGCTCTGATCTCTGTTATCTTTCACCCACAGAACTGCCACTCACTGATGCTCTTTGTTTCTCACACCAGTTTCTGTAAATTCTAGAGCAGAGGTTTCCAACCTTTTTTATGCATGGACCTCTATCATTAACCGACGGATCCGTGGATCCCAGATTGGGAACCCCTGCTCTAGAAAATGTTGTGTATGAAAATCGCAGGAGATCTGCAGTTCTGAGATACTCAAACTACCCTGTCTAGCACCAACAATCATTTCATGGTCAACATCACTTTGGTTACATTTCTTCCCCATTTTGATGTTTAGTCTGAACGACAACTGGATCTCTTGACCATGTCTGTATGCTTTTATTAATTGAATTGCCTCCACATGATTGGCTGATTAGATATTTATATTAATGAGCTGGTGTACAGGTCCACCTAATATAGTGGCACAGAGTGTCAGCTTTTAACATTACTTTAATCTAGAGAAATTCTGTATTCATTAATGCATGGCAGCCATTCAAAATATTTTTAAAAATAAACTTCATGTAACTTTCCACAGTATGGAACACAGAAATGACAGATGCCATATTGCTACACAAATTATAAAACTCCCTTAGTTCTTTCAGTAATGTGTTTTAACTGCAAGTCTCGTAATGATCACCCACTATTCCACCAACGTAATGGTTCCATTTCCCAGGCCATCCATCCTTGCAGCTTTTTAGAGACAGATTAGCAATTTATGCCTAATTACGGGAAGTTTCATGCTGTTGCCCGAGTCCCATTGGGAGAAGGATGGAGACTGCCCTAGATTATTTCACCTCTGACTCTTTATAATGGATTTGGAGAACAGAGTCCCATCTCATCATTATAGGCCAAATTCAAACTGTTGCAAAGAGAGTGCCATTTGTGTTTCCAAAGTCTTCAGATAGTCAACCCTTTATTTAATTCAGCTCAGCAATGGATTAAAACATTCAGTGATTTGTGCATATTTCTTCAGTCCTACTTAACTTGAGATCATAAACCAGTTCTCCAAAATGCTCCTATATAAACTATCCCTTCAACTGAGACTCACTGGATAACACTGCCCTGAGTTAGAAAAAAGAACAAAGTGGTGGAGAAAATCAATGAGACAGCCAGCATTCGAGGAGGGAGATTGACAGTTCGGGCTTCAGTTTGAGATCCATCACCTCACTTCATATTTACTCTAGATATCAACCTCTGCAGATGTATCTTTCCAAATTAGAAAGTTACACATTCTCCAAAACCAGAGGCCCAACATAAACAAACCTATTATAAAAAGCCAGAGATGAAATAATCTTGGGCAGTCTCCATCCTTCCCCCGATGGGACTTGCGCAACAGCACAAAGCGTCCTATAATTAGGCACTGTATACACTTAAAGCAGAGGCTGATAGGTTTTTAATTAGTCAGGGTATGCAAGGTTACAGGAAGAAGTCAGGAGAATGGAGGTTGGGACTGATAATACATCAGCCATGTATGGCTGAGCAGACTCAATGGGCTGATTGGCCTGAATTAGCTCCTATGTTGTTTGGTCTTAAAACCAATATGATATTTCCAAAACAGAACTAAACTAAACCACCATTAAATGTTTTTGCAGATAAGTTTAAAGTGAGCTATCAACTGCCTGGTTGGTTAGCGGCTTCTTCCCTCACACTGTGAGACTAATGAATACCCTGCTACCGCTGAGTTCTCATCACTAGGAGAGCAGCTGTTTACTTGTGCTGTGCACTACATGCATTTTGAATTATATTTTATTAACTTACTTGTGGCAATATTTTGTTTTATGTGCTTTGTGTGATATATGTTTTGTGGGTGCACCGTGGTCCAGAGGAACAATGTTTCATTTGGTTGTATACATGTACAATTAGATGGCAATAAACTTAAACCTGAACTTGATCTATTCTCGCAGATCCCACAGCAGTATTTTGAAGAACAAGGATATTATACCAGTTAATACAAACAGCTGAACCATCATGTATACTGGTCACCAGGTCAGTATTAACCTGCTACTTGTGGGATATTGCTGTGTGCCATGTACTGGGCACATTTTCTGTTTCCCTACTTTACAACAGTGATTGCCTGCACATCATTGATAAGATTTACTGGTGGTGAAAACTGCCAGATAAATTCAAATATTGCTTTTTAAATGGAGAAAGTCGTAAGTGCACAATCAATTACAACCTTGTGTGGCTGGAGAAAATAATGAGAATGAGTTGGGATGCAGATCCTTGGATTTCTGTAATATAAAGACGAGTATTTCAAACCTAGTTTACATGGAACACCAGTAGCTTTTCATTATATTTTACCGGTTGAATTCAACGCCTGGTTCTGGATTTCAAACAAATTACTTTTGGCACAACACTAAGTATTTCACATCTGAGAATGCTATCAAGTGAATATTGGCACATTTAGAGGGCTACAAAGGCAATTCATCATCCAAACAATTAAGGTAAAGGAGTCGTTCCCTTCGGTTGAATAACAGTCAATCCAAGGGTCCTGCATGAATAGACACTTTGGTTTAACTCTTCAAAAACGACATAAATCTTTTCAGATTTCAGAAACATTGATGCATTGTTCAACCATGGGACAACCTACCCTGTTCATGATGCAGGAAGTGAAAATTATTCCCAGTATGAGTTCCAAAGTTCTCACCTAAGAACCTTAGCATTGTCAAAGATCCCTCCCATCACTCCAATAATCTCTTTGACCCCGTCCCCCACCACCATCAGGCGAGAGATACTGTGGCAATAGGATAAGGACTGTTAGGATGGGAAACAGATTCTTCCCCCAGGCTGTGAGACTACTGAACTCCCAGCCACCACCAAGATCTCACCACGCAGAAAGAGCCAATAGCATTTACTGTTTACTTTTTAAACTTGTGACATAACTGCATCTTATTATTTGTTTATTTATTTGTAGTAATATTACTTTATGTACTGTGTGTGAATTATACATACGGAGTTGTGAATCTTGGTCTGGAGGAATGTTGCTTTATTTGGCAGTTTACACATACACAGATGAAATGACAATAAACCCGAACTTCAACTTAAAACAAGTCTATTAGTACTTGGGTGACAGTCACACAAGTGAGTTGCATGTTGCTGCAGCAGGATAAGGGTTGAAGATTCATGGTTGTTACTCCAGATCCAATACACATAAAAAAATGCAATAGGCATAAATAACACAATTTTAAAAAACTAACTAAAATACAATGTACAAGCAACCGTTAAATACATAATCTGATTGTATGTATATAAAGAAATGTTAGGTGATGTCTATGTGGCGGTGGGTGGAGGTATTGATCTGCCTGATTGCTTGGGGAAGTAACATACACAAAATGCTGGAGGAGCTTAGCAGGTCAGGCAGTATCTATGGAAAAAAGTAAACAGTCGACATTTCAGGCCGAGACCCTTCTTCGGACTGAAAGGGAAGGAGAAAGATGCCAGAATAAAAAAGGTAGGGAAAGTGGAAGGAAACTGAAAGGTAATATGTAAAGCTAAGTGTGTGAGAAATATAAAGAGCAGGAGAAGAAAGAATCTGATAGGAAAGGAGAGTGGATCATAGGGGTAAAGGAAGGAGGAGGGGACTCAGGGGGAAGTGATAGCCAGATGGGAAGAGGTAAAAGGCCAGAGTAGGGAATAGAAGAAAAGGGGAGGTGTAGGAAAAAATATGGAATGAGAAATCAATATTTATACTATCAGGTTGGAGACTATCCAGACAGCATATAAGGTGTTGCTCCTCCACAATGAGGGTGGCCTCATCTTGGCACAAGAGGCGGCCAAGGACCAACATGTTGGAATGGGAAAGGGATTTAGAATTAAAATGTTTGGCCACTAGGAAGTTCTGCTTTTGGTGGATGGAGTGTAGATGCTCGACGAAGCTGTCTCACCAGCATAGAGGAGGCTTGGGGACTGTTTTTGAGTCTAGTGATCATGGGGTGAATGCTGTGTAGCCTCTTCCCTGATGTGAGTGGGACAAACAGTCTCTAAGCAGGGTGGGAGGGATCCTTCATGATCTTTCTGGCCTATAACCGGCACCTTTCTGTATATGCTGTATGCCTTTGGTACAGTTAGGCTGATGGTGGTGATGCATTGGACAGTTTTAGCTAGCCATTACGGAGCCCTCCTGTCTGTTACAGTGCAGTTTCAAGCACTACCAGGTTCAGGAATAGTTATTACTCCTCAACCATCAGGTTCTTGAACCAAGGGGTTTAACTTCATTTTATCATTGAAATGTTCCCACTTTCATGTTCCCATTGAAATGGACTCACTTTCAAGGACTCTTTATCTCATGTTCTTGATATTTATTGCTTATTTATTATTATTATTATTATTATTATTATTATATCTTTCTTTTTGTATTTGCACAGTTTGTGACTTTTGCACACTGGTTGAACGCCCAAGTTGCCGCTGTCTTTCATTGATTCTACTATGGTTATTATTCTATTATGGATTTATTGAGTATACCTGCAAGAAAATGAATCTCAGGGTTGAATACTTTGATAATAAATTTACTTTGAACTTTGAATAAGACTACACAGGTCAATAAATGGAAAACTAGTAAAAGTGGAATCTACAATCTTTAGCACAAGGTGGCAAAGGACATCAAACTGATTCCTCTGTCACTCTTGCAAACTACTTCAACTGCTCAAAGGTGAGCTATACTTTCAGAGAATCAAGGCCTTCACAGTATTTCCCCTACCTGTAGGCAACATACACTGTGTAAGAAGATTTTTTTTTTAATTTAGAAATATAGCACGGCAACAGCTCCTTCCAGCCCAACAAACCTTTGCTGACCAATTACACCCGTGTGACCAAAAAGCACAATGTCTTTGGAATGCGGGAGGAAACAGGAGCACTTGAAGGAAACCCATGCAGTCATGGGAGAAAAGTAGAAACACCTTACAGATAGCAGGGGGAATTGAACCCCGGTCGCTGACACCGTAAACTGATGCAATAACTGCTACACTGTCATGCTGCCTCGACAAAGAACAGAATAGAAGTTTTGACTATGAAGCAATTTGATCATAGAAATAGTCTGACTCCATCTCACACATTGAATGTTTCACCTCACATTGGAAAATTCTGATTCATTCTGTCCGTCCACTAATCAGATCAGGAAATGGAACAAATTGAAAATAGCTGCAGTCTTTCTCCACTCCCAAAACCCCCCACTCTCCCCAAGTGGAAACTGGACATATCTTTTGCTCCGTTATACTTTTTAAATTAGCCTTTGGAGTTAGCAGCGACAGTTACCACTCAGAATCAAAGAACAGGGTTTGTTTGCTGAAATATTTCCAATGACTTCACATGAATGCATTCATTAGAGCACATAGCATTCTTAGACAACGACGCTCAGAAAAACATTTGCAACCACTTAAGACGCCCAAATATTACCTATTGCAGTAGTTCACGCACTCTGTCAGAAGAAAATCAGCAAAATAGCTAACAGCTGTCAAATCAGAGGTCATAAAAGAATTTTTCAAAATGCAGGTCAGCCATTTGGCCCTTCTGAGGCTGCTCCACCATTAAATAAGGTCATAGCTGATCTTACTGTGGGTTTCAACTTCATTTTCCTGTCTGATACCCATCATCTTCAATTTCTCTGTAATCTAAAATACCTTGTTGCATTGTCTATACAATGGCCTGACCAATCATCAGTTCTCTGGGGGAGGGGGGGTAGACAATTACAATGATTTACTTCTCAGAAGAAATCTTCTTAGAAGATTTACTTCTCAGAATCTTCTCAGATGATTTACTTCTCAGAACCTTTGAGCAGTTGAAGTAGTTTGCAAGAGTGACAGAGGAATCAGTTTGATGTCCTTTGCCACCTTGTGCTAAAGATAGTAGATTCCACTTCTACCAGTTTTCCATTTATTGATCTGTGTAGTCTTATTCAAAGATCAAAGTATTCAAAGCACTCCTCTGCTTCCTAGTCCTACACGGGCATCTCCTTATTCTGACACTGAGCTCCAGATTTCTTCACAAGAGGAATAAATTTTCATAGCATCTACTTTGTCAAAGCCTCTTAAAACCTTACATGTTTCAATAAAATCTCTTCTCATTCCTCTAAATTCCAAACAAATCTAGGAATTAGTCTAGTAAACCTTGCATTGTCTTAAGTCCTGAACTAAAGTGCCCAAGACAAAGAGATGCAAACTGTTATCCAGTTCTCCAGGTTAAGTCTCACCAATGCTTGTGTTATTCTCGTAAGTCTTCCCTACTTTAGTACTCTAACCTTCTTAAAGATTTAAGCTGCCTCAAAATGGTCCAGTGATGATTCCATAGACTCTGCACTCCACTTCATCCAGTCCCACCTGGAAAATGGTGCCTCATGTGACTGAATACCAAGGGAGAGTCTAAGACCAGAGGACACAGCCTGAGAAAAGAGGGGTGCCCTTTTAGAATGGGGAAGAGGAGGAATTTCTTTAGCCATGAGTGATGAATGTGTGGAATTCTTTGCCATAGGCAGCTGTGGAGACCAAGTCTTTATATATATTTAAGGCAGAGGTTGACAGATTCTTGATTAGTTAAGGCATGAAGGGATATGGCAGAAGGGAGGAGATTGGGGCTGAGAGGAAAACTGGATCAGCTATGATGAAATAGTGGAGCCAACTTGATGGGCCAAATAGCCTAATTTTGCTCCTATATCTTACGGTCTTTTTGACTTCAGCTCGGAGTTTAATATGATCATCCCTCAAAAGCTGATGGGTAATCTGTCCTTGTTGGGTCTCAACACCTCTCTCTGTAACTGGATCTTGTACTTCTTAACAAAGGCCATAGCTAGTCTGTGTTGCCAGAAATGTCTCTAGCTCCATTGCACTGAACACTGGTGCCCCCAGGCCTGCATGATCAGCTCACTGCTGTCCATGCTGATGACGCATGACTGCACTGCTAGATCCAGTTCAAACTGAATCATCAAGTTTGCAGATGACACAATAGTGGCTGGCTTTATCAACAACTACGACAAGACGGAGTACAGAGAGGTGGTAGAGCAGTTGATAGAACGATGCAAGTACAACACCTTGAATCTCAAACACAAGAAAATCTGCAGATGTTGGAAATCCAAAGCAACACACACAAAATGCTGGAGGAACTTAGCAAGTCAGGCAGCATCAATGGAAAAGAGTAAAAGATTGTTCAGGGCCCCAAACAGTCCTTCCAGGTGAGGTGACACTTCACCTGCGAGTCTGCTGGGGTCATCTACTGTATCTTGTGCTCCAGGTGTGGCCTCCTGTATCTCAGTGAGACCTGACCTGCTTTGTTGAGCACCTTTGCTCCATCTACCACAAAAGTGGGATCTCCTGGTGGCCACCCATTTCAATTCCGACATGTTAGTCTATGGCCTCCTCTAATGCCACAATGAGTCCAAGTTCAGTTGCAGGAGGAACACCTTATATTCTGTCTTGGTAGCCTCCAACCTGATGGCATGAATATCAATTTCTCTAACTTTCAGTAATTGTTCTCTCCCCCCCCCCCCCACCACCTCCTTCACCATTCCCCATTCCTGTTTCCCTCTCTCACCTTTTGTCCTTACCTGCCCAACACCTCCTTCTGGTGCTCCTCCTCCTTCCCTTTCTTCCATGGTCTTCTGTCCTCTCCTATCACACTTCCCCCTTCCCCAGCCCTTTATCTCTTTCACCAATCAACTTCCCAGCTCTTTACTTCAACCCCTCCCTCACCTCCCAGTTTCACCTTCACCTGCCTCCTAGTACTATTTCCTCTCCTCCTCCTCCTTCTTTCACTGATTTTTCCCCTTTCTTTCCAGTCCTGATAAAAGTTCTCAGCCCAAAACCTTGACTGTTTATTCTTTTCCACAGATGCTGCCTGGTCTGCTGAGTTTTTACAACGTGAGTCTCAATATGTACAGGACCAAAGAGATGATTGTGGACTTTAGGAAGGAACAGGCTAACTGCTCCTCACTGCACATAAATGGCTCTTGCATGGAAAATTAGGTGCACCAAGTTTCTGGGAGTGCACATAATGGACGATCTTATCTGGTCCCTCAACACAAACTCTTTGGTCAAGAAAGCACATGAGTGTCCTTACTTCATGAAGTGAGTTGCATCACTGTCTGGTACAGGAATTGTAAGGCTTCTGACCACAATTTCCTACAAAGGATTGCAAGGACTGCCGAGAGGATTATTGGGGTCTCTCTTTCACCCATTTGAGATACTTATAAGGACTGCTTCTTGCACAGGGCCTTTAGAATTGTCAACGATGCCTCTCAACCATCCAACAATGTCTTTGACCCCTACCATCAGAACTGTTAGGATGGTAAACAGCTTCTTCTAACAGGCCATAAGACTAATGAACTCCCTGCCAGCACCCAGGTCTCATCAACGTATAAAGTGCCAGTACTGCTATACTGTTTACTTTCTAAGTTGTGTTGTAAATCCATTTTACTATTTGTTAATTTATCTGTGGTAATATTACTTTATGTATTGTGTGTGTGTGAGTTATATATACTGAGTTGTTTCAGTTGGTGGTAAACATGTGTGTGGCTGAATGACAACAAACAGAACTTGAACTTAAGTTTGTAATTTCCTAATTCTCAAATTTTAAGATAAATCATATACAGAAAGCACCATCCCAATTAAGTGAAGGAGTTCCAATGTAATATATAAAAGTAATGCTTTGTATCACTGAAAACATTTTAGACAATTTTGGATGAATGGTAATCAATCTTTATGCATTTTTATTGCAAAGTAAAAGAGACAAGTATTCATATAATGACAAACAAGAGAAAATCTGCAGATGCTGGAAATCCAAGCAACACACACAAATGCTGGAAGAACTCAGCAGGCCAGGCAACATCTATGGAAAAGAATACAGTCGACATTTCGGGCCGAGACCCTTCAGCTGTTCTGTGTGTGTTGCATTCATATAATCTTCTGGTAAGATAGTGGTGCACTCAGACACAGCAGCTTCTATGGGGTTGACCAAAGGTGTTACTATCTTTTTGGACATTGTGTGGTGTGGAACACTGCAAGCCCAATTCATTAGTTTATTTCTGAATGGTAAGGGCAGAGAAGATGAAAAAAATGGATGACAGATAAAATTCTGGATCTAATGAAAAAAAGACAGATAATCACACCAAAGGACAGTATGAAGTATAAAACTTTAAACAAACAAATCAAGTGAACATGTAGGGAAGTGAAAGAACAATGGATAAATGGTGAATGTGAAGAGATAGAGAAACTGAAAAGTACTGGCGATATACACAAGAAGGTGAGGACACTCATGAGTGCTAATTGTACATCTAGTGTATGTTTCAAGGCAAAAGGTGAATCAATACTAATGGAAAAAGCAGATATACTGGCTAAGTGGTCTAAAGTTGTTTGAAGATATGAGAGGAGAGAAGGCAATAATTACTAATAACATGGACGGCCTACTGATTATAAAATCAGAATTTAAAGCAGCAGTGGGGAAAATGAAAAAGAATCAGGCATTAGGACCAGATGGTATTGCTATAGCAATGATTCAAGTGCTGGAAGATTTTGGGATTGAAAGTTTGACAGATTTGTTGAATGAAATACATGAATGCAGGGAAATACCTAAGGAAATAAGCAAGTCAGTCTTTATTGCACTGCCAAAAAAAACCCAAGAGCAATTGAATGCAAGTTGCACCACTCAGTTAGTTTGATGGGTCATGTTGTGAAAGTCCTGCTACGAATCATCAAGATGAGAGCAAGAAAGAGCTTGAAACCAGAGATCGCGCACATTGAACGTAGTGAAACATAAAATGCAATCTTCATCTTTAGAATGATCTGTGAGCAGCCACAGAGGTCCAGAAAGACCTATACCTATGTTTCATGAATTTTACCAAAACTTTTGATAAGGTGAGACACGAAGGGCTTATAAAAATCCTTCAACACTTGCA
Source organism: Hemitrygon akajei (assembly GCF_048418815.1). Lineage (NCBI taxonomy): Eukaryota > Metazoa > Chordata > Chondrichthyes > Myliobatiformes > Dasyatidae > Hemitrygon > Hemitrygon akajei. The sequence goes on along the minus strand of NC_133134.1, from coordinate 10,090,959 downwards.
CATTGATGGGAAAGATATCAGAATCATCATAAATTCATACTGGGAACAAAGAGCAGAAATGAGAGTTGACAAGCGATTATGTCCAGATTAAGAGGGGAATCAGACAGGTTCTCTCACCTGACCTATTCAACCTTTACAGCAAGAAGATTATAAGGGAAATTAGCAGTATCCCAGGCATGATAATTGGTGAATACAATTTGAACAATCAACAATATGCAGACAGTACTGAGAGCTACTTCTGAACAGAAGCTCCAAGAAACACGAGATAAAGTTGTCAAAGAAAGTGCAAAGAGAGGATTGACTGTCAACTGCAAGATGCCTGAATGTATGGTTGTCGCAAAAAAGAAAGAAATACGGAAACGCGAACTGAAAGTGGGCAACAAAGCAATTAAACAAGCATGGAAGTTCAATTACTTAGGGAGCATGGAAACATCTGATGGTAGATCTGATATTGAAATGAGGAGGATTTGGATTGCTAAATGCACGTTTGAGTGCTTGAACAAGATATTAAAAAATAACATAATTTCTATGGATATGAAACTCAGCGTTGCGGTACTGTGTTCATTCCACACGAACATATGGAAGCAAATGTTGGACAACATCAAAGCAGAGTGAGGGAAGACTCGAAGATGAAGAAATGCGTTTTTCTTTAAGAAGAACAATGAAAATATTGTAGAAGGACAAAGTAACAAATGAAGAAGTGTTATGAATATCTGGAATAAGAGGAGAGCTGATAACAGGAAACAGCAGCTAGAATTTCTGGGACATGTACCAAGGAAAGAGAAGCTCGAACATCTTGCACTGATGGGAAAAACTGACGGAAGAAAAAGTCACACTCGACAGCACGTGTCATTCATGAGTTATATCAAGGGATGGTCAAGCAAAAGTTTTGAAGAGCTTATTAAAGCTTCTCAGATTAAAGACAGATGGAAGACTGAGACTGCCCACGTCATATGACATGGCATATAATGACGATGACGATGAATGCTTCTTGCACTGATTTCAGTCCATCCTAAAGCTCTTTGCAGCCAACAAATTAGTTTCAGAGTGAAGTAAATGCTGAAAGCAAGAAATATGACAAGCTATTTGTTTACAATAAGATCCTACAGATTAATATGCTAACAAAACATCTTTCTCAAAGATCGAAAACCCCCACTATCTGGGCCATGCCATCTACTTAAAGCTACTGAGAGAGACAGTCAACGTTTCGAGTTGAGACCCTTCCTCAGGACTGGAAAAGAAGGGGGAAGATGCTAGAATAAAGGAGGGAAGGATGATACATAGAAGGTGATAGGTGAAGCCAGGTGGGTAGGAAACATAAAGGTCTGGAGAAGAAGAAATCTGATAAGAAAGGAGAGTGGACTCCAGGAGAAAGAGAAGGTGGAGGGGAGGTGATTGGCAGGTGAGAAGAGGTAAGGGGCCAGAGTGGGGAATAGAAGAAGGGGGGAGGGTGAGGGAACTTTTTTTTACCGGAAGAAATCAATATTCGTGCCATCAGGTTGTAGGCTACCCTGAGGGAATATAAGGTGTTGCTCCTCTACCCTGATGGTGGCCTCAGTTTAGCACTAGAGGAGGCCACGGACCCAGAACGGGAATGGGAATCAGAATTAAAATGTTTGGCCACTGGGAAGTTCCGCTTCTGGTGGATGGAGCGGATACACTCAAGGAAGCAGTCCCTCAAATGACGAAAGGCCTCACCAATGTAGGGGAGGCTGCACTGGGGGGCACTGGACACAATAGATACCCCAGCAGATTCACAGGTTAACTGCTGCCTCACCTGGAAAGACTGTTTGGGGCCCTGAGTGGAGGTGAGGCCACTTGCAGGGATAAGTGCCAAGAGAAAGATTTGTGGAGAGGGATGAATGGACATGTGAATCACTGAAAGAGCGATTCTTACAGAAAGCAGAGAGAGGAAGGGGAGAGGTAAAGATGTTTATCATTTCCTGTTAGTCACCTTAAGTACAGACATGCCTGCAACTAGTGTCACTTTATGGACATACAATCAATCTATGTATACAAGCTATCTTGTGTATTTATATTTATTGTGTTTTTTATTATTATTATGTCCTTTATCTTATTGTAGTTTTTTTTTGCTGCATTAGATCTGGAATAACAATTAGTACGTTCTCCTTCAGACTTGTGTACTGAAAATGACTTTAAACAACCTTGAATTACTTGAATTAACAAGAAATGCCAACTAGCCCAACCAAGTTGATCCAATTGTACAGGCAAGCCCCACTGAACATCCTTCTCACTATATTCATCAACACCTTCTCCCTCTTGAAACTTTTGATTGAACAGCATTCCAATGTCCATCCCCTTATTAATTTATACTTACAACAGTGACTACACATTAAAAGTACTTCATTAAGCTGCACAGCACTTTGAGACATCCGGAGCCTGTCAAAGGCATGACATAAAAACAAGTTCCCCCTTTGTTTATTATTTAATAGCCTGATCCTCCTTTGGGTATCATATTCCAGCTGATTTCCTTCTTTAGGCAGAAATAATTGTGAGTGGGAACAAACAGTCTGAGTCAGTTTTGTCAATTCCTTTCATAAACTTGTAAATTATTAGATCACCTGGAAGTTTCCTACATTATGAATTCAATGAGACCAAAGTAAATTGCTTAGACTGTCCTCGTAACTTAAGCTGCCAAGGCAAAATTCGCTGCTTGCCTTTCAAAATCACTCATTTATTTCCAGCAATGAGTTAAGAGCAATTGCTCTGCCTGAGACCACAAGAAACGGAGACAGTTGCGGACACAGCTCAGCACATCACAGCGATCAGCCTCCCCTCCTTGGATGCTGTCTGTACTACCCACTGCCTCCGTAAAGCAGCCAACACAATCAAAGGCTTTACTCCTTGGACATTCTCTTTTCTTCCCTCTCACTTCAGGCAGAAGATACAAAAGCCTGAAAGCATGTACCACCAGGCTTAAGGACAGATACTAGCCTGCTGTTAACAGTTCAAAGTTCAAAGTAAATTTATTATCAAAGTACATATATGTCACCATATACAACCCTGAGATTTGTTTTCTTGCACGCATACTCGGTAAATCCAAGAACCATAACAGAATCAATGAAAGGTCACACCCAACACAGCAGACAAACAATCAACGTGCAAAATACAAACTGTGCAAATAGAAAAGAAATAATAATAATAAATAAGTAAGCAAGAAATATTGAGAACATGAGATGAAGAGTCCTTGAAAGTGAGTCTATAGTTTGTAGGATCAGTTCAGTGATAGGACAAGAGAAGTTGAGTGAAGTTATTCCCTCTGGTACAAGAGCCTGATGTTGAGCTGTAGAAACTGTTCCTGAACCTGGTGGTATAGGTCCTGAGGCTCCTGTACCTTTTTCCTGATGGTAGTAGTGAGAAGAGAGCATGACCTGGGTGACAGGCTCTTGAATCCACGATCTACCTTGTTATGATCTTGCATCTATTGTTTACCTGCACTGCACTTTCTCTGTAGCTGTTGCACTTTAATCTACATTCTGTTATACTTTTACCTTGTTCTACCTCAGTGCACTGCATAATGATCTGATATGTATGAACAGAATGCAGGATGAACTTTTCATGGTATCTTGATAAAATAATAAACCAATTAACAATACCAAAAGAATCCTTACTGCTCTTGATGAAGTTGGGTTAAATCCTTCAAGACAGTAATCTCATGATCTCTAAATATGCGTTCTATCCCTTGTTAATGCAATCCACCATTTTGTCTGCCCTTTGTATTGCACCTTAATACTCTCTTATTGGGCTACTAAGCAGAAATGAGAAATCTTAATATGTAGCGTTGCTCCATTTAACAAATTTCCACACAAATAATTTTACACGTATTATTAAATAGCTATGTTATTTCTCTAGCACATCTTAAAAGTATTCTCCCCAGTTCTGATTTATCACTTGCCTCACATTCTGACTTTTGCTGTCCTTCTTGTGACTTTATCCAAGGCCCATGGTAGGAGGCTCTGGCAGCAACTTGCAAATAAGTCTGTTCTTAACTACTCTTCATTCTGAAAATGATCCAAATGCTGGTCTTTGCTTTCCATTTTATACAAATCTTCTATCTAATGGTGCATTTCATCCATTTCATTATGTTTTCACTTCCCAGCTTATGTATTGCTAATATTCCCCCCCCCCCCCCCCCCAGGGCAAAACTTGGTCAGGGCATCAAAGGACATGGCAAGAAGGCAGGTGTATGGGGTTAACACACATAAAATGCTGGAGGAACTCAGCAGGCCAGGCAGCATCTATGGAAAAGAGTACAGTCAATGTTTCGGGCTGAGACCATTCGGCAGGACTGGAGAAAAAAAAGCTGAGGAGTTAATTTAAAAGGTGGGGGGAGAGGAGAGAGAAACGCAAAGTGATAGGTGAAACCTGGAGGGGGTGGGATGAAGGAAAGAGCTGGGAAGTTGATTGGTGACACAGACAGAAGACCATGGAAGAAAGAAAAGGGAGGAGGAACACCAGAGGGAGGCGATAGGCGAGCAAGGAGATAAGGTGAGAGAGGGAAAAGGGGATGGGAAATGGTGAAGGAGGAGTGTGGGGGGCATTACCGGAAGTTTGAGAAATCGATGTTCATGCTATCAGGTTGGAGGCTACCCAAATGGAATATAAGGTGTTGTTCCTCCAACCTAAGAATGGCTTCCTCATGACAGTGGAGGAGGCCATGGATGGACATATCAAAGTAGGAATTAAAATGGGTGGCCTAATTAAAATGAAAGACCTAATTCTGCTCCTATCCCTTTTTGTCTTATGGTCTTATCTCCAACTTCCCGAGAGGATAGTGGTGTTCCAGCATCATGAATTGGTTTTGACCTCTGTTGACTCAATCTATGCTTTCCGTTCCCTTGGGAAAGCAATCAACATAATCAAGGACCACCCCTCTCCCTACCCCAGTCACTCTTGCTTCTTCCCCTTCCTATTGGGCAGAAGATATAAGAGATTGAGAACATTTACCATCAGGCTCCTGGACAGCTTCTATTCCATTGCTTTAAGACTCTTGAATGAACATCTTCTGTGATAAAAATGAACACTTGATCTCTCAATCTACCAAATCATAACCCTCGCACTTTTTTTGTCTACCTACACTGCACATCCCTTGTAACTACCGGTATAACACCATATACCATATTCTTTTATTTTATCCTTTGTACTACCTAGTATGGAATGATCTGTCTGTGAGGAATGCAAACAAAAGATTTTGCACAATCTCTGTACATGTGACAATAATAAACCAATGACTAAAATACCAAGTTGAAAGTTTAAATACTACTCACTAGAGCAATTTCTTGGCAAACCATAGCTTTGGCAAAAAACTGTTTTGAAAATTCCAATGCATTCAAAATAGATTTTGCCCTTCCACCATACCAGAAATCTGCAAAATTTGGCTCAAACATAATCCCTCATTAGCAAATCCAGGTGATTATCCTTTAGCTAATTACACTAAGTATCATCAAGTTCAAATTCTCAGCAGAACTATATCACAGTGCTCGAGGACAGAAGTAATTACCGCTTAGACATCACAGTACCTACAGCAACTTCAGTGCACCTTTGCTGACAAGGTCAATTATACGGTCAGGACCAGGATGGATTAGAGATAGCAAGGACAAAGGCAGAGCTGAAATATTGAGGAAAAGAGAAAATAAATCAAGAAAAAAGGTACACAGAAACACACTTTACTACGGACCAGTGACCAAATTATTTCTGATGCAACCTATTTACAAGGATTATATTTCTTCATTGTACCTTGAATTACATTTAAAGACTTGGGATCAATTCAACCTATTCAACATTTCTTCCACTCAAAACCACTTCAACTCTCAGAAAAGCCAAACTCACTGCAAGATGGAACTTTTAGCTATAAATTAGCATGTACCCAAAATTAAAGCTGAAAGACAGTGAACCCATTCATTTAGGCTTTGAAATGTTTGGCTTTCAGAAGAGAAGGGGAAAAAAAAAATCAATCGCCAAATTACAGATGAACTTTATTTAACTAACTGATGTGGTTTGCACTCTGTAATACCTTGTTTTTCAGCTCTTCATCAGAAGTCATAGACATGACTGTCACCAGCACTTTCAGAAGTGGGAGATTGATTTCACGGCATTGTTTCCCACATACTGTAATTAGGATCTGTACACACAGAAGCAGTTGTTCCAAATATTCCACCTATGGGTATCAGAAAGAAAATAAAAGAATCAATTAACGTCTTGCTCTGAAAAAGCACTTCCCATTCCACACGTTCACTTTTAATTTTTATTTTACCTGTATAAAATAAAAGCCTGTGGGAATTAACAAGGCTATAATGGAAATTACAAATTTGTTCCAAATTTGAACCCATAGCTATATTAAAACCTTTTACATCATTCTGAACCTACATGTATTTTCGATGGATTAAAACTGCTAAGATTGTTCTGGTAGAAACCGAAGCAAAAAAAAGTACGTGAAAGATAATACTGGAAACCACACACCCCAAAAGTTGTCAGCTGCTTCACACACATCAACTACCTGCTAAAAAAGCAGCAGACAGAAGAAGTCAATTCAAACCAGTTTCTAGGTACAAGTATTGTTAGCTGGTAAATGTTTTTAGCAATAGCTAACATTGACTGATACAGTTTTCTATACTACTAATTTTTAACCCGCATTATACCACATATTTGGAACCTTTTATTTCCATTTATTTGATTCCCAGGTTATGAAACTGTGAAAAGATTATGGCTAAACTGAGAGATTTACTATGTCTGACCTCAATATGTCCTAAAGCACTACTCTTTTTATAAAAAGACAATTTTTTTTTCCTCATCTTGTTTTGACAAAAGCGACAAATCTATTTTCTCATACTATTTTCTTGCAGGTTGTCATTAATGCAACTGATTTCAAAGACATGGATCCAATTTCATTCAGCTGGGTTGCCAGGTGCAAAATTTGGCTAAGAACATGGGTAAAAGCCTCCATACAACAAGCTGAATACTTTTTGAAAGGAGTAAATTTCCTCCTACAACAAAGGCCTCAATTGGCCATTTTACCGATTATCTTTTTTTTCTTTCAGCTACCACCATGAACACCTGTTTGTGACCTGTGGAAGGAACTTGTATCTAGGTTAAATTCATACACATTGCCAACAGAGAGGAAGTTTTGCCTTTGCACTTCGTAGGGCTGAACAAATGTCATTGGGCAATTATCTCACATTCCTTTAATGATTAAAATCTTTGTGTTCATAAATGTATTGTTTATTATCTGAAGCACTTTAAACTTGTTCCAGCATCCAATCCGAAGGTGAAAAACAGAGGGGGGGGGGTTTAGTATATTAGAACATTTAATAGGCACCATTTTGTAATGGTGACACCGTTAGTTTTTCCTAAGGGTGCAATAGATAAAATCGAGTCATGTGCATGATATGGTCACGTACAGGTACAATGAAAAACTCACAACAGCATCATGAATGATTCTTAACCAGCATGACAGCACAGAAGTAGGATTTGGAAGGTGGGGTGTGTTGTGCATTAGGGTGAACAGCAGCCCTAGAGAGATTAAAAAGTTCAAAGTAAATTTATTATTAAACTACATGTATAACACCATACATAACCCTGAGATTCATTTTCTTGCGGGCATAATCAGTAAATCTAAAAATCATAATAGTATCAATGAAAGACTGCATCCAACACAGCAAACAACCACTGTGCAAAAGATAACAATCTGTGCAAATACAAAAGAAAAAGAAATAATAATAATAAATAAATAAGCAATAAATATCGAGTACATTAGATGAAGAGTCCTTGAAAACGAGTCCATAGATTGTGGGAACAGTTCAGTGATGGGGCGAGTGAAGTTATCCTCACTGGTTCAATAGCCCAATAGTTCAGGGATAATAACTATGAGAATTACTTCCTTTAATGGTAAAACACAAATAAATCCATTATTAATTGCCAGCTACGAAATGTAACAGGAATGTCATCACCTGACACTCATTATCATATTGTCAACACAAAACTTGATGTCTTACTAGGATGTTTATATTATTTGGTTTTAAAAAATCTAATTATATAGGAAAGGTCACTTTACCAGGAAATATACCCTCTCTTTGTGATTTGTTTTATAGTTAACTTTATAGGCCAAATATCCTAATTCTGCTCCTATATCTTATATTCTTATCATCTAAAAGGCTACAGAGCTATCATGGGAAAAGTCTATTACTTTTTATCCAAATTAAATGGCAAGAAATATGTAAGTGTTCAATAATGTTGGCAAGTCACTGGTTGCAACACTGATTTTTGAGAAGAGACTCAGATCATTTGGGCTATCAAGAGAATGCCAGATCACAAGATGATGTTGAAGTTCAGGAACACATAGGTAGGCAGGCAGATTGCAATACAGATTTAGGATGCTTTCAACATTCAGTTAGTGTCTCTGCAGATGACTGGGAAGCAAATACAAAATGTCATTCTGGATGGCCTGATCAGTTTGGGGATACAGAGAGGAGCAACACGTTAGGCTTTTGTTCTGATTAGACGCCAAAGGAGATTTGAAATCTGTATTCAGATCAATGCTAGTGCTTGAGACATCCTACCTGTGAAGAAACAGTTTCTCACACTTTGAACATACAAATAATTAATCAGTTCCAGCATTATGCTCTATAAAGATTGAAGGCACCACATTAGAGTCCTGTGCAAAAGTCTTATGCACATATATAGCTATGGTGCCAAGGACTTTTGCATAGTACTGTATTTGACAACATGGGAATGAAGAGTGAGTTTGTAAATCTGGTGGCAGTAAAGGATGCTGGGAACGTCGAGGGTGGAGCAGGTAACAGAGAAAAAGTGCCAGTGGTGGGAGGGTGGCGCGGGTGCAGATACACCCAGCCCTGAGACATCAGACAAGCACATTTGATTCCAAACAACTGGTTTATTGATCATTACAAAAGGTGTCTTTGGTGTTTCCCATTCCCTCTGCTCTCCCTTCCCCTTTTCCCAATCATGATTCCCCTATCCCTGTCGCCTTCACACTCTTAGTCTACAAAAGAGACCCATATCAAAATCAGGGTTATCATCGCTCACATATGTCATGAAAGTTGTCTTTTTTTTCAGAAGTACAGTGATATGCATAAAATTACTACAGTACTGTGCAAAAGTCTTAAGCACCAGAGCTACATATGGACAGGATAAATGCAATTTGCCTTTTTCCACTGAAGATGGGCGAGACTAGAACTAAAGTTCATGGGTTAAGGATAAAAGATGAAATGTTTAATGGGAACATGAGGGGCAGCTTCTTCACTCAGAGGGGTAAGAGTGTGGAATGGGCTGCCAGTGGAAGTGGTGGATGCAGATTTGACTTCAACATTTAAGAGAAGTTTGGATAAGTACCTGGATGGGAGGGGTAGAGAGGGCTGTGGTCCAGGTGCAAGTTGCTGGGACTAAGCAGAATAGTTCAGCACAGACTAGATGGACCGAAGGTCCTGTTTCTGTGCAGTAGTACATGTTTAACAGAGAGTGGGTGATCAATCCTTGGCTCGAAACACTGCCAGTTCATCCCCCTCTATACATACTGCCTGACTTGCTGAGTTCCTCTTGTATTTTGTGTGAATTACTCCACACTTAAACAGATATGTTTGTCCATGGCATTAAAATAGATGAAAATGTAAAAAAGTGAACACAGAAAATATCAAAAAGTACTCAACGGGTCGGGTAAATTCTAAGGTAAAAGATATGGATTATTTTTAAAATATTCTATTAATAAACCTTGCAAATCAATCATAGAATAGACGCAACCAAAGGGAAAAACTTATCACTTAATGAGAAATAAATCCAAGGAGTTGGAATACACATTCCAGTACATCAGAGTTATTTGGTCTTAAAGCATGACCTTTGCCTGTAAAACACTTGTGGCTTCTGTTCTGATCAGTAGGTCAGTCCTGAGATCCGCATGAATATGCCATTACAAAGAAGACATGACAGTGCCTCTACTTTCTTAGAAATTTGTGTAGATTTGGGAGGTTAACAAAAACTTTGACAAACTTCTATAGATACAAATTGGAGAGTATCCTAACCAGTTGCATCACAGCCTGATATGGAAACAGCAGTACCCAGGAATGGTAAAGACTACAAAAAGTGGTGGATACAGCCCAGTCCATTACAGACAAAATGCTCTCCACCAGTGAGTACATTTACATGGAATGTTGCCACAAGAAAGCAGCATCCATCATCAAAGACTCCCGACCATCCAGACCATTCTGTCTTCTCACTACTATCACTGGGCAGGAGATACAGGAGTCTTAGATCCCATACCACCAGATTCAGGAACAGCTATTACCCTACAACCATCAGGCTCCTGAACCATTGTGAATAACTTCACCGACCACAACTCTGAACTGATTCTACGACCTACAGACTCACTTTCAAGGACTCCTCAACTCATGTTCTCTGGATTATTTTTTTCATTTGAACAGTTTGTCTTCTTTTGCACATTGGTTGTTTGTCAATCTTTGCTTATGTATGGTTTTCAATAGATTCTATTGTATTTCTTTATATTTTCTGTAAATACCTGCAAGTAAGTGAATCTCAAGGTTGTATATGGTGACATATATATAGTTTGATAATAAAGATACTTTGAACTTTGGATTTGACTGTGAACATATGGGATACAAACAGAAATCTATTTGGAACCAGACTCATCAGATGCGTTGTCCTGGTGCTCGATTTGCAGAAAAGCCGAAGGCATCATGCATAGTATTCAAGATTCAAGATTCAAAAACTTTATTGTCATTCTAACTGTACATCAGCTCTGCAGGGCAGAATGAGACAGCGTTTCCCAGGAGCAGTGCAATCATAACATAACAAACGCAACACTAAATAATAAACATAACAATAAATAGTAAAACACAACAGCCACATATCAGTTAAAAACAAGTTATAGTATGGCAAACACGAGGAAATCTGCAGATGCTGGAAATTCAAACAACAACATACACAAAATGCTGGTAGAACACAGCAGGCTAGGCAGCATCTATAGGGAGAAGCGATGTCGACGTTTCGGGCCGAGACCCTTCGTCAGGACTAACTGAAAGGAAAGATAGTAAGAGATTTGAAAGTAGAGGGGGGAGGGGGAAATGCGAAATGATAGGAGTAGACCGGAGGGGGTGGGATGAAGCTAAGAGCTGGAAAGGTGATTGGTGAAAGTGATACAGAGCTGGAGAAGGGAAAGGATCATGGGACGGGAGGCCTCAGGAGAAAGAAAGGGGGTGGGGGGGGGAAGCACCAGTGGGAGATGGAGAACAGGCAAACAACTAAATATGTCAGGGATGGGGTAAGAAGGGGAGGAGGGGCATTAACAGAAGTTAGAGAAGTCAATGTTCATGCCATCAGGTTGGAGGCTACCCAGCCGGTATATAAGGTGTTGTTCCTCCAACCTGAGTTTGGATTCATATTGACAATAGAGGAGGCCATGGATAGACATATCAGAATGGGAATGGGACGTGGAATTAAAATGTGTGGCCACTGGGAGATCCTGCTTTTTCTGGCGGACTGAGCGTAGGTGTTCCACGAAACGGTCTCACAGTCTGCGTCGGGTCTCGCCAATATATAAAAGGCCACACCGGGAGCACCGGACGCAGTGTACCACACCAGCCGACTCACAGGTGAAGTGTCGCCTCACCTGGAAGGACTGTCTGGGGCCCTGAATGGTGGTGAGGGAGGAAGTGTAAGGGCAGGTGTAGCACTTGTTCCGTTTACAAGGATAAGTGCCAGGAGGGAGATCGGTGGGAAGGGATGGGGGGGACGAGTGGACAAGGGAGTCGCATAGGGAGCGATCCCTGCGAAAAGCAGAAAGGGGGGGGAGGGAAAAATGTATTTGGTAGTGGGATCCCGTTGGAGGTGGCGGAAGTTACAGAGAATTATATGTTGGACCTGCAGGCTGGTGGGGTGGTAGGTAAGGACAAGGGGAACCCTATCCCGAGTGGGGTGGCGGGTGGATGGGGTGAGGGCAGATGTGCGGGAAATGGGAGAGATGTGTTTGAGAATGCGTTTGATCCCTACACGACTCCCTTGTCCACTCATCCCCCCCCATCCCTTCCCACCGATCTCCCTCCTGGCACTTATCCTTGTAAATGGAACAAGTGCTACACCTGCCCTTACACTTCCTCCCTCACCACCATTCAGGGCCCCAGACAGTCCTTCCAGGTGAGGCGACACTTCACCTGTGAGTCGGTTGGTGTGGTATACTGCGTCCGGTGCTCCCGGTGTGGCCTTTTATATATTGGCGAGACCCGACGCAGACTGGGAGACCGTTTCGTGGAACACCTACGCTCAGTCTGCCAGAAAAAGCAGGATCTCCCAGTGGCCACACATTTTAATTTCACGTCCCATTCTCATTTTGATATGTCGATCCATGGCCTCCTCTATTGTCAAAATGAATCCAAACTCAGGTTGGATGAACAACACCTTATATACCGGCTGGGTAGCCTCCAACCTGATGGCATGAACATTGACTTCTCTAACTTCCGTTAATCCCCCTCCTCCCCTTCTTACCCCATCCCTGACATATTTAGTTGTTTGCCTGTTCTCCATCTCCCTCTTGTGCTTCCCCCCCCCACCTTTCTTTCTCCTGAGGCCTCCCGTCCCATGATCCTTTCCCTTCTCCAGCTCTGTATCACTTTCACCAATCACCTTTCCAGCTCTTAGCTTCATCCCACCCCCTCCGGTCTACTCCTATCATTTTGCATTTCCCCCCTCCCCCCTCTACTTTCAAATCTCTTACTATCTTTCCTTTCGGTTAGTCCTGACGAAGGGTCTCGGCCCGAAACGTCGACATCGCTTCTCCCTATAGATGCTGCCTAGCCTGCTGTGTTCTACCAGCATTTTGTGTGTTATAGTATGGCATCTTTTACCATTTTAACCCTGGAATTGAGGTGTTTAACTTGCAGACTGTTCTGGTGAATCATCACTTAAGTCATTACCCAGAACATGTGGTTGCTAGAAAACTCCTGAAATCATCCACTGCCCACCACACTGACAATTGTTGTTGTGCAGCAAGTCACACCCCTGAAGAAACAGCATGTCAGTCTTGACCTTAAAGTAGACCATATACCTGTAGGTTCCATTAATAGGTACAATCTTTAGTGTAGATATCAGTTCTAAACTATCATTATAACAGTTCCTCATACAGTACATAAAAATACTGCAGTTGCCCTATGGCCAAGTTCCATCATGTTGCAGGAAGGACAAGCTTGGTCTTTTGACCTCGCTTGTCTCCTCCTTCTGACTTGTCTTCAATGCTGCTTGCTCCATTTCCTACTGATGAAATATGTTGGATGCTATGCTGTTCCTGGATTCTCAGAGCCAAGATTCAGTGAAGACTTTGGTGTTCATGACTTCAAAAAGCCAAAGTCCACTGAACTGGCTTTCTTCGCATATTCTTGGCTTTTCATTATGCTGCTTCTCTTGTGGGAACCTCTGGCTTGTTTCTAGCACTTTGTCATCAGATGAGAAGCTGCTGTTGTCAAGGGTGGAATATTTGCCACTTCCAATTCATCTATTGAGTCATGAGCAGCCTTACATATGTAATGCTTCAGGTGCATGAAGTTTCATTAGAAATGGGAAAAGTTAAGAGATAAAATACAGTTCAGAGCAGGCAATGGAAGGAAGTAGAGAACAAAATATAAGGTCTGTGGAGGCCAGGAGTGATGTGGTGGAGAGATATATGATGGTAGGAAGTAAAATGGGATGTTAATGCAATGTATGATAAGAGAAAAGCTGAATCAAAAGTATACACTGTAATTGAGAACAATAGAATCAGTCAAGGGTAATTTTGTTCATTTTTTTCCCTTTACACTTTTTCCTGCCAATAAATCAATTAATCCATCCATTTTTGATGGAGGATCATTGACCTTGGACCAACTTTCAAGGATCCTAGAACTCATTTCCTCAGCATTATTTACATACTATACTTTTTTTTGTATTTGAAGTTCGTCTTCGTTTGCACAATGGTTGCTTGTCATTCTTTGTGTGTAGTTTTTCATTGATTCAATTGTATTTCTTTGTTCTACTGTGAATACCCGAATCTCAAAATAGTATATGGTGACATATACGTATTTAGATAATAAATTTACTTTGAAGTTTGAACCTTAAACATGACTTCTTTCCCCACAGCTACTGCCTGACCTGCTGAGCATTTGTACCACTTTCTGCTATTTCCGGTTTTAAGCTTCTGTTTTTCCATTAGGAATGCAATGTTTGGAGAAGCATATCTTTCTTTTATTTATATTTACCTTTGCAGAAACTTGACACGTATCAGGAAGTGCCAGAGATTCTCCGATTTTGATCAGATGTGGATGCAGTGCTTGTGCTGAGCTGCCCCTTATCACTGCACCCAAGACCATTAGATGAGCAGTACAAGCAGATTTCTCAAGAGCTGTCAAAATCAACTTCAAAGAGACCTCAGGTTCCACAAAGGTTCCAATCAGCTCTGCTGCTTTCAATGACTAAAAATTAGAAAGGGAATAGGATGTTAAAAAATGAATTTTTAAAGCTGGAATACTTTAAACTTATTCCTATCTGCAATAAATGCACATTTATTGCATATGTTACAAAATCATTCCGAAACACAAATAATCATCAATCTTTGACTAAAATTAAATCCTTATAATATGACATTGGATAGAGGAAAGATATTTGGGTGCCAATGATACCACAGTCTAAACATACTGCTTTCAAACTGCATTGCTAATCAACTACTCTGTTGTTCAAAGCCAGTATTACTAGTGTTGAGTTAATACTGTTATGACTTAAATGTGGAAAAAAACTCCAATCTGATCAGAAAATTTGAACTTGCAATATTTTTTAAAAAAAATGTATTTAGGTATGTTAAAATAATTCCCAAAATATGCAAAAATAACCTTGAAGAAGATTAAAGTTATAGCCATTTTAAAACAATAAATAGAATTGAATTGAATTGAAATGACTTTATTTCTTACATCCTTCATAATACATGAGTAAAAATATTTACGTTATATCTCCGTCTAAATGTGCAATGTGCAATTTATAGTAATTTGTAATAAATAGTATGTACAACAGGATAGTCAATATAGCATAGAAATAAAATTGTATCAGCATGAATTAATCAGTCTGATGGCCTGATGGAAGAAGCTGTCCTGGAACCTGTTGGTCCTGGCTTTTATGCTGTGGTACTGTTTCCTGGATGGTAGCAGCTGGAACAGATTGTGGTTGGGGTGACTCAGGTCCCTAATGATCCTTTGGGCCCTTTTTACACACCTGTCTCTGTAAATGTTCTGAATAGTGAGAAGTTCACATCTACAGATGCGCTGGGCTGTCCGCACCACTCTCTGCAGAGTCCTGTGATTGAGGGGAGTACACTTCTTGTACCAGGCAGTGATGCAGCAAGTCAGGATGCTCTCAATACAAATACTTCATTGTCACCAAATAATTGATACTAGAGTGTACAATCATCACAGTGATATTTGTTTCTGCGCTTCACGCTCCAATTCTGCCCCTGTAGGAAGACCTTAGGATTTGGGGACTCATACCAAACTTCTTCAACTGTCTGAGGTGAAAGAGGCACTGTTATGCTTTTTTTTCACCACATAGCCAGTATGTACAGACCATGTGAGGTCCTCGGTGATGTATATGCTGAGGAACTTAAAGCTGTTCACCCTCTTGACCCTAGATCCATTGATGTCAATAAGAGTTAGCCTGTCTCCATTCCTCCTGTAGTCTCAGTAAAAGAAACCTATCAACCAACCTCTGGCTGTCAGACTCTTTTCAACAGTATCTTACTGCTACTGTTCTTACCAAATGGGATTGAAAAAAAATCTTCTAATTGAAATAAGTTTGAATGCATTACACCTGTACACCTGCTTGTTAATGCAAATATCTAATCAGCCAATCATGTGACAGCAACTCAATGCAAAAAAAGCATGCAGACATGGTCAAGAGGTTCAGTTGTTCAGACCAAATATCAGAATGGGGAAGAAATGTGATACAGTGACTTTGATCATGGAATGATTGTTGGTGCCAGATGGGGTGGTTTGAGTTATCTCAAAAACCGCTGATGTCCTGGGCTTTTTATACACAACAGTCTCTAGAGTTTACAGAGAATGGTGCAAAAAAAAAAATTCAGTGAGTGGCAGTTCTGTGGGCGAAAATGCCTTGTTAATGAGAAGGGTCAGAGGAGAATGGCCAATGCTTCAAAGAACAAAGAATAATACAGCACAGTACAGGCCATTCGGCCCACAATGTTGTGCCGACCCTTAAACCCTGCCTCCCATATAACACTCCACCTTAAATTCCTCCATGTACCTGTCTAGTAGTCTCTTAAACTTCACTAGTGTATCTGCCTCCACCACTGACTCAGGCAGTGCATTCCACGCACCAACCACTCTCTGAGTAAAAAACCTTCCTCTAATATCCCCCTTGAACTTCCCTCCCCTTACCTTAAAGCCATGTTCTCTTGTATTGAGCAGTGGTGCCCTGGGGAAGAGGCGCTGGCTATCCACTCTATCTATTCCTCTTAATATCTTGTATACCTCTATCATGTTTCCTCTCATCCTCCTCCTCTCCAAAGAATAAAGCCCTAGCTCCCTTAATCTCTGATCATAATGCATACTCTCTAAACCAGGCAGCATCCTGGTAAATCTCCTCTGTCCCCTTTCCAATGCTTCCATATCCTTCCTATAATGAGGCTATAGGACAAGAAAGCAATAGTAACTCAAATAAACATGCGTTACAACAGTGGTGTGCAAAAGATCATGTCTGAATGTATAACAGATTGAATCTTGAGTGAATGAGGTACAGCAACAGAAGACAATACTGGGTTCTACTTCTGGGGCGCCTAGGCACAACTCGAGTAGCAGCAGTACTCTCAATGGATACAATTAAATATTCCCGTTTCAGCTTGTTACAGCTAAAAAGTACAACTGCTTCCAAGGTTAGTACAGTCAACAAAGATGTTTTATGCGTTTAAACGAACTATCGCTGCTTAAAACCGATGGAAACAACACAGTCTGAGGTTGGAAGTGCCCACGGAGAAAACCTCGGAGGAAGCGTGGGCGTAGTCCAGGATTACAAGTACGTTTAAGGAAACGGGGTTTTAAACTCCCTATACTGACTGTCTTGCTGGCAGACGTGCAGTCTCTGGTTAATAAAATCGATTATCTCAGAGTGAGGGTGCTGAATCAGAGGGACATTAGGACCTCGTCTGTCCTTTGTTTCACAGAATCCTGGTTAACTCCTTCCGTACCGGATGCAGCGATTCAGATCGACGTGTTTACTATACGCCGTCAGGATAGATCTATAGAATCTCTCAAATACAGAGGTGGAAGAGTATGCCTCATGATCAACTCTTCTTGGTGCACAAATATATCAGTGCTGTCCCAATTCTGCTCACCAGACCTGGAACATTTAGCAATAAAGTGTTGTCCTTTTTACCTACAGCGGGAGTTCTCTGGGGTCATTTTGGTAGCAGTTTACATTCCACCTCAGGCCAACGTCAAGCAGGATTTAGGTGATCTGAGCAATGGGATCAATATGCATGAAACAGCGTACCCTAACGCTTCACCATCGTTTCGGGAGATTTTAACAAGGCCAGTCTGAAAAAAAATCACTAAGCAATTATCATCAACAGATCACTTGCAATACCAGAGGAAACAATACACTGCACCATTGCTACACCACCATCAAGAATGCCTACCGTGCTATTCCACGCCCTCACTTTGGGAAGTCTGATCACCTGGCTGTACTTCTACTCCCTGAGTACAGGCAGAGACTGAAGACTGCAGCACCAGCAGTGAGGACCAAGAAGGTCTGGACAAGGGAAGCACAGGAGTGCCTGCAGGACTGCTTTGAATGGGTGAACTGTATTGTATTCATGGATTCATCTTTGAATCTGGATGAGTATGCTGCAGTTGTTACTGACTTCATTAAAACCTGTGTGGATGAGTGTGTGCCTACAAAGACTTACTGTACATTCCCAAACCAAAAGCCATGGATGAACCAGGAGGTACGTTGCCTGCTGAAGGCTAGATCTGTGGCATTCAAGTCTGGCAACCCAGGCCTGTACCAGAAAACTACGTATAATTTGCGGAGGGCTATTTCAAGGGTGAAGAGACAATTTCAAACTAGGTTGGAGGCGATTTCAGATGCATGGCAACTCTGGCAGGGTCTGCAAGACATTACTTCCTACAAAGTGAAACCCAATAGCATGAACGGCAGTGATGCTTCACTACCAGATGAACCCAGCGCCTTCTATGCCCGCTTTGAAAGGGATAACACAACTACGGCTGTGAAGATCCCTGCAGCACCTGATGACTCTGTGATTTCTATCTCAGAGGTCGATGCTAGGCTGTCTTTTAAAGAGAATGAACCCTCGCAAGGCAGAAGGTCCTGATGGAGTACCTGGTAAGGGTCTGAAAACTAGTGCCGACCAATTAGCGGGAGTATTCAAGGACATTTTCAACCTCTCGCTGCTACTGGCAGATGTTCCCACTTGCTTCAAAAGGCAACAGTTATGACTAGACTGAACTCCTGCCTCAGCAAGAACCTGGACCCATTGCAATTAGCCTATTGCCATAATAGGTCAACGGCAGACACAATCTCAATGGCTCTCCACACGGCTTCAGACCACCTGGACAACACAAACACCTACGTCAGGATGCTGTTCATCGACTATAGTTCAGCATTTAATACCATCATTCCCACAATCCTGATTGAGAAGGTGCAGAATCTGAGCCTCTGCAATTGGATCCTCAACTTCCTAACCGGAAGACCACAACCTGTGTGGATTGGTGATAACATATCCTCCTCGCTGGCAATCAACACTGGCGCACCTCAGGGGTGTGTGCTTAGCCCACTGCTCTACTCTCTGTATACACATGACTATGTGGCTAGGCATAGCTGAAATACTATCTACAGATTTACTGACAATACAACCATTGTTGGTAGAATCTTAGGTGGTGACGAGAGGGCGTACAGGAGTGAGATATGTCAACTAGTGGATTGGTGTCACAGCAACAACCTGGCACTCAAAGTCAGTAAGACAAAAGAGCTGATTGTGGATTTCAGGAAGGGTAAGACGAAGGAACACATAGAGGGATCAGAAGTGGAGAGAGTGAGCAGCTTCAAGTTCCTGGGTGTCAAGATCTCTGAGGATCTAACCTGGTCCCAACATATCAATGTTGTTATAAAGAAGGCAAGACAGCGGCTATACTTTATTAGGAGTTTGAAGAGATTTGGCATGTCAACAAATACAGTCAAAAATTTCTATAGTTGTACTGTGGAGAGCATTCTAACAGGCTGCATCACTGTCTGGTCCTCCAGCACCCAGAGCATGCCCTTTTCTCACTGTTACCATCAAGTAGGAGATACAGAAGCCTGAAGACACACAGTCAGCGATTCAGGAACAGCTTCATCCCCTCTGCCATCCAATTCCTAATTGGACATTGAAACTTCAGACACTACCTCACTTTTTTTAATATAGAGTATTTCTATTTTTGCACATTTTTTAAATCTATTCAATATATGTAATTGATTTACTTGTTTATTTATTATGTTTTATTTTATTTATTATTATTTTCTCTTTCTGCTTGATTATGTATTGCATTGAACTGCTGCCGCTAAGTTAACAAATTTCACATCACATGCCACTGATAATAAACCTGATTCTGATTCTGTACCAAATAAAGTAGCCAATGAGTGTTATGATTAATTTTTCTCTAACTATGCCAGCGTATATGTACGTAGATATCAATGTACTTTTTGAATTGTTGGATTTCCTAATTTACTTGTGTGATATGGGAGGTTTCAGGCTGAAATTTACAAACATTCTTTGTGTACCCACTTTCTGGTTTATCAGCTACCTCTCTACCTCCGTTTTAATTGATTAAACACCAATCTGCCCAGTACTAACTCCATATTTCGACAACTTGTCCACCTTCAGCTAATAAACTTCAACTGTGGGTGCACAATTACGGTAATAAAATCTATTACCAAAAAGATAAAGAACCATTTGTATGAATTGTTCAATGGGTGACAGATACGCACGTTTTGAACCACAGCTTTCTCCTCATCTGCACAGGACCGATACAGGGTACTAAGCAGCAGCTCCATGTGCTGCGTGATGTGATCCTCGGCATGGAACAGCAGCACTATCAGCAGCTGGGATGCTTTAACTCGGGTTGCAGGGACCCAGTCAGTAATGTCTCGACTGACGGCTGGCAGAATCTTGAACAAGTTCCGGAACACCAACTCCCGGCACCCAAGTCCAGGGCGTTCCGCTGAAAAAGAAAAAAAATTTGGCTAAGTAGATTGAAAATTCTATGGGTAAAAATAACTTATGCTGTAAGTGTTAATATATGGAATAATTATATCAAATTCAAGTTCACTATCTTCATACAAAGCAATGGTTATATTCAACAGTTGTCGCAATTTAATGAAACAAATTTATGCAAACCAAAAGTATTAACCTTTGCAAATAAATTCTGTTCAGTTCTGGTCACCTCATTATAGGATGGATACAGAGGGTTTAGAGAGGATGAGAGGAGATTTACCAAGTTGCTGTTAGGATTAGGTAACATGTCTTATGAGAAAAGGTTGAGTGAGTTAGGGCTTTACTCTTTGGAGGATGAGAGGTGACTTGACAGAGGTGGAGAAGATGATGAAAGGCATTGATCGAGTGGACTGCCAGAGACTTCTCCCGGGGCGTAAGTGTCAATAGTAGTAGTAGGCCCTCCGTCGATTGGGGTCAACTATAGATATTGATTCCTAGCTGCCTATGCACGCTAGGGCAGTACAATATGGAGAGCATGTTGTTGGCCCAAATAGCAGGTTCTCCCTCTCCACCTAGCTGATAAATCCAAAGGAACAGCAGTATGGTACCAACTGAGTTGAAGGAGTTGCCAGTCAGCTTTGAACTCAATGTAGGACAGCTTTAGGGACTCCAGCTTCAGATTTTTCCTCAGGGTATACTCCCGAGGTCTTTCCCTTAAGTGGGTATAGCTTCAAGGCAACAGAGTTTTGAAATCAGAGTTTTCCTTCTAGATGAGCTGACAACTATGGCTGATGAGCTCCATCTGCCTGAAGAGACTGGTTTTAAGGTGCCAGTAACCTGACTTTGCCCCTTCTGCTATCAGTAGAAATGGTTCCACCAGTAGCTAAGCCACACGTGAGACCAGGAGCTGAACGTCATTGTTAGAGACTATTTGAAATGCACTCAAATGGAAGCATTTAATTGGTGGTGGGAGCTTATCCCCACTACTCCCCCCAGTTATAACAACCTGAAGCAACCACATACCTAATACATAACTCTAAAGTGTTAGGAGGAAAGTATAGGGTTTTTATTTACACAGAGAGTTATAGGTGCATAGACACACTGCCAGGGGTTGTTGTAGAGGCAGATACCTTAGGTACATTTAAGAGACTCTTAGATAGGCACATGGATGAAAGAAAAATGGAGAGCTGTGTGGGAGGGAAGCGTTAGATTGATCTTGGAGTAGGTTAAAGGATCGGCACAACATAACGGCCATAGGACCTGCACTGTTCTCTGTGTTCCATGAAAGTCAGAAATGCAAATTTGATATAACCAATAAATTTAATAAAATTAAACATTCAATTTATATTCATATACATCGCAGTGAGAAGGAGCTACTCTGTGTCACTGAATTCCCGTTCGATGTTACAGTGCAGCTTCAAGGAAGTCTATCATACAAGATATCAGGGTTAGCACCTGCAGTGGTCAGCTGGATGTAGAGAACAGAACAGGCTGGAGTAAATCAGGTCAGATAGCAACAAGGCAACAGGGGCAGGCAGAAAACCTATGCAATAAGTGGAGGATAATTTCCATAATCAATCATCGCTCAACCAACATCAGAAATATTGGAATCAGAATCAGGTTTAGTTATCACCGGCATTATGTCCTGAAATTTGTTAACTTTGCAGCAGTAGTACAATGCAATACATGATAAATACATTTTAAAAATTGAATTACATTCAGTATATGTATAGTTAATAGTTACGTTAAAATAAGTAGTGCAAAAACAGAAATAAATTTTAAAAAAGTACAGAGGTAGTGTTCACAGGTTCAATGTCCATTTAGAAATTGGATGGCAGAAGGGAAGAAGCTGTTCCTGAATTGCTTGGTGTGTGCCTTCAGACTTCTGTACCTCCTTCCTGATGGTAACAATGAGAAAAGCACAGTAACATATACAAAATGCTGCTGAAACTCAGCAGGTCAGGCAGCATCAATGGAGAGGAATAAATAGTTGATGTTTCCGGCTGAGACCCTTGATCAGGATATGGACTCGGCCATTTTCAGGCCACAGTCTCAGCCCAAAACACCTTTACTGCCCTCCATAGATGCTGCCTGACCAACTGAATTCCTTTGTTATTGTATGTGTTTACTCTGCATTTCCAGCATCTGCAGAATCTCGTGTTACAAGAAAGCACAGGATCTGGGCATTTACTTCATTGGTGTTCACTTGATTCTACTGTGGCTAAACCAGCTGGTACATTTTGATTGCACATCAAAAGTATTTTAATTATTGCTGAAAGCTTTATGGGGTTCATCTAGTAATGCAGGCTCTTTTATTTCTAAAGATGGATCTGCCATGAAAATCTTCAAAGCAGACACCTGGATTTATTTCAGGTGTACATCAACCATGCAATTTTTTGGGGGGTCTAGAAATTGCAGGGCGCATGTGCCCAAGAAACTGACAAGAGGTTTTAAAATCTCCTCCTTCCACTATAAATAACAGGCCTCAGAACTAAGGGATTGCTGCATACTCGATGTTTTGCGGCTTAGTAATTATAAGTTTAACTAACACAATGAATGCTTTTCCCAGGACTGCTCACAAGTTCAGTGCACAGACATGCTCATGGTTAAACCAAATTCACTTTCTACCAGCCATAACATTACTGTGCATCAAACAGTGATGGAGTACCATGAAACAGGACGTCTACATTTAACGTTACCCGTATTTTCAAAGTTCAAAGTACATATATTATCAAAGTATGAACTAATACATTCATTATATAATGCATATAATACAAAAAGAAAGAAATGGATGAATTACCCACACAAAACCAGACTAAGCTTTCAAACCCTATCACTATGCCTCAATGCAGTGCAGTTACCAATAAAGAGAATTAAGCAGTTTTAAATGAATGAACCAGATTTTTAAACACCAGGAGGCAGCAACTCCTTCTGTAAATTCAGTAAAGGGGAAAAAAAGCTACTTCAAAATTAGAAATCAAGACCATTTAAAATAGTTTATATGTAAATGTTTGCAAAATTTTGTCTTCAAGTTCAAAGTAAATGTATTATCAAAGTACATATACGTCACCATATACAACCCTGAAATTTGTTTTCCTGCATACCCAATAAATTTATAGAACCGTAAATACCGAATAATAACCATGATGGAATCAATGAAAGATCGCACAAACTTGAGTGTTCAAGCAGTGTGCAAAAGACTATCAACTATCCAGATTTGCAAATACAAAAAGAAAGAAAGAAATACATTTGAGAACAAGCGATGAAGGGTCCTTGAAAATGAGTCTATAAGAACTTAAAAGGAGGAAGTTATTTCATCATAAACACGAGGAAGTCTGTAGATGCCGGAAATCCAGCAGGCCAGACAGCATCTATGGAAATTAATATAACAGTCGATGTTTCAGACTGAGACCCTTCTTCAGGACCAAAAAGGAAGCGGAAGGATGCCAGAATAGGTAGGGGGAAGGGAAAGGAGGATAGCTATAAGGTGGTAGGTGAAGCCAGGTGGGTTAGAAAGATAAAGTTCTGGAGAAGAAGGAATCTGACAGGAGAGGTGAGTGGACCACAGGAGAAAGGGAAGGAGGGGGGACCCTGGGATAGGTGATAGGCAGATGAGCAGAGTCCAGAGTTGGGGATAGAACAGGGCAGGGTGAGGGAATTTTTTTTAACTGGAAGGAGAAATTAATATTCATGTCATCAGATTAGGGGCTACCAAGACAAAACACAAGTTGTTGCTCCTCCACCCTGAGGGTGGGCTCATCTTGGCACAAGAGGAGGCCATGAACCGACATGTCTGAACTGCAATGAGAATGGGAATTAAAATATTTGGCAACTGCAGAATATTTGATCACTGAATACTATTCCACCTGTTAATGAGATCGTTATAGCTCTGTGCCTCAAGTTCATCAGCCTAATTTAGACCCATATCCATTTATATGTAGTGCATGATAAATATCAGTTTTACAATTACTAATTCAGCTTGCCATCTACTAATTTTCTTGTACAATGTAGCACTACTACATGAAGTGACTCCCAGTCTCCCTCCTAAATAGTTTGTTCTCATTTCAACAGTTTGCCCCCTTTTCCAAGATTTACAAGTTACAATCACAATCACTCAGTCATTTTGATTCAGTGACTTGCAGTGTTTTAACCCTGAAAAGATTTTGAAGTGTTTTTACAATTGTAATATTTTGAACTTCACTTTACATTTGTCAGGCTTCTTGGAAGGTCAGATATCGTGTATTAATCTGATAATTGTCATGAGGAAGCAAGGAGGTAGAATAATCTACAGGGAAACTGGGGGAAAGCTAATATTGTAGACCTCTTGGCGAAGGTTTGCTGAAATACAATAGATCAGGTTGACCTTTTGGGTGGAAAATGGTCACATTTTTGGAGAGGTGTCTCATGTTGAATGGGCAGAGCAAAGGAGACTGACAACAGGTGTTTGTTCCGGAGAGAGAAAATGAAAATGTGAGGTAAAGGGGGGAAAAAATCTGCACAAAAACAATTGTACTGTATAATTACAGATCAATTGATGGCAAAAGGTTAGGTAATAATCACTGCTTAAAAGAAAAATATGGAGAGGCACTCCCTTTTTGTCCCAAGGCAGCATTTTCAGATTCTGACCATTCTTTCACTTCAGTCCACTAGTTCAGCCATTTGCCTCCCAGCTACCTGTTGTCAAAGATTATGGCCATTAAGTGTCTGCACCTGTATCTCAAGTCAGTAAGTGCTGATCTGGATGAAAAACTGCTCTATCACCTGGCTGTAACTAAGGACCAGGGCTGACTTCACTTTTCCTCTAACCTTCCATAGCTGTCACCATGATCAAAGAATGGGAAGGTCAGAATGCCAGGTTCATTAACTTGAAAGCAGGCCATGGTGGTCAATGAAGAATTATTAAAAGCCCTGAGTTGCCCCTAAGTTCAACATAGTCTTTTACTTTAAGCTATGATTTAAAACTACTAGATGGCAAACCTATATTCCTCATTTATCAAACACACATCTATGGTCCTTATTATTGATCTTAAACACAAATTGCAGTAAACTTGCACGCTGCATTATAATACTATATTCACCTGCAAACATCTTCAATGTTGTTTCTCTACAGAAAACCTTTCAGTCTAACTGTATCTCAAAGGAAAACAACTATCAGGAAGTCAATTTGGATCTAATTTATAAGATTTAAACAACTTCTGCATAATTAAATTTTATTCAGTTTTAGGGGTGTACGGCAGCATAGTGGTTCAGCACTGGGTTCAATTCCCACCACTATCTGTAAGGAGCTCGCATGTTCTCTCCATGATTGTGTGGGTTTCCTCCCACATTCCAAAGATGTACAATTAGTGTTGTTGGCATTGTGGCAACATTTGCAGGCTGCTCCAGCACATCTTCAGACTGTGCTGATTACTGATGCAAAGCTACGCATTCAAAATGTGTTTCAACATTTTGATGTACATGTGACAAATACAGTTTATTGTTGTCTTCTTCTAAATGGAAATAGGCAAGATTTTTCCATTTAAGTAGAACAAAAGGCTGAGTATTTTTAAACGGAGAATGATGAAGTAATGTTAATGCTTCACAGGATGTGTGTCTTCACATATTGGTTGATAGAGCAGACAATTAGAATTACAACTGTGCGATGACTGTATCGCAAAAGGATTCAATATAAGAATAATTATGTCTTGCTAAGAACACACCCAGAGAATTATTCACAGATTTAGTCTTCCTCCATGTGCAAGAATAAGCCTGCTAAAATAGAAGTGTAATGAAAACTCATCATTGGTCTCTGGGATGGTGGGTTTATAACACAAGAACAGATTGAGTAAATGCTTGAGACAAATATGTAAGTTTCAACCTCTGTGAATTTATGATGAACACATTTTATATAATTTTTATTTAATGGATATACATTAGGAAGGATAAATTAATTTTTCATGGGGAAGTACTTCTGCAGCATGAATTTATTTTATCAGTAGTTTATATGTTCATGGGGAGAATGTACAAACTCCTTATAGACAGTGGTGAGAGTTGAATCTGGATCACTATGCTAGTGTAGTCTTGCACTACAACTGCAACCACCACTTTTCTTGTCCATGTTTTCCCTGAACCCCCACCCTCCAGTGTCCTCATCACTCCTCACATTTCCAGCTAGTTTCACATGGAGGAAACTTATAAATATAACACTTGGTTCCTTTGGCCCAAGCATCGATCTCAATGGTAACAAGTGACTTCCTGCCAACCTGACAGTGATCCATTTATTCCTACCCAAGCTATTTAATGATGACACCAAGAAATCTGGAAATTCAAGCAACACACACAAAATGCTGGTGGAACGCAGCAAGCCAGGCGGCATCTATAGGGAGAAGCACTGTCGACGTTTCGGGCCGAGACCAGCGTTTTGTGTGTGTTATTTAATGATGTTATTACCAATATAAGCTTTCACATTTGCTACTAAATAAATTTATCCTCCTGTTTAGAAAGTAAAAGAATGCAAATTTATTTCATAAGATATTATTGCAGAAACACCAGAGGACTAACATAAAAAACACGACATTCAGGTTAGTAGATTAATTGGTCGTATGGGTGTAATTGGGCAGCATGGATTCATTGGGCCTGTTACCATGCTGTATCTCTAAATAAAAATAAAAGAACTCTCAAGATCTGATGAACATTTAATCTCCAACATGATTAAAAATGCACTATCTAGTTTTTATCTCACTGATGTGTGGGGGGTCTGCCTGGTACAAATTGGCTGCTAATGTTTATTTACAAAACAAGACTGAATACATTTCAAAAGTATTTCACTGGCAGGGAAGTACTTAGAAAATCCTGAGGCAATGAGTACAAGTATGTTGGTGCAAAATCCTTCTTTCACAGGAATTCAGATGGAAATGAAGCGGGCAGAACCTAAACTGACACTAAGTACAGATCTGTCTTCATTTGCTGCTTTTGTGTTGGGAGAAGTTTCTCTCCCCTCCCTCCCATCCCCCAAGACAAAACCCAAAGAAATAAAATTCACCCAAGAGCAGCAGTGCTATTTTGGGACGTCAACTTTTCAACAATAATGTTCTGAAGAACTTTGAAATTCTATAATTGCATTTAATTGCACTTAACAACATGAATCTTCACTAATTTCTAGAAAATCTCCTTTGCACAGATTACTTGCACATCTTGAAAGTTGGTAAAGTCTTTAAACACTCAAGAGTTAATTAATCTTCAAATTTACCCATGTAAACAAGAGCTTAAGTTACCACACACACAGCTGTGAAACTAATTCTCAGTTTACCATGCATCTCAAATGATCCCAAAGCTTCGAATATGGATGATCTACATTGTCACTTCCCATCAGGCATTTTCTCTGCATGGCTGCCTCACTTGTTAATCGTTCGATGAACAGCAATCTCATGCTCTCTCTTAAACAAGACAAGTTTTGATACTCCAATATTCTTAACATATTTCAACATGTTGTAACATATCTTGAAATTATTAGTTTTATTTTATTTAGAGATACAGCACGATAACAGGCCCTTCCAGCCCAACAATCCCGGGCCACTGAGTTATACGCATGTGTCCAATTAACACATTAATCTGTATGTTTTTAGAACGTGGGAGGAAACTGGAACACCTGGAGGAAACCCAAGTGGTTACAGGGAAAGAGTGCAAGCTCCTTACGGAACTGAATGTGGGTTGCTGGCTCTTTAATAGCATCATGCTAACTGCTACGCTACCATGCTCCCCCCAAACTGATTAAGAAAATCCGCTCAAAATTTGAGTAGACCTTGTCACCACTTCCAAGTTGAAAAAGCAGTTCAAATGGTTCTGAAGCATTACAATATTTTTGGGATAATTGCAATGAAATTTAGATAATATCAATGGCATGAACAATTCACACACTCACACAAGAGTTTACATATTGCTCAACTTTTCCTTTGGATACAAGAGATTAGCTTCTTCAGACATCTGGTGTCTGAAGTAATCTGTGGGAGTTTGATGTAAATCAAGTTTATGAATAAAAACCTACTGTAAATGTGCCAACTTCTACACATTCCTCTTTGAATGAAGAACCTGTTTGCCACTGCTTGTTTTATTTCTCAATGAATCGACAGATATAATCTTGCAATCTGGAAAAAACAATTTTTTAAACTAATGGGCGTGTTTCCTTTAAACCGGTAAATTAATTTGACTAAACATGAAAAAAATTGTCCCTCTACAACAGAGAATGAACACTGAAGATTACATTTATGATGCTGCACTTGGGAACTCACAGAACACAAAGAAATAAATTGTCAGGTTCTTGTCTGCAGTTTATCTTGTTTCTTATGAATTACGCTCGTATGATGCTGCGCGTCTGTGATGCTGCAACAATTAAATTTTCCATTGCACTTGTGCATGTGACAATAAACTTGACTTGGACATATTCCATCTGGGTCTGGCCACACATTTTAATTCCACGTCCCATTCCCATTTTGATATGTCTATCCATGGCCTTCTCTACTGTCAAGATGAAGCCACACTCAGGTTGGAGGAACAACACCTTATATACCGGCTGGGTAGCCTCCAACCTGATGGCATGAACATTGACTTCTCTAACTTCCGTTAATGCCCCTCCTCCCCTTCTTACCCCATCCCTGACATATTTAGTTGTTTGTTTTTTTTCTCTCTCTCTGCCCATCACTCTGCCTGTTCTCCATCTCCCTCTGGTGCTCCTCCTCCCTTTCTTTCTCCCGAGGCCTCCCGTCCCATGATCCTTTCCCTTCTCCAGCTCTGTATCACTTTCGTCAATCACCTTTTCAGCTCTTAGCTTCATCCCACCCCCTCCGGTCTTCTCCTATCATTTTGCATTTCCCCCTCCCCCCACTACTTTCAAATCTCTTAGTATCTTTCCTTTCAGTTAGTCCTGACGAAGGGTCTCGGCCCAAAACGTCGACAGTGCTTCTCCTTATAGATGCTGCCTGGCCTGCTGTGTTCCACCAGCATTTTGTGTGTGTTGTTAGAATCCCGTTTATGCTGCTTTGCTTTTTATTGGGTAGATCAACTCTACCCATTCTGGACACATGCATACAGATAAGCCATTAACCTACTTAGTGCAAGGATAAGGAGTGATAAATGAAAACCTCTGCTTTCTAAATATGTAAATTGCGATTAAATAGATTTTAAGCTATCTGTATTCAATTTAGCCATGAAAATCAAAGGGGTAATATAGCAAAGAGGGTGGTGGGGTGGAAATATGTCTCTACCAAATGAGATATAAGGCGCTCCTTCCCTCCACTAGCCTGCAGGTCACCCTTGGGCAAGGTATAGCACCTGCTTAGCTCACCAATCAGGGTCACGTGAAGCCACGGGAGCAGCTGGTCCATATTGTAAGTCTTGGTTATGAGACCATTGACACCTTTGAAGACTATTAAGAATGGCTGGGATCACCCATCTTGTAAAGACACTGCTCAGAAGAAGGCAATGGCAAACCACCTGTAGGAAAATGCTGCTAAAACCAAGATCCCACATGTCTTACAACACGGCAAATAATGATGACGAAGATGATAAATATAGCAAAGAATTAATACTTCATGGTGGAATTCAATTTTAAATGTTTAAAAACTGAAATAGAAGTTTCCAGAGCTTTCCATTTTTACTTGACCCCTGGGTTTACATCATCACCATACAGTTTATAAAAAGTGAGAATATTTTAACTCCAACACCAAATCAACTCTGTAAATATATTCTCATGAAACACATTACCTATAATAATATAACCAATGGCCAAAACTGATACGATTTTATACAGTTCAGGCAAACTGTTTGCAAACTCCAACAGATGGAAGGAAGGTTAATATTTAAAACAGAAATACTGTCATTGTTTTAAAGACTAACGGAGAGAGAAAGGGGTAGATCTTAAAAGCAGAACAGGTGGAATGGTTCTCAACGAAGCCATGACATGCAACATTTTATGGTCCACACTGCTCAGACTTTTAATTGGTTATTCATGTGTGTGGGAACAGTGGCCATCTTATAAGCAAGAGCTATCAGCTACTGAGTGGTTAGCCACATCTGCTCAGCTAATTAATAGTAAAGCCATAAGCAATGTTACACCATTGACACTTCACACATGGTGTGGCAAGCAATGTTTTCTGTTGATGTTTGATGCATTATACAAATACAGGATATTAATCTGTACCCACCTGATGCTTGATTAGATTGGATAACTGATTAGATCAGAAAAAAACAAAAATCGACTGATCCATGAAATGAAAATACTAAATGTTCTCATATATCTTTGATCAACATTTAAAAATAACACACTAAAGCTGCCAGCTACTGTTTGCAGTGTTTATAAGCTCTGATATCCTAGCGAAAGTTGACACCCTCACAATTGACTAGAAATGGAAACTTTGCATCACTTGAAGAATAATTTCCTAAATGAACTGTGAAATTAATGCAACTTTTATCATAATTTCTGTACCAGTCACTACTCACAATATCACATACTCTGTAGAAAGTATGTTTAGATATATAATAATTTAAAGTTAATAATGAAATTTGCAAAGGTTTGAAATTCAAAGTTCAAGGTAAATTTATTATCAAAATACATAATTGTCACAACATACAACCCTGAGATTCATTTTCTTGCAGGCATACTCAATAAATCCAATGACCATAATAGAATCAATGAAAGACCGCACCAACAGGGCGGACAACCAGTGTGCAAAAGACAACAAACTATTTAAATGCAAAAATAAAGAGATGAAGAGTCTTTGAAAGTAAATCGATAGGTTGTGGGAACAGTTCAATGATGGGGTGACTGAAGTTGAATGAAGTTATCCCTCTGGTTCAAGAGCCTGATGGTTGAGGGGTAATAATTGTTCGTGAACCTGGTAGTGTGCATCCTGAGGCTCTTTTACCTTCTTCCTAAAATAGTTTTCAGCAATTATACGGCAGAGAACCATATTATATTCAGTAGATATCACTCAGTGGCCACTTTATTAGGTACACCTGTACACCTGCTCATTAATGACAATCATGTGGCAGCAACTCAATGCATAAAAGCATGTAGACATGGTCAAGGGGTTCAATTGTTGTTCAGACCAAACACCAGAATGGGGAAGAAATGTGATGTAAGTACTTTGAACATGGAATGTTTGTTAATGCTGGATGGGGTAGTTTGAGTATCTCAGAAACTGCTGATGTGCTGGGATTTTCACACATAACAGTCTTTAAAGTTTACAGAGAATGGTGTGAAAAGCCTAAAACATCCAGTGAACGGCAGTTCTGTGGGCAAAAATGGCTTGTTAATGAGAGAGGTACAGGAGTGAGATATGCCAACTCGTGGAGTGGTGCCGCAGAAACAACCTGGCACTCAAAGTCAGTAAGATGAAAGTGCTGATTGTGGACTTCAGGAAGGGTAAGACGAAGGAACACATAGAGGAATCAGAAGTGGAGAGAGTGTGCAGCTTCAAGTTCCTGGGTGTCAAGATCTCTGAGAATCTAACCTGATCCCAACATATCAATGTCATTATAAAGGTGGCAAGACAGAGGCTATACTTTATTAGGAGTTTGAAGAGATTTGGTATGTCAACAAATACACTCAAAAACTTCTATAGTTGTACCATGGAGAGCATTCTGACAGGTTGCATCACTGTCTGGTATGGAGGAGCTACTGCACAAGACTGAAAGAAGCTGCAGAAGGTTGTAAATCTAGTCAGCTCCATCTTGTGTACAAGCCTACAAAGTACAGTCGGCCCTTCTTATCTGCGGATTCCACATGCGCGAATTCAACCAACCGCGAATCGCGAAAACCCGGAAGTCCTCTTCCAGCACTTGTTGTTCGAGCATGTACAGACTTTTTTTTCTGGTCATTATTCCCTAAACAATGCAGTATAACAACCATTTTACATAGCATTTACATTGTATTAGGTATTATAAGTAATCTAGAGATGATTTAAAGTATACAGGAGGATGTGCGTGGGTTATCATGCATCAGGATCGAAAAAAATCGGAAGTTCTCTTACTAAGTAAGTTGGAACTGGTACATCCGGTACTATTTAGCGTCAGTTAGTCAAACGTTTGTCTTAGTATATAGAATATATTTTACCTTTCTATTCATATAAAACACTTAAGAACGTATGTTTCAGCGCCAGACTCGGGAACCGAAGTTCTCGGGACTTGGGACAGATCGCTATCGAGTGCGCTCTCCACCGTGCCAGGTTGATGTGGAGGATCAAAAACCCAAAACACAATAATTAAACCACTGCATTGCTTAGTAATAATTGTAGCTTGCATTGAGGCAGAGCCTTTCTCACTTTATCCGTTCAAACTGTTCCGATCGTTGACCGACGTAGCCTAACACTTTTCCAATGACCGATGGCGTTTCACCTCTTTCCGATCGCTTTATTATTTCCACTTTATTTTCAATCGTGATCGTGATTATTTTCGTGAACAGAAACACTGCTCTGGCGCCGGGTCCTAATGTCCACCACACTGAGACAGGTTAAATAAGGTCTGGGGTTCCGCTGGGTACTAAGGTCCACCGGATTGAGACAGGTTGAATAAGGGACTTGAGCATCAGCGAATTTTGGCATCTGTGAGGGGTCCCGGAACCAATCCCCCGTGGATAAGGAGGGCCGACTGTGTCCAGGACATCTTCAGGGAGTGGTGTCTCAGAAAGGCAGCGTCCATTATTAAGGACCTCCAGCACCCAGGGCATGCCCTTTTCTCACTGATACCATCAGGTAGGAGGTACAGAAGCCTGAAGGCGCACACACTCAGTGATTCAGGAACAGCTTCTTCCCCTCTGCCATCCAATTCCTAAATGGACATTGAATCTTTGGACACTACCTCATTTTAAAACATACAGTTATTTCTGTTTTTGCACTTTTAAAAATCTATTCAACATATGTAATTATATCAGTAATTTACTTGTTTACTTGTTATTATTATTTTATTTATTTATTTTCTCTGCTGGATTATGTATTGCATTGAACTGCTGACGCTAAGTTAACAAATTTCACGTCACATGCCAGTGATAATAAACCTGATTCTGATTTTGATTCTGAGGTCAGAGAATGGCCAAACCGGTTCCAGCTAACAAGAAAGTGACAGTAACTCAAATACTCACACATTACAACAGTGGTGGGCAGAAGAGCATCACTGACCTTGAAGTGGATGGCCTAGAGCTGCAGAAGACCATGAGCATACTTTAGAGGCTAACTTTATTAGGTACAGGAGGTTTATGTGTAAACCTCCCTGCAACAAGTGTTTACAGGCAATAAAAAGACACTGCAACAACTGACAGGAGGCCATTACTAGTAACCATTTTCTTGTCTGTGAACTGGTGAATGGGACTGCATTGATCAGACTTCGAGACCTAACAGGGTGCAGAGGAAGGCTGCAACGGTGAAGGGTCCCTAGTCTCTTCTACTCCACAGCACTGGAGCTTGAGCAAGATCTGTCAAGGACTGTGCATCAGGCTTGCCACATTAAACAAAGTCATGCACAAGCATTCTCTATTAAGGGATCCACCATAACATCCCAGTTATCTGGATACTGGATCAGTCATCTGAGGATCCATCAATAGACAACCCTTTGGAGAACTTCATACTCAACTCAAGCATTTGCACTACCTAACCTAATTGGAACTGGTGTTGGGATAAATACTTGCCCTGGAAACAAGAGCGGATCATAGCAATTCTGTCAAATCTGTAAACCACATACATATGCTCTGAGCTAGTAATGTATGGTCACTATTTTAGACCTCATTTCCATAGCAACTGAAAAGTCTGCACTGTATTTGAGTCTCCCTATATTCCATCAAACGGATCCTCCACAATAAATTTCCTTGTATACCCGTTGTTCACTTACATTTTGTAGTTCCCACACAAAGAATATACCCTCGTGGCCAGTTTTTCAGGTCCGTCTAAAAACCTGTTCATTAATGCATACAGTCGGCCCTCCTTATTCGCAGGGGATTGGTTCTGAGACCTCTGCGGATAATAAAAAACACGGATGCTCAAGTCCCTTATTTAACCTGTCTCAATGCGGTGGTCTTCAGGACCCAGCGGAACCCTGGACTTTATTTAACCTGTCTCATTGCGGTGGACATTAGGACCCGGCGGTGCACCTCTGAATCCGCAGTGTTTCTGTTCACGAAAATAATCACGATCACGATTGAAAATAAGGTGGAAGTAATAAAGCAATCGGAAAGAGGTGAAACACCAT
Source organism: Hemitrygon akajei (assembly GCF_048418815.1). Lineage (NCBI taxonomy): Eukaryota > Metazoa > Chordata > Chondrichthyes > Myliobatiformes > Dasyatidae > Hemitrygon > Hemitrygon akajei. Next base: position 10,056,470 of record NC_133134.1, on the reverse strand, counting down.
TGGTCATTGGAAAAGCATTAGGCTACAGTCGGTCAACGACCAGAACAATTTTAATGGAGCATGTGAAAGGCCCTGCCCCGATGAAAGCTACAATTATTACTAAGCAACGCAGAGGTTTAATTATTGAAATACGTATGTTTCTTAAGTGTTTTATATGCAAGAATGCCAAAATATGTACTATATACTAAGAAAAACATTTGACTAACGCTAAATAATACCGGATGTACCTGTTCCGACTTCAAATCCGACTTAAAGACGGACTCAGGAATGGAACTCATTCATAACCCAGGGCTTGCCTGTACTTTTAAGTCATTTCTAGATTACTTATATTACCTAATACAATGTAAATGCTATGTAAATAGTTGTTATACTGTATTGTTTAGGGAATAATGACAAGAAAAAATAGTCTGTACATGCTCAAACAGCGAGTGCTGGAGAGAGAACTTCCGGGTTTTCCCGATGCGCGGTTGGTTGAATCCACGCATGCGGAATCTGCGGATAAGGAGGGCCAACTGTATATCTAATCAGACAATCATGTTGCAGCAGCTCAATGCATAAAGGCATGTAGACATGGTATAGAGGTTCAGAATGCAGGAAAAATGTGATCTCAGTGACTTTGTGGTGCGACTCGGGGTGATCTGAATTTCTCAGAAACTGCTGATCTTCTGGGATTTTCATGCACAAGAATTTCTAGAGTTTACAGAGAATCATGTAAAAAAAAATCTGTGGGCAAAAGTGCCGTGTTAATGAGAGAGGTCAGAGGATAAACTTGAAGGTTAACTTAAGGTTAACTTGAAGGTTTAGTCATTGGTAAGGAAGCCATATGCAATGTCAGCATTCATTTTGCAAGGACCAGAATATAAAAGCAAAGATGTAATGCTGAGGTTTTACAAGGCATTGGTCAGACCATATTTGGAGTACTGTGAGCAGTTTTGAGACCCTTATCTAAGAAAAGATGTGCTGGCATTGGAGAGGGACCAAAAGAGGACGTTGAGAATGATTTCCAGATTAAAGGTTTAATGTACGAGGAGCATTTGATGGTTCTGCACCTGTACTTGCTGGAGTTTGAAAGAATGAAGGGGAATCTTATTGAAACTTCTTGAATATTGAAAGGCATATGTTAAGTGGATATAGAGAGGATTTTTCCTATAGTGGGTTAGTCCAGGATCAAAGGGCACAGCCTCAGAATAGAGGGACATCCCTTTGATACAGAGAGGAGGAGAGGAATTTCTTTAGCGGGGGATGGTGAATCTGTGGAATTCATCGCCACAGACAACTGTGGAGGCGTGTTCATTGGGTGTACTTAAAGCAGAGCTGATAATTTCTGATTAGTAAGTGCATCAAAGGTTACGGAGAGAAGGGAGGAGAATGGGGTTGAGAGGGATAATAAATCAGCCATAACAGAATAACAGAGTAGACTCAATGGGCTAAATGGCCTAATTCTGTTCCTAATTCTTATGGTCTAATGGAGAATGGCCAGATTAATTCAACTTGACAGGAAGGCAACAGTAAACTCAAATAATCATGCATTACAACAGTGGTGTGCAGAAGAGCATCTCTGAACGCACAACACGCCGAACCTTGAAGTGGGCAGGCTACAGCAGCAGAAGACCATGAACATGCACACTCAGTGGTCACTTTATTAGGTTGGAGGGGTACATAATGAAGTGGACACTGAGTGTGCATTACCAAGAGCCATGGAGAGAAGCAGCATGGTAAACTTTGTGGCACTAAGGAATGCAGAGAATAACTGATGATTTGTGCTTGCTTAACCAACCTTACAAACATTAACAACACAAATCCCACTTCCTGATATGAATACTTATTCAAGAGAACTTCATGAACTTGAGAAGCTACTCTATGCACATTCTGTAGCAATACAACACCGGTGATAGCTTAGAAAAGGAAGGGATGTGGAAACATTCAATTTCTGCGCCTGCAGAAGGTCACGGTTTTTAGGAATAGTGTAAAGGAGCATTTTGATGCAGTAACCCTAGAGACATGCATTTAAATCCTCAGGTCAAGAGTGCCCAAACACATTGAAGGCTTTTAAATCACAAAATATTGATAGCATGAGCTACTTTACTCAGAGCTTGGCGGTGCCACCTTGCTTTAATTATAGAATATTATTTCATCTTAAGAAAATGATGCAAAAATTACATTCTTATTGACCTCTGTTGATTGGAGGTGAGTGAGAAAATTAACATATAGGAATTTCAAAAGAAACACATACAAATTGTGATCACGTTCAGTGATATCCCTTGTTGCCGTCTGTTAGTGTTGAATCTAATAGTGGGCTTACTGTGTTACTTTGCCTACGTTTCAAAGAAAAAGTGCAGGATAGGCAATGACACATGATTGTTGACCGGGATCCCAACTTCCTGAATAGTGCCTTGGGACCTATTAGCTATTCAATAGAATGGACCGGAATGGATGTGAAAGATGAAACCTGTACTGCAGAGCCTCGTTTATTTTAAGAGATCTCCTGTGTAGAACTTGAACACACAGCCAAATAACTCAGCGGGCATGAATGGTTCCAAAGAGTTAAGGCCAACATGATTAAAGCTATTAGCCCCGAACAGGTCATACTCAAAAATCACCTACTTTATCTTTTAACTCCACCATGGACTGTCCAAGCCCAGCTATGAAAGGAGGAGGGTTCGGCATGGGACTAACAACCCCATCCCATTAAAACCTAGAGCTACAGAAACACCAACAGAAGCTCTGAAGTCCTGGGAGAGGAAGGATCTTCATCTTGAAAACATCAAGAAGGTGGGGCTACTCCTGGGGATAACTTGAACAACAAGCTCAGGATAGAAGACTGCTGTGAGTTGCTGTCAGTGGCCTCTGCCCCAGTAGGGGTGATTGGGCTTTAGGCACTTTACTTTTAGCCCCAAATTTTAAATATCCACAATTATTAGCTAAAGCTTATTTTTAGCCTATGGTAACATCAACACGTTTGTGAAGGCACCAGATTTGGTACTGCAGTGAATTGGATATGAGGACGAGTACCATAAGAGCCAAGATTACAGCGTGAAAAATTCCAATATCTTTTGAGAGCTAGTGCCTCATGTATGATGAGTTTGGGAAATTTGTTACTGAGCACAGGCCTACAGCACAAAACCACCTCTAATTTAGTAGAAAATCAATCTGCTGGTGGCTCTCAGTGAGTCAGACAACAGCTGCAGAGGGAAATGAATCGTCAACGTTTCAGGTTGAAACTTCAACTACCCATTTCATCAACCCACTGAGTTCCTCCAGCAGTTTGCTTTTCACTCCAGGTTCCAGCATATGCAGTTTCTTGTGAATGCCATAAGAGACAGAAGCAGAATTAGGCCATTCAGCCCATCGAATCTACTCCACCATGGTTGATTTATTATCCCTTCCACCCCATTCTCCTGCCTTCTCCCCATAACCTATGACACCCTTACTCAATTTCTACTCTAAAGGGATGTTGCTCTATTCTGAGTCTTGTGCTCTCTGGTCCTAGACTCCCTCACTATAGGAAGCATCCTCTGCACATCCACTCTATCTAGGCCTTTCAATGTTTGATAGGTTTCAATGACATTTCCTTCCCCCCTCCCATTCTTCTAAACTAGGTCGAGTACAGGACCAGAGCCAACAAACACTCCTCATATGCTAAACCTTTCACTCCCAGAATCATATGCACAGAGTTGTGAGAGGCTACAGAGGGTAGGAAACTCAGTCAGCACCATCATGGGCATGAGCATCCCACCAAAGACATCTTCAAAAGGTGATGCCTTGAGAAGGTGGCATCCATTGTCACCATCTGGGACATACACTCTTCTCAGTGCAACTATCAGGGAGGAGCTATAAGAGCCTGAACGTCCACAATCAATCTGCTAGGAACAGCTTCTTCCCCTCTAATGTTAAATTTCTGAACCCATGAACACTACCTTACTCTTTCGCACTATTTATTTATAATTTATTGTAGTTTATAGTCATCTGTTATGCCTGGACTGTACTACTGCAGTGGAAGCATGCTGGGCAGGTTGATGGAGGGCTTGCACAGTAGTATGGTGGTTTGCAGTACAGATGACCTGGCTTCAATTGCTGCCGCTGCCTGTAAGGAGTTTGTGTGCCTGCCCAATGACTGTGTGGGTTTCATCCGGGTGGTCCGGTTTCCTCCAGCAGTCCCAAGACATACTGGTTAATAGGTAAACTGTCCCGCAATTAGGCTAGGATTCAATTGGGGAGTTCTGGGCAGTGTGGCTTGAAGGGCAGAAGGACCTATTACGCACTTAATCTGAATAATAATGTCATGACATGTCAGCGACAATAAACCCGATTCTATTCTCGATTTAGTAATTGTACTCAAAGGTGCAAGAATGGTTTTTTTTATCCTATTGGGTGCAATGGGTGCTATCAGTCCAGGGGCCACATGATGAACATTGTCAGAAAAGGATGAAGTGGGGACCGTGTTGCCATCAGGCCAGGGCCCATAGGATGAATTTTGTCAGAAAGAGTGAAATGGAGACTGCTGCTGTCAAGGCAAAGGTGTTTTGCTTAGTTTACATCTGTCTGGCTGTGTTTTTCCTTTCATGAATCACTTGACATTGAGTCTGAAGACATTGAGACTTAAATCTACCCACAGAAAAATAATTATCAAGGGTCAAAGTAAATTTATTATAAAAATATTCATATGTCACCATATAGTATCTTGAGATTCATAGAAGCTAAAGTCCACAAAAATTATTCTAAATATTGAAGCTACACCAACAATTTCATATATCCTTACATTCTTCACTGTTCTACAACAGACAAAATGCAACTTGTACATTACAACAAGCTAATGCAAAACTGAACTTGTATAATTACTTTTCATGCGTTATTCAGAAGACATGTGCAGGGCAGATTCCAGAGCTCCATCGGATCAAATCAGGAATCAACTTTGAAAATTGCCGTACATTTTTCAGCAGCATATTTAGCAATTTTCTTACTTCCTCAGCATCCCCTTAGGCAGGGGGTTCCCAACCTGCAGTCCACAGATCCGTGGTTAATGGTAAGACAACATGGCATATAAAAAGTTGGGGACCTCTGCCATAGGGTTAAAGATGACTCCTCTTCAGAACTGAGAGATCTGGGGTGGCTGATGAAGCCAACATGGGTTCCTCAGACTCTGCAACCGGTAGGTGGGTAGTATAACAGGTGAGCACTCTTCCTATTAATTTTGCTTGGATTTCAATGTGCCCTTGACAAAGAGTCTTGAGGTTTTCAGTAAGAAAGGTGATTCTGCAGATGCTGGAAATCAGAGTAACACTCTCAAGTGTTGGAGGAACTCAGCAGGTCAGGCAGCATCTACAGAAAGGAATAAACAGTTCACGTTACGGGCTGAGACCTTCCATCAGGTCTGGGAAGGAAGGGGAAAGAATAAGGTAGGGGAGGGGAAGGAGTACAAATAGGCAGATCATAGGTGAGACCAAATGAGAAGGAAGGTGGGTGGGTCAAGAAGAGCAGGGTGAAGTGAGAAACTGGGAGTTGATAGGTGGAAAAGGAAGGGCTGAAGAAGAAGGAATCTGATAGGATCACAGGAGAAAAGGAAGGAGGAGGAACCACAGAGGAAGGTGACAGGGCAGGTGAGAAGAAGAGACGGGTAAGATGGCAGCCAGAATGAGGAATGGAAAAAGGAAAGGAGGGCAGAAATTTCTGGAACCAACAGAAATTGATGTTTTCCATTCTTAACAGCAAAGACCAGGGGCAAAAACGTTCCTTTTTTTTACAAATCAAAGAAACCTTCAGAACATGCTCAAGCATTTTCTTTGTCTTGGAAATATCTTACCATGACAGAGCTTGGAGTAATTAAATTGTCTCTCTGTCAGTTGGAATTCTTGGCAAGTCTCAATATTAACCCACTGCTTATTTGAACAGTCACAGTGCTAAATAAAAGTAATTAGAAGCTGGTTTGGCCAGCTTATTGCTAAATTTACCCACAGTTCGCAGTCTGTGGTTGAAGTAATGGTGACAGAAAGGTGTGAAAGTTGAAGCTTTGTAATCAGAGAAGGAAAATTGCAACATTTGAGAGAAAATTGATTCATGTGTAGTTACGTTGCAATACTTTTCCCACAATAGTGCTAAATCTTAGTTGTGAAATATTAAGGGATTGCAGTACAAGGTAATTATCCAAGAGACAACTATGAACGTGGAGTTGGTTTTCATTAGTAACTTCAAACCAGCAGCAAAATGTGGAAGAATATTTATAGATGCAAACTTCTGAACGACCTGGCCTCTCATCTGTTTAATAAGAACATCCGCAGTCCAGACCTCTGCTGGGCGCTTGAAGGCCAGCAATGTGAACAGGTGACGAAGGACTTCTGCAGTCCAGGCCTCTGCGCTGCGCCATGAGAGCTGGTCAGTTGGCATGCCTGGAATTCGAGCCTGGTGTTTGGATTCCTGTCATCAGCTTCCATGGGGATCAATACTGAAGACTGGAGTACAGAATGTGTGGCGACACTCGTGGGCTGACCCCAGCACATCCATAGGTTGTGTGGTTGTAAATGCAAACTATGCATTTTACTGTATGCTTCAATGTAATTTTTTTTATTGAGATACAGCATGGAACAGCCTAATCACAGGACAATTTACAACGACCAATTAACCTACCAACCAGAATGTCTTCGGACTGTGCGAAGAAACTGGAGCACCAGGAGGAAACCCACACAGTCACGTGGAGAACAGACAGAGGTGGGAATTGAACCCGGGTAGCTAGTACTGTAAAGCATTGTGCTATCAACAGAAACACCTCTTTCTCCCTTATTAGGGAGAGAGAGCCTGTGGTATGTCGAATGCTGGGTGAACGATGTAGTCTTTGGAGTACTGCAAGTCTGTGTCCTTACCATTGCTTTGCTCAAGCTTGAGTGCCAATACTTTTTATTGCCGGTGGGGGGGGGGGGGCAAATGTTGCTTGCTGTCGCTTATGCATGGGAGGGAGGGGAGCTGGGGGGGTACTTTGGGGTTCTAACATTTAACTGTTGTTCATTCTTTGGGGCACTCCCCTGTTTTCATGGATGGTTGCAAAGAAAAAGCATTTCAGTATGTATATTGAATACATTTCTCTGGCATTAAATGTACCTTTGAAATCATACTACCATGCTGCCCTATCTGATAAATATATCTGGATCAGAACCAAAATAAATCTAAGCCAGGGTAGTTTAATTGGTCATTGCATAATTGTCCCGTGATTAGGTTAGGGTTAATCGGGTTTGCTGGGGCAGAGTGGTTCAAAGGGCTGGAAGAGCCTAGTATGCGTAGAATCGCTAAACTAAACTAAACAGCTCCAGCTAAAATTACTGCAAATCTTTCACTTCCAGGGTCCAGGTAGCAGACCTAACACAATTGAGGAAAGAGCAGATTCCCGTGAAAGAAACTGGTTTTGAAGTTCACTTGGGTCTCAATCTAGCCACAGGTTTTCATTGCCAACGAGCCTACATTTTTGACTTGATGCCTAAAATTTCTCATCCAGCTGCTACCCGCTTGTTAATTCACAGCAACCTGCAATGTTCCATGAAGAAAAGGCTTGGCAGTAATGTTTTCTTCCTTGTACAATTACATATTTGTTACATCCAGGCCTTCTGAGGCCAAATTAACTTTGAGGGCTAATACAAAATAAATAAGCATCAAAGGAAAGAGAGGGCATCGTCATTAATGTGGGGTCCAAAATAATTATTTTGTATTTCATTGCTGCCCACCAAAAGATATGGTTTGGCCGTAATGGCTGATCACCAAAAATGCAGGCAACCCTCTAAAATTTTGGTTTGCAAACAAATATGTAGTGGAGAACTGCTGGCCATGGATTAAAGAAACACATGTATTAAAATTAAATGTTTACACCAGATGTTTTTGTCCACCATCTAGTCTGCACTTGGGATGTTAAATCCAAATTAAAAGGTGATTATGCTTTCATTGGTACAGCTGCCAGCAGAATCAATAATACTTCCAGCGAGAATCCACTGAATTAATATAGAAAGGCACTGGGCTGTTTCATGGTCAACAGCATGAAGCTGCACTAAAACCCATACTTCTCACTGTGATGTGCTACCTTTACCTTTGCAACAGCATTACCACATTTGGTCAAAAAGTTAAATTAGTATCATGCCTTTGATCCAACGAAAGTACTGAAAGTACGAAAGTACTGCCTTACTATGCACTCATACTGTATTGATTTGAACTAATGATGCTATTTAAAAAATGTTATTAGTCATGATATTGAACCATTGAAAAAGAAATGGGACATTTTTTTGTATGAAGTATTCTGTCCACTCCTTCAGTTTGACGATCATGTTGCAATATAGGGTTTTCAGAAAGTACAGCTGCTGAGAAAGAGATCTGCAGGACGAAGATGGTATGGAAGAAGGGAAATTCAATGATAAAAAGATTGATGCTGTAAGCTGAATGGGAATAATGAGAGAAGCCCAATGTCTGCAAATCCGCAAATCCACTGGAGGCTGTAAATGGCCTGTCTCGGTTTTGTATGTGCATGGGTGTGTAGGTAGGATGGAGGGAGAAATGAGGCTAGTTTTGCTATTGTTGTTTTGTTGCTTGTGTTCTGTGTTGTTTTTCTGAACATTGTGAGCATGCTATTTTGGTAATACACTCAAATTGCTGGAGGAACTCAGCAGGCCAAGCAGCATCTATAGAAAAGAATATACAGTTGAAGTTTTGGGCTGAGACCCTTCTTCAGGAATGTGTATTACTTTGATTTCCATCATCTGCAGATTTTCTCTTGTATGCTATTTTAGTGATGGAATGTGTGGCACTTGCTGGCTGCCCCCAACATATCCTTAAGTTGGGTTTGTTGTTAACATAAATAACACATTTCACTGTATAAACATACAATATACATGTAATAAATAAAATGAATCTGAATCTAAAACAAAAATAAAATGGGTCCAAAACCACCTACAGCAGTGAATGAATAAATCAATGATCTGATACTACTGAGGATGAATGCATTCAGTACCCTTCCAAAGTCGGTGAGTCACGATCTACAGGACATAGGTTTAAGGTGAGAAGGAAACAATTTAAAAAGAACTTGAGGTAATATTTTTGCACAAAGTGTGGTATCTTACGTGGAATCAGTTGCTAGAGGAAGTGGTTGATGCAAGTACAAAAAAATTTAGAAGACAATTGGACGGGTACATGGATTGGAAAGGTTTAGAAGGTTATGGACCAGACACTAGCAAATAGGACCATCTTGGAGGGACATCGTGGTCGGCATGGACCAGTTGGGCTGAAGACCCTGTTTCCAGGCTGTATAACTTTGACAAATTAACTTTTCATTTACCTCAAAACCTCAATTAGTTAAAGCTGGTGCAATTCTATTAAACACATGGTCAAGATATCCAGATATGTAGTTCTTAATTATCATCATGGATAAAGCTTGCACCGAGTCTGGCCCACAACCTGATAACATGGTCCTCAATGGTTCCTGCTCACCACAAGCCATATCATCCCCCAGGAGAACACACCCATCATTTCACACAGAACACCCAACGGAATTCAGGAAACCTCTTGGAGGTTCCTCTCAAACAACTGAACACAAAAGTACGGCCTGGGAAACAATTTTAACCACTAAGTAGATTGCTTAAATTTAAACACTGAAAAACTATGATTATCTTGCCCCTATAGTTTCTGGTTTGAACAATTAGATACAGAAGTCATGAATAAACTTGTTAATTTAAACACTGTTGATGTGTATTAGTGACTGCAAACCTGAGGGATTTCTGCATTCACACTAACCTTTTTCCTACACAGGAATAACTTAACATATAAAAGTTCAAACAGTACCTTTTTGAAAAGGAATTGTCTAATTCTACATACATTAACAACTCATTTCAAATACGGTAGCTGTCCACCTATATATTCTGGATCACTTTTCTTTTGGGGAGGGAAGGGGTGGAGAAGATTGAGGACAAAGAAAACTAATTGTGACAAAGTCTTAACACACGATCTTTGAATAAGAAAATTCAGTTTATCTGTGTATTGGGAAGTGATGCAGAAATACAAAAGAAATAGAGGAAATTGTTTTAAGCTGTGCAGGGACCATGTTAAGAATTATTTGTTCTACCCATCAAGCATTGCCCACAAAGAATCACAGAACTGTTATAGCACACGAGGCTCAGCAATCTACAACATCCAGGATAGCTTATTGCTGAGCAAAAGAAAGCTAATTAGCTAAGGAAGCTAATGGCATGGTGGCCTTCATAACAAGGGGAGTTGAGTATAGGAGCAAAGAGGTCCTTCTGCAGTTGTACAGGGCCTTGGTGAGACCACACCTGGAGTATTGTGTGCAGTTTTGGTCTCCAAATTTGTGGAAGGACATTCTTGCTATTGAGGGAGTGGAGCGTAGGTTCACAAGGTTAATTCCTGGGATGGCGGGACTGTCATACGTTGAAAGATTGGAGCGACTGGACTTGTATACACTGGAATTTAGAAGGGTGAGAGGGAGCTATTTAGAAAAGCATATAATTCAGGTAACGGTAGTAGTATCATTTCAAGCATGTATAAGGGGTTGTCAAATCTTAAACCACATTCGACTTCATACATTAAAACAAAATGGGAGAAGGAAGGAGGGATAATTACATCTGAGGAAGAATGGACAATAATATGGAGGTATCAATGGAAGTGTACCAGTTCACAGAAATGGAGGGAGTTTGGATGGAAAAACTTGATATTTTATTACACCCTCTCAGAAATCCCACTATGATAGTAACCTCCGTGTTTGCTGGAGAAATTGTGGAAATCAAAATGCAAATCATTATCATATTTTTTGGGACCGCCCTGTTATCAAAGACTATTGGAGGGGGATACACAATGCCCTACAAGACATCTTTAAATGTGAAATTCCCTTAGAGAGTAAGACCATATATTTTGGGTATATACCTCAAGAATGGTTGAAAAGAGATAAATATTTAATGAATATACTGCTGGTGGCTGGTAAAAAGACTCTTACTAGGAAATGGTTATCACAGGAGAGCCCAACTTTAAATGCATAGATGGAAATTACATTGGACATTTACAAAATGGAGAAGCTAACAGCATCTGTTAATCATAAGCTGGAACAATTTGATTCATACTGGGAAAAATGGTTTAACTACATAATGCCTCATAGGCCTGATTTTATTCTCACAAATCAATATGTTGTAAAGAAAAAAATCACTCCCTACTTGTACATAGTTTTTTTCCTTTTGCTTGTTTTTTTCTTTCCACTCTTTTCTATAAGTGTATACCTCAGATAAATACTATGTGGAGATTTGTGACATATATGATTATATGATATATATGTATAATGTCTGAAATACATCTTATGGAAATGTTTGTTTGATGATGAACTTCAATAAAAAAATTACAAAAAAAACCATATAAGATTATTAAGGGATCGGACATGCTAGAAACAGGAAACATGTTCCCAATGTTGGGGGGGAGTCCAGAACCAGAGGCCACAGTTTAAAAATAAGGCGTAGGCCATTTAGATCGGAGTTGAGGAAAAACTTTTTCACCCAGAGAGTTGTGGATCTGTGGAATGCTCTGCCTCAGAAGGCAGTGGAGGTCAATTCTCTGGATGCTTTCAAGAAAGAGTTAGAGCTCTTAAAGGTAACGGAGTCAAGGGATATGGGGAGAAGGCAGGAATGGGGTACTTATTGTGGATGATCAGCCATGATCACAGCGAAAGGTGGTGCTGGCTTGAAGGGCCAAATGGCCTACTCCTGCACCTATTGTCTAAAGCATTCAGTCCCATTCTCCCCTCTCCCTGAACCTCTCTAATTATTTACATCTAAGACAGGGTGAAGAGGCAGAGCAAAGTCGGTATCTCTTTTCCCCCCTTTCACAGTTCTTCTGACTGGAGTTCCACTTTGATCTCAGTTCTTGTGGGAATGGGACCCGCTCTTGGGGCCTCATGACTGGCCTCTTTTTGATATCCCAAGGACACGACCTGGAAGGGGAGCTCGTCTTCAGGGTTCCAGATTTTTGTGGCTCTGGAGACAGGCTGATTCTAGGCCTGTGCCCCTGACTGAAGCGCTGCGAGGGCACACGGAACATCAGGAGCAGCAGGTTAGCTGCCAGGTGTTGTGTGTCCGGAGAGATGCGCCTTTTTGGTGCCAACTCTCTGGGCACAGAGCTTGGAAAAAGCAACGCAACAGACTGTTAACATGGTAAATCAGTGTTTGTTACACCCCCCTCTTGCTGTGAAATGGGGACACCTATTTATCCCTTATTAGGGAGAGAGAGAAAGCCCGAGGCATGTCGACTCACTGGGTGAATAAGTAGTTCTGGGGTTACTGCAAGTCTGTGTCTTTATTGATGCTTGCTACATGTTGAGTGCTCGGTGGAGGGCACTAATGCTTTTTTTGCTGGTGGGGGCAGGGGGCGTTGCCTTGCTGCTGCTTGTGCGTGGGTGGGGGGGAGCTGGGTTGTGCTTTAGGGTTTTAACGTTTTAAATGTCGTTCATTCTTTGAGGCACTCCTCTGTTTTCATAACATTTGCAAAGAAAAAGAATTTCATGATGTATATTGTATACATTTCTCTGACATTAAATGTACCTACTGAAACCCAACCTGGGGTCCACGGACCCCTTGCTTAATGTATTAGTCCGCGCATAAAAAAGGTTGGGAACCCCTGCTCCAAAAGGTAATCTTTTTGAGAGCCCAAACGATTGACAGCTTCTCCCACCCTTAAATCCAGCGAGTTCCGGGACATACCCTCTTCTCATTGTACCTGCTCCTTGATAGTAGCAAAGAGACAGAATACACACTTAATGTTACAGGAACAGCTTCTTGACCTCCATCATCAGATTTCTGAATGAACACTGAACTCAAACAATTGCTCAGTATTTTTTCTTAATTCTTTTCGGACTGCTTATTTAATTTATTTTTTATATATACTTATTGTAATTCATAGTTTTTATTACTATGTATTGCAATGTACTGTGGCTGCAGAACGACAAATTTCAGAAAATATACCAGTGATATGAAACCAGATTCTGATCAAAGATAAACATTAGCTTTATTTGTCACAGGTACATTGAAACATACAGTGAAATGCGTCATTTTGCATCAACAACCGACACTGTCAGAGAACTGTGCTGAAGACAGCCTGCAAGTGTTGCCACGATTCCAGCAACAACACAGCATGCCCACAACTCATAAACCCTGACCATACGTCTTTGGAATGTGGGAGGAAAACCCACACAATCAAAGGGAAAATGTACAAACTCTTTACAGACAGCAGCGGGAATCGAACCCTGATCGATGATTGCTAGTGCTGTAAAGTGATTGTGCTAGTCGCAATACTACCATGCCAACACATTCACCACTCTGCATAAAAAAGGTATTTTCCTCACATTTTCTCCATTATCTTTTGCAGCTAACAATGAATCTCTGTCACCTTATCATTGACTCTTGCTTATTTGGCTGCATCCATGCTTCCCACCGTCCTTAAGCATGGGTTTGGAACACAGCCAGATTCCTGCATGTCCCAACATTGCAAGCTTTTGCTCTAACCAGGAACGATAGTGAAAGAAATTCCACAAATCTAGAATCATTGTTGTGCTGATGTAAGCTTAAAAGGTCGAACAAAGCATTATCACCACTAAGATTTGAGCATCAACAATGAACAAGGATATTACTGGACCAGCTACGAAAATATGCTGAGAAATGTGCTTTGATATGCTTATCTACGAAAGGAAACTCATGCCATAGAGGAAGCAGAAAGAGACTTGTTCCTGAAATAGTAGGTTTGCTACTGGAGGAGAGAGTGAGTCATAGAGTGATATAGCATGGAAACAGGTCCTTCAGCCTAAATCATTTTCTCCAACCAAGATGACAATTAACGTTCATCCACTTTGCTCGTAACCATCTGGACCTTTCCTATCCATGTGCCTGTCCAAAGGTCTTTTAAATGTTGTTATTGCACCTGCCTCAACCTCTCCCACTGGCAGCTCATTCCAAGTACGTATCTTCCTGTGTGATGATGTTGCCCCTCAGATTCCTTTTAAATTCTGCCTCTTTCACCATAAACCTATGCCCTCTAATTTGTGAATCCATTTCCCTGAGGAAAAAAAAACTATCGTATGCATTCACCTTGTCTGTGCCCCTCATGAACTTAAGACACCTCCAAAATATCCCCTTTTAGTCTCCTACGCTCTAATGAAGTCTTAATACTGCACAATCACTCTCTATAACTCAGGCCCTCAAGCACTGGCAACATTCTTGTAAATCTTTGCACTCTTTCCAGACATCTTTCTTCTATCAGGTTAACCAAACTGAACCGTACTTCAGATGCGGCCTTACCAACACCTCGTACAACTGTAACACAACAGTTTGAGTTGACTTGTCTACTTTCTCATGGAGTTTTTATTAAGAGTTCTTAATAAAAGTTTTATTTATTTAGATACAGTGTGGAATAGGCCCTTTGAACCATGCCACCCAGCAACCCACGATTTAGCCCTAGTTTAGCTTAATCTTGCAACAATTCACAATGGCCAATTAACCTATCAACTGGTACATCTTTGGACTGTGGGAGGAAACCCAAACAGTCACATGGAGAATGTACAAATTCTTTACAGTAGTGGGAATTGAATCCCGATCTTACAGCTGGTGCTATAAACTGCTACGCTACCGTGGCACAGACATAGAGAGCTCTACAGGCTAGTGGCAGCTGAAATGTTTCCTCTAGATGAGGAGTCTAGAATAAGGATAAAGATATTTAACATTGAGATGCAGAAACATCTCTTCGTGCTGTGTGTTATAAACCTCTGGAATTCCTTACCCTGGAAGGCTATGTAGGCTCAGTCATTGGGTTCATTCAAAAATCATCAAATTCTTGGATACGAAAAGAATCAAGAAATATAGGGATGGTGCAGGAAATAAGTGCTGAGGTAGAAAATTAGTGGTTATCTTGATGAATCAGTAGACTTAGAAGGGCACATGGCTCCCTCCTGCTTCAGAACTCATTTTTTTTAATGTCCTAGCTCCTCTTTCAGACATAATATGTTGGTAAATGGAGTGCGGAATGAGAAAAGAAAAACATTGTAAAGATAAATCAATAGTTAGAGATTATAAAAATAGTAAGCACCACTATGAAAATCCTAAATGCTCTTTCATTATAATTGTCAGTTTCATGGATCCCTTCGAAATTTTCTAGTTTCTTAAAAAAGAGTGGCTTTGACAAAATGAAACAGCTCGACTCCAGAGCTTTATCATACATTTAGGAACAAGAGTAATCCTCACCCTCATTCTTAAAGTGATGTTAAGAGACTTTTCTGGAAAGTTTTCAAAGCTGAAAGGGCTCTTTGGAGGATGACTGTGGACTCCTATGAGAAGTCATTCAATTAGCAGCTGGCAGGGGCTTGCAAACTGATCATCCTACTCAGTACCTTCATTTAACAAGGTGTGAATGCCCTCAAGAGAGAAACTGCAGCAAGTCAAATTGGGCTAGTGGGGAAAAATAAAGTTTGAGATTTGCAGCTGTAAAGATATCTGATACAGACAAAAAGCAAACATTTTCTGCAAGACATTCCTAATGACACCACAAATCAAACCAATCACTCAGAAAATTCTTTACTTCTCTTTAAATGATCCAGTTTTCTGAAAAAACTCCAATTCTAAATCTCAAGAGGAAAATGCCAGCCATAAAGCATCTTATCATTAATCGTAAAATGGAATAATGATGGTCAAGATCAAAGGCATTAAAAGATTGGGAATACACAGAACTGAGAAAGCAATGAAGTTTAAGGAACTACAGAGCTCACAATATTCCTTGTAGCTTTTAATCTTAGACGTTTTGTGACGTTACCAGAATGCTATGACTGAAGGTCATTCAACATGTGTGGTCAAAAGTATTTAATTTTATTTTTGTTTCAGGAAAACTAGAGAGAGTAGGCAAAACTCAGATCTGCAGTATTTTCCTGAATATCTGGCCACTCCAAAGATCAAAGAGCTGAAGCAATTTTTAAAATTTTTCCAGCAAACACCTATAAGCTAGACAACAGCCAATTCACTTACATCTGAAATAACAACATTAAAAGACATCATAGCAGTGTAGCGGTTAGCGTAACACTTTACTGCGCCAGAAATCGGAAGACTGGGGTTCAGCTCCTACAGCTGTCTAAAAAGAGTTTCTAAGTTCTCTCCATGGGTTTCCTCCCACATTCCAAAGAATTATGGGCCAAGGTTAGTAAGTTGCGGACATGCAATGTTGTTCTCCAGCACATTCTTGGACTGTATCGAATATGGAAAGACTTAGATTCAGTGAATGTAAAGAGGATCTTTACTATCGTGAGGAAGTCTAGGATCAGAGGGCACAGCCTCAGAATACAAGGGTGTCCATTTAGGACAGAGATAAGGAGGAATTCCTTCAGCTAGAGGATGGTGAATATGGAATTCATTGCTACGGATAGCTGAGGAGGCTAAATCACTGGGTATATTTCAAGCAGAGGTCAATAGGTTCTTGATCAGCAAGGGTGTCAAAGATTATGGGGAGAAGAGAGGATAATAAATCAGCAAGATGAATAGCGGAGTAGACTTGTTGGGATGAATGGACTAATTCTGGTTCTATATCTTATGATGTTATGTTGCTCATAGACGCAAACAATGCATTTCACTGCATGTTTCGATGTAAAGCTAATCTTTAAGATAAGATCTTTGCCTTTAAATACCACCAGTCAGTCATGGTTGCTATTCTTTGGTGGCCTCTGCTAGAGTAGCCTCCAGACCTGTTGCTTCATACACATCAACTCAAGTGGCTACAATCATCTGCTATTTAACGCATTTAGTTCACAGGCCTGCTCCTGTTTAAGTTGTTTTTTTAAACTAGAAGCAGGAATTTTTCAGAAAGCAGTAAGTGAAACCAAAAAAATGTCAAAACCACGTCTCCTTCATCTATATTACTGGAAGAACAGACTGGTGTTCATTTCCTTATCACATCCTGACACCACTGAATTGACTTTATTTCTTACATCCTTCACATACATGAGGAGTAAAAATCATTACGTTATGTCTCCGAGTAAATGTGCAATCATAGCAATTTATAATAGTTCATAATAAATAGAACATTCAATGTAACATAGAAATACACTCAAATCAGCATGAGTTAATCAGTCTGATGGCCTGGTGGAAGAAGCTGTCCCGGAGCCTTTTGGTCCTGGCTTTTATGCTGCGGTACCATTTCCCGGATGGTAGCAGCTGGAATAGATTGTGGTTGGGGTGACTAGAGTCACCAATGATCCTATGGGCCCTTTTTTCACAGCTGCCTTTGTAAATGTTCTGAATCAGGGGAAGTTCACAACTGCAGATGCGCTGGGCTCTCAGAGAGGACCACTCTCTGCAGAGTCCTGCAATTAAGGGAGGTACAGTTCCCATATACAATAAGTGTATGGGACATTGGAAAAAATGTTGAATTTCCCCATGGGGATGAATAAAGTATCTATCTATCTATCTATATCAGGCAGCGATACAACCAGTCACGATGCTCTCAATTGTGCCCTTGTAGAAAGTTCTTAGGATTTGGGAGCCCACAACAAACTTCCTCAGCTGTCTGAGGTAAAATGCATCATCTCCTCCTTCAGATGAAACATCACCTACTGCCTCCTGCCCCAAGCACCCACCCTCTGCTTCTTGCTGCCTTAATCTTTTCTTGCCAGGTTTCTTCTTTTCCATGAGACATGGAAGCAGAATTAGGTCAATCAGCCTATCGAGTGTGTTCGGCCACTAAATGCAACTTCTTGCATCAACCAAGGGTCATTCTATTGTTGACATGATACAAAAGCTCAGGAAGGCTTCAGCAAGAGGCTGTACTCACCAAATGGTGTTCATGATCTCACTCTCATCTATCAAAGCTCTCAAATACTAATGCACAACCCAATTTTATGATATTGCTTGTTAACCGGCTGACATACAGAGGTAGTTTAGGGCATTCCACGAGTTCAATTTCTTCCCTGCTCCTATGTTAAGCTGCTCAGTCATCCAAATGTCCATGGTGACCCCAATGTCATGGCTTGCAAGTTGAGCCTGCCACAAATCCTATGGGGTGGTCACAGGGTTATTAGAGGCCACCTGCATTGCCATGAGAAAATTCCTGCACAATTTCAGGAACAACACATTCAAGTAAACCTCCCACACCTAAAGCCACTGCTTTCTTTCTTCCCATCTTACTATCTCCCAACACATATTCCCAAGGCACTTGTGCAAGTAGATTAAATTACAAGCCTCAGGGGCAAATTGCTCTATAAAATGAATGGCATTTTTTGAAGTTAGTTATTTAAGTTCAAAGCCATTAATCTTATTCCACTTGAGATAAAAAGTAATTTGCATGATTTAAAGTAAGATATTGTAATTTCAATAATGATGAAAAATATAAAGAAATCGTCACAAGTTTATGAAGTGTGGCTCCAAAGACAGGTATTGCGACATGAATTTATGTTGTTTCCAATAAATTTAAACTCTGTTTTAAGTTACACTCTATCATAATGATTGATTCATTTTTCATTGAACAAGTTCACGATAGTGTATACTGAAAAATGACACCAGGTGTTTCAATAGTCTTTCATTCATTAAAAAGAGAAGGCATCTGTGGAAATAGAGAACTTCTCTTGTAGTAGTAGTGCAATCACTCGAGTCGAGTAAGATGTTCTCCTAAGGGGCCGTCTATTGGTGGGTCTTCAGTGGCTGATCTAGGATCCACATATTCTGGTGCAGTGTGGGCAAGAGAGAACAGTGGCTGTGGTTAGAGGCTGGGTCTTTTGTTCTTTCACAGCTGCCGCTTGTTCTCTGCAATACAGCAGAAGTTGTTCTCATGTAGCACAGCTCCCTCTTGAACAGATTTCCATCAGGTGTATCTATTGTAGCTAACAATAAGTGAGCTTTTATTCCTCTGTAAAATAGTCTTACTGAGATAGCAGAAATTGGTAAGGCTATATTAGATATAAAAATCTGGAAGCAGTCCATGGATAATAAAAGATATGGAAGCTTTAAGATCTGCAGCGAGGAAGTTTCCTGATTTATTTATTTGTTCAGTGATACTTGAGTCACACAGCCCCAGCAACGTCTGACAAACCTGATTAGCCTTAACCTGATCATAGGACAATTTACAATGACCAATTAACCTACCTGGTACGTCTTTGGACTGTGGGAGGAAACCGGAGAACCCAGAGAAAACTCATGCATTCTACAGGGAGGATGTACAGAGACTCCTTACAGAGGACATCAGGATTGAACTCTAAACTCCAGAATGCACTCAGCTGTAATGGCATCACACTAACTACTATGCTACATGGCACCCATTTAGATGGCATCACCATATAAAATTTACCAATCATGTCCTCCTGAGGGCTCCCAAATTGAATGTTATTTTTCCATATTCAATTAATCGATGATGCATCCATGTAATATCAAAGTCAGGACACAAAATTGTAAAGATACTCATGGAATTATAGTGGTTATTCTCTGTCCCATATCCAGGGCAGTCATGTCCTTCCCAAGTCTTGGAGGTTTCAAAGGTTGTGGGTATCACAGACCTGTGCCATTTCATTGGACTCCCACAAATTGCAATTTACTGCCAATTAAAAACATCAGCTCTCTCGAACTTAACCTTTGGCTGCTGCTGATTAGAACTGAATAGATAAAAACTTCCTGTCTAGCACCTGCTGACATGAATTTTATTTAATTGCTTGAACTGTAGAACATTGCCAAAGGGAGTTATTTATTTTGTGTTAGCTTGGCAAATTTCCTCAAATTAAATTAGGGCATTAAACAACTAGTTGCTTAAAATACAGAAGTGACAATTCATTCTCTGCTAATGGACTAAGGAAACACCCTACTACCCAACTCAATGTGCAAAATCTGAATGATGATAAAATAGATTATTTCATTAAATCCGTGTAGTCCACTACAAAAACAACCTTTGAAGTGTAAACTATTCTCAGTCTTAAGCAATTAGTTGAAAGTTTTGAGTGAATATGCCATGTAAACAATGTTAAGCTAACAATGAAGCAAAAAACCCTCTTATCAATGCAATGAATACATCTTCAATGCTGTGTTTACAAGAGTATCTGGAACCCTCAGTTTGTCATGTAATAAAAATATGGCTTATAGAGAATTATCTGAAATACAAGAATTAAAGTTGCCAATGATTTGCATTCTATTAAATCAATTTGAGATGTAATGATGTCCTGGATGTCCAATATTAAAATGATGCACCAGATAGGAAAAAAAACCAGGTCCTTCAGTCTTGTATGTAAAGCATTGTTTCCAAGTACTTATTTCTGGTCCATTTAAACTCATGGAACATTCTGCAGATGCTGGAAATCCAAAGCAACACACAAAAAATTTTGGAGGAACTCAGGAGGTCAAGCAGCATGTCTGGAAATGAAACAGTTGATGTTTCAGGCTAAGATCCATCTCCAGGACTGAAAAGGAAGGGGGAAGACGCCAGAATAAAAGGGTTGAGGGAGGGGAAGAAGAACTAGCTGGAAGGTGAGCCAGTCTGGGTGAGCATCTGCAGATTTTCTCGTATTATGATTTGCTGCTCTACCAAGTCTCTTTGAATGATGCCTACCTTGAAGAAGCATACATTTTCTCTTTGATGGGAGTTCAGTGAAACACTGTCTGACTGCTCCCCCTCTGAGATCTCTACTGCCCTCCAACTCCTCATCCATGTACTCACCCAGACTTGCTCACCTTCTAGCTAGCCTCCTTTCCCTCCCCCCACCTTTTTATTCTGACGTCTTCCCTTTTTCTGTTCAGTCCCGAAGAAGGGTCTCAGCCCGAAATGTCGACTGTTTATACATTTTTTTTAAGATGCTGCCTGATCTGCTGAGTTCCTCCAGCCTTTTATATTTCCTCATGGAATATGTGAATAGCCTGACTTGGCATGCACCATTCTGCTTCCACAATTGTTGGGCCCAGATGCAACTGATAGTCTCGTTTATGACATGTTTTATGCATATTTTTAAGCCAAAATGAGAAGACATTTGAATGATGAATCCTCATTGAGGGGTCAGTAGTGGGAAGAGTCAGCAGCTTCAAGTTCCTGGGTGTCAACATCTCAGAAGATCTATCCTAGGCTCAACACATTGATGCATTTGTGAATAAGGCACATCAGTGACTTGATTTCATTAAGAGTTTCAGGAGATGTGGTATGTCACCAAAGACTCTAGCAAATTTCTACAGTTGTAAGGTAGAGGGCATTCTGACTGTCTAGTAAGAGGGCTCCAATGCACAGGATTGAAAAAGGCTGCAGAGGTTTGCAGATTCGGTCACCTGCATCACAGGTATAACCCTCCCCACCATTGAGAACAAAAGGTGATGCTTCAAGAAGGCAGCATCCATCATTAAGAATCCTTACCTCTTCTCATCACCATCATTGGGGAGGAGGTACAGGATCTTGAAAATCCACCCTCAATATCTTAGGAACAGCTTTTTCTCTTCTGCAGTCAATTTCAGAACAGCCCACGAACCCTACTTTGTTATTCATCTTTTGTACTATTTATTTCAAAGTTCAAAGTAAATTTTAATAACTAAGTACATATATGTCACCATATACAACCCTGGGATTAATTTTCCCGTGGCCATACTGCAGCCCATTTATTTATTTATAAATTGTGACTGACTGTAGATATTTATGTCTTGCACTATAAAGCTGCTTCAAAACAAAAAAATTCACAACACATCAGCAATAATAAATCCGATTCTGAATTTCTTCAGCTACAAGGCAGTGACACTGTGGAACACACAAAGTGCTGGAGGAATTCAGCAGGCTAGGCAGCATCTATAGAAAAGAGTATAGTTCATGTCTTGGCCCGAAACATCAACTATAAGTCCCAATGAAGGGTCCCAGCCCGAAACATTGACTGTAGCGTCCTGATGAAGGGTCTTGGCCTGGAGCGTCAACTATAGAGGCTGCCTGGCCTCTGCATTGTGTGTGCATTGCTTGGATTTCCAGCATCTGCAGAATTTCTCGTTAGTGAAGCTGTGGAATTCACTGCTATAGCGAGCTATGGAGGCCAAGGCACTAAGTCCATTTATAACCATATAACAATCACAGCACGGAAACAGGCCATCTCGGCCCTCCTAGTCCGTGCCGAACTCTTAATCTCACCTAGTCCCACCTACCCGCACTCAGCCCATAACCCTCCACTCCTTTTCTGTCCATATACCTATCCAATTTTACCTTAAATGACACAACTGAACTGGCCTCTACTACTTCTACAGGAAGCTCATTCCACACAGCTATCACTCTGAGTAAAGAAATACCCCCTCGTGTTTCCCTTAAACTTTTGCCCCCTAACTCTCAAATCATGTCCTCTCGTTTGAATCTCCCCTACTCTCAATGGAAACAGCCTATTCACGTCAACTCTATCTATCCCTCTCAAAATTTTAAATACCGCGATCAAATCCCCCCTCAACCTTCTACGCTCCAATGAATAGAGACCTAACTTGTTCAACCTTTCTCTGTAACTTAAGTGCTGAAACCCAGTTAACATCCTAGTAAATCGTCTCTGCACTCTCTCTAATTTATTGATATCTTTCCTATAATTCGGTGACCAGAACTGTACACAATATTCCAAATTTGGCCTTACCAATGCCTTGTACAATTTTAACATTACATCCCAACTTCTGTACTCAATGCTCTGATTTATAAAGGTCAGCGTTCCAAAAGCCTTCTTCACCACCCTATCTACATGAGACTCCACCTTCAGGGAACTATGCACTGTTATTCCTAGATCTCTCTGTTCCACTGCATTCCTCAATGCCCTACCATTTACCCTGCATGTTCTATATGGATTATTCCTGCCAAAATGTAGAACCTCACACTTCTCAGCATTAAACTCCATCTGCCAACGTTCAGCACATTCTTCTAACCGGCATAAATCTCCCTGCAAGCTTTGAAAACCCACCTCATTATCCACAATACCTCCTACCTTAGTATCATCGGCATACTTACTAATCCAATTTACCTCCCCATCATCCAGATCATTTATGTATATTACAAACAACATTGGGCCCAAAACAGATCCCTGAGGCACCCCGCTAGTCACCGGCCTCCAACCTGATAAACAATTATCCACCACTACTCTCTGGCATCTCCCATCTAGCCACTGTTGAATCCATTTTATTACTCCAGCATTAATACCTAACGACTGAACCTTCTTAACTAACCTTCCATGTGGAACTTTGTCAAAGGCCTTGCTGAAGTCCATATAGACTGCATCCACTGCCTTACCCTCGTCAACATTCCTCGTAACTTCTTCAAAAAATTCAATAAGGTTTGTCAAACATGACCTTCCACGCACAAATCCATGCTGGCTACTCCTAATCAGATCCTGTCTATCCAGATAATTATAGATACTATCTCTAAGAATACTTTCCATTAATTTACCCACCACTGATGTCAAACTGCCAGGTCTATAATTGCCAGGCTTACTTCTAGAACCCTTTTTAAACAATGGAACCACATGAGCAATACGCCAATCCTCCGGCACAATCCCCGTTTCTAATGACATCTGAAAGATCTCCGTCAGAGCTCCTGCTAACTCTACACAAACTTCCCTCAAGGTCCTGGGGAATATCCTGTCAGGACCCGGAGATTTATCCACTTTTAAATTTCTTAAAAGCGCCAGTACTTTCACCTCTTTAATTGTCATAGGTTCCATAACTTCCTTACTTGTTTCCCACACCTTACACCATTCAATATCCTTCTCCTTAGTGAATACCGAAGAGAAGAAATCATTCAAAATCTCTCCCATCTCCCTCGGCTCCACACATAGCTGACCACCCTGATTCTCTAAGGGACCAATTTTATCCCTCAATATCCTCTTGCTTTTAATATAACTGTAGAAACCTTTCGGATTTACTTCCACCTTATTTGCCAAACCAAACTCGTATCTTTTTAGCTTTTCTAATCTCTTTCTTAAGATCCCTTTTACATTCTTTATATTCCTCGAGCAATTCCTTTACTCCATGCTGCCTATATCTATTATAGACATCCCTCTTTTTCCGAACCAAGTTTCTAATATCCCTTGAAAACCATGGCGCTTTCAAACCTTTAACCTTTCCTTTCAACCGAACAGGAACATAAAGATTCTGTACCCTCATAATTTCACCCTTAAATGACCTCCATTTCTCTATTACATCCTTCCCATAAAACAACTTGACCCAATCCACTCTCTCTAAATCCCTTCGCATCTCCTCAAAGTTAGCCTTTCTCCAATCAAAAATCTCAACTCTAGGTCCAGTCCTGTCCTTCTCCATAATTATATTGAAGCTAATGCTATTGTGATCACTGGACCCGAAGTGCTCCCCAACACATACATCTGTCAGCTGACCTATCGCATTCCCTAACAGGAGATCCAACACTGCCCCATCTCTAGTCGGTACTTCTATGTATTGTTGCAAAAAACTATCCTGCACACATTTCACAAACTCTAAACCATCCAGCCCTTTTACAGAATGAGTTTCCCAATCTATGTGTGGAAAATTAAAATCTCCCACAATCACCACCTTGTGTTTACTACAAATATCTGCTATCTCCTTACACATTTGCTCTTCCAACTCACGCTCCCCATTAGGTGGCCTATAATACACTCCTATCAGTGTTACCACACCTTTCCCATTCCTCAATTCCACCCAAATAGCCTCCCTAGAGGAGCTCTCTAATCTATCCTTCCAAAGCACCGCTATAAGATTTTCTCGGACAAGCAATGCAACACCTCCTCCTCTGGCCCCTCTTACTCTATCACACCTGAAGCAACTAAATCCAGGAATATTTAGTTGCCAATCACACCCTTCCTGCAACTATGTTTCACTAATAGCTACAACATCATAATTCCAGGTATCAATCCACGTTTTAAGCTCATCCACCTTTCTTACAATGCTCCTAGCATTAAAATAGATACATTTAAGATACTCTCCACCTCCTCCTCTCTTTTCATCCCTAACAATGCATTCAAATTTATTATCCTTTTCTTTCTTCTCCCCTACATCTTCGGGCTGAGCGCATCCCTTCTCCATCACCTGCCTTTCCTCCCTCACACACTGTCTACTTACTTGCTCTACTGGTGAACTAACCTCCTCTCCCATAGTTTCCTCAAATTGATTCCCGCCCCCCCCCCATCTTACTAGTTTAAAGTCTGCCCTGTAGCCCTAGCAAACCTCCCCGCTAGGATATTGGTCCCCCCAGGATTCAAGTGTAACCCGTCCTTCTTGAACAGGTCATGCCTGCCCCAGAAGAGGTCCCAATGATCCAGAAACTTGAATCCCTGCCCCCGCTCCAATCCCTCAGCCACGCATTCATCCTCCACCTAATTCCATTCCTACTCTCACTGTCGCGTGGCACAGGCAGTAATCCCGAGATTACTACCTTTGCGGTCCTTCTTCTTAACTGCCTTCCTAACTCCATATACTCTCGTTTCAGGACCTCTTCCCCTTTCCTACCTATGTCATTGGTACCTACATGTACCACGACCTCTGGCTCCTCACCCTCCCACTTCAGGATATCTTAGACGCGATCAGAAACGTCCCGGACCCTGGCACCAGGGAGGCAAACTACCATCCGGGACTCCCGATCACCTCCACAGAACCGCCTGTCTGAACCCCTGACTATCGAGTCCCCTATTACTATGGTCCTCTTTCTTCTATCCCTACCCTTCTGAGCTACAGGGCCGTCCTCTGTGCCGGAGGCCCGGCCACTGTCACTTCCTCCAGGTAGGCTGTCCCCCCCAACAGTACTCAAACATGAGTACTTATTGTCAAGGGGTACAGCCACTGGGGTACTCTCTAGTACCTGCCTCTTCCCCTTCCTGACCGTGACCCACCTATCTGCCTCCCGTGGCCCCGGAGTGACCACCTGCCTGTAACTCCTCTCTATCACCTCCTCACTCTCCCTGACCAGGCGAAGGTCATCGAGCTGCAGCTCCAGTTCCCTAACTCGGTCCCTCAGGAGCTGCAGTTCGGCGCACCTGGCGCAGATGTGGACGTCCGGGAGGCTGGGAGACTCCAGGATCTCCCACATCCAACACCGAGAACAACAAGCTGCCCTCACACTCATACCTCCCGAATAACTGAAAATAACAAGGAGAACTAAAAGATAAGCCTACTGTGCCCTCTTCCGCCTAAGCCCTCTGAGCCCAAGCCCTACACTCTGCTCCCGGCTCACTCTGCTGCCCGCAAACGAAGCTGCCCGCTGCTTAAGGCTGCGTTCTTTTTATATCTTCCCTCCTTCCCAGGCCTCCTTCATGCGCCTGCGCAGTCCCGCCTCTCAGAACTCCGATCTGAGAAGCAATTTGAAAATGGCCGCCGCCGCACTTCCTCTCAAAGCCTCGCTGTCTTCTTCCAAAAGAGAACTAGCTCACTCTTTCTCTCCTTTTTATATCTTCCCTCCTTCCCAGGCCTCCTTCACGCGCCTGCGCAGTCCTGCCTCTCAGAACTCCGATCTGAGAAGCAATTTGAAAATGGCCGCCGCCGCACTTCCTCTCAAAGCCTCGCTGTCTTCTTCCAAAAGAGGTTTAAGGCAGAGATTGATAAGGGTTATGGGTTAAAGGGGAGATGGCTGGAGTATGGAAATGAAAAAAATATCCATAATTGAACACACTCGATGGGCCAAATTCCCTAATTCTGCTCCTGTATCTTATGGACTCTGAGCTGCTTAGAAGAGCTCATAGAATGTTTTCACTTATGGTACTTAATTAAGGAAGGATATTAATGTTTCTTAGTTCAAAGAATGAACTTTCTCAGTTCAAACAATGTTTATGAGACTTTAACACCTGGAATGGTTAGATTATCTTATCAGGTAAGGTTGTGCAGGCTAGGCTTTTATCTGGAACTTAGAGGGAAAACAACAGTGACTCGATTGAAACATAAAAGATCTTGTGGAGTACTAAGAGTGTGGGCATTGAAAGGAGATTCCCTCTTGTGAAAGAATCCAAAGGTCACTGTTTAATTGGGGCCATCTAATTAAGATTCACAAGTTAATTTTTTTCTGGGGATTGAGAGGCTTTGGCACCGTCTTCCTCAAGAAGCAATGAAAGTAGAGTCTTTGAATAGTTTTAAGGCAAAAATAGACTCCTGATAAGCAGGTGAATAGTTACCATGGATAAACTGCTGTGAAGCTGAATTTATAAGCAGGTTAACTATGAAATTATTAAATGAAGGAGCAGGCTGGAAATACCATGTAGCCTACTCACACTCTTAATCCGCGCATCTGAAAGGCCATTTGGTCCATTATACCTGTGCCAGATTTTTGAAAGAGTTTTTGAATTCCTACCTTTCCTTAAGAAATTTCCCATTCACAATTTTAATCTAATTACCTTTAGAAAATTACTGCTATATCTGTTGAGAATTCCAGATGACAATGAACTATCTGATCACCTCTGCAAATTTTGCCATTCATCTTAAGTTAATGTCCTAAGGCTTCCCACAAGGGGACACATTATATATAATAATGGTTTCATTTTGCTAAGCATCATTCTTAGGACAATCACCCCCTTGTCATCTCAAATCACACAAATCCCCTTTTGAAGACATCATTGACATGTTTTAACGAACATGAAAAACTGCACTTTAACTTTCCATACCAAATGTTATAAACCAGATCAGCCAAGTTGAAAATTTTGTCGTCTTAAGCTTCTACGGAACAAGTTATCACATTTCCACAACAGCCTGCCATATTCTAGCGATTAAGTAGATGCAATACACACAGAGAGTGTCGCTTAATTGTGAAACTGTTGGAATTGATTTTAATGAAGAACTAGAGGCAGGCCCAATGATGGTCACAGCAGCTGAGTGCACAGGGAAGATTTATGAAGACCATAAAACATTATACAACTTTAGGATGACACCAAGTCACCTGTCCTTGCTCCTGGTCAGGTATAATGCCACACAATTCCCAGAGCTCCATAAGATAACAATGAATCAGTCTGCTTCCTTCTTCACCTCAGGTTTAATAAACAATTACAAAACATTTCCAGGCAAGTAACTAAAGATGAAGTGAATGAGTTGAAAAGAAAACAAACATTGAAATAGCAACCTTATGCTACAAAACGCTGCAATTTGTTAATGCTTTAGCCGTCCGTAAAAAAGGCTACCATATCTAGCAATAGCCTATAAATTGTCTGGGAAGGAAAATTAATACCCAGGATACTCACTTCCATTTGTTACTCTTGATGTATGAGAAGTCTGCCCAGCTCATCTTCCAATTCAAATTACACCGGTTTGACCCAGAACAGCATAAATCCTAGTTTCTGGTCTAAGAGTAATGAGCTTGCACCTGTTCAGTCTCAACGACCATGAGGTCCAAGCATTTTCTTTTTTACATGGGTGGCTTTGAGTGTTTTCATTTTGAATTCCAGAAAAGAAAAAGCTGCAAATAGATTATGTGACCTAAAAGTGGATTTCCAAAAGCTCTATCATGCTAACTTTCCTTCAAGTTACTTATACCTTTTCTATTCTTCAAAACAAGGGGAACAATAATTACATTAACCGAGATAAATGTAAACTTTATCAAAGAGCAATAATTAGGATATACAATACAGAAGTAAGCCATTCTCAATCTCCTTCATATAACTCTGTCAGCCATCACAGATCTGCCCAAAGTTTCAATAATTTACTCTACAAACCCATAAATGTGAATTTGTTACTTATTGAGAAAGAGAAGGTCAAGTGGTGGGGGGGGGGGAGGGTGAATAAGAGGACACCCAAAACAACCAAAAAAAAAGGGAATTCATACTGGAGTCAAAATTTAAAAGATGTAGCGGTGTGCTATGCGCAGCGCTGAAATAACGACGCGTAGTCAGTGAGCTACAGTTGTGAAAGAGGTTTATTCAAACTTCGCGGCCTCGCTTTAAAGCCTTCTTGTTCCCGCCCTCCCTGGGCGGGAATACGGTAGGGGGCGCGTATTCACAGTCCCGTCCCGCGCACGGGCTTTTCCCCTTGCTGGTGAAGCAGGCTTGGCGTCCTCTTTGGGACTGGCCTCAATGCCGGCACGCGCCACTTTGTGAGCCGGTTCGAGTGCGCTGGGAAATGGGTCACCACATAACCCCCCCCAGAACCGGCGATACACCCCCCAATGTCCTCAGTCTGGGTCGGACTCTGTTTGGGAGGTCTGCCTCTGCGCCGTGGTGCCTGAATCTCGACCGGCTGTGCCAAGTCCACATGGGCCGGTTTGAGTCGGTCCACTGTGAAAACCTCCTCTTTCCCCCCAATGTCTAGCACGAATGTGGACCCGTTGTTTCTGATCACCGTAAAAAGCCCCTCGTAGGGCCGCTGCAGCGGTGCCCAATGTCTGCCCCGTCGTACAAAAACGAACTTACAGTTTTGCAAGTCTTTGGGTATGCAGGTCGGGTTCTGTCCATGCTGTGAAGTGGGTATGGGGGCCAGGTTGCCAAGCCTCTCGCGTAATCTGCCCAGGACTGCTGCGGGTTCTTCCTCTTGCCCCCTTGGGGCTGTTATGAACTCTCCAGGGATGACCAGGGGTGCGACGTACACCAACTCGGCCGACGAGGTGTGCAGATCCTCTTTGGATGCTGTGCGGATTCCGAGCAGGACCCAGGGAAGTTCGTCCACCCAGTTAGGCCCTTTGAGGCAGGCCATGAGAGCCAACATCAGGTGATGGTGGAAACGCTCCACTAGTCTGTTCGACTGTGGGTGGTAGGCAGTTGTGTGGTGCAGCTGTGTCCCCAAAAGGCTGGCCATAGCTGACCACAGGCTGGAAGTGAACTGGGCGCCTCTGTCGGAGGTAACGTGGGCCAGTACACCAAAGTGAGATACCCAGGTTGCAATCAGCACTCGGGCGCAAGATTCAGAGGTGGTGTCGGTGAGCGGGACCGCCTCTGGCCATCTTGTGAACCGGTCCACGATAGTCAGGAGGTGCCGCGCTCCTCGCAACACTGGCAGGGGGCCCACGATATCCACATGAATGTGGTCGAAACGCCAGCGGGTGGGGTGGAACTGCTGAGGCAGGGCTTTGGTGTGCCGCTGCACCTTGGCTGTTTGGCAGTGCATGCACGTTTTGGCCCATTCACTGACCTGCTTGCGGAGTCCGTGCCAAACGAACCTGGTGGCTACCATCTGGACGGTTGACCTGATGGAGGGGTGCGCTAAGTTGTGAATGGAGTTGAAAACGCGCCGCCGCCAGGCTGCCGGGACGACAGGGCGGGGTTGGCCGGTGGTGACGTCACAGAGTAGGGTCCTCTCACCTGGGCCTACGGGGAGGTCCTGGAACTGCAAACCGGAGACTGCGGTTCTGTAACTAGGGATCTCCTCGTCTGCCTGTTGCGCCTCCGCCAGATCTTCATAGTCTACCCCCTGGGAGAGGGCTTAGATGTTAGGTCTGGAGAGAGCGTCCGCCACGACATTGTCCTTTCCCGAGACATGCCGGACATCCGTCGTGTATTTGGAGATGTAGGACAGATGTCGCTGCTGGCAGGACGACCAGGGGTTGGATGCTTTTGTGAACGCAAAGGTAAGCGGTTTGTGGTCCGTGAATGTGGTGAAGGGCCTACCTTCTAAGAAGTACCTGAAATGCCGGATTGCCAGGTATAGCGCCAACAGTTCCCAGTCAAAAGCACTGTATTGAACTCGGGTGGTCGTAGGTGTTTGCTGAAAAATGCCAGGGGTTGCCAGCGACCCTCAATGAGTTGTCCAGCACTCCACCGACTGCCATGTTAGATGCGTCCACTGTGAGGGCGGTAGGGACGTCCATTCTGGGGTGTACTAGCATCACGGTGTTTGCCAAGGCTTCTTTGGTTTTAATGAAAGCTGCGGTGGACTCCTCGTCCCAGGTAATGTCCTTGCCCTTACCCGACATCAGGGCGAACAGGGGGCGCATGATTCGGGCTGCTGAAGGGAGGAAGCGGTGGTAGAAATTCACCATACCCATGAATTCCTGAAGGCCTTTGATTGTGTTGGGTCGGGGGAAATGGCGGACCGCGTCTACCTTGGCAGGCAGAGGGGTTGCCCCGTCTTTAGTAATCCTGTGGCCCAGGAAGTCGATGGTGTCAAGCCCGAACTAGCATTTGGCCGGGTTGATTGTTAGGCCGTATTCACTCAGTCGGGCGTAGAGTTGACGGAGGTGGGACAGATGCTCCTGACGACTACTGCTGGCTATGAGGATGTCGTCCAAATAGATGAAAGCAAAGTCCAGGTTGCGTCCCACCGCATCCATTGACCGCTGAAACGTCTGTGTGGCATTCTTTAGGCTGAACGGCATGCGGAGGAACTCGAAAAGGCCGAACGGGGGTGATGAGTACCATTTTGAGGACGTCGTCCGGATGCATTGGGATTTGATGGTATCCCCGGACGAGGTCTACCTTGGAGAAGATCCGTGCGCCGTGCAGGTTTGCTGCAAAGTCCTGAATGTGCGGCACAGGGTAGCAGTCCAGTGTTGTAGCCTCGTTCAGCCTGCGGTAGTTGCCGCATGGTCTCCAGCCCCCTGTTGCTTTGGGCACCATGTATACAGGGGAGGCCCATGGGCTGTTGGACCACCATATGATCCCCAATTCCTCCATCCTCTTGAACTCCTCCTTCGCCAGTCGGAGCTTGTCCGGGGGAAGCCTTCGAGCATGGGCGTGGAGGGATGGTCCTTGTGTCGGGATGTGGTGCTGTACGCCATGTCTGGTCATGGCTGCCATGAACTGCGGCGCCAGAACCGATGGGAAATCCGCCAGGACTCTGGTGAAGTCGCTGTCGGACAGCGTGATGGAGTCTAGGTGTGGGGCCGGCAACTGGGCTTCACCCAGGGAGAACGTTTGAAAGGTCTCAGCGTGGACCAGTCTCTTCCTTGGCAGGTCGACCAGTAGGCTGTGAGCTTGCAAAAAATCTGCTCCCAGGAGCGGTTGGGCTATGGCGGCCAGTGTGAAGTCCCACGTGAACCCGCTAGAGCCGAACTGTAGCTGCACCGTACGGGTGCTGTAGATCCTTACTGCGCTGCTGTTCGCGGCCCTCGGTGGGACCCGGTACTCTGTTGCGGGTGTCGTAACTCGTCGGAGGTAAGACGCTGATCTCGGCTCCGGTGTCAACCAAAAAGCGGTGTCCCGACTGCTTGTCCCAGACATATAGGAGGCTATCCCGATGGCCAGCCGCCGTAGCCATCAGCGGCGGCTGGCCCTGGCGTTTCCCAGGAACTTGCAGGGCGGGCTACAGTGGCGGGCTTCTGTGCCCCACTGCTGGTGGTAGAAGCACCATTGTTTGTTGGTCTCCTCACCCCTGCCTCTGGGATTAGTGGGCTCTGCGGCTGGGCCTGGTCTGGTCTGCTGCTGGGAGCATGGCCTGGTGATCTGTGCGACGGACGCCCCACTCTCCTTCTTGGCTTTCCACAGCATGTCTGCCTGGGCCACCACCTTCCGGGGGTCACTGAAATCTGCGTCGGACAGCAGCAGGCGTATGTCCTCGGGAAGCTGCTCCAGGAACACCTGCTCAAACATGAGGCAGGGCATGTGTCCTTCGGCCAGGGACAGCATCTCGTTCATCAAAGCCGACGGTGGCCTGTCCCCCAAATCATCCAGGTGCAGTAAGCGGGCAGCTTGCTCGCGCCGTGAGAGTCCGGAAGTCCTTATGAGCAGGGCTTTGAATTCTGTGTATTTGCTGTCCTCCGGGGGCGACTGTATGAACTCCTCAATCTGGGCGGCTGTCTCCTGGTCGAGGGAGCTCACCACGTAGTAGTAACGTGGCATCTGAGGATATCTGCCGAATGTGGAATTGGGCTTCTGCTTGCCGGAACCATAGGTGAGGTCGCAGTGTCCAGAAGCTTGGCAGTTTTAACGAAACTGCATGAACAGATGCGGCGTCGTTCATCTCCAGTCCAAATATTGTTTGGGATGTCGGGGTCACCAATTGTAGCGGTGTGCTACGCGCAGCGCTGAAATAACGACGCATAGTCGGTGAGCTGCAGTTGTGAAAGAGGTTTATTCAAACTTCGCGGCCTCGCTTTAAAGCCTTCCTGTTCCCACCCTCCCCGGGCGGGAATACGATAGGGGGCGCGTATTCACAGTCCCGTCCCGCGCACGGGCTTTTCCCCTTGCTGGTGAAGCAGGCTTGGCACCCTCTTTGGGACCGGCCTCAATGCCGGCATGTGCCACTTTATGAGCTGGTTCGAGTGCACTGGGAAGTGAGTCACCACAAAGAGACATTTTGCCCCAAATTGAACATCATCGGCAATTCTCAACATGAAATTCTCAATGGGTCTTTTCCTAAGAAATTAGCTGTCCTATGTATAACCCATCGGGTGCACCTTGTAGACTTCACCACAATCCAACTTTTAAAAGTTTCAAAATGTCCAAATTTCACTTAACACTTGACAGCAATTGAATTAGTGTTGTGGGCAAGAGGAATGCACAATTGCACAAGATGATCGCACTGTGGCAATATTAAATGCTATCATGCAGTCTGAAGAAGAGGATTCTACTTTCACTCTTCATGTGGAAGCCCAGCAGCACTGGATCAGAGTAATTTCCAGAATATCATTTCAGGCAGAAAAAAAATGACAGTTCATAAGACTTCTACTGTATATCTACTAATTACTGAGATGCAGTATAAAGTAATCTAGAACCCAGCTTGTCCATTGACTTGTAGGATCTTGTCTATTGTCTGTCATTTGATAACAACATAGGAGGCAAAGTGATGTCTCATTGAAGCCACAAAAAATTACTTCAAAATTTACAACAAAATGCCTGCCAGAGCACTTTGGCAGGCATGAATAAAAAGAAAAAGAAAAAAAAGATAACAGAAATCATGTAGGATTTATAAACTGCTACTGCAGTTTCATTATCAGTAAAATAACTTAGAATGTTGACTGAAGCAATATCGATGTAGACACAAGGAACTCACACAGTTATATCATCTAATGTAAAATGTATATCAAACACCTTTGATCACTATAGAACATTTTTATGTAGAGAAGTGTACATTGGTTGAACATTTACAAATATTAGGCAAGACTTCTCTATTTTAACAATCTATTAAAAGGTTAGAGACAAACTTCAGAATGAAATAACACTCTACATTTTAGTTAATGGACTATAATCAACACCAGCAATAAAGATAAAATAATGTTTACATGAAAATGGTGAATTTTTAGGTCAGATTATCAAATATTAATAGTGCTTAAACAAAGAGCTTTAACATTGTTTTGCCAACATTAACTAGCATGTACCAGTCGTGAATAAATGTCATATAGTATTTTCAACTTACTTGTTGCAATTGAGACAAAGAAAAACAGTTCACTAAGGTTAGTTATTAATTTTGTTTTGAAAACACATTTACGATGTGTAGGTCTTGCATTTATTTGATTTTTTTATTTTGATGCAGTCTGGCTGTGTCATATTTATTTATTTAGTGAGAATAGGCCCTTCCAGCCACATTGCCCAGCAACAACCTAATCACGGGACAATTCACAATGACCAATTAACCTACCAACTGGTACATCTTTAGACTATGGAAGGGAATTAGAGCACACAGAGGAAACCCATGCAATCACGAGAACATACAAACCCCTTACAGACAGCAGCAGGAATTGAATCCCAGTTGCTGGTACTGTAAAGCATTGTAAATCACTATGCTACCACTTTTCCTAATTATTTACTTTTATTCGATTTTTTTGTGTGGGAGGAGGGATGGGGGGGAACATGCATGTTCTGTTTCGTTCATTTTTTTGTGCGGGAAGGAGGAATTTGGGGGTTGATAATTATGCTGCCTTTCTTTTCTTTCTTGGCTTGATGGCTACCTGAAGAAGAAGAATTTCAAGTTGTATACTTTGATAATAAATGAACCTTTTAACCTTATCCTGCAGCAAAGGAGGCCAACATTGACTTTAGATAAGGAGGATTGTCAGTCTTTTTTTCAGGGTAGTGGAGTCTAAACTCAAGGACATGGATTTAAGTTGAGATTCAGAGAAAGCTGAGAGGCAAGCTTTTCCACACATAGTGTGGAGGGCATGTGGAATGAGCTACCGGAGCAGGTAGTACAGGAGGATACAGTACCATCTAAATGGCATTTGAACAGATACGCTCTTAGGAAAGGTGCCAAACTCAGGCAAATTGGACTAATTAAGGAAGACACTCTGGTCCGCATGCACAAATTGTTCCATAGGATCTGCTTCCATAGGATCTGTCATGCACTGAATCCAGTTGTAGTATTTTTCATTCTCTCACCATTTCAAAGAAGACTACTTTTGACTAAAAAGAATGATTTCTATTTTTCCCTCCTTATGAGACCTGAACTGTGCTGGAATGTTCTATAAGCCCCAAATTAAATATTGGGGAAGGGGGATTATTTTATTGAAACCTACAGGATGCCAAAAGGCCTGAATAGAATGGACAAAGGGAAAATGTTCCCATCAATAGGAGCGTCCAGGATCCAAGACTACAGCCTCAAAACAAAATGACACCACTTTAAAACAGAGATTAGGAGGAATTTCTTCAGCCAAAAAGTGGTGAATCTGTGGAAAACATTGCCACAGAGTGCTGTAAAGGCTAAGTCTTTAAAGCACAGAATGCTGAGTTCCTGACTGGTATGAGGGAAATGAGTTACAGAAAAAAGTGGGAGAATAGGGTTATAAAAGCTTACACTTTATAGCTAATATGAGGGTGCATATTATTAAGGCAATTGGAAAGGAGTACAAGGGTGCAAAATGAAAAGGTAGGTTTTTTTTATTACAGAGAGTGCTGGGTACGTGAAATGTGCTGCCAATGGTGGTGACAGGCAGATACATTAGGAACATTTAAGAGACTCTTAGAAAGGCTCATGGATGAGGGAAAATTATGTGGGAGGGATGGCTTAGATTGTTCTTCAGAGTAGCACAAAAGGTCAGCACAACATTACGGGCAATGCACACAAAATGGCTAGAGGAACTCAGCAGGCCAGGCAGCATCTATAGAAAAGAGTACAGTCAACATTTCAGGCTGAGGCCCTTCATCACAACTGGAGGGAAAAAAAGGTGAGGAGTCAGCACCTGTAGATTTTCTTTTGTTTATGATTGTGGGCGATGTTCTATGTTAAGCAATCAGCCATTAAATGATGCAGCAGATTCAATGGGAGGAGCGGCCTAGTTCTGCTCCTATATCTTATAGTCTCATAAAACTGCTCTGCTTTACTGTATGCCAAATACGCAAGGCGGTGATCTTTTATAACCAAGAACTAGTGATTTAAAAACATTATCTGCTTACCGCCAACAGGGTAGTTAATAGAGAGTTCAGCTGACCAGTCAAGCTTGTCCTTAAGATCCTCCTCATTCTCCTGTTGCCACTGGAGTCCAACTTTCCTCCAGTAATCAGAGGCCAACTCCCTGCATTGCAAACAAAAGAGAGTCAAATAAACTAAGATCAAAAGCACAACCATTTTATTTATTAATGTGTTAGTCCCTTTATCTACAATTTTAAGTTTGTTTTCAACAAGGTGGCAGAACATGAAGTACAACTTAACTTTCACAGGTCAATTAGGGTTGAAAATTCCACTCAACCAAGGTCTGGAGACCAGTGTGTCTTGGCTCCAAGCCAAGATAAAAACACCAAAATAAAACCTCACTAATGAATGGAAATACTGTGTGATACTAGTACAGTGTATTACTTATTTCCACCACTAGAAGCTGCTGGTGTTTATCTATAATTTTGCTGATTTCTCATTACTTCTTTCCCCCACCACCCCCAACAAGGCTGAATACCTATTTTTTAAAAAGATCATTTGATTTGTTTTTTCCTCCTTTGGTCATCTTATTCCCTCAGTTCTCAGCTGCTTCAGACACAAGTATTCCACAGAATAGGGTCTAAAATGCCACAGTAGCATGATGGTTAGCGCAAAGCTATGACAGCTCAGAGCGCCAGAGTTCGGAGTTCAACTACAGCATCCTCCGTAAGAAAGCTTGTACGTACTTCCTGTCTGCACATGGGTTTCTTCCAGGTGCTTCAGTTTCCTCCCATAGTCAAAAGACATACTGGTTAGTAGGTAAATTGGTCATTGTGAATTGCCCTGGAATTAGGTTAGGGTTAATTAGGTGGGTTGCTGGCCAGTGTCGTTCATCAGGCTGGAAGGGCCTGTTCCGCACTGTCTCTCTAAATAAAACTATTAAGCAAGACTTGAACAAGACAGATGATTTAAATACTGTCTGTTATTCATTGAAGGTCAAAGGTTGAATGACTACTTAGGTAAAAATAATCTTGTTTTTCCTCATCATTCTTTCCTTCCCAGACATTGAGAAAATATCCTTCTTTTGAGTACAGTTGTTCCCCGGAGAACCAAACTGAATGTAATGAATAGAAACAGAAAATTTTTTAAATCCTCAGCAGGTCAGATGCATCTGCAGTTTTTGGATTTGTGATTTTTAAAAAAACCAATAAACAGCAGAATCACTGACATGAGAAAACCTGCAAATGCTGGAAATCCAAAGCAACACACACAAAATGCTGGAGAAACTCAGCAGGCCAGGCAGCATCTATGGAAAAGAGTAAACAGTCATCAGCACTGGAAAGAAAGATGAGAAGTCAGCATATGAAGGCAGGGTGAGGGGAGGAAGTAGTACAAGGTGTTAGGTTATAGGTGTACTTCTTACTCCCCTCTCCCCACTTTCCTATTGATTTCTCATCTTTCTTTCCAGTCCTGATGAAGGGTCT
Organism: Hemitrygon akajei; assembly: GCF_048418815.1. Classification (NCBI taxonomy): domain Eukaryota; kingdom Metazoa; phylum Chordata; class Chondrichthyes; order Myliobatiformes; family Dasyatidae; genus Hemitrygon; species Hemitrygon akajei. The sequence goes on along the minus strand of NC_133134.1, from coordinate 10,018,864 downwards.
CAGCCTGAAATGCTGACTCTTTACTCTTTTCCATGGATGCTGCCTAGCCCAATGAGTTCCTCCAGCATTTTGTGGGTGTTGCTCTGCAATAAACAGTGGATGTCATTTCTTCATTGGGCCATAGCACAAAATGGTAAATATCAGCCACTTCAAAGAACGTTGAACTTTACAGCGCAGGAACAGACCCTTCAGCCCACAATGCCATGACAAACCCACTAAATTAGTAATCATATGGTTAACTAATCTCTTCTCCCTACACTACCTATCCTTTCATTTTCCTGACCTTCATCTGCCTAAATGTCTCTTAAAAGTCCCTTATGTATCTGCCACTAAAACCACCTCAGGCAGCACATTCCAGGCACCCACCATTCCGCCAAGGACTGTAAGTCCAGAGGTCTCCTGTCCTGGAATTGAAGACCTGTCTGTGTGTGAATGAGTGAGTGGGTGAGATGGTGGGAAAGAGGCCTGTTTTGCTGTTGCTGTCTCGTACTGTCTGGTTGTTGGTGTCGTTCTATTGAACAACATGAGCATGCATGCTGGAATTTGTGGTCCCCAGCACACCCTCAAGATGTGTTGATTGTTAACACAAATGATGCATTTCACATAGGTTTCGATGCACACGTGATAAATAAATGAATCCGAATCTGAAGTCAAGATTGTGTGTAGCTTGGTGGCGGTATTCCCTTGCTCTTGCAGAACTTGTAGCTCATATATGTCAAACTCAAGGCCCGCGGTGGAATTATCTTTGGCCCGCGAGATAATATCTAATTACTATTAAAGCTGGCCCCAGTAATCGAAGCGCCTATGGCGTATGATATGGCTAATGCTGAGTTTATTCAGGTACCAGGTTTTCAGGGTTTTTAGTGTTTATTCGGCAGTCTTCTTCATAAGAAACGGAATTTGTAAAGTGAAACACTTTGTAGTTATAGCAGAGACTGAGACACATGAGAGCAGGCTGAAAAAACGGAGGCAATGAAAGCTGCATTCGCACGCGTCCGACTGATCCGGCCCGCATGAAGCTGCATTTTGCTCAATCCGGCCCGTGACCTAAAATGAGTTTGACACCCCTGTAATGTAGCTGATCAAAGTCATGAGTTTGAAAAGTGCTCTCTAAGGTGGCTTGCTGAATTATTAGATTTCTTCCTGCAAGTGGTACAAATTACTATTGCTGTGCATTGGTGGTAGAGTGAGATGGTTGTGGATGTGGTGCCTATGTCCTAAATGTTATTGAAGTTGCACAAATCCAGGTAAATGGAGAGTATTCCAACATACACCTGACTTGATCTCTGTAAATGGCGGACAGGTTTTAGGGAGTTACTCACCACAATATTCATAGACTCTGACCTGCTGTTGTAGCACTCCATTTCATTTCTTTTCAGTCAGTGGTGACTGACAGGATATTGTCATGGGGAATATTTGGTGATTAAATGTCAGAGGGGTATTTTCTCTTGTTGGATATAGTCATTGCCTAGTATTTATGTGGTTCAAATGTTACCAGAGCTCATTCACTTTTTCCCTCAACTGTTTTGCAAAATAACATTATAGCACATTTTGGAACATAAAAATTAAAAGCAGTTTGCTTAAGTCAACATTTTCATTTCTTAATCAACTTAAGGACTGACTTATCATAAGAGGACTGGTATGCATTCTCCCAACTTCCCCTTCCTGAAGTCCATAATCAATTCCTTGGTCTGACTGGCTTTGACTGCAAAGATGTTGTTGTGACGCTACCTAACCAGCTGATCTATCTCACTCTTGTAAGCCTTCTCATCACCATCTGCAGTTCTGCCAACAACAGCTGTATCCATGGCAAATTTATAGATAGCATTCCAAATCAGAATTTGGACTAATATCACTGGCGAACGTCATGAAATCTGTTTTGTGGCAGCAGTGCAATACAATAATAAACAATATATAAATTACAGTAATATATAATTTAAGTTATTAAGTAATGTAAAGAGAGACCAAAAAAAGTGAGGTCGTTTATATGGATTCATTGTCTGTTCAAAAATCTGTTGGCAGAGGGTAAGAAGCTGTTCCCGACACGTTGAGTGGATGTCTTCAGACTCCTGTTCCTCCTCTTTGATGGTAGCAATGAGAAGAGGGCATGTCCTGGGTGATGGGGGTCCTCAATAACAAATGCCTACTTTTTTTTTTTTAGGCATTGCCTTTTGAAGATGTCATTGATACTGGGGAGGATAGTGCCCACGATGGAGCTGGCTGAGTTTACAACTTTCTGCAGCTTTTTCTGACCCCCCTCCATACCAGATGGTGATGCAAACAGTTACAACGCTCTGCACAGAACAACTGAAGAAGTGTCTTTGGTGACATACCAAATCTCCCCAAACTCCTCTGTTGTGCCTTTACTGTAACTGCATCAATACATTGGGTCCAGGATTGATTGTCAGAGATGTTGACACCCAGGAACTTGAAACTGCTCACCCTTTCCACTTCTGATCTCTCGATGAGGCAACTGGTCTGTGTTCCCTTGACTTTCCCTTCTTGAAGTCCAAAACCAGCTGATCTATCTCACTGCTATACGCCGCTTCATCACCATCTGCCAATAAAAGTTGTTGCTGGCAAACTGATAGATGGCATTTGAGCTGTGCCTAGCCACACAGTCATGGGTGTAGAGAGAGGAGAGCAGCGGGCTAAGCCGCAGCCCTGAGGTGTGCCTGTGTTGACTGACAGCAAAGGGGATATTATTTCCAATCCGCACTGACTGTGGTCCCTGGATGAGGAAGTCAAGCATCCAGTTGCAGAGGGAAGTACAGAAGCCCAGGTTTTGAAGCTTGTTGATTAGTACTGAGGGTACGATTGTGTTGAACACTGAGCTGTAATCGGTAAACAGCAGCCTGACGTACAGCAGCTATTGTTAATATCCAGCTGCTCCAAGGCTGAGTGGAGAGCCAGTGAGATTGCATCTGCTGTAGACCTATTGTGGCGATAGGTAAAATGCAAGTCCAGGTCCTTGCTTAGGCAGGAGTTGATTCTTGTCAAGACCATCTCAAAGCACTTCATTACAGTAGATGTGTCACTTTGAGGTAGCTCACCCTGCTCTTCAAGTATGATTGTCGCTTTTTTGAACCAGATGAGAACCACCGACTGCAAATGTGAGAGATTGAAGACGTCCTTCAAGTCTCTCGCCAGTTGATTGGCACAGGTTTTCATTGCCCAATCAGGTACACCATCAGGGTCTGACACCTTGCGAGGGTTTACCCTTTTGAAAGATCTTCTGACATCAGCCTCCGAGACAGAGATCAAAGGGTCACCAGATGCTGCATGGATCTGCACAAGGGTAAAATTCTTCTCCCCCCTCAAAACGCACATAAAAGATGTTGAGCTCACAACCAGTCATAATGTTAAGTTTCTCCTTGTAAGTAGCAATAGCCTGCAGACTCTGCCAGAGCTGACGTGCATCCGATTCTGCCTCTAACTTCATTCGGAGTTGTTTCACTGTGCCAGGAGCAGCACAGTGGGCCAAGTACACATTCTTGAGGTGCGCCAGCGTTGATTGTCAGTAAGAGGTTGATGTTATTTCTGATCCACACTGACTGTGGTATCCAGATGAGGAAGTCAAGGATCCAGTTGCAAAGGAAGATTTAGAGGACTGGGTTTTGAAGTTTATTGAATAGTATTGAAAAGACAATGGTGTTGAATGCTAAGCCTTAATCAATGAACAGCAACTAACATAGGTCAACCATTTTAATTCCAATTCCCATTCTGACATGTCAGTCCATGGCCTCCTCCACTGTAACAATGAACCCAGTTTCACGCTGGAGGAGAACCACCTCAAAATCTATCTGGGTAGCCTCCAACCTGATGGCATAATCATTGATTTCTCTAAAGCGGTAATTTTCTCCCCTTCCATTCCCCACTTAGGCTCCCCTCTCACTTCTTCTCTTTGCCTGCCTATCATCTTCTCCTACTGTCCCTCTTCCTTCCCTTTCTCTCATGGTCCACCCTCCTCTCCTATCAGATTGGCTTCAGGTATCACTTCCAGCTTGTACTCCTTCTCCTACTCCCCCCCCCCCTTCTTATTCCGGCTTCTTTCCCCATCCTTTCCAGTACTGATGAAGGGTCTCAGCCTGAAATGTCAACTGTTTATGCATTTCTGTAGATGCTGCCTGACCTGTTGAGTTCCTCCAGCATTTTGCGTGTGTTGTAGTAAATGTAAGTATTGCTGTTGACCTGCTGAGAACTTCCATACTTCTGCAGGAGCACTTTTTCCCAGAATTTCCATGTAGGGTAGTAATCATGTACATGGTAATTTAACAATTATTCTAATTAAAACAAGATGCACACAAAACCGTACTATCTCTTCAAGACAAAATTTTGACCACAAATTAAAAACATTGCTTCTTCAATAATGAACTGAAGTTAAACTAAATTGATATATATAATGCACAACAAAGTGATTATGGCTCGTTTTTAGATTCAGAAGTTGGCTCTCTTAAGCAATATACATATCCTTGTTGAGGTGGAAAAACAATTTTCTATGAAGGTCAAACTACACATCCAAACTTCTTTGAAAGCTTACACACACACAAATAATTTTGGAAACATTTTATAAATATCACTGATTGCAATTAAGCTCCAATATCTTGAAAGCATTTTTAATACTCCCGCAGAGCACGTTCGTGTTGTGCGTGGCGAGTTGCAAATGCTGGGGAGGGAGAAGGGGAGGAATGAGAATGAAAGTCACAACTTCCAAAGTAAAAATATAATTAAGTCACCATATTTACTTGCAATTTTCTATAAAGTTGGGAAATAACATTCACTGTAAAACCTTACTGCCAACAGGTGCTTATATAGTCATATAAAAATGGTTTTTTCAGCAACTAACACTCAGTGGCCACTTTACTTAGCACTTCCTGTACATAATAAAGTGTGTATGCTCGTAGACTTCTGCTGCTGCAGCCCATCCACTTTATGGTTTGACATGTTGTACATTCAGAGATGCTCTTCTGCACACTACTGTAGTAATGCGTGGTTATTCGAGTTACTGTCATTTTCCTGTCAGCTTGAACCAGTCTGGCCATTCTACTCTGACCTCTTTCATTAACAAGGTATTTTGCCCACAGAATTGCCGCACCGGATTTTTTTTTTTGCTTTTCACACCATTCTCCGTAAATTTTAGAGACTGCTGTGTGTGAAAATCCCATGAGATCAGCAGTTTCTGAGATACAGGTGGCCCCCGTTTTTCAAACGCTTGCTTTACAACAGCTCACTGTTACGAAAAAATGACACCCGCCTTGTACGTGTGTTTACCCCGAGAAGGACTACCATGACCATGAAGCCTTGTGTGGGCAGTTGTGTGCACATGCTCGTATCAGCTGATTTTTTTTCTCCAAATCGATTTTGGCTCGCTGTCTTCCCAATTGTGAAACTACACTGTACATACAATATTTCTACTTTATATAGGCTGTATATTTATCACATCATTCCTACTTTTACTATATGTTTGTGTCATTTTAGGTTTTATGCATTATTTAGTATGATTTGGTAGGTTATTTTTTGGGTCTGGGAATGCTCAAAAATTTTTCCCATATAAATTAATGGTAATTGCTTCTTCACGTTATGACATTTCGGCTTACAAACGCTTTCATAGGAATGCTCTACCTTTGGATAGCGGGGGAAACCTGTACTCAAATCATCCCATCTGACACCAACAATCATTCCACAGTCAAAGTCACTTAGATTTCTTCCCCATTCTGATGTTTGGTCTGAACAATCAACTGAACCTCTTGACCATGCCTGCACGCTTTTATGCACTGGGTTGCTGCCATACAATTGGCTGATTAAATATTTACATTAATGAGACAGTGTACAGGTGTACCTAGTAACGTGACCAATGTGTGTATACTGTCTAAATATTTGTCTGTACAGAAATGCTACCTTGCAAGAGAATTTCAGTATTTTTGTTTACCTGATTTGAGGTACCTCATCACTGCAGCTGCTTAGCAGAAGAGGGATAAGCTTGTGGAAGAAGGAGTAGCGATCCCGAAGGTCCAAAAGCCAGCTTCCCACCACTTCTGTCACAGCTTGGCGTACCTGACTCAGTTTGAAAACACAAAATTTTAAGTTGTAATTAAGAATCAAATTTGAGAACATTGACATAAAATTTGTTTTGTGGTAGTACAGTGCAATATATAAAAAATACTTACAATTACAAAATAAATAACGCAAAGTAAAAAGAATAACAATATATTGTTCATGGGTTCAGGGACCAATTGTTTTGGTGCCCCTTGTCTAAGAAGGGATACACTGGCATTGGAGAGAGTCCAGAGTAATGAAACCAGGAATGAAAGGGTTAACATTAGAGGAGCATTTGATGGCTCTAGGCCTGTACTCACTGGACATTAGAGAATGGCAGGGGGGTGTTGGATCTCATTGAAAGTTACTGAATACTGAAACGTCTAGATAAGAGTGGATGTGGAGAGGATGTTTCCTATAGTGTGGGAGTCTAGGACCAGATGGCACAGCCTCAGAATACAAGGAAGTCCCTTTAGAACAGAGATTAAGAGGAATTTCTTTAGCCAGAGGGTGGTGAATCAATGGAATTCATTGCCATGGACAGCTGTGGAGGCCAGGTCAATGGGTACATTTAAAGCAGAAGTTGATAGGTTCTCAATTAGCAAGGGTATCAAAGATTATGAGATCAAAGAGAGGGATAATAAATCAGCCATGTTGGAATGGTGGAGCATAATCAATAGGTCAAATTGCCTAATCCTACTCCAAGGTCTAATGGTCTTTAAATAATCCTAATTGCCTGTAACCTTTGGTGGCTCTTGTAACAAATTAAAGCCTTATACACTTCCCAGGCTCCTAAGGTTGTCATTGCCTGGGGTGGTAGTGGGAATAAGATCCCACTACCTATAAAGTGCTCCAAATGGCATGCATCTCGAACAGTCTCTGACAACCAAGTCCAACTTTCAGCCTTCACTTGTGGCTTAGCTACTAGGCCTAGCAGAACTGTTTCTACAAGAGAAGGAGCAAAGGTGGACTACTGGCACCTCAAAACCAGTTGCTTCGGCACACAGGGCTCGTCAGCCTTGGATGGCAGCCCACATGGGAGAAGGAAAATTCTAATTTTAAACCTCCGTTGCCTTGCAGCTATACCCACCCACGGGAAAGACTTCAGGAGTAAACCCCAAGGAAGAAATCTGGAGCCGGGGTCCCTAAGGTAATTTGATGTTGTTTACAACTTCACTCTGGCAACCTCTGTGACGTCACTGGTGCCAAGTGTATCAGAGCTTGCCCTTCCCTTGGACTGCATCAGTGACGTGGAGAGGGGGAACCTGCTGCAGGGGCAACAGACAATTAATTCTTCAAACTGGCTTGCCCCCTGGAGAGGACACAGTCCACTAAAAGGCACAAACCCATGATCCCCAGGGATTGACCTACACCTATTACTACATGCTTCCCATAAGTATGACAGCCAGAGGGCATCTGATTTCCATCCAGGCAGAGTAGATTGATGGAATTAATATTAGATCAACCATGTTTATAGACAATAGACAGTAGGTGCAGGAGTAGGCCATTCGGCCCTTCTAGCCGGCACCATCATTCACTGTGATCATGGCTGATCATACACGATCAGTACCCCGTTCCTGCCCTCTCCTCATATCCCTTGACCCCGCTATTTATAAGAGCTCTATCTAACTCTCCCTTGAAAGCATCCAGAGCCTTGGCCTCCACTGCCTTCTGGGGCAGAGCATTCCACATATCCACCACTCTCTGGGTGAAAAAGTTTTTCCGCATCTCTGTTCTAAATGGCCTACCCCTTATTCTTAAACTGTGGCCTCTAGTTCTGGTCTCACCCATCAGCGGGAACATGCTTCCTGCCTCCAGTGTGTCCAATCCCTTAATAATCTTACATGTTTTATATAATCTTATATATAACATAATAATCTTATATGTCATATGTTTGAAATGAATGGAGGCAGAGACTAATAGGGCTGAATAGCCAACTATTATTTCTTTTTTTTTCATGACCCAAAAGAAACAACAATGATTGAAAATTTATTAGCTAACTTGATCAACAAAAATCAAATATTACACTACCAAATGCTGTTTCACTTCCAACTGTCCACAGCTATTTGCATCAAGCTCATTCCGAGAATTTCCCTCCCCAACTTATTTTTAAAAATGGTTCAAGGTGCAAGACAATAGAAAACAATAGGACTCAGATCAAACCACAAGATCAAAACACTAATAATACATAGAAATCACTCCCTACTATTAGTCATTTATACTGTGTCTCTGATGTTTCTGTATGGATTACAAATCTCATCAGTCTTGTGAAATTTGGTCATGAGCTTCAAGCTTGAAGCTGTTAGGAACTAAGAGTCAACAATTGTTCCTTATGCTCTTGAATAGAGAAAGATTACTTTTGGCCTTGAGTGGTTATTATGACAAAAATAACACTATCAGCAGCATCATTTTATCACAATTACTAACCAAGGAAAGGAGATAATTTACTCCTGACATTAAAGTTCAGATACAGTACAATGCTAAACTCTTAAGCACTCTCGATTTTTTTCTATGGTTTCAGATGACATGGCCTCCACAGAACCCTGATTTCAATATCAAGGATGTCTGGGATTACCTAGAGAGGCAGAAGCAAGTGAGATAGCCAAAGTCTGCAGAAGAATACAACAAATTTTCCATAACGCTTGGAACAACCTACCAGTCAATTTTCTTATAAAACTGCATAGCAATGTACCTAAGAGAACTGATTCAGTTTTAAAGGCAAAGGGTGGCCACACCAAATATTTGATTTGATGCTTACTGCTCTTTATAGTAATGTTTTTGATATTTATAAACTTTTCATTTCATTATTTTTGATAGCATCTTCACTTTACTGATCTTTTTTACATGTGCCCAAGACTTTGGAACAGTACTGTACTTCACAGGTTATACCATGGGCCAGAAGTTAAGTACCAGTTAAGGAAGTTTCAAATTTTTGCAATCAGAATATTTCTGAAAAGAAACTTACACTGTCAATTAATTAAGAATAGTTTACAAAGGTATGTTGAATCCAAAAGTGCATGCAGATTTTTAAAGCAAATGTTTTAACATGGAAAGAAATTGGATTTACATCCCCTAATCCAATTATCCACCTCCTTCCAATTGTACTTTATGTTAAATGTGCACAAACACTCAGTGGCTACTTTATTAGGTACATCTGCTCCTTAATGCAAATATCTAATCAGCCAATCATGTGGCAGCAACGCAATGCACAAAAGCATGCAGAAATATTCAAGAAGTTCAGTTGTTGCTCTGAGCAAATACTAACACGGGGAAGAAATGTGATCCAAGTGAGTTTGACCGTGGTGCCAGATGGGGTGGTTTGTATATCTCAGAAACTGTTAATCTCCTATGATTTTCACACACAAGTCTCTAGAGTTCATAGAGAATGGTATGGAAAACAAAAAACAACATCCAGTGCGTGGCAGTTCTATGAGTGAAAATGCCTTACTAATGGGAGAGGTCAGAGGAGAATTGCCATACTGGCTCAAGCTGACAAGAAGGCAACAGTCACTCAAATGATCATGCATTATAACATTGGTGTGCAGAAGAACATCTCTGAACACACAACACGTTCGACTTTGAAGTGACAGGGCTACAGCAACAGAAGATCACAAACATACACTCAGTGGCCACTTTGTTAGGTATAGGAGATAACTAATAAAGTGGCCACTGAGTGCATTTGACTCCTGCATACAGTAGCAATGGAAATTGATGAGAACACAATGTAGTTTGACTCTTTTGACTCTTGCCTATTATAGAAAGAGCAAAAAAATCAACTTTCCCTTTGATCCACGGAAGAAAATATATAACCTCTTTTGGATAAAAACATTTTCTTATCTTGCTTCCTTCTCTATAATTTGAGATAATGATCCAAAATAGAATAAAAAGAAAAGATCCTTGGAAAAAATAAACTTGAGCGTTGATCGATGAATCAATAATGCAGCAGTCTTTTGGAAAACCTTTTACACTGACATCAGTCAAGGGTTATTTATGGTATGGTCCAGGATACCAAGATAAATCACCCGCTTTGCATCAAACAGTACAATGTGATCTCTCACAGTCACTTCCCTGGGTTTACTGCTTTTCCACAACTAATTTGATTGAGTTTTTTGACAAGGTTGCATCAAGGTAGAGCTGAAGATGTTATCTATATGGATTTTAGTAAGGTGTTTGACAAGGTCCCTTATGGGAGGCACATTCAGAAGGTTAAGATGCATGGGATTCATGGTGAATTGGCTGTTTGGATTCAGAAATGGCTTATCCATAGAAGACACAGAAGCTTATTCTAGCTGGAGGTCTGTGATGAGTGGTGTTCCACAGGGAACTGTACTGGGATCTCTTTTGTTTGTGATTGTATATAAATGACCTGGATGAAAATGTAGATGGGTGGGTGAGTAAGTTTGCAGATCTTACAAAGATAGTGTTGAAGGCTGGTAAAAAATACAGTCTGATATAAATCAGATATGGGTGGAGAAATTACAGATGGAGTTTAACCCAGCCAAATGCAAAATTTTGCACCTTGATTTGTCAAATGTAAAGAGTTATTACACTGTTAAGGGCAAGATCCCTAACAAGCAGAGCAGAGGCACCTTAGGGTGTGTGTTGGAGCATGGCCAAGTGGTTAAAGCGTTCGTCTAGTGATCTGAAGGTCGCTAGTTCGAGCCTTGGCTGAGGCTGCGTGTGTATCATTGAGCAAGGCACTTAACCACACATTGATAGTGCCAAGCTGTATGGGTCCTAATGCCCTTCCCTTGGACAACATCGGTGGCGTGGAGAGGGGAGACTTGCAGCTTGGGCAACTAAGCTGCAAGTCTAAGCTTAAAAAAAAGGCCTTGCCCAGGCTTGCGCCCTGGAAAGTTTCCAAGGCGCAAATCCATGGTCTATCGAGACTAATGGAGGCCTACACACTTAGGGTCCAAATTCATAGCTCCCTGAAAGTGGCTACACAGGTTGATAAGGTGGTTAAAAAAGTATAGAGCATGCCTGTGTTTATTAGTTGAGGCACTGAGTTCAATAGTCAGGAAGTTATATTGCAGCTTTATAAAACTCTAGTTAGACCACATATGGAGTATTGCCTACAATTCTGGTTGCCCCATTATAAGGATGTTGAGGCTTTGGAGAGGGTGCAGAAGAGGTTTACTTGGATGCTGCCTGGATTAGAGGGCACGTGCTATAATAAGAGGTTGGACAAACTTGGGTTGTTTCCTCAGTGGAAGCTGAGGGGAGATATAGAGGTTTATAAGATTATGAGAGGCATAGATAGAGTAGACAGACAGTAAGTGGTGATAATCTCTGTGTAGATACCACAGTTGCATTTGCCTTCTTTTTGAAGATATCAACCTGTACACAAGTTTTGTTAAAGGGCTTAATTACTCAATTTTCTTGCTCAATGACAAGTGTCATCCCAAAGTTGGAACCTGCAAATGGCACCCTTTTCCACCAAAATGATTGAGAATATAAAAGTTTTCTGTGTTTTGTTAGCCTCATAGCTCATCAGGTTATAAAAATGATTATTTTTAAATAAACAAACAAAACTGTGACACATAGACTGTACTGCAGATGCCTCCTTGATTCAGGCTTAGAGATTCAAAGCACATTTATTACTAATGTATGTATATAGCATACAATCTTGAGATTCGTTCTTCTGTAGGTAGCCACAAAACAATGAAAACACCGTGGAACTTATTCAAAGAAAACATCAAACCTCCAACACATGGAAAAAAAGAACAAATGGCAAAAAGTTAGAGGATAACACACAGAATATTAAACATCAAACTGCAGAGTCCTTGAAACGATCTAGGAGTATTCAGCTCAGTCCAGTCTAGCACTGTGTCATTCATTGACTGTACTCTGCAGGGCCAGTCTGTACCAAAGTGCCCTGGTCCACGCCAAAGCACCCCAATCAAATCGTGCAAAATAGCATAAGAAGAGTAACTAGAATCCAGAAACACATACAACATGAACCACATAGTCCTCCAAAAGCGAGTCAACAGCCATAAGTCGTGCCGATCAAACCTCAAAGCATGGGACCTAAGAACCCTGCATCTTTCTTCAATGGGGGGAGGGGTCAAACACAGGCAGACTGCGCTGGACACCCGCTCCCTTCTGCTCTTGTCCTCGTCAAGTTTAATCTTGCTTGATGATTTCATCAGCAAGAAGTAATGGAGCCGAACATGGTTTCATGCTCCGCCTTTAGGCCGCACACTCCGCTTTCAACCTCGGCAAATTCCCCCAGAGAAGGCAAAAGCACCAGATCGCTCAGTCGGCCCAAAAACAAATAATCAAAATGCAAACTATAGCTCCAACTGCATGCAATTTAGTAGTGGAAGCATATTTAAAAGTAGTAGTAGTAATTTTTAAAGCTATTAGCAGGACTTTGCCATTGGTTGCATTGGTCTCTGGTGCCATTTCAAAGGAAACAGGCAGTTACTGGTTACTATTAAACAAAAGCTCCAAGAGCAGGTAATGTAGGCATTGATGTTATAATGTCGCTCCACAATGAGCCTGTGCATGAGCCAGCTTCAAGACTCATGCTAGGAAGATGATGATTATTTTAGGAGCTTGAGCAGTTAAGGGCTCCTAGGTTCCCACTGAATGATCATCCAGAATGAGCCGGTGCCTTTATGAAAAAAGCAGTAGAAAACATTTAAACATGGTTTAAACATTCTTACTGTATGGCAAGAGTGTCACCCACCAGGCCGAGGTTGGCTCATGGGGTTGTAAGTGAGGACAAGAGGATCTTTATCCCTGTTAGGTAGCGGGAAGATGGGGTGAGCGCAGATGTCGGGGAAACGGAGGAGATACGGGCAAGGGAAGCCTCAATGCTGGAGGAGGAGCATCCTTTTCCAACAAAGTAATTTAGGGTATAATATCTTTTTTTTGTAACTTATCAGATAATGATAATTGAATGATCTATTTTAAATAAGCAATCAAATCAGCTATGGTTTAACAAAATCTGTACCACCCATTTATGAATAAAGGTATTTTCTATTGCTCTGTTAAATGAAGGAAGAAATTCTAGGATAAATTTCATGATCTTTTGAAGCTTTGCTGCTAGAAACTCACTTGTTCTGTTTATTGGGGCTGGAAACGGAAAACTGCAATCACTAAGCACAGAGGCCTTCTGGTGTCAAAAAAAGCAACAAATAGTAACAGAGTTTTCCCTCACCAGTGGTGCATCATCAAAGAGACGCTGTGCCAAATGAGAGAGAACATCATCGACAGACTTTCCACTGCCGTACTGAATGACTGCTCCCGTTGTCCGAATGATGGACACGCGGACCTTTGAATGCTGATGGGAGATGGTCTGCATCAACGGCTTTATTAGAGATTCAGACTGCATGTGAAAAGTTTCTGAAAAAGAAAAAGTGAAGTAACAATGAACAATTATGACTTTTGGGCAGATTTCCACCAGAGGAGAAATGGGTTTTAGTTTTGCATTCATATGGTTTTTTTTTTTAAAAACTCAGTTCTACAAGTGACTTACAATAGATCTCTTAAAAACATCACTGCTCTTTTTTGCCAATTGAATGTGTAAAGTAAACATCTTCCATAGCAAATGGGTTCATTTTTCTTGAAAGGTTTGCTGAGCTTTGCATGCAACAATTTTGAAGGCACAGTCCCAGTGACCTCAGTAGCAGCAGCTTTCAAATCTCAACAGCAGTATGTGACATTAAACTACCTTATTCATCCAGAAACACATACATTCAAAATCAAGATGAAAACTTTTCATGACGTAAATGTCACTATCACAGAGGAACTGCTGCAAATCCTTGTAATGGAGTTTGTTTCAATGTGGCATCAGTTGGTGTTTGCAGTGAAATGAAATAAAAAGGCTGAGCATGGAAATATTTTTAAAGTGGACAAGGATTATAATTCCACAAGTGAAATTAACTACACACAACCCTAATATTTATTTTCTTGCAGGCATACACAATAAATCCAAAATAGAATGATCATAATAGAATCAATGAAAAACTGCATCAACATAGGCATTTAATCAGTGAGCAAAAGACAACAAATTGTGCAAATGCAAAAAGAAAGGAACAATAATAAGTAATAAATATCAAGAACATGAGATACAGTAGTCCTTGATAGCGAGTCCATAGGTTGTGAGAACATTTCAGTGATGGGGCGAGTGAAGTTAACTCCTTTGGTTCAGGAGCCTGATGGTTGAAGAATTACAACTGTTCCTGAACCTGGTGGTGTGAGTTCTGATGTCAGCAGTGAGAAGAGAGCATGTCCTGGGTGATGGGGGTCCCCGATGACGGATGCTGCTTTCCTGTGACAATGCTTCATGTAAATGTGTTTAAAGGTGGGGAGGGCTTTACTTGTGATATCCATTACTTTTTGTTGGATTTTCCATTCAAGGGCTTTGGTGTTTCCAAACCAGGCTGTGATGCAAACAGTCAAGATACTCTCCACTGCATTTCTAAAGTTGTTTGTCAATGATTTAGATATATTTTTTTAATTGAGATACTGTGCGGAATAGGACCTTCCGACCTTTCAGCCACGCCGCCCAGCAATTCCCCAATTTAACCCTAGCTTAATCACAGGACAATTTACAATGACCAATTAACCTACCAACCTGTAGGTCCTTGGACTGTGGGAGGGAAATTGAGCAACTAGAGGAAACCCACGCGGTCACGTGGAGAACGTACAAACTCCTTACAGGCAGCAGCGGGAATAGAACCCTCGTCGCCTGTACTCTAAAGCGTTGTACACTATGCTATGCTACTACTATGACCACTATAAACCACTATGCTACCGTGCCACCCCATGCCATGCCAAATCTTCGTAAACCCCTAAGAATACTTCGACATGTAGCATTGAAACTTTTTCAACACTTGGACCAAAAGGATCAATTTGCAACTCAAGATTTTTAGTTTTACCTTACACAAAGTGATAGAGACAGATAGAATTATGATGTTCAAAAGACTTTCCGAACTGTAGGTTCACGCTACAGAAAGGTTTAGAGAGATATGGGCTTACCAGAGGCAAACAGGATTTCGCTTGGATGTGCATCCCAGTTGGTGTAACTGAACCAGAATGAGAATTATCAAATGACATTCATTACAATCACCACTGGGCAATAGACATCACAAACAGCTTGCTCTCTTGCACATCACCTCAGAGAATCTTTTATCCCACAAAAGGTTCTCACAACACTTACGCACTTTGATGAGTATACTCTTAACCTTGGGTACTGTGCAAGACTGCTGCATAATCAAATGCAAATAATTTAACAGTTTCAATATTTGCTATCAAAAACATAATATTCTTGTGACAGAATGTTTTGCAATTACTGTGCCATTTCAAGCTTCAAGAAGCAACAGGTTCATTTGAAGTATATTCCGATAATTATTGGTACAGGTCGGTAAGTTGTAGCCTCCAATTATTAAAATAGCTATTATAGAACCATAGAACATTACATCACAGAAACAGACCTTTTGGCCCTTCTTGGCTGTGCTGAACCATTTTTCTGCCTAGTCCCACTGACCTGCACCTGGACCATATCCCTCCATACACCTCTCATCCATGTACCTGTCCAAGTTTTTCTTAAATGTCAAAAGTGAGCCCGCATTTATCACTTCATCTGGCAGCTCATTCCACAGTCCCACCACTCTCTGTGTGAAGAAGCGCCCCCCCCCCCCCAAATGTTCACTTTAAACTTTTTCCCCTTCACCCTTAACCCATGTCCTCTGGTTTTTTTCTCCCCTAGCCTCAGTGGAAAGAGCCTGCTTGCATTCACTCTATCTATACCCATCATAATTTTATATACCTCTATCAAATCTCCCCTTATTCTTCTACACTCCAAGGAATAAAGTCCTAACCTATTCAACCTTTCTCTGTAGCTCAGTTTCTATTTATGTTAAAAAAAAAATCAAAATTAGGATCAGTGGCATGTTGTGAAATTTGTTGTTTTGCAGTAGCAGAATAGTGCAATACATAAAAAATTATTGTAAGTTGAAAAAGAGAGCAAAAGTGAGGTGGTGTTCACTGATTCTATTAGGACTATTATTCTATAGATTTATTGAGAATGCCCACAAGAAAATTAATCTCAGGGTTCTATATGATGACATATTTATTCTTTGATAATAAATTTATTTTGAACTTTGATCTGTTCAGAAATTTGACGGCGGAAGAGAAATGCTGTTCCTAAAACATTGAGTGCACCTCTTCAGGCTCCTGTACCTCCCCCGATAGTAGCATTAAGAAGGCTTGTTCTGGGTGAAGGAGTCCTTAGTGATAGATGTCACTTTACTGAGGCAGATGTCCATGATGCTGGGAAGGCCAGTACCCATAATGGTGCTGACTCTGTTCATTGGCACCTCCATCCGGACAGCGAGCAACCAGTCAGAAGGCTCTCCGTGGTACATCCATGGAAAATTTGCAAAAAATATTTATTGTATACAATATGCTGGGAATGAGGATTCACTTACAAAATTGTAATTTTGGAAGGAAATCATTCCAAAGGGAACCACTGTCCCTTTTCTCATGAAAACATCCCAAATAGTTTCACTACTAATGAAACACTTTGAAGCAGGGTCCCAGGCATATTGTGAAAATACAGTGCACGATTTAGACTAAAAGACATGGGACCAGAATTAGGCCATTTGGCCCATCGAGTCTGCTCTGCCATTCAATCATGGCTGATCTTTTTTTCTACTTCCTTCTCAACCCCAGTTCCCAGCCTTCTCCCCGTAACTTTTGATGCCAATTCCAATCAAGAACCTATCAATCTCTGCTTTAAATACACCTAACAACCTGGCCTCCAAGCTGCATGTGGCAACAAATTCCACAAATTCACCACCCTTCGGCTAAAGAAATTTCACATCTCTGTTTTGAAAGGGCGCCCCTCTATCCTGAGGCTGTGCCCTCTTGTTCTAGACTCTCCCGCCATGGGAAACACCCTTTCCACATCTACTCTGTCTAGGCCTTTCAATATTCAAAAGGTTTCAATGAGATCTCCCCTCATCCTTCTGAATTCCAGCATGTACAGACTCAGAGCCATCAAATGTTCCTTGTATGATAACCCTTTCATTCCTGGAATCATCCTTGTGAACCTCCTCTGGACCCTCTCCAATACAAGCACATCTTTTCTAAGATGAGGGGGCCAAAACTGTTCACAGTACTCAAGGTGAAGCCTCACCAGTGCCTTATAAAGCCTCAGCATCACATCCTTACTCTTGTATTCTAGACCTCTTGAAATTAATGCTAACATGGCATTTGCCATCCTTACCACTGACTCTACCTGCAAGTTAACCTTCAGGGTGCTCTGCACAAGGACTCCCAAGTCCCCCTGTATCTCAGATTCCTGGATTTTCTCCCCTTTTAGAAAATAGTCAGCATATTTATTTCTACTACCAAAGTGCATGGCCATGCATTTTCCAACATTGTATTTAATATGCCACTTTCTTGCCCATTCTCATAATATGTTTAAGTCCTTCTGCATCCTACCTGTTTCCGTATCATCTGCAAACTTGGCAACAAAGCCATCTATTCCATTTATAGATGGAACTCATTTATATACAGTACAAAAAGAAGTGGTCCCAACACCAACCCCTGCAGAACACCACTAGTTACAGGTAGCCAACCAGAAGAGGATCCTTTTATTCCCACTCGTTGCCTCCTACCAATCAGCCAATGCTCTAACCATGTTAGTAGCTTTCCTGTAATACCATGGGCTCTTAACTTGGTAAGCAGCCTCATGTGGTTCGTCAGGCAGGATTTCCCCTGAAGGAAACCATGCTGATTTTGTACTATCTTGTCCTGTGATACCAATTACTCCATCACCTTATCCTTAACAATTGACTCTAACATCTTCCCAACCACTGTGGACAGGCTAACTGGATTATAATTTCCTTTCTGCTGCCTTCCTCCTTTCTTAAAGAGTGAAGTAACGTTTGCAATTTTCCAGTCCTCTGGCACCATGTCCAATGATTTTTGAAAGATAATTTCTAACCACAATCTCTAATGCGACCTCTTTCAGAACTCTAGGGTGCAGTTCATCTGGTCCAAGTGACTTATGTACCTTTAGGTCTTTCAATTTTTTTGAGTACCTTCTCTCTTGTAACAGTAACTGCACCCACTTCTCTTCCTTTACACACTACAACATCAGGCATACTGCTAGTGTCTTCCACAGTAAAGACTGATGTTTATTTCAGCAGCCATCACCTTGTTCCCCATTATTATTTCTCCTGCCTCATCTTCTAGCAGTCGTATATCCACTCTTTTACTTTTAACATCCTTGAAAAAACTTCTACTATACACTTTGATATTATTTGCTAGCTTGCTTTTTTCACATTTCATCTTTTCCCTTCCAATGATTTTTTTAGTTGCTCACTGTAGGTTTTTAAAAACTTCCCAATCCTCTATCTTCCCACTAATTTTTACTTTGTTGTATGCCCTTTCTTTAGCTTTTACATTAGCTTTGACTTTTCTTGTCAGCCACAGTTTTACTATTTGAGTATTTCTTCATTTCTGAAATACACATGTCCAGCACCTTCCTCATTTTCCCCAGAAACGCACCCCATGCTACTCTGCTGAAATCCCTACCTGCAGCTCGTTCCAATTTACTTTGGCCAACTCCTCTCTCATACCACTGTAATTTTCCTTACTCCACTGAAATACTACTACATCAGACTTTCTCCCTATCAAATTTCAAGTTGAACTCAATTATATTGTGATCACTGGTTCTTTAACCTTAAGCTCCCTAATCGCCTCCAGTTCATTACATAACACCCAATCCAGTATAGCTGGTTCCCTAGAAGGCTCAATGACAAACTGCTCTACGAAGCTATCTTAGGCATTCAACAAACTCACTCTCTTGAAATCCATTACAAACCTTATTTTCCCAATCGACCTGCATGTTAAAATTTCCCATGACTACCATAACATTGCCCTTTTGACTCACCTTTTTCTATTTCCTGCTGTAACCTATGGTCCACCTTCCAGCCACTCTTGGGAGGCCTGTATATAACTGCTATAAACATCCTATTACCCTTGCAGATTCTTAATTCAACCCACAAGATTCAACATCATCCAATCCTATGTCACATCTTTCTATATGCTATTCTTCACCAGTAGAGCCACACAACCCCTTCTGCCTACCTTCCTATCCCTTCAATAAAACCTGTAACCTTGGATATTCAGCTCCCGACTACAACCATCCTTCAGCCACAATTCAGTGATGGCCACAACATCATACCCGGCAATCTGTAATCCACCTATTTCTTATACTACGCACATTTAGATACAACACCTTGAGTACTGTATTTGCTGTCCTTTCTGACTCTGCATTCCTAATGATCTGATACTCAGCCTGTTGGCTGCAACTATATCCCATCACCTGCCGACCCTTCCTGACAATCTGACTGCATGCTATCTTATGTTTTACCATCCATCCTTTCCTGAGTCCCTTCACTCCAGTCCCCCCCCCCCCGCCAAGTTAGTTTAATCCCTCCCCAACAGCTCTAACAAACTGGCCCGCGAGAATATTGGTCCCCCTTCAGTTCAGATGCAAATCGTCACTTTTGAACAGGTCACACCTCCCCCAGAAGAGATCCCAATTATCCAAGGACCTGAAGCCCTGCCCCCACACAAGCTTCTCAGACACACATTTATCTGCCAAATCATGTTGTTTCTACCCTCACTGGCACTTGGCACGGGTAGCAATCCACAAATTACTACCCAGGAGGTCCTGCTTCTCAGCTTCCTACCTAGCTTTCTAAATTCTCTTTTCAGGACGTCATTGCTTTTCCTTCCCAAGTCATTGGTACCAGTATGTACCAAGACTTCTGGCTGCTCCCCAAAATCCCTCTCCAAAATGTTGTGGACGTGATCTGAGACATCCCTGACCCTGACACCTGGGAGGCAACATACCATTCAGGAGTCCTGTTCACGTCCACAGAATCTCTTGTCTGTTCCCCTCACTATTAAGTCCCCTATCACTACCGCTCCCTTCTTTCTCTTTTCCCTTCTGCACCATGGACCCATGCCCGTAACCCGGTGGCCGTGTCATTCTCCCGGAAGGTCATCCTCCACAAAAGTCTCCAAAGTGGTATACTTGTTTTTGAGGGAAATGGCCACGGGGCACTCTGCTCTAACTGCCTGTTTCCATTTCTCCTGACGGTCACCCAGTTACTTGCCTCCTGCAACTTCTGGGTGACTAACTCCCTGTAACTTTGATCAATTATCTCCTCACTCTCCTGTACAAGCTGAAGGTCATCCAGTTGCTACTCCAGATCCCTAATTTGGATGCACAACCAGATCCCATGTGATAATGAGCAGATAATTTGATTTTGGCAAGCAATTATTAATCAAAAGATTGAGGAGTACTTTTGTGAGATTCCTTTTAAATTAGTGAGACTTTATAAGGGATTGGTCAGACCACATTTGGAGTATTGGACCACATATCAAAGAAAGTATGTGCTGGCACTGGAGAGGATCCAGAGGATGTTTATGAAAATGATCCTAAGAATGAAAGGGTTAAGGTGTGAAAAGCATTTGCTGACTCTGGGCCTCACTGGAATTTAAAAGAATGAGGGCGGATTTCACCGATAACTACAGAATATTGAAAGGCCCAGATAGAGTGAACATGAAGAGGATGCTTCCAATATTGAGAGAGTCTAAGACCAGAGGGCACATCCTCAGAATAGAAGACAGTCCCTTTAGAACAGAGATGAAGATGAATTTCTTCAGCCAGGGGGTGTTGAATCTGTGGGATTCATTGCTACAGGCAGCTGTGGAGGCCAAGTCATGGGGTACATTTAAAGTGGTGGTTGATAGGTTCTTGATTAGTCAGATCATGAAAAGTTATCAAGAGAAGGTGGGAGAATGTGGTTGAGAGGGAAAAACAAATCAGCCATGATGGAATGGTGGAGCACTCAATGGGCCAAATGCTGCTCCTCTGTCTCATGGTCTTATAGTGCATTGAGATAGTTCTGAGAAAACTGGAGGAGTTTTTGTTTGCTGTTTTAACAACACTTAAGGCAATGTGACGCTTCTTCAGTCCTTTAACAGAGATAGAACATAGAACTATACACACCCTTTGGCCCACGATATTGTGCTGACCTATACAAACCTAGTTCACAGTCAATCTACCCCTTCCCTCCTATAAACCCTCCATTTTTCTTACTAGGAAAAATGTGCTGAACATCCACTTTATCCATGCCACTCAATTTTATACATCTCATTGTCCTTCACTCCAAAGAAAAGAAGCCCAGTCTTCAACCTTTCTTCATATGTCATACACGCCAATCCAGGCAGCGTCCTGGTAAATCTCCCCTGCACCCTCTCTAAAGCTTCCACATCTTTCTATGAGGGACGAGAACTGAACACAATATTCTGTGTGGTTTGACCAGAGTTTTACAGAGCTGCATACACAAAATGCTGCCTGGCCTGCTGAGTTCTTCCAGCATTTTGTGTGTGTTGCTCGGATTTCCAGCATCTGCAGATTTTCTTTTGTTTGTGGTTTTACAGAGCTGCAACATTACCTCAAACCTCTTGAATTCAATTCCCTGACTAATGCAGGCTGACCACCCCCCCCCCCCCCCACCACCCTATCAACTTCGAGGAATCTATGGACTTAGATCCCACACTGACAAGGAGTCTGCTTAGAACCTTGTACTCTACCTCAAGCTTGATCTTCCAAAGTATATCACTTCATACTTTTCCAGATTCAATTCCATCTGCCATGTCTCCACCCTGCTCTGCAACCTTTCTAACCCACAGCAGCCCTCCACACCATCTGCAACTCCAACAACCTCTGTGTCATTGGCAAACTTACTAACCCACCCTCCCACTTCCTTATCCAAGTCACCTATAAAAATTACAAAATGCGCAACCATCCCTCCCTCTCCATCATCCTCAACACGTGTACCCAACGGTGCTGAACCCTTTGATGTATACACTGCTCACACGTGACTGTACAGGCGAACACCTGAGCAATAACATCAAGTTTGCTAATATCATGACAGGGGTGGGGCTCATCACCAACAACGATGAGACTACCTACAGAGAAGAGATGGAAGACCTCAAGGCCTGATGCCAGGCCAATAACCTCTTCCTCAACGGCAATAAGACAAAGGAGATGGTTATCAATTTAGGAGAACTCACACCACTCACTCCCTCCTTACAGTGGAGCAAGCAGTTTCAAACTATTGGGAGTGCACATCTCATACAACCTCTCATGGTCCCAGAACACATCGTTCACAATTAGGAAAGCTCACTAACACCTTGACTTTCTGAGCAAGTTGAAGAGAGCTGGATAATGCACATCTACAGTTGCCTCATTCTACAGAAGTGGATCCTAACAAGCTGCATCACTGCATGGTATGATAACTGCATTGCAACAGACAGGAAGGCTCTATAACAGGTAGTCAAAATTGCCCAATGCATTAAAATTTGAATTAAGGACATATATGCAGAAAGATGTCAGAAAAGGGCCAGTAATATCATGAAGGACCCCACCCATCTTGCTCATGGATTGTTTGTCCCACTCCCATTAGGGGAAGGTTACGTAGCATCCACACCAGGATCACCAGACTCAAAAGGCAAATGCAAGCAGTAAGGCTGACAAAACCTCCACCCACTAACCTGTCCCTCCACAGCCACCACTACTTTATCATTTCTCATCACTCATCTTATGTAGACTCTCCTGTGCCTCTGTCACTTTACAAACATGAATATAAGCTATCATACTAATGTATACGTATTGTGTTTAATATTATACTCTTTATCTCTTTTTGCTATAGCAGATTCGGATTAACAATTATTTTGTTCTCCTTTACATTTCTGTACTGGAATGACATTAAGCAATCTTGAATCTTGAACGGGTTCCTAGAACATATCCCTTAGAAAGCGATTAGCCACCAATCCCCATCTAGTTCCGCCCTCTGCCTTCTGCGGATAAGTCAATTCTGAATCCACGTAGTCAAGTTTCCAAGGATCCCATGTCTCCTGACTTTTTAGATGAGCCTCTCATGGAAAATGGCCAAAGCCCACACTTACCAGGGGTCCACTTCGCATACTTGGCTGCACACTCGCAGCTCTTCTTCTTGACCTCGGGGAAGGGGTCGACGATGGTCCTCTGCAGGATCTTGACCATGTCGTCCAGGTAGGAAGCCAGCCGGGTGCCGCAGAGCTCGACCACGAACACCAGCAGCTCGACCAGGGCCAAGCGCAGCTCCTCAGCCGGCTCGGCCAATTCGGGCAGGCCCAGGCGCTGCACGATGGCCGGCAGCAGGTAGGGCAGCGCTTCGTGGGGCCGCGGCACGGCGCGCAGCAGCTCGGCCAGGGTGCAGATGCTGAGCTCCCGGCAGCGCTCAGCCGGGTCGCTTAGGGCGCTGAGCAAAGGCCGCAGCAGGGTGGCCAGCACCCGCTGCCGCACTCCGCTCGGCAGCTGCCGCTCCGCCGCCTCGGCTCGGATGCACTCGAGCGCCCGGCGCCTTGAGCTTTTACTCTCGCTGCTCAGACAGTTCAGATGGCGGCCAAGTGCCTGGCACACCTCGGCCGCCTGCTCAGCCTCGACATCCACCGCGGGTTCCGCCATGCTTGCCGTCGCCAGTAGCAACCAGGCCGCTTCTTTGCGACCGTTACCAAGGACACGTTTGACGGCTTCTTCAACAAGTCAACTTTATTGACACTGTCTTCCAGTCTCTAAGGGATTGTACAGAATTCTTCAAACTTAACTCTGGTTCCTACATTGTGAAATTGGAAGTCATTTCCAACTGAATCCTATTTATTTTATTCAATATAGCAAGGCTGCAAAGCGCCCATTTATTACCCATCCCGAAATGCACTTGCCTCCTTGAACCCCTGCAATCCTTCTAGTAAAGTGTTCCTTGTTGTCTGAGGAGTTGCAGGATTTTTGACCAGTGTAAGTAAAAGAACATTCCCAAGTCAGGCAATGGCACTGCTTCAAGAAGGCGCCATCCATCATCAAAGATCTCCATCATTATCTGGGCTATCACATCAGGCAGGAGGTACAAAAGCCACACCACCAGGTTCAAGTACTTCCCTTCAACCATTTGGTTCTTGAACCATCTGGCACCATCCCCATCACTTTTTCTTTTCTTTTGTTCTTTTAGACATTGTTTATCTTTGAGTACAATTTTTCATTGATTTTATTGTTTTTCTTTGTATTTACTCTGAATACCTGCGAGAAAATGAAAATAAATTTATTTTAAACTTTGAACTACAATTCAGCAGCACTTCAAGCACTTTGCAATAAAAAGAACATTTTTGTTTCAATTGTTTTATTTTTTTGTTAAATGTGCGTAATCTATGTTTAATTCACATTTTCCTTGTAAATTCTACTTGTATGCCTGTGATACTGCTACAAGTAAGTTTTTCATTACACTGGTGGATACACGTACTTGTGCATATGACAGTAAACTTGACTTTGACTTGGACAACTTGCAGGGCATGACAGCTGCTATCTTTGTCTATCCAGACTGGTGTAGGTTTATTATTGTTGCTGGTTCCTTAATTTTGTTATAGCTGGGAGGGGTGGTAGCAGGGATAAGTTCCCACTACCTATTAAATGCTTCCAATGGCGTGTGTCTCAAATAGCTTCTTACAAGCTCCTGACCTTCATGTGTGATTTAGTTACTAAGCTCAGCGGAGCCTTTTCTACAGACAGGAGAAGGGAAAAAGATGGGTTACTGGCGCCTTAAAACCAGTCATATTGGGCAGATGGGGCTCGTCATCTGTGGTGTGCAGCTCATATAGGAAAAGGAAAACTGATCTCAAACCTCCGCTGACTTTTGGCTATACCCACTATGAAGATGGAGTCCTTAAGGCATTCCTGTGTTGAATTCAATGCCCACTGCTGACTCCTGCGATGCTGCTGGTGCCAACCTGTAGTAAGTCTCTACCAACACACACAAAATGCTGGTGGAACACAGCAGGCCAGGCAGCATCTATAAGGAGAAGCTGCCCTTACACTTCCTCCCTCACCACCATTCAGGGCCCCAGGCAGTCCTTCCAGGTGAGGCGACACTTCACCTGTGAGTCGGCTGATGTGGTATACTGCATCCAGTGCTCCCGGTATTGCCTTTTATATATTGATGAAACCCGACGCAGACTGGGAGACCGTTTCGCTGAACACCTACGCTTGGTCCGCCAGAGAAAGCAGGATCTCCCAGTGGCCACACATTTTAATTCCACGTCCCATTCCCATTCTGATATGTCTATCCATGGCCTCCTCTACTGTCAAGATGAAGCCACACTCAGGTTGGAGGAACAACACCTTATATACCAGCTGGGTAACCTCCAACCTGATGGCATGAACATTGACTTCTCTAATTTCTGTTAATGCCCCTCCTTCCCTTCTTCCCCATCCCTGACATATTTAGTTGTTTGTTTTTTTCTCTCTCTCTCTGCCCATCACTCTGCCTGTTCTCCATCTTCCTCTGGTGCTCCCCCCTCCTCCTTTCTTTCTCCCTAGGCCTCCTGTCCCATGATCCTTTCCCTTTTCCAGCTCTGTATCACTTTCGCCAATCACCTTTCCAGCTCTTAGCTTCATCCCACCCCCTCCGGTCTTCTCCTATCATTTCGCATTTCCCCCTCCCCCCACTACTTTCAAATCTCTTACTATCTTTCCTTTCGGTTAGTCCTGACGAAGGGTCTTGGCCCGAAACATCAACAGTGCCTCTCCTTATAGATGCTGCCTGGCCTGCTGTGTTCCACCAGCATTTTGTGTATGTTGTTTGAATTTCCATCATCTGCAGATTTCCTCATGTAAGTCTCCACCATTCCTTTGGTTTATCAACTGCGTGGAGAGGGGGAGCCTGCTACTAGCAACAGCTTGCTCTCCATATCGTACTGGCCAGGCTTGCATATCACGTAGACAATACGGAGACGCAGCTCGAAGACCTTCATCTGGTCAGGGAAGGTGAGGAGGTGATAGAGAGGAGCTATAGGCAAGTAGTCACACTGGGTCCTCGGGAGACAGAAGAGTGGGTAACAGTCGGGATAGAGAGGGAAAGAGTCAGATACTAGAGAGTACTCCCTGTGGCTGTCCCCCTGAACAATAAGTACTCCTGTTTGAGTACTGGTGGGGGGTACGGCCTAACTGGAGGAAGCAATAGTGGCCGCACCTCTGGCACAGAGTCTGGCCCTGTGGCTCAGAAGGGTAGGGAAAGGAAGAGGATGGCAGCAGTGATAAGGGACTCTATAGTCAGGGGTTCAAACAGGCGATTCTGTGGATGCGGGAAAGAAACACGGATGGCAGTTTGCCTCCCAGGTGCCAGGGTCCGGATGTTTCTGATCACGTCCAAGATATCCTGAAGTGGGAAGGTGAAGAGCCAGAGGTCGTGGCACATATTGGTACCAACGATACAGGTAGAAAAAGGGAGGAGGTCCTGAAAACAGACTACAGGGAGTTAGGAAGGAACTTGAGAAGCAGGACCTCAAAGGTACGTAGTAATCTCGGGAATACTGCCTGTGCCATGCAACAGTGAGTATAGGAATAGAGTGACGTGGAGGATAAATGTGTGGCTGAGGGATTGGAGCAGGGGACAGGGATTCAAATTTCTGGATCATTGGGACCTCTTTTGGGGCAGGTGTGCTGGTGGGTGGGAATTGAACTGAAGAGACGGAAGAAGGGGCGGTTGGCTCACAAATATAGAAAGCTTGTAGGCAGTGTGAGAGGGAAGATAGGCAGGTGATAGATAGGGATGTGCTCAGACTGATGGTTTGAGATGAGTCTATTTTAGTGGCTCAGGGGCAAGAATGGTTACTTCGAGTGCCAGGCTTTAGATGTTTCAGAAAGGACAGTGAGGGAGGGAGGCAAAAGAGGTGGGGGTATGGCACTGCTGATCAGAGATAGTGTCACGACTGCAAAAAAGGAGGAAGTCATGGAGGGATTGTCTACTGAGTCTCTGTCAGTGGAAGTTAGAAACAGAAAAGAGTCAATAACTCTACTGGATGTTTTTTATAGACCACCCAATAGTAACAGGGACATCGAGGAGCAGATAGGGAGACAGATTCTGGAAAGGTGTAATAATAACAGGGTTGTCGTGGTGGGAGATTTTAATTTCCCAAATATTAGACAATAGACAACAGACAATAGGTACAGGAGTAGGCCATTCGGCCTGTCGAGCCAGCACCGCCATTCAATATGATCATGGCTGATCATCCACGATTAGTACCCTGTTCCTGCCTTCTCCCCATATCCTTTGACTCCGCTATATTTAAGAGCTCTATCTAACTCTTTCTTGAAAGCATCCAGAGAACTGGCTTCCACTGCCTTCTGAGGCAGAGCGTTCCATAGATCCACAACTCTCTGGGTGAAAAAGTTTTTCCTGAACTCCATTCTAAATGGTCTACACCTTATTCTTAAACTGTGGCCTCTGGTTCTGGACTTCCCCAACATCAGGAACATGTTTCCTGCCTCTAGCATGTCCAATCCCTTAATAATCTTATATGTTTCAATCAGATCTCCTCTCATCCTTCTAAATTCCAGTGTATACAAGCACAGTTGCTCCAATCTTTTAACATATGACAGTCCTGCCATCCCGGGAATTAACCTCGTGAACCTTCGCTGCACTCCCACGATAGCAAGAAGGTCCTTCCTCAAATTTGGAGACCAAAACTGCACACAATACTCCAGGTGTGGTCTCACCAGGGCCCTGTACAACTGCAGAAGGACCTCTTTGCTCCTATACTCAATTCCCCTTGTTATGAAGGCCAACATGCCAAATATTGATTGGCATCTCCCTGGAGCAAGGGGTTTAGATGGGGTGGAGTTTATTAGGTGTGTTCAGGAAGGTTTCTTGACACAATATGTGGATAAGCCTACAAGAGGAGAAGCTGTACTTGATCTGGTATTGAGAAATGAACCTGGTCAGGTGTCAGGTCTCTCAGTAGGAGAGCATTTTAGAGATAGTGATCACAATTCTATCTCCTTTACTATAGCACAGGAGAGGGCTAGGAACAGACCAGTTAGGAAAGTGTTTAATTGGGGTAAGGGAAGATATGAAGCTATCAGGAACGAACCTGGAAGTTTAAATTGGGAACAGATGTTCTTAGGGATATGTACGGCAGAAATGTGGCAAATGTTCAGGGGATATTTGCGTGGTGTTCTGCATAGGTACGTTCCAATGAGACAGGGAAAGGATGGTAGGGTACAGGAACCGTGGTGTACAAAGGCTGTTGAAAATCTAGTCAAGAAGAAAAGAAAAACTTACGAAAGGTTCAAAAAACTAGGTGATGATAGAGATCTAGAAAATTATAAGGCTAGCAAGAAGGAGTTTAAGAATGAAACTAGGAGAGCCAGAAGGGGCCATGAGAAGACCTTGGTGAGCAGGATTAAAGAAAACCCCAAGGTATTCTACAAGTATGTGAAGAGCAAGAGGATGAGATGTGAGAGAATAGGACAAATCAAGTGTGACAGTGGAAAAGTGTGTATGGAACCGGAGGAGATAGCAGAGGTATCTAATGAGTACTTTGCTTCAGTATTCACTACGGGAAAAGATCTTGGTGATTATAGGGATGGCTTACAGCAGATTGAAAAGCTTGAGCATATAGACATTATGAAAGAGGGTGTGCTGGAGCTTTTGGAAAGCATCAAGTTGAATAAGTCTCCAACTTGTATCCCAGGCTACAAGTGGAGGCGAGTGAGTAGATTGCTGAGCCTCTGGCAAGGATCTTTGCATCATCAATGAGGACGGGAGAGGTTCCAGAGGATTGGAGGGTTGCAGATATTGTTCTCTTATTCAAGAAAGGGAGTAGAGATAGTCCAGTAAATTATAGACCAGTGAGTCTTACTTCGGTGGTTGGTAAGTTGATAGAAAAGATCCTGAGAGGCAGAATTGATGTACATTTGGAGGGGCATAATATGATTAGGAATAGTCAGCATGGCTTTGTCAAAGGCAGGTCGTGGCTTACGAGCCTGATTGAATTTTTTGAGGATGTGACTAAAAACATTGATGAAGGTAGAGCAGTAGATGTAGTATATATGGATTTCATCAAGGTATTTGATAAGGTACCCCATGCAAGGCTTATCAAAAAAGTAAGGAGGCATGGGATCTAAGGGGACCTTGCTTTGTGGGTGCAGAATTGGTTTGCTCACAGAAGACAAAGAGTGGTTGTAGACAGGTCATATTCTGCATGGAGGTTGGTGAGCAGTGGTGTGTCTCAGGGATCTGTTCTGGGACCCATTCTCATCATGGTTTTTATAAATGACCTGAATGAGAAAGTCGAGGTGAGTTGATAGAGGTATACAAGATGATAGGAGGCAGAGGTAGAGTGGACAACTGATGACTTTTTCCTAGGGTGGATGTGGCTAGTATGAGGGGGTGTAATTTTAAGGTGATTGAAGGAAAGTAGAGGGGGTGGGCTGTCAGAGGTGGTGGTAGCTGTCAGAGGTGTTGGTAGAGGCAGATACGTTGGGGACATTTAAGAGATTCAGTTAGGCATATGGATGAAAGAAAGACAAGGGGCTCTGTGGGAGGGAAGAGTTAGATTAACCTTGGTGTTAGTTAAAAGGTCAGCCTATCGAGGCCTGAAAGGTCAAAGATTCAAATACATTTATTAATTATGTATGTATGCAGTATACAACTCTGAGGTTTGTCTTCCCTCAGACAGCCATGAAACAAAGAAACACCATGGAACCAACCCATTCAAAGAAAACATCAAAAACACAACACACAAAAGAAGCATAAATCACGCAAACGGGAAAAAATGAGCGAGAAGCACATACAATATAAGGCATTAAACCACAGAGTCCTTGAAACAGTTGAGGAATGTTCAGTTCAGTTCAATTTAGCGCTGTGTCATTCATTGTCTGCGGGCCGCAGAGTCATCCCACCCTGATCAAAATCGCACAAAATAACAGAAAGAAAGTCTGTCGTGTTCTAAATTCTATGTTCTTGATCTGCAGATTGGATCAAAGCTCATTTATTATCAAAATACATATACGTCACCATATACTACCCTGAAGTCCATTTTCTTGCAGGCGTTAAAAGGAAAAATATTGAAATACAATAGGATCTACCAAAAAATGGAGTCGTAAAGAGTTACATGAATTGTATCACTGAATATATTCAACACTGGTTTAAGTTGATTCTTGACCCATTAGGGGGTTGAGGGTTATTGGCAAATGGGCAGGAAAGTGGAGCTGTTAACGAAAGTTGAATCAGCCACTGAGCAGCAGGATAGGTTCAAGGAGCCTTTATCTTTGGTACCTCTGTTGTAATACTGGTTCTATTTTAGAAAGAATCAGCCTATCAAAATTCACTAAATCATTGGATCTGATATTTACTCCTCTCATTCTGAGTTCATCCATGAATGAAAGAAATTCTCCACATAAACTAATCTTATTTATTTATAAGGCAAACACGAGGAAATCTGCAGATGCTGGAAATTCAAGCAACACACACAAAATGCTGGTGGAACGCAGCAGGCCGGGCAGCATCTATAGGGAGAAGCACTGTCGACGTCTCGGCCCAAAACGTCGACAGCGCTTCTCCCTATAGATGCTGCCCGGCCTGCTGCGTTCCACCAGCATTTTGTGTGTGTTGCTTATTTATTTATACTTGTGTTTATTTTTATTCTGTTCTCTATGCTTATTGTGTTTTTATGCTACATCGGATTCAGAGTAACAATCATCTCTTCTCCTTTACCTTTGTATACTGATGAATGACAATAAACGATCTTCAAAGTTCGAAGTAAATTTATTATCAAAGTTCTTATCTGTCACCACATACAACCCTTGAGATTCATTTTCTTATGAATTTCTCAATAAATCCATAATAGAATCAATGAAAGACTACACCAATTTAGGTGTTCAACTCGTTTGCGAAATACAATAAACTGCAAGCACAAAAATAAAAGAATAATAATAACTAATAAAAAAAAATTGAGGACGTGAGATTAAGAGTCCTTGAAAGTGAGTCCACAGGTTCTGGGAACATGTCAATGATGAGACAAGTGTAATTATCCTCTTTAGTTGAAGAGCCTGACAGCTGAGGGGTAATAACTGTTCCTGAACCAGGTGGTGTGAATCCTTGGGCTCCTGTACCTTCTTTCTGACGGCAGCAGTGAGAAGAGAGCATGACTTGGGTGATGGGTTTTTCTGATGATGGATGCTGCTTTCCTGTGACAGCTCTTCATTTAGATGTCCTCAAAGGTGGGGAGGACTTGACCTGTGATGGATTGGTAAGTATCCACTACTTTTTGTAGGATTTTCCATTTAAGGGCATTGGTGTTACCAAACCAGGCTATGATGCAGCCAGTCTTCACCACTCGGCTGTAAAAGTTTATCAAAGTTTGCTAGATCTACGCAAACTCCTAAGAAAATAGAGGCGCTGCTGTGCTTTTTTCATAATGGCAGTTACGTGCTGGACCCAGAGCAGGTTCCCAAAAATGATAACACTGAGGAATTTAAAAATGCTGACCCTCTTCATCTCTAATCCTCCAATGAGGACTGGCTCATTGACCTCTAGTTTCTTCTTCAATAATCGCCTCCTTGGTCTTGCTGATATTGAGTGAGTGTTTATTGCTGTCACACCTCTCAGCCAACTAAGCATGCAGCCTTGACTAAGTTGTCATAAATTTACAACTCTGCTATGGTCTTTTGGATCAAAAGTAGCTGTTTCTGATTGTGCAGCCCGCTGAATCTGGTAACTTCCCTTCTATGCTAACAGGAAACTTAAATTACAATGGAAGCATATGTTCTGTCCAAAGACAGCATTTCACTCACAGCTTCAAAAACATGTGTCCCAATAAAGATGTTATATACCTGAAATATTAACCTGTTGTTGTATCTTTTCAGATACTGGCTAATATTCCATGCATTTGTGGAACATTTTTCTGGAATCATGAACAACCAGTTGGTTACTATCGCTGGTAACCTAGAAAACATGTGAGTGTTGACAGGTGTCCACAAGGTCAGCGCCTCTGGCCTCCTGGTTCAGGTCTTTGGAGCATGTGGAATTCTGCTTTACTTTAACATTAGGTATTAGTAGGTCTGACACTAGCCTCCAAATCAGTGGGTCGTGGGTTCAAGTCCCACACATGGAGCCTTGAGTACAAAAACCTTGGTGCTGTGTTGAGGGGGTCTCTGAGCATTTGAGGTTCTTTGAAGGTGAAAGGGCACAGGTTAAGCACAAAGGAATACTAGAATACTGGAATTTCAACCCAGTGTGACTTTTTTTAAATACCGCTCTCTATGTTAGGTAAGAAAGGAATTAAGGTTCAGAAGCAGTTACTACTCTACAACTCTAAAACATAGGAGCAGAATATGGCCATTCAGCCCATCGACTCTGCTTTGCCATTTCGTCATGGCTGATTTGTTATCGCTCTCAACCTCATTCTCCCGCCTACCGGCGAGAATAACTTCACTCACTCAACTCTGATCTAATTCCACAACCTACAGTCATCTTGTTTATCAGTTCATCGTTTTAGCGGGCACTGAGCACAGCAGCCGGGCCAGTCTTCATAGCCTCAGCGCTGTGGAGAGAGGAGTGACCATCGCAGAGAGCGGGTGAAATTGGCCCTCATCCCGAATCCCAACACCGACTCTTTTCTGTCTATCTGGGCCATCATTTAAATTGACCAAACAGCGCTTCATCTCAATAAATACATTTTGAATGATAGTTTATTAGCTTATTTATAGTACAATATTTTGGTTTACGTTCTGTGTGTGATGTACATTTTGTGGGTGCGCCGTGGTCTGGAGGAAGATTGTTTCGTTCACATGTACATATATACAGTCAGATAACAATAAACTTGAACATGAACTTGAAATGCCTGCAAGAAAATGAACCTCAAGATAATAAACGTTAACATATACGTACCTCAATAATAAATTTACTTTGACTTTGATTAAAGTTATAATCAGCCCCCAGGCGACCGATCACTCTTGACTGCCTAAGAGTATAAGGTACAGAGTGGTTACCACTGCTGAATCCTTCCACACTCTACCTTGGTGCTCTCTCAGCACTGCAATGGAACTAGATCGTATGAACTTTATTTGGCACATTTTCATCAAAGCATTTGGTGAAATGCACATTTGCGTCGATGACCAACACAGCCTGAGTGGGTGTTGGGGGCAGCCCACAAGTACCACCATGCTTCCTGCACCAAAGTATCATTGCTACGACTCTCTAACCCTAACCTGTATGTCTTCCAAATGTGAGAGGAAACCTGAGCACCTGGAGGAAGCCCATGCAGTCATGTGCCGGGGGGAGCATATGAACTCCTTACGGACAGCGGCAGAAATCAAACCCTAATTGCTGGCAGCTGTAGAGCATTGTGCTAACTACTATGCTACTGTGAAATTAAAATTACAATGCTTTAATTTGCACACCAAAAAAAAAAGATTTTGTGGAAACTTTGTTCCTGGACAGGACCTGAAAGAAATGGAGCTGTTTGTAAGTGCTGGCTCAGGAAGAGGAGGGAAAGTTCTTCAGGTAAAGAAAGAATGACAAGTGTAAGAAAGATAGGAAGGGGGTCAGAGGATGACCTGAGCGGGAGGAATGCTGGGTATGCACAGCTGCCATTACTGTCAATACAGAAACATGTTTGAGTGCAGGAGATGGACAAGAGCTTGACCTTGGAACATATTTCTCCAAAAGAAACAGAGCAATCTTGGCAGAAGAGTGACACTAAGAGATGGCATAACAGCTATCAAAATGGTCGAAACAACAGAGGAAGAGCTGCTTGAAATAATTTGGATAAAAGCTGAATGTAAAAGATCAAAGTAACAGCAACTGCTATTAAATGGCAGTTCAAGAATGAGTCTTGTTTACACAGGCAAAGGAGACTGTGGGAAGTCATAATGTCATAACCATGCAGGATATTAATATCCTGCTGATAAGGTAGAGAGATCTGGGCCCACTAGAAGGGAGGAGCAAAAGGTTAAGCAGTTTTGCAGTGCCAACATTTTTTTTACAATGACATACTAAATTTGTTTTTAACACTTTAAAAAAGAAAATAAATCAGGAGGGCTAAAAGAAGGCACAGGGTTGCTCTTGCAAACAAGGTGAAGGAGAATCCTAAGGGTTTCATATGCGTGTAGCTAAATGAGATAGGAGAGATCCGACAGGACTTTTTGCATCTGTATTTACTCGGGAGATGGACATAGAGTCTATGGAAGTGAGGCAAAGCAGCAGCAAGGTCATGGACCCTGTACAGATTACTGAGGAGGAGGTGTTGGCTGTCTTGAGGCAAATCAGGGTGGACAAATCCCCATGGCCTGACAATGTGTTCCCTCGGACCCTACGGGAAGCAAGTGCAGAAATTGCCAAGGCCCTAGAAGAGATATTTGAAACATTCTCAGCAACAGGCGAGTTGCCAGAGAATTGGAGGACAGCTAATGTTGTTCTGCTGTTTAAGAAAGGCTCTAAGAGTAAAGCAGGAAATTATAGGCTGGTGAGCCTGACATTTGTAGTGGGAAAGTTATTGGAAGGTATTCAACGAGACCAGATTTATGACTATGTCGATAGACACGGATTGATTAGTGATAGTCAGCAGAACTTTGTGCGCGGTTGATTGTGTCTAACCGATCTTTTAGAGTTTTTTGAGGAAGTTACCAGAAAAGTGGATGAAGGCAAGGCAGTGGAATGTTGTCTACATGGACTTCGGCAAGGCATTTGACAAGGTCTCACACTGGAGGTTGGTCAAGAAGGTTCAGTCGCTTGGCATTCAGGATGAGGTAGTAAATTGGATTAGACATTGGCTTTGCGGGTGAAGGCAGAGAGTGGTAGTAGATGGTTGTCGCTTTGACCAGAGGTCTGCTGCAAGGATCAGTTGTTCTTTGTCATCTATAACAATGATCTGGATGTTAACTGGATCAGCAAATTTGCAGATGACACCAAGGTTGGGGATGTAGTGGACAGTTAGGAAGACTATTAGAGCTTGCAGCAGGGTCGGGATCAGCTGGAAAACGAGCTGGAGAATGTCAGGTGGAATTTAATGCAGAGAAGTGCGAGGTGCTGAACTTCAGAAGGACCAATCAGAGCAGGTCTTACACGGTGAGTGGTAGGGCACTGAGGAGTGCAGAGGAACAAGGGCATCTGGGTATACAGGTCCATAATGTGGTGTCACAGGTAGATAGGATAGTAAAGAAAGGTTTTGCAACAATTGGCTTCATAGATCAAAGTACTGAGTGCAGGAGATGGGATGTTATGTTGAAATTCTTTAAGACAGTAGTGAGGCTTAATTTGGGGTATTGTGTGCAGTTTTGTACACCTACCTACAGGAAAGATGTAAATAAGATTGAAAGAATACAGAGGACATTGCTAGGATTGGAGGACCTGAATTATAAGGAAAGATTGAATAGATTAAAATTTTATTTGCTAGAACATAGAAAGTTGAAAGAAGATTTGAGAGAGCTATACAAAATTATAAAGGGTATAGATAAGGCAAATGCAAACAGGCTTTTTCCACTGAGGTTGGGTGGGACTTCAACTAGAGGCCATGGGTTAAGGGTGAAAGGTGAAATGTTTAAGGGGAACATGAGGGGAAACCTCTTCGCTCAGAGTGTGGAACAAGCTGCCAGCATAAGTGATAGATGCAGGGTTGATTTCAACATTTAAGGTAAGTTTGGATAAGTACATGGATGGTAAGGGTATGGAGGGCTGTGGTCCAAGTGCAGGTTGATGGGACTATGCAGTTTAAATGGTTCAGCATGGACTAGATGGGCTGAAGGGCCAGTTTCTGTTCTGTAATTTTCTATGACTCCATAATCTTTATGCTATAACCTGGATATGCAATATTCAACCTATGAGGATCACCCATAAGGTAAAGATTAGCTTTATTTGTCAAACATACATCAAAATATCAAAACAGAATCAGAATCAGAATCAGGTTAATTATCATTGGCATGTTTCGTGAAATTTGTTAACTTAGCAGCAGCAGTTCAATGCAATATATGATAATACAGGAAAAACATTGGTAACTCAATTACATGAAGTATACATATTAAATAGAATAAAAACGGTGCAAAACAGAAATAATATGTGTTTTAAAAAGTGAGGTAGTGTTCATGTGTTCAATGTCCATTGAACCATATGGCAGAGGGGAATGAAGCTGTTCCTGAATCACTGAGTGTGTGTCTTCAGGCTTCTGTACTTCCTTCTTGATGGTAATAATGAGAAGGGGGCATGTCCTGGGTGATGGAGATCCTGAATAATCGACATTGGCTTTCTGAGGCACCACTCCTTGAAGGTATCTTGGATACAATGGAGGCTAGTACCCAGGATGTAGCTGACTAATTTTACAACTTCCTGCAGCTTTTGGTCCTGTGCAGTAGCCCCCACGTACCAGTCAGAGATGCAGCCTGTTGGAATGCTTTCCACAGTACATCTATAGAAGTTTTCAAGTGTTTTAGTTAAGAAACCAAATCTCTTCAAACTCCTAATGAAATATAGCTGCTGACTTGCCTTCTTTACAGCTGCATTGATATGTTGGGACCAGGTTAGATCCTCAGAGATCTTGACACCCAGGAACTTGAAATTACTCACTCTCTGCACTTCCAATCCCTCAATGAGGATTGGTTCATGTTCCCTCACCTTACCCTTCCTGAAGTCCACAATCAGCTCTTTCATTCTACTGACATTGAGTGCCAGGTTGTTGCTGTGACACCACTCAACTAGCTGGTATATCTCGCTCCTGTATGCTCTCTCATCTCCATCTGACATTCCACCAACAATGTCTGTATCATCAGCGAAGTTATCTAGATGGTACTTGAGCTGTAGCTAGCCACATAGACATGGGTATAGTTGAAGTAAAGCAGAGGGCTTAGCACACACCCCTGAGGTGCACATACTGTGAAATAAGTTCTTTGCATCAAATCAAATCAATGAGGGTTGTGCTGGGCAGCCCTCAACGTGTCAGTACACTCCTGGTGCCAACATAGCAGGCCCACAACTTACTAACCCGAACCCACCCCTTGCTCACACAAACATCCAACAATACCACGTAACCCCCCTCACTCTAGATAAGATAGTAATAGATAAAAGAAGATCTCAATAAACCCAAGTAATGCTGGACCAGTTAAGTGAAGAAGTGGGCCAGATCAAAGTAGCAGGTCCAGTGATATTGAATCTTCAGTAATGAGATCAACAAACACAAGAGAGTTAATTTTCCCACAGTAAACTGTTCATCTTTGGAATGTGGGAGGAAACCTGAGCACCTGGAGGAAACACACACAATCACAGGGAGATTAAACAAACTCCTAACAGAAAGTGCCATACTAAAACCCGGGTCACTGTTATGTGATAATTGTGTTATGCTACCCGATAACATTTGTTTTCTTGGAATATTAATCCTGGGCTCTAGAAGTTAGAATTTAACTTACTGCACTACGCCACTGAGGGGATGTGTGAAGAAAGATTTGTAAACCTGATATTTGATTGTACTTCTGTGACCTGATCTCTTTCTGCAAATTACAGTTCGTGCAGGACACACATTGGTTCACTAAATTAACAAAATGTACCAGAAACAGAATCAGATTTAATATCACTGACATATGTCGTAAAATTTGTTGTTTTGCAGCAGCAGGGCAAAGTCAACAGTTAAAGTAAAATTTATTATCAGAGTACATACATGACACCTCATACAACCCTGACATTCTTTTTCCTGCGGGCAGACTTAGCAAATCTATAGAACAGTAACTGTAAACAGGATCAACAAGCTGTGCAAATGCAGATATAATAGCAATAAATAACGAGCATGAAATAACAAGAGAAAAGAGTCCTTAAAAGAGTGTAGTTATCTCCTTTTGCTCAAGAGTCTGATGGTTGAGGGGTAGTAACCTGGTGGTGTGAGTGCATTCTTCCTGACGGCAGCAGCGAGAAAAGAGCATGGCCTGGGTCGTGAGGATCTTTGGTAATGGATGCTACTTTCTGACAGCAACATTTCATGTAGATGTGCTCAATGGTTTGGTGGGTTTTACCCGTGACATATGGGGTAGAATCCCCTACCTGTCACCACTGCTCAAAGGCACTGCTGTTCCCAAACCAGGCTGTAATACAGTGCAAAGGCATAAGAAATTGCTGTGCTACAATAAGAAAAATATATAAATTAAATAAGTAGTACAAAAGATGAACAAAATAGTGAGGTGGTGTTCATAGATTCTTGGATCGTTCAGAAATCTGATGGCTGAAGGGAAGAAACTGTTCTTAATATTTATCTTCAGACTCCTGTATCTCCTCCCTGAGCAATAGGAAGAAAGCATGCCCTGGCTGGTGGGAGCCTTTAATAGTGGATGTTGCCTTCTTGAGGCATTGCCTTTTGAAGATATCTTTGATAGTGGGGAGACTAGTGCCCATGGTGGAGTGACTGAGTCTACAACACTCTGCAGCTTTGTCTGACCCTGCACATTGGTGCCTTCATAACAGATGGTGGTGCAACTTGCTAAAATGTACGTCTGATTCATGTGTGGAGCTTTGATAACTCAGCAATTAAATGCCTTGGGACATTTTCTTAAATAACAGAATTATATATAATATGGTCTCCTATCACTTGTTCAGTTAATCACCCAAAGATCAAGTGCATAATATTACCTTTTCTCTATTAGGACTATATAGGTATCACATCAAAAGGTTGCACATTAAAAATTCTACTCCTCAAACTTGCATACATAGGTGATCTCAAAGTACGTTTATTATCAAGGTATGTATACAGTGTACAACCCTGAGATTCGTCTTCCTGAAGGCAGCCATGAAACAAAGAAATACCATAGAACCTGTTGAAAGAAAAACCCTATCAACAAAGACCATCAAACACTCAACACATGATAAAAAGAACAAATCATCCACACAACAAGAAGCGAGCAAATAACACACAGAACATTAAATCATCTCAGTTAATGTTGGGGAATTTGGAATTATGAGCAATCATTATTCTATCTCCATATGTTCTCCACTATCACTCACTGGTTGCTTTGAGGTCTGCAATACACTCCCAGCAAAGTAACACACACAAAACGCTGGAGGAACTCAGCAGGGTAGGCAGCATTTATAAACAGTCAATATATCAGGTCGAGACCCTTCGTTATGACTTGTATGGAGGCACCACTGCACAGGATTAGAAAAAGCTGCAGAGAGTTGTAAACTCAGACAGCTCCACCATGGACACTAGCCTCCCCACCACTGAGGACATCTTCAAAAGGTGATGCCTCAGGAAGGCGGCATCCATCATGAAGGAACCTCACCATTCCAGGACATGCCCTCTTCTCATTATTACCATCCTTATAGATGCTGCCTGGCCTGCTGTGTTCCACCAGCATTTTGTGTGTGTTGTTGTTTGAATTTCCAGCATCTGCAGATTTCCTCGTGTTTGCTAATTAAGAACCTCCTAATCTTTGCTTTACATATAAACAGTGATCTGCTTCCACAGTGATCTGTCGCGTCAAAATCCACTGATTCACCACCATCTGGTAAAAGAAATTGCTCCTCATCTCTGTTCTGAACAGATGGCCCTCTATTCTGATGCTGTAACCTCTGCTCCTAGACTCCTGCTCTACAGGAAACATCCTGCCCACATTCCCCCTATCTGAGCCTTTCAATGTTTGATATGCCTCAATGAGAGAGATCTTCTCTCATTCTTATTAACTCCATCTAACCAATTTTTTATTTAATATCATCTGCCAATTTTTATCATGTCTCCCCCATTTAAGTCTAAGCCAATAATACTATACACCAGGGGCAAGGAAATGAGTACTGAGAATTGAGGAACCCCTGGTAACTGTCCTCCAGTCAGAAAAAAACACCTACTAACAATTATCCTCTGCTTCCTGCCACCGAGCCTATTATCGATATAATATGTTCCTCTCCCTTGGAGGGAATGAAGAGTGATGTGGTCTTGTACAATCTGGGAATGAAAAGCATATGAAGGCTGTGAAGCCAATTAGCAAGAACACATTGAATATAACAGACACAGGATAGAACCAGCATTTATTTGCTGAAGGGATAACGTGTTTCCTCATTTGAGTTTTTAAAATGTTAAGAAGTTAGGTGCTTTCATCACCACCTTATGTGAATGTTTGAAACTTTTATTTGTGATTCTAAAAATACTAATGTCTGAGTCTGTCAAATGGAAAATTCAAAAACAAGCTTTCCTTATGCTGCTGTGGCCTTTACGACAATTTAAATGTTCAGTTTTACTGTATGTTACTTTAAATAGAATAGGAAGCTTTATTAGGTTAATTAGCTTTATAAATACAAATGTTTATCCTGTTGCCACCTCCTGACTTGTAATATTTTAGCTCTGTGCTAATAAGTTTAATCTGGCCTGAACTGTGATCATTTATTTTATTACTTTGGGGTGGCATGGTACTGTCACGGTTAGTGTAACGCTACTTCAGCGCCACCTATCACCGACCAGGATTCAATTCCACCGCTGTCTTTACAATGCCTGCTGAGGCAGTGATGTGCCTCTCCTGTGAGATGCGGCAGTCTTGGGGCGACTCCCCTCTCCCGCAGAGTCACATCTGCCAGAAGTGCATGCGGCTGGGCGATCTGGAAGACCGTGTGAGGAATCTGGAGCAGCAGCTGGATGACCTTCGACTCATACGGGAGAATGAGGCAGTCATAGATAAGAGCTACAGGGAGGTAGTCACACCTAGGCTGCCGGAAGCAGGTCGTTGGGTGACAGTCCGAGGGGGGAAAGCGAAGGAGAATAGACAAGTTGTGCAGAGCACTCCTGTAGCCATTCCCCTGAATAATAAGTTTACCATCCTGGATGCTGTTGGTGAGGACGACCGACCAGGTGTGAGCCACGGTGGCAGGGCCTCTGGCACTGAGTCTGACCCTGTGGTGCAGAAGGATGGGACGGAGAAGAGGAGAGCTGTCATCATTGGAGACTCTATAGTCAGGGGAGCAGACAGGAGATTTTGTGGACGTGAGAAGGAAACCTTCATGGTTTGTTGCCTCCCGGGTGCCAGGGTCCGGGATGTCTCTGACCCGGGTGCATGACATCCGGGTACGAGAGGGAAAGCAACCAGAAGTCATGATACATGTTGGGACCAATGACATAGGCAGGAAGAGGGATGAGGTCCTAAAGTGTGAGTTTCGGGAACTAGGCAGAAGGCTGAAGAACAGGACCTCAAGGGTGGCGTTCTCAGGATTGCTGCCAGTGCTACGTGATAGTGATGGTAAGAATTGGAGAAGATGGCAGTTGAATGCATGGCTGAGGAGTTGGTGCAGGGGGCAGGGTTTCAGATTTTTGGACCATTGGGATCTCTTCTGGGAAAGGTGGGACCTGTACAGATTGGATGGGTTGCTCCTGAACTCGAGGGAGAGCAATATCCTTGCTGGTGGGTTTGCTAGCATGGTTCGGGAGGTTTTAAACTAATTTGCAAGGGGGATGGGACCCGGAACAATAGAGCAGTGAAAGAAGTGCATGGAGTAAAGCCAGATCTAACATATAGCGAGGCTTTGAGGAAAGAGCAGCAGAATAAAGGGTATAAAGGTAGTAAGGTAGAAGGGCTAAAGTGTGTGTACTTCAATGCAAGAAGCATCAGGAACAAAGGTGATGAACTGAGAGCTTGGATAAATACAAGGAATTATGATGTAGTGGCCATTATGGAGACTTGGCTGGCACCAGGGCAGGAATGGATTCTCAATATTCCTGGATTTCAGTGCTTCAAAAGGGATAGAGAGGAGGGAAAAAGGGGAGGAGGGGTGGCATTACTGGTCAGGGATACTATTACAGCTACAGAAAGGGTGGATAATGTATCAGGATCCTCTTTTGAGTCAGTATGGGTGGAAGTCAGGAACAGGAAGGGAGCAGTTACTCTACTGGGGGTATTCTATAGGCCCCCTGGTAGCAGCAGAGATACTGAGGAGCAGATTGGGAGGCAGATTTTGGAAAGGTGCAAAAACAACAGGGTTGTTATCATGGGTGACTTTAACTTCCCTAATATTGATTGGCACTTGATTAGTTCCAAGGGTTTAGATGGGGCAGAGTTTGTTAAGTGTGTCCAGGATGGATTCCTGTCACCATATGTTGACAGGCCAACTAGGGGGAATGCCATACTAGATCTAGTATTAGGTAACGAACCGGGTCAGGTCACAGATCTGTCAGTGGGTGAGCATCTGGGGGACAGTGACCACCGCTCCCTGACCTTTAGCATTATCATGGAAAAGGATAGAATCAGAGAGGATAGGAAAAAATTTTAATTGAGGAAGGGCAAATTATGAGGCTATAAGGCTAGAACTTGCAGGTGTGAATTGGGATGATGTTTTTGCAGGGAAATGTACTATGGACATGTGGTCGATGTTTCAGGATCTCTTGCAGGATGTTAGGGATAAATTTGTCCCGGTGAGGAAGATAAAGAATGGTAGGGTGAAGGAACCATGGGTGACAAGTGAAGTGGAAAATCTGGTCAGGTGGAAGAAGACAGCATACATGAGGTTTAGGAAGCAAGGATCAGATGGGTCTATTGAGCAATATAGGGTAACAAGAAAGGAGCTTAAGAAAGGGCTGCGAAGAGCAAAAAGGGGGCATGAGAAGGCCTTGGCGAGTAGGGTAAAGGAAAACCCCAAGGCATTCTTCAATTATGTAAAGAACAAAAGGATGACAGGAGTGAAGGTAGGACCGATTAGAGATAAAAGTGGGAAGATGTGCCTGGAGGCTGTGGAAGTGAGCGAGGTCCTCAATGAATACTTCTCTTCGGTATTCACCACGGTAGTCCCCGGGGCCTGACAGAATATTTTCCAGGCTGCTCCACGAGGCAAGGGAAGAGATTGCTGAACCTCTGGCTAGGATCTTTATGTCCTTGTTGTCCACGGGAATGGTACCGGAGGATTGGAGGGAGGCGAATGTTGTCCCCTTGTTCAAAAAAGGTAGTAGGGATAGTCTGGGTAATTATAGACCAGTGAGCCTTACGTCTGTGGTGGGAAAGCTGTTGGAAAAGATTCCTAGAGATAGGATCTATAGGCATTTAGAGAATCATGGTCTGATCAGGGACAGTCAGCATGGCTTTGTGAAGGGCGGATCGTGCCTAACGAGCCTGATAGAGTTCTTTGAGGAGGTGACCAGGCATATGGATGAGGGTAGTGCAGTGGATGTGATCTACATGGATTTTAGTAAGGCATTTGACAAGGTTCCACACGGTAGGCTTATTCAGAAAGTCAGAAGGCATGGGATCCAGGGAAGTTTGGCCAAGTGGATTCAGAATTGGCTTGCCTGCAGAAGGCAGAGGGTCATGGTGGAGGGAGTACATTCCGATTGGAGGGTTGTGACTAGTGGTGTCCCACAAGGATCTGTTCTGGGACCTCTACTTTTGGTGATTTTTATTAACGACCTGGATGTGGGGGTAGAAGGGTGGGTTGGCAAGTTTGCAGACGACACAAAGGTTGGTGATGTTGTAGATAGTGTAGAGGATTGTCAAAGATTGCAGAGAACATTGATAGGATGCAGAAGTGGGCTGAGAAGTGGCAGATGGAGTTCAACCCGGAGAAGTGTGAGGTGATACACTTTGGAAGGACAAACTCCAAGGCAGAGTACAAAGTAAATGGCAGGATACTTGGTAGTGTGGAGGAGCAGAGGGACCTGGGAGTATATGTCCACAGATTCCTGAAAGTTGCCTCACAGGTAGATAGGGTAGTTAAGAAAGCTTATGGGGTGTTACCTTTCATAAGTCGAGGGATAGAGTTTAAGAGACGCGATGTAATGATGCAGCTCTATAAAACTCTAGTTAGGCCACACTTGGAGTACTGTGTCCAGTTCTGGTCGCCTCAGTATAGGAAGGATGTGGAAGCATTGGAAAGGGTACAGAGGAGATTTACCAGGATGCTGCCTGGTTTAGAGAGTATGGATTATGATCAGAGATTAAGGGAGCTAGGGCTTTACTCTTTGGAGAGAAGGAGGATGAGAGGAGACATGATAGAGGTGTACAAGATATTAAGAGGAATAGACAGAGTGGACAGCCAGCGCCTCTTCCCCAGGGCACCACTGCTCAGTACAAGAGGACATGGCTTTAAGGTAAGGGGAGGGAAGTTCAAGGGGGATATTAGAGGAAGGTTTTTCACTCAGAGAGTGGTTGGTGCATGGAATGCACTGCCTGAGTCAGTGGTGGAGGCAGATACACTAGTGAAGTTTAAGAGACTACTAGACAGGTATAAGGAGGAATTTAAGGTGGGGGGGGGTTATATGGGAGGCAGGGTTTGAGGGTTGGCACAACATT
This sequence comes from Hemitrygon akajei, assembly GCF_048418815.1. Classification (NCBI taxonomy): domain Eukaryota; kingdom Metazoa; phylum Chordata; class Chondrichthyes; order Myliobatiformes; family Dasyatidae; genus Hemitrygon; species Hemitrygon akajei. The sequence continues at coordinate 9,974,682 of NC_133134.1, read as the reverse complement.
GTGGGCTGAAGGGACTGTACTGTGCTGTACTATTCTATGTTCTATGTTCTGTCTGTAAGGAGCTTGTACGTTCTCCCTGTGACCAGGGGGGGTTTCCTCCGGGTGCTCCGGTTTCCTCCCACTGTCCAAAGATGTGGAGTTAGATGTAGAGTTTTTCCTCCCTTCTTTACATTTGTTGGGTAATGTAACCTACACATTCATGCTGCCAATTTCATAGCTAACTTCCACAGTCAGGAGTAATGCACACAAAATGCTGGAGGAACTCAGCAGGTCAGGCAGCATCTCTATCATTTCTCTCGGCCTGAAGTGTCGACTGTTTATTTATTTTTATCTAGAGATACGGGGCTGTGCTAACCAGCAGCCCACCGATTTCACCCCAGCTTAATCACAGTGTGGTTAGCACTGCACTTTACAGTACAGGTGACCTGGGTACAATTCTTGACGCTGCCTGTAAGGAGTTTGTACGTTCTCCCCATGACTGTGCGGGTTTCCTCTGGGTGCTCTGGTTTCCTCCCACAGTCCAAAGGCACACCGGTTAGTAGGTTAATTGGTCATTGTAAATTGTCCCGTGATTAGGCTAGGGTTAAATCGAGTGATTGCTGGGTGGTGAGTCTCGAATGGCTGGAAGGGACTATTCTGTGGTATCTCTCAATAAATAAATAAAAATAAAAGACAATTTACAATGCCCATTTAACCTACTAATCAGTACGCCTTTGAACTGTGGGAGGACCCAGAGGACGAACGGACACACACACACACACACACACACACACACACACTTCCTTACGGAGGAGCCAGAATTGAACTCTAAACTCCGATGCCCCGAGCTGTAATAATGTCACACTAACCACTATTCTACCATGGCACCCCTTATTCCTCTCCATAGATGCTGCCTGACCTGCTGAGTTCCTCCAGCACTTTGTGTTTCTCAGTCTAGAGTTCTTTGCACTCGAGCTTCCTGGCCCACGTTCAAGGTTAGGCTTCCTCAGTCACTACTGTGGTCCAACAGCATCACTTATGCTTCTGAATTGACTATTTGGAGCTCTATTTGAACCGAGTGGAAATAATTCATCCCCAGCCAGTTTTCAACCTTTTTCACAGACGGGCCACGAGAGAGGAAAAAAAATGTCACTGCATTGAGGAAACCCCAGCTGTCAATATTAGTGAATAATTGCACAACTTAATGAAAAGCATTGCCGGTAAATTGAATAAAACAAGGATTGCTTGAAACAGCTGGCCTTCCACTTGCACACTGAACAATGAATCAAAGATTAAATTTTCCTTCCTCCTACTGTTTATGGAGGCACTGATATATCAGGGTTTTGGCTTAATGCCCTTGAGTGTCATGTCCAAGTGCTCTATATTCATACATGAGCCGAGATAATGACTATAAATGGCCTATTCATCTCTGAGGAACATCATAGCCAAGTCCTTGCAAAGCAAAGCTAGTTCCTGCCGGTGTGTTAAATGATCCATAACCTGGTTATACACTTAAAGTCACTGAAAAATGGGCTCACGTCATAGCTTTGAACAAAAGACGATACATCACATTCCTTAATTTAATACTCTGGCTCACTGACATATTTCCTTTTCCTGAGTCCGAGAGTTGCCCTGACTTTCACATCCAGCTCTTGCTCCTTCAGCTCCCCACGTTCCATCTTTGAATTCCTCCAATTTTGGACTTTCGCACATCCACAATTTAATCCATTCCTTCAGTGGGGCCTTGTCTTCAAACACCAAATAGCCTTGGAGTTCCTGCACTAAATTCTGCATCTCTCTATTTGTCTGCCTGTCTGTTTGTCTCTCTCTCCCCCCCCCTCTCTCTTTCTCTCCTCTCTCTCTCCCCTCTTTCTCTCTCTCTATATCTCTTTTCCCTCTATTTCCCTCCCTCCCTCTCCTTCTCTCTCTCTCACTCTCTGTCCCTCTTTCCTTGCTCTCTCCCCCTCTCTCTACCTTTTTCTCCTCTCTCTCCCCTTTTCTCCTCTCTCCCCTTTCTCTCTCTCTCTCTCTCTCTTTTCCCTCTCCTTCTCTCTCTCTCTGACTCTCACCTTCACCCTCTCTCTTCCTGTCCCTCTTTCCTTGCTCTCTCCCCCTCCCTCCTCTCTCTCTCTCTCTGTCTTTCTCTCTCCCCTCTCCTTCCCCTTCTTTCTCTCCATTCCTCTCTCTCAAAGATGCCCATAACCAGGGATGGAGGTGTTTTTGGGGGATTGGGTTCAGGTTTATTCATTTTGTGGCGACATTGGAGCCAGATACAATGAACTATTACACAAAACCAGAGAACGGTGTAAACATTCTGAAGGCCAGTCTGTATCCCCTGGGAAGAGAAAGAGTCAATGTTTCAGATTAAGGATCCTTCACAAGCTTTCTCAACTTTTCAGCTTTGACAAAACTGCAGTGAAGTTGTGGTGTGGAGGAATGTCTCTGACTGGGGAAAACTCCAGGTTTGGGAGTTCAGCTCAGGACTAACAACCCTGCTAGTAAAACAAAACCGTTACAGAAACAGCAATGAAGAATCCTTCGAGTGTGACGGTATTCCTGAGTCTCCACCCAGACTTGCATGACTGACAGTGGTGAAAACCGAGCGGAATCTACTGACACGATGGAGGAAGCCCCGAACACCGCCAGAGATGGAGAACCTTCATTGCTGCCATAATCGCCAGTGGTGTAATGGGCAGTAAGTAAGTTCTTTCTGAATTGTGGCTTCCTCTCTGTTAACAAAGCTCTTAACTGCACCTCATCCAAGATGAAAGACATCCCCATCCTCCCTGTAGCTTTACAAACTCTTGTCTCCTTTTTGTTTCCGAAGAAGACTTTCCAACCTTAAACATTAATTCTGTTTTCTTCCCAAAGATACTGTTTGATGTGAAGGACATTTCCAACCCTTTCAAGATTCAAGATTCAGATTTATTTATCACATGTCCCTCAAACCATACAGGAAAAATGTGTCGTTTGCATCAACAACTGAAGAAAGTAATACAGTAAAAAAAATGCTGAATCAGAGTCTTCTTCAGACTCAGATTCAATTATTTATCGCGCGTGCGTCGAAGCATAGTGTGAAGTGCAACTTTTGCGTTAACAGCCAACAGAAGCGAAAGGTGTGCTGGTGTCACCGGCTGTTTCGGCACCCACACAGCATGCCCACCATGTTCACAGAACACAGCAAAGCCGAACATAATAAGCGATGAAATGAGTCCCCCTTCCCACACACAGTGCTCCAACCCCAGGAGTGGCCATTAGCAGCCCCCAGCGTTGTCAGACTCAGGATAGTGGACCCTAGGCCTTCGACTTCCCCAGCAGACACGCAGAGCTTCACAGACTTGGGCATTGGGCCTCGACTTTCGGATTTCCGATCTGTTTTGGTTTCAGATTTCTGGCAACTGTAGATTTTCTAAATAAAAATGTCTTTGCTTGTAAGTGAACCATTGTTGATTTTCGGCTTGTAAAATATGTAAGTGCATTTTTTGAGAGAAATTACTCTGTTTTAATTGGGAGATGTTGTGGTTTTTGCTTCCTTTGCTTATAAAAACACATTCAGCTTCCTGAGTAAATTCACTTTGTTTATTGTACGGTCGATTGTTTGCTGTTAGTCATTTGTCTGGTGCTGCCTCCAGCTAATTGATGCTGGGTTGTAAGTTTACAGACTTTATTTCATTTTATTTCTTTTGCTTAGCGATAAAGCACAGTAACAAGTCCTTCCAGCCCAACCAGCCCAATTACACCCATGTGACCAATTAACCTACAAACCCGAGTGTCTTTGGAATCCGAGAGGAAACCGGAACTAATGCACGTGGTTCTGGGGTGGACACACAAACTCCTTACAGACAGCGATGGGAACTGAACCAGGGTTGCTGGCGCTGTGATAGTGTTATGCTCAAGCTACACTACAGTGTCATCCCCACCATCCAGAGCATGCCGACTTCTTGACGCTGCTATCGGAACATGCAGTGAAGTGCACAGTTTGCGTCAAATCAGATCAGTGAGGATTGTGTTTTGGAATCGTCTCCACATTTCTGGTGTCAACATTGCATACCCGGAACTCACTAACTCTAACCGGTACGGGACTTTTTTGGAAAGTGGGAGGAAACCGGAGCACCTGGAGGAAATCTGTATGGTCACGGGGAGAACATGAAGTACAAACTCCTTACAGACAGTGACAGGAGTTGAACCTATATTGCTAGTGCTGTAGTAGTGTTACATGAACAGCTATGCTACTGGGCTTGATGTTGCATTTTATCTGCAGCCTCAGTAAGATGCCTTGGATATTTTGCTAGTCTAAAATGCTGCAGATTGAAGTGCACAAAATGAATGCAAACTATTATTATTGAGCCAGTGGAAGTGTCATCTCCTTACTGATGAGTAATCTTGTAATGGAAAAGGACTGTGGGTTATTTATAGCAATATTTATGGAACTAGAGTGTCTGTTTGCTGTTAACTCCTTCGTGCTTCTGAATATTGGATGCAAATATGAGGCATGGAAGAGCATTAAGAATAAATATTATTAAAAAGGTACTTACATTGCCAAAGTCAGCAGGTCTATGTGGGAGTGTGTGCATCAAGGAGGTCTCTAAATATCCTCCCATTATTTCTGCCCTTGGGAAAAATTAAGCTGAGCCAAACTTCAGTATTGGTAATAAGACCATAGGATATTGGAGCAGAATTAGGCCATTTGGCCCATTGAGTCTGCTCCGCCATTTCATCATGACTGGTCCATTTTTCCTCTCAGCCCCAATCTCCTGCCTTCTCTCTATATCCCTTCGTGCCCTGACCAATCAAGAATCCATCAATTTCTGCCTTAAGTATACCCATGACTTGGCTTCCACAGCTGCCTATGCAACAAATTTCACAGATTCACCACTCTCTGGCTAAAGAAATTTCTCCTCATCTCCATTCTAAAAGGATGCCCCTCTATTCTGAGGCTGTGTCCTCTGGTCCTAGACTCTTCCACCACAGGAAACATCCTCTCCACAGCCACTCTAACATGGCCTTCCACCATTCAATAGGTTTCAGTTGGGTCATCCCCATTCTTCTGAATTATAGTGAATACAGACCCAGAGCCATCAAACGCTCTTCATATGACAAGCCTGGAATCGTTTTCATGAACCTCCTTTGAACCCTCTCCAGTTTCAGCACATCTTTTTTAAGATTGGGGCACAAAACTGCACACAATACTCCAAGTGAGGCCTCACCAGTACTTTATAAAGCCTCAACATTACATCCTTGGTTTTATATTCTAGTCCTTTTGAAACGAATGCTAAAATTGCATTTGCCTTCCTCATCACACATTCAACCTGCAAGTTAACCTTCAGGGAATCCAGCTCACGGACTCCCAACTCTCTCTGCATCTCAGATTTTTGAATTTTCTCTCCACTTAGAAAACAGTCAACCCCTTTACTTTTTCTACCAAAGTACACAAGCCAAGGAGATTTGAAGATAAACAGAAGAGATTCTGCAGATGCTGGAAACACACAAAATGCGGGAGGAACTCAGCAGGTCAGGTGGTATCTATGGAGAGGAATAAACCGTCAACATTTAGGGCCAAGATCCTTCATCTGGACCCTTCAACATTGGAAGATGTTGCAAAGACTAGAAAATGGTTGCTATGAGAAACGATTGGAGAACATAGAACAGTATAGCCCTTTGGCCCACAATGTTGTGCCGACCATTGCAAAGATCAGAGTAAGTTTATTATCAAAGCAGCTATATATCACCATATTGGGCAGGAGGCACCTGAGATTTATTTTCTTGTGGGCATTCACAGTAAAACAAAGAAATACAATAGAAAAAATGAAAAACCGCACACAAAGACTGATAAACAACCAACGTGCAAATGAAGGCAAGCAAAATAATAATTAATAAATAAATATTGAGAATATAAGTTGTAGAGTCATTGAAAGTGAGGCCACAGGTTCATTGTTCAGGTGAGTGAAATTATCCACACTGGTTCAGGAACTTGATGGTCGTAGGATAATAACTGTTCCTGACCTTGGTGGTGTGGGACCTGAGGCTTCTGTACCTCCTGCCTGTTGGCAGCAACAAGAAGAGACCATGGCTTGGATGTTGGTTTAACCTATTCTAAGATCAAACTAACCCTTCCCTCCATTTTTCTTTCATCAATGTGCCACAAGCTAAGGTTGTTTCTTTGGAACAAAGGAGACTGACAGGTGAATTATTAGAGACGTATGAAATTTATGAGAGGTCTTGATAGAGTAATTAGGAATTTCCCTGAGCAGGAAGATCAAAAACCAATCATAAGTTTAAAGTAATTAGTGGAAAGATTAAAAGAGAGATTAAACATTTTAGATGTAAAAGTTTAGAATGCACTGTTGGCAGGGGTGATGGAGACAGAAATTCCTGTTATGGTTTAAACTACAGTGATATCCAGTTTAGGGCGTGGATCAGTACTTGGAGCTATGATGTTGTAGCCATTACAGAGACTTGGATGGCTCAGGGGCAGGAATGGTTACTTCAAGTGCCAGGCTTTAGATGTTTCAGAAAGGATAGAGAGGGAGGCAAAAGAGGTGGGGGCATGGCACTGTTGATCAGAGATAGTGTCACGGCTGCAGAAAAGGAGGAAGTCATGGAGGGGTTGTCTACGGAGTCTCTGTGGGTGGATGTTAGGAATAGGAAGGGGTCAGTAACTCTACTGGGTGTTTTTATAGACTACTCAATAGTAACAGGGACATTGAGGAGCAGATAAGGAGAGATTCTGGAAAGGAGTAATAATAACAGGGTTGTTGTGGTGGGAGATTTTAATTTCCCAAATATTGATTGGCATCTCCCTGGAGCAAGAGGTTTAGATGGGGTAGAGTTTGTTAGGTGTGTTCAGGAAGCTTTCCTGACACAATATGTAGATAAGTCTACAAGGGGAGAGGCTGTACTTGATCTGGTATTGGGAAATTAACCTGGTCAGGTGTCAGGTCTCTCAGTGGGAGAGCATTTTGGAGATAGTGATCACAATTCTATCTCCTTTACCATAGCATTGGAGAGGGATAGGAACAGCCAAATTTAATTCGAGTAAGGGGAAATATGAGACTATCAGGCAGGAACCTGGAAGCATAAATTGGAAACAGATGTTCTCAGAGAAACATACGGAAGAAATGTGGCAAACATTCAGGGGATATTTGTGAGGGGTTCTGTGTAGGTATGTTTCAATGAGACAGGGAAAGGATGGTAGGGTACAGGAACCGTGGTGTACAAAGGCTGTTGTAAATCTAGTCAAGAAAAAAAGAAAAGGTTATGAAAGGTTAAAAAAACTAGGTAATGATAGAGATCCAGAAGATTATAAAGCTAGCAGGAAGGAGTTTAAGAATGAAATTAGGAGAGCCAGAAGGGGCCTTAGAAGGCCTTGGTGCATAGGATTAAGGAAAACCCCAAGGCATTCTACAAGTATGTGAAGAAAAAGAGGATAAGATGTGAGAGAATAGACCAATCAAATGTGTCATTGAAAATGTGTATGGAACCGGAGGAGATGGCAGAGGTACTTAATGAGTACTTTGCTTCAGTATTCACTACGGAAAAGGATCTTGGTGATTGTAGGTATAACTTGCAGCTGACTGAAAAGCTTGAGCATGTAGATATTAAGGATATAAGATATTAAGATGTGCTGGAACTTTTGGAAAGCATCTATAAGTCAATGGGACTGGATGGGATGTACCCCAGGCTACTGTGGGAAGCAAGGGAGGAGATTGCTGAGCCTCTGGCGATGATCTCTGCATCATCAATGGGGACAGGAGAGGTTCTGGAGAATTGGAGGGTTGCAGATGTTGTTCCCTTATTCAAGAAAGGGAGTGGAGATATCCCAGGAAAATATAGGCCAGTGAGTCTTACTTCAGTGGTTGGTAAGTTGATGGAGAAGATCCTGAGAGGCAGGATTTATTAACATTTGCAGAGGCATAATATGATTAGGAATAGTCAGCATGGCTTTGTCAAAGGCAGGTCGTGCCTTACAAGGCTGATTGAGTTTTTAAGAACGTGGCTGAACACATTGATGAAGGTAGAGCCGTAGATGTAGTGTATATGGATTTCAGCAAGGCATTTGACAAGGTACCCCATGCAAGGCTTATTGAGAAAGTAAGGAGGCATGGGATCCAAGGGGACCTTGCTTTGTGGATCCAGAACTGGCTTGCCCACAGAAGGCAAAGAGTGGTTGTAGGCGGGTCATATTCTGTATGGAGGCCGGTGACCAGTGGTGTGCCTCAGGGATCTGTTCTGGGACCCCTACTCTTTGTGATTTTTATAAATGACCTGGATGAGGAAGTGGAGGGATGGGTTAGTAAATTTGCTGATGAGACAAAGGTTGGGGGTGTTGTGGATAGTGTGCTGGGCTGTCAGAGGTTGCAGTGGGACATGGATAGGATGCAAAACTGGGCTGAGAAGTGGCAGATGGAGTTCAACCCAGATAAGTGTGAAGTGGTTCATTTTGGTAGGTCAAATATGATGACAGAATATAGTATTAATGGCAAGACTCTTGGCAGTGTGGAGGATCAGAGGGATCTTGGGGTCTGAGTCCATAGGACACTCAAAGCTGCTATGCAGGTTGACTTTGAGGTTAAGAAGGCATACGGTGCATTGGCCTTTATCAATCGTGGGATTGAGTTTAAGAGCCGAGAGGTAATGTTGTAGCTATATAGGACCCTGGTCAGACCCCACTTGGAGTACTGTGCTCAGTTCTGGTCGCCTCACTACAGGAAGGACGTGGAAACCATAGAAAGAGTGCAGAGGAGATTTACAAGGATGTTGCCTGGATTGGGGAGCATGCCTTATGAGAATAGGTTGAGAGAACTCCGCCTTTTCTCCTTGGAGTGACTGAGGATGAGAGGTAACCTGATAGAGGTGTATAAGATAATGAGAGGTATTGATTGTGTGGATAGTCAGAGGCTTTTTCCAGGGCTGAAATAACTAGCACGAGAGGGCATAGTTTTAAGGTGCTTGGAAGTAGGTGCAGAGATGATGTCAGGGGTAGTTTTTTACACAGAGAGTAGTGTGTGCGTGGAATGGGCTGCAGGCGACAGTGGTGTAGGCGGAAATGATAGGGTCTTTTAAGAGATTCCTGGGTGGATACATGGAGCTTAGAAAAATAGAGGGCTATGGGTAATCCTAGGTAATTTCTAAGTTAAGGACATGTTCGGCACAGCTTTGTGGGCCAAAGGGCCTGTAATGTGCTGTAGGTTTTATATGTTTCTCTGCTTCTAAGAGATGAAGTATGCAGGGTATTAGACCTAGTGCTGGAAAGAGGGAGAGTCCTTTATACATTCAGTGAGACAAATGGTCTTTCAGTCCAAGTTTTCTGACTCAAATCATCAGAGCAAGTCAACCAATAATTAAATCCTAGTTATTTATGTAGTCTTCGGAACCACTGCTCAGCACTTAAAACAGCACCTGTCAGGTCTAGGTGGAATCTGAGGAAGAATACTGAATTGATTTTGTAAAAAAGATCGAAAAACACAGTAGCAGAATTAGACCATTCAGCCCGTAGAGTCCACATCACCATTTGATCATGGCTAATTTATTATTTTCCCTCAACCCCATTCTGCTGCCGTCTCCAGGTTACAGGTTAACTTTTGACACCTGTACTAATCAAAAACCTATCAACCCCAACTTTAAATATACCCAATGACTTGTCCTCCACAGAAGCAATGAATTCCCCAGATTCACTACCCTCTGGCTAAAGAATTTCCTCTTCATCTCCATTCTAAAGGGATATCCTTGTACTCTGAGGCTGTGCTCTCTGATCTTAGACTCTCCTACTTTCGGAAACATCCTCTCCATGTCCACTCTATCTAGACCATTCAATGTTTGGTAATTTTCAGTGATAGCTCACCTCATCTTCCTAAACTACAGTGAGTACAGGCCCAGAGTCATCAAGTGGAGCAGGCTCGATGGGCCAAATGGCCTCATTCTACTCCTATATCTTAAGGTCTAAGTGTTTGTCATACTTTAAACCTTTTATCCCCAGGTTCATTCTCATGAATCTCCTCTGGACCCTCTCCATCACCAGCACATCTTTCCTTAAATATGGAGATGTCAGTACCTCCTGTTGAAATCTGTCTTTTTGTGTGTTTTCCCCAGCTGTTTGTCTGTGGTTTTGTATTGCTATGTGCCCCTGTCCCCACTCCTGCTCTACTCTGGCCCCTGTATTACTGAGTACTCCGTCTCTTGTCTGTTTCTCATTATTACCTATATTGCTGCCACCCGTGTCTCATTGTGCCCCACCTATCATCTGCCTCTCTGTTTATTGCTCAGTGTATTTCAGTCCTGTGTTTTCACCTGTTTGTTGCCAGGTAGTGCCAGTGAATTTTCCTGAGACTTTCCAGTATTTGTTTCTGTACTCTTGTCTGTCTGAATATCGACTCTGCCTGTTTCCCGATTCTGGTTTTTGGAATTCTCTGCATGTTTTGATCTCTGCCTGAACTTTGACGCCGGCTTTGTTGTCCCCCTGGATTTGCTACTCAGTAAATAACACAGTGCGCAAAGTACTTGGTCTGCAATTGGGTCCCTGCTTCAGCGTCCTGAAATGTGGGAGAGTTCGGGACCTGAGGCCACCACCTCAGAAAAGTTCAAAGTACGTTTAATATCAAAGTTTATGTATACTGTATACAAACTTGAGGTTCATCCTCTTGTGGGCAGCCACAAGGAAACACAATAGAACCCATTAAACAATCCCACACAAGAAAGACCATCAAACACCCAATGTGCAAAACAAAAAGTACAGATTGTGCGAACAATAGAAAAAGTAAAGAAAGGTTGTTTGTGTCGTTCTGTTTCTTGGTGGGCACACCACACTGGTTCCAGAATGTGTGGGGGTACTTGCGGGCTGCCCCCAGCACATCCTTATGTTGTGTTGGTTGTTAGCGCGAACAATTCATTTCACTGTATGTTTTGGTGTGCGTGCACTAAATAAACGAAGCTGAATCTGAGTCTGTTGAAGACAACAGTATTTCATTCAGCACTGTTTTGTACTGTTCTGAGTTCAAGAAGTCCATTTCTTGTAGATTAGTTTTGCCAACAAAACTGAGCAGACATGTGATCAGGATGTCAGATGAATGGAAGAAGAACTGCATTCTGATGTGTGCTGTGTGCATTTTTGTATTGTTGATCACCAGACCAAAACGAATTTATTGTTAGATTTCCTGCTTGACTTGTTCTGAAAGAATGGGCAACCCGCGTGTATGCAGCTCCTGCATATACTGTTTCACATATTATGAATGAACCACAATTATGTTTTAAGATGTGCCACATTCTTTTACTATTTTCAATAGATACGAAGTGCAAATTGTTTAATGCAATGTTCCAGTGGATTCATTTGATCTGTGATATTAAGATAAGAGATATCATTCATCAAAATCTCTGATTATACAATCAGTAGTCACTTTATTCAATATAGCTGTACACCTGCTCGTTAATGCAAATATCTAATCAGCCAATCATGTGGCAGCAACTCAGTCCATAAAAGCATGCAGACATGGTCAAGAGGTTCAGGTGTTGTTCAGACCAAACTTCAGAATGGGGAAGAAATGTGATCTAAGTGACTTTGACTGTGGGATGATTGTTGGTGCCACACAGGGTGGTTTGAGCTTCTCAGGAAAAGCTGACATCCTGGGAATTTTATGCACAACAGTGTTTAGAATTTATAGAGAATGGTGCAAAATCAAACAAACAAGCAAAAAAAAAATCCAGTGAGCAGCAGTTCTGAGGGCAATAATGCCTTGTTAATGAGAGAGGTCGGAGGAGAACGGCCGGGCTGGTTCAAGCTGACAAGAAGGTGATAGTAACTCAAATAACCACACGTTACAACAGTGGTGTGCAGAAGAGCATCTCTGAATGCACACACATGGAACTTTGATGTGGATGGGCTACAGCAACAGAAGACAATGAATGTACATTCACTGGCCCACTATATTAGGTACAGGATTGCTGATACCTCCAAATTCTTTGTTGTTCCTAACTTGCTGAAGTAGTGAAATTGTTTCATTTGCACTCCCGTTCACTTTTGGCATCTCCAAGCCTGAATCCAGTTCTTGAAACTGTATTCTTGAGACAGTTGAGACAGTTCCAAATTTTCTTACTGCTTATTTCTCACAAACAAAATGACAAAATCATTGGCAAAAATCACTGCTTTTTGAACACAAACACATGTAACTGAGGCTATTTAAAAACTGTTTGCTCTGAGCACGATGTGGTGTCTAACAGCCATACAAGTGCATGAAAGATGCTAGTTAAAAACTGTTTGGCAGCAGTCTCCTGTCCCAATTAAGTGGTACAGTGTCCCAAATAAACAAATGGAATTCTGCCTATTTTCCAGATTAGTTTTTGCTCTTTAAGAGCTGCCACAAGCAATCAGCTGCTGTATGATGACCCAATTGACCAGAATCCATTGTATTGTGACTGGATTATGTTTTTGCTTTGGAAGTCATGACCAACATTCATAATCTTCCCCAACTCCCGACTCCAAATCCCATTCACCACAACCAACTCTGACATGTTCTGTGTGAGTATTAAAAGCGCTTTCAAGATATTGGAGCAGAAATACAATCCAATGATACTTCTAAAAATGTTTCTGATTTTGTTCATATGTGCGATAGGAATATAACTCCACAAGCATGCATGCAGTGGCCACTTTATTAGGTACAGGAGACACCTAATAAAGTGGACGCTGAGCGTATAATGAATGAATTAAGTTGTGCCACATCACTCCAACAGATACGAAGCACGAATTATTTAACGCAATGTTCCTGTGGCTTCATTTGATCTGTGATATTAAGGTAAAAGACAATATTCATGAAATTCCCTGATTATATGATGTCTTTTTCCAAACCTATCAGGCGGCTGTTGACTAACAAAATGTAAGTTCATTGTTCTCAGTGACACTAAAGCCATGCATGAAAGAAAATGATGTTTGTTTTTATTTAAGAAGAGTTACTCAGTGTTCAGTATTGCTTCTATGAGCAAAACGGTCAAAATAGTGTCTGGGAAACTTGATTCCAAAGCTAACCAATGTCACATTCTTCTCATAGCTTGGAAAGGATGGGGCCATCTGGATATTGAAATCAATCTGGTGGTATAGATTTTACGATACCATGGCTTATGTTCCATAAATCTGTCAGAAAAATTTGTTTTAACTTACCATTTTGTGCAACTTGTTCTAGTAAGTAATGGAAATGTTTTGGTAGGAAAAAGATTGCAATAGCAGTTTGTGGGAAGTCGTGTGGACTATTAATATTACCATATCTGTGGTCTACTTGCATTGTTATAAATCCATTTCAGGAATCTGTAAAGAACTCACGGAAATTTGTTTGTTGTAATAGGGCACATGCACTGCAGCGGCAACAGCCGTGACTGCCACAGTAGTGTAGCAGTTAGCGCGACGCCGTTACAGCGCAGGGTGTCAGAGTTCAGAGTTCAACTCTGGCGCCGTCTGTAAGAAGACTCTGTATGCCCTCGCTGTGGAATGAGTGGCCCTTCCCCGTGCACTCTGGTTTCCTCCCACAGTCCAAAGACCTACCGGGTAGGTTAATCGGTCATTTTAAATTGTCCCGTGATTAGGTTATGGTTAAATCGGTGTCACCGGGGTCTGTAGGGATAGCAGAGCTCGAAGGGCCTGAAGGACCTACTCCACTCTGTATCACAAAATAAATAAAATAAAACAACTGAAAGGCCAGGTGCTGAAAAACTCTGAAGCAACCTCCAAAGGACACATTCAGGCTTTCTCTCAGCCGTCGTATGTTTGGCTCTTGAACCGGACGGGATAACTTCACTCAAGTTCAATATTGCACTGTCCCTACAGCCAACGAACTCAGTTTCAAGGACTTTACATCTCACGTTCTCAATATTTATTGCTCATTTATTTAACATTATTATTTCTTTCTTTTTGTATTTGCACAGTTTGTTGTCTTTTGCACACTGGTTGAATGCCCAAGTTGATGCAGTCCTTCATTGATTCTATTGTGGTTATTACTCTGTTGCAGATTTATTGAGTATGCCTGCAAGAAAATGAATCTCAGGTTTGTATATGGTGGCATATAAGTACTTTGATAATAAGTTTACTTTGCACTTTGAAATATTGTCTTCTGCATCTTGGTGTCAAATTTGGCTTGATAACTATTCCTGTGAACTTCATGAAGTTTTCCAAACTTAAATTCATTTTGTTAGTGTAACTTGTTGTTGAAACTTGACTTTTTACACCTGGGTAGCAGCCAGTTCACACACACAAATCTGTGAATGAGTTCATGTGTTTCTGGGTGTGACCAGATCATTGGCCATGACTTTGCAGGCACAGGCAGGAAACTAATAAGTGCATTTCTTGGGTAAGATTAGGAGAGAGTGGACTGTTATCCAGATGTTTGAATCCCTTGTCCTGAGTCATCCCATGGAATACACCCACTTATATTGTAATTTGTCTCATCAGCTGATGGGACATGAATATAATATTGGAATCAGAATCTGGTCTATTATCACAGACATATGTTATTTGTGGCTGCAGTACAGTGTAAGACTTAAAAAGTTACTATAAGTTACAATAAACAATATCAAAGGTTCAAAGATCATTTTATTATTGAAGTATGTATGCAGAATACAACTCTGAGATTTGCCTTCTCCAGATAGCCAAAAAATACGGAAAACCATAGAAGTCGAAAGAAAAGACATCAACCCCACCCCCCCACATGAAAAGAAAAAGAAACAAAAACTCGCAAACCCAACACCTCCCTCGCACAAAAGCTAACAGATCACCCACATGGAGAAACAACAAGAGTAACAAACCTAAACCCCCAGCCCGCCAATCGGCAACTAGAAAATAAACACAGAACTGAAAGAGGCCAACATAAACTACAGTCCAATCTATAAATCGCAGAACTTCCATAACATCTCTGAGAGCATCAGGACCCTGCGGCCCCTCTCAAAGCAGCAACTTAAAAGTCAGAGTTAAAGTCAAAGTAAAACCTATTATCAGAGTATGTACCTGTCACCACATACAACCCTGAGATTCCTTTTCCTGTGGGCATACTCAGCAAATCTAAAGAACAGTAACTGTGAACAGGATCAATGAACAAAAAAACGGTGCAAATGCAAATATAAGTAAATAGCATTAAATAATGAGAGCGTGAAATAATAGGATTAAGAGTCCTTAAAGTGAGACCATCAGTTGTGGGAACACCAGAAATAGAATGTGTGTAGTTATCCCTTTTGTTTAAGAGCCTGATGGTTTGGGGTAGTAACTTCTTGAACCCGGTGGTGCGAGTCCTGAGGCTCCTGTACCTTCTGCCTGATGGCAGCAGCGAGAAAGAGCATGGCCAATGTGTTGAGGATCTTTAATGATGGATGCTGTTTTTCTATGACAATGTTTCATGTAGATATGTTCAATGGTAAAGATCCATGATGTACTAGGCTGAATCCACTACCTTTTGCCACATTTTCCACTCAAAGGCATTGGTGTTCCCATACCAGGCCATAATGCAGCCAGTCAGCACACTTTTCACCACAATTTTATAGAAGTTCATCAAGGTTTTTGACGACAGCCAAATCTCCAGAGACTCCTAAGGAAATAGAGATGCTGTCGTACTTTCTCCGCAATTATATTTATATGAGGGGTCCAGGACAGGTCCTCTGAGATAGTGACACCCACGAATTTAAATTTACCGACCCGCTCCACCTCTGATCCTCTGATGATTACTGACTCATGGATCTCTGGTTTCCCTCCCCTGAAGTCTATAATCAGTTCCTTGGTTTTATTGACATTGAGTGAGAGGTTGTTGCTATTACATCACACAGCTAAATTTTCAATCTCCCTCCTGTACGCTGATTCATCACCACCTTTGGTACGGCCTACAACTGTGGCGTCACCGGCAAACGCAGTTATAGGTCAAATCCAGCTGCCCCTCCGAGGGCAGTGACTCGAACCCAGCGGCCTCTCCGAGAGCTGCTTGCATTTGCACTCCACATTTGCCTTGATATTTCAATCTTCCTCGACACTTTTATCAGGGAGAAACGTAGTTGATCATGGCCCCCTCCTCATGGTAGCTCGTGCTCGCATCTCTCTCCTGCAGTTTTCTCAGGGACAGCAGAGCGCTAGCTCACTCGATCAAACGACAGGCTGTAACTCACAGGCTCCAACTGTTTCAAAAACAAAATTAAGTTAAAAAGAATAAGTAGAAGACAAAGAAAGTCTTAAATGATTGACTATCTGGAAAACATCACCTGAGGAATCGTTGTTCGCTGGTGCCATCTTGACTGGAAATATAAAACGTCATGCAAAATAGTGAGGTAGTGTTGATTGACGGTTCAGAAATATATTAGTGCAGGAAAAGAAGCTGGTCTTAAAATGATGAGTCTGCATCTTCAGGCTCCTGTACCTCCTCTATGATGATAGTAATGAGAAGAGGACAAGTCCTTAATGATGGACACCGCCTTCTTGAGGCACTGCCTTTTGAAGATGTCCTCAATGGTAGGTGTGTCATGCCCATGATGGAGCTGGTTGAGTCTTCAACCATCTGCAGCCTCTTTTATTTAGTTTATTTTGAGATAGAACAGGCCATTCCAGCCCAACGAGCCACATGTGCTGGAACAGAGGAGGTTCGCAAGAACAATAGTCTTCATGTATGAGAATTGTTTGACATCACTGGGACTTTACTTGATGACACAGAGAAGAATAAGAGGGTGGGGGAGGTTAAATCTCATTGAGCCTACTGGACATTGAATGGCCTGGATAGAGGGAATGTGGAGAGAATATTTGATGTCTCTGGGACTTTACTTGATGACGTAATGTGGTAAACTATGTATACCTGTCTGGACATGCCCCTCTGCTGACTGCTCCTGTGGCTCCTCCCACAGACCCCTGTATAAAGGAGATTGGAGGCATTGCTCCTCCCTCAGTCTCCGAGATGTCGTGCTCCCTTTTTGCTGCTAATAAAATTGATGCACTATCAATAACTCTCGGAGACTGGAAGTGAACGATAGGCTTTTATTAGCAGCAAATAGGGAGTACGACATCTCGGAGACTGAGGGAGGATCAGTGCCCCAATCTTGCTATCCTTGGGTATGTCATGGAGAACGGAGTCATTGGCCCTGATCCTGACCATATGCGCCCCCTGTTGGAACTCCCTCTTCCCACCACCCTCAGAGCCCTCAAACGGTGCCTGGGCTTCTTTTCCTATTATGCCCAATGGGTCCCTCACTATGCAGACAAGGCCCACCCCCTGGTCAAGTCCACCACATTTCCCCCTCAGCCGAGGCCTGCGCGGCCTTCAGTCGCATTAAAGGGGACATTGCCAAAGCAACGATGCATGCGGTGGACGAGACCATTCCCTTCCAAGTAGAGAGTGACGCCTCCGACTTCGCGCTGGCTGCTACCCTCAATCAGGCAGGAAGGCCAGTAGCATTCTTCTCTCGTACCCTTCAAGGCCCTGAAATTCGGCACTCTGCGGTGGAGAAAGAAGCCCAGGCCATAGTGGAAGCTATTAGGCACCGGAGGCACTATCTCGCCGGCAAAAGATTCACCTTGCTGACCAACCAGCGCTCAGTTGCGTTCACGTTTAGCAACCAACAGTGGGGCAAAATCAAAACTGATAAAACTTTGAGGTGGAGAATAGAACTCTCCACCTACAACTTTGACATCCTGTACCGGCCTGGAAGGCTCAATGAGCCCCCTGATGCCCTATCCTGGGGAACACGTGCCAGCGCGCAGCTCGACCAGCTATATGCCCTCCATGCAGATCTTTGCCACCCAGGGGTCACCCGACTTTACCATTTTGTGAAATCCCGGAACCTGCCTTACTCCCTTGAGGAAATCAGGATGATGACCAGGGACTGTCAAGTCTGCGCTGAGTGCAAACCTCACTTCTACTGTCCTGAAAAGGCACAACTTATCAAGGCCACCCGCCCCTTTGGGCGACTGAGTGTCGACGTTAAGGGCCCCCTTCCCTCCACCAACCGCAATGTCTACTTTCTCAACATAATCGACAAGTACTCGCAGTTCCCCTTTGCCATCCCCTGCCCCGATACCACTGCCACGTCCGTCATAAAAGCCCTGCGCCAGTTCTTCACTCTGTTTGGATATCCCTGCTATATCCACAGTGATAGAGGGTCCTCGTTTATGAGTGACGAGCTGCGCCGGTACCTGCTGGCTAGGGGTATTGCTACTAGTTGGACCACGAGCTATAATCCCCGGGGAAATGGACAGGTGGAGAGGGAGAAAGCCACAGTGTGGAAAGCCACACTCTTAGCCCTTAGATCAAAGGGATTGCCAGTCTCTCGCTGGCAGGAGGTTCTCCCTGAGGCACTCCACTCCATCCGCTCCCTGTTATGCACGTCCACCAATGCCACCCCTCATGAGCGACTCTTTTCTTTTCCCAGGAAGTCTGCCCCTGGGACCACCCTACCGGCTTGGCTGACGTCCCCAGGGCCAGTGCTGCTCCGGAAACATGCGAGGAGCAATAAATACTCCCCGATGGTCGAGAGGGTTCACCTACTTCATGTGAAACTCCAGTATGCCTACGTGGTCTTACCTGATGGGCGGGAGGACACGGTCTCCGTCCGCTACCTGGCGCCCGCAGGAGCACCAGACCCCTACCCTGAACACTCCATGGTGACTATGAACCCCGTACCCATCGATGTATATACCCACGAGATACCGCGCACGCCAAGCCCTACACAGACTCTTCACGACACTCCCATACCGGGCACCACACACACGCATGAGGTATTACTGATGCCTAACGGGCTGGCACCTCAAGTCAGGCCGGAGCCAGCACAACCACTGTCACCGGTGCAATCACCACCGGTGCTACGTAGATCGCAGCGACAGACTTGACCGCCTGATAGACTTAACCTGTAAATATACTTGTAAGAAACTTCGCCCTGTGGGGACTCTCTTTTAAAACAAAGGGGGGGGGGTGAATGTGGTAAACTATGTATACCTGACTGGACACGCCCCTCTGCTGACTGCTCCTGTGGCTCCTCCCACAGACCCCTGTACAAAGGCGATTGGAGGCACTGCTCCTCCCTCAGTCTTCAACATGTCGTGCTCCCTTTTCGCTGTTAATAAAAGCCTATCGTTCACTTCCAGTCTCCTAGAGTTATTGATGGTGCATCACATAGAGTAGGATAAGAGGGAAGTGGGGCAGGGGCTAAATCTCATTGAGCCTACTGGACTTTGAATGGCCTGGATGGAGTGAACGTGGAGAGGATGTTTATACAGTGGGAGAGCTTAGGACCAGACTGCACAGCTTCCGTTGCCTCTCAGGGTTGTGTACTAAACCCCCTCCTTTACTCTCTGTATATCCATGACTGTATCACCACCAACAGCTCCAATATTTTGATGCAACCAGTCGGAGTGCACTTCATGGTACAGCTGTAAAGATTTGCGAAGGTCAGAATCAGAATTGGGTTAAATGTCACTGGCATATGTCATGAAGTTTGTTGTTTTGCAGAAGCAGTGCTGTGCAATACATAATAAAAATACAAATTACAAAAAGAAATATATATAAAAATAAATATTAGAAAGTAGTGAGGTAGTGTTTGTGGACTGGTTCATTGTCCATACAGATGTATGATGAGAGTGAGGGGAGGGGGAAGAAGCTCTTCCTGAATCGGTGAGTGTGTGTCTTTAAGCCCCTGTACCTCCTCCTTGATGGTAGTAATGAGAAGAGAGCATGCGCTGGGTGTTGGATGTCCTTAGTGACGGATGCCACCTTTTTGAGGCGTTGCCTTTTAAAGATGTCTTTGATGCTGAGGTGGCTAGTGACAATGGTGGAGACGGGCTGAGTTTGTAACCTTCTGCAGCTTTTTTCGATCCTGTGCAGTAACCTCTCCATATCAGACGGTGATGCCACTCGTTGGAATGTTCTCCACAATAAATATGTAGAAATTTTTCGATTGTCTTTGATGACATACCAAATCTCCTCAACCCCCTAATGAAATACAATCCTCTCATGCCTTATTTGTAATTACACCTGGGTGGGCCATGGATAGATCTTCAGAGATGTTGATACTCAAACTTGAAAATGCTCACTCTTTCCACTGCTGATGCCTTGATGAGGACTGGTGTGTGTTTCCTGAACTTCTCCTTCCTGAAGTCCACAATCAATTCCTTGGTCTTAACGACTTTGAGTGCAAGGTTGTTGATGCGACACCACTTAACCAGCTGATTCATCTTGCTCCTGTATGCCACCTGAGATTCTACCAACAATAGTTGTGTCATCAGCAAATTTATGGGTGCTGCCTGGCCTGCTGAGTTCCTCCAGCATTTTGTGTGTGTTGCTTGGATTTCCAACATCTGGAGATTTTCTCTTGTTTGGGAGGAAAATCTACCCCCATGATCCTACTATTATTTCAGAAATGTAGAATTTACTTTATTCCAGTGTTTATACTGGAATCAATCTGGTTACACTTCGGGAAGACAGAGGCCCATTATCTGAGAGTCCACGAGTCCACTGGAGGCTGAGGGCCAGGAGGCAGCCTGTCCTGTGGTTGGAGTACTGGCTGTGTGTGTGAGTGGGTGCATAGGTGGGAGAAAGTGGATCATTCTGCTGTTGTTGTTTTATTGCTTCTTGTGTTCTGTGTTGTTCTGCTGAGAATTGTGGGCATGCTATTTTGTCGCCAAAATGTTTGGTGACACTAGCGAACTGCCCCCCCCCCCCCCCCCAGCACATCCATAGGTTCAAAGTCAAAGTAAATGTATTATTAAACTATATATACCTTGAGGTTCACCTTCTCTCAGGCAGCCACAAAACAAAGAAATATAATAGAAGCCACAAAAAGTCACACACATGGCCAAAAATGCCAAAATCCAAAAAAGAACAAATCATGTAAAACAATAAAAAAGTAAACAAATAATACACAGTAAATGAACTGCGGAGTCCTAGAACATGAGCCCACAGACAAGCAACCAGTTCAGTGCTGAGGCAGGTGAAGCAAACAACACATTTCATTCCAGCTCTGTATCCCTTTTGCCAATCACCTTTCCAGCTCTTAGCTTCACCCCACCCCCTCTGGTCTTCTCCTATCATTTCGCATTTCCCCCTCCCCCTCCTACTTTCAAATCTCTCCTTTCAGTTAGTCCTGACGAAGGATCTCGGCCCGAAACGTCGACAGTGCTTCTCCCTATAGATGCTGCCTGGCTTGCTGTGTTCCACCAGCATTTTCTGTGTGTTGCAACACATTTCATTGTATGCTTCGATTTACTTGTGATGAATAAACAAATCTGAGTCTGATGTCTGATGCGGTGCTCTGAACTGCAACAAGCATCTGCAATTTCTTTTCTTGAACCTCCAGTCAAGAGGGTCCGGAGCCGGTTCATGAGAATTATCCCAGGAATGAAGGAGTTAATGTGTGAGGACATTGGATGGTTCTGAGCCCATATTTGATGGAGTTTTGAACAGTGAAGGGGGTTCTCGTTGAAACCTATTGATTATTTAAAGGCCTAGATAGAGTGGACATGGAGAAAAGGTTTCCTATAGTGGGGGAGCCTTAGACCGGTGGGCGGACGGCGAGGGGGGGGGTGTGGCGAACACTCAGAATAGATGAGGAGGAATTTCTTCAGCCTGAATCTGTGGAATTCATTGTCACAGACAGCTGTGGAGGCCAAGTCATTGTGTATATTTAAAGAGGAGGTTGATAAGTTCTTGATTAGTGAAAAGTTATGGGGAGAAGACAGGAAAATGAGGTTGAGATGGATGATAAGTTAGCCATGATGGAATGGTGGAGCAGACCTGATGGTCCGAAAAACCCAAGTCTTATGGCTTTACGGACTGCTGAGTTCCTTCAGCAGGTTGTTTGAGATCCTCTCTCCCTCATTCTGTTGGGTTTCCATGCTGAGTTGCAACCTCTGACTGAATGCCGTCCTGCAGATTTCATCATATTGGCTCCCATTTGCACCATCCTGTCCACATTCTCCACACTTTGCCTTCCTGTGACCGTCTGGAAAAGACACTGGTTAGATTCCTCAATCATTTTAATTTTTTAATGAGTAAAAGCAAATGTAAAATTTAACTTCTTGATTAATACTGAGCTTTATTTCCTCCCATGTTGCTTGTATTAGTGATTTTGAGATTGACCTGCAGTGTCTGGAGACTATAGGAGGATGGTGGAGGCTATTCATTTGGTAGGGATGAATTTTCTCTGAAAAGTCTGAGATGGAAAATCAGTAAACTAGAAGTAGAAATATTATAAAATGGATCTGTAATTGGTTGATTAATTGCTGAGACAGTGAGTCCCATCTTTCTGGGAGAAAGGAGTTCACAAGGATTTGCTTTTGGACATCTTTAGTTTGATGCGTTCATTCTCGGTGAAATTAATCATCAGTTAAAAACGGGCTAATAAAGGCATTTAAGAAACCCCTAAGAGTTCATGGATGACAGAAAAATGGAAGGTTTTGTGCGAGGGAAGAGTTAGATTGATATTGGAGTGGTTATAAAGGACGGTACAACAGTGGATAGAAGGGCCTATACAAAACTGTTATGTTCAATGATTGGTAACTATCGTTGTCAAAGTAAGATTCATTATCAGGGTATCTATATGTTAGCCGGTCGGTGGTATCGTGGCATCCGCACCGGATCTGGAGGCTGGAGGTCCCGGAGCGTTGAACACCGGATCTGGAGGCGGGAGGTCCCGGAGCGTTGAACAACCCGACCTCATAAAAATGGACTAAAAAAAACAGCATGGTTCCTGCCCAATGCCCCACGAGGCGCGGAAAAGAACGAGCAGCGATGTTACTATGTGCTATCCGGAGATTCATTTTCTTGCGGGTATTTACAGAAAAATAAAGAACTAGAGTAGGCATTATATAGACTATACATAAAGATAGACTGATAAACCACTTGCAAAAAAAGAGACAAAGTGCGAATACCTACAAGAAAATTAATCTCATGGTAGTATATGGTAACATTTAGTAGTACTTAATAATATATTTTCTTTGCGCTTTGAACATGAATTGTAAAGAGTCTGTAGATCGTATAAAAACACAAAATGCTGGCAGAACTCAGCAGGCCAGACAGCGTCTATGGGAGGAGGTAGTGACTATGTTTCGGGCTGAAAACCTTCATCAGGAATATTTCGGGTTTCGGCCCGAAACGTCGTCGCTACCTCCTCCCATAGATGCTGTCTGGCCTGCTGAGTTCTGCCAGCATTTTGTGTTTTTATTTATTTCCAGCATCTGCAGATTCACTCGTGTTGCCTGTAGATCGTATGATCAGTTCAGTGTTGAGGTGAGTTCAGGAGCCTGATGGTTGAGGGGTAATAATAATAATAATAATAACGGTTTCCGAGCCCCGTGGTGTGGGACTTTCGGCTCCTGTACCTCCTTCCTGGTGGTAATAATGAGAAGAGGGCATGTCTGGATGGTGGGGGTCCTTGATGACGGACGCTGCTTTCTTGTGGCAGCGCTGCTGAGTGGTGGGGAGGGTTTTGCCTGTGATGGACTGGGCTGTATCCGCAAACGAACCAACGGATAGAGAGATAATTGCGAGCGAAGGAGAAACCATGCCAAATAAGGCCATGGGAGTAGATTTCGGGTTAGAATTAAAACGGGTTTTTAAAGGATTTCATGCTTAGGATCTGATGCTGTCTCTTGGGAGGGGGGGTGTCACAGAATAAAGGCGGGTGATTTACATTCTACTGTTTTATTTGGAGAGGTTGATAGATAGTGACGGTCAATAATTTGACTGGCAGGTTCCTGTATTGCAACAGTGGGAGATGTTTTAAGTACTTAATTGGCTCTGAAGTAGGTTGAGTGGTACATAAGGTCATTGACATAAAGAGGATCATTTATTTCCGCTCTCATTTTCTCTCTCTCTCTGTGCCCGCTATGCTTCCGGACCGACCGAGGTTTGTTTTACAACAGGAAAAAAAACGCATTCGTTCTATTTTAGATCTCCAGCATCCGGAAACAAGCCTGATTTCCGTTACAGTAAATCTCTTCTAAGCGTTCGCAGCGCTGCGCTGCATTCCCAGCATCTTTGCGAAGTATCTGCAAGCGGAGCCGGGCGCGCGCGCCGACGGCGGCTTTGATTGACGCGCGGCCTCAGCAGAGTGCGCAGGCGCGGCGCCGGGGCCGGGCGCGCTCTCTCTCTCTCTCTCTCTCGCTGCCCGTCGACCCGCGCGCGCGCGCGCGTCCGAGCGGGGGCGGGGCGCTGCGCCGAGGGAGGGAGCCGGAATGTCAGGTAGCGTCCGACTCGGTTTGTCTTGCCAAGGCCGATGGCGACCGCCGGCGGGCGATGCCCATCGCTGCCATAACCAGCCACCCGACTGACCGCATCTCGCCCATTCCCCTGTCATGGATCCGATCGGCGTGGGCCCGCGTGCGCGTGCACGGGCGCGGGCGCGAGCGAGGGAAGAGAGGTGGGTTGGGGAGGGGGGGAGCGCCAGCGAGCGGAGGAGGAGGAGGAGGCAAGGGTTCGTGCAGAGACGAGTCATTCATTTGCATTTAATTCTCTTCTGTGATAATATAAACCGCATAGAAGATGGCGTCGTCGAATGTGGAGGAAGACGAGAGCCTGAAGGGATGCGAAGTTTATGTCCAGAAGCACAACATCCAGCAGATCCTGAAGGAATGTATTGTCAGCCTCTGCATCGCAAAACCTGAGCGCCCAATGAAGTTCCTAAAGGAGCATTTCGATAAGCTCGAAAAGGTAAAAACAACGGAAGCTGCCCACCCCTTCTATAGAAATGCAATTCTTAAAAATGATATATAGGGCAGGAATGACTCCTGGTTGCTTGCATCCTGTTTTATATTGCACTGAGGGTTATTGTGATTTTTTTTTACTTAAGGTGACAATTCTTTGATTTAATGGTGGTCCAGTGGCAATGTTGATGGGAACCCACAAGTTGACTTCTGAGGTTCAGCAAGCATCTTGACAACTGTGCATCAAGTGCATTCACATCAAATCAAATCAAAGCCCACAAATGTGTGACTAAATTGCAAGATCTTTTGCAATTGCAGTTGTATTGCTCCATGGACTCTGTTCTTAGCTAGGCATTCTCAGTTCTGGCACTTGATGCATTATTATTAGAAAATACTCTACTTTTTGCCCTTTATTGTGTAGCAATATAAATTTGTTGTCACCTGCATGCTAGTTTTCAATTGCCTTGTTCATTCTGAAATTAGATCTTAGCTTCCCCTACCCTTGTGTCCATAGCATAACAAATGATTGAAAGTGTGTCCCAGAGCATCAGATGATATTTAAAACATGTGCTTTTGGTATTAACAATTTGAGATTTAAGACTTGGTGCTTATACCTAGTGGTGCTCTGTACTTACCTGTGATGTAATGTACTGACACTGAAATTCTCAGTCTAACATTGTGAACAAAATTATATTAGTTGTAGTACCTTCAAAAGAAGTAATGTACATGATTGGCAAAATAATAGATCAAGTGGGGGAGTTAATTTTTTAAATCGTATAATGATTTCTGTTACTGTTATATTACATGGCCACCTGAATTACTAGATTTTTTAAAAAAACTTTATGATCAAGAGGTGTTTGCCAGGGGTATCCATGTGGTGTATCCTTCCTAATCTATCTTTTAATAGTAAAATATTTCCTGTGCCAGATGGCGTTGTTTCTGGTCTGGAGGTAGTGTATTGGATTGAGCCACTGCTTAAACCATGATTCTGAAGCAGGGGTTCCCAACCTTTTTTATGCTATGGACCATTACCACTTACCGAGGGTGTCTGTGGACCCCAGGTTGGAAACCCCTGTAAGAGTGGCAGGTGATGCAATTTAATCAGAATGAGCTCACTCTCTTCCATTAGAACCATTTTTTGTGAATGCCAGGAAGAAAATGAATCTCAGTGTAATATGATAAAAGTTTATAAGGTTATGAGAAGTATAAATAGAGTAGGCAGACAGTATCTTTTTTTTCCCCCCAGCGTTGAAATGTCTAATACCACAGGACATGCATTTAAGGTCAGAGGGGTAATTTCAAATGAGATGTGAGGGGCAAGTTATTTTACACTGAGTGGTGGGTGCCTGGAATGTGTGGTCTGGGATGGTGGTCGAGGCAGGTACAATGCCTATAGAAAAAAATTCACACTTCAACCCCTCCCCCCATGTTTTATTGTTTAACAACATTGAATCACAGTGGATTTAATTTGGCTTTTTTGACATTGATCAACAGAAAAAGACTCTTTCCTGTCAAAGTGAAAGCAGATCTCTACAAAGTGATCAAAATTAATTAAAATATAAAACACAAAACAATTGCATGGTCTATTTCCAACACCTCCCTCCCCTTTCTAGATCTTTCTATTTCTATCTCTGGAGACAGCCTATCCACCGATATCTACTACAAACCTACAGACTCTCACAGCTACCTGGACTATTCCTTCTCCCACCCTGTCTCCTGCAAAATGCTATCCCTTTCTCTCAATTCCTCTGCCTCTGCTGCATCTGCTCTCAGGATGAGGCCTTTCATTCTAGGACAAAGGAGATGTCTTCCTTTTTTAAAGAAAGGGGCTTCCCTTCGTCCACTATCAACTCTGCCCTCCATCGCATCTCCCGTATTTCACGCACCTCTGCCCTCACCCCATCCCCCCGCCAGTCCACCAGGGATAGAGTCCCCCTGGTCCTCTATCACCCTACCAGCCTACAGATCCAACGTATAATCCTCTGTAACTTCCGCCACCTCCTACGGGATCCCACCACCAGACACATCTTCCTCTCCCCCCCACTGTCAGCTTTCTGCGGGGATCGTTCCCTACGTGACTCCCTTGTCCATTAATCCCCCCCCATCCCTCCCCACCGACCTCCCTCCAGGCACTTATCCCTGCAAACGGAAGAAGTGCTACACCTGCCCCTACACTTCTTCCCTCACCACCATCCTAGGCCTCAGACAGTCCTTTCAGGTGAGACACCACTTCACCTGCAAGTCAACTGGGGTGATATACTGTATCTGGTACTCCCGATGTGGCCATTTATACATTGGGGAGACCTGCCGCAGACTGGGAGACCGTTTTGCCGGACACCGGCGCTCAGTCCTCCAGCAGTGGCGGGATCTCCCTGTGGCCACACACTTCAATTCCACAGACCACTCCCACTCCGACATGTCTGTCCATGGCCTGCTCTACCGTCAAGATGAGGCCACACGCAGGTTGATAGAGCAATACCTTATCTCCCGCCTACCTGCCTCCTACCTGCTGGCATGAATATTCAACTCACAGACCTCCATTGATACCCCTGCCCCTCCTTACCCCATCCCTATCTATAATTTTAGTCTGGTTCTCTTTCTCTCTCTTTTCCCCCCTCACTATAATCTCCCCACAGCCCTACCTTTCTTTCTCTTTTATTTCCCATAATTCTCCACCTTTCCCCTAGCCTATTTCCCTTCAGCCTATCACTTCCCAGCTCTCTACTTCATCCCTCCTCCCACTTCTTATCCCCCCTTGACCATCCCTTGTTACTTCACTCCTGATGAAGAGTTTCAGCCCGAAACGTCGTCACTACCTCCTCCCATAGATGCTGACTGGCCTGCTGAGTTCTGCCAGCATTTTGTCTTTTTATTTATTTCCAGCATCTGCAGATTCACTCGTGTTACAATTGCATAAGTATTCACCTCCTTTAATATGACACAGTGTGGCGCTTGGCCAAGTGGTTAAGGCATTGGACTAGCGATCTGAAGGTCGTGAGTTTGAGCCCCAGCCGAGGTAGCTTGTTGTGTCCTTGAGCAGAGCACTTAACCACACGTTGCTCCAGTCCACCCAGCTGAAAATGGGCATTGGCAAAATGCTGGGGGCAAACCTTGCGATAGACTGTTGTCTTGTATTCTCAGTCACTTCACACCACGGAAACCAGCATAAGCACCAGCATGATGAACCTATAAGGCTTGGGACAGATTTTAACTTAATATGACACAGCAGCCAACTGGTTTTAGAATCACTGGTGCAGCCAACTGGTTTTAGAATCACATAACTAGTTAAATGGAGATCACTGTGTGGGGTTAAGGTGTTTAAATTGATTGTAGTAAAAATACACCTATATCTGGAAGGTCCAACTGCTGGTGAGTCAGTATCCTGGCGAACACTACACCACAAAGACAAAAGAACACTTAAAGCAACTCCATTGAAAGGTTATTGAAAAATACAAGTGAGGAGATGAATATCCCTTGTACACTTTAAGTCATTCATCAAGAAGTGGAAAGGATATGGCACAGCTGTAAATCTGCCTAGAGCAAGCAGTCCTCAAAAACTGAGTGACCGTGCAAGAAGGGGACTAGTGAGGGAGGCCACCAAGAGACCTATGACAACTCTGGAGGATTTGCAAGCTTCAGTGACTGAGATGGGAGAGACTGCATATACAACAACTGTTGCCCGGGTGCTTCACCAGTCGCAGCTTTATGGGAGAGAGGAAAGAGAAAACCACTGTTGGGGAGAAAGATCTCACATGAAATCTCAGTCGAGTTTGCCTGAAGACATGGTGGGAGTCTCTGAAGTCAGCTGGAAGAAAGTTCTATGGTTTGACAAAACCAAAATTGAGCTTTTTGGCCATCATGCAGTAGGAATGCCTCACTGCAGCAGGCCCTGGAAGGGTTCTGAAGGTAGAAGGTAAAATGAATGCATCAAAATGCAGGGAAATCCTGGAGGAAAACATGATGCTTGGGAGAAGATTTGTTTTCCAGCAAGACAATGAGCCCAAGCATAAAGCCAAAGCTGCACAGGAATGGCTTAAAAACAACAAAGTTAATGTCCAGACCTCAATTCAATTGAGAATTTGGACCTGAAAAGGGCTGTTCACTCATGATCTCATGCAATCTGACAGAGCTTGAACAGTTTTGTAAAGAAGAATGGGGAAAAATTGCAGTGTCCAGATGTGCAAAGCTGGAATAGACCTATCCACGCAGACTCAAAGCTGTAATTGCTGCCAAAGGTGCATCTACTAAATACTGACTTGAAGGGGTGATCACTTGTGCTATCAAATATTCCATGTTTTGTATTTGTAATTAATTTAGATCACTTTGTGGACATCTGTTTTCACTGACACAGAAGAGTCTTTTTCTGTCAAAAAAGCCAAATTAAATCTATTGTGATTTGATGTTGTAAAACAATAAAACATGAAAACTTACAAGGTGGGTGAATATTTTTTATGGGCACTGTACATTAGGGACTTTTAAGAAACGTTTAGATAGGTACATGCATGTGAGGAAAATGGAAGGATTTAGACATTGTATAGGCAGAAGAGATTAGTTAGCCATATGAATAATTTAATTGGCTTGGCACAAGATTGTGGGCAGAAAGGCCTATTGTTGTTCTATATGGTGACATATATGTACTTTGATAATAAACTGGCTTTTAACTTGGGGGTGGCACAGTAGCGTAGTGATTAGCTCAATGCTTTACAGTACCAGTGATTTCATGCTGTAGCTGATTCATTAGAATATCTGAAAATGTTTGTAAAAAATGTCCTTATGATTTTCTTGTAACTGGTATTTTTAAAAAAATAGTATGATTAGTTCCACAAGCCATTTGAGCAACAGCTTGCCATAGTTACAAAGTTGTGCTTTAGAGACTTTTTGCTAGAAACAGCCTTTACCGATCCATTGTAGCATCTCTCTCACTGACAGGATGGATCCAACAAAGATAGTGTAGACACAGAGATTCTGCACATGCTTGAAATCTTGAGCAACACACAAAATGCTGGAGGAAATCATGCAGCCTGTATGGAATGAAATGGATGGTATCCTTCATCAGGACTGGGGGAGGAACACAAGCTGGCAGGAAGTAAGTGAGAAATAGGGAGAGGATAGGTGGGTGGGATAGAGAATAATGTGAGAAACTGGGAGGAGATAGGTGGAAGAGGTAAAGCGCTGAAGAAGAAGGAATCTGAAAGAAGAGGACAGTAGGCCATGGAATATAGGAAAGCACAATAGCCAGGATCTCCCAATTCTACTCCACTTCCTATTCCCACACTGACATGTCTGGCTATGGCTTCCCCTACTGCCATAATGAGGCCAGAGATGGGTTGGATGTGTAATATTTCGTATTCTGTCTTGGTAATCTTCAGCCTAATGGCATGGACATCAATTTCTCTAACCTAGTGACTTCTCTCTCTCCCCTCCCCCCCTCCCCATTTTCCCTCATTTATGTGTCCTTCTCACCCCTTCTTCCCCCAAGCTATCAGACTCCTCAATACCCAGAGCCTGGACTGACACCTTACTGCCCTATTGTCTTGTTTATTATTTATTGTAATGCCTGCACTGTTTTGTGCACTTTATGCAATCCTGGGTAGGTCTGTAGTCTAGTGTTTTTTTTTCTGTGTTGTTTTTTACATAGTTCAGTCTAGTTTTTGTACTGTGTCATGTAACACCATGGTCCTGAAAAAACATTGTCTCATTTTTACTATGTACTGTACCAGCAGTTATGGTTGAAATGACAATAAAAGTGACTTGACTTCTGTACCCATATTTCCCCCCCCCCCCCCCCAGGACCTGCTTATCAGCTCCTTCTGGCTCTTCACCTCTTTCCCTTTAGATGCTGCTTGACCAGAGTTTTTCTAGCATTTTGTGTGTGTTGTCCAACCAAAATAGTGATCAGTTGATAGGCTGTTCCCTGGTTAGGAACACCCAACCTATGGATACCTATACATATAAGTGAGCTCCCATAACATTCAAAAGCCAGACTAATGTACGTATGTTTGATCCTACAAACAGAATTTGTTTTCTCTTTCCATCAAAAGTAATTGGTTTTTTTTATCAGTTTTGTGTGCTTATGGTGCTATTCATTACCGTTCTGTGAGCTACTGTTACTATATGGAGTGCCTTTCGTATACTTCAAGTTCAAGTTTAATTGTCTTCCAACCACACACATGAATATAGCCAAATGAAAGTGTTCCCCTGGAGCCAAGGTGCAAAACACAGTACCAGCAGTCACATACACAGTACATTGAACATATAGTTACAATAGCAGAAAAAACAGTCATACAGAACGTCTTTGAGAGTCAGAGCCTGTAGTTTGATGGTGCATGGGATGTTGTCCTGGAGCCATGTTTCTGCAAGAACAACTCATCACGCTAGTGCAGCTGCAGACGAATGCAATGCAGCTTTTCTTTCCCAAGGCTGGTTCGATGAAAGGCCCACAGAGGCCACTGCTCTCTCTTCCACTGCCTCTGGCATCTCCTCTGCTGGGTGGCCGCTTCTGGCAACCCTGTGGCATGAAGGCCTAGTCTGTGCAACAACCGAGGCAACGTAGTTCCCCATTATTGGTCTTGCGGATGAACCGGACTTGCACTATTTTCCATTACCAGTGTCCAACAGGGTCTTGTGATCACAATAAAAAAAAATGTCCAAGACACTCATTTGTGCCATTTCTTGGACCGTGCACCACCTCCTCACACTGCCTCTGACGCCTTCATCCCTGGATGACTGTTGCAAGTGATGCACTATACGCAACAAGTCCAGCTTCGTCACTGTCAAGCAAGTCGCTGGTGGGGTAAGCTGGGAGTACTTGATATTCTTAATATCCAGCGGTGTCTTGTGATAGTATTAAATGAAACATGAAGGTTGAACTATTACTCCTTTGTCTGGACCCAGAGAGGCCACTGTAACTGAGTGCACTGCCATCTTGGCAGAAGTCACCTATGGACATGTATGGAAAAAAAACTGAACTAAGTCATCAACTGAGTACAGCCTGTACCTGCCGAAAGGAGCTGCTAATAGAACCCTCAAACTGGATTCCAGTATAATGGCAGCAAATCAGAAAAGGCCAATTAAACCCACCACCAGATTAATCATTGCTGAATGGAAAGTGGTTTTCAGCACAATTCTCTGCTGAACAATGATTGGAAAGGTTATTTCAACCAGCAAGGACACAGAAAATACATTTTGAACAGGAGACCTTGATGTCCTTTGCCAAGAGTGGCATGGTTGCATCACCATTACCAAGCTGGTTGGGTCTTGAAGAACAAAGCTTCAGACTGGATGTGACTAATGGGAAAGGAACACAAAGAAACTGCTTGTTTTGTATATATCCATGACAACATTGGTCAGTGAGACATCTGCACAATCCTAGTGGTGAACTTTTCATACCAAGGACATCTTGAAAGTGCGGATAAGTTTGCTTCAAAACTCGATGTCTTTGAAGTGCTATGGGCATTCCATAGAGGAGAAATATATTCCACCACAAGCTATGTTTCATGATCCCATGGTCCACAAGTAAGTTCAGTCTAGGGGTTCAACCGTGGTTCAACAAAAGGATACTTGGGGAGCAGCCACGGACGTACCTTAAAAATAAGATTCCAGCCTGGGTGAGTTTGCAATACAAAACCACCTTGGTCTAATCAGTATGCAGTGGAGAGAACCAAGTAATTATTAGATCAGGTCCAAGCTCTAGCCCTGCTGTGAATAGTGATGATTAATTGAACAGCCAATGGAGCCTCCCTATCCTTAAGGATGACAGCATCCAGTATGTGAGTGTTAGAAAGTAATTTTGACCAGTATTCATCCAGAAGTATTGCAGGGATGATCCATCCTGTCTCTTGCTGAGTAGCCCCATCATCACATAATCCAGTGTTTTAGCCAATTTGATTCACTCTGACATCAAGAAATGGCTGAGTCTACTGGATAACTGCAGAATTGAACTGTATCCTACCTGTTGTAGTGAAGGATTGACTCCTTGCTAATTACACCTTGAGCCAACTATTCCAGTACATTTACAACAGTGGTATATTTTTGATAATAACTTCACTAGGTAACTTCATTCACCTCACTTCTGAACTGACTCCACAACCTATGGACTCACTTTCAAGGATTCTGCAACACAAGTTCTCAATATTATTAAATGTTTTTTTGTATTTGCATTTTGTCTTTAGCACGTTGGCTGTTTGTCCATCTTTGCTTCTCTAGTTTTTCATTGATTCTGTTGTTATTCTTTGTTCTACTATGAATGTCAACAAGAAAATGAATCTCAGTTGTATGTGGTGACATGTATGTACTTTGGTAATAAATTTACATTGAACTTTTGAACTTTAAGCAAAGTAGGAGCTTTTTCATGTGAAGCGTAATAAATTCAATGTGGCTAAATTCAAAACCCTTGCCTCAGCAAGGACCTGGATCCACTGTAATTTGCTTATCGCCACAATAGGTCTGTGGCAGATGTGATCTTATTGGCTCTCCATGTGGCCTTGGATCACCTGGACAATACAGATACCTGCGTCAGGATGCTGTTTATTGATTATAGCTCAGCGTTCAACACCATCATTCTACAGTCCTGATCAAAATGCTACAGAACCTGGGCTTCTGTACCTCCCTCTGTAATTGCATCCTCACCTTCCTAACTGGAAGACCACAATCTGTGTGGATTGGAAATAACATCTCCACATCAGTGGCAATCAACATTGGTGCACCTCAGGGATATGTGCTCAGCTCACTGCTCTACTGTCTCTATCTCCATGACTGTGTGGCTAGGGCCAGCTTGAATACCATCTATAAATTTGCTGATGTTTGTTGGCAGGATCTCAGATGGTGATGAGAAGGCATATAGGAGTGAGATATATCAGCTAGTTGAATGGAGTCACAGCAATAACCTTGCACTCAACATCAGTAAGCCCAAAGAGTTGATTGTGGACTTCAGAAAGGGTAAGATGTGGGAACACATATCAGTCCTCGTAGGGGGATCAGAAGTGGAGAATGAGCAATTTCAAGTTCTTAGGTTTTAATATCTCTGAGGACCTTACCTGGTCCCAACATATCGATACAGCTATAAAGAAGGCAAGACAGCGGCTATATTTCATTAGGAGTTTGAGGAAATACACTTCCTAATTTCTACAGATACATTGTGGGGAGCATTCTAACTGGCTGCATCACTGTCTGGTATGGGGGCGGGGGGGGGGGGGGTTAGTGAATCGAAGTAAGCTGCAGAAAGTTGTAAAATTGGTCTGCTCCATCATGGTTACTAACCTCCATAGCATCCAAGACATCTAAGCAGCAGTGCCTCAGAAAGGCAACATCCGTCATTAAGTACCTTCACCATCAAGGAAATTCCTTCTTCTCATTGTTACCATCTGCAAAAACTGTAATTAAAAAATGTAGTGAGGTAGTGTTCAATGTCCATTCAGAAATTGGGTGGCAGAGGGGAAAAAGCTGTTCCTGAATCACTGAGTGTGTGCCTTTAGGCTTCTGTATGCCCTTCCTGATACATCTGTAGAAATTTGTGAGTGTTTTAGCTGATGTACCAAATCTCCTCAAACTCTTAATGAAATATAGCCACTGTCTTCCTGCCTTTATAGTTGCATTGATATGTTGGGACCAGGTTAGGTTCTCGAGATATTACTTATTGTAAATAAATATTTACTGTAATTCATTTTTTCTATATTATTATGTATTGCATTGTACTGCTCTTCAAAGTTAACAAATTTCACAACATATGTTGGTGATATTAAGTCTGATTCTGATCTCCACCCAACCATTTTGCCCTTGGATATCAGCCAAGTGATGGAAATTGTCATTCCTCAGAGCTGTGAAGCAGCACATTTTCACCAATGCTCAATTTAGATTTGACAAGGGCCATTCTTCTTCTAACCTCTCCAGCCTTGGATCAAGAATTGAAATCCAGTGATGAGCTGAGAGTGGTGGCTTTTGATTCATAGGGCATTGTTTGATCAGTTGTGATACGAAGGCCCTTGATAAAACAACAGTCAATGAGTATAAGGAGGAAAGTATCCTTGGCCCAACCTTCTTCAGTTGCTTTATGAATAATCTATCTTCCATGATAAAGACAAGTGAGCATGTGCATTCATTAGCAAACAATGTTCAGTTCCATTCACAATTCAAGGTTAAACAGACTGAACACCTGCATACGGCAGGAAGTGGAGAACATGAAGCATGTTCTGACAAGTTACAAATTAGATTTGTGCTAAGTAAATGCTAGACAATGGCCATCTCCAATAAAGCGAGAATCCACTTGCCCTTGTTTTCAGTGGCATAACCATTGTTGTCTCGCAAGTTATCAACAATTGGAGAATTACCATTGATCAGAAACTCATGTGGACCTGCCTACAAATACTGCGTTTACAAGGGCAGGCTAGAGGCTGACTTTCCTATAGTTTACAGTACTTGCCTCCTAAGTCTCCAAAGCTTCATTCCAACATGTCTAAGGCTCAAGTAAGAAACATGATGGAATGCTCTCGTGTTGCCAGGATGACTAAAGCCCTTATTGCATTCAAGAAAATGAACACCATTCAGAACGAAGCACGATGCTTGATTAAATCTTGTCTGCCACTTAAAATAACAATTCCTTCCAGTAAGGGTGCATTGTGACTGTATTGTGTACCATCTGTAAACTATTATTCGCTTGGAATCCTCAAGAGGATTTCCCATTTCCCAAACCTGAGTCATCTATCTACCACCAACAAGGGAAAGGATATCAATGAAATAGAACTATCGTAAATGTAAGAATTACTTTCCAAGTTGCATACTATTCTGACTGGGAAATATTGTCATTGCTTCAACATATTTGAGTCTGAGTGTAGAAGAATGAAGGGTAATTAAAATACTTGGTATAGATAGGATATATTTAAGCAGGCTTTTTCCACTGAAGTTGGTTGAGACTAGAACTAGAAGTTGAGGGTAAAAGGTGAAATGTTTAGGAGGAATGTCATCACTCAGAGAGGGATGAAAGTGTGAAACAAGCTGCCAGTGGAAGTAAGTGGTGGATGTGGGTTCAATTTCAACATTTAAGATGGATTTGGATAGTTTCATGGTTGGGAGGGCTATGGTCTGCATGAAGGTTGATGGGACAAGGCAAAATAATAGTTCTGCACAGACTAGATGGGCCGAATGCCCTTTATCTGTGCTTTATGACTCTATGGCAACTACTCAAAAGTATTGTAGGAATACATCTTTGTGAAGGTGGCTCAAGAAGGCAGCTCATCATCTTCCACATTGAAGACTTATTATTGATGGCTAATGGCTTCGTGGATGATGTTTGTGTTCTTAAAAAATGAAAGAATACTTTTTAAAATGGTCTGAGTTCCTTGGGGTCCATTCGTTTCTGGAGTTTGACTTGGCTGAAGAGTCTTGTGGGATCTGTCACAGGTATGATGAGTCATGCTTGACAGAGAAGAAGGATGATGTACATCCCTTTCACTGTTTGTGAGTGGGCTCCTCATGCTTGAGGTGCACTGTGTTTTTCTGAAATTGGAAAGCGACCCATGGATTCTAGGGTCTCTTTGTGGTTAGAAAGATTAATTCCCTAATTGTAAGACCACTCTGAGCCAGAACTTAAGCCTATTGTATTTAAAAATAGTGCAAAGAATACTTCATATAATGATTTTCTCAATGATCCTTCAATTTCATGGAAATTGAGACTAATCACTATTTTGTACAAAACAGAGCCAAGTAGGTATATTGCGGCTATACCCTTTCAGAGGGCATTGAATAAGATATGAAGATTTAAACATTACTGTACATGTTCATTAAATACACTTAAAGGCTAATGAAAAGAGTATAATGTATTATAAATTGGGAATTATTAATGTTTTCCTTGATGAAAATAAATTGCAACTGTGATGCACAAATTGGTGAACAAAACTCCAAAGTGGGCTTTTATCATGTTTGTTTTAGTGTAATGAAGAATTTACCCTTAAAATTCTATGTAGGGTTCTCTACCACTAACAGTGGTGTTAGCTGTTCAGGTTAACAAAAAGGCTTCTCTGTATTTTATAATGAAATGGCTTCTCTGTAATGCTGTAATGGGATCCTGTGTCTCATATGTTTGGGTTATGGGTATTGATAAGGGGAAAACCAACCAATGGAGAATTGTTATGCTATCTTGACTGTGTAAGCTGAGCGGGAGTTCGTGGTCTTTTTCGAGAGGAAAGCGAGGAGGACGGACGTGTGTGGAGTGGGCAGCGGTTCCAGAGCAACGGATAATGGACGTCAGAGGTTCGGATGGTGGCTGAAGGCTCGGA
The DNA here is from genome assembly GCF_048418815.1 of Hemitrygon akajei. Classification (NCBI taxonomy): domain Eukaryota; kingdom Metazoa; phylum Chordata; class Chondrichthyes; order Myliobatiformes; family Dasyatidae; genus Hemitrygon; species Hemitrygon akajei. Next base: position 9,937,803 of record NC_133134.1, on the reverse strand, counting down.
AGGTCGTTGTGGAAGGGAACCGGAGGTGTGAGCTCCAACGTATTAAAATATGTGCACAAACTGACAAACTGATTATTACTTTGGCGCCTTTGGGTTATCTGTTTCTACTAACCCATCACTAAGAAATCACTATAAAGTTGCAATTGGGTATTGTCTTGTATTTGTCTTGTGAGCATGTACTGAGGGGGCATTACACCGTATTTGCACAGAAGTATTGCACTACTGGCAGGGCGATGGCAGTTTACCCTAGGCGAATGGGGGTCAACTGGGGGCACGGAGGCTACATCTACAAAGTACATCCCTTTTTTTTTTTTTGTTGCTGTTTCAAGACATTAAAAATAGCATGTAGTACGATCATCTGGTGGAGTATGATGTTCTCCTAAGGAATTATCCAGTGGTGGGTCTTCCGGTAGCTGTAGAAGTCGATCTGGGATCCATATATTCTGTGCATGTAAAATGAGGAAGAGGATAGTGAAGACTATGGGTGAAAAATAAATTTAGTTTGAAAAAGTTAAGGATTGAGATGGGATATTACACAAGGATCAGTGCAGGCTTCCTGATCCTTGTGTAATATTGTAGTGCAATTTCAATATGACTAGTTACTGTCCTATTCATTTAGTCTGAATCACCAACAGAGTGCTGGAAGATACCATAAAAAATTGAGAGAACTTCCTCAACTCAAACCAAAGGTTATGTGATTGCATTTACGCTAGTTTGGGTGTATGTTCTAATGAAATGCTAGGTTCAGATAGGGTTGTGATGAATATCTTGGAACTCCTCATCTAACAGAACACCTTTTGAAACAAAACATTGGTGAAGTCTAACATCATATTAACAAGAACAATTAGAAATGGGGGAATAGATGCTGGGTTTCTCAGCAACATTCGTAATCATTAAGTAAATAGAAAAATAAAGCATTCCAGTGTAACTGCTACTAATAATTTTCTGCATTAAGAACTAGTTTCAAATTCAGATGTTGTGATCTTGGAATGTGCTAGATAGTCTCTTCCTGAGGTAAGGGGCCTTTTCTTTATTTGCCAAGCTTGGTTTTCTAAACACAGGAGCTGACACTTCTAAAGATCAAAGGGTTGTTTTGGAATTTGAATGGGTTGTCCCACACGATAATAGGCTTATTCAGAAAGTCAGAAGGCATGGGATCCAGGGAAGCTTGGCTAGGTGGATTCAGAATTCGCTTGCCTGCAGAAAGCTGAGGGTTGTGGTGGAGTGAGCGCACTCAAATTGGAGGGTTGTGACTAGTGGTGTCCCACAAGGATTGGTTCTGGGACCTGTACTTTTTGTGATTTTTATTAATGACCTGGATGTGGAGGCAGAAGGGTGGGTTGTCAAGTTTGCAGACGACACAAAGGTTGGTAATGTAGAGGATTGTCAGATTGCAGAGAGACATTGATAGGATGCAGAAGTGGGCTGAGAAGTGGCAGATGGAGTTCAACCCGGAGAAGTGTGAGGTGGTACACTTTGGAAGGACAAACTCCAAGGCAGGATATAAAGTAAATGGCAGGATACTTGGGAGTGTGGAGGAGCAGAGGGATCTGGGGGTATATGTCCACAGATCCCTGAAAGTTGCCTCACAGGTAGATAGGGTAGTTAAGAAAGCTTATGGGGTGTTAGTTTTCACAAGTCGAGGGATAGAGTTAAAGAGTCGCGAGGTAATGATGCAGCTCTATAAAACGCTGGTTAGCCCACACTTGGAGTACTGTGTCCAGTTCTGGTCGCCTCACTATACGAAGGATGTGGAAGCATTGGAAGGGGTACAGAGGAGATTTACCAGGATGCTGCCTGATTTAGAGAGTATGCATTATGATCAGAGATTAAGAGAGCTAGGGCTTTACTCTTTGGAGAGAAGGAGGATGAGAGGAGACATGATAGAGGTGTACAAGATATTAAGAGGAATAGATAAGAGTGGACAGCCAGCGTCTCTTCCCCAGGGCACCACTGCTCAATACAAGAGGACATGGCTTTAAAGTAAGGGGTGGGAAGTTCAAGGGGGATATTAGGGGAAGGTTTTTTACTCAAGAGAGTGGTTGGTGCATGGAATGCACTGCCTGAGTTGGTGGTGAAGGCAGATACACTAGTGAAATTTAAGAGACTACTAGACAGGTATATGGAGGAATTTAAGGTGGGGGGGGGGTTATATGGGAGGCAGGGTTTAAGGATTGGCACAACATTGTGGGCCGAAGGGCCTGTACTGTGCGGTACTGTTCTATGTTCTATAAGATAAACTTCCAACTAGTATTCTTTGTTTAGCTTGTTAGAGGAACCAGTCTTCAGTAGTTAATATAAATGGCATACAATAATTAATTTGAAGTTGAAAGGACAGCTTTGCAAGCAGATGCATTGTGTATAAAACATAGGATGTTGGGTCACAGCACCTGAACTGACTTCTCAGGAGTTGCAGTGTAAGACAATGGGTTATTTAATTGGGTTTGTTCCAAACCAGACAACGCTGGCTAATTTATTTAGTTCAAAGAAGCTTGGAGACCAGATGGGTAATATAACTTAACAAATGGCTGATTTGTTTATAGTAGAGATGTTCTTATGCTTGAAGGGCCAGATTACAGCATTAATTGTGGGTTCCTGGGAACTCTGTCTCCAAGAAGCTTTTGGACCATTTGTGTAAATCAAAAAGGGTATCTGAGGAATTGTATGTGTATGAAGTCACTCAAGTGGCAGAAAAATAGTATAAATGTTGTTGGCAGTTCAGACTTATTAGGAATGGTTAAAGAATATCAAGAAAAATGATAGAAAGATGGGGTGACTAGAATCCATTCCTCTGGCTTCAATTTCTGTGATGTTTGATTTACTTATGTGCATTGTTGGTAAAGTGGCATGCAAAAGTTTGGGCACCCCGGTAAAAATTTCTGTTACTGTGAATAGTTAAGTGAGTAGAAGATGAACTGATCTCCAAAAAGTCATAAAGTTAAAGATGAAACATTCTTTCCAATATTTTAAGCAAGATTAGTGTATTATTTTTGTTTTGTACAATTTTAGAAAGAAAAAAAGGGAAGGAGCACCATGTAAAAGTTCGGGTACCCCAAGAAATTTGAGCTCTCAGATAACTTTTATGAAGGACTCAGACCTTAATTAGCTTGTTAGGGCTAAGGCTTGTTCATAGTCATGGTTAGGAAAGGCCAGGTGATGCAAATTTCAAAGCTTTATAAATACCGACTCCTTAAACCTTGTCCCAACAATCAACAGCCATGGGCTCCTCTAAGCAGCTGCCTAGCACTCTGAAAATTAAAATAAATGATGCCCACAAAGCAGGAGAGGGCTATAAGAAGATAGCAAAGCGTTTTCAGTTAGCCATTTCCTCAGTTCGTAATGTAATTAAGAAATAGCAGTTAACAGGAACGGTGGAGGTCAAGTTGAGGTCTGGAAGACCAAGAAAACTTACTGAGAGAGCTGCTCGTAGGATTGCTAGAAAGGCAAATCAAAACCCCTGTTTGACTGCAAAAGACCTTCAGGAAGATTTAGCAGACTCTGGAGTGGTGTTGCACTGTTCTATTGTGCAGCAACACCTGTACAAATATGACCTTCATGGAAGAGTCATCAGAAGAAAACCTTTCCTGCGTCCTCACTACAGAATTCAGCGTCAGAAGTTTGCAAAAGAACATCTAAACAAGTCTGATGCATTTTGGAAACAAGTCCTGTAGACTGATGAAGTTAAAATAGAACATTTTGGCCGCAATGAGCAAAGGTATGTTTGGAGAAAAAAGGTGCAGAATTTCATGAAAAGAACAGCTCTCCAACTGTTAAGCACGGGGATGGATTGATCATGCTTTGGGCTTGTGTTGCAGCCAGTGGCACGGGGAACATTTCACTGGTAGAGGGAAGAGTGAATTCAATTAAATACCAGCAAATTCTGGAAGCAGACATCACACCATCTATATAAAAAAAAAGCTGAAGACGAAAAGAGGATGGCTTCTACAACAGGATAATGATTCCAAATCCTTAAAATCCACAATGGACTACCTCAAGAAGGCGCAAGCCTCTTGCCATGGCCCTCACAGTCCTCCGACCTAAACATCATTGAAAATCTGAGCATGCAAAACAGCCCAAGAATCTCACAGAACTAGAAGCCTTTTGCAAGGAAGAATGGGCAAAGATCCCCCAAACAAGAATTAAAAGACTCTTAGCTGGCTACAGAGAGTGTTTACAAGTTGTGATACTTGCCAAAGGGGGTGTTACTAAGTACTGACCTTGCAGGGTGCCCAAACTTTTGCTTCGAGCCCTTTTCCTTTTTTGTTATTTTGAAACTGTAAAAGATAGAAATAAAAAAATAATCTTGCTTAAAATATTAAAGAAATGTGTCATCTTTAACTTTATTCCTTTTGGAAATCAAGTCATCTTTTACTCACTTAACTATTCAGTAACAGAAATTTTGACCGGGGTGCCCAAACTTTTGCCTGCCACTGTATGTCTTGTGTCTGTTACATACGTCTATATGTCTTACAGGAATTGTACCTATCTATTGGAAATTCTCTGTGGTTTAGAAGTAGTTTTCATTTGGAATTCTTTTTTAGATAGAAAATACTCTGAGTTTTAAATGTGTTTTAAGAGTTTTGTCTGGAATTTAACAGGTATCACTAAAAAAAATGTTTAAATTACTTTCTTAGCTGGAAGTATCCCTACCTTGGTAGGGAGGGGAGGACCCACTGCTCAAATAGTGGGTATAGGCAGCTTAATTTGTCATGGAGGATAAACAAAGAAGTGATCTAGAGTAGGTAGTTACAGTCTAACCTCTCTTTAGTGAGGGTACCCATAGCTATTTTTTTTTATCTGATGGGGCTTATGATCTTCATTTGAGTTTGGAAGTTCATGGTCAGTAAACCCAATATCATCACAGGAAGAACAATGATATTTGTTTTATATGTAAATATAAATTTGTAGTAACAGTAGTGTAAATTAGTCAGATTCTGAGAAGGTAGAAATTAATGCAATGATATTAGAGAAGCCCGATTGCTGTCACTTCCCAGATGCTTCCTTCCGTGAACTGCTCTATCTATTCAATACAACAGGATGGGACTATAAAAGAACCGAAGCAATGTTCCTTATGTCTGAAAGCCCTATCTGTTGCTCAAAACCTTTGAATACCAACTATACACTTCAAGAAACCACTGCGTTTGTGAGGGGTTGTGGGGCTATATGGGTACAGGGTGCATTCTTAGAAAACACTCTGCTCACACTTTCTGTGATGTGACCCTGTGTCTTCTGTGTATGTGTCAAAAAAGCTAATAGAAAGAAAATACATTTTATTTTTCACAGATTCTGTGGGAATTAATTTTATTATGTATCTCAAATTTTGGATAGTAATTTGTGAATTTGGTAAGGGTGAATTTACATAGCCCACATGACTGTAAAATGGCAGTTGTCTGTAGTGGTGTCAGTCCACCACTGCCAAAATCCCAAAGTTTCTGGATTATCAGTGTTTTATTGTCCTTCTTCCCATTGGATTGTCTTGAAGTTGCAATTTGGTTTAATTACTTTTGAGTTGAGGAGCTCAGGACACTGAATATACATCTCTTTTTTAAAAAAAATTATCTTTTTTTGCTCAGCATAAGAAAACTTTCAATTTCCAGATACATTTACATTAACATATTTTCCCCTCACAGATATCAGCTATCAGAACTGATACATATTTCCATCAAAATATAGATATCACCAGAACATCCTATACAAAAGCCCTCTTAATAGTCTTCCAGAGAAAGTCTATTATGTGCATGTTTTCAAATACAGTCGGCCCTCCTTATCCGTGAGTTCTGCATGCACGAATTCAACCAACCGCGAATCGAGAAAACCTGGAAGTGCTCTTCCAGTACTTGTTCGAGCATGTACAGTACAGACTTTTTTTTCTTGTCATTATTCCCTAAACAACGCAATATAACAACTAGTTTACATAGGATTTACATTGTATTAGCTTTATAAGTAATCTAGAGATGATTTAAAGTATATGGGAGGATGTGCGTAGGTTACTGTGGATCGGGATTGAAAAAAAAATCGGAAGTTCTCTTACTATGTAAGTCAGAACAGTTACATCCAGTATTATTTAGCGTCAGTTAGTCAAACGTTTGTCTTAGTTTATAGTAATATTTTACCCTTCTATGCATATAAAACACTTAAGAACGTATGTTTCAGCCCCAGGCTCGAGAAGTTCCCGAGTTCGATCCAGTGACAGCCCTCTTCCGAGCGCGCTCTCCTTCCGTGCCTGCTTGATGTGGAGGATCAAAAACCCAAAACTCCAAAACCCAATAATTAAACCACTGCGTTGCTTAGTAATAATTGTAGCTTTCATCGGGGCAGGTCCTTTCTTACTTTATCCTTTAAAATTGTTCTGATCGTTGATTGACTGTAGCCTAACGTTTTTCCAATGACCGATGGCGTTTCACCTCTTTCCGATCGCTTTATTATTTTCACTTTATTTTCAATCGTGATTATTTTCGTGAACAGAAACACTGCGGATTCAGAGCTCCACCACTGGGTCCTAATGTCCACTGCATTGAGACAGGTTAAATAAGGTCTGGGGTTCTGCTGGGTCCTAAGGTCCACCAGATTGAGACAGGTTGAATAAGGGACTTGAGCATCCGCGTTTTTTGGTATCCGCGAGGGGTCCCGGAACCAATCCCTCGCAGATAAGGTGGGCCGACTGTATAGCCATTATAACACATTGCTTTTCTTGTCAAGACCTGTATATTTATTTATTATAGCATTAATTCAGCTCCAACTGTGGCATGGTGGTGCTGCAGTTAGTGCATCTTGTGTTCAAATTTCACCTCTGCTGTTGCCTGTGCACTTTACGTGTTCTCCCTATGATTTGTGGATTTAAGTGGGTGTTCTGATTTCAAGTTTATTGTCATCTGCCTTATACACATATACAATTAAATGAAACAACGTTCCTCTGGACCACAGTTACCCCACAAAACACGTATCACACATGGCACATAAAACAAAATGTTACCAGAAATAAGTTAATAAAATATAATTCAAAATGTCAAGCGGTAGTAAATCAACGCAACTGAAATTGCTGTGTTGTCTAGAAGGCGTTTCACCACTCATCCGAGAGACTTCTTCAGTTCTAATCCATGGTTGGTAGTTTTCCTGTTTATAAACTCTAAATTGTTAAAAGGTATACTAATCAGACGAGGGTCAAAGAGTCATAGAGGTAATGAGAGGGTCATTAGTCTTAACTTTGCATGAATGGAGGTGTGAACTTTTGTGGAGACGCCGGGTAGAGATGTTAGGACTGCATTGTAAGTAGCTGATAGGTTGTGTCGTACCCTGCCCCCTCTGTTCCGGAATAGGTTTGACAAAAATGGCTTATTTAACCACTCTTTCAAACCATCTGTCCTCCCTGCCCAAAATGTGCTCATTGTTATCATCAAAGGAGGTCTCTTGTCCTTCAGGGTAATAGCTGAGTCTTGACCTGAGGTGTTAGCCTTCCTATGTTGGGCCATCCGTTTGTGAAGTGGATGTTTTGTCTCACCGTTATACAGATCTGTGCAGTTCTCATTCCATTGGATAGCGTATACGATATTGCTGTGTTTATGTTTAGGTGTAGGATCCTTGGGGTGGACGAGTTTCTGTCTGAGTGTGTTTGTAGGTTTAAAAAAACACGGGTTTGTTGTTTGAAAATTGTGGTGAACTAGATATACCTGTCTGACTGCTCCTGTGGCTCCTCCCAAGACCCTGCTGACTACCCCTGTGGCTCCTCCCACAGACCCCTGTATAAAGGCGACTGTGGCCTGCTGCTCTCCCTCATTTCCCCAGGATGTAGTGTTGTTCTTCAGTCAATAAAAGCCGATATCTCACTTCCTAAGTCTCGGCGTGAGTTATTGATGGTGCATCAATTTTATTGACTGAAAGTTACAACATGGAAACCGCTTTACGCCCAGAACGTCTAGACTTGGACCCCCGAGACCCTGGAGCAGCTCTTGCCTTTGACCACTGGCTGGTGTGCTTCCAATCGTACTTAGAGGAGGTTCGTGCCACCGACTCGGCTGTTCGGCTCAAACTTCTCTTCTCGAGGGTCGCCCCAAAAGTTTATTCGTTCATCAGGGACATATCCACCTACGAGGAGGCGCTTGCCGCCCTCCGAAGACAGTACCTGCGGCCAGTAAATCCAGTTTATGCACGGCACCGCTTGGCCACGCGAAAACAGCGGCCTACGGAGTCGACTGCTGAATTTCTTCGCGAGTTACTGATACTCGCGCGGGACTGTGACTGCAAAGCGCTCACAGCGGAACAGCATAAGGAACTCTTGGTCCGAGACGCTTTTGTGACTGGGGTTCGGTCAGTGTGTATCCGCCAGCGGCTGCTGGAAAAAGCTGATCTTACCTTACGCTCCGCGATAGAGTCGGCCAATTCGATAGAGGCTGCGCAACTGTACGCCGAAGGAGTCCAACCGAGCCATTCCCCGGTTCCGAGCGAATTCGCCAACGCCGCAGCCAGTCGCGGTATCTCAAACCCCACGAATTCGCCAGGTATGAAACTCTGTTACTTTTGTGGGCTTCGGAAACATGCCCGGGAAAGCTGTCCGGCGCGCGCAGCGACATGTTCCAGCTGTGGGAAGAAGGGCCATTTCGCCAAGGTCTGTAAATCTAAACCGCGCCCGGGGTCGAGCAGCGCCGCGTCTGAGACCTGGGGGCCGCCATTTTGCATGACCGGATGTGGACAACCATCTTTGCCGGCGTCACCTGGCCCCGCCCCTACCTACCCGTGTGCGACCTGGGAGGAGCCACAGGAGCAGTCAGACAGGTATATCTAGTTCACCACAAAAATCCTTTGAGTTTGTCTGAAATTCCAGTTACATGTGGGATGACTTTCTTTTTGTCCTCTTTGTTCCTTGTATCTGTCTGTTGGGCTGATGTCCCTGCGGGTTTTTGTTGCTGTCTTGATGAGGGTCCAGTCAGGGTAGCCTCAAGCTTTCAAGGCTTCTTTCAAATACTTGAGCTCCTTGTCTTTAGCTGTAATGTTGGTGGGCATGTTCTTGGCATGAAGATGTAGTGTTCTGATAACCCCAAGGTATGCTCTATCTTCTAGCCAACACAGCAAATCTGGTTGCCTTGATTTACTACTGCTTGATTATACAATGACCTGAATGTCTGAGAACCTTCATAGACACAATTTAAAATGCATGCTCACTGTCCTAGTGACAGGACCTCAATGGTGGCATTAGCTTTACAGCCTGAGGTAGTCTGAGGCCTGATGCTCCTGTACCTCTTCCCTGACCGTAGTGGGTTAAAGAGATTGCAGGATGGGTGATAGGAATCCTGAACAATGCTTTGGGCTCTTTGTCTACAGCGCTGCTGGTAAATGACACAAATGGAGTAAGAGAAAACTCAGTGGTTTTTACCGTCTGTGTAGGGTCTTGTGCTCTGATGCCTTTCAGCTTTTGGGGTATAATGTGCTCCTATATCTCAAAGATATGCTGGTTGTTAGGTTGTTGTTCATTTAATTGGCTATTTTAAATTTACCTGTAGCATATTGGCGTCATTCTCCAGTCGGGTGTCTATGGTCACGTGAGAGGAAATGTCATGAGGAAACAAGTGCAGAAATAGGATTGTATAAAGGGGGTGAATATTGTAGAGTGTCTTCATTTTAATATTTTTATGCAGAGTTAATGCTCTGTTAATTTTCAATTGAAGTATTCAAAGAGAAGTCTAACTTCTCATCTTTCTTTTCCCCAGTCCTGATGAAGTGTCTCAGTCCAAAACATCGATTGTTTACTCTTTTCCATAGATGTTGTCTAGCCTGCTGAGTTCATCCAGCACTTTGTGTATGTTATAGAAAGACATTGGCTCACTTACAAATATATAGGTATTAAGCAATAAGTGTAATTAAAATATTTATGGCAGCATTTTAAAATAAAGGTTTAGCTTGTACTTTGTGGTAATGTAAAAGTTAGCTTAATTCAAGTCATCACACAGCTTCACATTCCTTCAGAGAACGTTTCTTTTGGCAATCAATTGTGGCTGGTATCTCTTTCCTTGCTCAAATTGGCAATACATACAAAATGTTGGAGGATCTTAGCAGGCTAGACAGCGTCTATGGAAAAGAGTAAACAGTCGACGTTTTTAGTTGAGACCCTTTATAAAGGGTCTTGGCCCGAAATGTTGACTGTTTACTCTTTCATAGATGTTGCCTGGCGTGCTGAATTCCTCCAGCATTTTGTGTGTTGTTTGAATTTCCAGCATCTGCAGATTTTCTCTTCTTCCCTTTGGCAACTTGTATTTATAAATAACAACTGAAGGAATTCTGGTCGTGATTTTAAAAGCTGGAGCTAGCTCCAAAGGCCCATCTGAAATTTTTAAATCATTGAAACTCTGCCTGCAAACTAAATGTATATTAAATGTACATAATTCATGTTTTCATTCAATATTTTAAAAGAATTCTGTATATAACTTCTAAGCTACTTAAAATGATAATTCCATTTATTTCTGGGATGTATTAATCAATGGCATTTCACTGGTGAAAATAGCTTAGAAAGCATCCTATCTGGATACATCATGGTGTGGTATGGCAACTGCTCTGCCCATGACCGCAACAAACTTAGAGTTGTGGACACAGATCATTACATCACGGAAACCAGCCTGCCCTTTGTGGACTGCGCCTACACTTGCTACTTCAGTAAAATAAACAGCATAATAAAAGACCCCACTCACTCTGTACATTTTCTCTTCTCCTTTCCCATCAGACAGAAAACACAAAAGCCTGAAAACAAGTGCCACCAGGTTCAGGGGCAATTTGTGCCCTACTGTTTGTTATAAGAGTATTGAAGTTTTACGATAAAGTAGAATCTTGATTTCATGATCTACTTTGTTATAATCTTGTACCTTAGTGTTTACCTGCATTGCACTTTCTTTTACTGACTTCACTAAAACCTGTGGATGAGCGTGTGCCTACAAAGACTTACAGTATGGTCCCAAACAAAGAGCCATGGATGAACCAGGAGGTACGTTGCCTGCTGAAGGTTAGATCTGTGCATTCAACTCTAGCGACACAGGCCTGTACCAGAAAACCAGGTATGATTTGCGGAGGGCTATTTCAAGAGTGAAGAGACAATTTTGAACGAGGTTGGAGACAACATTGGGTGCACAGCAACTCTGGCAGGGTCTGCAAGACATTACTTCCAATGAAGTGAAATCCAATAGCATGAATGGCAGCGATGTTTCACCTCCAGATGAACTCAACGCCTTCTATGCCTGCTTCAAAGGGAGAACACAACTACAGCTGTGAAGATCCCTGCTGCACCTGATGACACTGTGATCGCCATCTCAGAGGCCGATGTTAGGCTGTCTTTAAAGAGAGTGAAGGTGGAAGGTCCCAATGGAGTACCTGGTAAGGCTCTGGAAACCTGTGCCAACCAACTAGCGGGAGTATTCAAGGACATTTTCAACCTCTCACTGCTTCGGGCAGAAGTTCCCACTTGCTTCAAAAAGGCAACAATTATACCAATGCCTAAGAAGAATATTGTGAGCTGCCTTAATGACTATCGCCCGGTAGCACTCACATCAACAGTGATGAAATGCTTTGAGAGGTTGGTCATGACTAGACTGAACTCCTGCCTCAGCAAGGAACTGGACCCATTGCAACTTGCTCAATGGCTCTCCACATGGCTTTAGACCACCTGGACAATGCAAACACCTATGTCAGGATGCTGTTCATCGACTATAGCTCAGCATTTAATACCATCATTCCCACAATCCTGATTGAGAAGTTGCAGAACCTGGGCCTCTGTACCTCCCTCTGCAATTGGATCCTCGACTTCCTAACTGGAAGACCACAATCTGTGCAGATTGGTGATAACATATCCTTCTCGCTGGCAATCAACACTGGTACACCTCAGGGGTGTGTGCTTAGCCCACTGCTCTACCCTCTCTATATACACATGACTGTGTGGCTAGGCATAGCTCAAGTACCATCTGTAAATTTGCTGATGATACAATCATTGTTGGTAGAATCTCAGGTGGTGACAAGAGGGCATACAGGAGTGAGATATGCCAACTAGTAAAGTGGTGCCGCAGCAACAACCTGGCACTCAACGTCAGTAGGATGAAAGAGCTGATTGTGGACTTCAGGAAGGGTAAGATGAAGGAACACATACCAATCCTTATAGAGGGGTCAGAAGTGGAGAGAATGTGCAGCTTCAAGTTCCTGGGTTTCAAGACCTCAGAAGATCTAACCTGGTCCCAACATATCGATGTAGTTATAAAGAAAGACAGCGACTCTTATTTCATTAGGAGTTTGAATAAATTTGGTATGTCAACAATTACACTCAAAAACCTCTATAGTTGTACCATGGAGAGCATTCTGACAGGCTGCATCATTGTCTGGTATGGCGGGTGCGGGGAGGCGGGGGGTGTCTACTGCACAGGACCGAAAGAAACTGCAGAGGGTTGTAAATCTAGTCAGCTCCATCTTTGGTACTAGCCTACAAAACACCCAGGACATCTTTAGGGAGCGGTGTCTCAGAAAGGCAGTGTCCATTATTAAGGACCTCCAACACCCAGGGCATGTCCGTTTCTCACTGTTACCATCAGGTAGGAGGTACAGAAGCCTGAAGGCACACACTCAGTGAATCAGGAACAGCTCTTCCCCTCTGCCATCCGAATCCTAAATGGACATTGAACCCTTGGGCACTACCTCACTTTTTTATATACAGTGTTTCTGTTTTTTGCATGTTTTTAAAAAAATCTATTCAGTATATGTATACTGTCATTGATTTACTTGTTTATTTATTATTATTTTTTATTTTTTATTATTATTATTTTCTCTTCTAGTTCATGTATTGCATTGAACTGCTGCTGCTAAGTTAACACATTTCAGGTCACATGCTGGTGATAATAAACCTGATTCTGATTCTTTGTTACTGTTGCACTTTATTGTACATTTGAATCGGCAGACAAAAGGCAGACTGAAAATCTGGTTGTGTGGTGCCAATAACCTCTCACTCAACAGCAAAACTAAGGAGCTGATTATTGACTAAAGGAAGAAGAAGCTGAAATGTCCATGAACCAGTCCTCATTAGAGGAACAGAGGTGGAGAGGATCAGTAGCTTTAAGTTCCTTGTCAAAGTATCAGCTAGTTGAGTGGCGTTGCAGCAACATCCTTGCACTCAACGTCAGTAAGACAGAAGAAATGATTGTGAACTTCAGAAAGGGTAGGATGAGAGAACACAAACCAATGCTCAGAGGGATCAGAAGTAGAAAGAGTGAGGAATTTCAAGTCCTTGAGTGTCAATATCTCTGAGGACCTAACTGAACCCAGCGTATCGATGGAGCTGTAAAAAAGGCAAGATAGCGGCTATATTTTATTCAGAGTTTGAGGATACTTGAGTGTTTTAGTTGACAAACCGAACTACTACAGATGTACCATGGAGAGTATTCTGATTGGCTGCATCACAGTTTTTGGGGGGGGAGGGGCTACTGCGCAGGATTGAAGAGTTGTAAAATTAGTCAGCTCCAACATGGGTATTAGCCTCCGTAGTATCCGAGACATCTTCAAAGAGTGGTGCCTCAGAAAGGCAACATCCTTCATTAAGGACCCCCACCACCCAGGACGTGCCCTTTTCTTATTGTTACCATCAGGAAGGAGATAAAGAAGCCTGAAGAGAGAGACTCAGTGAATCAGGAACAGCTTCTTCCCCTCTGCCACTTGATTTCTAAATGGGCATTGAACCCATGAACACTATCTCACTACATTTTTGTTTCTGTTTTGCACTGCTTATTTAATTTAACCATTTAATATACATATTTACTGAAATTCAGTTTTTTTCTGTTTATCATTTATTGTACTGCTTCTGCAAAGTTAACAAATTTCACGACAACTGCCAGTGATATTTGATAGAGATGTATAAGATGATGCGAGGCATTGGTCGTGTGGATAGTCAGAGGCTTTTTCCCAGGGCTGAAATGTCTAACACGAGAGGGCACAGCTTTAAGGTGCTTGGAAGTACGGTAGGTACAGAGGAGATGTCAGGGATAAGTTTTTTACACAGAAAGTGGTGAATGTGTGGAATGGACTGCCGGTGATGGTGGTGGAGGCGGATGCAGTAGGGTCATTTAAGAGACTTCTGGATGAGTATATGGAGCTTAGAAAAATAGAGGGCTATGGGTAAGCCCAGGTAAATTCTAAGGTAAGGACATGTGCGGCACAGCTTTGTGGGCTGAAGGGCTTGTGTTGTGCTGTAGGCTTTCTGTGTTTCTATTTCTATGATATTAAACCTGATTCTGATTCAGAGGATCTCTCTTGGGACCAGCATATCCATGGCTAGGCAGCACCTTTACTCACTTAGAAGTTTGTGTTGATTCAGTTTGTCACCGAAGACTGACAAACTTGTGTAGGTGCACAATGGAGAGCATCCTAACATTGGCATCATGGCCTGGTATGGAAACACCAGTGCCCAGAAAAGGAAAAGGTTGCAGGAAGTGGTGGATACAGCCCAGTCTATCACACTTTATTAATAAAATTAAAAACCTTTTTTTTCAAAAAATTGCATCAATAGATGTGAAACATTTGAGATGATGATTCAGTTTCCAGACATTTTGTCAGAGAACTGGAAAACAAAATGAGGAATAATTCAGTTTTAAATTGCAGACAATGGGGAGAAGGCTGGAAAAAGCAAAAGAAGTAGGTAAGGACAAAGTTGCTGTGGCATACCTAGTGAGATGGGGACATCCCTTTCCTAGCATGTGAAGTCAGTCTAGCTAGCAAATTGGGCAGATGAGATCACAGTGAGATCCAATGGCTAGGAAGGTGATATTGTAACACTCTGTGGAGAGCGAAGGGCATGATAAGACAAGAAGACATCACGGTCATTCACTGCAACCAAGGAAGACTTTAGTTTGTGACAATTACTGGTACCACTTGTGAGTGGCACAATCCCAATGCAGTGGCTTTTCCATTTTTAAAAACTCTCTCACACAGGTCTCCAGTCATTGTTAGATATGATGGACAATCAACATTGAAGGTCCAGAGGGAGATAAACCATTACAAGTGATCGAAGGAAGAGAGATGGATGGAAATCCTGCTAGAGAGAGGAGCCAAGATTCTTAAGGCTGGCAAACCTGGAAGAGAAGTGCAGCAAATTCAATAGTAATTGAATATTCAAGAAAAGCAATCTAAGCTCCTGTATTTGAAATGTGTTATGTGAATTACTCCTTTCATAGCTTCATCAGGTTATTAATAAAGACAGCAAGCACTGCCACTATTAAGAAGTACTCTTTGTGCAAGTAATTCTCTTCACCCATTGATCTGTATGCCGCGTGACCTTCCTTTTCTAGGTTTTACGTCATCTTGTGAGATTTCTACAAAGCAACTTTGTAATCTTAAACAAGAGAAAATCTGTGGATGCTGGCAATCCAAGCAACACACACAACGTGCTGGAGGAACTCAGCAGGCTAGGCAGCATCTATGGAAAAAAGTACAGTTGATATTTTAGGCTGAGACCTGCCAAAGTGTCTCGGCCTGAAATGTTGACTGTGCTTTTTTCCATAAATTGAATGATCATTGGGAATCTTCGCTTTTCTTTACAAAAATAGCAACTTGTGTATACACATACTTCATAAGTTTAAATTTTGATGACTGTTGTAAATAAGGAAGAATTTACACATTGAGTATTTATATAGGTTTCCTGAACCTGACGCTATTAGCTCGGGTTATCGAAGTTAAATTCCGATGCTGCTTGTGAGGAGTTTGCATGTACTCCCCGTGAGCATGTGGATTTCCTCCAGGTGCTCTGTTTTTATCCCACATTCCAAAAGATCTACCGGTTAGTAGGTTAATTGGTCATTGTAAATTGTCATGTGATTAGGCTAGAGTTGGGGGTTGCTAGGTGGCATAACTTGTTCTGCTGTGAGGGCCTATTCTCCACTGCATCTCTAAATAAATAAAATAAAGATAAATAATGCAGGTTAAAAATGCTAACAGCATGTTAAAACCTTGAACAAAGTTTCCTGACTTTAAATGATTTTCTTTAAGGGTATTTTTTTAAGCTTGTTATTTAAAGTTTCAAGGAATGATGTAAAATTTCTTCACATTTTACTTTTGAAAACTTTTATTTATTTGTTTGGAGGCTTTCTATTTTTAAGTGGATTGGGTACTTCCAAGCATGAAGGGCCTTGTGTGTCCAAAAGTGAATTTTTCTTAAGTGCTCCACTGAAATACAAGGTCAAAGAAATTGTTCTGGCTTATGTACAAAGGAAAGACAGAAATACAAAGGAGAAAATTTTTTAAAAAATCTTATTTTGATCAGATGTTTTTTGTATTATGTAGTTGGTGATGATGCAAATGTGTAAAGTGTTTCCCCTTTATACATTACTGTATTCAGTCAATTGATTTCTGCTGTCCTGGATTAGGCAATATGATTTAAAATATTTTGTTAATCAAATCAAATCCTAGTTGTACTTGCACAATATCTAAAAATGTTCTGACCAGAAGATAAATACTGCAGATGTTGAGCCATATGTACAGTTCTCCCAGGTTCTAATAATCAAATGTGAAATTATGTTTTCTGATCTGAATTGTTTGACCTTGGTTTGGGTTAAAGTGACTTGATTGTATTGTTACAGTGCTAAAAGTGTAAGAGGGCAGCTGAAGTACTAAATAATAAATTTTTTATTACACCTTATTACATCTTCCAAATCTCTGGAGGTGATACATGTAAGGTGAATCACTGCAAGCACAGTTTACACTGAGAAGGACTCTAGTCATTTTGTACTGTTGAACAAAGTCAAGATAGGATCAGTTTATCTGCTACTTTTATTGAGGAGAATCATTGGATTTGATGGTAATAATCTGAATAATCGCCATTGGATTTTCGATGTCTGCTTCAATGGCTGATTTAATGTATTTTACAGATCTTTCATTAGTGCACACTGGCATTCAACAGTGAAATGAAGTATGTATTTGGCTTAATTATAATTATTCTTGGAAAGGGCTTGAACCAACAATGTTTTGATATGAGTACCAATTTAGTTTACTATACAAAATGTTGACTGATGTTTCTCTTGTCATTGTGTCGAATGTGAATGCATGTGAATGGCTTTTAATGGCTGAATGGAGCCCCTAATCCTTCAGTGTCCAACTTCACAGACAATGGTGAGCTTCAAAGGACTGCTGGCACCTCTAAGTATACTGCTCAAGTAAACTCAGCACCTACAGGAGAAAAATATAGATTTTGAGGAAATTTTTGATGACTTCTATTTGCCTGTTCTCCCATGTGAATCTAGAATTGTAGCAATAGCTCATTTGTGTCCAGACTTCCAGTGACACTAAGAATGAGAGGTTTGATAGTTTTTTCTCAAAATATGTATTTTAGGCACAGTGTAAAGATGAAGGAAATAATTCCTTTTAACTTACTGAAATTGGAGTACAGATACTGGTAAGTAGCTTGATCACAACCTGCTTTGCTAATGTGGATTTTATTATTTCTAAATCCAGGGCAACTGGGCAATTGCTTGACTAATTTTGAAGAATTGTAAATGGTTTCCTCTTTTAAGATTGTCCAAGAATATGTTTAGAATTGCAAAACAAAATGTCAAGCCTCTGAGAAAGACTGTTTCTAACCCAGTACCATTGGAGTTGGATTCGTGCCCAGGATGCTCAAGGGTGGAGGTTTACATGTTGAAGATAAATGAAGGCTTACATTTTTATTTTGGCTTTGAGGTTTGTCTTTGATTTAACCAGTGCCAGATTTGCCTATGAAATCAATTTTGAAAGAATGCTTTAACCACACTTCAGAACACCTGTTTCATTGATGTTGCATACTTGCTGGTTTATAATCTAGTACATCAGATTGGCAAAATAAGCAGCTTCAGAATACAAGGACTTTGCTTCAGAACAGCGATGAGGAATTCTTTAGCCAGAGGGTGGTGAATCTGTGGAATTCTTTGCTACAGACAGCAGTGGAGGCAGAGTCATTGGCTGTATTTAAAATGGAGGTTGATAGGTTCTTGATTAGTAAGGGCATCAAATGTTATGGGGAGAAGGCAGGAGAATGGAGTTGAGAGGGATAATAAATCAGCTATGATGGAATGGCAGAGCAGACTTGATGGGCTGAATCGCCAAAATCATGTCTTATTTTCTTGTGTCTTGTAGTCAAAACAAAATGAAATAGCTGCTGAAGAGCTATATTGAGAAAAATATGGTTAACTTTAAGCAAAATACATTTATGAGTTGTTTTCACTACTGCATCCCCACATACTTCAGAAGTACAATCTGAATTATTGAGCTTGTGGGAAATTATTTGCTGAGCTCCAACATTAAATATTTTATTATATTTATTTAGTGATACAGTGCAGAGTAGGCCCTTTTAGTCTTTCAATCCAGGCTGCCTGAGCAACCTACGACAAGCCTAATTAACCCTGCCCTAATCATGGGATAATTTACAATGACCAATTAATCTACCAGCTGGCCAGTGGTGTAGTGGCATTTGTACTGGACTTTGAGGCGAGTGGTCCCGGGTTTGAATCTGGCGGGCTGCTTGCATGCTTTGGATCAGTGCTGGGTTGAGCATCGAGCTAGCAACTTGGCGTTTTTTTTTACAAAAACAGACAAATGCTTAAGAAACGTCAATTGCCACCTGTTGAGCCACAAGACGCAGAAAGGAATAGCAAGAATTAACCAACCAGATATGTTGTTGGTCTGTGGGAGGAAATTGGAGCACCCAGGGAAAAAACCATGCATACAAGGAGAGGGCATACAGAGTCTCCTTGCACATGGTGCCAGAATTAACTCTGAACTCTGGCACCTCAATCTGTAATACCGTGGCTTTGCCAACAGGACATGCCAAGGATAATGATTTACTTGCGTAGTTCATAAGGTCCAGGAGCTCAGTTCTTGGTACTTCTCAAGATTCCAACAATTTATAATCATAATTAAATGCAGTAACCTTATCAGTGAATTTTTTTTTCTGCCCGTTGTGTTGCTGGCGTTTAGGGCAGCAATGAAGCTCCTCCATCTCTGGCAGTGTTCACAGCTTCCTTCATCTTGTCAGTAGCTTCCTTTCTGATTTCACTTCTGTCAGTCATGCAAGTCCTGGAGACTCAGGAATGGTGTCACAGTCAGATGGAGCAAGATCCTTCGTTGCTGTTTAATTAACAATTTTATTTTGGCAGTCACTGTTAGCCCTGAGCTGGACCCCCGACCTGGAGGATGGTGGACTGCTCTTGACCTGTTTGGCATGACTGGCCCTACCAAGAGCCAAAGCACAAGTCCCTGACTCCAGCCAACATGGCTCTCTGGGTCATTGAGGGACACAAACCTCCAAACCACGACGAGGCTGTGGTCCTCTTGGAGGTTATCGGTGAAACTGCATGTTATTTCCATTGCAGAATTGATATCTGTGGAGGGTGAGAAGACTAAGTTTCCCATCAGAATATATCGAGAAACATATTTGCTTTGATTCAAATGGCAATGAAAAGTAAAGTCTAGATTCCTTCTTTTAAGTTGAATAGAGTCGTAATCTTTTATAGTGTTCTCACGTACAGGTGCCTTTGCTTCCCAAACCATTTTTGGATATGGTCTTGTTTTAAAACTTGATTTGTTTTCACAACTGCAGAAGTCAAATGGAACTGAGCCATGTAATAATTGACTGTAAATCTGTCATCTTTAGTTTGCATTTTATCAAACAATATATGAAAGAACAACAAGTAAATTTTGGTTTCAAGTAATTTTGAAGAAAATTGTCCAGAGCAGCTCTACTGTCCGTTCTTCTCTCCTCCTCACTCTCTTGATCAACTATCCCTCTTATTCTGACCTGTTGTATGTCTGTCTTTCTGGCTGCTATATTTGGATGCCCTGCCACGTCAAGCCCTGCCAGTGTTGCCATCATGTCCGCACCTGGATTAATGCATGTATTAGAGGCAATAGGAGGGAGGGGAGAAACTCTGAGCGAATGAGGAGGTGGGATGAAGCAACACTAGCAGGATCTGACATACTGACATTTAAGAACAGTACCTTTTCTACAGATATTTCAACACACAGGATAAGCACTTAATTTGAATATTGAACCATCAGCTAGTATTCTAGAAGCCTGGACTAACAACCCAAAGAAGCAATTTCTGATTCCTCCTTGGTATCTATTATAAAGAATTTGAGGGAGGGCGTGGGTGGATAGGGATACAGATGGTCACTTAATTATTAGCAATAGTAAATATGAAACCTACCAGATTGTCATTTAAAAACTCATCATGTTCACTCTGTCCTTCAGGGATGAAGTCTATTGTCTTTACTTGGTACAGTGTTCATGTGACTTCAGACCCACTCCACCAGGTTAACTTCTGGCACACTCTGAAGCGGCCAAGTAAGCCCCTGAGATTGTACCTTAATTAGTATGTTTCAAAATGAGACTTCCTGATTATGAAAGTTGATAAGGAATATGGTTCATTACATATGGGTAAGACTATAAGAATTCCCAGAACAAACAAGAGAAGATCTGCAGATGTTGGAAATCCAAGCAACACACACAAAATGCTGGGAGGAACTCGGTGGGCCAGGCAGCATCTATGGAAAAAAGTATAATTGATGTTTCAAACCAAAACCCTTCAGCAGGACTGGAGAAAAAAAAAGAGTAGATTTAAAAGGTGGGTGGAGGAGAGGGAGAAATGCAAAGTGATCAGTGAAACGGAGGGGGAAGTAAAGAGCTGGGAAGTTGATTGGTGAAAGAGATACAGGGCTGGAGAAGGGGGAATATAATAGGAGAGGACAGAAGGCCGTGGAGGAAAGAAAAAGGGGGGAAAAACACCAGAGGGAGCAATGGGCAGGCAAAGAGATGAGATGAGAGAGGGGATGTGGCATGGTGAACAGGGGGGCCGTTACCGGAAGTTCAAATAATTGATGTTTATGCCATCTGGTTGGAGGCTACCCAGATGCAATACAAGGTGGTGTTCCTCCAACCTGAGTGTGGCTTCATCGCGACAGTAGAGGAGGCCACGGATGGTCATATTGGAATGGGTGGCCACTGGGAGATCTTGCTTCTTCTGGCAAATGGAGTGGAAGTGCTCGGCAAAGTGGTCTCCCGATTTATGTCGGGTCTTCCTGATTATACAGAGGCCACACCGGGAGCGCTGGACACAGTATATGACCCCAACAGACTGGCAGGTGAAGTGTCGCCTCACCTGGAAGGACTGTTTGCGGCCCTTTAATGGTAGTGAGGGAAAGGTGTAGGAGTAGGTGTAGCACTTTTTCTGCTTGCAGGGTTAAGTGTCAGTGGGGAGGGACGAATGGACAAGGAGTCACGTAGGGAGCAATCCATGTAGAAAGCAGGAAGTGGGTGTGGGGTGGGAAGATGTGCTTGATGGTGGGATCCTGTTGGAGACAGTGAAGTTCCTGAGAATTATGTGTTGGATACGGAGGCTGGTGTGGTTGTAGGTGAGGACAAGAGGAACTCTATCCCTGGCTTTACTCATGATGGGTCATAAACACTACTTTTTGTAGGATTTTCCATTCAAGGGCGTAGGTGTTTCCACACCAGGCTGTACTTTATTCTGTAAGATAGATCAGCTAGTTGAGTAGCGTTGCAACAGCAACTTTGAACTCATCAGTAAGACCAAGGACTTCAGGATGAGGAAGTCGAGAAAATGCACATTGGTACTCATTGAGGGATCAGCAGTGGAAAGGATGAGCAGTTTCTGCATCTCTGAAGATCTATCCTGCACCCAACATATCGATACAATTAAGAAGATGGGACAACAGCGGCTATATATCATGAGGAGTTTGAGGAGACGTGTTAAGCACCACAGACACTTGCAATTTTCTACAGATGTACGGTGGAGAACATCCTGATTGGTTGCATCACTGTCTAGCATGGAGGGGCTGCAGCACAGGATCAGAAAAAGCTGCAGAAATTTGCAAACTCAGTCAGCTCCATCGTGGAGCTCACTATTTTTTTTTCTTCTTTTGCCCTCAATTTTTGCACTATTGAATTTAAATATATACAGTATATACTGTTGTAATTCATTGTTTTTTAATTGTGAAATATACTGCTGCCACAAAACAACAAATTTCACAACATATGCCTCTGATATTATACTTGATTTTGATTGTGATGGAACAATCTCTTCATCCTAGACATTTAATTTAGTGCATAACTACTGCACTGATTCGGAGGTAAGAATATCCTTCTATATTCATGGAACCCTAAGATTTGATCAAATGAGGTATTATTCAGTACCTGTATGTTTCCTACAGCAAGTCTCTTGATTTTTGTTATTCAGCTTCCCTCCATTAAAGGCCAACAAACCTTTTGTTTTCTAAATTGCATATGCTTTAGACAAGAATGCTTAAAAACAGCAACTGGATTGGCTGGTTGGGCCTTCAGACTTGCTCCACTGTTCACAGTAACTTTGTAACTTAGGAAGTTTCTCCGTAACTTCTGCCACCTCCAATGGGATCCCGCTACCAAGCACATCTTTCCCTCCCCCCCTCTTTCTGCATTCTACAGGGATCGCTCCCTACGCGACTCCCTTGTCCATTCGTCCTCCCCATCCCTTCCCACCGATCTCCCTCCTGGCACTTACCCTTGTAAGCAGAACAAGTGCTACACCTGCCCTTACACTTCCTCCCACACCACCATTCAGGGCCCCAGACGGTCCTTCCAGGTGAGGCGACACTTCACCTGTGAGTCGGCTGGTGTGGTATACTGCTCCCAGTGTGGCCTTTTATATATTGGTGAGACCCGACGCAGACTGGGAGACCATTTTGCTGAACACCTACGCTCTGTCCGCCAGAGAAAGCAGGATCTCCCAGTGGCCACACATTTTAATTCCACGTCCCATTCCCATTCTGATATGTCTATCCATGGCCTCCTCTACTGTCAAGATGAAGCCACACTCAGGTTGGAGGAACAACACCTTATATACCATTTGAGTAGCCTCCAGCCTGATGGCATGAACATTGACTTCTCTAACTTCTGTTAATGCCCCTCCTCCCCTTCTTATCCCATCCCTGATTTATTTATGCCCCCCCCCTTAATTTCTCTCTCTGCCCATCACTCTTTGCCTGTTCTCCATCTCCCTCTGGTGCTCCCCTCCCCTGTTTTTTTCTCCCTAGGCCTCCCGTCCCATGATCCTTTCCCTTCTCCAACTCTGTATCCCTTTTGTCAATCACCTTTCCAGCTCTTGGCTTCACCCCACCCCCTCTGGTCTTCTCCTATCATTTCTCATATAATTTGTCACCCTCCCCCTCCTACTTTCAAATCTCTTACTATCTTTTCTTCAGTCAGTCCTGATGAAGGGTCTCGGCCCGAAACGTTGACAGTGCTCCTTCCTATAGATGCTGCCTGGCCTGCTGCGTTCCACCAGCATTTTGTGTGTGTTGCTTGAATTTCCAGCATCTGCAGATTTCCTCGTGCTCAACTGTTCAGCAGGGTCATGGTTTCTTTTCTCTGCCAGTAGCATTTTCCTGCCCTATTCCCATATCCCTTGATTCCTTTAATCTCCAGAAATCTATTTATCCCTAATTTGGATGAACTGTGATTGAGCTCCTATGACCTTCCAGGATAGAGAATGCCAAAGATTTGTCACCCCGTGTGACAAGATATTTGATTCATTTCTACCCTTAATGGTTTATTTTTACTTTTGAGACTGTGAATCTGGTTGTACACTCTCCAGTTAGAAGGATCTTCTTTCTTGCATTTAGCCTCTTGTGCCTTTAAAACATTTTGTAAACTTCAACAAGATCATCTCTCAATCTTCCAAACTCAAGCATTTACAAGCCCGTTGTATTCAATCTTCCTTGTACAGCAAAGCTGTTGTCCCAGGAACAAAACTTGTGAATCTTTGCTGTGTTCCTTATATCCTTGATTAGATGAGGGGAGCAAATGGTGTGTAGTGCTTCAGGCTATTGGTACTGCACAGGATTTTTAACATTGTGTCCATTAGTCCTTCCTGAGGCTTCAAGGATGCCTGGATGTTTTGTTAATTGTATATGTGCAGATAGAGTGCCAGTGGCGGAGTGAATGTGGTGAATTGGATCCCAATTCAGCATGTTACTTTGCTCTGAAAGGCGTGAGGCTTCATGAAGAAGAATTGGAGTGTGTGGAAAGTATTCCATCATGCTGCTGATTTACTCTGTAAATATTGGAAAATCTTTAGTTCGGCCTGAGGTGTTTCTTTCACCCAGTAACATGCCTTTGAAGTTGGCTAATTGTTTCTGGTTAATGGTGATCCCCTGGATAGTGATTGTAGAGGATTCTGTAATGTAATACAGTAGTGTTAAATATAAAACAGAAACTTGAGATGGTCAATGCCTTGCTGTTGTATAAGGATCAGAGTCAATCTTGGCATCAGAGTCCGGTTTATTATCACTGACACATGTTGTGAAATTTATTGTTCTGCGACAGCAGTACAGCACAATACATTATAAAAAAACTAAGTTACAATAAGACTATTCATTTAGAGATACAGCTCAGAGCAGGCCCTTTCAGAACAACAAGCTGTCCTGTACAGCAACCCACCTATTTAAGCCTAGCCTAATCACAGGAGAATTCAGACAATAAGACATAGAGCATAATTAGGCCACTCAGTCCATCATGTTTACTCTACCATTTCATAATGGCTGATCTATTATCCTTCTCAGCCCCATTCTCCTGCCTTCTCCCAGGAGCCTTTGACACTCTGACTAATCAAGAACCTATCAACCTCAACTTTAAGTATACTTCATGGTTTGCGCTCCACAGCAGTCTGCAACAATGATTCCACAGATTCACCACACTCTGGCTAAAGAAATTCCTCCTTATCTTTGTTCTAAATGGATGTCATTCTATTGTGAGGCTGTGCCCTCTGGTCCTAGACTCACCCACTATAGGAAACATCCGCTCCACATCCACTCTAAGCCTTTGAATATTCGATAGGTTTCACTGAGATTACTAACCCCCCCCCCCCCCCATTCCTCCTCATTCTGTACTCCAGTAAGTACAGACCTGAGCCATCAACCGCTCCTCATATGTTAACACTTTCATTCCAGGGATCATTCTCATGAACTTCCTCTGGACCCTCTCCAATGCCAGCATTTCTTTCTTAGATAGGGACCCAAAGCTGCTCACTTAAAAAGCCTCAGCATTATATCATTGCCTTTGTATTTTAGTTCTCTCAAAATTAATGTTAACATTGTATTTGCCTTTCTCATCACTGGCTCAACCTGCATGTGAAACTTTAGGAAATTCTGCACAAGGACTCCCAAGTCCCTTTGTGCCTCAGATTTTTAAATTTTCTCCCGGTTTATAAAATAGTCTACACTTTTAGTCCTTCGACCAAAGTGCATGGCCGTGCATTTCCCGACACTATATTCCATCTACCTTTTTGTCCATTCTCCCAATCTGTCTTTCTGCAGATACGCTGCTTCCTTAACACTACCTGCCCCTCCATCTATCTTTGCATCATCCACAAACTTGGCCTTAAAGCCGTGAATTCCATCATCCAAATCACCAGCTTAACATGAAAAGAAGTGGTACCTACACCAACCTCTGTTGAATGCCACTCATCACTGGCAGTCAACCAGAAAAGACCTGCTTTCTTCCCACTCCTTGCATCTTGCCTGTCAGCCAATCTTCTATCTGTGCTAGTATCTTTCCTGTAATACCATGGTCTCTTATGCGACACCTTGTCAAAGGCCTTTTGAAAATACAAGTACACAACATCCACTGATTCTCTTCGTCTATCCTCCTTGTTATTTCTCAAAAAATGCTGTTAAGATTTTCCCTTAAGGAAACAATGCTGATTTTGGCCTATTTTATCATGTGCCTCCAAGTACCCTGGAACTTCATCCTTAATAATGGACTCTTAACATCTTCCCAACCATTGAAGTCGTGCTAACTGGCATATATCTGGAAATTTATGTAGCACAAAGTGCTGGAGGATCTCAGCAAGACAGGTAGCATCTATCTTCCCTGGCCTGCTGAGTTCCTCCAGCATTTTGTGTGTGTTAGCTGGCATATAATTTCCTTTCTTCTATCTCCCTCCCTTCTTAAAGAGTCAAGCGATATTTGCAATTTTCCAGTCCTCCAGAATCTAGTGATTACTGAAAGATCATTAATGCTTCCCAAAATCTCTTGAGCTACTTCTTCCAGGATCCTGGGATATATAGTCCAGGTGACTTGCCTACTATCAGATCTTTCAGCTTCCCAAGCACCTTCTCCTTAGTTATAGCCCCCGACACTTGAATTTTGGCATACTGCTAGTGTCTTTCACAGTGAAGACAGAACCATTTCTTTGCCCACCATTACTACCTCTCCAGCATCATTTTCCAGTGGTCCAGTATCCACTCTTATTTCTATTTTACTCTTTATACTCATGAAAAAACATTTTGTATCCACTTTTATATAATTGCCTAGCTTGTCTTCATATTTTATCTTTTTTCTTTGTGGCTTTTTTTTCTCTTTATTCGCAGTCTACTTGCATATCCCTCATGTCTCTCACAACATTGCCATTTTCTAGCTCCTGCTGTAATTTGTAGCCCACATCCTGGCTACTGTCTGGAGGTCTCTTTCTGACTCCCATCAGGGTCTTTTTACCCTTGCATTTTCTTAACACCTTTTTTAAAAAAAATTTTTAAAATTATTTTCTTAACTCCTATGTCACCTCTCTAAGGATTTGATTTAATCTTTTGCCACCAGAACTACCCCCACCCTGCCTGCCTGCCTGTCTTTTCAATGCATTGTGTATCCTTGAATATTAAGGTCCCAACTGTGATCTTCTTTCAGCCATGGCTCAGATATTTACAACATCATGCCCGACAATCTCTCAATGCACTATAAGATAGTCCATTCCGTATACTATGTGTATTCAAATGTAACACCTTCAGTCCTGGTTTCATCACATTTTTGATTTTGCTCCCCTGCCACACTTCAACTCATCCTACTGACTGCAATTTTTCCTTATCATCTGCCTGTTCTTCCTCAATCTCACTGCAGACTGCATCTAGTGTACAGCTTCTTCAGTCCTATCAATCCAATTTCCATCCCCCTGCCAAATTAGTTAAGCTCTGCCCCAGTGGCTTTAGCAAGCCTGGCCGGAAGGATATTAGTCCCCCTTGTGCAGGTGTAACCCATCCTTTTTGTACAGGTCATACCTTCTGCAGAAGAGATCCCAATGATCCAGAAATTTGAAATCCTACCCCCGCACCAATTCTTCAGGCATGCATTTACCTGCCAAATCATTCTATTCTTACCCCTAGACAGTAGTCCAGAGATTACTACCCTGGAGGACCTACTTTTCATCTTTCTGTCCAACTGCCTATATTCTCTGTTCAGGACCTCCTTCCTTTTCCTACTTGTGTCGTGGTACCCCTATGTGCTATGACTTGCGGTTGTTCACCTTCCCCCTTTAGAATGCTGTGGACCCGATCCAAGACGTCCCTGGCCTTAGTACCATCTGGTTGTCTCTTTCACAGAATCTCCTGTCTGCTCCTCTGCATACCTCACCTTCAGCATTGTTTCTCTGATCCTAAGCCAGTTACATCAGAGACTCCATTCAATTGAATGGGGATTAGAAAGAAGTTATATATAATTGATGTACTGTTTTTAATAATTAATTGTGTTAATACTTTTAATATTGGGGAAGAAATCTTGTGGTTTTGACAAACGAGGAAATTTGCAGATGCTGGAAATCGAAGCAAAACAAACTGCTGGAGGAATTCAGCAGGCCAGCCAGCATCTATGGAAAAGGGGACTGGTCCAGCCGAAGGGTCTTGGCCTGAAACGTCGACTGTACTCTTTTCCATTGATGCTGATTGGCCTGCTGAGTTCCTCCAGCATGGTTATGGTCCCCAAACTTTGCCTCCTGTCAGAAGCTATTTAGAACCAGGGACCTCAGCAATATGTTACCAGTGGCATGTTCTCTGTGAAGGCAATTAGCTGCATAGGCCCTTCAGTATCTTGCCGGTTGGATTGATCGGTCCTCACTTACGGTCCAGGTAAGTGCAAGTGGGCATGTATGACAGGCTTGAGTTAGCTCCAATTCTATTCAGCTTAATAGTTCACCACAATGAAGCACAAGCATTTTTAATCTGTTACTTAATGGCATAGTGTCTATTGTCATTTTTACCTAGCTCAGTCTTTTTAACACGATATTTTTATTTTTTTTAATTTTATTTAGATAACAGTGTGGAATAGGCCCTTCTGGCCCTTCGAGCTGTGCTGTTTGCAAACCCTGATTTAACCATAGCCTAATCATGGGACAATTTATAATGGCAAATTAGCTTACGAACCTATAAGCCTTTGGACTGTGGGAGGAAACCGGAACACCCAGAGGTCACCGGGAGAATGTACAAACTCCTTACAGGCAGCAGTGGGAATTGAACCCTGGTCACTGCCACTGCAAAGCATTGTGCCAACTACTACACTACAGTGCCACCAATAGTAATGCCATTAGGCTTTACAATTCTACCGCCAGGACTTAAGAACTTTTTAAAAGCTATTATTAATGCTTTTTGAGATAGTGATTTAGATGCATATCATATTTTTTTACTGAGTTAAGTATTGTATGTTATTAGTTTTGCTACAACAAGTGTATGGGACATTGGAAAAAAAAGTTGAATTTCCCCATGGGGATGAATAAAGTATCTATCTATCTATCTATATAGTACTATAATTTCTATCTTCAGGACTTGGATATTTATTGTTAGTTTTCTGGTTTAAACAAAAATGTGTCTGTACAGCATATGTAAGAAAACGTTTTTTTTCTTGTTTCAATTTAGGAAGAATGCAAACAAATTTTGGCTCGACAGAAGTCTAATTCTCAGTCAGACTCGCATGATGATGAGATTTCACCACCACCACCAAATCCAGTAGTAAAGGCCAGGCGCAGAAGAGGCGGAGTAAGCGCCGAAGTTTACACCGAAGAGGATGCAGTCTCTTATGTTCGGAAGGTATGATGCAGATCAGCAGGTCTGACTTGTGACTTCTGGCATTTTCTCTGCCTTTGCATGTTTCTCCTTTTTATTGTTCCTCTTCGTCTTGCATTTGAAACTTGAATTCTCTATCAGCTGTTGGGTGCACATCAGACCAGAACATTAGTCCACAACACAGCCATGATTTAAGTTCACTGTTTATTTCAGGTAGGGCCTTATTGAAGTATTTAAATGGAATATAGTGCAGAACCTTGCTTAGCATTTGGGATACATTAAAAACATTGTAAATGATAATGATATCAATGCTAAAATCAGAGTAATTTCTGACAGTTGTTCTTGCCTCAGTACCGGGAACCTAGTTGAGGGACGAGGCCTCCATTGGTATTCCCTCTGCAATTAAATAGTTAAAATCATCTGTTTATATGGGGCTTAGTGTGTGGTGAGCCACCAGGGCAATATGCAGTGGTTGCCTTTGAGGGCCAATGTTGAGCTGACTGGAGATAGTAATGGGTAACGAGTCATGCATATTTCTGAGATCGGGTTCTGGGCTATAACCTGAGTGCACGTGGTCCATTGTTGATGATGCACAGTGACTGCTTCATGTATTCATACTCCCCCCAATTTCCCCCTCCCTGCCCCATTTGTACACTTCTCTTATAGCCTCAGCTGAGTTGTACGAGGGGAGTTTCTAGGCTGGGAAGAGTTTGCAGAGAACCGAAAAACAGTAAAGATAGCAGCTTTTACCGTATACACAGATCTAGTGGCAATGAGAGGATTGTAAGAACTGGATGTTCTGTTAAAACAGAGTAAGGTTTAAAAAAGAGATTAGCTTTATTTGTCACATGAAACATTGAAGCAAATGTATCATTTTGCTTCAAACAAATCAGTGAAGATTTGAGGGTTAGTCCACAAGTGTTGCCACACTTCTGGTGTCAGCCTAGCATGCCCACAGCTTGCTAACCTTAACCCATATGTCTTTCTTTGGAATGTAGGAGGAAACCAGAGCACCTGGAAGAAACCCACACGGTTGCGAACTCCTTATAGACAGTGGCAGAATTCAATCCCCAATTGACGAGCGCTGGCACTGCAAAGTGATTGCTCTAACCACTATGCAATTGTGCTGTTCTGCTTTGCTATTGTGCCATCAGTATCCCATGCTAATGGTAGCAGCCAAGGAGTATCTTGAAGCCCGTCCCAATATTGTATGTTTGTATTGCTTGCCCACAGCCTGCCCAAAGCTAGCTATGATAGCCATCCTCTTCAAGTTACCTAGGTGACTCGCTCAGTACTAAACTGCATGTCAATGTGATCACTATTTCATTGCTGTGGGTGTGCCAGATTCCCAGCACAGCAGTACACAGTCCAAGCAGATGTCTGTTTTTAAGCCCTGAGGAATGTGCTTGAGTGTATTGGTTTCAGGGCCAAAAACATGAAAAATTAGTGCTGTAGTTCTAAGCGAGGTACTAGGGTGAATCTCTTACAGAATTCTGAAATATTGTCATAATCCTGCTCATTTCTACCTGGAGACCCATGAAAAAGAGAAATGCATCTTCCTTTTTAAATGCTATTGAATAAGGCATGCTAAAATCTGAAGAGCAAAGTATTAAAGATGCTGGAAATCTGTAATGAAAATAAAATGTTGTGCAGAACCATTTCATTTCAATGATCTTTCATCAGTATTGTTAAAATCTCATTTAAAGTGATCTCTCACAAAATTATGCGCATGAGATTTCTGAAATACTTGTGTATTTGTAAATTTTCTTCAATGTTATTCCATCTGCTAAACATCAACATTGCATTCATTTTCATCAGGTAAATAAATAGCTTTTAAATTTACAGAATTTCTTTGTCTCTTTTAGAATTTGTCCTGTTTAAAATTTGCTCTTGTTCTTTGTATCAAAATGTTACATTATGCAATTTTTAAGAGTAAATTTCCTCTGCTCTATATCCACACATTCCACCATACTGTCTGTAACTCTAAATCTATTACTATTGTTGAAATGACTAAGCTTCCGAGGATTGTACCATGTCTAAATTTGGTCATTGTTCCCTCTGTGTACAAGTCAAATTTATTACATGCATAGGTACATGTAAGCAGAAATGCAATGGAGAAACATGCTTGCAGCAGCTTCAGAGGCACTTAGCATCATAAAAGTAGAATTCACAATAAAAAAAATTAAAACATTAATTTTCTTTACAAGAGAAGTACACAATTAGAATGAAACAAAGGTGATTTTGGAACAGAGTGATCAAAATGGTCATAGTGTTGCTAAACTGTCGTGTTGGGGTTGGTTCAAGAACCAAGCGGTCAAAGTGAAGTAGCTGATCTTGAACTCTACATTTAGAAAAGCAGTGAGGGGAACCTCACAATACACTTTTTTTCCAGTTTACTGAATAAATAGTTCACCGCGACCCTCATCTTACCTGGTCCAGAGCACCCAGAGGAAACCCATGTGGTCATGGGGAGAATGTAGAAGGTCCTCATAGGCAACAGCAGAATTGAACCCACGTCGCTGGCACTGTGATAGTGTACCACTAACTGTTATACTATGTTAATGCCAGTAAAGATAAAGAAATGAAAGTGGAGAACGATCAATAACATGATCAGTTTTCCATCCATGCTGTCTGTCAGTGCTACTGACATTCCACAGGTTTTGATATTTATGATAAGCTTATTGTGTGCTACTTTCTCAAAGTTCCTTTCAATTGATTGTTACACACATTCATTTTTTTTTATATCTTTCTCAACTTCACAGTAGGTTAGCGATTAGTGTTTGGCTAACAACACCAGAGACTTGAGTTCAATTCTGCTGCTGCCCATGAAGACCTTCTGCATTCTCCCCATGACTGCGTGGGTTTTTCTCTGGGTGCACTGGATTCCTCCCGCGTTCCAAGTTCATAGGTATAATTGGACTGGAAGGCACAGCCTGTTACTGTGCTGTATATCTAAATAAATAAAAATACTGAGGCACTTGTGAGTTTCTGAGTAGTGTAGTTTAAATTCTAATTAATCTTTTAATAAAAAAAAAACTTCCTCAGATTCTCTAAGCCTCTTAGCTCCTTACCTTAAGCCCTTTACTATTAGGTACCTCATGTATGAAGAAAAAACTCCTACTATTAACCTTATCTCTGCTCTTTGTAAATTTGTATGCCGCTATCATGTTCCTGCTCAGCATCCTCTTCTCCAAGGAAAATAAACCAATCTTTATTTGTAACTGAGACAATCCATTTGAGGCAATATCCTGGTGAATCGTATTCTTCGTATACTGTGTTGACCAGAATTGCTCACAGTACTCCATCTGCAGCCTAACTGAGGTTTTACAACACTATACCTTAACTTTCCAATTCCTGCAGTCCGAAGATTGGAGCCAACTGCCCTGTCTGCTCTCTTTACTCAAATCTTCCTATGCTGTCATCTTCTGGGATGGTTGGACTTGTGTATCATTGTCGCTTTGTTCCTCAGTACTCCCTAGGGCATGGTGGACTTCTCTCTATTCTGAATTTTCCCTCACTATCAACTCCACAAATGTTGCTATCATCTGCAAACCTAATAACCCTACATCCTGTAGTCGTATTCAAATCATTGATATGTTTTAAAAGAAAGGGTTTCGGAATTGACCTCTCTGACCACTGGTTGCAGGTTTTCAATCACAAAAGCAACCCTCCACATCATTATCTCTCATTTTACCAGAACAATTTTGGATCCTTATCTTGCCTGGTATCTCTTGAAAACTTGTCAGAGGCCTTATTGAAGTTTATGTAGACTACATGACCATGTTGATATCTCTTCAAAAGAAAACACAGTCAAATGTGTTGGGCAGGATCACCCTTAAAGCCATGCTTGTGATTCATTAGTTCTACCTTTCCAGATAAAGATTCGTCCTGACCTTTGGAATTTTTTTGCAATAGCTTCCCTATCACTTACACAGGCTTGTAATTACCAGGGTGTATGAGTGGGAGTAGCAGGAATGGTGGAAAGGATTGCATGTGGTGTTGGAATGGGGTGGATTAAAGACCATAAATTAGAAATGGCCATTGAATACATTGCCTAAATACCAATATTTAACATATTGCAAAATGGACTTGTTTTCTGTTACAGTATTCCAAATCTGTCTGTTGGGGTGAGATTACATTAGAGGACAGAAAGTTGTTAAGGAGGTGCTTGGAGGGGAAACTTTGCTGATGCATTTTCACTGCTGCTTTGTAGTGTGATTTTAAAATATTGGTGATAATTGTACATATGTCTATTATTTTAAGAGTTATAGTGTGGAATAGGCCCTTCTGGCCCTTTGAGCCGCACTGCCCAGCAACCCCTGATTTAACCCTAACCTAATCACAGGACAATTTACAATGACCAGTTAACCTACTAACTGGTACATCTTTAGATTGTGGGTGGAAATCAGACGACCCGGAGAAAACCCACACATTCCAGGGGGACGACATACAGACTCTTTAGAGCTGACATCGGAATTGAAATCTGATGCCCTGAGTTGTCAAGCATCATGTCAACCACCATGGTGCCCATATGCTCAGTACAATTATTTTAGATTCTTAATAACTTCTCCTCCTGCTCTTGGGAATTGGATTCCTAATTCCGGATGAATTTCTAGATTACTTATTCAGTCACTTAACCCAGAACATCAGCACAGTGAATTCCAGAGTTCTACTAGCTTTTCTTTAATTTTCTGTGCAAAATATTAAACTTGTGTTTTCTGATCCTGGAGCCTCCCGCAAACATGGTACCTTCCTACAATTTATCTTGATTAAAATAGTCCTGACAGAGTACACTTCTACCAGATCTCCTTTGCATTTCTGTGAGTAATCTCTTCCTGTTTCATTTAATAATCTAAAACCCCTCATCCATGGAACTATTTCAATAAATAATTTTTGTACCCACTATTGGTTCCATATCCTACCTATTGTGTGACCACAATCTGATGTATTGTTTCCATTATGCTCCACAAAGTATTTCCTTTTACTGAGAGCCTCTGTTTGCACTTCTGAGATCCTATCTGTTTACTTACCATGCTGTCAACATAACCCCTCCACTTACTAGGGTTTGTTTATGTGCTTCTCAGTTGCCACATATCTCTGAGAATTGTGCTATACAATCGATGCACTCCCTTTTTCTTTTTGCCTAATTAAATGCTTTTCTGTGTTTAAATTTATCTTCCAATTTCTGCCTATTTGGCCTGTTTACATGTTTTCTTGAAAGTCTGTTACTGTCTTTTGTTGTTTAATACACTTCCCGAGCTTTGTGTTGTCTGCGGCTCTGGAAACTTTACCCTGCACACCCATGCTCAAATCGTTAACATGTATATTTAAAAAAAAGTTTTCCCAGCACTGACTCCAGAAGAACACAATAACTTATTGTCCTCCAATCTGAAAACAATCATTCAATGCTCTTTTCTTTCTGTCTTTGTGCCAATTTCTGTTTGATGTGACTTGTGACTTTCATTCCATGAACCTCAGTTTTGCTTACCAGACTTTTGTGAAGGTTATCAGCCATTTCTGAAAAACAATGTAAATGCCACTTATTACATCCCTTCATCAACTTTTTCTGGTAGTTCATTAAAAATACAGTTGAGTTAGTCGCATGAGGAGTGTCTGTAAGAACTCCATGCTGCTCTTTATCAGGTCAAATTTTTCATTCTATTTATCTAATGTCTTCCCTAATATTATTTCCCCTACAAGGTTCACGAGAAAGTTAACCTCCTTGGCCAGAAGCTTCCCCACTTGTCATAGAAAAGTACAGCACAGAAATGGAGTCTTTGGCCGTGTAGTCCATCCCAAACCATTTAAACTGCCTACTCCCTGCACCGGGACATTAGTCCTCCATACCCCTACCACCCACGTGTCTATCCAAACTTCTGTTGAACGTTGAAATCGAGCTTGCGTGCACCACTTGTGCTGGGAACTTGTTCCACACTGTCAGCACCCTCTGAGTGAAGAAGTTTCCCTCATGTTCCCCTTGAATGTTTTGCCTTTCACCCTTAACCCATGACCTCTGATTGTAGTTCCACCCAACCTCCAAGAAAAAGCCTGCATGCATTTACTCTATCTATACCCCTCATAATTTTGTATACAGTCGGCCCTCCTTATCCGCGAGTTCTGCATGCGCGAATCCAACCAACCGCGAATCGAGAAAACCCAGAAGTGCTCTTCCAGCACTCGTTCTTTGAGCATGTACAGACTTTTTTCTTGTCATTATTCCCTAAACAATGCAGTATAACAACTATTTACATAGCATTTACATTGTATTAAGTATTATAAGTAATATAGAGATGATTTAAAGTATACAGGAGGATGTGCGTAGGTTATCATGGATCGGGATCGAAAAAAATCAGAAGTTCTCTTACTAAGTAAGTCGGAACAGCTACATCCAGTATTATTTAGCATCAGTTAGTCAAACATTTGTCTTAGAAAACAGTATATATTTTACCTTTCTATGCATATAAAACACTTAAGAAATGTATGTATTTCAATAATTAAACCACTGCATTGCTTGGTAATAATTGTAGCTTTCATCGGGGCAGGGCCTTTCTCACTTTATCCTTTAAAATTGTTCCAATCGTTGATCGACTGTAGCCTAATGCTTTTCCAATGACCGATGGCGTTTCACCTCTTTCCGATTGCTTCATTATTTCCGCTTTCTTTTCAATCGTGATCGTGATTATTTTTGTAAACAGAAACGCTGTGGATTCAGAGCTCTGCTGGGTCCTAAAGTCCACCGCACTGAAACAGGTTAAATAAGGGACTTGAGCATCCGCACTTTTTTGGTATCCGCGAGGGGTCCCGGAACCAATCCCTCACGGATAAGTAGGGCCGACTGTACCTCTATCAAATCTCCTCTCATTCTTTTATGCTTTAAGGAATAAAGTCCTAACTTATTCAGTCCTTCCTTGTAACTCAGATGTTGTATATTTTGAACAGAGTTCCCATTTTCTTGTCCTCTGCACTTTTTATCTAGGGAGAATTTCTAATGATAGTGTGAAAGCAACAAAATTATTGGCAAGAGTATTTTTTTCTGCCCAGTTTTGAGGACTCTGTGCATGCCTTTGAGATGTGTCACCAAAACAAAATGTTCAAAACTTGGTTGTAATTGACCTTAAGTTCCAGTATGGTTTGGGTAATCGTAATGGCTACGGCGAGAAGGGGAAGTGCTGTATATTTGCTCTTTCTGATGCTGCAGAACACTGCTTTTCTTTATTTTCCTGAAGTAAAATGGCATTTCTGTCCAGCACAAATTTCAAGTTGTTTGTCTTCTTGCTTTAAATAGGCAACATGACACAGGCTAGCAACACTTTATTGTCCTGAAATAATATGCCTTTTGCATGCAAGTTTCTTCTTAATTACCTTTTGAGATGGGCAGCATGTTGTGAAAATTGCAGCGGTGAACCTTGTCTACCAAGCCATTGTATTTTTCACTGGGAAGTTGTTTCAGTACATTTATTGAAGCTAATTTAACACAGAACCTGGTCACTATGCATCCTTAAAGTAAGTCATGAGTACAAGAGTAAATCCCTTTGTGGAGCCAGGTGATGTGTACAAGGTACTAAATGGTTACTTCTTGTGTATATTTACCAAAGAGGTGAAGTAGTTAATATAACACAATTACAATGCAATTACAGAGAAGTCTGATCTGCCTGCCTTGCGGCTATACCCACACATGGGGAAGGCTTTGGGAGTAAAACCCAAGGTATAGTCCAGACCTGGAGTCCCTAAGGCAGTCTACATTGAGTTCAACACTGACTGCCAATTCCTGTGACGCTGCTGGTGCCAAACTGTATCAGTCTCTGCTGTTTGTCGGATGCATCAGCTGAAGAAGAAGTGGAGTCTGTTGCTTGGGCCACAGCTTGCCCTCTATGTCATACTGCCCTGGCTTGCATATTACGTAGACAGCTGGGACACAACATCCATGGTCGACCCTGACCAGCGAGAGCCTCAATTACAAAACCACCAAAACAGGTTCAGTTCCTGCTGATGACTGTAAGGATTTTGTATATTCTCCCCATGACTGCCTGGGTTTCCTCTGGGTGCTCCAGTTTCCTCCCACGTTCCAAAGACCATAAGGCATAGGAGAAGAATTAGACCATTCAGTCCATCGAGTCTGCTCTGCCATTCCATCATGGCTGATCCTGACTTCCACTCAACCCCTTACACCTGCCTTCTCACCGTATTCTTTGATGCCCTGACCCATCAGGAAATGATCAACTTCCTTTTTAAATATACACACAGACTTGGGCTCCACTGCAATCTGTGGCAGAGCATTCCACAGAATTACTACCCTCTGGCTAAAAAAGATCCTCCTTATGTCTGTTCTAAAGGGTCGCCCCTCAATTTTGAGGCTGTGTCCTCCAGTTCTGGATACCCCCACTATGAGAAACATCCGCTCCACATCCACCGTATTTAGTCCTTTCAACATTCAGTAAGTTTCAATGAGATCCCCATGCATAAGTTCCAGTGAGTACAGGCTTAAAGCAGCCAAATGCTTCCCACATGTTAACCCCTTCATTCCTGGAATCATCTTCATGAACCTCCTCTGGACTCTCTCCAACCAGCCTGACCAGTGTCTTATAAGGGGTTAGCATTATTTTTTTGCTTTTGTATTCTATTCCCCTTGAAATAAATGCCAACATTGCATTTGCCTTCTTTACCACAGACTCAACCTGTAAATTAACCTGGGAATCTTGCACAAAGATTCCCAAATCACTCTGCACCTCTGATGTTTGAATCTTCTTCCCATTTCAATAACAGTCTGCATTATTGTTCCTTTTACCAAAATGCGTTATTGTGCATTTCCCAACACTATTCCATCTGCCACTTTTTAGCCCATTGCTCCAAATTGTCTAAGTCCTGCTGCAATCGCATTGCTTCCTCAGCACTACCAACCCTCCATCTGTCTTTGTATCATTAATAATAACAAAAGCCATTAATTCCATTATCCAAATCATTGACAAACGATGTGAAAAGTAGCTGTCCCAGTACTGACCCCTGAGGAACACCACTAGTCACCAGCAGCCAACCTGAAAAGGATCCTTTTATTCCTACTCCCTGCCTCCTGCCTGCCAGCCATTCCAGTATCTTTCCTGTAACACCACAGGATTTTATCTTGTTAAGCAGCCTTATGTGTGGCACCTTATCAAGTGCCTTCTGAAAATCTAGGTAAGTGACATCCACTGCCTCATCTTTGTCCACCCTGCGTGTTACTTCCTTGAAGAAGGAAAATTTGTCAGGCCAGATTTCCCTTTACAGAAACCATATTGACTCTGACTTCTCCAAGTACCTCAAAACCTTATCCTTTTAATAATAGACTCCAATACTTTCCCAAGGTTAGGCTATCTTACTTTTGTTTTCCTCCCTTCTTAAAGAGTGGAGTAATATTTGCAATCTTCCAGTCCTCCAGGACGATGCCAGAATCAAGTGATTCTTCAAAGATCATAACCAATGCATCTGTCATCTCTTCAGCAACCTCTCTCAGGACTCTGGGACTTATCCACCTTAAGACCTTTGAGTTTACCTAGCACTTTCCCCTTTGTAATAGCAATGGATTTCACTCCTCTTCCTGTCACTCACAGACCTCTGGTACACTGCTAGTGTCTTCTACAGTGAAGACAGATGCAATGCACCCGTTAAGTTCATCTGCCATTTCTTTGTCCCTCGTTACTACCTCACCAGCGTCATTTTCCAGTGGTCCAATATCAACT
Source organism: Hemitrygon akajei (assembly GCF_048418815.1). Lineage (NCBI taxonomy): Eukaryota > Metazoa > Chordata > Chondrichthyes > Myliobatiformes > Dasyatidae > Hemitrygon > Hemitrygon akajei. The sequence goes on along the minus strand of NC_133134.1, from coordinate 9,899,236 downwards.
CTCACCTCCCTTTTACTCTTTATATAGCTGAAAAAAAGTTTTAGTATCCTGCTTTATATTATTGGCTAGTTTGCCCTCGTTTCATCTTTTCCCTTCTTATAGCTTATTTAGTTATCTTTTGTTGGATTTTAAAAGTTTCCCAATCATCCAACTTCCCACTCACTTTTGCTACCTTATATACCCTTTCCTTGGCTTTTGTGTAGTCCTTAACTTCCCTTGTTAGCCATGGTTACCTGCCTTTGCCATTTGAGAACTCCTGCTTCTGTGGGACATATCTATCCTGCTCCTTGTGAACTATTCCCAGGAACTTAAGCAATCATTGCTCTGCTGTCATCCCTTCCAGTATCCTCCTCAGCAAGCTCCTCTCTCATGCCTCTGTAATTCCCTTTACTTCTTTGTGATACTGATGCATGTGAGTTATGCTTCTCCCACTCAAATAGCAGTGTGAATTCAATCATTTTATGATCACTGCCTCCTAAGGGTTCCTTTATGTTAAGCTACCTAATAAGATCTGGGTATTACACCACACCCAATCTAAGATCGCCTTTCCCTGAGTAGGCTCAAGCACAAGCTGCTCTGAAAAGTCAACTTGTAGGCATTCAACAGCTTCCTTCACTTGCGATCTGACACAAACCTGATTTTTTTCCCCAATCCCCTTGCATATTGAAGTCCCCCATTACAATTGTGTCATTACCCTGTTACATGTCTTTTCCAGCTTCATTTGCAATCTCAGCCCCACATCTTGGCTACTATTTGAAGGCCTATATATGATTCCCACAATGGTTTTCTCGCCCTTGCAGTTTCTTAACTCCATCCACAAAGATTCAACATTTTCTGTTGCACCATGAGTTCATCCACCTCATTTCAAATACTACGCGCATTTACTGTAAATACAGCACCTTCCTACATTCTTCACCCTTTTGAATTTTCTCTCTCTCTGGTACAGTTTGGCTCTGCTCTGTCTGCATTTGTACCCAATCATTGGCCTGTCCTTCCTTACATTCATGTTATAACCATCTTCTACTAATAAACCTGCTGGCTTTTCCTCAGCTCTATTATTCTGGTTCCCATCCTCCTGCCATATTAGTTTAAACCACTCCCAGCAGCTCTAGTATCTACCTACAAGAATATTTGCCCCATCAGAATCAAGTGCAACCCATCCCTTTTGGTTAGGTCCCACCTGCCCCAGAAGTGGTCCTCATTATCCAGAAATCTGAATCCCTGCTCACTGCTCCAATTCTTCAGCCATACATTTATCTGCCACCTTATTCTATTCTTATCTTCACTGTCATGTGACACAGGCAGCAATCCTGTGATTACTACCCCTTGAGGTCCTGCTTCTCAGCTTCCTTCCTAACTTCCTGTATTCTTTTTTCAGGACCTCCTCCCTATTTCTTCCCATGTCATTGGTACCAATATGGCTGCTCCCCCTACCCTTTCAGGACATTGTGGACCCTGACACATGGGAGGCAAACTACCTTCAGTGTTTCCTTTTCATATCCACAGAATCGCCTATCTGTACCCTTGATTATAGAGTCTTTTATTACTGCTGCCATCCTATTCAGTTCCTTACCCTCTGAGTCACAGGACCAGACTCAGTGCCAGAGGCACGGCTGCTGTTGCTTACCCTAGGTAGGTCGAATAAGTCAGTAGGTTAATTGGTCACATTGGTGTAACTGAATGGCACAGACTTGTTGGGCTGGAAAGGCTTGTTACTGTGTTGTATCTGTAAGTATGTCTAAATAGGAAGGATGTGGAAGATGCTGAGTTCATGGAGGGGTATGTGGATAATCTGGAAGAGGTCTGTATTAATAAGGAGAAAGAGGCTGTCATAGGAAGCATTAAGGGTTGGTTAATCTTCAGGGCCAGATGAGATCTCTCCCAGGTTGCACAGTAGGAGATTTTGCATCTTTGTTAGCCACAGATGACATGCCAGAGGAGTGGAGGGCAGCTAATGGTTTTCTTTATTTTGGTGGTTGTTGTCTGTATGGGTAAAAAAAAACTTATACAAGGTCCTTCATGATAGGCTGTTAATGTATCAAGGTTAATTGGATCTAACGTTAGTGAAGTAATAAGAGTCCAAGGGTAGTGGTGAAAAGATCTTTGAATGGAAGGCTGTGACTAGTGGTATACCACAGGGATTGGTGCTGGGGCCCTTGTTTATATTTATTAATGACTTAGATGTGAATGTGAGATGTATGATTAGTGATATGTCCAGTTGACACAAAATTTGCTAGTACTGTGTATCACAAATAAAGTTATCTAAGTACCATGGTACAAATCAGATGGAATGCTGGATGGAGTTCTGGCAGATGGAACTTGACATGTATGGTGATGTTGCATTTTGGGAAGTCAAATAAAGATTTTACATGTGCATTGAATGCTGAGGAATGGGTGCTAAGGAATGCTGATAAAGAGCCGCCTTTGGGTTCAAGTTAATACTTGCCTGAAAATGGCAACATAAGAAGACACATGTTATCATAGGTTGCAGTATAGAAAATAGCAGCTGGAATTTATGTTGCAACTTTAATAAAACACTGCTTAGACCACACTTGGAATATTGTCTGCAGTTCTACTCGCCATGCTATAGGAAGGATATGGAGAGTGGGTAAAGCAGATTAACTGGTTTGCAGGACTTTAGTAAGGCATTTGACAAAAGGTCCTGCATGGGAGGCGGGTCAAGAAGGTTCAGCCGCTTGCCGTTCTGGATGAGATAGTAAATTGAATTACTGTACATGTTTGCTTTGTGGGAGAAGACAGAATTGTAATAGAGGATTTCCTCTGATTGGAGGCCTGCGACAGGGATCAGTGCTGAGTCCTCTGTTATTTGTCATCTATATCAATGATTTTGAATTTGAATTGACTTTACTTCTTACATCCTCCACGTACATGAGTAAAAACCTTTATGTTACGTCTCCATTTAAATGTGCAATGGGCAATTGTAGTAATTTATAATAAATAGAACAGTCAATGTAATGTAGAGTACACTCAAATCAGCGTGAGTTCATCAGTCCGATGGCCTGGTGGAAGACGGAGCCTGTTGGTCCTGGCTTTTATGCTGCGGTATCACTTCCCAGATGGTAGCAGCTAGAATAGATTATGGTTTGGTGGCTTGGATCCTCAATGATCCTACGGGCCCTTTCTACACACCTGTCCTTGTAAATGTCCTGAATCACGGGAAGTTCACAATTACAGATGCGCTGGGCTGTCTGCACCACTCTCTGCAGAGTCCTGTGATTAAGGGAGGTACAGTTCCCATACCAGGCAGTGATGCAGCTACTCAAGATGCTCTCAGTTGTGCCCCTGTAGAACGTTCTTAGGATCTGGTGGCTCATACCACACTTCCTCAACCGTCTGAAGGGAAAGAGGTGTTGTTGTGCCTTTTTCACCACACAGCTGGAATGTATAGACCACGTGAGGTTCTCAGTGATGTGGATGCCAAGGAACTTGAAGCTGTTTACCCTCTCAACCCCAGATCCACTGATGTCAATAGGGGTGAGCCTGTCTCTATTCCTTCTGTAATCTACAACCAGCTGCTTTGTTTTTGCAACATTGAGGGAGAGGTTGTTTTCTTGACAGCACTGTGTTGGAGAGATGACTTCTTCCCTGCAGGCCACCTCATTCTTGCTTGAGATAAGGCCAGTCAATGTAGTGTCGTTGGCAAATTTAATTAGCAGATTAGAGCTGTGGGTAGATGGGTCATGGGTATACAGGGAGTAAAGGAGAGGACTCAGTACGCAGCCCTGAGGGGCTCCTGGATTGAGAGTCAGAGGGTTGGAGGTGAGGAAGCCCACTCTTACAACCAGCTGGTGATCTGACAAGAAGTCCAGGATCCAGCTGCACAAGGCAGGTCAAGGCCGGGGTCTCTGAGCTTCTTGTCGAGCCTGGATGGAACTGTGGTGTTGAATGCTGAACTGTAGTCCAAGAACACCATTCTCACATTCGCATCCTTCTTCTCCGGATGTGTAAGGACGGTATGTAGAGCAGTGGCTATTGCGTCATCTGTTGAGCAGTTGTGTCGGTAGGCGAATTGTAGGGGGTCCAGTTTGGGTGGTAGCAAGCTGCAGATATAATCTTTGACCAGCCTCTCAAAGCATTTGCTTATTATTGAGGTGAGTATGACAGGAGGCTAGTTGTTCAGGCATGTTGCCTTGGTTTTTTTTGGTACAGGGACAATGGTGGGTAATTTGAAGTAGGAGGGCACTACACTGGGAGAGGGAGAGATTAAAAATGTCAGTAAACACACCTGCCAGTTGTGCCGTGTAGATCCTAACAACTGTCCACTCGTTGGAAACATCTGCATACCTTAGCCTCAGAGATGACCAGATCATCATCCAGATTCACAACAAGGTTGCAATGGCTTTTATGCTAGGTTTTATGCTGCTAACTCCGAGCCTCCGAGGAAAGCATAAAACCTAGCATAAAAGCGATTGAACTCATCTGGGATAGAGGCCGTGATATTGGCGGCACCACAACATTTGGCCTTGAAGTCTGAGATGGTGTACAGCCTTCACCACAAGTCACGTGTGCTACTTGTTGTGAATCTGGATGATGATGTGGTTTACAGGATCAGCAAATTAGCAGATGACACCAAGATTGGGGGTGTAGTGGACAGTGAGGACGGCTGTCATGGTTTGCAGAGAGATCGATATCAGCTGGAAAAATGGTGGATGGAATTTAATTCAGACATGTGCGAAGTTTTGCACTTCGGTAGGACCAGCTAGAATAGGTCTTGCACAGTGAAAGATAGGGCATGGAGGAGTGTGGTAGAACAAAGGGATCTGGGAATATAGATCCAGAATTCATTGAATGTGGCATCACAGGTAGGTAGGGTTATAAAGAAAGCTTTTGGCACATTGGCCTTCATAAATCATTGTATTGAGTACAGGAGATGGGATGTTATGTTGAAATTGTGTAAGATGTTAATGAGGCCTAATCTAGAGTATTGTGTGCAGTTTTGGTCACCTACCTACAGGAAGAATGTAAACAAGGTTGTAAGAGTACAGAGAAAATTTACAAGGATGTTGCTTGGTCTTGAAGACCTGAGTTACAAGGAAAGGTTGAATAGGTTAAGACTATTCTTTAAGAATGTAGAAGATTGAGAGGAGACGATAGAGATGTACAAAATTATGAGGGGTACAGATGGGGCAAATACAAGCAGGCTTTTTCCATTGAGGTTGGGTGGGACTACAATCAAAGGTCATGGGTTAAGGTTGAAAGGTGAGAAGTTTAAGGGGAACATGAGGGGGGAGCTTCTTCACTCAGAGGGTTGTGAGAATGTGGAATGAGCTGCCAGCAAAAGTGGTGCATGGAAACTCGATTTCAATATTCTTCTTGCTACCAGAAGAGAAGTTTGGATAGGTACATGGATGGTAGAGGTATGGTCGATGGGAGTCAGCAGTCTAAGTGGTTTCGGCATGGACTAAAAGGGCCGCAGAACTGTACTGTACTTCTCTGTGTCTAAGTGACTCTTTAAAGGAATATAAAATTAAGAGAGGGATCGATAAGACAGATGGCCATAAGCTTTTTCCCATGGTAGGGGTATCAGTGGTGAGAAAACATATGTTTAAGCTGAGAGGAAGGAGAGTTAAAGGGGATTTGAGATGAATAGTCTTTTTACAGGGATGATATCTGGAATTTGCTACCAGAAGAGATGGCAGAAACAGTATTATTTGAAAGACATTTAGCCAGGAACTTCAGACAATCCACAGGGGGGAATGGGTTAGTTTAAATGGACAGATGATTGGCATGGTAATGGTGGGCTGAAGGGCCCTTATTGTGTTGTTGAACTCCAATTAATATAAATTTTGTTTGCCTGCTTTACTGACTTGTGTCTGTTGGGGTAGAAATTGGTAGTATTTTGGGGTCCTCATGGACATTTTTTGTGAAACATTTGCTATGTTCCTAGACACTTTTTTGGTTGTCTGAATGCTGAGTTAGACCATAAGATATAGGAGCAGAATTAGGTCTTTCTCTCATCAAGTCTGCTCCGTCATTTCGTCATGCTGATCCATTTTCCCTCTCAGCACCAATCTCCTGCCTTCTTCCCGTATCCCTTTATGCCTTGATTAATCAAGAATCTTTCAATCTGTGCCTTAAATATACCAAATGTCTTGGCCTTCACAGCCATCCGTGGCAACAAATTCCAGAAATTCTGCACTCTCTGGATAAAAAAATACTTCCCCATCTCCATTCTAAAAAGGTGCTCCTTTATTCTGAGACTGTGTCCTCTGGTCTTAGACTCCCCCACCATAGGTTATCTGCTAAAAGGCAATAAATTCTAAACTAAGCTTCATTTTTCTGTACTGTTTTACAGGTAATACCAAAGGACTACAAGACCATGACTGCCCTGGCAAAAGCTATTTCTAAGAATGTTCTCTTTGCTCACCTGGATGATAACGAACGAAGGTAGGTGGAGTACTTGATGTCATAGAACCATAGAACACTACAGCACAGTACAGGCCCTTCAGCCCTCCATGTTGTGCCAACCCGTATAATCCTTTAAAAAAGTACTAAACCTACACTACTCCATAACCCTCCATTTTTCTTTCATCCATGTGCCTGTCCAAGAGGCTCTTAAATACCCCTAATGTTTTAGCCTCCACCACCATCCCTGGCAAGTCATTCCAGGCACTCACAACCCTCTGTGTAAAAAAAAAAAAAAAAAAAACTTACCCCTGATGTCTCCCCTAAACCTCCCTCCCTTAATTTTGTACATATGCCCTCTGGTGTTTGCTATTGGTGCCCTGGGAAACAGGTACTGACTACCCACCCTATCTATGCCTCTCGTAATCTTGTAGACCTCTATCACGTCCCCTCTCATTCTTCTACGCTTCAAAAAGAAGAGTCCCAGCTCTGCTAACCTTGCTTCATATGACTTGTTCTCCAAACCAGGCAACATCCTGGTAAATCTCCTCTGCACCCTCTCCATAGCTTCCACATCCTTCCTATAATGAGGTGACCAGAATTGAACACAATACTCTTAAGTGCGGTCTCACCAGAGACTACTCTTGAACTCAATCCCCCTGTTAATGAAGCCTAGCATCCCATAGGCCTTCTTAACTAACCTATCAACCTGTGCAGCGACCTTGAGGGATGTATGGATTTGAACCCCAAGGTCCCTTTGTTCATCCACACTCTTAAGTAACTGACCATTAATCCTGTACTCAGTCTTCTGGTTTGTCCTTCCAAAATGCATCACCTCACACTTAGCCAGATTGAACTCCATCTGCCATTTTTCTGCCCAACTCTGCAGCCCGTCTATATCCTCTTGTAACCTTCGACCACCTACAGCTCCATCCACAACTCCTCCAATCTTCGTGTCATCCGCAAACTTACTCACCCATCCTTCTGCCTCTACATCCAGGTCATTTATAAAAATCACAAATAGCAGGGGTCCCAGGACAGATGTAACTCATGTAAGTCTGTTATTCAAATTGCCAGTTTATTTATTCCTTGTATATTAATGTCTTCTATATTTTAGTTTTACCATTCACTGTATTTGTACAACATTGTACTTTCTCGCTTTGAGTTCCTTTTTATTGTTATTGAAAGGCAGTGACGCAGAAGTGCTTCTGTTATCAGAAAACTTTTGTTTCAAATGTTCTAGCTAACTAAATATGGCCTTGATATGGGAAACTGATTAAAATATTAAAAAATATTGTCATAATCATAGCAGCTGTTTGCAAAGATGTGTTTGCATGTGATTTTACCAACTTTGAAAATATTTTTCTATTATATACCAGTACAAAGGATTTTTGTTCAGTTTTATCAGCAGTTGCAGAGCTTAATGTGGACCGTTCATGTATATTAAGTAGAATTGTTGGTTTAGGTGCACTTCAAATTCTGTTGCAAGTATACTTTGGTGTCGAGTAGACCTTATCCAACAATTTTACCATGACCACAAACTCCTTCATATTTACATAATAAATTTTAATTTGAATGTTGAAATATTATCAAAGTACATATATGTTACTACACTATATACTACCTTGAGATCAGTTTTCTTATAGGCATTTACAGGAACATAAATAGAATTAATGCAAAATATACTTAAAAAGCAAGCAACCATGTGTAAAAGAAGACATTATGCCAATAAAATAAAATACTAAGAACATAAGTTGCAAAAGAGTGTGTGAAATTGAGTCTGGAGGTTGTAGAATCAGTTCACAGTTGTAGTGAGTGAAGTTATCCACACTGGTTCAGGAGCCTGATGGTGGCAGGGCAATAACTGTTGCTAAAACTGGTGGTGTGGGACCCAAGACTCTTGTACCTCCTGCCCGTTGGTAGTAGTGAGAAGAAGGCATGGTTTGAATGGTGGGTGTCTTTGATGATGGATGCAGCTTTCTTGTGACTTTTCCATGTAAGTGTGCTCAATGGTAAATATTACTGAACATTAAAAATGAATCTTCTAAAATATGCCTTCATGAATTTAATAAATTGAGTCTGTGTCCAACATGTCTGTGTAATGTTTAAAACTTGTTTTTTGTAATTGAAATTACCATAGCAACCTTTGTATACTTTTGCAGTACTTGTGATACCATGTACTTTGGTCTCAGTGTAAAACATTATCACAGGCTTTTACAAGATCAGTTATGCATCTTTCTGAAAACAGTCAGTGCCCTTGTTTGAAAAGTTGGCAATTATGCCTTTATACCTTTGTGTCTCCTGACACTGAAACTTTTTAGCTTTTGTGGCTTTACAAGGGCGCTGACTTATTTCAGAAAAATACATAACTGATCTTGTAAAAACCCAGTTCCCTCTGGAGATGGTCACTCTTATTGTTGCTTTCTTGAAAGCTGAGCTTATGCATTGGATTTCATGGAACATATTTTATGCAAAAGAAATTGAAATTGACATAATGATCAATTATAAAGCAGTGATATACACAAGTGATTCTGCAGATCTGGAAATCCAGAGCAACACACACGGGAGGCTGGATGAACTCTGCAGGTCAGGCAGTATCTATGGAGAGGGATAAAGAGTCAATGTTTCTGGCTGAGACCCTTCATTAGGACTGGAAAGGAAGAGGGCAGAAGCCAGAATAAGAAGATGTGAGGAGAGGAAGGAATAGAAACTGGGAGGTGGTAGGTATAAGTCTAGCTCAGCACATGCTTGAAGAGTTTTGAGAGCAGTAGAGATCACGGACTGGGAGCATTAAGAGAGAGTTTCACTGAACGCCTGTCAAACAAAAGATTTAGACTTCTTCAGGGTAGACGTACCTTGAAGAGACTTTGCAGTGGAGCAATAATCCTTCCAATAATATGTGGCATCAAAAACTGAATAAATATAGGAATTCAAGAAATGCACAAATTGATGTACATTGAATTAGTTGTAATAAATGATTGTGCCATGTTGTGAGAGCTACATTGTTCTTGCTATGCTTTTAAGGATATTCACCTTTTGTGTAGGTTCTGGAATTGTAGTCAGTCACATGGCATTCCTGGTTGGCTCTGCTTTTCAGGTATGGGCCAGGAAGACTGTTCTTCCCTACCAACCCTTTTATTGCTGAGTCTATATAAACAGTAGATTTCGTTGAGCCCTGCTGCAGGGTTTTGGCCCAGAACATTGACGGTACTTTTTTCCATAGATGCTACTTGGCCTGCTAAGTTCCTCCAGCATTTTGTGTGTGTTGCTCAGATTTCCAGCATCTATAGATTTTCTCTTGTTTGTGATATGGTTAATTTGGTAGATTATAACTTTTACATTTGTAGCATACTAGACAAATGAATATGGTCAGAGCATTTAGAGTTCTGATTTAAACCAGAATGAATAGATAACCAACCTGGGACTGAAAGCAGTGTGTAGGGTTTAAGAGTGTTGGGATATCAAAAATCTCTGAACATTTGATGCATTAATTTACATTTCATGAAAGCTTTTTTTTCAGCATTCAACACCATAATTGCATCCAGGCTTGACAGGAAGCTCAGAGATCTCGGCCTTGACCTTGTCTTGAGCAGCTGGATCCTGGACTTCTTGTCAGATCGCTGGCAGGTGGTATAAGTGGGCTCCCTCACCTCCACCCCTCTGACTCTCAACAGAGATGCCCCTGAGGGCTGTGTACTAAGGCCCCTTCCTTACTCCCTGTATACCCATGGACATGTTGCCACCCACAGCTCTAACCTGCTAATTAAATTTGCCGACAGCACTACATTGATTGGCCTAATCTCAAACAATAACGAGGTGGTTTACAGGAAAGAAGTCATCTCTCTGACTCAGTCATGTCGAGAAAACCTCTCCCTCAATGTTGTAAAAACAAAGGAGCTGGTTGTGGATTACAGGAGGACTGGAGACGAGCTAACCCCTGTTGACATCAATGGGTCTGGGGTTGAGAAGGTAAACAGCTTTAAGTTCCTCAGCAACCACATCACTGAGGACCTCACATGGTCTGTACCATCTAGCTGTGTGGTGAAAAAGGCACAACAGCGCCTCTTTCACCTCAGATGGTTGAGGAAATTTGGTGTGGGCCCCCAAATTCCAAGAACTTTCTATAGGGGCACAATTGAGAGCATCCTGACTGGCTGCATCACTGCCTGGTATGGGAACTGTACCTCCCTTATTCGCAAGATTCTGCAGAGTGTGGTGTGGACAGCCCAGCGCATCTGTGGTTGAGAACCTTTTATGATTCAGAACAGTTACAAGGACGTGTGAAAAAAGGGCCCAGAGGATCATTGGGGACCCGAGTCACCTCAACCACAATCTATTCCAGCTGCTACCATCCAGGAAACTATACCGTAGCATAAAAGCCAGGACCAATGGGCTCCAGGACAGCTTCTTCCACCAGGCCATCAGACTGATTAACTCCTGCTGATTTGAGTATATTTCTATGTTACACTGACTGTTCTATTTATTATAAATTACTATAATTGCACATTGCACATTTAGAGAGAGATGTAACATAAAGATTTTTACTCCTCATGTATATGAAGGATGTAAGAAATAGTCAATTCAGTTCAATTTTTAGCTGTTTCTAATGGAAGTGATTGGATGACCAATATATGTGCTTCAGGAGGAGAAATGTGAGAAAAATGGAAATAGAAAGTTAAAGGTCAAATGGTACATTAATCACAGCATGGATCAGTTGGCTGATTAGCCTGTTTGTTTGCTTTATACTTTCATCATTCTGTCCCAAGCCATTTTTGGTCCTCTTTTGTTTTAAACTCGCATTAATCCATATATGACAAAAGTTTGTGGGCATTGGATATTCATGTTCCAGTTGAATGTCTTCCAGGAGATTCTTCTTAGTGACTGTTATTACTTCATTATGCAAATGCATGCCTTCCATTTGAAATGAAAGGTAGAGATTGAGGTTAGCAAGTCCACCAAAATCATTATCACAATCCCCAAGACATATTTGGCAGAAGAACCTGCTGTATGCAGCTGAAGTGAATCAAGGAGTGCTCGCCCATTTATGCTCTGCTTAAGTCATATTTAACTTGTTACCACTTTCTCCCACTGAGAGGCATTCTAACAGCTGGAGCTTGTTGTGTTGTCTCCTGGGTATTTCCAGAATTTTCTTTTTGATTTTTAACTTGCTTCATCTGGCTTCTCTCTTAATGTCATTTTACTCTGTTTGCCATGCTACTTAAAAGTTCATTGCCATTCCCATACAAGGCAAAGTGACCTACTTGACTTGGTACCTGTCACGCAATCCCTTCTACTCCAATCCTCAATGGCATACTTCACTCTTCAATTAGATATCGGTGTCCTACAGATCAATGTGTTGCAGGAATTCACCATGGCTTCTTCCAACAGCACATCTCCAACCTGCTTGGAAGTCAAAGCAAGGCATGTGCACTGGAGCATGACCAGTACCTGCAGATTTCCCTCCAGGTCATGTGCTTCCTGATTTGGAAATGAGACCATAAGATATAGGAGCAGAATTGGGCAACTTGTCCCACCGTCTACTCCATTATTCCATTATGACTGACTTAGAACTATAGAACCATAGAATATTATCCTTCTCAATCCCATTCTTCTGTCTTCTCCCCATAACTATTGATATTCTTACTAATTAAGAACCCATCAATCTCTGCTTTAAATGTACCCAATTGTTTAGCCTCTGTTGTGGTGTATTAAATTTTAAATTGGATGAAATTCTGAACAGTTCCAAGTGACACTTTAACCCTTTGTGAGCTTGCAGCATGTAAGGTGTCTGTAGAAGTTCAACACTGTAGGTTTGTTAATGTCTAGTGTTTGCTGATACCAGCTGGATTCTTTACAGGCCTCAGGCACCAGTGGCATGAGGATGCCTATTGATGAACACATGAGTTGCTTGGGTGGAAGAAACCATGCTGAGTTAGTGGCAAGAGAACAAAAGATCAAAAAGCTTGTTTGTCTTGTGGAACCCCTATTTATTGTGGGGACCTTTCCCTCGGTTCTTGGGACTTCACCTAGACCGTGGAATCGCAATTGGTGTCTAGGAGACCCAGGGTGACTTCACAAGTTGGAATTCGGAGATCATTCGACAACAGCTACAAGCAAGTCCCAAGACAGTGAGAATCATGAGCCCTGAAATCCTTGTAAATTACTGCTTAATATTTTGTATGGCTTATTTGTGCTGTTTATTGTATGATGATAAATTAGGCTTAAGTTACTTTGTTGTGTTTGTATGCTTATTATCATATCTCTTGGACACTGGAATTTGTTTGAGTCTTTTGGGTCTGATTAACCCAGCCCATTGCACTTTGATGCTGTGAGCAGAATCCAAGAAAATGTGGTGGACAAGCACGTTAGGTGATACTGTAGCCGAGATTTATCAGGTCCCCAGATAGGCGGATAACTCAGAGTGTTTTGGATCGCTGGGTAATGCTCTGTGTAACTGGGGTCCTCCTGGATGTTGGGAGAAGGCTTTTGCTGAATTGTCTGGTGTTAAGCCTCCACATGTAATATCACACTCCCTTGAGCATATGTAGCTTTTTCCTCTAAGAGGGATTTTCTGTTTCATGTAGGGTGGATTTTTGTGATTGAATTACGACTGTTAGATACTAAGAAAGATGAGTGAGGAAATTTTGCAACTGCAGTGCGAGTTGGCCTGTTTGAGCTCTCAGAACACTGGTTTAAATGAAACGCCACCGCAGCATGAGAACGCGCTGAGCACTCTGAAGTCAAGCAAGTTTCTGTGGCATGTAGATTTGCTACCATAATGTAAGCCACTCCATGCAGCACACTTATATGAGGGTGGATCCTGTAAAGGTCCTATCTATAGTCCTGCAAGAGCATTGGGATTAAGATACCTGGAACAAGGATATCTGCTATGATGATGATTCAGATGGGGACTAGGACAACGTAATTGAGGTGACCTGTACTTGCAGATTCCACTCCAGGTTGCATTCACCCTGATTTGCAAATAAGACCATAAGACATAGGAGCAGAATCAGGCCTTTTGGCCCATCGAGTGTGCTCCATTATTCCATCTTGTCTGATTTATTATCCCTCTCAATCCCATTCTCCTACTTTCTCCCCATAACCTTTGACACTATTACTAATTAAGAACCTATCAACATCTGCTTTAAATATACCCAGTGACTTGGCCTCCACAGCCACCCTTAGCAATGTATTCCAATGAATGCTTTGCCATACCTTCATTACCACTTAGTCACTGGATTCTAGTCATTCGTTTAGAGATGGGCAGTAAATATTGGTCCTAGCTCTGGCAGCGAAGGAAAATGATTTTTCTGTGGAGTTCTAATTATTTTTTAGTGCTTGCTGATTCTTGCACAACATATGTGTGAAAGGTGCTGAATAATTTTAGATATGGGTAAATTTACACTGATGAATTGCAGCCAGCAAACCTTGGCAGAGCTGAGGGAGGGTGTCAGTGATATACAGTGCATACAATGGCTACTTTGCGGAAAGGTTGTTAAAAAGGTGAAGAGTACTTGTGCCAAACCAGAACTCATATGGGAAATGGAAAAACAAAAGACTAGAGATTCCTTTTTACATTGTAGCTTGGCTCATCTCCCGTACTTTTGCTTTTCTGTTATCTTATCCCTATCAGATGTCATTTTGAGTTTGCAAATCACTTTTGGCTAGGAGTTATTTGTATTCTGCTATCAGTGGCTTAGAGCAGGGGTTCTCAGCCTTTTTTATGTGATAGACCCTTACCATTGACCGAGGGGTCCGTGAACCCCAGTTTTGGGAACCCCTGGTTTAAGCTAAATTGAATCAAAAGAACTGCAGAGCCACTGAGAAAGTCCATTTGTACCTACTTTATTCATCAGTCTGTTCAGTATGATTCTGGGCATTTTATCCCAAAAAAGCTTTTTACATATAGTAGACATAGGGGAAAGATTCACCAGACTGGTTTTTGAGGGATTCAATAGTTATGTGTCTATTTTGTTGAGTTTTAGAGAAAGGAGAGGTGACCTTGTAGGATAGGAAAATGGTGTTTGAAGTTCAGGCAACACACTCAAAATGCTGGTGGAACGTAGCAGGCCAGGCAGCATCTCAGCATCACTTTGCTGGGTAGTGACGAAGGCTTTGATGCAGGCTGCGTAGAGTGGAATGGGAAGCAAGCAGCCCATGACTGGTCTAGTTTCTGACAATCAGCCTTTCAGATTTGTGCTGGAACTGGCCAGTTCTGATGAAGAGTCATTGACTGGTTATGTTAACTTTGTTTTTCTCTCTCCAGTAATGCCACCTAATTTGTCTGCAGCATTTTTTTTCCAGATTTCTATCAACTACTACATCTCTAGCTCAGAGCATTGTTTTTTTTTCTCTGCTCTCATTCATCATCTTCCATTTATATCCTCTCCAGATGGATCTGCTACCATCAACAAGCCTCCACCACCCTTTCATATTTGGCACCAATGACACCGCATCACTTAATTTCTTTTGGTCCCTGTCCTTTCACAGGCATTCCTTTTGGTCTGCCCACCCCTCTCTTCTCTGATTTAAAATTGGTTTCATTTCTGACTTTATGTTTCAATCCATCTGAAAAGCTAGCTCTTGTTTCTACTGTCTGAGTTGTTGAATATTTTGTGGTGTTCTCACTTCAAAGTTTGCGCACTGCATATTTTTGTCTTTTTTTGTTTCGTACCCCTCTAATGATTATCTTTTTATGTTTTTATGAAAAAAGAATTTGCAACTAATCTGAATTTCAGTGTTTTTTTTCTTGCGTCACCTTGCATCACCTCTCCCCATTTAAAGGCAAAATGGAGTGTAGGGCCTCTTGAAAAAATATCCTTTTTCTTGCTCTCTCTCAATTTGAAGTAATATGTAGAGTACTTATTTATGCTTCTCTGTATATTAACTAGAATTCAAATTTAGCCATTTTTAGGTCAATTTAGACTCCAGATTGCTATTTTGGAGGGAGGTATTAATTGTATCACCTTGTTCTTCTCTTTGGAGTGAGCTAAACTGTGTTTACATGTTGTGTTGCATTACAACACTGCTTCTGGCAGCTGTCCATTGGTGGCTACTTTTGAAAGAAGCAATGTTGTTTTCCATTATAAATGTCATTTCTTTGAAGTAGTATATTTTTATAATTCTGAGAGGATCTGAACATGGGTTTCTTTCTTCTGTTCTTTTGATGTTTATTCTTTTGGTTTTGTATTTCTTCAAACTTACTGGGTGGGTTACATGTTATATTAAGAAGCAACCAGTGAGCTATGGATTCAGTTTACAATTGCACAGAACCAGACTCAAAAGAGAAACCTCTTTTGTAAGATCAATATCATATTCCAAGTGATAATAACTTCACTGTAATTTGTATGTGGAGTTCTGATCCTGGTTTAATTTCAGCAATAATTTTGTGTGTTTAAGTAAGCAACTATGTTACTTGTCCTTTTGTAAGATATGGACACAGAAATAGACCATTCAGCATCTCAAGCTTTGTAAGCCATTGCCTGCTGTAATACTACTTTACTTCCCTACTTCTCCATCCCATGTTCCTTATTTCCTCTAATATCCAAAAGTTTATTAATATCTGTTTTGAATGCATTCAGAGGCTGAGATTCTACAGTTCTTTAAGATAGAGGTCCAAAGATTTTTCTTAAAATCACAATATTGAACTGTACAATACCTGACATTCATCCCATGATATTGCGCTGATCTTGATGCCAATTTATATCAGGTGTCCTCTTCCTGTGTATCATCCATATCCCTCCATTTCTTCGTATTCATGTGTCCATTTAAAAACCCTTTGAACTCTACCAAACTGCCTGCTTCCACTATTACCCCGATAACCCATTTCAGGCACCTACCATTCTGCATTTTAGAAAAATCTTGCCTCTCTTCTCACCTTTATAATTACCCCTTGAACGCCTATCTCTCGCCATGATCCAACCTTGTAGAGCTTTTGCAAATATAATAAAAGATCTTTATTCTTCTATGCAAATCCTTTGGCTGTAATATCTAACATACTATTATCCTGCTGTACCCCTATGTTGATTCTCAGTGAATCTTGTGCACGTCTTTTAAAATACCAACATTTCCGATTTCTCACCACTTTTGTTTATTCTACTGAAACCGATAACCTTTATATTTCAGCACATTGTATTCCATCTGTTCTGATGTTGTCCACTTACTAACTTTGTTAATATCTCCTTAAAGTCTCTTTGTAACATTGTCATATCCATCAGCAAACCTGTAAGTCACATTTGGTTCCCTCAACCAAATCATTGATACCAATATATATCTGCAGTTCCCAGCCTCTTTTTTTTCATGCCACGGACCTCTACTATTAACCGAGAGGTCTGTGGACCCCAGGTTGGGAACTCCTGATGTATAGTTGGGACCCAAGCAATAATACTTACAATAACTTGTGGGTGACAAGTATGTGAACTTAGATGCAGATAAAACATTGGTATTCGAGTGCACTTTGGTATATTATTGCATTTTGTCAAGTGATACTTGCTTTACTTGGGCCCTTAGCTTCCAGTGGAGGATAGGCTGTCGATGACCTCCTGTTTCCATCGTCCTCTGAAGTTGATGGTATGGTTGTTTGTCATCAATGCTCCTGCAATCCATTGCATCCACTGCACAGGGGATTGGTCTATACAGCAGGTGATGCTGTGTGTAATTTTTTTAAAATTGAAAGATATTGAACAGGGGTGCTTCTTCACACAGAGAGTGGTGGGAGTGTGGAATGAGCTGCCAGATGAAGTGGTAAATGCAGGCTCACTTTTAACTTCTAAGAAAAACTTGGACAGGTACATGGATGAGAGGTGTATGGAGGGATATGGTCCAGGTGCAGGTCAGTGGGACTAGGCAGAAGAATGGTTCGGCACAGCCAAGAAGGGCCAAAAGGCCTGTTTCTGTGCTGTAATGTTCTATGGTGACTACATGGTGACCTAAGAAGGAATGTTAGGTCTTTTGTTTTTGATTTGTTAATCAGCTCCCACCCCATGTTACGGTAGCACCCCCAAATCCAAGTGCTATACCCTTGTGGTCTTGCATGGAAGCTTATCAAAACTGAAACTGATTACATTCCGTATTTCATTTTCTTTTACTCCATATCCTCAAGGTTTCATTTGACTGAGAGAGAGCCTATCATGCCCATTAGCCAACTTGTTTTTAACATTGTGGGCATTTGATATTCACTGAGGTTTCTTGCTTGTCACCAGGAATGAATATACACATTCATTCTATGAATTCCTTTTTTTTAATTTCTGTGATTTCAAGGTAACTTTTGTGGCATTTTGAAAGAAATAATTAGTAGTATTATGTACTGGCATTATAAGCACAATTGAATGTTAGTCCCCATTCCGTATTACAGTGTTAATTTTAAAAATGAGTCATAAAAAGTGACATTCAGAACAATATTGCATTATTAAGCATTTATTTATATGGAAAACACAGCATTTACATTTCATGAAGAGCACTTTTATTTGTGTGAGCAAGTGTTGTATTCAAAGATCAGTTTCATTTTATCAAGTTGACTGCGCCTGTGCTACTGATCAGCGCAATTCCTGAGTATTGAACACAAGAGTTGAGTACGTCCCTTGACTCCTCAAACCTGCCATACCATTCAATGTGATCTACCCCAAATCTCCTCCTTGCCAAATCCAAACACACTCAATTTTCCAATCTTTCCAAAAAATTATGTACTTTCATGTTGGATACTTCTAATGATCTGACTTTCACACCATCTAGGGTCGAGAGATGCAGCGAGTCATTACCCTCTGTCGGGGGTGGGGTGGGGAAATGTCTATGTACCTCAGTTTTAAATAAATGGGTGTCATGTTATTCTGTAACAATGTCCCTCATTTGAGATGCCCCCACTAGTGAAAACTTACTGATATCTGCCCTGCTCTGCTCCCTAAGTATTCTGTATGTTTCAGTAAGATCACCCCTCATTCTTCTAAACTCGAAAGGATACCGATCCAATTCTGTTTAGAGCAGGGGTTCCCAACCTGGGGTCTCTAGACCCCATGCTTAATGGTATTGGTCCATGGCATTAAAAAAAAGTTTGGGAACCCCCTGGTTTAGAGCGTCCAAATGGGATAGTTCTGTCAATCTAGACATTAGCCTTGTGAATCGCCTTTATTTCCAATGCTATCGTATCAAGTCAAGTCAAGTCACTTTTATTGTCATTTCGACCATAACTGCTGGTACAATACATAGTAAAAATGAGACAACGTTCTCATTCTTCCCTTTATTTCCATTTATTTTTCCCTTTTGGATAGGGGAAAAAGCAAAAGTCCAGTACTCCAAAATAAACCTCACTAATATGATGATCAATTACAACAAAGTGTCCCTATTTGTTCAACTCCAACCCTCTTTGAAATAAACGCTAATATACTCTGCTTTCTGAACTGTTTGCTCTATCTGCCTGTTAGTACTTTGTGATTCATGGACAAAAATACCCAAATACCTGTGCAATTCACCTACTGCAGTCTTTTTTTACAGAAATGATTAGTCTGCCTTTTGATTCCTCTTGCCTGAGTGCATGAGCTTGTACTTTTTCATACTAAGCTCCATTTATCGATCTACATCCCACTAGAGATTCACAAATATCTTCAATGCCCTTCCACCTACTTCTGTGTCATCAGTAAACTTGCATTCTGTCCCCTTCAGTTCATTAATCTAAATACTTGAGGGCCGAGAATTCATCTCTGGAGCACTGCAGTAGTTACTCTTTGACAACCTGTAAAAGGCCTGTGTATTCTAACAACACACACAAAATGCTGGTGGAACGCAGCAGGCCAGGCAGCATCTATAGGAAGAAGCACTGTTGACGTTTCGGGCTGAGACCCTGATGCACCATCAATAACTCACTCTGAGACATAAAAGCGAGGTATCGGCTTTTATTGACTGGAAAAAGGAACGAGCAGTGAGTGACCACCATACTACATCCTGGAGACTGAGAGGCCGGGCTCAGACCTCCATCACCTTTATACAGGGGTCTGGGAGGAGCCACAGGAGCAGTCATCAGGGGGCGTGTCCAGACAGGTATATGTAGTTCACCACAGACCCTTCGTCAGGACTAACTGAAAAGAAAGATAGTAAGAGATTTAAAAGTAGGAGGGGGAAATGCGAAATGATAGGAGAAGACCGGAGGGGGTGGGGTGAAGCTGAGAGCTGGAAAGGTGATTGGCAAAAGGGATACAGAGCTGGAGAAGGGTAAGGATCATGGGATGGGAGGCCTAGGGAGAAAGAAAGGGGGAGGGCAGCACCAGAGGGAGGTGGAGAACAGGCAGAGTGATGGGCAGAGAGAGAGAAAAAAAACAACTAAATATGTCAGGGATGGGGTAAGAAGGGGAGGAGGGGCATTAACGGAAGTTAGAGAAGTCAATGTTCATGCCATCAGGTTGGAGGCTACCCAGCCGGTATATAAGGTGTTGTTCCTCCAACCTGAGTGTGGCTTCATCTTGACAGTAGAGGAGGCCATGGATAGACATATCAGAATGGGAATGGGACGTGGAATTTAAATGTGTGGCCACTGGGAGATGCTGCTTTCTCTGGCGAACCAAGCGTAGGTGTTCAGTGAAACGGTCTCCCAGTCTGCGTCGGGTCTCACCAATATATAAAAGGCCACACCGGGAGCACCGGACGCAGTATACCACACCAGCCAACTCACAGGTGAAGTGTTGCCTCACCTGGAAGGACTATCTGGGGCCCTGAATGGAAGTGAGGGAGAAGTGTAACGGCAGTTGTAGCACTTGTTCCGTTTACAAGGATAAGTGCCAGGAGGGAGATCGGTGGGAAGGGATGGGGGGAACGAATGAACAATTAAGTCACGTAGGGAGCGATCCCTGCGGAAAGCAGAAAGAGGCGGGGAGGGAAAGATGTGCTTGGTAGTGGGATCCCGTTGGAGGTGGCGGAAGTTACGGAGAATTATACGTTGGACCCGGAGGCTGGTGGGATGGTAGGTGAGGACAAGGGGAACCCTACCCCAAGTGGGGTGGTGGGCGGATGGGGTGAGGGCAGATGTGCGGAAAATGGGAGAGATGCGTTTGATAGCAGAGCTGATGGTGGAAGAAGGGAAGCCCCTTTGTTTAAAAAAGGAAGACATCTCCTTCATCCTGGAATGAAAAGCCTCATCCTGAGAGCAGATGTGGCAGAGACGGAGGAATTGTGAGAAGGGGATAGCATTTTTGCAAGAGACAGGGTGGGAAGAGGAATAGTCCAGGTAGCTGTGAGAGTCTGTAGGCTTATAGTAGATATCAGTAGATAAGCCATCTCCAGAGATGGAGACAGAAAGATCAGGAAAGGGGAAGGAGGTGTCGGAAATGGACCAGGTAAATCTGAGGGCAGGGTGAAAGTTGGAGGCGAAGTTAATGAAGTCAACAAGCTCAGCATGCGTGCAGGAGGTAGCGCCAATGCAGTCGTCGATGTAGCGAAGGAAAAGAGGGGACAAGATGCACACCTTGACACTGTTTTGTCTCCTCTTGTTCAATCCCTTCCCACCTACGTTTGTGACATTTCTCACGCTTTGAATTTTTTCAATGATTTTAAGTACCCTAGCCCCCACTGCCTTATTTTCACCATGGACGTCCAGTCCCTATATACCTCCATCCCCCACCAGGAAGGTCTCAAAGCTGTCTGCTTCTTTTTGGATTCCAGACCTAACCAATTGCCCTCTACCACCACTCTCCTCCGTCTAGCGGAATTAGTTCTTACTCTCAATAATTTCTCCTTTGGCTCCTCCCACTTCCTCCAAACCAAAGGTGTAGCCATGGGCACCCGCATGGGTCCCAGCTATGCCTGCCTTTTTGTTGGCTTTGTGGAACAGTCCATGTTCCAAGCCTATACAGGTATCCGTCTCCCTCTTTTCCTTCGCTACATCGATGACTGCATTGGCGCTGCCTCCTGCATGCATCCTACTTTTAAATCTCTTGCTATCTTTCTTTTTAGTCAGTCCTGAAGAAGGGTCTCGGCCCGAAACGTCGACAGTGCTTCTTCCTATAGATGCTGCCTGGCCTGCTGCGTTCCACCAGCATTTTGTGTGTGTTGCTTGAATTTCCAGCATCTGCAGATTTCCTCGTTTACTGTGTATTCTAACTCTGTTTTCTGTGTGAGTGCACATCCAGAAATAAAACACCACTTTGTGTAGCAGTACTGAGTTCACTTAAGTTTTCCCAAAGCAAAATACTGAAGATGATGATAAATCTGAGTTAAAACAGGAATTGCTCAAAATACAGGTCAAGCTGCATCCGTGGAGTGGAACGTGAGCAAATGCTTTGGATTGATAGCGTTCACGAAAGTATGTTTGCTTTAATTGCGAAGTAAGTGACTGTGTCATTAAAGGATGGAATTTCATATAGTATTTTAATAAGCCTTTTGCAGATAAATGTAGTTTGATATTAGTTTGACTAATATTGAGTTGCACTGGAATTGATTAGAATTAGTTCTGCTACAAAGCTAGCACTCGGATCTAATTGTGCACTTAAACAGTCCTGGTCAACAAAGAGCCAGCATCAAGCTAAAGCAATAGGCTTCTACAAACTGTGGGGAAAGTAGAAACACAGACTGAAAGAATGATTTTTTAAAAAAACATGGTAAATAAAAGGGAATTTACTAGAATATAATATTACACAGGCAATCTAACAGTGCATTTAACATTAAAATTATCAAAGGGGAATAGAGATCCATTAAACACTAAAATCAAAGCAAAAAACTTCTTTTTACCTTTGCCTTCTGTAGTTAGGGAAAATGACAAAATCTGAGTGGTACAATAAAATTTAGAGCAAGACAAAAGGAAAACCTTACATTTAATAGATGTTTTTTAAGGACAGGATAATAGGAATAATGAGAGGAATGAAGAATCAAATTGACACAGTACCCACTCAGGTGTATTTGGAAGAAATGGGTAAGGAAATAGTGGTGGAGTAGTTCATATGTAATGCATATGTAGTTCATAGTGTAGGTCATAATTTTTTAGATATTTTTATATTTGTGCATTGTGTGTTTTTGGATTAGAAAATGTTTGAATGTGCCCCATTCTTTAAGATGGGTTGAAGGAATAAATTAGATGTATTTCTATATGTAACCTTCAGGTTCAGCCAGCATGCATTTGTCTAGGGAAAGACAGCCCAGCCAACTGAGAGATCTCGTTTGTGTGGATGCTTCTTGATGTGTGTTGCCTGGTTACAAATCCATACCACAAAATATCAGAGACAGTACACCATATGCAATTAAACAATTGAGCTTTATAATTCTTAATCTGACTATAGGGTTAGGAAAGAAAACAAAAAGAAAAAGGGACCATTGTAATGAAACAGTATAATGTGCATGTTGGAGCTCACGGTTGTCCATCCATTTGTTCCCCATCAACCTCCTCCGAGTGTCGTCAACTCAGGGACCCTCGCTCCAAGTCCACTCCGTCCTGCGGTCTACCAATTCTCTCCATGCACATCTTCTCTCTTCATCTCTCGCTAACAAAAGACCGCGAATACCTTCTCTCAGACACAAAAGAAACAACGTGCCTCTCATTGGATGACACACATTCCAAAGCTCCCATTATCACTAGTCATAACCCAAACATTGCTGCTACAGAGAAACCATTACGTTAGCAGTGAAACATTGGAGAGGCCATTACATTAGCAGTGAAACCTTACAGAGTGTTACATATATTTTAAATATATGATTTAAATATGGTACTGTAGAACATTTTCATTAGTCATGTATTTTCTTCAGTAATGAACACCTATGTGGATTCTTTCCATTAAGCTAACTTATTAATAAGGCCTCCTTGCTATCCACCATTTTCAGATCCGAAAGACTGAGGAATTTCAAAAACCCAAACGAGCTCTCTTTCTGCCTCAACTTTTCCACTTCTGTGGAAAAGAGTAAACAGTCAATGCCTCAAAATGTCAGCTGTTTACCCTTTTCCATACTGTAGGTGCTGCCTGACCTGCTCAGTTCCTCCAGCAGTTTGTGTGTGTTGCTTCAGATTTCCAGTATCTGCAGATCTTCTTGTGTCAGTTTCTTTTGAGATTTTTTTCAAAAACCCAGGCTTTCGTATGTCTGTCAGACTAACAGCTGGGCCCATCATTGGCCTTCAAAAGTAGATACAGCAGTTGCTACATTTTCAAATAACAAAGATGGCCTTTGAGGAAAGAACAGCTGCAAGATTTGATACATCTTGCACTGTCAGCTGCAGAATTCAGATACTTCGACTCAGTTGTATAGCGTTAATTCAACGGGCAATACTGAAACAAGCCCATGCAGTAAACATTAATGGGAGCTTACTGTTTTTATACGTGCAGTACATAAATGTAATTATCTTGTACACATTCATAGCAATTTGATTTTAGTTGTGCTTTAATAAAACTTCAAAGTACGTATGCAGTGTACAACCCTGAAATTCATCCTTCCAACAGACAGTAATGAAACAAAGAAGAACCATTGGACCAACCTGTTCAAGGAAAAACATCAAATATCACACCATCCCTCCCCCCCCATGCACAAACGGCAACTATAAAAACAATGGAAAATACAGAATATAAAATGCAAAAGACATACAGTTCAGTTCAGGTAACTGCATGCCAAAAGCAATTTATTCTAAGCATAAATATGGTTGTACAAATGGAAATTAAGATTGGCATACACAAAATGCTGGTGGAACGCAGCAGGCCAGGCAGCGCCTATAGGAAGAAGAACAGTCAACATTTCGGGCCGAGACCCTTTGTCAGGACTAACTGAAAGAAAAGATAGTAAGAGATTTGAAAGTAGGAGGGGGAGGGGGAAATGCGAAATGATAGGAGAAGACTGGAGGGGGTGGGATGAAGCTAAGAGCTGGAAAGGTGATTGACAAAAGGGATACAGAGCTGGAGAAGGGACAGGATCATGGGACGGGAGGCCTAGGGAGAAAGAAAGGGGGAGGGGAGCACCAGAGGGAGATGGAGAACAGGCAGAGTGATGGGCAGAGAGAGAAAAAAACAAGCAACTAAATATGTCAGGGATGGAGTAAGAAGGGGAGGAGGGGCATTAACAGAAGTTAGAGAAGTCAATGTTCATGCCATCAGGTTAGAGGCTACCCAGCCGGTATATAAGATGTTGTTCCTCCAACCTGAGTGTGGCTTCATCTTGACAGTAGAGGAGGCCATGGATAGACATATCAGAATGGGAATGGGACATGGAATTAAAATGTGTGGCTACTGGGAGATCCTGCTTTCTCTGGCGGACAGAGCGTAGGTGTTCAGCGAAACGGTCTCCCAGTCATCGCTGAACACTTACGCTCTGTTTACTCTTTTCCGTAGATGCTGCCTGGCCTGCTGAGTTCCTCCAGCATTTTGTGTGTGTTATTTGGTTCCTGAACTTGGAATTATAGAACAAGAACATTGTGATTTGTTCAGATAGAGTAATTACACAGCAAATGGAACTTAAAAATCTTGTATAAATGATGCAACTCCTTTAACTATTTAGTGAACAAATTGTGACTGATGCCAAAGGCGTGGCATCAAATTTCTGAGTATTCTGTAGGAATAATGGTAGTCTTTGAATCTTTTTAAAGTTTGCATAATTAATACAAGAAGAAACAGAAAAAATGGATTTTGTGGCCAAGTCCTTATTTTAACACAAAAATGACAGTGAAGGTGTTGAATGGTATCTTCCCAGAAATGTCATTGTATGACTTAGTACATTTCCAGTATTTTCGGGTTTCTTCTCACTATTTGATTTTTATTAATACAGTGCAAGTGATTACTTGAGAGGCAGTGGAGAAAAGATATGGGTTTCCAAAACAGGATAACTCTGGAGGTTTGAGGAAAAGGGAGACTATATTTATCAATAAAATTGCAGACAAGGATATTGGAAGATAGTAAATATTTCTAGTCTGGGGATTAAGCAAGTACAATTAAGTCTTGGTAGCATGCCAAATATTTCTGTTAGTTGACTAGAATAGGTGGAAATTTTGGCCAAATAATAGAAACTAAAGATTTATTTATGCTATGTAAAAAAGTGGCCTCTGGGCTTGAGAGGATGATATGACTGTTTCCTTGCATATTCAATTGCTTGGAGGATTTGAATTTTCTTAAACTTGCATTACTGAGATTGAAAAACAAGTAACAGTTGTTGCAATCCAAAATTTAGTAAAAAGTCTCAGTTCCAGAATTGGAAATCTACCTTAGTTGCCAAATGGTTTAAATTTACTATCAGTAAAAATATTTTGATTGTATTGAAATGGAAGTTGTTACAAGGACCCAGCTGCGTGTCAGTTTTTACTCTGGAGGGAGAATGTGTAATGGCTAAAAAGCATCTCTGGGTACATGTTAGACAAAAAGGCTTCTTATCACTCTTGATCTTCAAGTCATTAGTTGTGACACCACTTCTATGAGTGTCACAAGATTAGATAATCTTCTAGTCACACTAAATTCTTGTTATCTGCAAGGGATCAGGTCACAGACTTGCCAAAGACAACAAATAACATGGATATTTCTAAGGCCGTCAGAAGATACAGTGGCATATCTGTATCATGGATATAACGACTTCTATGTAACAGCTTGTATGTTTTGGTTTGTCAAAACAAACCCGATTTGTTTCTGATTTAGTGCATTCCTATAGGGGAGTAGAGTAGCTAGCTTCAGCCTCCCTTGACATCCATGGCTGCTGAGAGCTAATTGCTCACACTAAAACTGCAAACATAATTGTCAATACAACTATCCATATTCCCACATTAACTCCAGCTACAGAGCTACCAAGTTCCTGACCATCAGTGATTTTAACACTGACCTCAACTCTGACATTGGTTACACACCTGGCCTACATTCCAAGACTCAAACCTAACCGCAGTGCTAGCCATAAACAAATTAGGTTTTTATTACATTTTCCAGGTACATATACAAATGTACCTATGAAACACATCCAGAGTAACACATACAAAATGGTGGAGGAACTCAACAAGTCAGGCTGCATCTATGAAAATGAAAAAACAGTCGACGTTTCAGGCTGAGGCTCTTCATCAGGCGTTGTTGAAGGGTCTCGGCCTGAAACGTCAACTCTTTATTCATTCCAGAGACGCTGCCTGACCTGCTAAGTTCCTCCAGCATTTTGTGCATGTTACTCTGGATTTCTGCAGAATCTGTTGTGTTTATGATTTGAAACACCGCCCAGCCAGGGTTCCTGACACCAGCCCAGACAGTGTCTTTTGATTTCTTACTTGCCAGCACAAGAAATTAAATGTATCGACCTTATGGCTAACAGGATTTAGTGGAATCAGAGAAGGCTGTCTAGGCATGCGTGATGTTTGCCAACACTTTCAGTAATGCATGTCTAACCATGTGAGTACACAAATCTGTAGACGGGCAATGATAAGGATTTGGTCAACATTTCCTTGTTGCCTGAATAACTAACATAAAGATTCCCCTTTTAGCAACTTATATGGGTTTACATAGTTTGTTTGATGTTGCAGATTTGTTCAAAGTCTGAAGTTCTCATTAATAGAGTATAAGTACAGTACCACATTTATTTGTGATAGCTTTGCCAGATTATTAGTATATATAAAAAATTGTGGTGGGGATAGGGTGGGCTACAGTGGGGAAAGAAATTGATAGAAGAGGAAATAGGCAGTGCTTGGTTTATGAGTGCTAAATCTATCGACAGCCCTACAGAAGAGGTCCCATATTATTAAATTCAACAGTCTGGCATACCTAAATCTTCATTCCTGTGATCGGAAGACCTAGTTTCCTGTAGTTCTCCACCTGGAGTAATTGCTCTTACCAATCTTGTGTGCTTTTGACAGCATTCATTGCAATATTCTAGATACCATATTGAGTCATTTTTGTGTATCTTCTGATCTGGATGAAAATTAACTTGTGGATGTCAGTTTCTGTCTTTACAGATATTTATAAGTTAATTTGGGGACCTGGAGAGTCTGTATTACTAGAACTAATGCCATATCATTAAATATAAACAATTTTTCATGGCTGAGCTTTGACCAATTTGATAGGAAGGGTATGGTAGCAAATATGCTGCATAGTAACACTCTTGCTTCTTAATTAGCAGGTCTGATTGAATGTACAAATGTTGCCTTAAGCATACAGTATATGTGCCTAAGGAACTGTACATGTCAATGGTACTATCTTTCACATGAGCTAAGAAGCTGGAGTTGGCATGTTCTCCAACTGGATATTTGGAAAAGAATATGGTAAATCTCCCAGTCCTTGGCCAAAGTCTACCCCACAATTTGTACAAACAAAATTGCTTCCCTGATCATTTATCTCATTGCTGTTTGCTCCATCCTGCTTATTGAATGTTGGCTACTACTTTCTGAAGCACTTCCTTTGGCTCTGAAGAATTTGGGATAGCCTAAGGATGTGGTAGGTGCTCAACAAATAAGGTTATTTTTATCAGATACATTTCAGGAAAGCCAAGAATTGGTTTAATATTAAGTGAATAAAACAGATACTCTGTGCTTCATGGTTTATATATAAATGTTTATAAAGCTTGGCTGAAAGATAATACCATCTTGTGGTAAAACAGGGTTGTCTGTTTTGAGCCCAATAAATTGTGGGCTTTATCCAAATATAAGCTTTCCATAAACGCTAAGATGCATGGAAAATATATTTCTTGCCTTTAAAATGTTTTCCAACAAAACCTGTGTGTGAAAGAAATAAATTGGTCCTCACAGTCAGATTTGGAACAATCGTCCTTCATCTAATGTGAAGAATATTGCACTCTCCCTTCAGATTGCTGATTTTTCTTTTGCTGTTCTATTATCAATGCTCTTCAGTCTTTTTCATGTTTTGGCTTGCTGGCCAAATTAGGCCAAGTAACTCAGTATCTTCAATGAAAATAAAAGAGCATTGACAGATAGATGCAAAACAAAGTAATTAAAATTTGTGAAATTATCTGGTTAAGTACTTAGCTACCGTCTAGCTACAGGGAACTAGTTTGCTTGTCTGTGGCTTGTAATTGGATACCACATGATACATAAGCTGGTTCAGGGTCAGTGCAAAAGCAGGTGAGTAAAAGAAAAGGAGGATAGCATTTATTTCAGCTATTTGCTATGGAAACTCGCTAATGTTGTACTGGATGTGGATCGTGGAGATATCAAGCCACTTCAGGTCTTTGTAATTGGACACTAACTGAATTTTCTGTAAAGCTCTGACAAAATATTTGTAAGGTTATTATCAGCTTGGTCTCAGAGCCAAACCCCATTCCAGAACATGGGGCACCACCATAGCATAGCAGTTAGCGTGACACTGTTACAGCTCAGACTTCAGAGTTCATTTCCAGTGGTGATGATAAGATGTTTGTATATCCTTCCCATGAGTGTGTGGGTTTCCTCCACGTGCTTTGATTTCCTACTACATTCTAAAGGTTAATTGGTCATTGTAAATTGGGCTAGGATTCTGGGCAATGTGGCTCATTAGGCCAGAGGGTCTTGTACCATGCTATATTTCTAAACAAGTAAAATATATATAAAATTGGCCAATTTGAAGGTGCTTACTGATCAGGTAAGATGCAACCTTTAACCATCTTAATCAACTTCTGGAACCCTTGATGTACATCATTGGCAAATTTCTTGTCAAAGATTCTTAAAGTAGTACAAATTAAGAAAAAAGACATCAGAAATACATCATAACATAATATTTTGCATGGCCAATTCATTAAACAAAGCAGTGACATGTTTCATACATGTGGGTTTCTCTGGGTGCTATGGCTTCCTCCCAAAAGATGTTGCTGGCTTAAATTACGCTGCTAATGTAAGTGAATGACAAAAGGTGTACAAAGACTGTTGGCAGGCATCTGCATCTCAGAATATGTTGGGGAGACCTAGAAATAGGAGTGGGGAAATGTTGGGTTTATTCCACTGGCAACAGGCAATGAGCCAGAATCAGAATCAGGTTTAACATCATCAGCATATGCTATGAAAATTGTTGTGCGGCAGCAGCTCATTGGAATACATAATAAAAACTGTGAAGTACAGTAAGAAGTATGCGTGTATGTGTGCTCATTCGTTTGTACAATTCCAGAGCAGCAACATGCCAGTAGCTGAACCAACCAAAACAGCAACTGAGGAGAGTATATGGGAGAAAGAAACATCGCATAACACCAGTGCCAAATGGCTGAAAGACCTACAAGCAAGCCTCTGCAATCTCCCAGAGGGAGAACCAGTCACCATCACATCAGTAGATGTCCAGCAAGTATGAAGAACTGGACATCACCAGGGCCTGACATGATCCATGCCAATTAGCTGAAGAAACTAATAGCATTACAGACATGGCTGGAAGCTCAAATGAACCAGCTGCTTGAAGCAGGCTCCCAGCCTGACTGGCAAAGGAAGGTACTCATAATGAAGGATCCTCCCAAAGGAGCAACACCATCAAACTAATGGCCTATAACCTGCCTGTCAACAACATGGAAGCTCCTCTCAGACATCGTAGCCACCAGGCTGAAGGAACATGTGTATAAATTCCTGAGCCCTGCTCAGAGGGGGATTAATAGCGAAACCAGAAACTCCAAGCATCAACTACTGGTAGACAAAGCAGTCATGCAAGACTCCAAGACCAGGCAAACCAACCTAAGCACAGCTTGGATCGATTATCAGAAAGCATACGACTCAGTGCCCCACACATGGATCCTCGAATGCCTGCCTGTGTACAAGGTCAACAAGACACGAAGGATCTTCATTAAGAACTTGATGGGCCTTTGGAGGACAGTGCTAGAAGTTAACTCAAAGCCAAGAACATAAGTGACCATCAGATGTGAAGTCTGCATAGGCTTGAACCCCCTCAGCCAGATCATCTCAGAGAGTGGATATGGGTACAGGATCAAGAGTGGAGTGACCATCAGCCACCTCCTGTACATGGATGAGATCAAGCTGTATGCTAGAAATGAAAGGCACTCACTAATCCACCTGACAAGGGTGTACAAAGTTAGATATGGCCCTTGTGGCTAAAGGGATCAGGGGGTATGGAGGGAAAGCAGGTACAGAGTTCTGAATTGGATGATCAGCCATGATCATACTGAATGGTGGTGCAGGCTCGAAGGGCCGAATGGCCTACTCCTGCACCTATTTTTCTATGTTTCTATGTACTGCAGAGACATCGGGTATGCCATTTGGACTGGGTGGCAGTGAAAAGAGGCAAACTCATCAAGACTGAAGGAGTCGAGTTACCTGAAGGCCGCATACGAAATGTACAAAACTGCTACAAATACCTGGGGATCCCGCAGGTGCATGGAAGCCACAATTAGAACATGAGGAAGGCTACAAATTCCAAGTACCTCCAAAGAGTGAGACAGGTCCTTGAAAGCCAGCTGCATGGGAAGAACAAGCTCAGAGCCATCAACACATTTGCCCCAGCAGTCATCAGATACCCAGCTGCTATAGTGTGCTGGCCAAGGAACAAGCTGGAAGCTGCTGACAACTGCTAACAATACATAGAGGATTCCATCCAAAGTCCAACATCCAGTGACCGTATACCCGCGGAATAAAGGAGGACGAGGACTTGGAAGTGTCAAGGCCACAGTACTGGAAGAAATGCGAAACATCCATGAGTATGTCAGGAAGATGGCCCCTAACGACAGCCTGCTTGAAGAATACCTCAGACAACAGGCAGGGGACATGGAAATGGAAGTGCGTGTAGCAAAGCTAGAGGACTAGAGGCCATGGCAGGACAAGCCACTGCATGAGATGTACGATCGCCAGATATCAGAGGTGGCTGACAGTAAGTCCTACCAATGGCTGGAAATGGCAGGGCTGAGGTACTGCTCATGGCTGCACAAGAACAGGTGCTGAGCACAAGAATAGTAGAAGCAGGGGTCTATCACACCAGACAAGACCCAAGATGCTGGGGAGTTGGGGCAAGTGCCAATGATGGAGCTGACTGAGTTTACAACTTTCGGCAGCTTATTTTGACCTGTGCATTGCCTCCCCCCCCCCCCCCCCCCCATTTACAGAAAACAGTAAAAAAACGCTATACCAGATCAATATTTGGTGTGACAACCTTTTGCGTTTAAAACTGCATCAATTCTCTTGGGTACACTGTAACGCAATTTTATAAGAAAATCGGCTGATTGGTTGTTCCAAGCAACTAGAAGATCTTGCCAATTCTTCTGCAGACTTTGGCTTTCTTCTGGCTCTCCAGGTGATCCCCGACAGCCTCGATGATGTTGAGATCAGGGCTCTGTGGAGGCCACACCATCTGAAACCATATAAAATCTAGGGTGCATAAGACTTTTGCACAGTACTGTATGTACTTCGATAAGAATATTTCTTTGAATTCTATCAATGCCATGGCCTGCTGAATGTTCCTGGCAATTTCTACTTTTATATACTTTTGCACAATAGTTGTAACATAGGTTTCTAAGAAGCTTAGTTTTGTTAAACATTTTATGAACATATAAGGAATTTCTGGGGTAGTTTTATTAGTTTCTGAATAATAATGTTTTATTTACAGAGGAGAGCCAATTGGTTCACTATCGTTTGCATTCTTCTGTTAGTATTTTCCTCACCTGCGAACGACTGGGGAAGCATTGTCTAACAATGGTCTCCAGCAACTGCTTAAGATTTCTAAGTCACTTGACCTCTGGACTTTTGGCCACAATATCCATTAGTCTGTTACTTGGCCCTAAAAGTTGTTAGGAAACATAAGAAATACAGGCAGTAGCAGGACATTTGGTTCCTTGGGACTGCTGTAACATTTAATAATATCATACAGTAGCTGGTCTTGTACCTCAGTGCCATTGTCAAGTGATAACTTAATATCCTTTAATTCCCATAAAATCCAAATAGTTGTCTTGAACGTATGAAGTCCCTGAATCTCCATGATCCTTTTTTTTTCTGGATAATTCCAATGACTCACTATCTTCTGGTGTAGAAATAGTCATAGAGTTATATAGCATGGAAACAGGCACTTTGACCCAATTGGTTCATGCCAACCATAGCATCCTCCCTGCTAGTCCCAATTGCCCTCATTCAACCCATAACCCTCCAAGCCCCTCCCCTCCATGTACCTATCCAGATGTCTCTCAAAGGTTGCATTTGTACCTGTCTCGACCTCATCCACTATCAGATTATGTATTATAAACATAAGCGTAAGATAAAAGAGCAGGAGTATGCCATCTATATTAATTTACAACCACAGTCAATTGAATATGCTATGATTTGGTGGAATTAAATATTCTTTATTGTCTTTTTGAAAGCTTTATGATGTTTCTGAGTTGAAACTTAAAAACTCTATTCTAAGCTATTAATATTTTAATTAATTGTCCCTTCATTTTTCAATCTTTTTTATTGATTTCCAAATAAAGAATATACAAATCAGAAGAGGAGTTTAACAAGTAGATAATATAATAGACATATAAACAGCAACAGTAAAAACAAAAAGTATATACCGTAGATGTCGGATTATAAGCCGCTACTTTTTTCCCACATTTTGAACAGCTTTGAACTCTGCGGCCTTTAATACGGTGCGGCTAATGCATGATTTTTTTCATGCCGCCAAAAACATTTTGCCTCGTAACAGTAGACCAATAAAATTGATGAGTAGTTCACAGAGGTCCAATGAAATTGTACGATAAATCAAGTGCACTTTCACAATTAAATTATTGTAAACCAGTCATTTGTACTCACCCTCATCAACATGGAAAACACTCGAAGAAAAGCATTGTGCTGCCTTTATGGCAGTTATTTAGTTTATAATATTTTCGCTTAGTAATTCATTTTCTAGTTAAAGTTAGAAGTGTTTTAACTATATTTGTTTTCTGTACTACATCGCGGGATGCTATGACGTCACACCCGGTTTCGCCGCGTCTTGTGGGATACCGGTTTGCGATAAACGGGAAGGAGGGGGGAGCGGCATTACGCGAGCGGCATTGGATCTGAGCGAACGCTGCTTTTAAGTTAAAGGCGATCAATAACTTTTCCTGGTAGGCTGCAGTATATATATTTTTCACCAGTCGTTAGGAGATTTTGGAATGTTGTTCAGTAAAAAAGTATACACAACGTATATTTAAAAGTAGCCGCGTTACAGGCACGGTTCGAAAAAAAGCATTTGCAATATGTATTTGTTTATGTTACCATATGGATTTAATTAAAAGTTAAAAAATCCTCACGTGTAATATCTTTCTGTGTAAATATCTCATATTACAACGTGGGACACCTGCGGCCGAAAATCCGGTGCGGCCTAAAATCCGGTGCGGCCTGTACAAGTAAAAAATTGATTTTCTTTCTAAAATTAGAGCCAGCGGCTTTTAATCAGGTGCGCTCTGTAGTCCGGAATCTACGGTAATATCAAAATCAAATAAATAAAATATTATTCTGTTATATATACAATGGTCAAAAAACACTACAACTCCTCATAACAATCATTAAAAAAATTGGAAATTTTATTGATAAGGAAAAAACCCCCACTAACTAAACTGAAATAAAAAACAAAAAAAAAAGAAAAGAAGAAAAGAAAAAGAAAGATTGGGCAGTCCAATTGAGGATAAAATTAGAAAAAACAGAGAGGGGAAAAAAAACACATCCTTCCAGTCATCTCCGAACCTTCATTGATAAGGATTTTCCCCAAAGGGAATAAAGAAAAATAAATAAATAAAATAAATTAAATCATGTGAAAATATTGAATAAAAGGTCGCCAGACTTGTTCAAAATTAAAGGATGTATCAAATGTCTGGTTTCTAATTTTCTCCAAGCTTAGACATGACATAATGGAGGAGAGGCAATAGAAAACAGTAGGCGGGTTAGATTCTTTCCAATGTAGCAAAATAGCTCTCCTAGCCAGTAAAGTTGAAAAAACTATCACATGTTGGGCAGAAGCGGACACTTTGTTTGCTTCCTCTGGAATAATCCCAAAAATTGCTGTAAGTGGATTAGGTTGAATATCCATATCTATAACTTTAGATATATTCCAAACACATCCCTCCAAAAATTATTTAAACTTACACATGACCAAAACATTTGAGTTAGAGTAGCCATTTCTGCATTACATCTGTCACAAATAGGGCTTATATTCGGAAAAATATACGCCAATTTATCTTTGGATATATGGGCCCTATGTACTATCTTAAACTGAATTAAGATATGGCGTGCACAGATAGATGAATTATTGACTAAATAATAAATTTTACTCCATTGATTATCTGAAAGTGAATGTTGAAGTTCTACTTCCCAGGTACGTTGAACCCTATCATTAGGCGACATGCGAGCATTCATTAACTGTTCATAAATAATAGCTATTAATCGCTTTTGAAAAGGTTTAAACTGAAAAATAACGTAAGCCAAATTTGAAGAGCAGGCCAAGGGGTAATTTGGTAAAAAATCACGTAAGAAATTCCTAACCTGTAAATACCTGAAAAAATGTGTATTAGAGATATCATATTTATCCATTAACTGTGAAAAAGACATTAAACAGTCTTGTAAAAACAAATCTAAGAAAGTTTTTATTCTCTTAATTTTCCATGTTAAAAAAGCCTTATCCAAAGTTGATGGTTTAAAAAAGAAATTAGAATAAATATTACTAGAAAGTAAAAAAATCATTTAATTCAAAAAATCTACGAAATTGAAACCAAATTTTTAAAGTATGTTTAACAATAGGGTTAAGAGCTTGTCTACCTATTCTGGAGAATGAAAACAGAAGAGGAGCACCTAATAAAGAAGCTAACGAAAACCCCATTACTGAATTTTCCTCCAACTGTAACCATGAAGGGCGATCTTGGTCGTCTATATTATAAATCCAAAAAGTAATATAATGAATATTAATTGCCCAATAATAAAATCTAAAATTTGGTAAAGCCAGTCCTCCATTTTTTTTTTATTTTTGCAATAAAAGTTTATTCACTCTAGAGCTTGTATTATGCCTAAGATAAAATCAAAGAATCTATTTTATCAAAAAATGTTTTTGGAACAAAAGAGGGAACTGCTTGAAATATATGTAAAAATTTTGGTAGAATAACTATTTGTATAGCATTTATTCGACCTATCAATGACATTGACATGGGTGACCATTTAGAAAGCGCCTGTTGATAATTGTCCCTTACGTCGCAGGTGTTTAGGGCAGCAATATAGGTCCGCCATTCCTGTCTGTCCTTGGCCACATAGAAGGAATCTTCATTGCTGTCTCTGTAGCTTTTTGTTTGACCAGTCAGCATTGTTAGCCCTGAGCTGAACTCCTGAACTTGGAGGTCCAAGAGACCACTCTTAGTCTGGCCTTTGCCCTTTGACATGTTTGGCATGGGTGATCCTATCAAGAGCCAAAGCATAAAGTGCTGACTCCAGCCAACATAGCTCTCTGGATCATTGAGGCACACAAGCCTTCAAAGCCTATGACAATGTTGTAGTCCCTTGGGAGGATCCTAAACTATGTAAAGTCCAAATTAGGCTGTATGTAACTACCACTTTCCTTTCCAGACCTCATGAAGGGTCTTGGTCTGAAATGTTGCTTGTTTATTCCCCTTAAGAGATGCTGCTGTACTTTCTGAGTTTATTCAGATGTTTTGTGCTGGATACAGAAGTCCTGTCTTGCAGAATTTCTAAATCATTATCCAAAGATTTAAGATACAGTTGGCCCTCCTTATCCGCGGGGGATTGGTTCCGCAACCCCCCGCGGATACCAAAAAGCGTGGATGCTTAAGTCCCTTATTTAACCTGGCTCAGTGCGGTGGTTTTTAGGACCCAGCGGAACCCCGGACTTTATTTAACATGCTCAGTGCGGTGAACGTTTAGGACCTGGCGGTGCAGCTCTGAATCTGCAGTGTTTCTGTTCACGAAAATAATCACGATCACGATTGAAAATAAGGAGGAAGTAATAAAGCAATCGGAAAGAGGTGAAACACCATCTGTCATTGGAAAAGCGTTAGGCTACAGTCAATCAATGATCGGAACAATTTTAATGGAGCATTTGAAAGGCCCTGCCCCGATGAAAGCTACAATTATCACTAAGCAACGCAGTGGTTTAATTATTGAAATATGTATGTTTCTTAAGTGTTTTATATGCATAGAAAGGTAAAATATGTACTGTATACTAAGAAAAACGTTTGACTAACTGACGCTAAATAACACTGGATCTACCTGTTCCGACTTCAAATCTGACTTAAAGACGGACTCAGGAATGGAACTCATTCATAACCTGGGGACTGCCTGTACTTTTAAGTCATTTCTAGATTACTTATATTACCTAATACAACGTAAATGCTATGTAATTGTTCTACTGTATCATTTAGGGAATAATGACAAGAAAAAATAGTCTGTACATGCTCAAATAACGAGTGCTGGAGAGAGAACTTCCAGGTTTTCCCGATCCACGGTTGGTTGAATCCACGAATGCAGAATCCGCGGATAAGGAGGGCCGACTATATTTGTAATATTCACTTTCATAGAGCTTGTGGAGAAATATGTGAACAACCAAATGCTTTTTTTTCCAAGGTGCTCTTCTTGACAAGTGGACAGATAACATGGCTTGGCAATTTGCTAGGAATACAACTCAACCCCATAAACACAAGGGTCATCAGTATGGTCAGCTAACAGAAATGCTATATTTAACAAATTGTTTTTTGAATGTTCTTGAAGATTAGTAAATTTAGAACTTCATGATAACTGAGAATCAAACACCTGCTACCGTTTTAAGCATTAGTGAATGTTGTGTATAGGCCAAATGCCAGCAAATGAGAAGTAGTTCATTAATTTGGCCACCTCAGAAAGTGAAGCACAGATGGGCATGGAACCATATTTTAAAACTGAGTTCATTTGTGGGATTTGGGTATTCAAACAACTATTTGACTGTTCTCTCAACCATTTACTACTCTAGTCTTGCATTTTTGTTTTTAGTTACTTAAAGATATAGCATGTTAGCAGGCCCTGTTAGCTTAATGACCCTGTGCTGCCCAATTAACCAAATAACCTGTACATTTTTGGACTGTGGGAAGAAACTGGAAGACCTGGAGGAAAAGCTCACCATCACAGGGAGAACATGCAAACTCCTTATAGACAGCTGTGGGAATTGAACCCGGGTTACTGGCGTAGAGCCGTCTCTATTTCCTGAGGAGACTGAGGTCCTTTAACATCTGCCGGACGATGCTGAGGATGTTCTACGAGGCTGTGGTGGCCAGTGCTATCATGTTTGCTGTTGTGTGCTGGGGCAGTAGGCTGAGGGTAGCAGACACCAACAGAATCAACAAACTCATTCGTAAGGCCAGTGATGTTGTGGGGGTGGAACTGGACTCTCTGACGGTGGCATCTGAAAAGAGGATGCTGTCCAAGTTGCATGCCGTCTTGGACAATGACTCCCATCCACTCCATAATGTACTGGTTAGGCACAGGAGTACATTCAGCCAGAGACTCATTCCACTGAGATGTAACACTGAGCGTC
Source organism: Hemitrygon akajei (assembly GCF_048418815.1). Lineage (NCBI taxonomy): Eukaryota > Metazoa > Chordata > Chondrichthyes > Myliobatiformes > Dasyatidae > Hemitrygon > Hemitrygon akajei. Next base: position 9,861,536 of record NC_133134.1, on the reverse strand, counting down.
ATAGGAAGTCATTCCTACCTGTGGCCATCAAACTTTACAACTCCTCCCTCAGAGTGACAGACACTCTGAGCCAATGGGCTGGTCCTGGACTTACTTCCACTTGGCATGATTAACTTATTATTATTTAATTATTTATGGTTTTATATTGCTATATTTCTTCACTATTCTTGGTTGGTGCGGCTGTAACGAAACCCAATTTCCCTCGGGATCAGTAAAGTATGTCCGTCCATCTGTCTGTCGTAAAGTGTTACACTAACTGCTAAGCTACCATGCCGCCCATGCTTAGTTATATTGGATGGCTCTTTTCAAGGAATCCAGAAGATCTCAATCCCAGCACATTCAAAATGCTGGTGTGCTTCCCTGTAAGAAGCCTCAGTTTCCTCCTCTTTCTATAATGTAGAGCAGCCACTTATAAATTGTTTTAAAGATAAAGATTAAATATAAGCTTTATTTTTGCTATCTGTAAAGATACACAAGCAGGAGCAAGTAATTGGAATGCTGTAGATATCTTTAAAATGTTTTCTATCAGCTGACTTTTATTAGTCTTTTCAGTTCTAATAAAATAACTTTGTGAATTGAATCTCTTAATCCATAATTTTGGTTTTTGTTTTATCATTGTTTCCTACCCTTTTTAAAAATTTCTGTTGATTTTATTTGCATACGATACCAGACCTCAAATTGCAGTTTGTGTTTATTCTGAGAGTAATAATATCATTAGTGTTTGAATGAATATGATTACAAACTTAAGTTATGCCCCTGTCCTTGTATCTTGCAGTTAACAGAACTGCTATGTGAATGTTGCACTGTGCAGATCTACAGCACAGGATTCCAGGATTTGAAGAGAAAAAAGAAAAAAATCTTTATAACATGTTCCTGCTTTGAATCCTAAAGTCAAAGATTGTTGCAGATAAACTTGACTGAAGTTAACTTGTCATGTTTTGCTGTTACGTAATTTTAATAATTCACTTCATACTAGTATCAAGATTTTGATACGAAACATAAATCATAAAATTGTGTATGTTAAAAATCTGAAATAACTATGGAAACTGCTGTCAAAAGTCAAAGACATTCTGATGAAGGGTCTGCAACCTGAAATGTCTCTTCTTTCCACAGATGAGGTCTGACATGCTGCTTCCATCATTTTCTGGTTATAATTCAAGATATTTTTAATAATTGGTTGCGTCCTTTAACCCAGTTCTGATGAGCTCATGGGAATTTTATATTGAGTAAAGATAGTTAAAAAAAATTAAACGATTAAGAGTCTGGTTTCTGTACTTGCCCACCTCAGAAGCTGATGTCAGTTGTGCATGTTCCAATTTCTGATATTTCCCTTGAATGGTGACTGCCCTTGGCAAAACAAGCCAGTCTAAATTCCTTCTACCTGGTGATCTAAAAAAGTCAGATTTTTAAAAAAATAATAATTTTATGGTGTATTATATCCAGTCATACTGTAGAATTTAGCAAGACAAAATGCAGGAGGAACTTAGCAGGCCAGGCAGCATCTCTGGAAAAGAGTAAAAAGTCGACATTTCAAGCCAAGACCCTTCTTCCGGTGGGGGGGGGGGGGTGGATGTCATTATCCACTTTTACCAACATTATTTGTTTTTCTCCCGACATTAATCTTTACAGTGAAAAATTCAACTGCAATTGGCTATAGCGCTTCTAGTCAGAACAGTACTAAAGGAGATGTCTTGCATGATTGCATATTTTTGACTGTTTTCCTTTCCAGATTCCTTGTGTTCCAATGGGTGGTGTCCTTCAAATTGCTCTAAGCAATTTTCTGAGATAATTTTCTTTGGACCTTTCACTAAAGCTGATAATTCACTGAGAAAATATTTTTATACTATTTAAAAAATACCTTTCAGTCACTGGTTATTGAAATGAAAATATTGCCATATTTGGTGTACCTCCTTTATTAGTCCTTAATTAGTATTGTATCAGTAGTTTCTCCAGATCTTTGTATTCAGGATTTCAAATTTGCCACATCACTAATATTGCTAGTTTAGATTAAATCTATGCTTTATTAATTTACATCCACAAGCAGTAGAATATGCTATGATTGAGTGGAACTAAATGTCCTTTATTGTCTTTTGGAAAGCCTGATGCTGTTACTGAGTTGGAACTTAAAATGCTATCATAAGCTATGTAAAGGGCAAAAGTAGGCTGTATATGGTTGCATTTTGATTCCTAACCAATCAGCAATGCCTCTTGGCTGTGTTGATAAATTTTACTGAGATTAACATCACATCCTGATGCACCATCAATAACTCTCTGAGACGTGAGGCGAGATATCGGCTTTTATTAACTGGAAGAAAGAACAAGCAGGAGTTGACCACCATACTACATCCTGGAGACTGAGGGCTGGGCTCAGGCCTCAATCGCCTTTATACTGGGGTCTGTGGGAGGAGCCACGGTCAGTGGTCAGCGGTGGTGGGTGGGGGGGGGGGGTGTCCAGACAGGTATATGTAGTTCACCACATTCACCCCCCCTTTGTTTTAAAAGAGAGTCCCCATGGGGTGAAGTTTCTTACAAGTATATTTACAGGTTAAGTCTATCAGGTGGTCGAATCTGTCGCTGCGATCTACGTAGCACTGGCTGTGAATGCACAGGTGCCGGTGGTGATTGCACCGGAGACGGTGGTTGTGCCGGTTCCGGCCTAACTGGAGGTGTCAGCCCACTAGGCGTCAGTGATCCCTCATGCGTGTGCGAGGCGCCTGGTATTTGTGCGTGCGAGACGCCCGTTATAGGAGTGTCGTGAGGAGTCTGTGTAGGGCTCGGTGTGCGCGGTGTCACCTCGGGTACAGGGTTCATAGTTACCGTGGAGTGTTCGGGGTAGTGGTCTGCTGCTCCTGCAGGCGCCAGGTTGCGGACGGAGACCGTGTCCTCCCGCCCATCAGGTAAGACCACGTAAGCATACTGAGGGTTGGCATGTCGGAGGTGAACCCTCTCGACCAGCGGGGAGTATTTATTGCTCCTTACATGTTTCTGAAGCAGCACTGGCCCTGGGGACGTCAGCCAAGCTGGTAGGGTGGTCCCAGTGGCAGACTTCCTGGGGAAAGAGAATAGGCGCTCGTGAGGGGTGGCATTGGTGGACGTACATAACAGGGAGCGGATAGAGTGGAGTGCCTCGGGGAGGACCTCCTGCCATCGAGAGACCGGCAACCCTTTTGACTTCCACACTGTGGCATTCTCCCTCTCCACCTGTCCATTTCCCCGGGGATTATAGCTCGTGGTCCAACTAGTAGCAATGCCCCTAGCCAGCAGGTACTGGTGCAGCTCGTCACTCATAAAGGAGGACCCTCTATCACTGTGGATATAGCAGGGATATCCAAACAGAGTGAAGAGCTGGCGCAGGGCTTTTATGACAGACGTGGTAGTGGTGTCGGGGCAGGGGATGGCAAAGGGGAACCGCGAGTACTCGTCGATAATGTTGAGAAAGTAGACATTGCGGTCGGTGGAGGGAAGGGGGCCCTTAAAGTCAACACTCAGTTGCTCAAAGGGGCGGGTGGCCTTGATAAGTTGCGCCTTTTCAGGACGGTAGAAGTGCGGTTTGCACTCAGCGCAGACTTGGCAGTCCCTGGTCCTCGTCCTGATGTCCTCAAGGGAGTATGGCAGGTTCCGGGCTTTCACGAAATGGTAAAATCGGGTGACCCCCGGGTGGCAAAGGTGTGCATGGAGGGCGTATAGCTGGTCGAGCAGCGCGCTGGCACATGCTCCACGGGATAGGGCATCAGGGGGCTCATTGAGCCTTCCAGGCCGGTACAGGATATCAGAGTTGTAGGTGGAGAGTTCTATTCTCCACCGCAAAATTTTATCATTTTTGATTTTGCCCCGCTGTTGGTTGCTGAACATGAACGCAACTGAGCGCTGGTCAGTCAGCAAGGTGAACCATTTGCCGGCGAGATAGTGCCTCCAGTGCCTAATAGCTTCCACTATGGCCTGGGCTTCTTTCTCCACCGTGGAGTGCCGAATTTCAGGGCCTTGAAGGGTACGAGAAAAGAATGCTACTGGCCTGCCTGCCTGATTGAGGGTAGCAGCAAGCGCGAAATCGGAGACGTCACTCTCTACTTGGAAGGGAATGGTCTCGTCCACCGCATGCATCGTTGCTTTGGCAATGTCCCCTTTAATGCAGCTGAAGGCCGCACAGGCCTCGGCAGAGAGGGGAAAAGTGGTAGACTTAACCAGGGAGCGGGCCTTGTCTGCGTAATGGGGGACTCATTGGGCGTAATAGGAAAAGAAGCCCAGGCATCGTCTGAGGGCTTTGAGGGTGGTGGGAAGAGGGAGTTCTAACAGGGGGCGCATACGGTCGGGATCAGGGCCAATGACCCCGTTTTCCACGACATACCCAAGGATAGCGAGTCGGGTGGTTCCGAACACACACTTGTCCCTATTATAAGTAAGGTTCAGGGCTTTGGCCACTTGGAAAAATCGTTGGAGGTTGGCGTTGTGATTCGGCCAGTCGTGACCACAGATGGTGATGTTATCCAGATAGGGAAATGTGGCCTTCAGTTGGCACTGGTCCACCATCTGGTCCATTTCCCTCTGGAAGACCGAGACACCATTTGTGACACCGAATGGGACGCGCAGGAAGTGATAGAACCTGCTGCCCGCCTCGAAGGCGGTGTAGGGGCGGTCCTCTGGGCGGATGGGGAGCTGGTGATAAGCGGATTTCAGATCTATTGTCGAGTACACCTTGTACTGAGCTATCTGGTTGACCATATCCGCGATGCGGGGTAGGGGGTACGCGTCAAGCTGTGTGAACCAATTGATGGTTTGACTATCGTCCACGACCATCCTATTTTTCTGCCCGGTCTGAACAACAACCACCTGGGTCCTCCAAGGACCTGTACTTGGCTCAATGATCTCCCTGAGCAGCCGCTGCACCTCTGACTGAATGAAGGCCCTGTCCCCCGCGCTGTACCTCCTGCTTTTAGTTGCCACAGGTTTACAGTCGGGGGTCAGGTTGGCGAACAGCGGTGGGGGAGGGATCTTGAGGGTGGAGAGGCTGCAAGTGGTGTCAGTAGCGCAGCTGTCGGCATGGTGCTGAGTGGGATGTGTGGATCGGTGTGTGTGTGTGGTCAGTAGTGGGGTATATGACGAAGTCCCACAAAACGGAGGATTCCTGACAGTGAGTGGTGGGAGGGGCCCGTCATATGCCATAGTCACACTTTCGAGGTGGCTCTGGAAGTCCAGCCCCAATAGCACAGGTGCGCACAGTTGAGGCATGATCAGTAGCGCAAAGTTCCGATATTCTGTGCCCTGCACCACCAATGTCGCTACACAACACACCCGGATGCCTGTGGAATACGACCCAGAAGCCATGGTAACCCTCTGGCTTACCGGCCGTGTCACGAGTCCGCAGCATTGCACCATGTCTGGGTCAATAAAACTCTTAGTGCTGCCTGTGTCAAACAGGCAGCTAGTCCTGTGCCCCTCCACCAGGATGTCCATCATTGACCTTGCAAGCTGGTGTGGGGCGCTTTAGTCGAGGGTTACGGAGGCCAGAGTTGAACTGCTGTCTTGGTGCCCAGTAAGCACTGGTGGGTAGGGGGCGGGGTGTGTTGACGCCGACAAAGATGGCCGCCCCCATCCCGACATGCAAGATGGCGGCCCCCATGCCTCGCACGACGCGGGCAGGCAAGATGGCAGCGACCAAGATGGCGGCCCCCATGCCTCACACGCAGCGCTGCCCGACCCCGTTCGTGGTTTAGACTTACAGACCTTGGCAAGCTGGCCCTTCTTCCCGCAGCTGGAACAGGTCGCTTCTCAGGCTGGGCAGCGTTTTCGGGGGTGCTTTTCGAGTTTGCAGAAGTAACACCGCGCAGGCTTGCGACTGGCAGCAGCTGTGGTCGGGTTTGGGGAGTTTGTGGAATCGCGACTGGCAGCGGTGTTGGCGAATTCGCTCGCGGGAACCGGCGGCGGCAGGGTCTGAGGTGTCCACGGAACCGGCGGGGGATCGTGCGGCTGGACAGCGTCAGTGTTGTGCAGAGCAGCCTCCAGCGTGTCGGCCGTCTCAATCGCCGAGCGTAAGGTAAGATCGGCATTTTCCAGCAGCCGCTGGCGCACGTACACTGACCTGATCCCCGTAACAAAGGCGTCTCGTACGAGGAGCACCGCGTGCTGTTCCGCCGTGAGAGTTTTGCAGTCGCAAGTTTGCACGAGTGTCTGTAGGGCTCGGAGAAACTCGGCGCTCGACTCTCCAGGCCACTGTCGTTGTGTAGCTAAGCGATGTCTTGCGTAGACGGTGTTCACCGGCCGCAGGTACTGCCTTTTGAGGGCGTCCAGTGCCCCTTGGTAGGTCGGCAGGTCCCTGATAAGTGAGTAAACTTTCAGGGTGACTCTCAAGAGGAGAATTCTGTGCATAACAGCGGGCTCAGTCGCACTAACCTCCTCCAAGTATGATTGGAAGCATGCAAGCCAGAGTTCAAAGGCAAGAGCTGCTTCAGGGGCTTGGGGGTCCAATTCCAATTTTTCTGGATGTAAAATACTTTCCATGTTTTAAAACTTCCAGTCAATAAAATTGATGCACCATCAATAACTCTCTCTGAGACGTGAGGCAAGATATCGGCTTTTATTGACTGGAAGAAAGAACAAGCAGTAGTTGACCACCATACTACATCCTGGAGACTGAGGGCTGGGCTCAGGCCTCAATCGCCTTTATACCGGGGTCTGTGGGAGGAGCCACGGTCAGTGGTCAACAGGTGGGGGCATGTCCAGACAGGTATATGTAGTTCACCACACATCCCTAATGTGCATTTAACATTAATCCATTCACTACAAATTGGAGAAGTTTTCACTTGCATTATGCAGGTATGGATTGCTGGAGAAATTACTGCAATAACAGTTTGTAGAGGTTTTGCTGTACAATGTACAGTTTGGCTGTAGATATTCCTTCATGTTTTGCTTTGCTTTCAACTTATTGGCGGACATGGTATACATATTGGCTGACTCAATATGTTAGTAGTTCATCTGTCTAAAATCGTTGTATTATTCGATGTGAGCTTGTTCCAAACATCATTGGGCTTTCACTTTGTTTGTTAGGAACATTTAATGACTGTTCCACTAAAGTGCTACTTCCTTCCAATGAGTGGGGATCAAGATTTCATTTCAAAATTGATTACTTTAATATCAGCAGCCATGTTTGGGGCAACTTCAACAAGACGACTCATGGAAATTTTACAATGAACCCAGTGTTTCTAGAGGTGGCTGCATTGACAAACATTTCTGATAAACTTGATTCTTTGGCCCTTACATCACGCCATGCCTAAACAAACTGAATTATAGAAAATTCTACAAAGCTTCAGCCTAAAACAAGGTATTGCAAAGCAAATACAAATTATTTTTTAAAATGTGAATGAAATATTTAATTATCTTAATCATCTCCTGTTAACCTTACAGTGGATAAAGCTAATAGTTTTTACATGCATTAAATCCATCATTGCACTAGGATATTGTAATCTGGTGGATTTATGCCTGGGGATGCTTTTTAGCAGCAGGGACTGAAGATCTGGCCAGGATTGATGAGAAGATGAATGCTGCTAAATACAGACAGAACCTGGATAAAAATGTGTTAGCCTCTGCCAGAAAGCTTAAACTGGGGAGGAAGTTCGTCTTTCAGCAGAACAACGACCCAAAGCACGCTGCCAGAAAAACTATGGAATGACTGCAAATAAAGAAAATTGATGTCCTTGAGTGGCGTGTCAGAGTCCTGACTTGATCAAACATCTGTGGCGAGACTCCAAGATTGCTGTCCACCACCACTCCCTAACAAACCTGGCACAGCTTGAGCAATTTTGCAAGGAGTAATGGGCAAATCTTGCCCCATCACGTCCTGCAAAGCTAATAGAGAGTTATCCAAAAAGACTACTGGCTGCAATAACAGTGAGAGGTCTTTCAACTAAGTACTGAGAAAAGGGGGATAAATATTTTTGAATGCTGACATTTCAGTTTTTGAACTTTTAGTTTTTTACTTTATATGACTTTCCGTGTTTTGGATTCTACTGTGAAACAAGGGAACGCGTGATTCACAAATAAAAAAAATCTCAGTTGAATTGATCGAAATCCCTGGTTGTAATGCTCATTTATGTGAACAAAGGTTTGTGGGCTGAATACTTCTAGAAGGCACTGTTTGCTTTGTGGGTGCACTGTGCTCTGGAGGAATGTTGTTTTGTTGGGTTGTGTATATGTACAGTGAGATGACAATGAACTTGAACTTAAATGAATAAGTATATTCAGGTTTGATATAACTTTTCAGACTTCACAAAAATTGGTGTTAATCGGTGGAGTAGCAAGAAGGTAAAGTTGGGGGTTAAGTTTGAATTTAATCATGGTCTTATTTGTTGACAGTACAGGCCTGCTGCAGATGTTTCATCTGTTGCTACATCTTATGTACATCTTGCTCAATTTTTTTTTAATATTTGCAGTTTCTCCTCTTTTGCACATTGGTTGTTTGTCACTCTTGTTTTTGTGCAGATTTTTATTGATACTATCATATTTCTACTGTAAAAGAAAATGAATCTTAAGGTGATATACATAATTTGATAATAAATTTACTTTAAATTTTGCTGCTACTTATGTTAACAACTAATATTCTGAAAAAAAACATTCATCATATATGTACATTAAGGAAATTTCAGCTGTTATGTTTCAGTTTCTTTCTGTTTTGTTCTCTTACAGTGACATCTTTGATGCCATGTTTCCTGTAACCCACATTGCAGGTGAAACTGTCATTCAGCAAGGTAATATTTATGATACTTTAGACAAGATTAACTTTGCTGGATCAATTTTATTTTTTTATCTTCTGAAGGTTTGATTTTTATTTGGCACAGGAAATTTCCCAGTGTTTCAGGTGTCCAGCTTTTGTTGATGTCGACTTAGGAAATAATAGCCCTAGATCATTACGGCTCTTAATCCCAATTTTGCCTCCATGCTAAGCTGTACATGTGCTGTGCTGAGACACCATTTTTCAACTGAAATATTAAACCATGCCTCTGTCGGCCAGATCCCATGGTACAATTTGAATATGGAGCTGGGTCCAGGCTAACACTCATATCTCAGTCAAAACAATGTTATCTGGTATTTTAGCTCATTGTTCCCTGTACAACTAAAGTTCTATCTTATTTACTTAATGGCAGATGTGTGTAGTTAACATGTGGCTTTCAAACCCCTATGATTTTCTAATATGTGAATTACCTATTGACATACTAAGCTATTAATGTATTTCAAAGTTTATTGTGAGAATTCTCAACAGTGATCCTTTGTATACGTGCATGGAAAATTTTTAAAAAGATCAAAATACATATTCCCTTTTCTTACCTTTCTTTCTCTTTATGTCATAAAATAATTTAAAAAAAAATTTTTGCTCAGCATAACAAAACTTTCAATTTCCAAATACATTTACATTTCTTCCCCTCACAGAGAGCAGCTATCAGAACACTTGCATCAAAATGTAGACATCACCACAACATCCTATACAAAAGCCCTTATTAGTATAGCAGGCAGGTTTACATCTATATACTGCAGAAAAGGTTGCCATGTTTTATGAAAACTATTTGTTTTTGAGTGTACCATACATGTCAAAAAGTTGAAAGGAATGTATTCCATGATTAATTTACGCAACCAAAAAGTGCAGGGGCCTTATCGGATATCCCACAAAGTAAAATATTCTTCCTCGCCCAAAAAGTAAGGATGTTAAAAAGTTTTTTCTGATGTGCATTAATAATACGACTGCTGGGTAAGACTAAGAGAAAAGACACTGGGTCCAGATCAAGCTCCATCTTCAGAATCTTTTCCATTTCACCCAAAATATCACTCCAGTATGCCTGAAGTTTGGTACAAGTCCAAAATCAGTGGGTGAAAGTTCCAGTATTTACTTTACATTTAGAACACATTGGAGGAACCCCAGTCTTAAGTTTCGAGAGACGATCTGGAGTCAGATGGGTTTTATGCAGAATTTTGAGCTACAATGCTTTAGTTCTATTACAAACTGAAATCTTCTTTGCATTATCACAGATGTCTTCCCATGTTTCAGCTGTAATTTCTACTCCCAGCTCTTCCTCCCAGACCCTTCTCAGCTGCTCAGCCTCTCCACAAGAACATTCCCTCAGGATGCTGTAAAAAGTACTGATGGAGACTTCACCCTTAGAATGAAACACCCTCTTTTCTATGTCAGAACTATAGAAATCAGTTAACGATGTTTTTTTCTGTATATAATCTCTTATCTGAAAGAAACGAAAAAGATCCTTGTTGGGTATGTTAAATTTCTGTAATGTTTGACTAAAAGACATCATTGTTCCTTCCTCAAACAAATCTCCTAGATAGAAAATACCCTTAGAAATCCAAAGTTTAAATCCAGAATCCATTATGCCAGGCTGAAAACCTGGACTGCCGGTTATTGGAGTGAAGGGTGATATTTTTGCTGCGTTGTCCTCAATTTGTCGCGCCACCCTCCAAGAACTGACTGTATTAATTGCTACTGGATTGCAACAATATTCCTTAATGCGTTTCATCTTATTGAGGAAAAGCAAATTAATAAGAGGGCATTTTGCTTGTGCAACTTCAATGTCTAGCCAAATTGAGGAGGGGTCCCTGCAAACCCAGTCAACCAGATAAGATAAAAAGGAACTTAATTAATATTTTTTGACGTCTGGAAAATCCAGACCCCCTAGACTACTGGGAAGCTGTAACTTAGACATTTTAATACAGGGTATTCTTTTGTTCCAGATGAAAGAAACAAACCAGACATTTATTTTTTTAAGTATTTGTTTGGTAAAAATGACTGGGATCTTTCGTATTGGGTAGAGCAGATGAGGAAGAATGTTCATTTTGAGCAAGGATATTCGGCCAAGCCAAGAGATGGGAAGAGTGCTCCGTTGCTCAAGACGTCATAAAATAATTTGAAATTTAGTAATTGTACATGTTACTCAATCTCTGGTATGGAATTCTAGTTACAGGTGTGTGTTATAGGATTCTGCCATCACATCCTTTGCACACTTAACAACAATTACGCCATCTCTAAAATGTAGCTTACATACTGTATGTAGGTATTGCAAGCCTGCTCATAAAACAGTTATTGATCTAATTTGTTATCTTTATGATTAATCCAAGCCACCAACTTTCAGTTATTCTAGCGTCATAGCTTATCTAAATCTTTTTGAGTAAGTTCTCCTCTGTTCCTTTCTCTGCCTGTAAACTTCATTAATTTGGGAATGACAGATCATTCCTTTCCAGATATGCAGATGCTGGAAATCAAGTAAAACACACAAGTGTGTTGGAGGAACCCAGCAGACAGGCATCATCTATGGAAAGGAATAAATAATGCATGTTTTGGGCCAAGACGTCCTAACTCATTCCTTGTCAGTGTGCCTTTAATAGTTGTTAATAAAGAAGATTAGCTGTCATTAAAATGTGAAATGTTTAATTTTTTATTTTCAAAGCTTATTTTTCTCTAGGGAGATTCATGTAATTTTCCCTTGCTCAAGAGTTTTCCCCGTTTTCTTAATCTAGACAGGTAACTCCAGTCCCGGTGTAGCAGTAGTTGAAGGCAGTTTTATTATTCGCCAATGTATTACAGTACGTAAGGAGATGGTGTAAAAAGACAGTACAGGTAGTCCCCAAGTTACGAACGTCCGACTTACGGACAACTCGTACTTACGAACTGAGGAAGGAGAATGCCGTCCGTCATTTTAAGTCAGATCATGACGCCGTCCGCCATTTTAAGTCATTGCCGTTGACACTGTGTTCAGTGCTTAACTTTGTATTTGGCTTAAATTTTTCTTAGTAAGATTCAACCTGATCCCCCACCCTGCTCTGGTTGGCTGGTGGCACAATGAGATCAGCGCTGGGCTTGTTCCCGAGTTCGATCCATTGACAGATGGCTTCCGTGCCGGGTTGATGACGATCCAGTGACTCCCGTACTATCCGTGCCGGGTTGATGTCGAGCTCGCAACTCGACCTTGTAAAAAAAAACTGCCACCTCCAGTTTAAATTCCCACGCGAAATATTGTGGAGGATCAAATACCCAAACCCAGCACAGCCCCCACTTGTCCCATTTAACCTGTCTCAGTGCGGTGGAGTTTAGGACTGGGGGAATTCAGTGCGGTGGTCTTAGAACCCAGCGGACCTCGGGAGCCGGCGCAGGTTGGGACCTGCCGCCCACAGTTTTTCTGTTCCATTAACAGGAAGCGATCGCGATTGAAAATAAAGTGGAAATAATAAAGCATTTGGAAAGAGGTGAAACACCATCGGTCATTGGAAAAGCATTAGGCTACAGTCGGTCAACGATCGGAACAATTTTAAATTATAATGGATAAAGTGAGAATGATGGAGCCTGTGAAAGGCCCTGCCCCGATGAAAGCTATAATTATTACTAAGCAACGCAGTGATTTATTTATTGGAATACATACGTTTCTTAAGTGTTTTATATGCATAGAAAGATAAAATATATAGTATATACTAAGACAAACGTTTAACTAACTGACGCTAAATAATACCGGATATACTTGTTCCGACTTACGTACAAATCCGACTTAAAGACAGACTCAGGAACGGAACTCGTACGTAACACGGGGACAGCCTTTACTTCTCAGCATTCTAATGAAAGGCAGATTTTAATATTACATAGAAGCATAGAAAACCTACAGCACAATACAGGCCCTTTGGCCCACAAAGTTGTGTCGAACATGTCCCTACCTTAGAAATTACTAGGCTTACCTATAGCCCTCTATTTTACTAATCTCCATGTACCTATCTGAAAGTCTCTTAAAAGACCCTGTCGTATCCACCTCTATCACCGTTGTCGGTAGCCCATTCCATGCACTCACCACTCTCTGAGTAAAAAACTTACCCCTGACATCTCCTTTGTACCTACTCCCCAGCACCTTAAACCCGTGTCCACTTATGGCAACTATTTCAGCCCTGGGAAAAAGCCTCTGACTATCCACACGATCAATGCCTTTCAACATCTTATACACCTCTATCAGGTCACCTCTTATCCTCCGTTGCGCCAAGGAGAAAAGGCCGAGTTCACTCAACCTATTCTCATAAGTCATGCTCCTCAATCCAGGCAACATCCTTGTAAATCTCCTCTGCACCCTTTCTATGGTTTCCACATCCTTCTTGTAGTGAGGCGACCAGAACTGAGCACAGTACTCCAAGTGGGGTCTGGCCAGGGTCCTATATAGCTGCAACATTACCTCTCGGCTCCTAAATTCAATTCCATGATTAATGAAGGCCAATACACCGTATGCCTTCTTAACCACAGAATCAACCTGCACAGCTGATTTGAGTGTCCTATGGACTCAGATCCCAAGATCCCTCTGATCCTCCACACTGCCAAGAGTCTTACCATTAATGCTATATTCTGCCATCATATTTGACCTACCAAAATGAGCCACCTTATACTTACCTGGTTAAACTCCATCTGCCACTTCTCAGCCCAGTTTTGCATCCTATCAATGTCCCGCTGTAACCGCTGACAGCCCTCCACACTATCCACAACACCTCCAACCTTTGTGTCATCAGCAAACTTACTAACTTATCCCTCCACTTCCTCATCCAGGTCATTTATAAAAATCATGAAGAGTAAGGGTCCCAGAATGAGGCACACCACTGGTGACCGACCTCCATGCAGAATATGACCCGTCTACAACCACTCTTTGCCTTCTGTGGGCAAGCCAGTTCTGGATCCATAAAGCAATGTCCCCTTGGATCACATGCCTCTTTACTTTCTCAATAAGCCTTGCATGGGGTACCTTATCAAATGCCTTGCTGAAATCCATATACACTACATCTATATTGATTGAAATTTCTTTGATTTCTAACAAGTGCTTCTAACTATTTAATAAAATGTAGAAAGATATAAAATGGCTGACCTGATGTCAAAAGCTAATTGCTTAACAACATGATAACAGGCAATCGAAACAGCTGTGAACCCAGAAGTAAGCACTGAGATCTAGTAATTAAAAATACATCAGGAAGAGCAGAACACATGTCATTTAATTTTATATACTGCTTCTCCTTAAATATAAGGCAGCCTTTTCCAGGGATCTTCGCGAACATTGGATCTCTCCTGTGCTTTCTTCTTTGTATTGCGCATTGGTGCAAGAGGGTGCTGCACTGGTATAGGAATTGCACAACTGGTGATAATATAAGAATCAAATAACTTGCAATAGCTGTTCCTTTAGGAAGTGTATAGCTGTATGAAACTGTGTAGGCTTTATCCTTTATAACGGAAGCAACACAGACAAAATGCTGGAGGAATTCAGCAGGCCAGGCAGCATCTATGGAAAAGACAGTCAACATTTCGGGCCGAGATTCTTTATCAGGACTGGAAAAATAAATGAGAAGTCAGAATAAGATGTGGGGGGGGGGGGGGGGGGGGGAGGAAGAAATACAAGGTAGTAGGTGATAGGTGAAACCGAGAGAGAGGGAGGGGTCAAGTTGAGGGCTGGGAAGTTGATAGGTGAAATAGATAAGGAGCTGCAGAAGGAGGAGGATATAGGAGAGGATAGAAGACCATGGAAGAAAGGGAAGGGGGAGGAGCACCAGAGAGAGATGATGGGCAGGTAAGGAGATAAAATGAGAGAGATGAGAGGAATTGGAGACTCCATCTTCCTCCTACCCCACCTTCCTGAAAACCCCAACTTTCCCCTCTCCTCGGACACTACTGGCACTCTTCTAGACCCCCAGTCTCCCCTTCCCCACCACCACTCTGCAATCCCATCTATCTCTGGTCTCACTGACAGCTGTTGGATCCTCGCAGACTCAATCTTTCTCCCACTCCACCTTCCGTGCAAACCCCAACCCTCTCCTCTCCTCAGACACTATCAACTCTCTTGTAATGTCTCACCTTGTCACCTTACCTGTCCATCACCTCCATCAGGTGTTCCTTCCCTTTCCTTTTCTTCCATGGGCTTCATCAATTCCCATCAGATTCCTCCTTCCCCAGCCCTTTTATCTCGTTCACCTATCAACTTCCCAGCTCTTTACTTCACCCCTCCCAGTCTCCTGGGTTCACCTATCACCTACCATCTTCCTCCCCTCCCCCCCACCTTCTTGTTCCAACTTCTGATCTTTTCTTCCAGTCCTGATGAAGGGTCTCGGCCCAAAACTTTGACTGTTTATTCAGTTCCATAGACGCTGCCTGACCTGTTGAGTTCCTCCATCATTTGTGTGTGTTGCTTGGATATCCAGCATCTGCAGATTTTCTCGCTCTTATAATGGAATCTACTTTTAATATGGATCTTGAGAAATGTACACTCAGTGGTCACTTTATTATGTACATCTATACATCTGCTTTGTTATTGCAAATATCTAACTAGCCAATCACATGGCAGCAGCTCAATGTAGAAAATCATACAGACATGATAAAGAGGTTCAGTTTGTTGTTCAGACCAAACATCAGAATGCAGATGAAATGTAATCCAAGTGACTTTGACTGTGGAATGATTGTTGGTTTGAGTATCTCAGAAACTGCTGATCTCTTGAGATTTTCACACACAACAGTCTCCAGAGTTTACAGAGGAAAAAACAAAAAACGTCCAGCGAGTGGCATTTCTGTGGGCAAAATCACCTTATTATAGAGGGAGGTCAGAGACAAATGGTCAGACTGGTTTAAGCTGACAGGAAGGCAACAGTAACCCAAATAACCATGTGTTACAACAGTGGTGTGCAGAAGAGCATCTCTGAATGCACAACATGTCAAACCTTGAAGTGGATGGGCTACAGCAGCAGAAAATCACGAACATACACTCAGTGGCCACTTTATTAGGTTCTTGACGTACATAATGAAGTGGGGCACTGAGTGTATACTGATTAGATTAGAAAGTTCAATGTCATGTGGGACAATATGAAAGCCGCCAAACAAAAGAGCAGTTAATGGATGTTTAAAAGGCCTACATTAAAAACATGCATTGTACTTGATTTGGTAAAAACTTTAACAATGCTGATTAAAACCTATCTTCTTTTACAAATCTCTTGGTAACCTAGCTTGATATTTCCTGGTCGGCAGAATTTAATTATTGATTGACAGCATTCCTGCGATGTGCCTTGGAGATGTGTTATTTTAAAGCTGGTACATAAGTAGATATTGTAGTCAAGGCATATGTTAAAATGAAATTACAAAAGGAGATTTATGGTAAGGATTAATAAATCAGCTATGATCGAATGGCAGAGCAGACTGTATAGACTGAAGAGCTTGATTCTGCTTGTATGTCAAAGTTCAAAGTAAACTTATTATCTAAGTACATACAGTAAATGTTACCACATACCACCCTGAGATTCATTTTCTTACAGGCATTCACAGTAAATACAAAGAAACACAATAGAATAAATGAACTAATGCACAAGATGGACAAACACCAGACAACAAACTGAGCAAATACAAAAAGCAAAATAATAATAAAAAATGAATAAACAATAAATAATGAGAACATGAGATGAAGAATCCTTGAAAGTGTGTTCAGTTTAGTGGGAACATTTCGGTGGTGGGATTAGTAAAACTGAGTGGCATTATCCCCTCTGGTTCAAGAGCCTAATAGTTGGTCTAATGGCCATACAGGATTTGGTTTTCTAATCTGGTGATAAACCATGCTGAATACAAAAGGAAATGAGGGACAAAGGGTGATAATAAATGAAGATGCTCACTTGGACAAAGCCATGTAATGGTGTGATTACAGCAGCAGCTCAAGGGCTGAGTGATATCTGGTGAGTGACTTGCCAGTTTACTTCCCATAGTTTTTCCTCCATCTGTGCATGGTACAGAGGAATAATCTCTGCTCTCCATTTATTTGAATGTGCTCGGAAAGTTTGCTGCTCTCCAAGGCACAGCAGCCTGCTTAATCGGTATCCTTAAATACTCACACTTTTCCTCACCACAACGTTACAGTAAGCTTAATGCAATGAAGAAAGAAAACATGGAAGCACCCTTACTTCCTTAAAAGTTTGCAAAGATTTGGCATGACATCTAAAACTTTGACAAATCTCTGTAAATCTGTGAGGAAGGTATTTTCACTGGCTGAATCACAGCCTGCTGTAGAAACCCCAGTGCCCTTGAATGGAAGATCCTACAAAAAGTAGCTATCATGGGTAAGGCCTTGCCCAACATTGAGAACACCTACTTGGACCCTTGTCGCAGGAAAGCAACATCCATCATCAGGGATAGCACAGCTCAGGACATGCTCCTTTGTTGCTGCTGCCATCAGGAAGTAGGTACAGGAGCCTCAAGACTCATACCACCAGGTTCAGGAATGGTTGCTACCCCTGAACCATCAGGCTGTTGAACCAGTGGGGATAACTTCACTGAACTTCACTCACCCAATATTGAATTGTTCCCATAACCTATGGACTCACTTTCAAGGACCATTTATCTCACTTTCTCAATATTTATTGCTTATATATTGTTACTTTTCTTTTGTATTTGCACAGTGTATCTTTTGCACAATGGTTGTTTGTTCATCTTGTTGGGTGCAGTCTTTCTTTGATTCTTTTGTGGTTATTGGATTTATTGAGTGTGCCTGCAAGAGAATGACTCTTAGTGTTGTATATGGTGATATATATGTAATTTGAAAATAAATTTACTTTGAACTTTGAATGTTTGATGTAAGGAACTCATTGCAGCATCAGCCAAAATATCCTTGATAACGTGTACCAAACTCCCGGCCACTATCCCTCCGAAAGTTAAGGGCAACATTACTCCATATCTCACACCACTCTGAAAACCAAATTACCATTTCATTTTCTATCACTGCATCAAAGTTCTGGAACTCCCTACCTTGGGGGCACCTTCCAACTTGTACTGCAGTAATTCCGGCAGGTGATCTGTCACCATCTTTTATAGGCAATTAAGAAAGCATCCACATCCTGTGAACTTTTTAATTTAAAAAAGGTGTGTCAAATGTAAGTAGATTTTGAATAAATTGTGTGGATTATTTTACAGAGATGATGAGATTAAAATGATTGATGCTGTATCAGCCACCAGCCCCCAGACCACATTATTATTTCATCTCCCTTTTTTATCACTCGCTTTCTTTCTCTGTCCTGTCACTCAAATTTCAATAATAACCACAGTTGTACTTATCGCACATTCATCAGATGTACTCTGACATCTTGCCAGACAACTCATTGAGTTTGGAGAAAATGGGAGGAGCCGAAGGAGGAATTCTGCCAGCCGGAGGAGGGTGGTAGTGGAAGGGAACTGGTTGGGTCTTTTGTCGAGAAAGTAGTGGAGAGCTTTTAGGACTTCTTGACGGGGGATAGAAGTGTATCGAGACTGGACATCCATGGTGAAAGTGAGGTTATCAGGGCCAGGGAACTGATAATTGTTGAGAAGGTAGAGAGCATGTGAAGTGTAGTGGATGTATGTGGGAAGGGTCTGAACCAAGTGGGATAGAATAGATTCAGGGTATGCAGATACGAGTTCAGAGGGGCAGGAGCAGGCAGAGACAGTGGGCCTACCTGGGCAATCAGGTTTGTGGATCTTGGGTAGGACCTTGAAATGAGCAGTGTGGGTTAAGGGAACTGTGAGTTTGGTGGCAGTGGATGGGAGATCTCCAGAATTGATGAGATTGGTGATGGTGTGGGAGACAGTGGCCTGATGGTCTGGAGTGGGGTCCTTTTCAAGGGGTAGGTAAGAGGGAGGTATCTGAGAGTTGATGCCTGGCCTCAGCTAGATAGAGGTCCATCCACCACACTGTAACAGCACCCCTTTGTCTGCAGGTTTGTTGGGGAGGTTGAGATTGGTGCAGAGAGAATGAAAAACAGTGCGTTCAGAGAGGGTACGGCTTGAGGGGGAGAGAGCAGTGCTGAAGTCGAGCCAGTTGATGTCTTATCGGCAGTGAGATGCAGAATACTGTCGATAGGCAATTTTGAAACATAAACAGTAACATTGAAAAGTACTTCCACTATTTGGCAATGTGAAGAATATATGTGCTGGCATATGAGAATCTTGGCTTTATAAATTGGGTTTTACTAAACAAAGGAAATTACAGTGAATCTTTAAAACAATTATGTATTTATGAATGAAGCATTGTATCTAATTTTAGACCACACAGTTTGGAAGATATAACTACTTTCTAGTCAGACTGTATAAAAGCACAACACAAAAATAGGCCCTTTGACCCACATTATCTGTTCCAAACACTATGCCTTATTAAACTAGATCTCTTTTGCCTGCACAGAATCCATATAAGATATAGGAGCAGAAGTAAGCCATATCCCTCCATTTCCTGCATATTATGTAAAAAGTTCCTTAAATACCACTATCGTATCTGCTTCCATCACAACGCCTGGCAGAGTCTGTTCCTGGCACCCACCAATCTGCATTTTAAAAATTCTTTGTACATCTCCTTTTATTGCATTCCTCATGTTGTCCTCTTGTATATGACACTTCAACCCTGGGGATAAAGATTCTAACTGTCTGCTCTATTTGTGCTTCTTACAAGTTCCCTCCATAGCCTCTGACACTCTAGAGAAAATCACCCAAGTTTGACCAACCTCTTCTTTTAGCTAATACTCTCTATATCCAGGCAATGAATTGGTAAGCCTCTTCAATACTCTTTCCACAGTTTCCATTTCCTTCCTTTAATGAGGTGAACAGAAATGCACGAAGGTTGATTGGCTTCGGTTACATGGAAAGATGGAAAAACGTGAGACTATTCTTATTGAAACAAAAATCTTGGGGAGAGATTTGATAGAAGCATTCAAAATCCTTAAGAGTTTGATAGAATATATAAATTTCCATTGACACTGTGATGAGTAATCAGAAGATATCAATTGACAAAAATAATCAAAACCACAGAAATAAGAGGGAGGAAATTTTTGTTGTGATCCATATTGTGCTGCTTGTAAATGATAGAGAAAGCAGATTTAAACATAGAAACATAGAAAATAGGTGCAGGAGTAGGCTACTTGGCCCTTCAAGCCTGCACCGCCATTCAGTATGATCATGGCTGATCATCCAACTCAGAACCCTGTACCTGCTTTCTCTCCATACCCCCTGATCCCTTTAGCCACAAGGGCCATATCTAACTTCCTCTTAAATATAGCCAATGAACCGCCCTCAACTGTTTCCTGTGGCAGAGAATTCCACAGATTCACCACACTCTGTGTGAAGAAGTTTTTCCTCATCTCGGTCCTAAAAAGCTTCCCCTTTATCCTTAAACTGTGACCCCTCGTTCTGGACTTCCCCAACATCGGAAACAATCTTCCTGCATCTAGCCTGTCCAATCCCTTTAGAATTTTATACATTTCAATAAGATCCCCCCTCAATCTTCTAAATTCCAGTGAATATAGTCAATCCAGTCTTTCTTCATATGAAAGTCTTGACATCCCAGGAATCAATCTGATGAACCTTCTCTGTACTCCCTCTATGGCAAGAATGTCTTTCCTCAGATTAGGGGACCAAAACTGCACACAATATTCTAGGTGCGGTCTCACCAAGGCCTTGTACAACTGCAGTAGAACCTCCCTGCACCTGTACTCAAATCCTTTTGCTATGAATGCCAACATACCATTTGCCTTTTTCACCGCCTGCTGTACCTGCATGCCCACCTTCAATGACTGGTGTACAATGACACCCAGGTCTCGTTGCATCTCCCCTTTTCCTAATCAGCCACCGTTCAGATAATAATCTGTTTTCCTGTTCTTGCAACCAAAGTGGATAACCTCACATTTATCCACGTTAAATTGCATCTGCCATGAATTTTCCCACTCACCTAACCTATCCAAGTCACCCTGCATCCTCTTAGCATCCTCCTCACAGCTAACACCGCCACCCAGCTTCGTGTCATCCGCAAACTTGGAGATGCTGCATTTAATTCCCTCGTCTAAATCATTAATATATATTGTAAACAACTGGGGTCCCAGCACTGAGCCTTGCGGTACCCCACTAGTCACTGGCTGCCATTCTGAAAAGGTCCCGTTTACTCCCACTCTTTGCTTCCTGTCTGCCAACCAATTCTCTATTCACATTAATAGCATACCCCCAATACCGTGTGCTTTAAGTTTGCACAATAATTTCCTGTGTGGGACCTTGTCAAAAGCCATTTGAAAATCTAAATATACCACATCCACTGGCTCTCCCCTATCCACTCTACTAGTTACATCTTCAAAAAATTCTATAAGATTTGTCAGACATGATTTTCCTTTCACAAATCCATGCTGACTTTGTCCGATGATTTCACCTCTTTCCAAATGTGCTGTTATCACATCTTTGATAACCGACTCTAGCATTTTCCCCACCACTGATGTCGAACTAACTGGTCTATAATTCCCCGGTTTCTCTCTCCCTCCTTTTTTAAAAAAGTGGGGTTACATTAGCCACCCTCCAATCCTCAGGAACTAATGCAGAATCTAAGGAGTTTTGAAAAATTATCACTAATGCATCCACTATTTCTTGAGCTACTTCATTAAGCACTCTGGGATGCAGACCATCTGGCCCTGGGGATTTATCTGCCTTTAATCCCTTCAATTTACCTAACACCACTTCCCTACTACCATGTATTTCCCTCAGTTCCTCCATCTCACTAGACCTTGGTCCCTTCCTATTTCCGGAAGATTATTTATGTCCTCCTTAGTGAAGACAGAACCAAAGTAGTTATTCAATTGGTCTGCCATGTCTTTGTTCCCTATGATCAATTCACCTGTTACTGACTGTAAAGGACCTACATTTGTCTTGACCAGTCTTTTTCTTTTCACGTATCTATAAAAGCTTCTACAGTCAGTTTTTATGTTCCCTGCCAGCTTTCTCTCATAATCTTTTTTCCCTTTCCTAATTAAGCCCTTTGTCCTCCTCTGCTGGTCTCTGAATTTCTTCCAGTCCTCAGGTGTGCCGCTTTTTTTTGCTAATTTATAAGTTTCTTCTTTGGACTTGATACTATCCCTAATTTCCCTTGTCAGCCACGGGTGCACTACCTTCCCTGGTTTATTGTTTTGCTAGACTGGGATGAACAATTGTTTTAGTTCATCCATGCGATCTTTAAATGCTTGCCCCATTGCATATCCACCGTCAACCCTTTAAGTATCATTTGCCAGTCTATCTTAGCTAATTCATGTCTCATACCTTTAAAGTTACCCTTCTATAAGTTCAGAACCTTTGTTTCTGAATTAACTATGTCACTCTCCATGTTAATGAAGAATTCCACCATATTATGGTCACTCTTACCCAAGGGGCCTCGCACGACAAGATTTCTAACTAACCCTTCCTCATTGCTCAATACCCAATCTAGAATGGCCTGCTCTCTAGTTGGTTCCTCGACATGTTGGTTCAGAAAACCATCCCACATACATTCCAAGAAATCCTCTTCCTCAGCACCCTTACCAATTTGGTTCGCCCAATCTATATGTAGATTGAAGTCACCCATTATAACTACTGTTCCTGTATTGCATGCATTTCTAATTTCCTGTTTAATGCCATCCCCAACCTCACTACTACTGTTAGGTGGCCTGTACACAACTCCCACCAGCGTTTTCTGCCCCTTAGTGTTATGCAGCTCTACCCATATCGATTCCACATCCTCCAGGCTAATGTCCTTCCTTTCTGTTGCGTTATTCTCCTCTCTAACCAGCAATGCTACTCCACCTCCTTTTCTTTCCTGTCTATCCCTCCTGAATATTGAATATCCCTGGATGTTGAGCTCCCATCCTTGGTCACCCTAGAGCCATGTCTCTGTGATCCCAACTATATCATATTCATTAATAACTATCTGCACATTCAGTTCATCCACCTTGTTACGAATGCTCCTCACATTGACACACAAAGCCTTCAGCCTTGTTTTTACAACACTCTTAGCCCTTATACAATTATGTTGAAAAGTGGCCCTTTTTGCTTTTTGCCCTGGATTTGCCTGCCTGCCACTTTTACTTTTCACCTTACTACTTTTTGCTTCTACCCTCATTTTACACCCCTCTGTCTCTCTGCACTTGTTCCCATCCCCCTGCCACATTAGTTTAAAGCCTCCTGAACAGCAGTAGCAAACGCTCCCCCTAGGACATTGGTTCCAGCCCAGGTGCAGACCGTTCTGTTTATACCGGTCCCACCTCCCCCAGAACTGGTTCCAATGCCCCAGAAATTTGAATCCCTCCCCCTTGCACCATTTTTCAAGCCACGTATTCATCTGAAATATCCTCCTATTTCTACTCTGACTAGCACGTGGCACTGGTAGTAATCCAGAGATTATTACCTTTGTGGTCCTACTTTTTAGTTTATCTCCTAACTCCCTAAATTCACCTTGTTAGGACCTCATCCCGTTTTTTACCTATATCGTTGGTACCTATGTGCACCACGACCACTGGCTGTTCACCCTCCCATTCCAGAATGTCCTGCAGCGGCTCAGAGACATCCTTGACCCTTGCACCAGGGAGGCAACATACCATCCTGGAGTCCCGTTTGCGGCTGCAGAAACGCCTATCTATTCCCCTTACAATCGAATCCCATATCACTATAGCTCTCCCACTCCTTTTCCTTCCCTCCTGTGCTGCAGAGCCACCCATGGTTTAAGATTTGCGAGCATGCATAAAAAGTTCTGAGTCAGGCAAATCAACTTTCAAAGAGCTGACACAGGTACAGTGAACTAAGGGATGTATTTCTTGTGTTCTTTCTCTCTTCTATTATTGTATGATTCAAATGTACCTTCACAAACATTTGCTGAGATGTATTTTCTTCCAGTGGTTATTAGAAGCAAAAATAAGTAGGTACAAGGACTTTTCTATTTCATCCTACAACTACAGTATCCTCCCACCAACAGGCAAAAATATCTCAAAATGTTGTTGTAGAATAAAAGAAATTTAGACATTTAGAAACATTGACATTTGAGGCTAAATAGATTTCATGAGTTTAAATCCTGAATATAAATGAAAAGGAGAAGTAGCCTTGTGATTGAGCTACTCAACAAAGTACTGGTACTTGAAAAGATGGGGCTAAGTGGAGGGTGGATTAGGCAGTCTTAACAAATCTGGCAACTATAAAGCTCTTCTTTTGAAAGATCAGAGCCTGTGAACTTGAGTAAAGACTTCAGAGACTCTTGGTTTCCATGTCAAAAAATAATTTATCTATGAAACTTGAGAGAGAGGATTTTTTTCTTCAGATAAAGAGTAGGTCTTAAAATATCCTTAATGCTTGTCAAGAAATTCTTTAGCTTGTTACTGCATGTAGTCTTTTGACATAACAACTAAAACATCCTAAAGTGCAGTCTTTTGTGAAGAGAATTATTGACTTAAACTCTGTAACTTAAACTTAATTTAAAGTATATTGTATTTGTTATTTCTGTTACCAGGTGATGAGGGTGACAACTTCTATGTAATCGATCAGGGTGAAGTTGATGTAAGTGTTTGAAATATTGTGGTTTTTTAATGGTTTTCTATTTTCATTTTAGGGTAAGGATATATGATGCAAATTAAGATATTATATGCAAATAAACACAATTTAATGGCATTGATGAATGCCTGTAGGCATTACGGACCTCCACAGAGATGACCTTCACTAAATACGATGCACCTGTTTGGTCAGGGTAATCTATTAATGGTGTAGTAATTTACTGCAAAGAAACACTTTAACATCTGATCACTTGCTGTAGCTCCCTCACATCAGTGTCTGTTAAAGCCACAACATGGTGCCCGAGGCTATTTGTTCCAGGTGCTTTATTTGCTTGGTTTAATTGTGTGAAATGAGATCAGCTCAAATGAAAATGGACTGGCCTGTTTGTACATAAGCCTATTTAGAAGCCATAGAGCTATAAATTGGTCTGATATATTGTACAAAGCTGGTTACTTTAATTATAATCACAATGTTAGAAAATAATTAGGTAATTTGCACTTCTATCATGATGTAAGTTTGTTTTATGTTAACTAAAGTTCAAAGTTCAAATTTATTATCGAAGTATGTATATCATATACAACTTTGAGATTCATCTTCTTGCAGGCACAAAACAAAGAAACACAATAGAATCTACAGAAAAATACACACAACAAAGACTGTCAAACATCCAGTGTATAAAAGAGGACAAATCGTGCAAATAGTAAACAGAAAGCAAATTTCTGTACAGCAAATAACATGATCCATCTGCCTCACTTTTTGCCCTCATATCTGATTGAAACATCAGTAATGGAATTTTTGACTAAGAAGAATTTCTCAATTAGTTCATAACACTCAGTATGAGGGATGGAACATGTCAGTGGTATAGATTGTTCAGAACCAAAATTCTAAGCCTGCTTTTCCTATCAAGCATGTCCCAACTAGGTTTCAAATTGCTAATATATTGTATCACAAAGTTTTATTCTCCTTGCATCTGAATAAATCAATGCTAATCCCGAGAAGCCAGCTTCATAAACTATTTGAAAGTAACCTTTTCAAATAAAGCCTGTGTCCTCTGGACCAGTTGAAACAATTTGTTTTGAGAACAAAAGTAGTAGCAGCAAAAGGAGCCGCTGTTCCTTTTATGCGTGCTCTGCAATTCAGCAAGCTCATGCCTCATCTTTCACTGTGACACTAACCTTCATTCCCTCAATTCTTTTAATAAAATATATATCTTGGTGTTAAATGTAATTTGCAAATGACCTGCCACTGCCTACGTGGTGAAGAAATTCAATTTATCACTGTACCAGATGTCCATTCCCCTAACACTATGAACCATAATTCTGACACTTAACAAAAGGTAAACATAATTTTTACACATACCCTGCCAACCCTCATAAGAGTTTTGAAAGTTTAAATTAGATCATAACTCATTCTTACCTCAAAAAAGTTTAAATCAGGTCTACTTAATCTCCCCTGAAATAATGAAGATGCCATCCCAGGAATCAGTCTGATAAAGCTTTGCTGCACTTGGTCTTTGCAAATGTATCTTTCCTTGATGTAGACTCTAGAACTATATACAATGTTCCAGATGTGGTTTCACCAGTTCCATATAAAAGTGGAGCAAAACATCTCTACTTTGTACCTAAATTGGTTCTTATTACAAAAGGATTTATCATTTGAACTTTAAAATTGCTTACTGTACCTGTTTACTAGCTTTCAGTTACTTATTTTACAAGGACCTCCAACTGCCCCTAAACAACACCTTCCAGTCTCTCACCAGTTTAAATATTTCTATTTTTTAACAAAGTGGATGACCTCACATTTCTCCACATTATCGTCAATCTGTTACGTCGTTGCTGGTTCACTTGTCTGTAACACACCTCGATGCATCCTCCTCACTATCCACACTGCCATACATCATCTTATTTATCATTGGCAAACTCAGCACTTGGAGGAGGAGATCAAGTTATTGTTAAAGATTGCTAGGAGCTGAGGCCCTGTAGCACCCCACTTTTCAGAGCCTCCCAGCCCAAAAATAATGTTTATTTATGTTTCTATTTTTCTGTCAGTTAGACATTCTCATCAGTATATTGACCCCAGTATATTTCACGTAATTTCTAATTAATGGCTCTTATGCAGTATCTTTATTGAAGACCTTCTGAAAACCCAATTATCTATATCATCTGGTTTACCCTTAATTAATTCCACTTGTTAAATCTCCAAAATATTCTTAACAGATTAGACAAAGATGATTTCGCTTTGGAACTCTCACCAGTCCTGTTATTATGTTTTAAATGCAGTGTTACCACATCCTTTGTAATCGTTCCCAGCTTTGTAATGTCAGGTTAACAGTTTCCATTTTTCCTCCTCTTAAGTAGTGGGGTTACATTTGTTATCTCCCAATCTGTGAGAACTGTTCTAGAATACATAGAAGATGACAGCCAGTACATCCATTATCTCTTTCACCACCACCATCAAATTGTCATCAGCGCCTGGAGATTTATCACTGTCCAGTCCTACTAATTTCTCCAGTATTTTTTTAAACTAATGCTTAATCTCTTTGAACTCCTCATTTTACTGTAGACCTGCAGCATTAACTATTTCCAGAAGGTCTTCTCTCTCTTGTGAAGATCGACACAAAATATTTGTTTTTCTGTCATTTCCTTATTCCCCAATATAATTTCTCTCAACCTAATTGTCTCACTGCCTACCTATGTCATTCTTTGTAATTGTTTTTATTAAATTATAATTTTATCTCTCCTTTCTATTTGTTTGGTGATACAGTGCAGAGTAGGCCCTTAGAGCCATGCCACCTGACAAAACTGATTAACCCTAAACATAGGATAATTTTGAACAACTGTATTTTGTTCATAATATTTTTAATACTAATAAAAAGATTGAAAAAAAAGGATAATTTACAATGACTTATTAACCTAATAGGTATGCCTTTGGACTGTGGGAGGAAACTGGATCATCCAGAGAAAACCCTGAATTCCACAGGGAAGACGTACACTCCTTATAGATGGAGCTGGAATTGTACTGTAAACTCTGGAACTCCTCGAGATGTTATAGTTTAAACACTAATTGCTACACTGTTGTGGCACCCTCTTATCAATTTCTTTTGCGCTCTGTTGAACTCTTAAAAATTTTTGGGCTTTCCAGTTTTTTGCTAGTATTAGAAGCCTTTTCAAATATATTACAATGTTTTACTTGGTAGATTCAGTTGAACCATTTTCTTTTCGCCAAGTTATCTTCATGCACTTGTATGGACCTGTCCTGCCATCTTAAAATTGCGCCTTTCTTGAAGAAATGCACTTTGTGAGACTGTTTTATAAATAGCATCAGTTCTGTTTGATTATGATTTTTTAAATTAGTTCTTGTTGTTTCAACCATATCAAGAAATGCACAAAGTATCTGGGATTCAATAAAAGTTAGTAGATTAGAACTTTTAAAGCAAGTTGCATTGCAGTAGAAAGGCACCCTTTACCTTGTTCTACCTCAATACACTGTGTAATGATTTGATCTGTATGAACACTATGCAAGACAAGCTTTACACTGTATCTCAGGACATGACTATGATAACCAATTCTGTGCACAACTTGAATGTTTTGTTTATCACTTGCACAAAAAAATCATTAGACCATTATGACTTTATTCTGTTTTGCACCAGTACCCTTCCCCCTCCCCATTTTCCCCTGGCAAAGATTATCCCGGATAAAAAAGAAGAACATGGACATCAGTGTTGACAAATTGTTTTATTTTTGCCTAGGTCTACGTCAATGGAGAATGGGTTACAAACATTGGAGAAGGAGGTAGTTTTGGAGAACTTGCTCTGATCTATGGCACTCCAAGAGCAGCAACTGTCAAGGCCAAGACAGACCTCAAACTGTGGGGAATTGACAGGGATAGCTATAGACGCATTCTAATGGTCTGTATTACGTTAATAATATCCATTTGCAATTCTTTTTGAATTGATTAATAATTGCATATAAAAATATGTTTCTATTGTTCTAAAACTGGACATTGAACAGTTCTTTAGGAACCATACCACATCTTAAACAAATTCTTGAAATCAGTAAAACTTTAATATTGTATACACGCAGAATTTAGTATCAGAAAATGATGGCCTATGAAGAGGACATTCAGTCTATTATGTCCATGTCATCCAAAAATTGAGTCTTTTTGTTTACTCCCAGTTCTTGGTCCATAATCTTTAAAATTATGTTTCTGTGAGCATCTTTCCAGATGATTTTTTTTAATATACTGAGGGATCTGCTTCCACATTCATTCATTTAGAAGGTGAGTTTCTAGAACCCAATACTTCGTGGGTGAATTTATCTTCTTGAAAGCCCCTGTATTCCATTCAACTATTAACTGAAACTCCTGTTCTTACCTTAGACTTCAATACCAGGGGAAAGACATCTTTTAAGTCTAAAACTTTAATCATCTTGATTTAATTTCTCCTCAGGCTCCTTGATTTCTTGGTACCATAGTGGTTATTTAGTTAGCCTATTATAATTTTAACATTATAGTTAAAGCTACTGCAATAATGTTGTTTTCACACAGGTATGAGTATGAGTGAAATATATCTGATTATCTAATTCGCAAATGCCATTTTGTGGTTGCTTTGAATTTATAGGTTTGATAAAACACAAAGCAAATTGCTACACTACATCAAACAATCAAAAATAATTTGTCAGGTTTTGTACTTTTTTGTGAAACATTTATTGTGAGCATTTCGATTAGAATAGAAGCAACAAACTGGATAAATCCTTTGAGGTAAATATGAATGTTTCCACTGCCTCAATTACTCTTTGAGCAAGTTGCAGGGCACCAGTGCCCTTGTGGTGATTTCCTGCTCCTCCTCTAAAAGCTTCTCGAAACTTTTTATAAACGAACATAGATTTGTCCACGGACTCCGTGCTTAATGGTATTGATCCATAGCATAAAAAAGATTGGGGAGCCCTTGGACTAGATTAAAAGACATTTGGATAAGTACATTGATCAGAAAGGTTCAGAAAGATATGGGCCAAACACCTACAAAGGTGACTACCTTAGTTGGGCACCTTGCATAGATGAGCTGGGCCAGAGGGCCTTTTTCTGTGCTGTATTGCTCTGTCTAAATATTTGTCGTTAATAGCAGATTTCTCATTGTTGAATGGCAACTTCCTTCCAATGAGATTGCATAATCAAAATAGAATAAGATATAGGACCAGAATTGGGCCATTTGGCTCATCAAGTCTGCTCCATTTCATCATGGCTGATCCATTTTCCCTGTCAGCCCCAGTCTCCTGCCTTCACCCTGTATCCCTTCATGCCCTGACTAATCAAGAATCTATTAACCTCTGCCTTAAATATAACCAATGATTTGGCTTCCACAGCCATCTGTGGCAACAAATTCCAGATTCACCACTCTCTGGCTAAAGAAATTCATCCTCATCTCCATTCTAAAAGGATGTCCTTCTATTCGACTTTCCCTCCATAGGAAACATTTTCTCTACATCCACTCTTTCGAGGCCTTTTAACATTTGATAAGTTTCAATGAGGTCATCCCTTATTCTTCTGAATTCCAGTGAGTAGAAGCCCAGAGCCATCAAACACTCCTCGTTTGACAAGCCTTTCAATCCCAGAATCACTTTCGTGAACCTGCTTTGAACCCTCTCCAATGTCAGCACATCCTTCCTTAGATAACTGCTCACAATACTCCAAGTGAAGCCTCACCAGGGCTTTATAAAGCCTCAACATTACACCCCTGGTTTTATATTCTAGTCCTCTCGAAATGAATGTTGACGTCACATCTGCCTTCCTCACGAGCCTATTTGTTTACTTGTTTGTTTCTTTAGACTGTTTCTTGGAACTAGTTAATGTTCAGATAATTGTCACCTTTTCTAATAATACCTAATAATTGTATTAAATTTCAAATCATAGTGGTAAAATTTTATTGATTTATGACAATGCATTTTTCTCTCTGGTATTTTGGTCTTGAGGTTTGCTGGTGTAGTCTTCTACTTTGCAAGTTAAATGGCTTATGCTGTACAAGGGAGGTTTTCAAAGTAAATTTATTATCAAAGTATATATATGTCACCATATACAACCCTGAGATCTATTTTCTTGCCGACACACTCAGTAAATCCATAATGAATAGTCACCATAACAGAATTAATGAAAGACCAGACCAGCTTGGGTGTTCAAAGGACAACAAACTGCAAATACAAAAGAAAGAAGGAATAATTAATAAATAAATAAGCAAAAAACATCAAGAACATGAGATGAAAGTGAGTCCAGAGGTGTGGGAGTATTTCATTGATAGAGCAAGTAAAATTTAAATTTAAAGGACTATTTGGCAAAGTTTTGAATAGTTAACACAGAGAAAAGCCAATTAACAAGAATTTAAGAGCCGTTTGGACTTTTCCCCCAAGAAAGCGCAAGGGAAGACATTTGCATTTGTAACTTTTTCACTCTATTTCATAAGCACACAATGAATACGGAAAGCAAATAACCTTTGCATGATATCAGGTTCAAACTAGGTTTTTTTTTAAGCTTCAAAATGTTTTCAGGCCAAAACACAAGTGCAACTTATTGATAACACTTTCTCATTCTAGTTAAATGGCAGCTAGTTAAAAAGGTGTCGAGGATACTGGCCTTCATCAGGCAGAACACTGAGTGTAGGAGTTGGGTGGGACATTATGTTTGCCACTGTACAAGTTGTTGGTGAGGCCACATTTGGAGTACTGTGGTAAACTGTCATAGGAAAGATGTGGCTAAACTAGAAAGAGTGGAGAAAAGTTAACCTCTCCCATTATAGGGAGAGTTTGGCCAGGCCCAGGTCTATATTCTTTGGAACATTGGAGAATAAGGGCAAGTTTAGAGGTGTTTAAACTTAGGAGAGGTATAGATGCGGTGGAAAGTAAGTGCTTTCCCCAAGGTAGAGGAGTCCAATATCAGATTTAGGGTGAAAGAGAACAGTCTTTTGCCCAGGGTAGGGGAATCCAATATTAGACTTAGGGTGAAAGGGGAAAGATTTAAAAGGGACCTGAGTGACAATTTTTTCATACAGATGGTGGTGACTATATCGAATGAGTTGGCAAAAGCAATAGTTAGGCAGGTACAATGGTATTCTTCGAGAGGCAGTTGGATTGGTACATGGAAGGGAAGGGCTTAGAGCAGGGGTTCCTAACCATTTTTATGCATGGACCACTACTATTAAGCAAGGGGTCCATGGACCCCAGATTGTGATTCCTTGGCTTAGAAGGATTTGACTGGAAATTAAAATGAGCTGGGTGGGCAGTAAGGTCAGCATGGACTGATTGATCTGAAAGGCCTGTATCTGTGTTGTATTGCTCTATGACTCATAAACTCATTTGACCAATTGATAAAATCCAGCATGTAATTATTAACATTTTCTAACAAGTCATTATTTGAAAAAAACACACTTGAATCTTTTGTTTAGAATTCAGCTTTTTGTTCATGAGTTTTGAATGTGTTAGTATTGAAAGCACCTGATTAAATAGGAATCATTTGAAAAAGCATAGAGTTTTTGTTGACGCTTTCTATTATGGGGCAGAATATGATTGGAGGAAGATAAATACTAAATTATTGTATTCTCAAAAATAAATTCCAAGGACAATTCCTTAACTTTGCTTTCCTCTTTGCCCAGGGGGTAGGGGTATCTCATCAGCACTTCAGCGAAGGAATATCGATTGGAGTTTTGGGTATATTATATGAACTGTCTTCCATTCAGTCAATGGTATCCTGGCAAGGTCTAGAAAGAAAAAAGTATGAGAAAGGATATAATTAAAATGGACTAAAGAGATAATATTTGAAGAAGTTCTTAAATTGCTGCATCTCTCTGACTTACTTTCAAAAGAGGAATTGCTGGTAGTCGGTCCAAGTAGCCCAAGGCTCTACTATCAATGTTTGAGTAAAGGAAGGAAGGTATGCACATCACACCAGAATTAAGAGGTGATGTTGGTGGCTGGGGCTTTTGGAGAGAGAATGGGTTTAAGCTTATAGGAATTTACAGAGAAAGGTTAGGTGAAGCTATGCAGGGAAGTTAAGAGAAGCATATCAAATTTAGTGCTTTTGGAAACTCAAGCTTATCCAAGAGTCACAGAAAAATTAGCAGCAGCAGAGATCTATTCCATTACAACTTGCCACAGAGGAACATCTTCAACAGGGGAGCTTAACCAATTATCTTGACATTCAACAGCATTATGTGTCCCCATCTTTGATATCCTGAGAGTAACCATTAACTAGAAAGCAGACTAGATCAGTAATAAATGCGGTGGCTGCAAGAGTAGAAATTCTACCACCACCCTAATGACCATTCTGCGAATTCTGGCATCAGTGATGACCACATCACAAAAACCATGCTGGGAATCATAAACACGAGAAAGTCTGCAAATGCTGGAAATCCAAAGCAACACACACAAAATGCTGGAAGAATTCAGAAGACCAGGCAACATCTATGGAAATGAATAAACAGTCGATGTTTCGGGCTGAGACCCTTCTTCAGGACTGAAAAGGAAGAGGGAAGATGCCAGATTAAAAAGATGGATGATGAGTGAATGGGACTTTAGTGCAGGACTGGTCATGTACAGCAGGTATTTAGATAAATAGAAAAAACAGACAGGATGGAAACCTGGGAGACAGAGCATTGGAATAACAAAATGAGGAAGTTATAGAGATACCTGATGTTATAGAAGTGTACATAAGCAATCCTTCTGTTGGAGAGGATATGGAGATTGAACCATCTTCTGGATTATAATGAACCTGAGACTGTAAGCAGAAACAGATATGCTGGACAAATTCAGCTAGTCAAGCAGCGTCTAATGAAAGAGAAACCACTTGAAGTTTCATCAGAAGGGAAAACAAGAGGATGATGATCTAAGCAGTAGAGGGGATGTAGGAACGTTGGTAATAACGTGAAATGCTGAACAGACACTGAACCATTGTCTACAGCAGCCTGGGGTCCATGGACCCCTTTCTTAATGGTATTTTTCAGCATGGCTTTGTCAAGGGCAGATCATGCCTTACTTTGTGGATACTTTAGAAAGAGTGCAGAGGAAATCTACAAGAATGTTGCCTAGATTGAAGAGTGTGCCTTATGAGAATAGATTGAGTGAACTTGGCCTTTTCTCCTTGGAATGATGGAGGATGAGAGGTGACCTGATGGAGGTGTCTAAGATGATGAGAGGCATTGACATTGTGTTTAGCCAGAGGCTTTTTCCCAGGGCTGAAATGGCTAACACGAGGGGGTATAGTTTTGAGGTGCTTGGACGTAGGTACGGGGGGGATGTCAGAGTTTGTGTTTTTCACACAAAGAGTGGTGGGTGCATGGAATGCACTGCCAGCAATGGTTGTAGAGGCAGTTACAAAAGGGTCTTTTAAGAGACTCTTAGATAGGTACATGGAGCTTAGAAAAATAGAGGGCAATGCATTAGGGAAATTCTAGGCAGTTTCTAGAGTAGGTTAAATGGTCAGTACAACATTGTGGGCTGAAGAGACTGTAATGTGCTGTAGATTTCTATGTTTTATGTTCCATGGCATAAAAAAGGTTGAGAATTCCTGCTCTGTGGAATTGTCTGTGTTGTGAAGTCTGGCTGATGTTGCATCGTCTGGCATATTGGGACATGCCCAGCAGGCTAGAATACACAAGTGGATAAAAATAAGCTGAGGTGAGAGGAATGGCTTGTGCAAATGGCTAGTCCTGATACAGGCTTTATAGATACTGGAGAATTCAATATTGAGTCCTGCAGGTTGCAATGTGAACGGTGAAGAAGGGTTTCATTTCCTGTGCTTCCATTGGGTCTTGTTGTAGCTGTGCAGGTGGCCATAGATACAAGTTAGAGTGGGGATTGAGTGGTGAATGGAAAAAGCAGGCACTCCTGTGTAGAGAACACAGTCATTGCCCAAGCTGCACCAAAAATAGCAGACTAGATTGGAAGAAGGGCAAGTAAATTGTTGCCTCTCCTTGGGTGGGTCGCTAGATAGTGCGAAGAGGTGAATTCATGAAGCATAAAGGCAGTCTGGGGCATTGTAAGCAGTGGTGCTAATGTAGGTATGGATGTCAGTGCATGTTTGATCTGCAGTATCAGGTGTTATTTGTAATCCTAGAAGAAAATTTTGTATAAACATTATTTACGGGCCTTTTTGTCAGCATTTTGAAGCATTGGTCTTTGAGAGGGGGCAACTTTATGGTACAGTTTATGTCCTGAAGAAACTACACTCAGTGGCCACTTTATTACCTTGGAACCTGTGCGGTCTTCCGCTAGAGCCCATCCACTTCAAGGTTGGCATGCTCTTCTGCACACCACTGTTGTAACACATGATCATCTGAGTTACTGTTGTCTTCCTGTCAGCTTGAACCATTCTCCCCCGATCCTTCTCATTAGCAAGGTGTTTTTGCTCACAGAACTACCACTCACTGAATGTTTTTTGTTTTCCAAACCATCTTCTGTAAACTGTAGAGCAGGGGAAAAAGGACCTAGTGTTTTCCCAGCGCAAATGATTAAACTCTTCTCAGGCTTCCACTATCAATTATAACCGATGTTTCAATGATAAACTCTGCCATCTTCTAGGATGATGGCTGGGTATGTCTAGACCAGTGGTATTTATACCCCTGTAGTCCATCCCTCCTGATTGGTTAGTCATCATCCAATCAGGTTTCCGCTCTCCCACCTTGTTTACAATTGAATTCCAGCTCTTACTTTGAGTGAGACCTCTGGCTTTGTTAAAATTCTTTTCCTCGAGTTTTATTTCAATGGCTTCCTTTATCAGGCAGCTCCAAAAGCCATGGACGCGGCACAGTAGTTTTGTGCTGTTGAAGTGAATCCTGTGGCTGTTATGAGTGCAGTGTTCTGCTACTGCTGATTTCTTCGGGTAACCCAAACAGATACACCTCCTGTGGTCCTTGATGCAGGTTTCCACTGAGCATTCTGTCTCAGTTAATGGTAGGAGTCCACAGAATAAAAAAGGTTGGAAACACCCCTAGTAGAGACTGTAGTGTGTGCAAATCCTAAGACATCAGTAGTTTCTGAGATACTGAAACCACCCCGTTTGGCACCAACAATTATTCCATGATTGAAGTCACTCAGAACACACGTTTTCCTGTTTCTGTTGTTTGGTTTGAACAACATGCTTTTATGCATTGAGTTGCTACCACATGATTGGCTGATTAGATATTTACATTAAGGAGCAGAAGTACAAGTGTATCAAATAAAATAGTCACTGTGTATAGGTTCAGCAAGGACTATATCGGCCAAAGGGCCTGTTTCTGTGCTGTACTACTCTATGACTCCAATAATTCCTTACTGCTGTAAAATTTTATTCATGAAGTTGCAAATATAGCCTTTGTAAGAAGTAATATTTCGCTTAATTTTCTTGTAATGTGTAAAGTATAATGCATGCTTGTTCATCAAAGCCAACACTTATAACCAGGACAATATTTTGAGAATTTGAAGTTTCTTTAAAATTCTTGACTAATTATTTTTATAATGTCATAGATTGTTTCAGCAAATCATTATCAAAATATTTGCCTACCAGTCCACATTATAATTTTGGATAAGAATTGTCTCCCATGATGTTTTTGTACTGTCTGTCCTTTTTGTCTATACCTGAGGCAGTAAACAGTTCTGAGACCTCAGTAATAACCATGTATATGTGCAAAGCTGTGTAGAATAACTGGAGGGTATTCAGGTTCAAAAGAGGAGTATAAGCTGTCAGGTCTCATAACATTTAAAATGTCAGTATTGTGACTATTTGTGATGGTGCTTTATCCCTTTTAGGCTTAAAATAGCAACTGATGGCATACCATGTTTTAAATAAGTATATAAATCTGGCTTAGAATGTGAAGCTTGTACAATCATCCAGATCTTTTTGTATAATTTGCTGACCTGTTTGAGTGAATATAATTGTTCAAATGTACAATTAAAGGTTAGCCAGGCTTCTGGCTTTTGGTGAGTATTAAGTAAAATTCTGTTTTTATCTCGTGGGATACCAGGTGTTTTGTAGATTTCAATTAGTGATTCCTTTTTTCCTTTGAATGTAGAAAACTGGTAGTCACGCTGATGATTTATCTAGGATCCCTGTAATTAGGGCTCTTTAGAATGACTGAATAGGTTAAGTTCAATTTTAATGTCTGGCTTCTGCAAGGGGTGGGATTGGTGTAGGAGAGTTTCCATTATGTAATTTTGATCTTTTTTTTCCATGTGAACACAAGCTAGTGCACTTGAAGCATCATGTAAATTTAATTCATTCGCTTTTAATAGTTTGAAGTATGCACATGACAGATCATTGGCCCAAAATGGTCTTCAAATACTTATTTATTTAGAGGATACACAGCACAGTAACAGGCCCAATGAGCCACACCCAATTACACCCATATGACCAATTAACCTACTAACCCGTTTGTCTTTTGAAAGTTGCGGGGGGGGGGGTATCAGAGGACCCAGAAGACACCCTCATGGTCATGGGGAGAATGTACAAACTCCTTACAGAGAGCGATGGAATTTAATCCAGGTTGTTGATGCTGTAATAGCATTACACTAACCGCTATGCTACCTGCTGCCCAGATAGATATCTTGCAGCAGCTATTGTGTTTATTTTCTAGTTTGGAATTTTTGAATGAAAAAATGGCAGCACAGTATTGTAGTGGTTAGCACAACGCTTTACAGCACAGGTGACCCGGGTACAATTCCCACCACTGCCTGTAAGGGGTTTGTATGTTCTCCCCATGTCCACATGGGTTTCCTCCCAGTGCTCTGGTTTCCTCCCACAATCCAAAGACATAGGTTAATTGGTCATTGTAAATTGTCCCATGATTAAACAGGATTAAATCGGGGGATTACTGGGCGGTGCAGCTCGAAGGCCCAGAAGGACCTATTCCACTCTGTATCTCAATAAATAAATGCTTATCTTTGAAAAGTAATGCTAGCTGTATTCTTTTTGCTGAGTTCTTGTCCAAAGTACTAAATAGCGCACCAGCAAGTCTCAAGTGCTCAAATGAAAATGAGAGATAACAAATATGGAAATGAGCAGATGCAATAACATTTTACATTTTCATTTTAAACAGGGTAGCACATTGAGGAAGCGCAAGATGTATGAAGAATTCCTGAGCAAGGTCTCCATTTTGGGTCAGTTGGCAACGATGTTTAACGTTAATCTCTGCCACACATGTAGCTTGTCTGAAGTGAAGGCTTCATACCTCGATATTTTGTTAAAGGTCCAAAAAAAAGCACTTTCCTGTGTCTGACCTCAAGTAGCCCTGCAGCACAACACAAGGAAAGTGAAATGGTTGACATTTTTGGTACTCTCTCATAGTTTGAACACCGTGAGTAGAATTTTGTGACTGAACTCTATCCCTCAAGGTATCTAATCCGATTTGAGCTTTTTAATGGAAATAATACATTTGTAATGGTTTCCTATGTGGATGGGTGGAAAATAGGGTGGTATCAAAATAACGTCATCTGTAATGTTTAGTTATAATCTAATTAAGTGTGAATTGGCACATGAGGAAGATGGTGTTGCATGCTTGTGTACTTTCACATGCGCTAAGCAAACTAAAATAAATAGATTTGAATGGATTGAGCATTTTCCTATTAATATTTTATAGTCATATCAGGAATACTTAAAAAAATTCTTAAGTTTTTCTTTTAATATGGCTAAGCCTAATTTTGTCATGTTCTTAATGTCCTTCAGTACTTAACTGGAAAAGGTTTAATCACTGCAGCTTCCAAAGGAAAGAGGTGCCACATGCCATGAAACATTGTTTATAATACCAGTAATACAGATCAAGAGAAGATAAGAAATTAATAATCTTAATTTGATTATTAGGGTTTATGTTAATGTTCTTAAGCTTCTGAAATTTAAAATATATATTTTCATACATATCTGTTGCAGTGATCTCTGGATACATGAAATAATTTTTCAGATATGGAAAAATAAGCAAAATATGGGTTTTACTTGATAAATTATCATTCAGGAACCTTTTACAAAAATACTGACTTTAACAGTGATAATAGCTTATTTTAGAATTTCTTGAAGTTCTAATTTTTTAAATGTTGCAGAGTTTTTAAATAGAATTTCTTTTTCTCTGACGGTCATTTGCAATATTTAAAATTTAAAGGACCCTCAAGTCTTTACTTAGCAATATGTACCCCTCAGTGTAAATGAATTAAATAGTATTAGGTTTTTAGGGTGTAATTCCTATGTAATTTAAATTCACATCAGTTTAAATATTTCTTTGACTTCAGTGGGGAAGAGTGCAAACAGGTATATGTAAAGGCATGCTGATTTCAATGTTAAACCACGTATGTAAGAATCCTGAAGTTGTAGTCAGTAACACAAAATAGTGACAGCAGCATTAGTAGTTGTGCTGTCATTTAAAAAAACTAAAACAAAATGCAGATGCTGTAATCTGAAATAAAAACAGAAAATATTGGAAGTACTCAGCAAGCTGGTCAGTATTTGTGTAACATTTTCAAGTTTGTTGATTACAAAACCATGTGGGACTGAGTAGTGATAGATAGATAGATAGATACTTTATTCATCCCCATGGGGAAATTCAACTTTTTTCCAATGTCCCATACACTTGTTGTAGCAAAACTAATTACATACAATACTTAACTCAGTAAAAAATATGATATGCATCTAAATCACTATCTCAAAAAGCATTAATAATAGCTTTTAAAAAGTTCTTAAGTCCTGGCGGTAGAATTGTAAAGCCTAATGGCATTGGGGAGTATTGACCTCTTCATCCTGTCTGAGGAGCATTGCATCGATAGTAACCTGTCGCTGAAACTGCTTCTCTGTCTCTGGATGGTGCTATGTAGAGGATGTTCAGAGTTATCCATAATTGACCGTAGCCTACTCAGCGCCCTTCGCTCAGCTACCGATGTTAAACTCTCCAGTACTTTGCCCACGACAGAGCCCGCCTTCCTTACCAGCTTATTAAGACGTGAGGCGTCCCTCTTCTTAATGCTTCCTCCCCAACACGCCACCACAAAGAAGAGGGCGCTCTCCACAACTGACCTATAGAACATCTTCAGCATCTCACTACAGACATTGAATGACGCCAACCTTCTTAGGAAGTACAGTCGACTCTGTGCCTTCCTGCACAAGGCATCTGTGTTGGCAGTCCAGTCTAGCTTCTCGTCTAACTGTACTCCCAGATACTTGTAGGTCTTAACCTGCTCCACACATTCTCCATTAATGATCACTGGCTCCATATGAGGCCTAGATCTCCTAAAGTCCACCACCATCTCCTTGGTCTTGGTGATATTGAGACGCAGGTAGTTTGAGTTGCACCATATCACAAAGTCCTGTATCAGTTTCCTATACTCCTCCTCCTGGATAAAGATGTAAGGAAACTCACATGTCAGGGGTAAGGTTTTTTTACACAGAGAGGTGAGTGCATGGAATGGGCTGCCAGTGACGGTGGTGGAGGCGGAAACGATAGGGTCTTTTAAGAGACTTCTGGATGTCTACATGGAGCTTAGAAAAGTAGAGGGCTATGGGTAAAGCCTAGATAGTTCTAAGGTAGGGACAGGTTTGGCACAGCTTTGTGGGCCGAAGGGCCTGTATTGTGCTGTATGTTTTCTATGTTTCTATCGGCAAACTGAATGGACAACAATATGGCAGGTAGAATATATGATGGAAAGGGGATGCTGTACGCTTCCTGAAGACTGATGTTCTGAGAATTTTGTAAATGGTCAGAAGTTGGGGAATGTTAAGACTTACAAGGACCTGTATGGCCTTGTAGAAGAGTCATTGGAAGTCATTGGCAGCCGCATTTTGACAGGAAGGCAGATAGTACTTGACCTCTTGTCTCTAGCAATTTTGGTTATCTTGGGAAAGTGGTGTGGAGATTAGCTTTATTTCTCACATATACAGTACTGTGCACGCACATTCACACACATATAGAGCTAGGTAGGCTAAGACATTTAAACTACTGCAGTAATTTTATGTATCATACTGTACTACTGCTGCAAAGAAAACATTTCATGGCATATGTGGGTGATGTTAAATCTGATTCTGATATGGGTCTCTAGTGGACTGAGAGTGGGAAGGGGGCAGGGAGAGGGGAATCATGGTTGGAAAAGGGGGAAGGGAGGGAGTGGAAAGCACCAGAGGGGCATTCTATACTGATCAGTAAACCAATTGTTTGGAATCAAGTTACCTTGCCTGGTATCTCAGGGCTGGGCATGACTGCACCTGTGCCTCCCTCTGGCCCTGGCACTCCTTTTCTGCCACCTGTCCCATGCCCCTTACATGGCAGTCCACCCTTACCATTCCCAACATCCTTTGCTCCCGCCAGATTTATAATTCGATCTCAGCTCCACATTGACAAATACAATACCGTGCAAAAGTCTTAGGCAGCTTAGCTATACATATGTGCCTAAAACTTCTTTGCAGTACTGTACATTGAAACATAAAAATGTATAGTGAAATGTGTCATTTGTGTCAGTGACTAACACAGTCCAAGAATGTGTCGAGGATAGCTTGCAAGTGTCACCACACTTTGGCGGCAGCATAGAGTGCCCACAGCTCACTAACCCAAATATGTACATCTTTGAACATAGAAGGAAACTGAAGCAACAGGAGGAAACCCATGCATCACGGGAGAACGTACAAACTCCTTACAGACAGCGATGGTAATTGAACCCTAGTCACTGAAGCTGTAAAGTGTTATGCTAACTGCTATGCTACTGTATGGTCTTCATTACAAAAGGGTTTCAGTACAAGAGTAAAGTTGTTCATCTACAATTATGCAAAGCCTTGGTAAAACTGCATCCTGAATATTGTGTACAATTTTGCTTTCTCTACCTGAATATGTATGGATCTGCTAGAGAGGAAGTGTAGTAATGCTTTGCCTGCCTAAGTTTTGGGATGGTTGGTCTGATATATGAGATAATGAGTAAGCAAGATCTTTATTCTCTGGTCTTAGGAAGAATGAGAGCTGGACTCATTGATGTCCAAAACTTACTGAAAATTAGGTGGAATAGATTATGGGAGGATTTTTCCCCGATTGAGGAATCGCAATCTAATGGCCACACCTTTAAAATAAGGAATAGGCTATTTTAAACTCAAGTGAGGAGAATTTGTTTTTCACTGTATTGGTGGTGTATCTTCAGAATTTTCTACCCTGGAGGACTGCATGGTTTTACTGATCACACTTGACAGAATTTTGGAAATTATAAGAATCCAGGGAGGATAGGGAAGAAAATGGTACTAGGGCAAATGGATCAGTCATGATCTTAGATCAAAAAGAGTAAATTTTTTACTGATTTTCTCTCTCTACACACTTGCTGGAGATTTCTGGCAATGTTTGTGGGAGTTTTGCTGTCATAATTATCACAAAATTCAAGCCAGTAATTTAAGATCCATTATCTGTTGGTCCATATTTATTTGTTTTATTTTACATTTAATAGAGTCTTTGGACAAATGGGAGCGCTTGACGGTAGCTGATGCACTGGAGCCTGTCCAATTTGAAGATGGGGAGAAAATTGTGGTCCAGGGTGAACCAGGCGATGACTTCTTCATTATCACAGAGGTAATATTTTGGGAAGAACTGCACCTAATGGCAAACTAAATTGAAACAAGTTTCCTCAAATTGATGGTTAACTTTGGATCTGTCAGAATAAACTGTATTGAGGTATAGCCTCAAAATAGAGAGCCATCCATTTAGACCAGAGATAAGGGGGAATTTCTTTAGCCAGAAAGTGGTGAGTCTGTAGATTTCATAGCCACCAATGGCTGTGCAGTCCAGGTCACTGGGTGCATTTAAGGTGGAGGTTGATAGTTCTTGATTAGACCAGGCATGAAAAGTTATGAGGAGAAGACAGAAGAATGGGGTTGAGAGGGAAATGAGCGACTCACTGGGCTGAATGGCCTAATTCTGTTCCTATGTCTTATAACATATAACCATATAACAATTACAGCACGGAAACAGGCTATCTCGGCCTTTCTAGTCTGTGCCGAACACTTATTCTCACCTAGTCCCACCTACCTGCACTCAGCCCATAACCCTCCATTCCTTTCCTGTCCATATACCTATCCAATTTTTTTTTTAATGACAAAATCGAACCTGCCTCTACCACTTCTACTGGAAGCTCATTCCACATAGCTACCACTCTCTGAGTAAAGAAGTTCCCCCTCGTGTTACCCCTAAACTTTTGTCCCTTAACTCTCAACTCATGTCCTTTTGTTTGAATCTCCCCTACTCTCAATGGAAAAAGCCTATCCACGTCAACTCTAACTATCCCCCTCATAATTTTAAATACCTCTAACAAGTCCCCCCTCAACCTTCTATGCTCCAAAGAATAAAGACCTAACTTGTTCAACCTTTCTCTGTAACTTAGGTGCTGAAACCCAGGTAACTTTCTAGTAAATCTCCTCTGTACTCTCTTTATTTTGTTGACATCTTTCCTATAATTCAGTGGCCAGAACTGTACACAATACTCCAAATTTGGCCTCACCAATGCCTTGTACAATTTTAATATTACATCCCAACTCCTAAACTCAATACTCTGATTTATAAAGGACAACATACCAAAAGCTTTCTTCACTACCCTATCCACATGAGATTCCACCTTCAGGGAACTATGCACCATTATTCCTAGATCACTCTGTTCTACTGCATTCCTCAGTGCCCTACCATTTACCATGTATGTCCTATTTTGATCAGTCTTACCAAAATGAAGCACCTCACACTTATCAGCATTAAACTCCATCTGCCATCTTTCAGCCCACTCTTCTAACTGGCCTAAATCTCTCTGCAAGCTTTGAAAACTACTTCATTATCTACAATGCCTCCTATCTTAGTATCATCTGCATACTTACTAATCCAATTTACCACCCCATCATCCGGATCATATGGTCTGAAATCAATGCAGTGGGCTATTTCAAAAGAACATTTTTTATATTTATTGCTGCTTACTTAAGTAACAGGCAGCATTTTATTCTAAAAGAGTCTTTAAGCTACTGATGTTAATTTTTCCATGTCCATACCTGCTATTTTTATAATTTGGAGGCTAATTTTAAATTAGTTCTACGTAATGGTTAGCTCATTAAAATGTAGAAGGTGAAGGGTGATCTGGAAGAAATCTTGCAGATTACAAAGAGTGACCTTTAAATGGGCTGCAAGAGGTGAGATGGCACAAGTTTAAGATGATCACTGAAGTAAAAGAAAGCTTGCAGAAGTTATTTCCACATACAATGATAAGAAATCATAATTCACAACTGCAAAACTCCTCTAATTGCAATAGTGTTTCAGATAGAAGTTTGGGCAACTACTTAAAGGTAAAAAAAGTATTCAAGTTTTTTAGTAATGACAAAAAATTTGAATTAAATACTTAAAAAAATAGAAGATAGGAGCAAGAGTAGGCTAGCTGGTCCCTCAAAGCTACACTGCCGTTTATTGCGATCGTGGCTGATCGGCCCCAAACCTCATCCCCTGTGCCAGTTCCCCACAGCCCTCAGTTACATGATCTTTTGAAAATTTATCTACTTCCTCCTTAAAAGCTTAGGTGATCTAGCTTCCACAACTATTTGGGTAATGAACTGTAGAAATCCAATTAAATCAAGTTCTAAAATTGGAGTAAGTTACTGGTGAGATTTTGTGTCACGTTGTCCAGTTTCTGCATTGTTATAATTTAATTTTTTTTATTGAATTGCTCTTAGTGACTCCTGCTCTGTGTTTGTTGGAAGCACATGAGGTTAGAGATGAAAACAGTAACTAACAACTTTAACCTGAAGCATCAGTTCTGCTTCCATTTCTATAAGTACTGTGTGACTTGCTGAGTGTTTACAATATTATTTCAGATTTAAGTACAAGAATGTTGCCAGGATTTGAGAACCAGAATGATTGGGAAAAGTTGAAGAGGT
The DNA here is from genome assembly GCF_048418815.1 of Hemitrygon akajei. Taxonomy (NCBI): domain Eukaryota; kingdom Metazoa; phylum Chordata; class Chondrichthyes; order Myliobatiformes; family Dasyatidae; genus Hemitrygon; species Hemitrygon akajei. The sequence goes on along the minus strand of NC_133134.1, from coordinate 9,817,363 downwards.
TAGGACTTCTTTTCTTGGAGCGTAGGAGAATGAGGGGAGATTTGATTGAGGTATACAAAATTATGTGGGGTATAGATAGGGTAAATACAAGGAAACTTTTTCCACTGGGATTGGATGAGGCTAAAACTAGAGGTCATAGATTCTGGGTGAAAAGTGAAACGATTAAAGGGATCACGAGGGGAAAGCTGATCCCCTGATAATGATAAGTGTGTGGAGCGAGCTACCAGCGGAAATAGTGGATAACGGTTTGATTTCTACATTTAAGAGAAATTTGGATAGGTACATGGATGGGAGGGGTATGGAGGGCTACGGTCCAGTGCAGGTCAATGGGACTAGACTGATTAATTGTTTGGCATAGACTGGATGGGTTAAAGGGCCTGTATGTGCTGTAATGTTCCAGAAACTGCTCTATTGTGATTTTGTTGGGCCATCAGCTTTGAAGAGCTCTCTGGTGTAACTCTTGCAGAGAAAACACTGATGTAGAATTGATGTACCAAGTGAGCTTAAGCTGTAACATTCAGTCGTTCATTACAGGGCTAAATAATGTGCCTATAGTGAAATGAAATGGAATACTATGTGAAATTTAGTTGTGTAACCACATGTCATGGAAACGTTACTTGATTTCCCAGGCATTCTGAATGTCTTTTCTGACGTAAGCACAGAAAACCTGAAAAGCAATTCAGAAAAGCAAAAGATGATATAATAGCTGTGGACCCAGATTAATGTGGGTTAACCACAATATTCCTTCCTTCTTGGAAGCCTCCAAAGAAGGGAATTGTTTTGCAAGATTTCTAACTGTGTTTTGGGACAATGTAACTGGGGAGCTCCTGATGGATGCAGTTACCTTCAACACGTTCCAGGCATATGCAAATCCTTCAGTCGCCAGTGAGTCTATGACTTTGCTGATAGGTATAGGCAGGCCTGCCTGTATTTAGTACATACCAATATTCAGGAATTGTTGCTAAGCGCATTAACAGTTCTGGAAATTGTTCATGTGTGAAAAAAAATACAGTGTACATTAGGCCCTTCCAGACATTCGAGCATGCAACCCCACAACCATGATTAACCCTAACCTAATCACGTGGCAATTCACAGCAATCCGTTAACCTACCCAGTACGTATTTGGACTGTGAGAGGGAACCAGATCACATGGGGCAAACGCATGCATTCTGTGGGGAAGAGTCTCCTTACAGAATGGCCCCGGAATTAAACTTCGAAATCTGGAAAGCCCTGAGCTGCAGTAGTGTTGTGCGAATCGCTACACTACCGTAAAGCCTAAGCTGTTCTCTAATCAGCAGATGGCACCCTGCTCTATTTTGTGGTTAAAATTAAAGTGTGATTGAGGTAATCTGGTTAAAGTGGTTCCTCGACTTCCTGTGGTTATTTCATAAGTATGTTCAGGTAGTGCCTAGGAGCTGATTCTCTCTCTAGTGTGTTGCACTACTTATGGATGCTTTATAAGGCATTGGACAGACCACACTTGGACTATTGTGAGGACTTTTGGGTCCCTTTTCTAAGAATGGATGTGCTGGCATTGGAGAGAGTCCAGAAGAGGTTCATGAAAGTGATCTGGGAATGAAAGGGTTAACGTATAAGGAGTGTTTGATGCCTGTGTGGGCCTGTGCTGCTGGAATTTAGAAGAATGAGGGGAGTATCTCATTGAAACCTATCAAATAGGGAAAGGCCTAGATAATGGATGGGGAGAGGATGTTTCCTGTAGTGGCTGAGTCCAGGATCAGCAGGTGCAGCCTCAGAATAGGCAATAGGTGCAGGAGTAGGCCATACGGCCCTTTGAGCCAGCACCAGCATTCACTGTGATCATGGCTGATCATCCGCAATCAGTACCTCGTTCCTGCCTTCTCTCCATATCCCTTGACTCCGCTATCTTTAGGAGCTCTAACTCTTTCTTGAAAGCATCCAGAGAATTGGCCTCCACTGCCTTCTGAGGCAGAGCATCCCACAGATCCACAACTCCCTGGGTGAAAAAGTTTCTCCTCAATTCCATTCTAAATGGCCTATCCCTTATTCTCAAACTGTGGCCTCTGGTTCTGGACTCCCCCCCAACATCGGAAACATGTTTCCTGCCTCTAGCGTGTCCAATCCCTTAGTAATCTTATATGTATCAATCAGATCCCCTCTCATTCTTCTAAATTCCAGTGTATACAAGCCCAATCGCTCCAATCTTTCAACATATGACAGTCCCGCCATCCCGGGAATTAACCTCGTGAACCTACACTGCACTCCCTCAATAGCAAGAATGTCCTTCCTCAAATTTGGTGACCAAAACTGCACACAATACTCCAGGTGTGGTCTCACCAGGGCCCTGTACAACTGCAGCAGGACCTCTTTGCTCCTATACTCAACTCCCCTTGTTACGAAGGCCAACATGCCATTAGCTTTCTTCACTGCCTGCTGTACCTGCATGCTTACTTTCAGAGACTGATGAACAAGGACACCTAGATCTTGTTGTACTTCCCCTTTTCCTAACTTGACACCATTCAGATAGTAATCTGCCTTCCTGTTCTTGCCACCAAAGTGGATAACCTCACTTTTATCCACATTAAACTGCATCTGCCATGCATCTGCCCACTCACCCAACCTGTCCAAGTCACCCTGCATTCTCATAACATCCTCCTCATATTTCACACTGCCACCCAGCTTTGTGTCATCTGCAAATTTGCTAATGTTACTTTTTAATCCTTTCATCTAAATCATTAATGTACATTGTAACTAGCTGTGGTCCCAGCACTGAGCCTTGTGGTACCCCACTAGTCACTACCTGTCATTCTGAAAGAGACCTGCTAGTCCCTGTTCTTTTGTTTCCTGTCTGCCAACCAATTTTCTATCCATCTAAGTACCCTACCCCCAATACCATGTGCTCTAATTTTGCCCATTAATCTCCTATGTGGGACCTTATCAAAGGCTTTCTGAAAGTCCAGGTACACTACATCCACGGGCTCTCCCTTGTCCATTTTCATAGTTACATCCTCAAAAAATTCCAGAAGATTAGTCAAGCATGATTTTCGTTTCGTAAATCCATGCTGACTCGAGCCAATCCTGTTACTGCTATCCAAATGTGCCGCTATTTCATCTTTTATAATTGACTCCAGCATCTTCCCCACCACTGATGTCAGGCTAACTGGTCTATAATTCTCTGTTTTCTCTCTCCCTCCTTTCTTAAAAACTGGGATAACATTAGCTACCCTCCAATCCACAGGAACTAATCTTGAATCTATCGAACATTGGAAAATGATTACCAATGCATCCACGATTTCTAGAGCCACCTCCTTAAGTACCCTGGGATGCAGACCGTCAAGCCCTGGGGATTTATCAGCCTTCAATCCCATCAGTCTAACCAACACTATTTTCTGCCTAATGTGAATTTCCTTCAGTTCCTCCATTACCCTAGGTCCTCTGGCCACTGTTATATCTGGGAGATTGTGTCTTCCCTAGTGAAGAGAGATCCAAAGTACCTGTTCAACTCATCTGCCATTTCCTTGTTCCCCATAATAAATTCACCCGTTTCTGTCTTCAAGGGCCCAAATTTGGTCTTTACTATTTTTTTTCTCTTCACATACCTAAAGAAGCTTTTACTATCCCTTTTTTTATATTCTTGGCTAGATTACCTTCGTACCTCATCTTTTCTCCCCGTATTGCCTATTTAGTTATCTTCTGTTGCTCTTTAAAAGTTTCCCAATCCTCTGGCTTCCCGCTCATCTTTGCTATGTTATACTTTTTCTCTTTTATTTTTATACTGTCCTTGACTTCCCTTGTTATCCACGGTCGTCCCTTACTGCCCTTAGAATCTTTCTTCCTCTTTGGAATGAACTGATGCTACATCTTCTATATTATTCCCAGAAATACCTGCCATTGATGTTCCACTGTCATCCCTGCTGGGGTATCTTTCCTGTCAACTTTGGCCAGCTCCTCCCTCATGGCTCCATAGTCCCCCTTTGTTCAACTGTAATACTGACACTTCCGATTTTCCTTTTTCCCTCTCAAATTATAGATTAAAACTTATCATATTATGGTCACTACCTCCTAATGGCCCCTTTACCTTGAGTTCCCTTATCAAATCTGGTTCATTACACAACACTAAATCCAGAATTGCCTTCTCCCTGGTAGGCTCTAGTACAAGCTGCTCTAAGAATCCATCTCGGAGGCACTCCACAAACTCCCTTTCTTGGGGTCCAGTACCAACCTGATATTCCCAGTCTACCTGTATGTTGAAATCCCCCATAACAACCGTAGCATTACCTTTGTGACATGCCAATTTTAATTCTTGATTCAACTAGCACCCTATATCCAGGCTACTGTTTGGGGGCCTGTAGATAACTCCCATTAGGGTCTTTTTGCCCTTACAATT